>NW_028318108.1:815000-2200000 GCF_062004578.1 Staurois parvus | reverse complement strand
GTTACACAACTAAAGATCAGAGCGGCTGCCAGTGTTGCAGTTTTTAGATTGCGTTCAGAGACACATTGGAAGTCTTCGGCTGCTTTCCAAAGGCAATTTTTGGGCCTCTCGTGTGTTGTATTTTTAAAGCAGAAAGGGGCTGGCTCCAGAGGAGCCTGTTCTCTGTGCATTTCCTGAAAGCTTGTCCTCAAAATTGTATGTTAGTGCAAATAAAAAAAGTATCACGGACAGTACTCAATTGTTTCTGTGCAGAAGAGAAGTCTAAGTAATTGTGGATTTATGTATAAGTAAAGGCTGACTGGAAACTATGAAATAAAAAATTATGTAATCTTTTTATGTATTACAGGATCTGTACATGCAACAGACTATTCTAATGCCAGTGGGACCGCAATATTTGACCCTTACTTGGTAAGTAACTTCAAGCAGTGCCCATTTTGCCCGTACAGCTGTCTGTATTTACCCATAATGTGGGACAGGTTCCACTTATCATTCTTTTGTTTGCTGTAGGAGATCAATAGCAGAGTTTAGGCTTTCTACATACACTGGCCCTCTGGGAGAGAATACTTGCCAGCCCAGCAGTGATGGCTAATACAAATATTGCAGTGTTGTTGAAGGGCAGGAGGATAGTACTCATGGAAATTTATATTGTGGGCTATACTTGGACACAGCACAGGTTATGGTGGTGCTACACATCAAACTAAAGTTGGGGGAACAACATGCTTTCTCATTTAGGCCTTTTTTATATAAAGGAAGGATGCTTAGAGTAGGGCTAAAGATTCAAATGTTCTTAAATTCTACTTAAAAAAATAACTCTCACAAGAAAGTCCCTAAATATGAGTATAAGAATAAGAAAAAAATGCTTCTTTTTCTGCTCCTGAAGTTGCAATATAGCCTAGGTTCACACTAGAATGTGGTGCAGGAAACCAGTGATCCATGCTCACTTCCTGCACTGTGTTCAAATTGCACTGCCCTTGCGGTCTGCAGTGGGTATTGGTACAATCATAACAACACTCCAGGCGCAGGTTGCAAACTCAGTGCGTTTTGCCTGCACCGGATCGCATTGTACAAAAAGAACATGTGATCCAGTTGCAGTGCACTTCCATAATTGGTGCACACATGAGTTTGTTGTGATGCGGTGTAATTGTAGCCTGTTCAGAACAATTGCTGAACACTGAATTTGCATGTAAATTGCACAGAAATGCATTTTGGTTCCTGTGCAGTTCATATGTGGTTCTTAGTGTGAACCAAGGCTTAGTCATTGGTGCATTACAACGGTTTATTTTACAAGGAAGTCCAGCTCTGTTACCTCCACCTTTTTCCTATTTCTGCAGTGGTGTCTTGCCATACAGATATCAACCTAACTTTTCTGTTGTAGAGGCTAGTCCCACCCTTTCTGCACTCTAAGTTTTACTGATAACACATACCAAGAATTGGATAGCCAATAGTGAGGGATAAGGAGTAAGAAGGGACATCTCTCCCAACCCAGGAATCTTGCCTGATATTCGTAAGCCAAGATGCCCTCAGATTCAGGGCACCAGGGTGACATAAATAGAAAGTGAAGTTAATGTGTAGGCACCTGGCAGTGTGTCTGTCATTAAAAAGCCTTCATTCATTGCCATCAACAAACTTTTCAAAACCCTTAGCATGTTTTATTACAGTAGTTATAAACCTCACACATGAAATATGAACAAAGCATATCTCTCTATAGTGTGTACTTTGTTCCTCATCTGTCTGTATGAGTCACTTCTGACAACTGTTCCTGACACCAAGAGAAAAATGGTGACAGGAGAGGAACCTCCTGCAGATTGACATTCTTAGCTCTCTTCCTGTGTGTGTGTGGGGGGGGGGGGGGGGGGGGGTGTCTCTTCCATCCAATCAGCTCTCAGAGGTCTCACTGAGCTCTGCAGAATGTAACTTCAGTCCTTCACTCCCTTTTTTCTGGCAGCTAAAACAAGCTTTATAAATTCTGTACTTTGAACAGCTATAGAGAAGAGAATACTGCAGATAAACTGGTACAACTTATGTATGATGATTTGTGTCATCTCTGTGTATCACCTGAGGCCAGTCACTTTACTGGGTGTATGTAAGGGTTTACAGCCACTTTAAAGCTCCAGACTAGGAGCCATGTCTCACCTTTTTAACTTGACCGACTGTGACTTACAGATTAATTGTCAAGTGTGGCCATGAATTTAGCACTGTTGCTACAGTGCAGGAACTGCTTGTGATCCATAGGTAAAACCTACTTTCCATTCTCTTAAGAGACCTGACTACTTCTTGGTCTACTTTTTTCACATTAATCCCCAAGAATCTCACTGCCAGTGATCCCAATTTGCAGCAGTGATCATAGGTCCTGGACTGTGAAGCGTCTGTCAGGATAGTCAGAGTTTATTGCTGACCAGAAGAGGGGGGGGAGCGCTTCTAGGGGTAAAATATCCATAACAAGCCAATGCAGATAGAGGCATTGGTATTGTATAGAGGATGAACAGAGACATGCAAATCACTCATTTATGCACATGTGTTCGACTGATTTATTGCACAAGTAATTCTTTAGAGCTGTTTATTTCAAATTGCACAGTTCTCCTTCACTAGTGCAAGCTGTGAAAAACATGGCATCTAGGAAGGAAGGGTTGGGATTTAACTCCGTACAGATCAGACCGGACATTTATCATTGGTTGACCACACCGAACAGGGAATGTCTGTTTTGCTGTTATTTATATTTTTTGTAGGTCTGAACTGAAGTGGAAAAATATATAATTTTTTTTTTAATTTTAATTTTTTTCAAAGATCTTGTTACTTTGTTGTTTTTCAGGTTTGTTATGTGAGTTGGATAAATATGTGATTTATTGCTTCTGAGTGGTTTATGTTTAAATATCCAGCAAACAGGTGGCGTTCAAAGCTCCTATTCACAGGGTTACCTGTCTATTCAAAGCTGCTCTGATAAAAAAAAATGCACTGTTAATCTTGTACAAAGCACCAAATAATGAAAGAAACAAATAACAAAAATACTAAGCCACCTGGCTCACTCTTCAGCAACTCTGCTGCTCTTTTCAAGATCCTTCAGACCCAGCTCTCCTGACCCTCAGTGCTCTCCTGGCTCCCTCTTTTAGTTGCAGCACCCAGCTACATCGGTCCACTTCCTGGCCTCTCAGTAGGGGATCTCCTGGCACCCCGGACTCTTACTCCTCCAAAACTTACAGATTCCCTCAGTCCCCTGGACTCGCCTAGTTGCCTCAACTCTCCCAGCCCTCCAGACTCAATTGTCCCAACTCTCTGTTCAGTGGGTAAGGGATCTCTGCAATATGGAGTGCAGTCTCTCTAGTGGATCACCTTTCCTAATGGGAGTACACTTGTCTCCTCACTGGAGCAGTGCGCTTTGGGAAGGCCTTGCATATAATGAGTGTGCACAACTGCACTCACACACCCTGCAGGTTTCCAGGTCAAACATGAACACAGTATCAGAGACTTCTTCCCACCAAATCTTAATATTTTACACCAGCACTGGGATTACAAAAAAAAAAGGAAAATGAAAAAAACCAAGCAGCTGTACCTAACGTGCCATACAAGCACTCGATACTACATTTTATACAGCACTACATGCAATATTCAAAAAATTTCTCAACCTATACAACAAATGTTAAAAGTGATCAGATGCCACTATTTTGCACAGATTCTGATTCCATGGCTTCAATAAAGTGTCCATACGGTTAATTTCATGCAGGTGTCTCTATGTATATTCCTCAAACAAAAAATCAGTGTAATTTTGGTATTGTGCTCCAGTGATCCTCCACCATCAACACAGAAAACTTACCAGATATATATGACCACTCACTATAGGCATACAGGTTTTTTTGGCACCATGCACTTTCCCCCAGGGTCAAACCCTTACTCTCCTTTTACTTGTGTTCCTGCCACATCAACTTATGCCACGTAGGGAAGGGAATAAAGGAAGACGCCATAGTGTAAAACCTTAAAATTGCTTTATTTTTTAAAAAAACCACACAAATCCACTCACAATAAAAGGTGATTTGCCTCACATTGAGTTGTACGTGCATAGGTAATTAGCAGTACTCATAGTTTGCATTTCGAGCGGTCCCTTCCTTCTCCTTCCCGGATTCTGGGAGTACTGTGTGGAAAGACGTCACTTCCAGGCACGCCTCGACGCAGCATTTTGTCGTCCTGGCGTTCTCAAGATATGTTCTTTCCACCAAAATCTCTCTCCAGACCTCAATCCAAGAGTTACAAAAAAAACGACCCCAGTCTTCTTTGCTCAGACACAATACTCAGGAGCCCCACACTCTGCATTATTCTGAACCCTGTGTTGCTTTTCCCTATACTCGCACAGTGGCTGGGCCTAGTACTGTCACAATATACTGTGTGTGTGTGTATATATATTATAATATATTTTGCTCTTGGAAAAGAGCTGTCATACTGTAAAAAATTAATTTTGCTGGTTCATTCAATTCTTATTTGCATTGGGCCAGCAGTGAACAGAAGGATATTTTCTATGTGTTTCTTGGGCAAAGGATGGACACAAGTCTTTCTGAGCACACGAGGGATCGTAAGCCATGTATTTTGGCCTGAAGTTACAGAACCCTGAAGTATTGTACTGCAAACCAGGCCTGTGGCTCTAAGCTTTGTTACATAACACCCCCCGCCTATAAAACGCTTCATATTTCAAGTAACCCATAGGTACCTAACACAACTCTGCCACTCAACCCATGCAGCCAAAAGTTTTGTGTAGGTGTGCGGTGCAAAGCAGGCTCCTGTCAGCTGTATTTGGTGCAGGATAAAAGGTTACATATCCACGCTCATACGTTTCAGCCCTGTGTGGGCCTTAATCATAGATATCATGGCTATGATCGAGGCCCACACGACTGAAACAATTGATCATGGAGGTGGATATGTAACCTTTTATCCCATATCAATTAAACCTGTTACCATGTCTCAAGTGCCGCTTTAATTTGTACCTGATACAGTGCAAGACCTAGAGGACAGAGTAAATTTACACCATAGAAGAAGCTGTGCAAAAAGTTGCACAGAGTGCTACACAGACAATAAGGAGGTATTTATATGATCCATGGTCCATGTGACAATCCATACGATTATTTGTTGCCTTATTATTATTAATGGAGAGGTTAGCTAGTGCCACCAGTCCAATGTCTTGTCTCAACTCGTGTATATATAAAATGATCATTATTTGACAGTCCATTATTTTTATAAATAAGTCCCCAAAGTTGAAGCTGAATCATGCATTTTCAGAATGCCCATTGTTTCTCCCTTTTATTTTATTTTTTTGTTTGTTCCAGGTCATGTTGTCACAGTACAGTCACTTCCACATTGGGATCACTGATACATGACAATATAGGATGAGAGAGAATTTCCTGGCAGATTATTATTGAGACTTTTGGGGTTGATTTACTAAAACTAGAGTGCTTTGCATAGAAACCAGTCAGCTTCCAGTTTTTTGGGTTTTTTGTTTTGTTTTTTCAAAGCTTAATTGAACAAGCTGAAGTGAGAAGCTAATTGACTACCACACAGAGCTGCACCAGATTTTGCACTATCCAGTTTTAGTAAATCAACCCCACTGTATTGCTTGTTCTATCCCCTGTAGTTAAAAAAAAAAAAAAAGAAGGAAAAGGACATTTTTCAATGCTTTGCCTCCTTTTCTGTTACAGATGAGCTGGAGCTCTTTTCTCTGCTCTTTACTGTCCATCCCCTTCTCTATATTTCCTCCTGTTGAGGACACCAGGTAATGTCAGACATATTTCACTTCTTTACCCTCATGCAGTGATCCTGCAGCAAGTCTTTCCCATGGTAATTGACTTTATATTCTGTGTCTGCAGCCACAGCTTTGGAGTGGTAAATCCCAGCATATTTGGAACGCCAATCCCCATTCGGGCACTGGTGAGTGGTTAGGACTAGTTCTTAAACTGAACAACATTCTGGTTTATTCAGATGTTACTGATTTGTCAGAAATGGATGATACACCCATATGTCATAGCTTTTGCATCTTTTATCCTGACAGGTGGCCGACCAGCAAGCTGCCATGTTTGGCCAGTGTTGCTTTGATGTGGGAGACATGAAGCTAACAATGGGAACAGGAACATTTATGGCAATCAACACAGGGATCAATCTGCACACCTCTATAGCAGGTAGGTGGTAACAATGTATATTGTTTTGGTTTTTTTTCTGCACTGGATTTTTCAGGACATGTTTTATGAAATAGCCGCAACTATACAGACTGATGCTTTTCCCTAGAAGATTGAAATTTTGGCAGGCCCCAGGTCTCTCTGTCACCTGTCCCTCTTCCTTTTCCCCCATCCCAGCTCTCTCTCCTCTTCCTCTTCTGTCCCCCTCCCCCTATTTTCCCCCCTATTTCCATTTTTTACCGAGCTGTGTACATCACTTTTTCCAATCCTAAATACTATCGGGTGGTGTCCTAGGCTGCATTACCCAGTCTGGTACAGAAGCCTCTGTTATTTTAGGCTCCATTCACACCACAGAGGTCCCATTGAGTGCACACTTTTTTTTTTTTTTTTTTTTTTTGCATGCGCAAAAAGGTGCCTGCACCATTTTTAAAATTACAATACATGGTACTGCAGCACAATTTATTTTGGTGTGTGTGTTTGCTAGATGCATGGTGGGTGCTAATAAAAAAAATAATGGCATTGCTGCGTGTCTGCATACATGCTGCACATTTTTGTCCATTACAGAAAAACAGCGATTTTTGCACATGTTCCCACAATGGACTAGTGTGAACAAAGCCTAATAGATCTGTTTGGCCCTCACACTACCTCCTCCTGTCCTGGGTTGGGACAGATTTGTTGTTCTGCTGATTAAGTGCTTTCTGTTGTCATGCCTAGTCTGTGCTATCTTGACACTGTACCTACATTGGTTATGTCGTACTAAAAAAAAAAAAAAAAAAAAAATATATAATAAATGAAAGTTTTAAAAAATGGCTTTTCTTAACGGCTGTATGCCAGACTGGAGTTACAGGATTACAAAGGATGGTAAAGAAACCTTTGTAAATTATTTATCGGTTTCCTATCTGACAGGACTGTATCCCCTGGTTGGTTGGAAGATTGGCAATGAACTGGTGTGTTTGGCAGAGGGCAATGCCTCCGATACAGGAACTGCAATAAAGTGGGCACAAGAGCTTAGTAAGTGCTTCATAAGTCATAAGTCGCATAATCAGAGATAACTGCGTAGAGATGCCTATGGTGTAGTACAGTGGTGGGCAACCTTTTTTTTCAACTGAGCCAAATCTCGCCAAAACCACGATTGAAATTTATTTTGAGAGCCACATTTTTAAAACTGAAAATACATAGGATGGTACACTGTTTTTAGTTTCAATAAGTTTTTATAGTAATTCATCCCCCATAGTAATTCATCCCCCATATAGTAATTCATCCCCCATATAGTAATTCATCCCCCATATAGTAATTCATCCCCCATATAGTAATTCATCCCCCATAGTAATTCATCCCCCATATAGTAATTCATCCCCCATATAGTAATTCATCCCCCATAGTAATTCATCCCCCATAGTAATTCATTCACCATATAGTAATTCATTCACCATATAGTAATTCATCCCCCCTATAGTAATTCATCCCCCATATAGTAATTCATCCCCCATATAGTAATTCATCCCCCATATAGTAATTCATCCCCCCTATAGTAATTCATCCTCCCTATAGTAATTCATCCCCCCATATAGTAATTCATCCCCCCATATAGTAATTCATCCCCCCATATAGTAATTCATCCCCCCATATAGTAATTCATCCCCCATAGTAATTCATCCCCCCTATAGTAATTCATCCCCCATATTAATTCATCCCTTATATAGTAGTAGTAAGTAAGTAGCAAGTAGTAAGCCAAGTCCCCCCTGTGTCAATTCACTTACCTTTGCTCCGCGCGTTCCTCTCGCCGTGTTCCCGCGCCGTTCCGGTCTTCAGGGTGGACTGTGAGAGGAGCCTAGCTCCTCTCACGTTCGTCACGCTGCCCCGCCTACACACATCCTGACAGCCAATCACTGGCTATCAGGATGTGAGTGGCAGCGAGACTGGCCAATCATTGCATTTGAGCGCGCTGCCCTGGTTGTTTTTTTTTTGGATCACGCTGCAGAGTCCCTGCCGCCCGAGAGGAGGGAGGGGAGTGGGCGCCCGGCACACAAGAGCCGCATTAAAGCGTGTAAAGAGCCGCATGTGGCTCGCGAGCCGCGGCTTGCCGACCACTGGTGTAGTAGGTTAAAACCAATGCAAATTGATTAAACCATAAAATGCGCTCACAAAAGTATTCCCTATATATTCCCTAAAATATTCCCTGTATACACATAGGTCAGGAGCTCCTATAACTGAAATTCCTACTAAGGCGAGGAAGCTGCTCGTAGAGACTGGCCTATGTGTATACAGTACACCACTATACCACTGACAAATACTCTTGTGAGTGCATTTTATGTTGTTTTATTAAATTCATATTGGTTTTAACCTACTACACTATAGGTATCTTAGTACTATGTTGGGGGGCTCATTCTCCCCACCCTTACTTGGGTGAAAGAGTTTTGTATCATTGGCAAGGTGGTGCACTGCAATTGTTTTATTGCTGATAGTCACATAATCATGAGCCCAATAACTGGAGAGAAACACACTGATCACCCTGTGTGGTTTTACCATTCCCAGTATAGAGTGTCCCACACATTATTATGGGCAGGGTTATTCATAGACTAACAGTATCTTGCAGCAAATGACTTTTATATAAACTGGTCTTGTAACTTTTTAGTATTTGAGTTGTATAAAGCTGCTTTGGCACAATACATTTATTACATCATTGCATTGGCTTCTTCCTGCTTTGCTGGGTCAGCTGACCTACATGTCAGGATGGCTCAGCTGGTGCACCAATATCATGATTATTGATCAGTAAGTTATTTTTATTATAGTGGGTGTCTTTCAGGAAAGTACTGCAGCTGGCTATAATATTCCTCCCCCGTGCTTTGGAGGATCTTCAGTATATACAAAATGTTTTAAGTACAATTGTAATCCCCTGCATGGCTAGCTTTAGTCTCCCTCATGAATAATCAATCCTCTGCACACTGCTATTTAAACATGTGGGCATTAGCTTTCTTTTTTTCTCATGATTTTTTCCCCTTTATTTTTGCTTGGTGAATTTGACAGTAACATACTTCCTGTCCTAGGGTGACAACACTCTGTACTGTACCAATGGAGGAGCAGTGTTGTCACCATAGGACGGGAAGTGTTAGGACTAAAGAACACCTTCTCCTCATCTTCATAATACATGGGGGATGTTCTCTGGTCTACAAAGATGAACTGGGCTATACTATATATTTCTATATGACTACATAGTCTGGATGAAAAAAAGACAAAAGTCCATCCAGTTCAACCATTAAAAAAAAAAAAAAAAGTTATAGCTACACCCACAGTTGATCCAGAGGAAGGCAAAAAACCCAGCAAAGCATGATCCAATTTGCTCCTGCAGGGAAAAAAATTCCTTCCTGATCCCCTGAGAGGCAATCGGATATTCCCTGGATCAACTTTACCTATAAATGTTAATATCCAGTTATATTCTGTGTATCTTAGAAATAATCCAGGCCCTTGTTAAAGCAATCCACTGAGCTGGCCAGAACCAACTCTTGAGGGAGTCTATTCCACATTTTCACAGCTCTTCTGTGAAGAAACCTTTCCATGTTTGGAGATTACATTTATTTTCCTCCAGACGTAAAGAGTGCCCCCTTGTCCTCTGTGATGACCTCAAGGTGAATAGATCTACACCGAGTTCACTGTATGAACCACTGATGTATTTATACATGTTGATCATATCCCCCATAGAGCAAGTACAGCAAAATGTACAAGACATACGGCAGCACTGGATTGCGGCAGGATCAACTAGTATATTTTTGCAGTTATTGAATTGTGACAAAACATTTTCAATGGCATATTTAACAGGCCAAAAGAGAGCAAATAAGAGCTATGTATTGTTAGGGTTTACATACACTGTGTGAGGGATTTACTAAAACTGGTACACTCATAATCTGGTGCAGCTGTGCTTGGTAGCCAATCAGCTTCTAACTTCAGCTTGTTTGATTACGCTCTGATAATAAAACCTGGAAGCTGATTGGTTTCTGTGGAGAGCTGCACCAGATTTTGCACACTCCAGTTTTAGTAAATAACTCCTTTTTAGGTCTTAAGTTGCTTTCGACACATTTACATCATAGGTGGTGGTCCTGGAGTTCCTAACATTTGTACATGATTCTCCTATATGATTGATGTTCTAGCCATGGACAGAAAGCTTAGCCTAGGTTCATATCACTGTGGATGTAAATCAATATAAAAACCCCAGCGCACAGGATCACCCCTTACAAAACAATGATGAACCAAGGTTGTGAATTGCTGCTGCACACAGGTCAAACAAACCAAAACAGAAAAAAACAATTAGCGCAGATCACCACCTCAATAAAATTATACATAAAGTAATTGTGACAAAAAAGATTATTAAATCAATATGTGAATATTCCAAAACAATTAAATACTTATTGTGTTACCCATAATAAAGTGTCCAAAAATATATGTAAAGTCCAAAATAAAAAAATTTATAAAATCTTTACTCCCCAGTGCCAGAAAAAATACTTCCACCATCCACCAGTGAAAAACCAACATCTACCGCACTCACCAGATGTTTATTTACTCCCCAATGCCAGAAAAAATACTTCCACAATCTTTGTTCATTGTTGAATGGTGTATCCTGTCATCCTGCTGTTTGATCAGGCTGTGAGGTCTCAGCTTTAAACAAATGTGGAACCTGTGATTCTGTGGGAGCTCAAAAGCAATACAACGCTGTTTATGATCATGAGAAATGGGAGTGGTCTGGTAAACGGTTTTTGGTATAACACAGTTTATTAGCAGTATTACACTATTGGTATTTCTTTTCCCTGCACTGCTGTGGAGCTGGAGAGAGGAATAGGCAGGAGCGAGTGGAGGAATATCTTATACTTTGTGGTGGAAAGGAATCCTGGAGGTCTTAAAGGGGGTCTAGGAGCCCAAAATAATCCTAAAAGGTGCAACACTCACCAACATCTGGTGAGTGCAGTAGATGTTTGTTTTTCACTGGTGGATGGTGGAAGTATTTTTTCTGGCATTGGGGAGTAAATATTTTATATATTTTTTTTATTTTGGACTTTACATATATTTTTGGACACTTTTTATGGGTAACACAATAAGTATTTAATTGTTTTGGAATATTCACATATTGATTTAATAATCTTTTTGTCACAATTACTTTATGTATAATTTTATTGAGGTGGTGATCTGCCCTGATTATTGTTTTTTTCACATCACTGTGGGTTGTGTTCTGCGTGTAGGGCAACCCATTAATTTCAGTGGGCTGCCCTACCAGCAGAAACTTGGGGAAAAATAGTCCATTACTCTTTTGAAAATCACGCCTGAGCAGAACCGCATGATGCCGCAGCACCATGTGTTTTCAAGTGGGCATTTTGCCGATAAGAATTAATTGCACACCAGCAATAAAGAGCAGTGTGTTTGGCCTGCAGGTCAGGAACGTGCAATTTTGTTACATAGTCTGGCTGAAAAAAGACAAAAGTCCATCCAGTTCACCGATAAAGAGTTCCTGGCCGGTACAAGTGTGAACCTCCTTGAAGAATTCTCTCCCTTCCTTTACAGATCTCTACACAGATGTAGCAGACACAGAGGAAATGGCTAGAAGTGTCCCAGACTCTGGAGGAATTTACTTTGTACCCTCATTTACAGGTTTACAGGTAGGATACATGTCCAGTAATCCCAGCAGTAAGAGGTTTGCTTTTTAATCTTGATCAGCAGTGGCACTGTAGCTCCGCTCCATGGGAAGCCAACTACATAGTGACCTTTCTTGCATTGTACTGTGGTTTATTTATTAGACATAGCTGTTTGTTGTGTGGGATGGTTCTTGCAGTGCAGAAATAATAGCTGAAATGTGGCACATTCTTTCTAACACCCACACATGTACCACCAGAAACTGAAATCAGGCTTTGCTGCATTGCATCCACACTGTAGGAGGTAATTCTTTCAGGTCTCGGTGAAAGGGTCAATGCACAAGTAACAGAATTTTCCTGTAACAAACGTCATACTTTGTTTCTTTTTAGATCTGTCTTTGTTGCATTTGTAAATCTGTATTATATGCATGTACATCTCGCTCTAGGAGACAGAGATTATGCATATAGCTTGTGTTTGCTTGTAACTTGTCTGTTTTCTCCCTTCCTGCTGCCGGTACATGTATGTAAGTGTTCATCTATTACTATATAACGTAAGAGGCAGGAGCAGGGAGTGTGTTCCCTTACTCAGCTCTTTCTGTTCTAGGCTCCAGTGAACGATCCCTATGCATGTGCTTCATTCATGGGACTAAAGCCTTCTACCAGCAAAAACCACCTTGTCCGGGCTATTCTCGAATCAGTGGCATTCAGGTATGGATACATGACATGCCTAAGTCATTGTATGTGCATGGGTTTTAGCAAACCTATAATGCAAAAAATATTAGATGAATCTACAAAAAGTTGAAATGCTGATATATTATAAAGATTGACAACGTTAAAGCAGAACTAAACCCTACAATTTAACTGTTTCCCAAAACCAGTTACATTCAAGGCACGTCGCTGGCAAAAACTGGCAAGACTGCCAGTGTACTTATGTCAGCTCTCAACCAAACTTTTAAGTTCTCAAATAGCTGGATCACGTGCAGCACCAAGGACAATGTAGATCAGAGGCTAAGATGGCAGCTTTTTTGGCTGTAAAAGATTTGGGGGTTTGGTTTTGCTTTTTAAAGTATTTGTAAACCCTTACCTTGTAAAACAACCCTTACAATTTAAAATAGAAATGAAAGGTAAAACATGTTGTGTATAGATATATTTAAAAACAATATACCTTTTTTTTTTTTATCCCCTTTTTAGAAGTGATCACATATCCTGTTCTCAGTTGCATAGAGAGGTCTGGGTGGAAAAGCAGCAGTACACTGATCTTCCCAGTGAATGGTTGTGCGGGGGGCAGGGGCGGGCATGTTGGCACAAGCCTGATGGAGAGAGTTCCCAGCACAGCTAGAGAACTGACCATGCTGTGCTCTCATGTCTAGTGTGGTCAGTTTTTAAAAGGAAAGCAGAGGGACTGGCAAGAAAACCTGGGATTTCTCACAAAGGAAGCAGTACAAAAAGAACAGGATACATTTTCATACAAGTACATGGTTACAGCAGGCACATATCAGAAATATGAAATGTTGACATGTTCTTTAAAGCCCAACTCTAGGAGAATCTATTCTGTGTTCGATAAAATGGGGAAAGGTTAGAGTCTCTGTTATATTGTATGATGCTGTCTGTGTCTCTCTTGGGGAAAATTTCTCCTTCCTGTTAGGACAGAAAGTGGTGTGACAAATCTCCAATGGGGACACAGACAAAAAAAATACATTTTTAGACAAGCAAAGAAAGGTTCCTGGCAGTTTTTTTGTGTTTTAGTTATGAGCCCTGTTGTAAAGATGACAACCACACCCCACTTTCAGAGCCATTCTTATGCCTGTGATGCATGCTGGGGACTGCATGCAGTGCACAAGAAAAGTTCTAAGATAAAAGCTTGTTTCAGTGCAAGTAAGTGCGCTGCTTACTTATGGCATACATATGTTCTCTTGCCTTGATGTTGTCAGTTGTATCGAGAAATGTGATAATGATGTTTTGCCCGCCAGCCCTATAGTAGAAGTACTGCTGCAGGGCTGCGCAAAAGCGTGTGTGTGTGATTTGCATTTCCGGGTAGGGGGCGCGTGCATGCCCCAGATGTTAACCCCTTCCTGCCAGTGTCATCAGTACAGTGTCAGTGCTTTTTATTAGCTTTGATCACTGTATTGGTGTCACTGGGGATGTCAGTGGCAGTTAGTTCCCACCCAGTGTCAGAATGCCCACCGCAGTCCTGCTATAAGTCGATGATCGTCGCCATTACTAGTATAAACAAAATAAAAATTCCATTGTATATATACATCCATTTGTACACGCTATAACTTTCACATAAGCCAATTAATTTTACATGTATTAGGAATTTTTTTGTAGCAAAGAAATGCAGCAGAATACGTTTTTGCCTAAATTTATGACGAAATTTGATTTTTAAAAAAAGATTTTATTGGATGTTTGTTTTAGAGCAAAAAGCCAAACAATTTGCTTTGATAGCTTCTTTCTTTTTTTGCAAAAGTGTCGGACTTTTTTTCGTTTTTTAGCGTAAAAAATTAAAACTGCAGAGATGATCAAATAGCTCTATTTATGGGAAACAAATTCCATAAATTTCATTTAAGTACAGCATTGCATGACCACACAATTGTTAGTTAAAGTAACAGAGCTCCGTATCGCAAAAAATGGCCGGGTCAGGAAGGGGGGGTAACTCCTCTGGAGGGAAAGTGGATAATAAAATGTGGCGTTCTTGTTTAACAAGTGGTGCTGTTGTAGTAACAACTTGACTCTACTAGCATTTTATATTTTGCATCCACCATAAAGTCTAGAGAGAAGGCCCAGCCATATGACAAAACGTCAATATTTCTTTTTTATATAGGATGCAGCAAGTTATAAAATTGTCTGCAAAAAAACCAGACAAAATTACCAAAGATTTCGTCTCCAGGAGTCGAGGTATTTTAGGAAATGTGAAAGTGCATCTCAAGGCATTCACTTTAAAGGAGACGTACAACCAAAGCTTGTTTGGCTGTACTTCTGTTGATCATAGGAGTGCAGTTCATTCAGCACTCATGTGACCCATTTTTAGCTGACAGTGGGCTAACGTCCACTGTCAGCTGACAACAGTAAGCCAGTCCAGGCTGGAAAAAGATCCCGACTTTAAAGTCTGGATCCACCCAGATGTCTGGACCAGCACTTGGCTCAGCCACTCCAGCCCCCTTCACAGCCCAGCATTCCAGTGAATGCTGGGGGGGTGGGAAGAGCAGAGAGCGTTGACTGACAGTTACCAGCTCTCTGCTCATAGAGCACTGGGAACTGAGCAATCGGCAGTCTTTGATCGCCGGCAGAGGACAGATGCAGCATCAGACCAATGCTGCATCCACCTAGGTAAGTATAATTTCTAGAAGAAAAAAAAAACCTAAACTTCATGTTTAAATAGAAAATAGAGCAGTCCCATTCAAGTGATTTCCCCTTCTGTATTGCACAACAGGAAATTATATAATTACTATAAAAGTTAGGGAAATCCTCTCTTAGACACTTGTCACCAGAACCAGTGTCCTCATTGGAAGATTCCCCCCATCCCTGTTTTTGTGACAACTCAAAATTTTGGTTTGTTGATCATTGTCAGCCCAGGGACCATGGTCACCAGGACAAATAGAGAGGTTGAATCTCCCTAGTAGGGATACAGACAGCAAAGACATTTTACAGGGGTTCTAACCCTCTTTATCCAAAACAGAAAAAAAAGTTATGGCTTTGGATGCATGTTTAAATATAGTGCTTGAAACAGAAATTTAGAAAGTACAAAATCCCCTCTCATGCTGGTTTCTTTACCTGCACGTTAGACCAACATAGAAATATAATTGCATTACATTTATAATTGCATTTATGGATTGTAATCTGCGTTTGACCCTGTGGAGTAATGTGAGCCAGTGCCCTCCAGTTCCAGAATGTGATATTCTCACTGGTACTGTAAGCTGTGATTTTAAGGTTCACCTATTAGTAAAAATAAATACTGACTTCTTCTTCAGAGCAGTGCCCTTCAATAGTGTGATGAGGGTCTTGTTGTGATGAGGGTCCTATTGCATTGAATTGTTTTATGGATTAGGAGCAGATCAGTGAATATAATGGGCCCTAAATGTTAAAATGTTATATGGTGATATATATAAAAGTGCAGCGCTAAATTTCAAATATATTATAAAGTTCAAACCGTAATAATGGAAAAAGGAAAATGTGAAAAGCCACTGTGAAGTGATTAAATGAATCCCAGTGCCAAAAAAATGTCCTTAAAAACAATCATGTGTCTTCAATAACTAGGATGATCCAGTGTATCCAAATGCACCACTTACTGATCAAAGGAGGCTTACCAGATAAATCTGACCATCATATTATAGAGTGGTCAAATAGGGCACAAATAAATTAACGTAGCAACCGCTCCAACCTCCTCCACAGAGGAGAACTGAAGGATACCTTTTGGCCCTTAAACTGCGGACCTGTTCTTTCAGGGCACAGCATTCCCTGAAGGCAGAAATACCTTTTGGCTGAACCATGTCTAGAACCATCCCCAAATACCATACCAAATAGATGTCTAGAACCATCTCTGTACTGGCTCCAAGGCCGACTTCTCGAGGTTAAGCACCCAGTCCAGTCCTTTTCAATATATGAACCTTAAAAGCCATAGCCTGCTTCAGACCTAGCACAGACTAACCTCTGAGCAAGAGATCATCTAGATATCCGAAGATCAATATCCCCTGAGCTCTAAGCGCCCCAATACCGGAGCGAGACCTTTCGAGAAGCTGTGTCCAGACCAAAGGAAGTGCTATGAACTGAAAATGCTGAGCCCCTACTGCAAAATGCAGAAATCTTTAAACGAGAAATATCAGCACATGCAGGTAAGTATCCTTGATGTTGATAGATGCTAAAACGTCTCCTTCCTGCAAAGAGGCTACTATTGACTGAACAGATTCCATACGAAAAGACCAGACATTTAGAAGCCAGTTTAGACCCTTGAGGTCCAAAATTGGCCTCACATCCTCATTTGGCTTTGGGACTGTGAATAGGCTTGAATAAAACCCTTGACTTCTTTTGTCCGCTGGAACCTCCATGACCACCCCCTGGGAGAATAGGTGGTCAAGCACCAGTAAAAGCCTTCTACTTTTCCCTGCAATCGCTGGTACATTTGACCTTAGAAACTGGGGGAAGAACCCAAAATTCCAGTCTGTACCCTAGTGAAATTGTGGAAACTACCCACTAGTCTTGGATTGGAACCTTCCAGGCTGTTAAATTCCAAAAGTTCCCCTCCCCTCCCCCCACACACCCAAATGAGTGGGGGGTTTCCCTTCATAAGGAGGCGGACTTTGGATCTGCTTTGGCTGACTTTTGCACCCAAGACCTCCTTTTGGGTTCTGATGCTTGAGTCCTACCCCTAGAGGCTGATGTCTGCGTATGGCAAAATGACTGTCTGGTAGCAGAGAACCCAGCAACAGAGGCCCCTGCCCCTTTTAAAGGGTTAAAGAACTTTTTCCCCCAGAAATCTTCTGAATATACTTGTCCAGATCCTCCTCAAACAGTCTCTCCCCATGAAAGGGAAAACCTGCCAACAACTTCTTGCATGGCAGTTCCGCTGACCAACTCTTCAGCCACAAAACCCTGCACATGTGTACTGACAAGAGGGCCATGTGAGAAATTTGCCAAATTGCATCCTTAAGAGCATCAACTGCAAAACATAAAGCACGCGGAACATCGTCCAGATCCTTGGCCAAATAATTCCCCTGCCCTAAAGACCTTCCATGCAACCACTTGACCCGGTAAGAGACTCTGGCAAATGCTAACAGCTACCATTGCAGGCTGTGTGGCAGAACCTGCCAAGGAGAAAGACTTTAAGGAGAGATTCCAGCTTCTTATCTGTTGAATCCTTGAAGACCTGGACATTATCTACAGGCAGGGGCGGACTGACCATTTGGGCACCCGGCACTGCCCAAGGGCCCTGGGTCAGTAGGGGGCCCCTTGAGATGCCCCTGGTACCTATTCATAAACTTTTTTTGGGTGTGGTTTGAGTGTGGGCAAGGACAAAGGGGCCCCATGATTTCCTATTGCCCGGGGGCCCCATGAGTTGTCAGTCCACCCCTGTCTACAGGACATGTTAAAGACTTATTTAGGGACGAAACAGCTGCATCTACTACAGGCATACCCCATTTCTTAACAAACCTCTCTTCCATGGGAAACAAAAAGGAAAATCTTTTTGGCAGAACTAGAACCCTTACTGGGTGATCCCAATAAGCATACATAATCTTCTCCAGGAGAGGATGTGCTGGAAAGGCCTGAACATTCTGCGGGGGTTTCAAAGAGCCCAGAGAGGTTTCTACTGGAGGTAGCCTGATACCATATCAGTGAGGTCTTACACCAATAACCTCAAAGATTGAG
This sequence comes from Staurois parvus, assembly GCF_062004578.1. NCBI lineage: Eukaryota > Metazoa > Chordata > Amphibia > Anura > Ranidae > Staurois > Staurois parvus. The sequence goes on along the minus strand of NW_028318108.1, from coordinate 2,181,876 downwards.
ATGCAGAAATTGCCTGCTTCTCTTCAGACTGTGACCCCACCGATTAGAGATTCTACTGCCTGACTTTCCTCCAGTTCCTCATCCTCAGGTTCCACCCACTCCTGCTCCAGGATTGGTGGCTCTAGTGACGGGGGACTCTCCCGCATTTAGCACCTTGTGAAACAGAGGCAATATCCCTACAATCTTGTCCTCTAATCCTGCTAAGGCTGAAGCAAGATCATCCTTGGTTACCTACGCTGACGCAGAAGCACCAGTAGTAGCCACTATGCCAGACAAGCGCAATAGCTCATATTTGCCTAGTTGCCTCTGAACTTTCAGGAGAGGATATAACCGCAGAACTTTGACTAGGCTCCTCAGGACCTGACGGCGGTGCATTAGTGACCCTTCCTGCTGTGCCTTCCCCTCTCTGCTTTTTGGAAGAAATTACTTCACTAAGCGCTTCTACCCTGTGTACCAAGAACAGCAAGACGGACAAATACAGCTATGCAAGTAGTGTGGTAGAAAAAAAAAAACTCACTATGGCTGCTGCTCCCTGGACTGGCCTACTGTTGCCACCAAGGGAAGTACTCACATGCCCCCACCAAATAGCCTGCTCTGTGTCCCAGTCACAGCATCCAACAGCAGCAACAGACCAGCCACAAGTGTCCATGATGCTGGATAAATAAACATGGCCGTCTTCTGTTTTCGGCCGCTACTGTGCATGCGCCTGTGATCCTTGTGTGCACACACCCTCCGTGCACTTGCCCCGCGTCCAACGGTTGGCTGCACGTCCAGGCACTCTGCTCCCTCTAGTGGCCTCCAAACAACAACACAGGCAGACATAATGGCAGGTTCACAGCGAGCTCTCCCCTGATTGGTATCATGGCCCATTGCTGCAGAAATATACCTCTCCTTTCCCTCCAAAACCACAATCTGATTTTAGGAAAATACAGAGGCCGCTTTACCAGTCCCACCACAGATCCTGACTTCCGTCAGGTACCAACCTTCACACATTACTGCGGGCTTTGTCATATAGACCCTCAAGGACTCGGTCCCCTATTAAATGGGGCCACTGCCTTGGACCTGTGTAGCACTCTATTGGAAAAATGCCTTGCTCAGTTTCTACTGCACAGGGTTCAGTTACGGAAGGTTCAGATCTGTAAGGCTGTAAGGCAAAACCCCAAGGACTCTTCTCTTTATCCAGCGAGGCTTGTGTACCATCCATCTTGACTAAGCAGCTTTCTGAATGGATCCAATTTAAAGTCCATGTTTCCCCAGGGAACCCTTTCAGACCTTAGGTATGCTCCTTGGAGCACAAGCAACACTTTGTGACCATCCACCTTACAGATACTGGCGAAAAAACTGAAGTACTTCTTGTGTAGGAGGGGTTATATAGAGGAGGACTTCCTCTCTGATTGGTCAGCCAGTGTCCATTCACCTAGGTGGCATATAACCCACATGGTCATGAATAGCCTGCTCTGTGTCCCTTGATGTACAATAAACTGTTGCTGTAACTGCTTAAAAAGTGTTATCTGGAGTTTGGCTTCAGTTTGTTAGTGTATCTAAATCTGCTAGTACATCTAACACTTCCCCTGTCCCCCCAGTGTTGCTATCCAAAAGTGTCCCTGTTGCACTTTCAGCAAGAGTGGGGGCACTGTGATACAGGAGGTGTGTTACCGGTCAGATCACCAGGTGAAAGTAGAGGGGAAAAGACTAAAAAAGAAAGCTAATGCAGCCAGCACATCTAATGATTGATAAGCTGCAATATATTACGTTTTGGGTTTAATACAGCTTTAAGAAGATCTTGGTGTTTACAGAATAGGATGGATCAGTGCACACAGTCAATGCCAGGATGAAAATAAGTTGTCATGTATCATGGCAATGTTGGAATTACACCTTTATCATTCATTTGTACAAGACCATAGCCATCATTATGAATATGGTCTTTCTGGTCTTTAAGATAGATATGAAATAAAGGTGCCCCTGGGAAATATTAACTGTTTAGAAAGTTTGTAAAATGTTCAGGAATTACTTATATTTTCCTCCAACTAATACGTTTTGTCACTACAGAAACGTTACTTAAAACATTGATTTCATGGTGTACATATTTCTTTAGTTGACATTTCCCGTGTTTTTTTTTTTTTATTCTCCTTTTAGGAACAAGCAGCTGTATGATACAGTGCGCAGGGAGACTTCCATTAAAATCTCAAAGATCAGGTAAATTCAAGATTTGGTCAGCTTGTGTTCTCTTGAGGAGCTTGGAGTATACTGGAAAAAGTATTTTGGCTAGCAAGAAGTCCCACATAATTCTGCATGTGTATTTAATTTTTAGCTTAAACTTCTAAATAACCAGATAAGTACATACTGTATATGGGAGCTGGTTTACCTGCAAAAGGATATATATTTCTGTCAATCCAGTCCTGAGATTTACACAGATCTGCCTCAAAAAAACAGCCCTGTCTGGCAGAACAGGAGACCTGATTTTTCATTGTTACGGTTGGATAAAATGTCAATTAGCTGTGAAAACAGAGCTTCAGTTCACACCACACATGTGTAAATCCCTAGCCCAGATTTTGACTGGACATTGAGGGATAAGCAGCATACTGATGACCTCATCTCTGTCATTCTGCTCTCCTCCTATCAGCATGTGCCTTGTTATATGAACACAGCAGAACTGACTAGTTCATTGTGTTGCTTCTCCCCCTTCCAGTCTGAGCTCTGCCATAGAGGGGATTGCAGGAGGCTGGTACCAAATCAAATTCAGGTTCACTGCTTATATGTAAAAATACATTTAATGTATACAAAGCTGCATTAATTTTAGGTGACATTTCAAGTCTGCAGACTGCTGTAGCACCACTATTGTGCCATATAAGAAAGAGCAGGGCCCTCGATCCCCTCATGTTTTGCATTGTATTGGTATTGTTCTGTCACATGTTCTGTCCCCCTTTGTAATGTACAGCGCTGAGCGAACCATTGGCGCTTTATAAATACTGTATAATAATAATAAAAGAGCTCAAACATGAATAAAATGGAGCACCTGATGGAGGCTTCTTCGGACCCCGACCTGTGCTGATATGTATCCGTAAACAAAATACATCACTAAATGCAGAGAGGTCCCAGCATTGCTCTTTAACCACTTCACGCTGGTGCCTACCGGCCGGGTGGCGGGCTGGGTTTTAGGGTTATATGACCGCCGTGATTCGCCGTTACGGTGGTCACATGATCGGTAAAGGTCCCGATCGCAAGGGGAGATTGGGACCTTTCCGTGAGTCACGGACATATGTGCTAGGAGCGCGCAGGGCACGCGTTCTCGGCACATATGTATTTTCTAATGGCATGCAAATATGTGGCCACTCGGCATCAAGGCCCAGACACCGAGAAGCTGCATATTTGCGTGCGCTCGGCATCAAGGGGTTAATTTCGTCCAGAGCGGTTTCTTGGCTATATAGGTGTGCACAAGTGAAAAATGGAATATAACTTTAGTAGATTTATATATACAGGTGCATCTCAATAAATTAGAATATCATCAAAAAGTTAACTTATTTCAGTAATTCAATTTAAAAATGTATTATATTGATTGATCACACAGAGTGATACATACCAAGCATTTCTTTCTTTTAATTTTGATGATTATGGCTTACAGCTAGTGAAAAACCCCAAATTCAGTATCTCAGAAAATTAGAATATTGTGAAAGTCTAATTTTGTAGACTCATGGTGTCACTCTCAAAATATTTAACTCAAAACACCTGTAAAGGTTTCCTGAGCTTTTAAATGGTCTCTGTCTGGTTCAGTAAGTTACACAATCATGGGGAAGACTGCTGACTTGACAGTTGTCCAGAAGACAGTCATTGGCACCCTCCACAAGGATGGTAAGTCAAAAGGTCATTGCTAAAGAAGCTGGCTGTTCAGAGTGCTGTATCCAAGCACACTAAAGGAAAGTTGAGTGAAAGGATAAAGTTTGATAGAAAAAGGTGCACAAGGAATGGAGAACTGCAGCCATGAGAGGATTGTGAAGCACAGGCCATTCAAGAATTTAGGGGAGATTTATTTGTTTCAGGTACTTATTATTATTATTATTATTATTATACAGTGTTTATATAGCGCCAAAAAAGTTTGCTCAGCGCTGTACAATATAGTGGGGGACAGTACATGAGACAATACAGTAACAAGACAATATACGAGTGGTTCAAGGGCCCTGCCCTTTCGAGCGTACTGATATAGTGCTGTCAATTTACACAGCACTTTACATATACATATTGTACATTCACATCAGTCCCTAACCCTCAAGGGGTGTACAATCTAAGGTCCCCAACTCGCATTCATATATACACGTACTAAGGCCAATTTAGACAGTATCCAATTAACCTATTGGCATGTCTTTGGAGTGTAGGAGGAAACCGGAGTACCCGAAGGAAACCCACGCTGGCACGGGGAGAACATGCAAACTCCAGGCAGGTGGTGCCATGGTTGGGATTCTAACCAATGACCCTAGTACTGCCAGGTGGAAGTGCTAACCATTTAGCCACTGTGTTGCCCTGAGATTCACAAGGACTGGACTACGGCTGGTGTCAGTGCTTACAGAGCCACCGCACACAGACGTATCCAGGACATGGACTACAACTGTCTCATTTCTTGTCTTACCTGGGCTAAGGAGCAAAAGGACTGGACTGTTGCTCAGTGGTCCAAAGTCCTATTTTTGGATGAAAGTAAATTTTGCATTTCATTTGGAAATCAAGGTCCCAGAGTCTGCAGGAAGAGTGGAGAGGCACAGAATCCAAGTTGCATGAGGTCCATTGTGAAGGTTCCACAGTTAGTGATGTTTTGGGGAGCCATGTCATCTGCTGGTGTTGTTCCACTGTGTTTTATCAAGTCCAAAGTCAGAGCAGCCCTCTACTAGGAAATCCTAGAGCACTTAATGCTTCCCTCTGCTGACCGGCTTTATGGAGATGCGGATTTCATTTTCCAGCAGGACCTGGCACCTTCCCACACTGCTAAAAATACTAATACCTGGTTTAATGATCATGGTATCGCTGTGCTTGATTGGCTAGCAAACACACCTGACCTAAACCTCATAGAGAATCTTTGGGGTATTGTCAAGAGGAAGATGAGACACCAAACCCAACAGTGTAGACGAGCTGAGGTTTTCACTAGCTGTAAGCCATAATCCTCAAAATTAAAAGAAAAATGCTTGAAATATATCACTCTGTGTGTAATGATTCTACAGTTGTGTTCAAAATAATAGCAGTGTGTTGAAAAAAGTGAATAATGCTCCAAATCCTTCTAGTAGCTTTTATTTCCATACACACAAGTTTATTGGGAACACTACACATTCTATTCCAAATCAAAACATGAAGAAAAATATATCAAATTTGTGTTGTTCCTCTAACAAAATTGAAGAAAAGTGAATATTAGACTGTTCAAAAAAATAGCAGTGTTTGTATTCTTCTTTACAAACTCAAACATTCACTATATAAACTGAAAAATGTTTGAAGATTTTGCTTTCCTTTGAATCACTTAATGAATATTTAGTTGTATAAGCACTGTTTCTGAGAACTGCTGTACATCTGTGTTGCATGGAGTCAACCAACTTCTGGCACCTGTGAACAGGTATTCCAGCCCAGGATGATTGGACTACATTCCACAGTTCTTCTCTATCTCTTGGTTTTGCCTCAGAAACTGCATTTTTGATGTCACCCCACAAGTTTTCTATTGGATTAAGATCCGGGGATTGGGCTGGCCACTCCATAGCGTCAATCTTGTTGGTCTGGAACCAAGATGTTGCACGTTTATTGGTGTGTTTGGGGTCGTTGTCTTGTTGGAACACCCATTTCAAGGGCATTTCCTCTTCAGCATAAGGCAGCATGACCTCTTCAAGTATTCTGATGTATTCAAACTGATCCATGATCCCTGGTATGCGATAAATAGGCCCAACACCGTAGTATGAGAAACATCCCCATATCATGATGATTGCGCAATCATGCTTCACTGTCTTCACAGTATACTGTGGCTTGAATTCAGTGTTTGGGGGTCGTCTGACAAACTGTCTCCGGCCACTAGACCCAAAAAGAACAATCTTACTTTCATCAGTCCACAAAATGTTGCTCCATTTCTCTTTAGGCCAGTCAATGTGCTCTTTGGCAAATTGTAGCCTTTTCAGCACGTCTTTTTTTCAACAGTGGGACTTTGCGGGGGCTTCTTGCAGATAACTTGGCTTCACATAGGCGTCTTCTAATTGTAACAGTACTCACAGGGAACTTTACACCTTCTTTGATCTTCCTGGAGCTGATTGTTGGCTGAGTCCTTGCCATTTTGGCTATTCTTCTATCCATTCGGATGGTAGTTTTTTGCTTTCTTCCACGTCTTTTAGGTTTTGGTTGCCATTTTAAAGCATTTGCGATCATTTTAGCTGAGCAGCCTATCATTTTCTGCACTTCTTTATATGTTTTCCCCTCTCCAATCAACTTTTTAATCAAGGTACGCTGTTCTTCTGAACAATGCCTGGAACGACGCGTTTTCCTCAGAATTTCAGAGAGAAATGCACTGTAACCAGCATGTACAACATTTGCTGCCTTCCTTCCTTAAATAAGGGCAATGATTGCCAGCTGTTTTTCAAAGAATGAATGACCTCACTAATAGAACTCCACACTGCTATTATTTTGAACATGCCCCTTTCAATTAGTGATTCAATTACACAGAATCAGCAGCATGCATGTCACGACTGTTGGGTCTGTTGGATTTCTATTACTCTACTACACCTGCCAGTAAATTATTTGCCATGTAGAAATATCATTTCTACCAAAAACAGTGATTGATCAGGTTAGTGATTTCTGACTGCTATTATTTTGAACACAACTTTTTGAATTGAATTATTGAAATAAATTAACATTTTGTTGATATTCTAATTTATTGAGATGCACGTGAGTGAGTGTATGTATATGTATGTATGTATATGTATGTATGTATGTATATGTATGTATGTGTATATATATATATATAAATATGTATACATTATTTTTTCTCACACAGTATAGAAAAGAATCGCCCCCCTTTAAAATAATGACATTTTTGTTGTGTTGCAGCCTAAAATTTTTGTTTTATCTATCTGTATTTACTCAATAAACTGTGTCTGTCTTCATACAGGCTGAATGAAGAAAATCTAACATATTCCTCCATCCACGCTATACAGCACAGATGGATGGAACTTCTGTTGCAGCTCTTGTATTTTCACAATCGGCCCTGCTGGCTGTCAAAACACCTGATCAGCGACAAATCTGTTTGGCTGAGCGTTTTCTGCCCCTCAATTGAAGGATGTTGGGTGTTATGCGGCCAACCTCTGAGCATATTTCAACCAATTCGACAGAGGCCAATCAAAATTTGTATAGTGTATGGTCAATGTAAAAGTTCAGGTTGTGGGACATACATGAAGACTGTAGTACCTAGCTTTGCTTCTCATATCATAGTGACTTGATTTGTTTCACTTCCCGCAGGGCTGATGGAGGAGTCAGCAACAACAGTTTTGTCATGCAGATGACTGCAGATTTGATTGGCCAAGTTATTGATAAACCAAAACACACAGACATGTCCTCCCTGGGAGCAGCATTTCTAGCCGGACTAGCTGTAGGTGAGTATTTCACAAAATATGACTCGCTGCTAAAATAAAAGTACTAGAATCATGCATCAGATCTTGGTATGTCAGCAGAAAAGTCATTTTTATCATCAATCCACGGTATTGATGAACAAAACTGACTTCGTTCAACCACTTCAGTACCACACATTGTCACCCTCTTCCTGCCCAGGCCAATTTTCAGATTTCAACGCTGTCACACTTTGACATTTACTCACTCATGCAACACTGTATCCATAAAACATTTTATCTTTTTTTTTTTTCTTTTTTTTTTGAGACCGATAGAGCTGTGTTTTTTTTATTGATATACATATACTCCTTTTTTTTTTTAATTTTACACTGAGTGCTTATTACAGTGATCACGGTTATAAACAGTAATTTTCATGAATGGCATCCATTCATGTGCAGTTGTGATAGCTGTGATTGGCTACACGGTACAGATACCTTGTGATTGGCTCTGTCTGTACAATGTGATCGTTGTGCCCAGTCACCGCGATTACAATCCTACACAATGAAAGGCTATGACTGGAATCCATTTTGTACAATTGACGTGATTGATCACAGCGATTACATGGTACCAGGGCCGGCCTGGTACAACAAACTATCTTTTACTGTGTCCACTGGTGCACGTCTGGAGAATGTCATACAGTGTCCACCCAGGATAACAGTAGTCCACTGAGGTGGGTAACTACTCAATGTGTCCCTTTTTGTTTTAAGGTATTTGGTCCAACAAAGAGGAACTGAAGAAACTGAGACAACCCGAGATCCTTTTTGAACCACAAAGTAAACTTAAAGACTATGAAAAAACTGTGGCTGAATGGGAGCTGGCGCTTCAGAGATGCTGCAACTGGTATAATGACTACTGAGATCTGCAGGTCCTGCACGCCTACCATCTTGGCATTAATTGTTCTCATAGATCTCCAGTGAGCTTGAACTGTTAATGTGTATGCATTATTTGGAAGGAGAGACTTGATAGGGTTGTAATTGTCTCGTAAAGTAACCTACTGTGAACTTGTACTTGATAACCAGTGACGGTCTTTGTCTCAGTCCTGTTTACTTCTATGCTGTCCTTAGACAGTGCTTTCTTTTTCTACAGCTCCATCAGTGCTGCTAATACTGTGTTTTTGTTTTACACACTAGGATTTAACCCATGGTGCATTAAGTGGATATTAAGGGCTTTTTCAGACTGGGGGGCATTGACAATAAAACAGCGGTTTTATTGTCAATGCCCCCCATCCCTGGGCCGCTCACCCAAATTGTGACAGTGCAGCCAGACAGGTCTGTACACATGCCATGATGCCATATAGTTTTACAAAAATGAAAAAGGGGCAGACTCGATGGTCTTTCTGCCATTGCTCTTCTGTCTTTCTTCTATATACCTTTTTATGTGTTCACATTAACAAAACATGACGAGCAGATTTTATGAGTTTATTTAGTAACATATACCCTTAAAGAGGAACTGTACTCCCCTCCAATCCTGCGATGAGCTGTCCCAGAGCTCCCTGCCTGGCTGCTGACATCTTTGGGTGGCTGGCTTCAGAGTCCCGAACGCTGGCTTCAGAGTCCCGAACGCTGGCTGCTGTCGTTGGGATGGCGACAGGGATGATGTCACTCCCACGCATGCTTGGGAGTTTAGTCAAATTCGGCATTGCTGAATTGGTATAGTGAGCTGCGTCTGTGCGGCTCACTGTACAGAGGTGGACAGGCAGATAGGTAGCTTTAATGCATGTCTCTTCTGCATTAAAAAACATGCCAGTCCGCCTTTTTTTATTTATTACCTAAAGTTCCCCTTTAAGTATTTGGTGTTTAGTACCCTATAGCAATCGACTCTTAATCGGGTCTCTGCTGTCTGTAGGCTACTACACTACTCCTTGCATTCTGGTTTTATTAACTTGTTTACAACCACTACACCTATATATGGGGTGGCTGGGCCGTAACACCCAGCATCTGCATATATGGCTCCTTGTTTAGTTTTGGAGCATGTTCCATCGGCTCCCCTAGGACTGTGACTAAGCAGTTGCCGATGGCTCCCAGTCACATGTGGATGATCAAGAGCCGGAGGGATAGGTTTTTGATGATGTCAGCACTGTGCAGCCAATCACAGTGCAGAAAGATTGAGAGCCCTTCCTACCAGCCTTGGATGGCTGGGTCCAGTGGGATTAAATAAGCCCCACATTTTACAATTGGCATTTACCTCAATCCTCCTATTAACAGTAGGAAAAACAAAATTATGCAGAAGATACACATCCAATTTTCAAAACTCAACTGGAGTTAGATTATAGAGGCCTAATAGTTTTTCTGTATCTTCAGTATAAAACAAGTTCTTTTACACTACCCATATTTCTACAATTTCACAAAATGTTCTGGTCATCAAAGTTTTCCCACCTAAAGTCATCCATTGACCCCCTCGTGGGAGAGGTTCTGACCAGGAACATTTGTAACCAACTGTGAGATCCTGGTAGAAGCAGCCAGGGTGCTATACCATGCTGACATCCACACAAAACTAAAATGTCAGTTTGGGATGGATTTAGCTTTCAGATGAACAAGGAAGGAGTACCAGAAGAAGCTGGGGGAAATGGACACATCTCATAGGTGCCTGGAAAACGCATTGAAACCTCCCTCAAGAAGAGTCCTTCCCTTGGGCCATTGTAATTGAAGGTGATGCAAGTATAGGGAATTGTGATTTATTATATTCTGCCTCTACTGTGATTACAGCAAACCCAGATTAATTTCATCTTAAAGCAGAGTTCCACCCAAAAGGGGAAGTTCCGCTATAAGCCTTTGTCCCCCACTCCACAAGAATTGGCACCTTTGGGGAGCGGGTACCTGAATTTGACAGGTACCGGCTCCCACTTCTGCTGTGATCACCTAGGCGATCGCAGCAGAAGTGGATAGTCTTCTGGGACACATGACAGGTCCCAGAAGACTACGGGGCCATTCACAAAGCGCAGCGCTTCTCGCGCATGCGTAGTGGGCACCTGGCTGTGAAGCCGCAAGCTGTCACAGCCGGATCCCACACTGAAGATGCCGGCACCATGGAGAGAAGACGGCTGGTGAAACCAGCGGTATTGAAGATGCCACAGGACCGAGGGACAGGTCAGTGACTGTATTTTAAAAGCAGCTACAGTTTTTGTAGCTGCTAACTTTTATTTATTTATTTTTTTGGTGGAACTCTGCTTTAATCAACTGTGGGCATTTTTTAATGATTTGTTTTCCATTCAAATGGACCCAGGCAGGGTATAAATAAAAATGTAAAAAAAAAAAAAATCACCTAAGGCTGCACTACTCCTCTTCAATCCAGAGCTGTCCCCTGCAGTATATATTTCGCAACAAGATGTCCCCAGAAAGAATTGGGCCGTAAGTCATAAATAGGGCAAATAAGGAAGGTGGATTGTTTTTGAGCATCATATGACGATGTAATGTGATTACCTCAGACTTGCATTGTGTCAGTGTGTACAATGTACTAAATAACTGGAGTTATACTGTAAATAATGGTTGTAATAGGCACCTGATACTTCAAATCTGCAGAAACAGGTTTTATTTTTATTATAAAAAATACAGTAAAAGCTTGTTGATGACATTTTTGCTGTGTTGTGTCTTTTATGGAAAGTCCAGCTGAAGGTTACAAAAAAGTATACTTGGTTGCAGTGTATATATAAATGATCTGACCTAGGTATATGTATGTATTGATCAATCATTTCCGACTCAGGGTTAATCTGAGGGCCATATCTGACAGACTTCAGGCCTCATGCTCACTGGAAGTTTTGTCATCTCTTGTAGATGCTTTTCCTCCTGGCAGCATTGTTTAGGTAGAAAAAAATCTTGACGCTTGTAAACAGGTTTTAGGCCCATCGAGTGCTTGGGCATTAATTAATTTTATTGGTCATATAATTAATTATTCTGGCCATTGAAAGGATTTAATACCCAAAAGCTAAATGCACCTAGCATTAACATGAGTTTAGCGGCTTCAAGCATTTTTATTTCTGCCAAAACGCTGATGCTCCTGGACACCCTGGCTGTGGAGTTTTTTTTCTGCCTTTTTAAAGTGGTTCTAAAGGCTCAACGATTTCTACCTTCATGCATTCTATGCATGAAGGTAAAAAACGTCTGTGTAGCAGCCTTCCCCTATGACTTATCTGAGTCCCAATCCAGCGATGTTCACAAGAACCTCGATTCTTCAGGGACTCTCACTCCTGATTGGCTCCCACTGCTGTCAATCAGAAGAGGAAGAGAGTGGGGCAGAACCATGGCTTAGGAGCGTGCCTGCTCGGTTGCCCCCATAGAAAGCTGCTTGCTATGGGAGCACCTGACAGGAGGGAGGAGTGCTGGCGGGGGACCCGATAACAGGAGGACCTGGGCTACTCTGTGCAAAACCACTGCACACAGCAGGTGAGTATAATGTTTTGTTATTTAAAAACAAGACTTTACTATCACTTTAAATGCCTATTTTTTTTGCATAGACACATAGGTGCGTCTGGGGTTTTAATTTTTTTTTCTGCCTCTAAACTCCCTTAATTGTTACCCTAACAGCAGTGTAAAAACCAACCAGTGTGCATGCGGCCTAAAAGCCTTTTCTATAGAATTTCCTATTGGGTACGTCATCAGGTTTGTATTCAATTCTCCCCAATTGGCTTGGGACCAGAATGCAGTAACACATGCATAGCCAATTTGTACCCACATATTAGGCCCTATATGGATGGGAGCCAACGAAACCTACCAGCCGGTCTTTGAAGTGCGGGAGGTAACCCACATAAAGGAAGAACATGCAAACTCAATGCAAACTCAAGGTGTCCTGGCCAGAATTCAAACAAGGGACTCCAGTGCTGCAAGTACTACCCATTAAGCCACTTTGCTGCCCTACCTGGGCATATAAGGCAATCGAACCTGCTGTGTTAACTTGGACCTGCCTTGTCCAGTAATGTACAGGGCCATCCATGCTTATTGGAGACTACTGGAAACTGTACTGACTGACCATACACTTTACAATCTGATTGTACAAGCTCCTTTGGATCTACCATCAACTATGTAGTACAAGGCCTGCCTGACGTAATACTAATTGAGTGGATTCTTGAGGTTTATTCTCATAAAGCACAATTTTGTAAATCTAAAGAAAATGGTACTGTTTTTATTTCTGTGCGGATTGCAGTTGTGGATCTTCTCCTCACTTCCTGTCTAGTGAAAGCATTGTCACTGGCTAGTGTAAAGAAAGTGAGAAGAAATCTCTCTAACAGAGTCATGGATAGCAGTAAAAACCCAACAGGGGTTCTAAGCCTGCTCCAAAAAAAGTATTGTCTGGACACACAATTTAAAAACATGGTGTAAACATCAGTCTAAAATTTCAGCTATTTAAAAGAAGTCTTTTATGCTAGAAATACAGGGGTCACCTTAGGTGATCTACTGCAAAATGAAGAATTTCTGCACTCTTCATCACTCTCATTGCATTGCCAGAGAAGTGGGTGTGCACCAATTTTGGTATGGCTCCCTCTGCTGGCCACTACACAGATTGCTGTCCATTGTCATTTCAGGATGCTGCTGTATAATTGCTGAAACCCTTCACCTGTGGATGGAATGTGGCACTTAAACTTTATGTAAAGAAAAGCTAAGATGTTTACATCATAGGTGTAATGTAACCTTGCTGTACCACTTCTATGAAAAAGTATCCTGTTTTCTTTGTATTGCTTTCTTTTGTGTGAAATCCCTGGTGTTCCTTCCAGTCCCTCTGCTTTCCTATTAAAAACTGACAGGAGAGCACAGCGTAGTCAGTTCTTTAGCTGAATGGGGAACTCCGGCTGCTCCCCTCCAATGTTCAGACGTATCCTGACACAATCCCACCCCCAATCCCCCGCACAGCCTTCCATTGGGAAGATCAGTGTAATGCTGTTTATCCTCCCTATCTTCATTTGCAGCTGAGGACAAAGGAAATCTGATCACTTATAACAGGGCTCCACAAATCCTGGGCGCCAGGTCACCATGGAGACTATAAATTGTGTCCTGGTGCTTGGGCGTTTGTCAGCCAATTCACTGTTTGCATCAGGCGTAAGTAGAGTTAGCAAGCACGGGCTCTGTCTACATTAGGAGCTTTCCATCTGCTGCCCCACTGCACTCGGTGTCCCACGGTGTTTTGATCTAGCCAGACTGAATGCATGGCCAGACTTGATTGGGAAGTTTCCTGACAACACAGGCTCCTGAAAGAGAAGTGGGATGGACTACAATTCATGTACCCTGAGGGCTGGATTGAGAGGGGCACCGCTCCCAGAAATCCCCCAAACAGAGTGCGGGTCTTCTGGCCTTGCCTGCCCCACACCAACCTCACCACCTCTCTTCAAGGGCCCCACCACCACTAGTGCCTGACCTGCTGAAGTGTTACTGCTGCCTTCTGGATTAGCGGGGCCTCCGAAGTGTCACCAAGAACCAGTGTAGCTACAGCAGAGCAAGGCAGCCACCCTCCAGAGCCAGAAGGGGCCACCATCAGCAGTGTGATGTCTTCTACTGGCCTTCCGCCTCCCTTGTCATTCGTCTGAGGACCGCTGGCTGCACACCATCTGGAACCACCAGCTCAGGACCAGGTGAACTGGAGACTGAGCCCCTGCAAGATCTCCACTTGAACTGAGCTGGAAGACCACAACATGTATTGGGTGCAGTGTCAAACCCCATTTGCTGCTAGTGTCTAGAGGAGGGCTGACACCACAGCTAAGGGTACAGTGGTTGTAAAGGCTGAAGGGTTTTTTTTATCTTCATGCATTCTATGCATGAAGGTAAAAAACCTTTGTGTGCAGCAGCGCCCCCCAGCCCCCTCAATACATACCTGAGCCCCATCGCGATCCAGTGATGTGAATGACAGCCTTGGCTGTCCCAGGTCTCTGGCTCGTCATTGCCTGAGACAGCAAGTGGGAGCTATTGGCTCCCGCTGCTGTCAATCACAGCCAGTCAGCCAATGAGCGAGAAGGGGCAGGGCCAAGCCGTGGCTCTGTGTGTGAATGGACACGTGGAGCAGCAGGTACCCCCATAGCAAGCTGCTTGCTGTGGGAGCACCCGACAGACAGGAGGAGCCAGGGTGGACCTGAGAAGAGAAAGATGCAGGCTGCTCTGTGCAAAACAACTGCACACAACAGGTAAGTATAGACATGTTTGTTATTTTACAAAAAAAAAATTAACCTTTAGCATCGCTTTAAGGCTCTGGGGGCCATGTGGAAGCTGCACAAGGTGAGGGGGAGTTGCATAAGGTGGGGTAAAGGAGGACAATGTGCACAAGGTGGGGGAATTGCACAAGAAGAAGGCACCCAAGAGGGTTAGGGGAAAGCATCTTTCCCTCAAGCTTTGTTCCTTCCTGTTCCTCAGTGGCCCTGAAGTGCTGCGTTGGTTGCTCCAGAGGGCCCCGTCAGTCCAGCCAATGTCAGCTAAGTGAGACCCAACAATACCAGCTGTATGATCACAGGCCCCCTTGTGCTGCCTTTGCCCCTGAACTTAGTAACGAGCTGAGTACATTGTACAGTACAACTGTAATAGCAGTGAGAGATAATCAGAGACTAGAGACTATCGCTCACCTATTACGATTTTAAATGTACTAAGTTCTTTGGGATCCTAAGCAGGTTAATAGGCAAAAGCTGAGAGGCATAATGGTGTGTAAACCTGTGTCATGCACTTGTAAAGATACACATCGGGGCTACATAAGAGAAGGGGTTTTGTCATTGAAAATAAAGCTTTGTTAGTTAATTAAAAACTGGCTCCTGGATTCAAAGCAAATTTGTCAAGCTCCTAAAAGTTTACCTCTGTGCAGGAGCTTCCTGTAATAAAGACCACTCACTGCTGCTCTCTCTCCTTGTGCAAGCTGACTGGTCTTGTATCTGCCCCCTGTAGTGGGTGGGGTTTACTGGGTCCCTCCCACAGCTCTGCTCTCTGCATAGCTAACTACATCACAGTGATGATGGCATTGCTACTTTACAAAATAATATCTGTTTCTAAAGGCATTTGTTACACAGTGTATTTTAAATCCTGTCGCTATTCAGGAATATATTTAAATTATTTTTTTTTTCTTTTTGCCCGGAGTTCAGCTTCAACTACTGAATGATCAACCTATAACTATACAGGAATACTATTGAAGTCAAATTAATTTTTTTCTGGAGTGCACTCTTAGTACATGTATGTATTTTAAAACTGATAAAAGTAATTCAAGATATGAGCTGTCTTCATTATTTCAAGGGAGGGAAAAAGATTGCCCCCTAATAGATGGGTAATAAAAGATAATAGTCAAGTCTCATTGATGTACTGAAACTACATACATATTTCTTGTGTATGAGCATGTATGTAACCAGGGCATTCAAGAAATATATATTTCCAGTATATGTGTGTGTGTACATTGTGAGCTGGTTATTACTATCGGAGTATGTGGCCTTTAGGCACATAGGGCATGTGTTTGCATGTAGATGTCTTTCAGAGCTTCGGATTTGGGGGCAAAGAATGGGTTACTAGTGAGCCAGTCTCTGCGAAGAGCTGGGGAAATAATCTCTTTATGTTAGGGTCTCAAGGGAGGGGCAGGGAGGAAAAAAATCTGCATTCAGAACAACTCTAAAGAGGGTCTCCAGGAGCAGACATAAGGCCGATTATCCTCTTGGTTGCTGCCTTCTGAAAGTTGAGACGTACAGACGGCATATGGGTGACAGGTGGTCTAATCCAGTTAGTCAGGGAGCCTGAATTGGGGGGACATTTAAAATGCAGCCTGTTCTTTCTGGTATTAGAGTTGCTGCACCCTGCTGGAGTTTTAATCATCACGTGTCCCAAGCCAGCTTCATTTCATGGTTTAATTATTCCCTAACACTTGCTTTCTGTAAAAAAGAAGAAAAAATTGTTTGCATTTTCCGGAAGTTGTAATATAAATTGTAATGTTTTGTTAAGTATCTATCTTAAATCGATCTGCATTACTATAAATGGCGAGATCATTATTTAATGGAACATGCTGTTTGTAAACTGATAAATCACATAAACTGATTGCTATGTAATCTGTTCCCTATTTGTTATCTTGCCTCTTGAGTCTAGGTATAGAGTATGAACATCCAGTTAATTCAAATAAAATATTACTTGCAAGTACATCTATGGAAATAGATTTGCAGGATTTCATCTGGATGATAAATCTCCTATCTAATTGCATCATGGTTAACTTAATCTGCTGCTAAATCTACATTACAAAAGAAACTGGACTGTGCCGTTCTGTTCATTAATACCATATTGTTAAATATACACAGTGGGCTTGATATTTTAAGGGAGATTACACTGTTCACCTTGCAAAGGGAATGTTCACTAAAAGGGTGAACTATTCACATTAATAATCCAATCCTATACAAAACAAAAAATCAATTTTCCAAAATTTTCCTTTGGAAATAAATAGATGATCAAGGGGGACTCCCTCAACAACTTTCAACCGACGACAACCATGCAAACATAATTTAACCGCTTGCCCTTTAGAGCATTTACCTCCCTTCCTGACCAGGCCATTTTTTGCAATATGCACTGCGTTACTTTAACTGAAAATTGTGTGGTCATGCAACGCTGCACACAAATGAAATTTACGTTCTTTTTTTCCCCACAAATAGAGCTTTCTTTTGGTGGTATTTGATTGCCTCTGCAGTTTTAATTTTTTGCACTATAAATGAAAGCCTGACCATTTTGAAAAAAAAAACAGTTTTTCACTTTTTGCTATTAAACATATCCAGTAAAAAAATAAAAAAAAATTTGTCCATAAATTTAGGCCAACATGTATTCTGCTACAAATCTTTGCTAAAAAAAAAAATCTCAATACGTGTAAATTCATTAATTATTCAAGTTATACCATTTACACATGGCAGTATATATACTGGAATTTTTTTTATTTTTTTAACTAGTAATGGCGGCTAACAGCGACTTATAGCGGGACTGCAGCGGGCATTCTGACAGTGGGGGTAACTGACTTGGTGTCACTGACATCCCCAGTGACACCAATAGTGATCAGTGCTAAAAAAAACAAAAAAAAATGGCACTTGGCAAAAAGGGGTTAACATGAGGGGCAATCAAAGGGTTAACTGTGTGCTGTTATGTCTGTGTGTTTGTGCTCACTGTAATTACACTGCTTTTGGATGGCTGTGCCATGCACAGCCATCCAAAGCAGTGTGCACGAGCTGACGGAGAAGAACTGTATTGTTTACATAAAGTTCTCCTCCCCGTCAGAGATGCTCGGCAATTACCAGGCACTGTTGCGTATTCACCGGCCAGGACCCGGTGATTGACAGCCGTGGCCGCAAATAGCGACGCAGGTAGGGCACGTTCCCCTATCCAGAAATACAAAATCACGTGTATATACACGTGATTTTGCACACCCGTGCCGCCCTGTAGCAGTATATCTGCTAGAGGGCGGTTGGGAAGTGGTTAAAGACAAATAAAATTATTAAACATTATTTACGTATTCTTGTTTATGTCTTCTGTGCTGCCATTTAAAAAAAAAAAAAAAGATTAAGAAGTTAACAGCAGTCATCTTATGCTTCCAAGCATTTTTATTATACAGCAGTTTTTTCAGCTTCTAGTGTGGAGCCTAATTCTGTGCTGCCCTGCTGATAATGTTTGTGATGTTCTCACACATGTGCACACACTGGTTCTTGGTCTATTGAAACTAATAAGAGTATATTCTCTTTGCCCACACTGCACATTTGCCGAATTTTGGATTATTGAAATGAATAGGTCTTGAGCCATTGAAAAAAAACGTACCCTCCAACAGTGATGGTGAACCTTTTAGAGACCGAATGCCCAAACTGCAACCCAAAACCCACTTATTTATCGCAGAGTGCCAACACTGCAATTTAAACCTGAATACTGAGGTTTTAGTTTAGAAAAAACAACCCATATATTAACCTCTTTTGTCTTAAAAGAAAAACACAATAACAGAGCTTCCACTGACCTTCAGCCTAGGGAGGCAAAGTTCCACTGATCACCAGCGCAAGGGGGCAAAGTTCCACTGATCACCAGCGCAAGGGGGCAAAATTCCACTGACCACCAGCGCAAGGGCGCAAAGTTCCACTGACCACCAGCGCAAGGGGGCAAAATTCCACTGATCACCAGCGCAAGGGCGCAAAGTTCCACCGACCACCAGCGCAAAAGGGCAAAGTTCCAATGACCACCAGCACAAGCTAAAATCTTGTGTTCATAAAAGCGAATGTGTTAAAACTCATAGCCAGTCCAATATATATTTCCCTGACAGCGCACTGACCTGCCATGCGAAAACGTGGACGGGTCGCGGCTCATGACTCTATCACCTGGCACCTCTACTCCCTTCCGAGCATGCTCATGACCCCTATGTGTGCTGTTATCCAATGCTTGGCTGCTGGGGTGACGTGGCTCACAAGCCGACCGAGAGGGTTCTGAATGCCCACTGCAGCACGCATGCCATAGGTTCGCCACCACTGCCTTACAAGCTTCAATAGACAGAGCCAATGCAAGCACAGTATGTAAGAATAGTAGTTTGAATAGGCTGAGAGCCTGTGCGAGATCAGGTGAGATTGTTGTAGAAAGCGCTGTCGATGTAGCCTTTCTGGAGGCACCTTTTGAGGTGCTGGCTATGACACCAGCACCTCAACAAACCAGGAAGTGGGTGAAGATAATGTAAGTAACATAAAAAAAAATCTTTCATTTAACAAAGGCTTGTAAGATGGTTTGATGTCCGCATATGCAGAATGCATGTATAATTTTTTTTCGTAAAGAGGGGAAAGGTCCACTTTAAAGTAAACACAGGATCATCTTATTTACTACGCTCAGTAAAAATGTACTTTCCTTCCTAAGTTTTTAGTAAATCAATCCCATTGGAACATGTTTTCTTTATAATAAGATACTTTATTTTTGGGTTATAGCCTATAGTCCAGTCTCTCATTGGGCTTTTTCCAGTGCACACCCTACAGATTCATTCTGACAACAGTTCTGTTTATTGCTGAAGTTAAATACTAAATGATCCCAAATTGATACTTGAACAAAAATGAGCTTCATGGTCAAGTTGCCAGAAAGAAGCCTTTACCACACCAATGCCACAAAAAAGGCCAATTACAATATGCCCAACAACACCTTGACACTCCTCTCTGGGCTTTTTTTTTGTGGCATTGGCGCAGGTAAGGCTTCTTTCTTCATATTGTGCTCCTTGAAACAAGCATGCTGTCTGTTTGTATAGCAGCCTGTATTTCTACTGAGGTTACCTCCTGAGTTTTTCTTTGTATCCTGAACAATTCTGGCAGTTGTGGCTGCAATCTTTTTTTCGTTCACCTGACCTTGTCTTGGTATAAAGACATCCCCAAATTTTCCACTTTTTAGTAAGTGATTGAACAGTACCAACTGGCATATTCAAGGCTTTGGATATATTTTGATATCCTTTTCCATCTTTATAAGGTTCTATGACCTTGTTACACAGGTCTTTTGACAGTTTTTTTCGGCTCCCCATGGCTCAGTATCTAGCCTTATCCGTGTATCCACGCGAGAGCTAACAAATTCATTGACTATTTATACACAGACACTAATTGCAATTTAAAGAGCCACAGATGTGGGGAATTAACCTTTTAATTGCCATTTTACTCTGTGTGTCAAGGCCAAACGTTCCAGGGTATGTAAACTTTTGATCAGGGCCATTTGAGTGATTTCTCTTATCATGATTTAAAAGGGAGCCAAACAACTATGTGGTAATAAATGGCTTCATATGATCACTATCTTTAAATGAAAGACCTGATTAGTCATATATTTTCAATATCCATGCCAAAATTTCACGATTTCTGCCAGGGTATGCAAACCTTTAAACACAATTGTATATCGGGCTACATGCATAAATGTGTTGCAAGAACACATTTTACTACCTAAAACACCAAGCTGCTTCTTCCTTTTATTTTCTTACTGGGAATCCAATTGATTGTTTGGGGCCTGTGTTGATGGGTATTTGCTCCCTTCAAGAGGGTGTTTCATACATGTATTTGGAAATGCGAAACCTGCTAAGTTTGTCAGAAAGAGGTCAACTGCACATGTCAATTTAAAATGAGTGGTCATTGAAGCATTTCATATTGATGTCTACCTGGTGCCACTGGCACAGGTCCAAAGCCCACCAACACAGGCCCTTAGACAGCAAGAATTGCAGCCACTTGTATAGATGACACCATCATCCTTTGACACATTTTTATCAGCCTGCAAGAATATTTTGAGGACTGTACTAGCGCCTGGGTTCTGCGAATGATGATTGTTTACAAAATGATGGTTGTTGATGATGGTGTTGCTTACACATCTGATATAGTGATATATACTCCAGACTTCATTAAGAAGGCCCTGGAATATGTTCCTCTGTATGCTGGTAGTATCAGTCAGCCCGCATTCTTTGTTCCTATAGTGCAAATTGAGAGAAGTATGCTTTGACGTCACCAGGAGCACCAATGGGGAGTGTGATGTTGTACCTGTTTATGCCTTTGATTGTTTGGATATTTGTTCAAACATATTTGGTTTCATTTTATTTCATGTGTGAGGCATGTAGTCACACAGGTCTTGTCAACTAAGCTGTAAAATGTATGTTATTCATACATTCAGAGAAATAGCACTTGGAACAAAGCACATACATCAATACTAGCATATATATATATATATTTATATATATATATATATATATATATATACGTTGTGCATATTTTATAATGCATACAATATTAGTCACTGGTGCTTGCCATTATATGACCGGCATCCACAAATGTCTGCACGTTTATTGCCAGTGTTATATTGTATATACAAGTTTAAGCATGTCATTTTTGTATTTCAATTGCCAACTGGATTGTATTTCACAGGTATTACTAGCAGAGTTATTATTTGCAAGAAACAACAGCAACTACTTCGTATGTGTCTAAGATCACACAGGGCCCTTCAAGTGAAAGTTAAAGCGATTCTAAAGGTTGTAATTTAAAAAAAAAAATAATAACAAACATGTTATACTTACCTGCTCTGTGCATTGGTTTTGCACAGAGCTGCCCTGATCCTCTTCTCCTTTTTTTTGGGTCCCCCACCAGCATTCCTGGCTCCTCCCCCTGCTGAGTGCCTCCAATAGCAAGTGTCTTGCTCTGGGGGCACTTGAGCAGGCTCGTTCCCAAGCTGCGCTCCTATGATTGGACATTGTCCATTCACACACAGAGCGTGGCTTCAGAGCCTGTTCTCCACCTGTAGAGAACTCCTCAGATGTGTTTTCCCCCTTTTCGGGGCTTAATCGCAGAGGCCAGGTCATTTTGTTGAAACCGTTATTTAATTAATTTTTAATATTTAATATTCAAAGCAAATTTACCCATCCATCCATGTCAAATGTTTAAAACCAGTAAATATAATATACCTGCTATCTATTTACGAAGGATAGCAGGATTAAACATTTTTCATGTTGATTGAAAGAGTAAAGCACACAATGTGACTTGACTGGAGGCAAGTGCTCTTAGATGAGAGGGTCAATGAGAGTGGGTCAGTGGGGGGTGAGTGAATGAGTCTGCCCCTTTAGCAGCAAGGAGAGATGTCCTCACTCATCCCACCCTCTTGTTGGTATGGTTGATACACAATGAAATGTTTGTCGATGTTCATTTCTGAGATGGCAATTTCTGGTTTTAGTGGGTGGCTCTTTTTCTCAGGATATGATTTGTATGGGTATTTAATTTTAGTAATGTGTTTTATGTTTGACAGTTTTTCAATAGTAGTTCATCTTCCAATGACTGAGAAAATGATCCATGTAGTTTTAAGTGTGGGCTTCGTTCACTTCCTAGATGAATGGTGTGTACTAGGTCTAGCAAGGATCCAAATCTTGGAGCTGCCTCCATGTCAGAGAGTCATCTCATGTTTTTCTGCAACTACAGCACAGCTGAATTTGATGACCCGGAGGACAGCCTCATGCAGGCCATACACTGGTCGAATTCCAAATGCATTTTCTTTAGAAAATCAGACATTTTGTGCATTTTGTAATCCGATGGTGCCACCATTGATTTTCGAAGTTCGAATAACAAAGCATTCAATTTCACCTCATGTTGCTACAGAAAAGAATTTTCGTGGCCAAGAATTTTTTCTTTCCAAGTCACTACTCACGCTCATTTCTTTTTCAATTATTGATTAGAAATGTTTGTTTTTCAAAAAATTTCCAACATGCCCGTTCACTCAAATTCACTGGTCGTTCGAAAATCGGCCATTGCTGTGACCCACTAATGGTCGAAAATTCTTAGAAAAGATTTTGGAAAGAAAATTCTTTCGGAATTCCGCGATTTATCATTTTGGCTGAGCATTTTGAAATCATGGCGATTCTGCCCGTGATTCAAATCGCCCTAGTGTGAATGGGTCTCAATCCTACTTTATAAATAGGGAAGTATGCAACTTCATTGTAGCAAAATAAATATAAAAAATGCTGAAATCAAATATAAATTATGCAATATTTATTGCAGGGTCTTTACTCCATAATTAGTACTGTCTTGGTGTTTCTCTTACTTCTCCTGGAAAAGTGGGCTTCCACGAAATGCATTGAGGCATACTGTCCACAGTGGAGACACCCCCAGTGAATTCTGAGTTAGCTGAACAAATTTATTTTGATGTAATTGTTTGATACTGGGGTCTCTACCCCCACGCGGAAGTAAAGGTGTCAACACTGCCTGGTGGTACCTCTAGCGCTCCACAGGATAGGACTCCCTAGGGCGCGGGGTCTAAGTCTCAGTCGTCTTGTTCACCAGGGCCCCTGATGGTGGGGATGGACTTGGAGCAGACAGTGACCAGGTTGCGGCCCCTGAGTACACCCGTCTGTGGTAGAGGGATCCGCCAGAGGTATATACTGGTAGAGAGCATGATGTGAAGAGGCGGATAGGCCCGGAGCAGCAGTGACCAGATCCGTATAGGATGGATGGATGTAGTCAGACAGGCCGGGGTTCGGTAACAGCGGGGATAGCACGGTACAAAGCAGCAGACAAAGAGTAGTCAGGTCACACGCCGGGTTCAGTAGCAGGAGGTCAGATAAATAGGGATATCCAGGAGAGTAGTCAAACGAGCCAGGGGTCAGAGCAGGAGATAGTTAGCAAGGTCAGGATCAAGCAGGGTCGGCAACAAATCAATCAGCAGGAACAGGATAAGAATACCATACACCAACCAGTGTCTGTGCAGGACTGGTTTAAATAGTGCGCCCTGCACTGTCATTGGTGGCAGGCATGCGAGTGTGCATGCGCAACCGCCACAGCAGCTGCCCAGATCCTAGCGCCTGCCGATTAGAGTGCATTGGCGTTCTGCGCATGCGCAGACCCGTGCGCCGCCGCGACTGCTGACAAAAGGGAACGTATGCGTACAACATTGTATATTATATATTTTTAACCTACCGTATTTTTCGCCGTATAAGACGCACTTTTTCTTCCCCAAAACTAGGGGGGAAATGTCAGTGCGTCTTATAAGGCGAATATGGAGCGGCCAGTCTGGTATTTCCACCACGGCCGTGTCAGAATACCGGGCCGGCCGCTCAGCTCTGCAGCGGGACCTTACCTGTTCCTCTATCCAGCGGCGTGCTGTGTTCCCGGCTTCTGTAGTGTGGGCACTGGGCATGACAGCCGGGTGCCAAGTGCGCATGCGCAAGAAGCGGTGCTTTTTGTGAATGGTAAGGCAGTACCTGGGACACATGACAGATCCCAGAAGCCGCCGGACCAATCACAAAGCACAAGTGCTTCTCGCTCATGCGCACTGGGCACCCGGCTGTCATGCCGAGCGCCATTACAGAAGCCGGGAAGACAGCGCGCGGCTGGATCGAGGAACAGGTAAGATCAAACAAAAACTCTGCGGAAGTAAGAGCGGGTACCTGTCAAATTCAGGTACCCACTCCCCACCTCCCCAAAGGTCAGCAGTCATCTGTGCTGTCCGCAGTCTCTGGTCATCCCTGTGCTGTCCGCAGTCTCTGGTCATCCCTGTGCTGTCCGCAGTCTCTGGTCATCCCTGTGCTGTCCGCAGTCTCTGGTCATCTCCTGTACTGTGTCTGCAGTCCATTAGTTCAAAATTTTTTTTTCCTGTTTTCTGCCTCTAAAACCTAGGTGCGTCTTATGGTCAGGTGCGTCTTATACGGCGAAAAATACGGTATTCTAATTTTGTAATAAAATTGTGAACACGGTCTTAGCACCCAAAAAAATCTATCTTTCCACTTTCAGCTCATTGTTTCATGTGTACAGTGAATGAAAATGGAGCCTGCGGCTTTTTCCACCTGTACTCTGACTGTGCTGTTAACTGTGGGACCTTATATAGACAGGTTTATGCCTTTCCTAATCATGTCCAATCAACTGAATTTCCCACAGGTGGACTCCAATCAAGTTGTGCAAACATCTCAAGGATGATCAGTGGGAATAGGATGCACCAGAGCTCAATTTTGAGTGTCATGGCAAAAGTTGTGAATACTTATGTACATGTGTTTTTTTGAGTTTCTTTATTTTTAATAAATTGCAAAGATTTCAAAATTAACTTATTTCATGTTGTCATTATGGGGTATTGTTTGTAGAATGTTGAGGAAAAAAATGAATTTAATCAATTTTGGAATAAGGCTGTAACATAACAAAATGTGGCAAAAGTTAAGCGCTGTCAATACTTTCTGAATGCACTGTAAATGTCCAACTCTAGGCTGTTGTTAAATTTGCCTATACACTGGAATCCCCTCTTTTTCAAGTACAAATATTTACTTTTTTTTTTTATTAAACAATATTTATTGAATTTTATATGCTTGGTAAAAAAAATACCTTGACATACAACTACATAACAGTGGTGAGTACAGAAGTCAATACAACTTCTGTAATGGAAACAAAAGACAGTATCCAACTAGACATCAATGTCGCAACAAATCAGTACAACAGAGGCCGATTTCCAAAAAAGGAAAAAAATACTAAATTTTTTGAGCAATCCCCTAGGAACGGAAGTTTGGTTATGCAGGCCTGAACCATTACATCTCTATAAAAAAGACATTTGGGAAAGAGTGTCATATGGGCTAAGAAACGTGGGGAAGCATGGGCTCCATTACGTGACTGGGAAATATCAAGCTGTGGAGTGGGGCTATGAGAGGAGTTAGGCAATCGAAGTCTATGCAGCGTATTGGTAAGTTGAGCTTTGAGATACCAAACCGAATATTGAAAAGGTTCCATATGGGTGGCCAGTTCCGCAGGAGTAAAGGAGTGTTCCATGAAGTGCTGCCATTTGGGAGAAGAATCGACGTGAAGATTTCAAATTCTGGGTAATGGTGTGCAGCTTCTCCAGATTAAATAGGGCTGTTAGTGCCTGTATTACCATTTTAAGCTGTGGAGGGTTTGGCTGCATCCATGCTTGCATAAGTGCTGTGCTAGCCACCAATAAACAAATATAAATCCACTGAGGAAGAGCATTTGGACTTGCTGACATTGCGGGATCTTGATAATTGAAGATTAATGTAACAGAGAAGTCAGTTTTAGAAGGTGGAAACTCAGGCAAATGAAACAAAGTAGGTTGGGTGTGGTCGCACCAAGGACACAAAGGGCGGGGAGTGACCACTGGGTTCACTGAGAAAGGATAGTAAGCTCTGTGGATGAATTTAAATTGATTTTCCGGTATCCCGACAATATTTTGGCCGGAGCATCATCAGTAGACAGTATGGGAGTCCATGGTTTAAAAGGAGTAAGATGGTACTTTGCAGACTGGTGTGAAATTAGATAAGAGTAAATTGCCGAGAAGGAATAATTATCCTGACGTAGTAGAGTTTCTATAAAGGTGCGCTGGAAGGGATATTGTTTTGGAGAATAGCACGTTCTGAGAAAGGTAACCAACTGATGGTAGCGAAAGATATGAGATCCCGGTAGGGAGTATATGGCAGCTAGTACTGAAAAAGGCTGGAAGGTACGTTTTGATAGATATGACTTTAGTAAGTCCACTATGACACCATTTGTTGAATGCTGCATGTTCACTCGCTAGATGGAACAAAGGGTTTCCAAGAATAGGCAGATGGGAGGATATCCTTGGCCATAGGTCAAATCGTTTTTGCATTTCCCTCCAGGCCAATACTCTGTCTCTAATCAGGAGGTTCAATCAGAGGGGTCGAGGTAAGGCCTTGAGGTTAGAATGTAGAATGGCTGAAAGGTATAGCGCAGAGACCAGGGCCTCTTCTAGGGAGTATTTCAAATAATGGGATTTCCCAGTAATCCAATCAAGACTCTGACAGAGGAAGCAGGACAAGTTGTAAAATCTAATATTCGGCAGGCCTGCACACCCTTCACTCTTTGGGAGACTAAGCTTTTGTAATGCAATACGCGGTTTCTTACGCTGCCACAGAAAGATTTGTAGCGCCCTATGGATCTTCTCAACATTAGAATGTTTTAACAGAAGTGGGAGTGTTTGCAAAGGACAGAGCAGTCTTGCAAAAGAAACTATTTTGTAAAGATGACACCTCCCAAAGAGTAAAAGGGAAGAGTCGTCCAAACTTCCAGTTCCTGTACAATCTTGTTGATTGAAAGGAGGGTAATTTAGGTAATAGAGAGACGATGGTTCTCTGCCTATGTGGATGCCCATATACATGATGGATTGAGTAGCTATACCAAAGGGAGAGGAATGAATCCAATGCTTTGACGTAGTAGCATTCAGAGGGAGTACTTTGCTCTTATCGAAATTGATTCTGAGGGCAGAACACTTACGGAAGGTCACAATCAGGTCCTGGAGTAGTAGGAAGTCTTTAGGTGGATCCAAGAAAAATAGTAGTATATCATCTGCAAAAAGAGCTGAGTGGAGAGTAAGGTCGCCAATCATGACAACAGTAACCCCTGATGTCGAATTGAGCTGTCTGGACAAAGGTTCAAGGGCGATATTAAAGAGGAGCAAATAAAGTCAGGTGTGATTAGTCTAGCCGTGGGCAAGGAGTACATGTGTCATAAAAAGTCCAAAATGGGGCCTGAAAAAACAATCCTTTTCATAATCATGAAAAGCCAAGCAAAGCTGATGTTATCGAAGGCTTTATTGGCATCTAAAGATATAAGTGCTAGGTCTGTTTGTGGGTTTGTTCTAGCATGTTCCAGGGCCAATAGTACTTTGCAGATGTTAAGTGTTGCCGAGCGACCCGGGATGAACCCGGATTGGGCCAGATGTAGTATTTCATGAAGCAGTAGAGCCAACCTGGATACAACGATTTTGTAAAGTATTTTGGCATCTACTTTGATTAAAGAGACGGGTCGGTATGATCCTGGAAGCAGTGGATCTTTCCCTTTTGCGTGGTATATGAGATTATGTGCCCTCTAAGGAATGCCTTTCCGGCTTCCCAGAATAGGTTAGGAGTGGTAAATGTGCTCAGTTCGCGTCCACAAATTCCTGCCATGCTGCCAGTAAATAAGATTTGAAGTCTTCGTTATTGGCTAAATAAGCGGGAAAGCGTAAGGGGCTCGGGGATTTTGGAGTTTTCAACCCAGACAGCTGTAATAGGATGGGATAATGGTCGGAAATAGCCATATCGGAAATAGTCGTTCTATGTAGCATAGACAAGAGAGGCAGCAAGCAAAAAAGATAGTCAATGCGAGAAAAAGAGTCATGACGGGATGAATAGAACGTTTATTCCTGGTCTGTCAGGTGTTGGAGACACCATCCTTTATGCAGATTGAACATATCCAGAGATTGTGCTAAAGCGGTAGAGGGGAGACACTGAGGCAGTTGTCTAGGACGTCGCGTGGGATGTTCTCTGTTTCGATCAATATCATTGTGCATAACTGCGTTAAAGTCCCCGCCCAGGATATGACAGGATTCCGGAATTTGTAAGGCCCATGAAGTCAGACCCTGGTAAAAGTTTTGTCCTGGAGAATTGGGAGCATATAGAGTGGAGATAGCAATGTCACGAGAGGCGATAGTAATATGGACAGTGAGTCTGTGACCCTCACAATCAAAGTTGACAGAGTGAACATTGTAACGCAAATTTTTGTGGAATCGTATAGCTATTCCCGATTTAGGGCCCACAGCTGGAGAACCAAACACCTGACTCACTCCAAGTCTCGAAAGATGAGAGGTCGCTGGCGGAGAGATGAGTCTCCTGCAAAAGAGCCACATCTGTCCCCAAACTTTTCAAATGATGTAGTACTTGCATACTCTTGTTCGGTGAGCGTAGCCCCTTAACATTCCACGAGATTACCTTAAAGTGAACCCTGTCATCAGGTGGAGTCATGTCTGTCATAGTATAAAATTTGGATAAGGCCTACAATAGGGCAGAACCACACCTCACCTTAACGAGTCCAGGTTGATCAGAGCAATATTCGTTACATTGGGAAATGCTGCAAGAAAAGACAACAATGCAAAACAATAAATGCAGCACTTCTCTAATAAATGGGGAGAAGCTCCCCAGGTAGATTGGGAACTTCACTTTTTTCCACATAGAGCACCCCAGTGAGGCTCCCACATTTAACACTCCATTACTGTCTTGGACAACAATGTATATGGGGGGGAGGGCTCCATTAGGTGTCCTGCGTGTGAACCTATGAGAAAGGCCCCGACTATTGAAAGTGTCATCTACATCAATAGGAATTGTCCACATCATGCATGCAGTGATAGCCAATCACGATGGTCACATGATCGTAAACCCCCTCCTCCCAGCATCAGCAACCTCATAAAGGACCGGGAGGCACCGGGGTTAAGCAGCAGGGAGGATTTAAGTAATACATGTAAAACGCTGCACAAACTGTTGGCGCTACATAAATCCTGTTTATTAATAATAATATTAATAATACAATGCAGACATCTACCTGACGTCAGCCTGTTGATTGGATGCTGAGGGATCAGCAGGTTGTTTTTTCTGCTGTCATCTTTTCAGTAGATTTACAACACATCAGCTTGGCTCCCAGCACATCCCCTCCCTCTCCCAATCCATGTGCAGTTGAACAGGGGATTAAAAGAGGCTAAAATTAGATAAAATTCAAGAACTCACACTAGTTGCATTTAAAAGTACACTTAAGCATTTGTAATAAATACATAGCTGTATTTTATCTTTGTCTTTTTATCTGCCTGGTGTTCAGCTTTAGGACTCACAGGGGAGTACTAAGGTGGGCGCCAGGTTCAAAGGCCATGTTTGCCCACACAGGGATACACTGGTGTTCTGCAACCATGTGGTTGCACCGCCAAGTACATAGTGTGTTTCAGACTGCAATTGCACACAGCTATCAAATTGGGAGCAATGGTTGTGCTTATGCAGCTGCTGCATCCCAATTGACATGAATAGGACAGCTTGCATGGGGATGCTTGGAACACTGCATATAATGCATGAAGGTAAAAATCCCTCAGCCTTTAGAACCACTTAAATAGTGCAATCTTCTATTGAGAACTAAACATCAAACCAAAAATAGGGACGGAAAAGATAGAGGGATATTCACTCCAAATGAGGGACAGTTGGAAGCTTTGATTGTGACCAGATTAAGATGGTTTGTAGAGACCTTAAAGAGGAAAAGTGCTCAAAATAGATATTGATAATGAGATATTTCCAGAAGCACCATTTCCACACAGTCTTCAAGTCTCAGGACTGTCTGCAAATTATTTAGAGTTGGTAGCCATAATATCATCCACAATTAGCTTTTTTACTCTCTCTTTTTTTTTTCCTTTGTAATCAATTCAGGAGAAAAGATTCTTCTTGGAATTCGAGTTCAGTGTTTGTAGGTTTGACTGATCCTGATTAATTCAGCCTCAGTGACTTTGTATATTATTAGCGTGTTCCCTTCACATGTGTAGTTTTATTTTTACTTTGACGTATTGTGCCCTTGCCCACGCTATAGGAAGTCTGGATAATTGCAGAAGATTCCATTTCAGAGCAGACAAAGAGAAGGAAACAAAAGGTGGAAGTTGTAATCCAGGCTGATTAGTGATGAGCTTGTAAAGTGCACATGGTTGAGGAGTGCTGCTAACACGACTATGGTAACTTTGTTAGGGTATCAAAATTTCTTGAATTGCTGCTAAGTATATTGTACCAGTGAAGAACCTTCCAAAAGATTGTAGAGCCAGCCTTACAAGGATACGTTAAAAAAGGTCAATCCATTCAAGTGATTTTGCGAAGTCTTTCCTGAAATAAACATGGAGGACTGTTATTTGCTGCCTTTGGTCTGAAAATGCTAGTTACCTATGTAACGCCACCCCTGAAGGAGCCCACTTGCTAATTTTGAATCCTTTGTTCTATGCCTGGACTCCAAGAACAATCTTAGCCCCTCTGACACACCTGGTTGTAGTTCTATCCAGAAATAAAAACACACCTGCTTAGTGATAATCATGTTGGATATAATGTAAGAAGCCAACATAGGTGACAGTTTAAAACACCCTTGAACCTTAATGCAGATTATCAGTGCAATAGAAATACCAACCATCAATATTCAGCAACTGTAAATATAAGAATAGACTGTAAACTCTCTATAGAATGTACGTTCAGCGCTCACACAATGATGAAATCGATAATGGTATTTCAGTCCACAACAATAGGTAAATGAAGAATAATGAAACTGACCGCACAGAAGGTGATATCAAAATTGTGTGTCCAATAAGTCAATTCATCCGAAAGGTATGCAGAGTACAGGAGGTATGGACCATGGGGACAGAAGCGCACATGATGGGACCGGCAGCTCCTCGCCAAGGATATGGGGAATCCCTCAAAGACAAGCAAAAGTACAAGCAGGGCGCCAGGGTTAAAACATAGAAGTTTTATTTTAAATAACTTTAAACTCCCTCAGTCAGTATGCGGGATGTGTACAATTGGCAGAAGAAGTGAAGCCACAGATCACTGGGAAGGTGGAGCCGATGAACACTGCATAGCCTTGGGAGAGATCCGCTCGTGGGTTCCATGGCATTTTTTCAGGTCTTCCCGCCGAGCTATATATGTCTATTTACGATTATCAATAGCACGGGTGCTGAGAGGGAGAGAAAAAGATTTGTTGATTCTTCAACTCCCTCTGGGTCAAACAACACTACTAAGATAAACAAATTGAATTACGCAGATACAGTAATCTCACCCTTGTAAAAGTTCTGAATATATATATATATTTACACACTATATTGCCAAAGGTATTGGGACACCTGGGTTTACACGCACATGAACTTTAATAGCATTCCAGTCTTCGTCCGTAGGGTTCAATATTGAGTTGGCCCACCCTTTGCAGCTATAACAGCTTTAACTCTTCTGAGAAGGCTGTCCACAAGGTTCAGAACTGTGTCTATGGGAATGTCAGATGAAAAGGCCTGGCTCGCAGTCTCCACTCTAATTTATCCCAAAGGTGTTCTATCAGGTTGAGGTCAGGACTCTGTGCAGGCCAGTCAAGTTCCTCCACCTGAAACTCACTCATTCATGTCTTTATGGGCCTTGCTTTGAGCACTGATGCGCGGTCATGTAGGTACAGGAAGGGACCATCCCCAAACTGTTCCCACAAAGTTGGGAACATGAAATTGTCCAAAATATCTCAGTATGCTGATGCCTTAAGAGTTCTGTTCACTGGAACTAAGGGACCAAGTCCAACCCCTGAAAAACAACCCCACACCATAATCCCCCCTCCACCAAACATTACACTTGGCACAATGCAGTCAGGCAAGTACCATTCTCCTGGCAACCACCAAACCCAGACACATTCATCGGATTGCCAGACAGAGAAGCTTGATTTGTCACTCCAGAGAAAGCGTCTCCACTGCTCTAGAGTCCAGTGGCAGCGTGCTTTACACCACTGCATCCAACGCTTTGCATTACACTTGGTGATGAAAGGCTTGGATGCAGCTGCTCGGCCATGGAAACCCATTCCATGAAGCTCTCTAGGCACTGTTGTGCTAATCTGAAGACTACACGAAGTTTGGAGGTCTTTAGCTATTGACTCTGCAGACAGTTGGTGACTTCTGTGCACTGTGTGCTTCACCATGTGCTGACCCTGCCCTGTCATTTTATGTGGCCTACCACTTTGTGGCTGAGTTGCTGTTGTTTCCAGTTGCTTCCACTTTGTTATAATACCACTAACAGTTGACTGTGGAATATTTAGTAGCAAATAGATCTCACAGATGGACTTATTGCACAGGTGGCAACCTATCATGGTACCACGGTTCAATTCACTGAGCTCATGAGAGCGACCCATTCTTTCACAAAGGTTTGTAGAAGCAGCTTGCATGTCTAGGTGCTTGATTTTATATACCTGTGGCCATGGAGGTGATTGGAACACCTGAATCCAATGATTTGGAGGGGTGCTCCAATACTTTTGGCAATATAGTGCATGTGTGTGTATATATATACATATACAGTATATATTCAACCAAACTCTCCCAGAAGTGAAAGAAAGAGATCCCTTTAAATGCGAAAGGATAGCAGAGTGCTATAATGTTGAAGTTCTTTAGGTATAAAGCTCTGATGTCTTCTGCTAGCAAATGGTGGGGCCCTTGTTTTGATTGTAGGTTTGAACAGGCTTGAATTAAATAGTAATTGGTAGGTTCTGGTAAATTGTATTTTGGAAAGGGCAGGTAGGTTATTAGTGATAGCTCCAACAGGTATCCTTTGATAAACAACAGGGGAGTGGTGTCTGCATGCTGCTCATACTGTGTTGAGAATGTTGAGCTTGCACCCACTCACCAGTCCTCTGGGAGGTGGCACAACCTAACTGTCATAGTTAGCTCCTGCTCTCAACTGCCAAGCCATCAAATGGCTGGTGTCATCACTGATCACATGCACACCACCATGGCAAATACAAATCAATCAGAGGCTAAGATGGTAGCTTCTTTGGCTGTAAATGATAGGAGGGTTTAGCTAATCATACCATCCATAGCAGCACATACTCACCTTTCCCTACTCCCACACCAGTCCATTGGCTGCTGAGAACAAAATAAAATACTCTGCACTTCTGGACATGGGTGAGCTTGTGACCTCCTTTTATGTGACAGTGCTAAGTGCCTCATGATTGGCCCAGCACTGTCACATGGGGCCAGCGAGTGTGTAGCCCTGTGTAAGCTCCAACAAGTTGGCTTGGAGCTCACAAAGGGCTTTCTTTCTCTGGTCCCAATAGCCAAAATGTTTCTGGGACTGACGAAAGGCGAGTATATGGTGCTGGAAAGGCAGGAGTCAACTGACCCTTTTATGCTCCCCTGTATGGTAAAACGTAAATGGAATTATTTACTAGATGTGAGGAAATGCAGTCATGTTAGGCAAAAATTATCTTGTGCTCAAAGGTATCTTTGCTCTGCACTCTGAAGTTGATTTCTCATTGCGACGAGCAAATTTCTGCAAATAATAGGCAGAAGTCAGTACTTTAAAATGCATGTTTAAGCGAAAATGTAATTTATCCTAAACCCTACCAATATGGTTTCTAGCAGACAGAGGGTGCATTTTTTGTTAATGAAAATTGGGAAGGGTCCTTATGTTGAACATAATTACAGATTATGTAATGGCAGATGTTCCATGCTCAGGCAGGCTGGCAGTAAGTAGGAAATCCACTGGAATTATTCTCTTTGGTGTCAGTTGGTTTCTGTTTATCTCACCTTACATGCTCAGTCAGGATTTTGTTTGAACTCTTCCAATGCCCCTCCACTGCTATTTAACTCTACAAAACCAATGAAACATTATAGGAAACTAGGAGCTGAATTCATTAGCTGCTCACCGGATGTGGCTGTACTTTAGAAAACATGGAAGAATTATGTAGAGCACCTCGACAATGCTTCTAAAGCTGCTAACAGACACGAGATGACAGTTTTCTGGATCACACATGATAATTTCATGTCTATGGAGTCAGCCAGGCTTAAGGGGTGAACTTGGAAAGGAGAAGTTATAAAACCTGTTCTGAACCCTGTTGGGTTGAGGTTAGCAGCTTCTGTAGCATATTCCTACCTCTCTACTCCTTCCCTGCTCTTCACCATTATTACAAGGAAGGATGCTCTAGGAAATCTTTCACTTCTGCTCTGGTGAACAGAAGCATCTTGCAAGTGGAAATACTCATTGTAAAAAATGGGTTCTAACCCTTCCACAATACTTCAAAGACGTGACAAGGTGTATCCCAATGGGGATTTGGATGGTACACATGAACACTTTGCTCATTAGTGTATAATGTATAGCACAGTTTACAGAATGCAGGGGTTGGGAGTATGTAACGTACAGCACAGAATACAGAGTGCTGTGATTAAAAGTATGTAAAAAGTAGCACAGCATATAGTGTGCACAGGTTGGGAATATGTTATATAAAGTACAGAATAAAAAAAGCAGAGTATGTAACATACAGCACAGCTTAATGAATACTGCAGTCAGGAGTATGTAACAAACAGCAAAGGCTGCAGTCATGAACACGTTCCATACAACACAGCTTATCTAGTGCTGCAGTCAGAAGTATGTAACATACAGCAGGGTTTAGGGAATGCAGCAGTCAGAAGTAAGTAACATGCAGCACAATTTAGGGAATGTGGTAGGCAGGAATGTGTAATTTACAGCACAGATTAGTGAATGCTACAGTCAGGAGTAAGTAACATACAACACAGCATAGCTAATGCTGCAGTCAGACCTATGTAACATACAGGGCTTAAGGAATGTAGCAATCAGAAGTATGTAACATACAACAGGGCTTCGGGAATGCAGGAGTCAGAAATAAGTAACATGCAGCATAGTTTAGGGACTGTGGTAGGCAGGAGTGTGTAATTTACAGCACAGATTAGTGAATGCTACAGTCAGGAGTAAGTAACATACAACACAGTTTATATAATGCTGCAGTCAGACCTATGTAACATACAGGCTTAGGGGATGCAGCAATCAGAATTATGTAACCTACAACAGGGCTTCGGAAATGCAGCAGTCAGAAGTAAGTAACATGCAGCACAGTTTAGGGAATGTGGTAGGCCGGAGTGTGTAATTTACAGCACATATTAGTGAATGCTACAGTCAGGAGTAAGCAGGGGTGGACTGATAAAATCATGGGGCCCCCGGGCAATAGGAGATCATGGGGCCCCTGTGTCCTTGCCCACACTCAAAAAAGCCTATAAAAAGGTACCAGGGGCATTTCATGGGGCCCCCTACTGACCCCGGGCCCTCGGGCAATACCCAAGTGCTCGAATGGGCAGTCCACCCCTGGGAGTAAGTAACATACAACACAGCATAGCTAATGCTGCAGTCAGACCTATGTAACATACAGGGCTTAAGGAATGCAGCATCAGAAGTATGTAACATACAACAGGACTTTGGGAATGCAGGAGTCAGAAGTAAGTAACATGCAGCACAGTTTAGGGAATGTGGTAGGCAGGAGTGTGTAATTTACAGCATAGATTAGTGAATGCTACAGTCAGGAGTAAGTAACATACAACACAGCTTAGACAATGCTGCAGTCAGACCTATGTAATATACAGGACTGGAATGCAGCAATCCGAAGTATGTAACATACAGCACGGCTTCGGGAATGCAGGAGTCAGAAGTATGTGACATACTGTACGGCTTCGGGAATGTAGCAGTCAGAAGTAAGTAACATGCAGCACATTTTAGGAAATGTGGTAGGCAGAAGTGTGTAATTTACAGCACAGATTAGCAAATGCTACAGTTAGGAGTAAGTAAGATACAACACAGTTTAGATAATGCTGCAGTCAGACCTATGTAACATACAGGGTTTAGGGAATGCAGCAATCAGAAGTATGTAACCTACAACAGGACTTCAGGAATGCAGGAGTCAGAAGTAAGTAACATGCAGCACAGTTTAGGGAATGTGGTAGGCAGGAGTGTGTAATTTACAGCACAGTTTAGCTAATGCTGCAGTCAGATCTAGGTAACATACAGGGCTTCGGGAATGCGGCAGTCAGGAGTATGTAACATACAGCACAGCTTAGCGAATGCTACAGTTAGAAGTATTTAACATACAGCACAGCTTACCCTGCCCCCCCCCCCCCCCCCCTTCGACCTCACACATTTTCATGCATTTAATTTTATGTGTATTACTGCAGAAAAAAGGACAAGTGTGAATAGGCCCAACTAGTTTAGAGAAAGGATGAGTAATGGCACCCCAACAGTTCCATGCAATTTCTTTATTGAGGCTTTAGGCATGGTATAACGAGTACAACAGGAGCTGCGATGTCATGCATATTACATACATGGGCACTTACTCATAGAGTTCTATGAACCATGACTCTATGACTACACAACTGTATGTGCATAAAACGCGTAAGAGATCTCAATAACAGTTGTACCTGTTATGCTATGCTTTAATCTCTTCCCAACTGCTATGTGGTGGCCTTAATGCCCAGCTACCAAATATATGTGTCCACGGCACTTCATGATTGCTGAGAGCACAATCCCAGCACACTGATGGAGCTGCCCATGACAGCTCTTCTGATTGGAAGCCAGCGGGACAGACTCTGATCATGTGACTGCTGTGAGGGTCAGTCACAGCAATCATTTGATCACAAAGCTGCTCCCTGCACTAAACTCCGCTTAAAGGGCCTCAGGGGGTTAAGCATCAATAAAGGAATTGCATGGAACTGTTGGGGCTCTTTCACACAAATGTTCTGATTGGGTCCGCCTTCCTGTTTTTAAGGCGGACCCAATCGGAACCTCCATTCTCCTCTATGGAGCGACGGCTATAAACGGACAAGTGTCCGTTTACACCCACCGACATCTGATCCAATTTGATCCACCAAAAAGGGACAGATGGGGATCCAATTTCCCTTCCGTCCATCGGGTTGGGTTGAATGAAAATGGACAGGTGGTCTGCTTTCATCCGACCGCCCATTGAGGAGAGCGGGCAGCTCTGTGTCTGCAGCAGTGAAGCGGACACAGAGCTGTCAGCGGAGAGATCCCCCGCTGAACAAGCAGATCCGCTGAACGGGTCCGTCCTGTGTGAAAGGACCCTTGATGTGCCGTCACCCATACATTGTTGGCGCTAGTTGTCAGCAACGGGCTGGATAAACATCCTTTTGCAGTAGGCAAGTATGGCCTGACCTGGAGAGACACTTTGGGCTTAATTTACTAAAACTGGAGAGTGCAAAATCTGGTGCAGCTGTGCATGGCAGCCAATCAGCTCCTAGCTTCAGCTTGTTCAATTAAGCTTTGACAATAAAACCTGGAAGCTGATTGGTTTCTATACAGAGCTGTACCAGATTTTGCACTCTCCAGTTTTAGTAAATCAACTACTTTGTTTCTATGTAAATAGACCCAACTTGTTTCTGAAGTGTTCACATTAACAATAAAATGTAATACTAAGGCTAGGTTCACACTAATGCGGTGTTGTACATCACATGTGATTCACACAGAAACCACACCGCATTCCTGTGCAAATCACATGCAATTTGTGTGTGGTGCGAATGGAGCCATACATTTTTTATGGCTCAGATCGCACCGCACCCGCACCAGAAAGGTGCAGGACCCTCTTTTGGGTCCGCACTAGAATCTGATTGCATGGGTATTCACACCTATGCGATCTGATTCTGCACATCACACTGCGTTTTGCGGACCGATTTCAAGGTGTTGTTAACATACACATCCGCATCGGTTCACATGAACGGGGTGCTATTCTGAATTCGCTGCAAATTCAGTACCCTATCAGTGGGAACCCAGCCTGAATGTAATGTGTATGCAGCCTTTATGTGTGGTTTGGAAGCTCCTGTGTTCTGAAATAAAAGTGCACAACCCGTGGCTTTTCCACTACTGATTACTTGGCATTGGTAAGCTGGATTTAAAAAAAAAGTAAAAGCAACATCTACATTTTCGTCAATCTGTTCTACAGCACAACCTGCTTCACATGTCACGGATTTGAGGGATTCAGATAGATGGACAGACAGAGAGACACACCCTTGCTAAGTTCAAGTTGCTGCTGAACGATTATGAATATGAATGGTAGCTACAGGCAGCCTAACACTGATAAGCCAGTAATTGACGGCTTGCTAATTCCATATCCACACTGTGGAGGAGGTTCTCTTCCCCGGCAGCACACCCAGTGTTTTAGGTAAAAATAAAAAGACACTGAACAATCCAAAATCGGCAAGCAGTGACTAATGCGCGTGATGTTACCAAGAATGCCGGCAGAGTAAACTCGCTAAAACAATTGGACTTTTTTAAAAAGTTGGCAGCTATTTTCTTACGGATTTTATTCCTTTTAACAAGTGTTGTTGTTGTCATAGCAAAATGCTTTTTATTCCTGGCGAAACTATTTTCCTTGTCAGAAGTTGGCATGACCCACTGCAAAGAGGGAGAACTGGTCTGAGAACACATTTTTTTCCTGCGGTGAGGGCGTAGACTTATATGCAACTCAATAATAATAGCCTGGAGATTTGTAGAATAACTAGCGTGGGATTAATGAATAGTGAAATTACCAAGCAGATATTCAGGCGCTGGATCTATCATTGAGAGTTCCCAGGACAGATTTGGAGATTGTCTATAATCCGCAGCAATGTGCTTATGATAATTATGAAGATGAGCTCATTTAATAAAAGATTCAAAACAATTTTAAAAATTGTTATAAAGTTGACTTGACGCTTAGAGCTTGTTCATAGCAGTGATCGCATTATACCGCGGCCCTTGGTGAGCTCAGTGTACGGAGCGGTGCCAATGCAGCATATATGTCATTTTTGTTGTTGTTTTTTTCCACTTTATTGGAATTTCACAAAGTGATATTTTTTATTTAGTTCAGCTTTATCCACCACAGCAGGCTGTAATGTGGTGTACTGCATTGAGCCTCCAATAATTAGTGCATGTCCCACTCTTAGGGCTTGTTCACACTGGACTTCTTCCCAAACGCCCCTATAGCATTTGACAGGCATTAAGCGTTTTTAACGCTCCCCAAACGCTCTATGTGCATTTTTGAGGCGTTCCATAGGCATTTTCCAAGCAATAAAACCGCACCACAAACACCTATAATGAATTTAATGGTATTAACACCCTGCAAATGTCTGCCAGGCATTTGAGGAGCGTTACCATAGACTTGAATGGGAGGCATTGAAAGGCTTCAACTCCTGACTGGACATGAGGCATCAATTTTACCGCGACGATAACTCTTCAGTGAGAACAACACTGTGTGCTGCCATGTGTATCATTTTCATAGGCGTTTGAGGAGCGTTAAAAATGCCCCTCAAATGCCTGCAAAATGCCTGTCTACAAACCTAGTGTGAACTTAGCCTTATGCAGTGCACTGAACATATAAGGCTCCATGTACACTGCAGCTGATAAACTCATGTTCAGGAGCTTTTCTGCATTTTTTTCAACAGCCCCTGAACTCTCCGTAATGTTTTCCTATGTATCCATGTACACTATATCATTTACAGTCATTTACAGGCAGTTGAGTTTACAGTCTTTTTCTTGAACGCACCAAACTTGTATTCAGGAGTAGATTTTATCAGCGTTTTAAATGCCAAAAGTGTGTAAACGCAGCTAACCATGTTTATAAGTGTTTGCGTTTGGACATTTTTTTTAACTCTTCCATTTCCAGATGCTGTCCAGAGCCTTTTTTCAACATGAAAAATGCATGCAAAGCATTTTCCCGGTCCTCAAATGGACCTGGTATACCATACTTTGAGGTTTACATGAAAGAAAATATGTTAGACACTGCTGCAATAATTTCTGCACAGAAATGAGCTGGAACACATGCAAACACCACAAAAAAAAACCCAGCTAATCTCAACACATACTGTTCTCTCTGCTTCTGCTCTCTCTATTTCTCTCAAAATGTCTGAAATAGTTAATTTTTTACTGTTTTTCAGTGCATTCTGGGCATTTTGGAAGGTTTCCTGAGGTTATCTTTAAAAAACGCTT
This sequence comes from Staurois parvus, assembly GCF_062004578.1. NCBI lineage: Eukaryota > Metazoa > Chordata > Amphibia > Anura > Ranidae > Staurois > Staurois parvus. Next base: position 2,141,574 of record NW_028318108.1, on the reverse strand, counting down.
CTAAACGCAAACGCTCATAAACGCGGTATGCAAATGCAGCTAAACATATGTTTTTTAACCTACATTTTCCAGCAGTCAGTTTCCATCATTCAGAAGTATGCCGTGTACAAGGAGCCTAAGACTTAAAATGGTTGTTAATCTCTGACCTAAAATATGGACAAAGCATATCCTTCTATAGTGTGTACTGTCTTAATCCAGAGCACTAAGTGTCATTTCTGTCTGCTGCTTCATTCCTCTACTATCAGCATGAGTCACTTCTGACAAGTTTTCCTGACACCAAGAGAAGAAAGGTGACAGGGAAGGGACCTCCAGCACACAGCCTGTGATTGACAGCCTCAGCTCTGTTCCTATGAGCTGTGAGTACTTAGAGCTCCCCTCACTGAGCTCTGCAGAGTGTAACCTCAGCTCTCTGCCCCCTGTTTGCTGACAGCTCAGACAAGCTGTATAAATTCTGCACTTTGAACAGCTGAATAGAGAAGACTGCAGACAAAGAGGTACAATGTAGGTGGATTTATTTTATCTCCTGAGGTCAGTCACTTCACTGGGAATATGTAAGGGTTTACAACCAGTTTAAGGCAAATTACCTTGTCTATGTGTTGGGACTGCATTGGCAAGGCTGCCCAATGCATATGGTTTGAGTGGGTCCTTGTGTGTACCCATACCAAATGTTTCTGCGATACACATTAAAAAAAATTCAATGGGACCCCAATGCACGTGCTGAGGGTGCTTATGTGCTGGGTTACAAAAACAATGCAGGTGGGTTTTTTTCCCTGTATTGAGGTTCATAAGCCTGTCCATTAAATCAACCTTTCTCAACCAGGGTGCCTTGAGGTTTCTTCAGGGGTGCCTTGGCAAAATGTCTACAAATTGCCCAAAACTTGTATACAAGCCAGCGGGTGGATCAATCCTGCCTTTTAGTTACACAAAGCCACTGGTTTTCATCGTGCACCATTACGACCTTCTAGCCGCCGGCGTCCTGACAACCAATGACATCATCAGTTGATAAGGAGGATGTCAGCTGCCTGCACAGCATCATAGTTTGACCCTCCCCTGCCCCTCTCCATCAGTGCTGGGGTCACATTAGCTCAGTGAGGGAAGAGAGAAACACTGGAATACTAGTCAGTACCAGTGTGCAAAAGTGTATTTGCTTTGGAAGAATAAATCACCTCTAATGTTGGGTGTCCTATGTGTGTTGATGTTGCTGCGTTATATAAAACTATTAGAATAGGTTTTCACATTTTAGAATGGGGTGCCTCAAGATTGTCCATAATTTTAAAGGGTGCCTCAAGATTGTCCATAATTTTAAAGGGTGCCTCGGGACTGTCCATAATTTTAAAGGGTGCCTCGGGGCTGTCCATAATTTTAAAGGGTGCCTCGGGGCTGTCCATAATTTTAAAGGGTGCCTCGGGACTGTCCATAATTTTAAAGGGTGCCTCGGGACTGTCCATAATTTTAAAGGGTGCCTCGGGGCTGTCCATAATTTTAAAGGGTGCCTCGGGACTGTCCATAATTTTAAAGGGTGCCTCGGGGCTGTCCATAATTTTAAAGGGTGCCTCGGGACTGTCCACAATTTTAAAGGGTGCCTTGACTGAAAAAAGGTTGAGAAACACTGCATTAAATTGTTTAGCCTTAACACAAAAATTCTCTTGCAGTAACCTAAGGCAATGCAGTGGAAAAATGTGAAGGGACTTCAAGGCCTTGTTTACATTGGTGGTTGGGGCGGTAAAAACAAGTGGCTGAGCTGCTTTTTTTTCTGCCTCTCCTTAACAAAGGCAACTGGACAGGGGTATACACATGCTTTGCATTGTGGCATGGCAAACATTATCAAGTGGTGGTGCAGGCTTTTAGGGGTTAAAACAGGCAGTGAGGAACTGACATAACATACCTCACCACCTGTCAAATGTCCTCTGAAAAGCGATCCCCTGTGGATCTACCACTAGTGTACAAGCCCAGAAAGTGTGCAGCTGTAAGGCACATATGCAGAAAATGCTTATTTTTGAACTGGCGTGGAGCCTCCTCCTGTTCTGGGTATTGGAGCTGGAGAGGTCGGGGTAGCATATACTACTTGAGCTGTGTTGTCAATCAGTTTTGACATAGTAGGGGGTGGACACAGACACATAGTATGGGAGGGTATGATCTACTAAAAGCTCCTAATTTAGCCATCTTAAATGACAGTTTGTTTAGGAACTGGCTGTGCATTATAAACAATTGAAACTTCTTTTTATCGTTTGTTACACCTCAGTGCTAATAATTTCCTGCAAACACTTTGCTGCCACTTCCTGTCTGCATACTTTCACTCGAGCAATAGCTACACAGCATTTTTTAGGAATGGTTTGTTGATGGTTACAAGAGCGGAGCGTGCCTCTGTAATGTGTTTAAAAAAATCTGACTTGTAGTCTGTATCTGAAGCCTGTGTGACAACACAGGAACACATTTCGCAGACCGGGACAAAGCGTTGTCACTCCAAAACAGGAAGTGCCTAAACAAGGACCCTCAGAGCAGTATCACCAGGTTTTTCTTTTTAATAAAGCAGATTGGTACTCCGGTTTCCTCCCTCACTCCGAAGACATGCTGGTAGGTTAATTGGTTCCTTTCTAAATTGGCCCTAGAATGTGTATGTATGAATGTGAGTTAGGGATCTTAGATTGTATGCTGCTTGAGGGTTAGGGACTGACGTTAATGTACAATATATATGTAAAGCGCTGCGTAAATTGATAGTAATATATAAGTACCTGGAATAAAAAAAAAAATTGATTTTAAAATTTTGAAAGTGACTTTTGAAGCCTTGTCTCATAAAGAAAGCCTATGGGAAGTTCCAGTATCTTCCCCCTTTTCTTTTCTCTCTTTCCATTTTTTTTTGCTCTTTCTTCCTCTCCCAGGTTTTACTACCTTTACTTACTTTGTTCTTTTCTTTACAGGATTTCTGATGGACCATGTCTCCCCCCTCCCCCATATGTCATTGCTGCCACATGCACTTCTCTATCGATGAATGCCTATTAGTTTGCTTGGAAGACAGATTTCTGTTGGGTTGGATTGGGGAAATCCCCTCCCCCAAAGCTTTGCCTTATGAGCAGTTTATGGCTCAGTTTGTTGGCACGTTTCATTTAGGCCTCATGTACACTGGACGTTATAAAATCGCCAATAGCATTAGCTGTACAACGCTGTGATAAAAACGTGAGTTTTTTGGCATTTGTTTTAGCTTTTTTTGCATTAGCTTTTTTTCAGCTCAAAAACGCTCTTAAACACCGGATAGTCGTGTTTTTAGCGTTTTTCAGCTTTTATTGGCGTTTTTCAGCGTTAGAACATCTTTACAGCTAAAACAAAACTCCTCTTGAAACCCACTAGTCCTGGGGGTTTTTCTTCCAGCCAGAAAACACTCTCACCAAAAAACGCTGATTAACCACTTCAATATCCCCTTCCTGCCCAGGCCAATTTTCAACTCTGTTGCACTTTGAATGACAACTACGTGGTCATGCAACATTGTATCCATATGCAATTTTTATAATTTTCCTCACACAAATAGAGCTTTCTTTTGTTGGTGTTTAATCACTATTGAGTTTTTTATTTTTTGCTAAATAAAACAAAAAACACCTGAAACTTTAAAAAAAAACGCACTTTTCTTCACTTCTGTTATAAAATTTTGCAAATAAATAACCTATCTTCATAAAAAAAAAATTACCGTATTTTTCGCTCCATAAGACGCACCTAGGTTTTAGAGGTGAAAAACAAGAAAAAAAATATTCTGAACCAATGGACTGCAGACACAGTACAGGGGATGACCAGAGACTGCGGACACAGTACAGGAGATGACCAGAGACTGCGGACACAGTACAGGAGATGACCAGAGACTGCGGACACAGTACAGGAGATGACCAGAGACTGCGGACAGTACAGGAGATGATCAGAGACTGCGGACACAGTACAGGAGATGACCAGAGACTGCGGACACAGTACAGGAGATGACCAGAGACTGCGGACACAGTACAGGAGATGACCAGAGACTGCGGACACAGTACAGGAGATGACCAGAGACTGCGGACAGTACAGGAGATGATCAGAGACTGCGGACATAGTACAGGAGATGACCAGAGACTGCGGACACAGTACAGGAGATGACCAGAGACTGCGGACACAGTACAGGAGATGACCAGAGACTGCAGACAGTACAGGGGATGACCAGAGACTGCGGACATAGTACAGGGGATGACCAGAGACTGCGGACACAGTACAGGAGATGACCAGAGACTGCAGACATAGTACAGGGATGACCAGAGACTGCGGACACAGTACAGGGATGACCAGAGACTGCAGACAGTACAGGGGATGACCAGAGACTGCAGACAGTGAAGGGGATGACCAGAGACTGCTGACCTTTGGGGAGGGAGGGGGAGCGGGTACCTGAATTTGACAGGTACCCGCTCCCACTTCCGCGGAGTTGCCTTCCCTCTTCTTCCCGGGCCGGCTTCTGTGACAGCCGGGTGCCCACTGCACAGGTGCGAGAAGCGCTTCGCTTTGTGAATGGCCCGGCGCCTTCTGGGACCTTTCATGTATCCCAGAAGACACCGGATCATTCACAAAGCGCAGCACATGCGCAGTGGGCACCCGACTGTCACAGAAGCCAGCGCGGGAAGACTGTGCAGCGCTGGAGCGAGGAACAGGTAAGGCCCTGCAGGAGAGAACAGCTGAGCGGCCGGCCCGGTATTCTGACATGGTGGCCGCAAAAATACCGGACCGGCCGCTTTATATTCGCTCCATAAGACGCACTGACATTTTCCCCCCTTTTTGGGGGGGAAAAAAGTGCGTCTTATGGTGCGAAAAATACAGTAACAGTTTTCTTCATAAATTTAGGTCAGAATGTATTCTGCTACATTTCTTTGGTGGTAATAATAATAATAATTTAATTTTTTTTTTTTTTTAAATGTTTCTATTTTTTTTTTCATGAATTTTTTTCTTTTTTTTTTCTCTTTTATTTTTCAGCACACTGTGACCAAAGCAATACAATGTTACCATAGTAATATTGAACTACTCTGGCAGGAAGGTGTTAAATCCTATTTGTGGATACATAGGATAGCATGCTGGGGAGTTTACTGGCTGTAGAAAAAAAACACCAGAAGCCAAAACAGCAACTGTAAAAACGTCTAGTGTGCATGAGGACTTACCGTCCCATGCTGGAGGTTCCCCCATGCCCCTTAACAAATGGAGACACACAAGTGGTCTTGTATTAGCCACTTCAAACCCAGGCCATTTCTGACATTTCCCACATACATGTAAAAATCTACATTTTTTTTTGCTAGAAAATTGTTTAAAACCTTCAAATATTATTCATTTTTTAAAGCAGAGACCCTGTAAAATACAATGGTGGTTGTTGCACTTTTTTTTTAACAAATAAACTCTGGTTGACTGAAAAAAAAAATGATTAACCACTTCCCGTCCAGCCAATGTAGATAAACATCCGGACAGGAGCCGTGCAGGGGTGGGAGGCCATTTATAAATGTCCTCCCTGCTTCCCTGCTTCTGCGCACTCCCTGCAGCACCGTGATCCGGAAGAACACTGATCGCTGTACGGGACCTCTGTGTGAGGTCCCGATCATGTGATCACTGATTGGCCAATCAGTGATCACATGAATAGTAGTAAGCAGGGGTGGACTGACAACTTATGGGGCCATAGGGGATCATGGGGCCCCTGTGTCCTTGCCCAAACTCAAAAAAGCCTATGAAACAGGTACCAGGGGCATCTCATGGGGCCCCCTACTGACCCCGGGCCCTCGGGCAGTGCCTGAGTTTCCAAATGGTCAGTCCACCCCTGGTAGTAAGCAAGATGTCACTTATTATTTATCTCAGGTACTTATATAGTGCCGTCCATTTACGCAGCGCTTTACACATATATAATACATTCACATCAGTCCCTAACCCTCAAGGTACATACAATCTAAGGTCCCTAACTCACATTCATACATACACATACTAGGGACAATTTAGACAGGAGCCAATTAACCTACCAGCATGTCTTTGGAGTGTTGGAGGAAACCCACGCAGGCACAGGGAGAACATGCAAACTTCAGGCAGGAGGTGCCGTGGCTGGGATTCAAACCGACGACCCGAGTTCTGCCAGGCGGAAGCCCTAACCATTTAGCCACTGTGCTGACCTCTGACATCATTGCTTACTACATGTGATATCTGTGAATGATCACAGAGGTCACATGGTACAAGGCTATTCACAACAGCCTTGTACCATGTGACAAGCTGTGACCAATCGCAGCTCTCACAGTATTTGTCAATGGCTGCAAGAATGCAGCCAGAGAAGGAGAAATGATTGCTTTTACAACCTTTATGGGTGTAAAAGCAATCAGTGTAAGAAAAAAAAAAATCTTCATCACCCCCCACAAGTAGTACAGTGTCACTATGGAAACACTGTACTGCTAGGGTGACAGTATGTTAAAAAAAACATAAATAATAATATAAAAAAAATAAAATAATGTAAAAAAAAAGTAGAAAATTTTACAATTTCGTTTATAAACTAATTTGGGTTATTTTGTTTTACTAAAAAGATAACTGAATACATTTTGGCCAAGATTTATGAAGAAAGATTATTTATTTGCAAAATTTTATAAGAAAAACTTTTTTTTCAAACTTTTTGGACTTTTTCATTAAAATAAAAATCTAAAAAATAAAAATCCCAGTGGTGAATAAATACCACAAAAATAAAGTTTTATCTGTCTCAAAAAATGCTAAAAATTCATATGGGTACAGTGTTGCATGACCGCGCAATTGTCATTCAAAGTGTGATAGCACTGAAAGCTGGAAATTGGCCTGGACAGGAAGGGGGTAAAAGTGTCCGGACTGGAAGTGGTTAATGTATGGGCTGTCTAAAGGTTAGTATGTATTGCTGGGCTAGGGGCATTAAAGCTAACCTCTTGCTTTGCCCTGGGTGAAATTCAAGGTACTACCCCTGTATTAAAAATTTCGGGAAAAGTATATAATGGCAGGTACACAAAAGGCTATGACACAAAGAGCAAAGTGTGACATGTGCGAATGATAGGAGTTGTCCTTTGAAATGTGAGTAAGTTATCTTCTAGGTGTAAAATGAAGTGTCATATGATGCAGAAAAGCTTCCTTCCAGGGATCTCGCTGTCATACATAATACTGCATGCTACTACGCTGCATGGCTTGTTCTCACAAGAGTGTCTTTGTTAGGATTGCTTCTCCCCTACAGGCACCACGCCGAATGAATGAAACTATCCCTCTGCCTAACAATAGACATATGTCTTTTTATGTATGACCTATTTAGCAGCATGCTCTTTGTTTGAAAACTGCGCTCTTTGTGAGCTCATGTCAACAGAATGCACACATACTTTCTGCTGCCGCAGGTCCTCTCTGGAGGGCTAGCTAGGCTCACGCAATCTCATATATACACACATATGGCAGGACTGTACAACACTGTCTGAACTGACGTCTTTAGCCTGGGCCCCGTGACCAAACACAGCACAATTTGCATCAATTTACATATGGTCTCTGAATTCTTTTTACTGTGAGAACTGTAAATAATAGAATAGTTGGAGGGAGTTTGTAGCAGTTTATTTTCTCTAATTGACACTCATTGAAAGTACCAATCATATCAAAGGGCAAAGGAGGAATAATTCATTCTGGAGGCCTAGCACTGAGAGGGTGAGCAGGTCTGTTTTAGCAACACACATACATAGAGAGGACTTTCATACAAAAAATTAACTTCCTCATATTTGCTTTCTCCCCGTTGCATTTTTTAGTAAAGCAAGTAACTTTTTTGTGTTAATCATTCCCCCTTCCTCTCTCCTCACCTAGATGACGATAATGTAGCCCAGGGCTCTCCAAACTTTCTAAGCAAAGGGCCAGTTTACTGTCCTTCAGGCTTTACGGGGGCCAGACTCACCTAGATGACGATGATGTAGCCCAGGGGTCTCCGAACTTTCTTACCAAAGGACCAGTACTGTCCTTCAGGCTTTACGGGGGCCAGACTCGCCTAGATGACGATGATGTAGCCCAGGGGTCTCCGAACTTTCTAACCCCAAAGGACCAGTACTGTCCTTCAGGCTTTACAGGGGCCAGACTCACCTAGATGATGATGATGTAGCCCAGGGCTCTCCAAACTTTCTAAGCAAAGGGCCAGTTTACTGTCTTTCAGGCTTTACGGGGCCAGACTGTGCTCAGTGGGAGCAGAAAATGCCCTGGCAACAGTGCCCCCTCATTGGTTTTAATAGGAGGAGTTGTGCCCCATTGTTGAAATCAATGAGAAGAATAGTACCCCACCGATGGTTCAGTAGTTGGAATGGAGTGCCATCATTGGTGTCAGTTGGTGGAATAGTGCCCAAGGGCCAGGTAAAGGCAAGCAAAGGGCCAAAGCCAGCCCCCAGGCTGCAGTTTGGAGACCACTGATGTAGCCCATGGCATACTTCTGGCACTGTTGGTTATATAATCACACATCTAAAAAGGCTTCAGGATGGACTATCTGCAGACTACGATCATGTATGTGCAGCAGGGGGCTGGCTGTGAGTGATCAGGAAGTGACATCCAGCTCTCAAATCCAAGATAGCAGTATGGAAGAAAAGAAACATTATGAAGACTTCAGGTGTGACGAAGATAGTGTTGGACTTTATGGGCTGGTAAGTATGTGTTTTTATAAGTCAGTAGCTATAGTACTTGTAGCTGCTGACCTTTAACTTTGGATAGCCAAGTTAAGATCCTCTTTACGTAGGGCAAACACATATGATGACAGTACATTTTACAAGTTCAATCTGATCACCCAGAGGCATGTTCTTGAAGGACTTATTCCTAAACATCTGTAGCACCCTCTAGTGTGCTACTGGAATGATGTAGGCAGATTTATTGTATACGGCTCATGGTAACTGTATGAGTCTGTGATTAAGGTCGGGTTACTGCAGGTCAAGCTGGATGGCCTAACAGGTTGGGACGCTATTGTCTGCACTTGGTTCTGGAGGACCATTGGAAGCCAGTAGGTGGAGGAGGTGGAGACCTAAACAGCATGTTTATGGGAGTATAATCAATCCCAGGTTTGAAGGCCCTAGTAGAGTGTTGTAGCAGCCCATAAACATGGGATAGTCAGGCTGGCAGGGGAGTTGGGTGGAAGATGGAGTGCTGAGGAGATTGTCGGTGGCCTCAGAGGGTTCTCCTAGGTCTAGGGGTAGGCGGCCTCCAGGCTGGACTTGGGCTGGCTCAGGAGGGTCCATTCAGCAGTACATCATAAACAGGATCAAGGCCTGGGAGCGGTAGGAGCAAGGAAGACAGAGTGAGTACATAAACACACCCAGGTATTTACCAAGGGAGAGACTGCCACATGTAGCAAGCTTTCAAAGGACAGCACTGTGCTTAAGTCTTTATCCTTGTCCTGCGAGATCTTCAGAGCAGCCAGGAGGGCTGGTAGTGTCTGCAGGCTGTGGAGCTGGGAACAGTTCTACAGGGGAGAGAAGACAACTCTGTAGTTTACAAGAAGCTAAGTGGACTTTCAGAGGGGCTGCGAGTTCCTCACCCATAAGGGGCTGTTGCTACTGATCTGCAAAGACTGAAAGCTTTCAAAGGAAAGAACAGTTCAGGATGTGTTTCTGTAAATAGGAAGGAAGTTTTCCCCGTGCACTGATCCCGCAAAATTGGACATCCCATAATCTCTTTTACCCTATCCATGTTATTTCCCCTAATAAAATATAAAAACCCAAGCTCGTGGACTGTTCACTGACTGTGGATACAAGTGTGAAAAATGTGAATTAAGGGATTTCACCTAAGGACCAGGTCTTGAGCTCGAGCTCACTGAAGAGTGTTCAGTGGAAGTTGGAAGGAGGCATCCAGCTGTCCTACGGCATTGTGAGCATTAAACTCTTTCATACTGAAGAGTGTCCAGTGGATACTGGAAGGAGGCATCCGGTGATCCTGTGACATTATGAGTACTGACCTGGGCTTAAGGTCCTAGTGACTGCGTGCTGTCTTCCATTGAGTGAGAGTGCCAGTGGAAGCGCTGAGTTTCTAGAAGGATTCAGTTCTGACCATCTATCTTTGCTCCTGCATAGGGACTGTTCAGAGAGGCTTAGCAAAGTGAAGTGTGTCCTCCTGCTATTATTCAGTGTTTATAGAGTATCCCATACCACTGTACACTCTCTCCAAGTTTACTCAGAAATAATTGCTTAAAAAAGATATACCCAAAACCAGGGGTGTCTAACCTTTTGGCCTTCCGTGGCCACATTGGAAGAACAGGAATTGTCTTGGGCCACACATAAAATACTCTATAAGAATAGCTGATGAGCAAAAAAAGTTGGGCAGATCATAAGTTAACAATCGCTGACATAGATAATGTAATAAAACTTATTTATTTTGTAATTTTTTTTATTATAAAAGTAAGAGGGCACCATAAAGCTAGTGTGATATTTTACACTGTGTTAGATAAACAAACTCATCAATATCTGGTTCGATGGATATAGTATCAATTCTCAATGATTCAGGTGATTCAGGTAGCAGTTACTTCCTTGAATCCATCTGTCCTCAGCTGAGGCATTCGCTGAGCCGAGAACCCTCCCTTCCCTCCTGAAGACTCCTGGGATGTATGACATGAATTGCCTAGGCATGGAAACCAAGAAGAAAATGATGGAATGCAAAAAAAAATGATAAAACAAATAAATATGATATACTTTCCTATCTATTTACTAATGCTAGCAGCATAAGGATTAGAAATAGTCCATGTTGATTGAGAAAGTGACGTTCCGAAAGCCTGGGAAGTATACAATGGTACTTGTCTGTTAATTCACCGTATTTATTTATATATATATAAAAATAAATATATATATATTTTATATGTTTTATTTAAATATATCACAAATATATATATTTATATATATATATATATATATATATAAATACGGTGAATTAACAGACAAGTACCGTATACAATCACAGCCATTACCTTTTCCTTCTTTCCCTCAGTCCCTGTAATTGTAAACATGGAGGTATTTTTTACAGTGGCACTAAACACAGAGGCATTCAGACAGTACTCTGTAGAAGTAGCATTGTGAGTACAGGCCTTAAACAAACTCAGGACGTTACTTCTGCTACTGCTTTTCATCCATTCAGCCATGATAGTCTTTCAAAACATTGTTTTTTCTTTCTGGAATTTTTTCTTAACTGTTACAGCCTTGTTTTTATACACATTCCTGTGGCACATGAGAGAATTCCTGCATGCCACCCACACTTATTGTGTCACCTGGAGAGATGAGGCAAAGATTGTAGAGCTATTACTGCTTTTTACTGAAGCCCAGCCATGACTTCAATTACAAAACATCAAACCAAAGCAACTGAATGAATGAGTAGGGAACAACCGTTTGACGCACAGTTTTACAAATCCCCTTTGTTTTTGTCAAGGTGTAAGAGGGATTCCACAAAGCTGCTGATATTTTAAAACAATTTCCATGGACACCATGCAGCTGAGGCAGGGAATCTGCACTATGTAATGCTCTGTATTAGGCAGTAGGACCCAGGGGCGGACTGACCATTTGGAAACTCGGGCCCTGCCCCAGTAGGGGGCCCCATGAGATGCCCCTGGTACCTTTTTCATAGGCTTTTTTGAGTTTGGGCAAGGACACAGGGGCCCCATGATCCCCTATTGCCCAGGGGCCCCATGAGTTGTCAGTCCAGCCCTGGTAGGACCACAGTACGCTACTGACCTAGTTTTATGTTTACTAAATTAGTATAGAAATAGGCTATTCTGCACTTTAAATTGCCACTCTGCTATAAATAAAAAGGTTCAATCTGAATTTGAAGCAGATAGTTTTGTATGGTTTGACAATGAGCAATCTTTCACATCCATTCTAGTGGACACTTCTATGATGTGATCCTCACGTACCTTAGGATTTTAAATTATACTCAGCTGTGATGCTCTTCTGGATGATTACAACTATTTTACTCTCATCCATCCCTCCTGGCATGCAAGACCGGACCTTCTGAAGAAATCAGGCACAAACTGGGTCATGGATAAGGGGGCACCACCAGCCCTCCTATATGGGATCCGAACCAGCAGGGGAGCTTTGGTAGCTGGGTGAATCAGATGTGGGCAGGGAGAGTGATCGGCACGGCAGGGGGACACTTACTGGAACTGATCCCCTATATGGCTCTCTCTGCAGCAGTATTTAAAAGCTGGCTTCTTCTCCCCCCCCAGCTTTCAGTTGCTGCAGAGAAAGCCATTCAGAGTTGCAGTTGTTCCAGTAATTGCCCCCCCCCACCGCACCCATCACCTTACCTGTGCACCATACATTTCCCCCTGCTGCCCAGGCCCCCCCCGTGTGCCCCCACCCCCACAGTGCTGCTGGCTTCCATCCTTTCTTTCCCATCGGCAGCTGCAAGAACACAGTAGAATCCTTCAGGATGGAGAGTGGAAGAAGGGTCCAGTAAAGATGTCACATTTACCAGCCCTTTATCAGTACCGATAGGTAACAATCATTCACTGTGTTCATTCATAACTGAAACCTAGTAAACTGGGTTTTTTTTTGGGGGGGGGGCTATCAGGTTGGCTGTATGGTTTCTAACAGCAGACCTGGGCACAAAGGTGCAAAGCCAAACATTTTATTGCAGATCACCAAAGTCCCTCTTATACCATCATGTCCACAGACCCTCGAGAACCTCGTCTTCCACTTCAACTCTCTGAATCACTGCTAGAGGTGTGGTTCTTCTCCTGGCAATTTGTTCCACATATTCTGGCCCTGCCACCTGCCAATGGGTCACCTTTGGGATCAGGTATACTCAAATATTTACAGATAACTCTCTAACCAAAGGCACCGCCTCTTTCCTATTACATTATAACACCCGATCTACAAAAATATATAAAATATCTGTACTTGTAGGCAGGTGCAGTTAGCCACTATGTGGCTCTGTATCAGAATAGTGTCTGGTACAGCAGGTAGCGACCCTAGGTGCTAGGCCCCTTTAGGTAGAGCCCTCCCACAAATGATGTCACAGATAAGTCAGCACCCATATATAAGCTAGATGTGGAGGGACATAGACTCTTTTGGAGCATGGGAGCCATACACCCCACATCTGTGAGAATGTAACCTGCTCACATGGGCTCTGGAAAGGACAGGATGCCGGATGGAATAGACCTGTAAGCAGAAGGAGCCAACTGTAGACGTTCTGTCACTTAAGGAGGTGGGGGCTACAGAGGACTGCAAACAGTTTTTTAGGCCAGGCTGGAGATCCCTGGATGAGGCTGCTTCCCTGGAGGGTTGCCAGGAGAGATGTACCCAGCTAGGTGTACCCAGCTAGGAGGTGTCTACAGAGAACCCAGTCCTGTGAGTGTTGATGACCCTGGGTAGAGGAGAGATTAAAGGAATATGGCTGTGAGGTGGTGCTGCACGCCTTAGTTTTCCCCCTTGCTTCTTTGTAGCCGCCTCAAGCCCCACTCTATCCTATCCTTCCCTTCTCCTTCCGTCCTCCGCCACCTTTTTTTCTTATTTTATTTCTTGGTTCACTTCATGGTTGGCATGTTGTCCAAAGTTCTTCATCTGAACATCCTCACCTACACCTAATGCCCCATATTGACATTTCCCTTTGGTGTAACTTCACAATACAACACCATTGTCCCACTTTAAATCCTCCCTGGGCTTTTCCTTTTTCATAACTGAAATGTTTATAATACATATACTCTATAACCACAGTCTTAATATGTGGTAATATGTTACATGATACTGCAGTGCTAACTAATAGCTTCCATTTTTTTGTAACCAATGCTGCACTTTTAACTATTCATGACAGTATGTGGACTATACTGTTGATATCTTGCACTGTTATGTTTGATATAAATAAATAAATTTATATTGAAAATTAGAAAAAAAACTTACATTAAATTGTTTTTTTTTTGTATTTGTTTGAACAACTGCTTAAAGGTCCCAGAAAACACCATTCATTTATTATTATAATAATGATGGTAATGATGATGATGATGATGATTATTACGAGAACTGAATCTCACAATTGAAATAGTAGAATTTCAGGGTAAACACATCTGACCAGACTTTTACCCTGAGATCCTACTATTTATTTGTCTGAACAACTGTTTAAAGTTTCCAGAGAACACTATTAATTTATTATTATGATGATGGTGATGATGATTACTATTATTATTATTACGAGAACTGAATCTCACAATTGTTTAAATGTCCCAGAGAACACTATTAATTTATTACTATGGTGATGATAACTATTATTATTATTATTTTTATTATTACGAGAACTGAATCTCACAATTGAAATAGTAGAATCTCAGGGTAAACACATCTGACCAGACTTTTACCCTGAGATCCTACTATTTGTCTGAACAACTGCTTAAAGTTCCCAGAGAACACAATTCATTTATTAGTATGATGATGATGATGATTATTATTATTATTATTATTACTACGAGAATTGAATCTCACAATTGCTCCCAGAGAACACTATTAATGTTTTACTATGGTGATGATGGTGATGATAACCATTATTATTATTGTTATTATTATTATTATGAGAACTGAATCTCCCAATTGAAATAGTAGGATCCCAGGGTAAACATATCTGACCAGACTTTTTCAAAGGACATCTTTAACGCTTGGGACCGTTTCTGGAAATCAGGAACAGTTGGTAGCTATAGATTTTGGGTTTACTAAAAAGATTAAAACCAAAGAGCAGCAGGTTGTAACAAGCATAACCTATTGTTCTCCTAGCTGCTCCAAATTTATTATTGGACATAAAATTTTGCACGCCACCATTGCTTATTGAGTAAACTCCGCTGTAAACACTATTTTAGTCCAGATTTCTGTTAGAAAATAAATAAAAAGAAAACCACATGGGGATAAACTCCCTGTGAAGTTGGTGATGCAGAAATACAAAATGGGCTACATCTGACATGAGGCTATGAAAAGCCACATGCCACCTGTTACATGACCTCATGGGATGAAACATTAACTGCTTGCTTCCTGCAGATGTTGTGAAGTTAGATATGTAAGCAGCATCACTTTATCTGTTGTACAAAAAATATGAACAAAATAACACTAAGGCTTCATGTGCATGAGCAGCTCTTAAACTCAAGTTTAGGAGCTTTTGGCATTTTTTAGCCATAGCTCCTGAACTCAACTCCATAAAAGCCTGTGACATGTACACATAGGCTTTAAGAAGAGTTTAGGAGCAGTATAGTTTAGGTGAGGTTAAACCTCCCTCTCCTCAAAGTGGAAAAATTGGGTTTAGGATAGGATCGTTTTGACCACCGACCGTAGGAAACCGCAAAACACGGCAACCACGGTACTGCGTTTTTGCGGCGATTTGCATTTTCCCACAGCCGTTGGTCAGGGTAGGCTCGTGCACATGAAGCCTAACAAGGTACTGTTTTTAGATTTCACAAATTCACTTAAAGTATTTATCATGATAATGGAGTGGTCTGTGAAGAGGAAAAAACAAGTTCTTTTACAAAGAATTTTATTATAGAATAGGAAACAGCAAAAAGTCAGTCAAGAACATATGCAATGACCAGCAGAAATATAACATGCAAAAGATTCGATGGATAATACAGAATATGTACTAATGAGAAAACATGTAAAATTAACTGCGTACATAAGTACCGTACAGAAAGAAAAGGCAATAAATTGCAAAAATGATAGACATTTACAGACTAATAACATAATAGACTCTCGGGAAAAATTGTTGCAAAATCAGCATACAGAGTGCGAGGTGAATAGAAGAAGGAGTCTCTCTGAGTATAGAGAGGCACTTAACATGCAGGGCTCTCAAAGGAGTCCAGCACATGGGTGCAGTATTGCTGGTACAGGACTCAAAACAGAAATCACAATCAGCACGAATAACCTGAAGAAGACTGACTAGGCAAGAAGAAAGAAAGGAGCGGAGAGAAAGAAGACAAAGAGACAACAACAAAAAAGGGGGGGGGGGCTCCAGGGGGACTGCGGCAGAGAAAAGAAAAAAATTATACCAAAGGTGAAAAAATAAGCTGGTATATAAGTTTTATATCGACAAGAGGGACTGGTCGAATCTTGACGGTTGAGCTATGTCAAGCCAAGGATGCCATGTCTGCAAAAATTTTGTATGGGTGTTTAACAGTATACAGTAGCTGTCAACTTTTCATTGGCCATTATAAAGTTCTGTCAGGACAGGGGCCGAGAAACGGACAGGCAGGCCTAACAATGTAACGCACTGGCTGACGACAACCACCACCCACAGACCGAAGTCCCTCAGGGCGTGGAGTCTAAGTCCCAGGCTGCCCTTCACCAGGGCCCCTGATGGTGGGGATGGACTTGACGCAGCCAGGAACCAGTTCGCGGCCCCCGAGACACCTCAGCTGCGGTAATGGCCGCCGCCAATGGCGTGTAGCTGGTGGAAAAGACAAAAGAGTAGTCAGGCAGGCCGGGTCAACAACAACGGGACAAAACAGTACAGGACAGCAGACGAGAATCACAGGTCACGAGCCGGGTTCAGCAACAGAGGGTCAGATCAAAGGAGAACGCAAAGAATAGTCAAGTCACAAGCCGAGTCAGATTCCAGGAGAGTCACGAGAGTCAGAACAGAGTAATAGCAACACAAAGACACAAGACACAAGTGCAAAGAGCATGTGCGGACCACAGGCTTATATGTCATCAGCCACACCCCTCTGGGGGATGGACCTCAGAGACCTGAAGGCATAAAAGGATTCCCACCATGCTCAGCAGAAATCCAAGATGGACGCCAGCACATGGAGTAACAACCTCAGGGAAAAGGTAGGACCTTGACAAGTTCATCCGGTTTTTGACAGCCTCGAAGCTAAGAAGGGGAGTCTTCCAAGCTCTTGCAATCGTCAGCTTGGTGGCCATGAACAAGTGCGATGCTAACTGCTGTTCAGGATGAAGTAGGCCCACTAATGGTTTAAATAACAGTGCTTCGTACGGGTTGGTTTAATGTCTGAGTGAAACATAGTGCGGAGAAGGGCATAAACTCTGATCCACAATCTGCACACCTTGGGGCAAGGCCACCAAATATGGACCATGGTACCCGTCTCTTGACAACCTCGAAAGCAAGTCGGGGAATATGTGGGAATAAAATGAGCCAGACAAGCAGGCGTGTAATACCATCTATAAAGAACCTTGTAGGCGCTTTCTAGAATGATAACATTCCTAGAACATTTGGATAATTGTTGGGTCATGATCCGCCAATCCTGCTGATCTAGAGTGCCCCCAAGTTCCGACTGCCAACGCTGATAAGAATGGACTGGAGGGGTTCTATGGGAAATAATGGAAGAGTAGACCAGGGAAATTAAGCCCGGAGCATGGGCTCTATGTCTACATTGACTTTCAAAGGGGGTCAACCTGTAGGGTCCCGAACGTGTCTGTATTAAAATACTGATAAAGTGGCAGAGTTGAAGGTATCCTAAATGTTCCCGCAATGGGATATTGTAAGAAGAGTGCAGAATTTCAAAGGTGAGTATCCGAGTGGGAGAGAGCATAGAATGAATATCATGGAAGCCATTTGCTTGCCATCAAGTAAACTGTCCAGGATTGTCACGACCTGGGAGAAATAATGGATTGTGTAGTAACCGTAGTAACGGTAGATGGGCAGAAATAAGGCCAGCAGAATATTTAAGCGTTAACGTCAATGTCGGGCTAAGGGATGAGGGTCGATGATTAGAAGGAAGCCATGGTAAAGAAGAGAGCGGAATCGGGTAGGAATCCATCAAGTCTACAGTAGCCCACAAGGGAAAGTGGTGAGATGCATGGAGGTGGGCTAAGGGGGCAATATTGGCCGCCAGATAGTAAGACTGAAGGTTTGGGACAGATAACCCACCCTCGGTCAAATAAGATTTGTTTACTGATTCTGGGTCGGGAGGAGCTCCAGATAAAAGACAGGAGTTTTCGCTGATGAATACGCAATATATGTGAAGGAACAGGGACTGGTAAAACTCGAAACACGTCCAATAATTTGGGAAGGTAAGTCATGTGGACCGCATTGATTCTACCGAACCACGAAAGCGTATAATGAGACCAGGAGGACAAAAACTCCATCAAGTCATTAAAAACAGTGGGGAAATTAGCCTGGTAAAGACCTTCGTAAGTCGGAGTAAGCTTGATTCCCAAATACGGCAAGGCAGAAAGCCATTGAAAAGGAAACAAATGTTTCAGAGTCTCCAAAAGTGATGGTGAGAGGGTAATCGACATAGCTTTGGACTTGGCAGGGTTAACCTGGAGGCCTGAGAGAACTGCAAAGGAATCCAAAAGTGCCAGTAAGTTTGGCAAAGTAACCCCCGGGTTCATAACCGATAACAATATATCGTCTGTGAACATAGATAACTTGTGTTGGGAACCAGCTACGTCTATTCCCTTAATATCAGGATGTATACGAATGGCTTCCGCCAACGGTTCCAAAGCCAAGATAAATAGTATGGGAGAAAGTGGGCAACCTTGTCTAGTTCCCCTGCCAATCAAAAACGTTGGATACTCAAAATCATAATATTTGAGTTTTGCTTGAGGAGAAGTATATAGCGAGGAAATCCAACGCAAGAAGGAGGGACCAAAGCCAAAATATTGGAGGACCGACATGAGATAAGGCCAGGACAAAGTGTCAAAGGCCTTATTGATGTCTAAAGATAGAAGCATCATATCGATATTGTGAGTATGGGCCAAATGTAACTGTATAATACGTCTGATGGCATCTCCGGCTTGTCTGTGGGGGACAAAACCCACCTGGTCCTTCTTAATCAAGCGTGAAAGGAAAGAATTCAAACGAGTGGCTAAAATCTTAGTGATAATTTTCATGTCAATGTAATAAGAGAAATTGGTCTGTAATTTGCCCAGGAGGAATGGTCCCGATCTGCTTTGGGGATCATAACCACGTTAGCAGTCAAAGAGTCAGGGGAAAAGTTTGTACCTCTCTTCACCGCATTGAACATAGCAGCAAGATGAGGGGCAAGCACATCAGCCAATTTTTTGTAATATGAAGCCATGTATCCATCTGGACCTGGGCGTTTACCCGTCTTCAGGTCTGCAATGCATTGCAGAACTTCCGATACTTGAATGTCACGGTCCATCAGGTCTTTATGGGCCTGGGTCAGAGTAGGTAAGGACAAGTGAGATAGAAAGTCAGAGATAGATTGGGGATCAGCCCGTGTAGGATCCGCATAAAGTCTGGATAGTCGATGCCGGAACTCCTCTAATACTGCTACAGGATTACTGGTGAGAACATTCTGACAAGTGCGTAGAGAAATCGGTTTAGGATGGTGCGCGAAAGAGCGCAATCTACATGCTAACATGGAATCTGGTTTATTTGCTTTACTATACCATTTCCTGCATGTCCATCGCAAAGAACGCTTAGCCTCATCAGTCAAACAGAGATCTAGTTCCAGGCGAGCCTGATCTAGCAATCTACGGTTCGATGGGGTTGGTACCTGCTTAAAGTGAGCCGACGCAGAAGCTAACTTTGATTCCAGCTGACTCTGTTTACGTTGTCTATCCCTCTTCCGCCTCAAAGCTATCTGAATAATATGGCCCCGTAGAACAGCCTTGTAAGCTTCCCACAACGTCACCAAAGAAGAGACAGAACCCGAGTTTAGCTGAAAATATTCTTGGGATTTATGCACTAGTTCCGCCTGAATCTCCTTCAGTGAAAGTAGAGAGTCATTCATAATCCAAGAGAAGTAGAATGGCTTACAGAGGAGAGATCGACAAACCACCAAAATGAGGTCATGATCAGACCATGGGACCGTGAGGATAGAGACGGAGCGTACTAAGGGAAGATGTTTACGCAACACAAAAGCATGGTCAATTCTTGAATGAGAATGATGAGGGTGAGAGTAGTAAGTATAATCTTTTCCCCAGGGGTGGAATTCACGCCATAGATCTACCAGGTCATAGGTACTTAACATATGGTTGAAGGATTTGGCCGACGTGGAATAATTAGAGGTTTCTGCAGGGTATTTATCTAGGGATGGATTTAATACTAAATTGGAATCTCCTGCCAACATAAGAGTACCCCGTTGATGGACAGCCAGGAGGGAGTAGATATGTGATAGAAAGGGTCCAGGGTTAACATTAGGAGCATAATAGGTCAGTATTGTAACATCGATACCCTGAATCGTGCTCTGTAATAAAAGTTATCTGCCGCTTGGATCAGCAATACGCTTCACACAAACAAATGGGGTTTTGCCGTGAAAAGCGACAAGGACTCCCCTTTGTTTAGTAGGGCCAGTAGCCTGAAAAACCTGAGGGTAGTGTGTATCAAAATATTTAGAGGCAGAGGTGTTTGAAAAATGAGTTTTCTGCAGACAAGCAATGTTGACATGGCGAGCCCGGAGAAACTTAAATATCTTTACCCCTTTTTGCGGAGAGTTCATGCCCTGAACATACAAGGATAACCAGTTTAGCGACATCACAGTTGGAAGGGAAAGAGATCATCTTCGCCACAATCCCCGAGAGCCCTGAAAATTTTTTTATAAAAACACAAAACACACATGACAAGAAACAGAGAAAAAAGGAAGAAAAGAAGAAACTGGTATACAAGCAATATTCATATGAAACAGTAAGATTAGCACAAACATCTTAATAATCCACTGTGGGTGAAATACCCACAAAAAGGCTGGATAGCGGGCAGGAAACCAATCCAGTCCACTAACCAGCTTGAAGGGGGACACCTTAGTCCACCGGAACTACTCGACTCAGTTAAGGCAAGAAAATACCAAACAAACAATTTAGGCTAATAAACCCAGGAACAATTAACCTATAAATGGCTAGTAAGGCAATGTGAATCTCAGTAGTTCAAAAATGAAGAAGCTCCAAAATAGCTGGAGGGATGAAACCGCCCACGGGACTGCCCAGTGAGCTGAGTCACCCCCGCGGCCTGAGATCCACCGCCAGATCCGCCCATCAACTATGACATAAGTAGAAGCCTCTACACAGAACTAACATGGTTATTTAGGCACTAGCCGCTGTGGAGAAAGTGCTACAAGGCATAACTGCATAGGAACACATATGGGCAACGTCCATGGGCAACGTATGTGCATCTCAAAAAGTAAGAAAAAAAACAAATGTGAAAAATCAAACCGGGCACAGAATGTCAAGTCGCAGAAACCTCCTGGAAATGCTGGGCCTGTAGAGATCGAAGAGCCTGAGAGCTACTCTGACTTGGAGAAGATTTACATGAAGACTGGGAACTCCGAGGGCGTGTAGAAACTGTAGCTTCCTCGTTTTGGGAGTGTGGTAATTCCAATTTCAATTCCTGAAAGTGGCGGCGAAGATCCGCTGGTGAAGAAGCTTGGAACTGATGACCTTGGAAGGAGAAAGAGAGCTTGAAAGGAAAGCGCCATCTGTACTTAATATCAGCTGATTGTAAAATCTGGAGGTAGGGTCTCAGAGTACGACGTTTGGCAATCATGACTGGGGACAAATCCGCAAACAGCTGAACAAAGTGACCCTGGAATTCCAAAGCTGGACGATCCCGAGCCGCCTGTAATAGACGCTCTTTAGTGCGGTAAAAGTGGAATTTAATGATAATGTCCCTGGGAGGGCCCTCTGTGGGCTTAGGAGCTAAAGCTCTATGGATACGATCAAACTCCAGTTGTTCCAAGGGGATCTCAGGAGCCAGTTCCTGGAATAGAGCGGTAGCAGTACCCTGAAGATCGGTGATTGCCTCAGGGATCCTGCGGATGCAGAGATTATCTCTGCGGGCTCTATTCTCAGCATCTTCCAATTTGTCTTTTAAAGTGTCCAGCTCAGCATGCAAATCATCCACCTCCTGTTCATGGCCCTCCAAGACCGTGGTCACCAGATCCATACGTTGTTCTAGTTGATGGGCACGATGGCCCAATTCTTTTAGGTCTCTTACTAGATCAGAAGATAATTTACGAGAGGCAACTGTAATCTCCTCGCGCGCTATGGCGCGGAATTTGTGTAGCAAGGTGTCAGGGATCCCCTCGATCCCTGCCGCGATGGTCCCGGCGCAGGCGCACTGCTCCGCCCTGTGCAGGGACACGGGCACTAGGTCCGGGCCGGCCGCGGCGTTCGAGTTCGCGCATGCGCAGTAGAAGCCGCGGCCGCCCGCTGGGCACCAATGGCAGTGCAGGGCGGGATATTTAAATGTCCCTGAGCTGTCATTTCGTTGCCTTCTGGTCTTACCTGCTTCCTGTGATTCTGAACCTGTGCCTTATAAGTTAATTGACCCGGATTGTTCTTGACCTGCTGATTTCTCCTGCCCAGACCCTTGCTTTGCCTGACCTCTCTCCCTGGATGCCCCTCATTAGATCTGACCTACTGTTGCTGACCTGGCGTGTGACCCGACGATTCTCTGCCTGCTCCCTTGTACCTTACCGTCCTCTACGTTACCAACTCGGCCTGTCTGACTTCGCACTTGCTCAGCCATCCATCCATCCCATCGGGGTCACCCGACCTCCTCACATCTGGCTCTCCCTGGTTGGAGCCCCTGGCGAACACCCCTACCACTGACAGGTGTGCTCAGTAGTGACGACCTGGTCTCGGGGTACTACAAGTCCATCCCCACCATCAGGGGCCCTGGTGAACAAGTACCCTGGGGTTTAGACTCCGCGCTCTGGGCACGCCTGACCAGTGGAGTGCTAGTGGTGCCGCTCGGCGGTCCCTCACAGTACCAGAAGGCCATGACTGAGCCTCGAGGAGGACCCTCCCCGATGGAGGAGGTTTGCAGGCACCTGGCTACCCTGACGCAAGCAGTAAACTCTTTGCAGGACAGATGTTTGCAGATTGAGAATCGGTTTCAGGCCTGCACCATATCTGCTCCTGTTTCACAGGCCCCGGCTCCTGCACCTCCGGTCGCAGCAGCCCACGAGCCGGCTCCTGGGCCTTCTGCATCACTCCCTATGGCGGAACCCCGAGTACCCTTACCCGAACGCTTCCACGGGGATCGCACACGCTTTCGGTCATTCCGTGACTCCTGTCTGCTCTATTTTGAACTGCAACCACGGACCTTTTTGACAGAATCGGTGAAAGTGGGGTTTGTTATCTCCCTGTTGCAGGGTGAACCCCAAGACTGGGCCCACCGACTAAGGGGAAATAATGATCCCCATCTGGTTACGGTTGACAACTTCTTTAACGCTATGGCCATCTTATACGATGACCCACAACGGGCGGCCTCGGCCGAGGCCACATTATACGCACTCCGACAAGGTCGGCGAGCGGCTGAGGAATACGCCTCTGACTTTAGGCGCTGGATGGGAGACACTCGCTGGAACGAGTTCGCACTTTTGCACCAGTTCCGTATGGGCCTATCTGAGGCTCTGAAAGACGAGCTCGCCCGGGTGGAGGTGCCCGAGACATTAGAGGACTTGATTGCACTCACCATTAAAATTGACCATAGGCTACGGGAGCGCAGATTGGAGAGGTCTGGTCAGGGTCGCGGAAATACCTGGGGGTCATTCCAAGGATCCAGTCAACATACTAGGCCAAACATCCAGAACCTGCCGTCTGAAGATGCTCCCGAACCCATGCAGCTAGGCCTGGCACGGCATAAACTACCGCCAGAGGAACGCCAGCGCAGACGCTCCCAGAATCTGTGTCTCTACTGCGGTGAAGCTGGTCACATGGTACGTTCCTGCCCGCAGAAACTGAGTAAGTTCACCTCATCTTCTTTATCTATTGGCAATATGAATCCGTCCCAATACTTAGTTGTCCCCTCTCCTTTCAGCTTTCAGAAAGGACCGTGGAGGTGACGGCCATAGTTGATTCGGGGGCATGCAGCTGTTTTGTGGATATCAATTTTGCTCACCAGCAGGGTATCCCCCTCCGTCCAAAGGAGAAGGGGTTTCACATCTTTTTGGCTGATGGGTCCCGGATAAAGTCAGGGGTGGTTAACCAGGAGACCCCTTCCATTGTGACTTCCATTGCCGGTCAGCACCGGGAACTCCTCCGCCTGGATGCTATTGCATCACCCCTTTTCCCAGTCATTCTGGGGCTCCCATGGTTGCGGGCCCATAACCCCCAAATTGACTGGGAAACTGGGGTTGTCTCGTTCCCTTCCCCATACTGTCGGGAACTGTCCCGAACTTCGGGCCCGGAGGTCCCCCAGGTCCTCCTGTGCTCTGAAGGGGATGCCAGCCTAAAACAAGTGATTCCTGCAGCCTATCATAAGTTTCTTGATGTGTTCAGTGAACGGGGAGCAGATACTCTACCCCCCACCGCCCATATGACTGTCCTATTGATCTGTTACCCGGTTCTGAAATTCGGGCGAATTTTTCCCCTTTCTGAGCTAGAATTAGGGGCCCTGAAAGATTATATTGAGGACAGCCTCCGGAAAGGGATTCATCCGTCCCTCCACTTCCCCAGCAGGTGCAGGGATCTTCTTTGTAGAAAAGAAAGACAAGACTTTGAGGCCATGTATTGACTATCGGGAGCTGAATAGGGTCACAATCAAAAATCGTTACCCATTACCACTGGTACCAGAATTATTCCAGAGCTTAAAAGCTGCAGTAGTATTTACCAAGCAGGACTTAAGGGGAGCCTACAACTTGGTTCGCATAAGGGAGGGGGATGAGTGGAAAACGGCCTTCCGCACCCGTTTCGGCCATTTCGAATACCTGGTCATGCCTTTCGGGTTGTGCAATGCGCCGGCCACCTTCCAGCACTTTGTAAACGACATCTTTAGGGACTTCCTGGACATCTTTGTCATCGTCTACTTAGACGACATTTTGATTTTCTCATCCTCCCTGGGGGAGCACAGGGTACATGTAACAAAGGTGTTGGGGCGGTTGCGGCAGCATGGGTTGTACGCTAAAGCAGAGAAATGTTGCTTTGAACAGGCTAGCGTTACATTTCTGGGTCTGATTATCTCCACCACGGGGGTCGCAATGGACCCTCAGAAGGTCTCTGCGATCCTAGATTGGCCTGAACCCACGGACAGGAAAAGCGCCCAACGTTTTATCGGGTTCGCAAACTTCTACCGGAAATTCATCAAGAACTTCTCGGGTCTGGTCTCCCCCATCACTCAGTTAACCAAGCTTGGGACGCGATTCAGATGGACGCCAGAGGCACAGGAAGCTTTTGAAGCACTAAAGAAGTTATTTACCTCGGCACCCATTCTGGGTCATCCCGACGCCTCCCTGCCCTACATCTTAGAAGTAGATGCGTCAGAAAACGCGGTTGGCTCCATCCTTTCCCAGCGAAAGGGCGCCAAGGAATTACTTCACCCAGTAGCATTCTTCTCACGGAAACTAACCCCTGCGGAGAAGAACTACGACATTGGGGATCGAGAACTACTGGCTATCAAGACCGCATTAGAAGAATGGAGGTACCTGCTGGAAGGTGCCTCACATCCCATCCTGATATTCACGGACCACAAGAACCTGGAATATCTGAGGACGGCCAAACGTCTGCGCCCACGACAAGCAAGATGGGCATTGTTTTTCTCGAGGTTCCAGTTCCACATCACATACAGGCCGGGATCAAAAAACACGAAGCCAGACGCGTTGTCACGTATGTACGAGGACGCCAAGGAGATCCCAGTACCTGACACTATTCTGCCTGCGGGAAACTTCTTGGCCCTCCAGACGAACCTTCGCTCCGAGATCCTGAGAGCGTCCACAGCGATGTCTACCTCCGATGGGGCGCCCCTCCAGAACAAGGGGGGACTCCTATGGAGGGAGGACCAGATTGTGGTGCCGGAGGAAGCCCGAACCTTAGTCTTGGGACATTGCCATGACCACCCGATGGCAGGAAATTTTGGCCCGGTCAAGACCCTGGAACTTCTCCGACGTTCCTTCTGGTGGCCGGACATGGCCAAGGATTGTAAAAGTTACGTGGGCTCCTTTGCCATCTGCCAGCGGAACAAGCCTTCAAGAAATAAGGCGTGGGGCCTGCTACGTCCATTACCCATCCCTGAACGGCCCTGGCAGAAAATCTCTATGGACTTCATAGTCGAGCTTCCACCTTCACTGGACCACACAGCAATTCTCGTGGTCGTGGACCGTTTATCCAAGATGGCCCATTTCATTCCTTTACGGAAGACTCCATCAGCAGCCGAGACGGCGCAAGTTTTTATTCGAGAGGTTGTTAGACTGCATGGGGTTCCCGAAGACATCGTCTCGGACCGAGGGGTGCAGTTTACCTCGAGATTTTGGAGGGCATTGTGCAAAGCCCTGGATATCAAGCTATCCCTTTCCTCGGCATTTCACCCTCAGACCAATGGTCAGACCGAAAGGACCAATCAGACCCTAGAGCAATACCTGCGATGCTACACATCATTCTCTCAGGACGACTGGGTGCCACTTCTCCCTTTGGCGGAATTTGCGTACAACAACGCTTGCCATTCAGCAACAGGGCAGTCCCCGTTCTTCTCCAACTATGGGTTTCACCCTGTCTTCCTCCCGGATTTAGTCCCGGAATGCCCAATTCCAGCGACACAGGATGCACTAACCTTTTTCACTTCAAACAATAAAAAACTACAGGAAGCCATCCGTCAAGCCCAAGAAGACTACAAGAGGGCTTTTAATAGGAAGCGAAGAGGGGATCTGGTGTTGCGGCCCGGAGAGAAGGTTTGGCTGGCTACATCGAACTTGAAGATGCTCTGCCCGTCAAAAAAGTTGGGACCTAAATTTATAGGCCCTTTTTGCATCAAACAGATGGTCAATGAAGTGGTCTATGAACTTGTTCTCCCTGAGACACTCAAGATCCACCCTGTCTTCCACGTGTCCCTGTTGAAGCCGGTAGTCCCTGATGCCTTCCCGGAACGGGAATCCAGGCCCCCGGAGGCTGTAACAGTTGAAGAGGAAGAAGAATTCGAGGTGGAGGCAATCCTGAAGTGCCGATGAAGGGGGGGCCAGACCCAATTTCTCATCAAGTGGAAGGGCTACGGCCCTGAGGACAATTCGTGGGAACCAGCCCATAATGTCCATGCACCTAGACTTGTCCAGAGGTTTCTTTGTGATCACCCGTGGTGGAGAGATCGGCTGGGCATCCGGAGGTTGCCCGTAGGGGGGGGGCAATGTCAGGGATCCCCTCGATCCCTGTCGCAATGGTCCCGGCGCAGGCGCACTGCTCCGCCCTGTGCAGGGACACGGGCACTAGGTCGGCCGCGGCGTTCGAGTTCGCGCATGCGCAGTAGAAGCCGCGGCCGCCCGCTGGGCACCAATGGCAGCGCAGGGCGGGATATTTAAATGTCCCTGAGCTGTCATTTCGTTGCCTTCTGGTCTTACCTGCTTCCTGTGATTCTGAACCTGTGCCTTGTAAGTTAATTGACCCGGATTGTTCTTGACCTGCTGATTTCTCCTGCCCAGACCCTTGCTTTGCCTGACCTCTCTCCCTGGATGCCCCTCATTAGATCTGACCTACTGTTGCTGACCTGGCGTGTGACCCGACGATTCTCTGCCTGCTCCCTTGTACCTTACCGTCCTCTACGTTACCAACTCGGCCTGTCTGACTTCGCACTTGCTCAGCCATCCATCCATCCCATCGGGGTCACCCGACCTCCTCACATCTGGCTCTCCCTGGTTGGAGCCCCTGGCGAACACCCCTACCACTGACAGGTGTGCTCAGTAGTGGCGACCTGGTCTCGGGGTACTACAAGTCCATCCCCACCATCAGGGGCCCTGGTGAACAAGTACCCTGGGGCTTAGACTCCGCGCTCTGGGCACGCCTGACCAGTGGAGTGCTAGTGGTGCCGCTCGGCGGTCCCTCACACAAGGCTTCAGGGTTTTGTTCAAGAGGGCCGGTCAGGCCAGATGGGAACTGTTGCTGACTATCGCCATCTGACTCAGGATCCCCTGTAAGCTGCGTGGTGTCCTCAGGCTCTGGGGGTCTGAGCGTTAGCTTGCTAGTGTGGCTATGCGGAGGGGATTGCTTCTGGGCCCAGTGTTTGGGGTACGATGCATTGTTAGAGAAGTCCAGGTAGTTCACAAACACCTTCAACCGGTTGGAATTATATGCCAGGGTGCAGAAGCCCAATTGCCGAGAGATATGTTCCGGTGGCATGACACAGGGAGATCACTTGGTCATCTTCCCCGATTACGTGTACGTGTCCCCCGACGGGGTTACTTTCACATAAGATCTATTACTACGGAACACATCATGCGTCCCGCTGCTGCCAATAAATTGTAGAAAAGAATATTACACTGGGGAGGGAGGAGTAGAAACAGACTGCTGATGTAGCTGTAGCGGTACCCTCCATAGAGTGATGATGGAATCCCAGGTAGAACGAGAGTAGGCCCCAAGATCTCAGCAGCCGGTGGGGCGCAAGGATCTCCGCCAATCAAGCCTTGCGGTCAAGAACAATGAAGGCCTGCCCGGGGGGGGCCACAGAAGCCCCTGATTCGCCCTCTATGGAAAGTGGGCTGATGGGAAAAGCCTCCACCCCTATCAAGGGCTGCTCATCCACTTCAAGGGGCCTCCGAGCCCTATCGGAATCCAGGTAGGCCTGGTGTGACCCCCGGGACCGACACAGAAGCCAGGGGGACCCACACAGGCTGTCCCAGCAGCTGGCCCTATAGCAGGGGAACAACAAAAGAGAAGCGCACCAACCTTGCGCATTACCTCAGTAACCAAAATTTATTAAATAAAAGAATGGTACTCACAAACAGCGAATAAAAACAAGCATGTAAGTCCTCAAAGGGACTTTAGAGGCAAGATGCCAATGCGAATCCCATCATGGAGGAAGCCACTCAGTACTCTGACGCGTTTCGAAGGACATGCCTTCTTCCTCAGAGCTCTGAGGAAGAAGGCATGTCCTTCAAATCGCGTCAACTGTACTGAGTGGCTTCCTCCATGATGGGATTCGCATTGGCATCTTGCCTCTAAAGTCCCTTTGAGGACTTACATGCTTGTTTTTATTCGCTGTTTGTGAGTACCATTCTTTTATTTAATAAATTTTGGTTACTGAGGTAATGCGCAAGGTTGGTGCGCTTCTCTTTTGTTGTTCTTCTTCACAGTTTTGTTTGGGCTTCCCCAGCCTTGGTGTGGAGCTGCACGACCTTGTCTATTCCGGTGGTCCCTTCCTTTTTGGAGTTTGATTCCATCTACTCACCACCGGCCTGGGTCCCGGAGCGCAGGAGACACTGCATTTGGTTCACTGCCTATAGCAGGGGGTCAGAGGGCAGAGCGGCAGCGTCCCGACCTGGCCGTGGCAGCATCCCATCCAGACCGCGTTCTGGCCACGGTGGCAGGAAAGACCGTGGCTTCACGCTCCACGGTAGGCCGCAACTCATCCGGCGTTCCGAATGGCTGGAGGGGGGACAAAAACGTCCGATTCCCCCCTCAGATGTCAGGCAGGGTCCGCAAAGCCTCCGGTGACCGTGCAGGGCCAGCTGTCACCCGGATGGCAGCGGATTCGACTTCAGGGCGCCGGAGCTCAGGAACAGACGTCCGCTCCGGTCGCCGTCTTGGACACTCCGCCAAAAAACAAGTTCAATGGGGACTTGATGGTTGGTATTACTTTTTTGTCCTGGCTACAATTGTGACAGCCAGCACTATCTAGTTGGAGTTTGTTCTTTCGTTGGTTATATAGGTTACAGAATATGGGCTTCAGCTTGTGGGCGGAGCCACCTCACCCTGCACGCGGGAGTACTTTTTGCCTGTGCACAAGCTCATCAATGCCCGGGACCAGGCTAAGTCAACAATATGGCAGTACCCCGTCTTAGAGATCAGCCGTGCACTGTGTGTAGTAGTACACTGTACAGGGTTTCTCTGTGAAGCATTACGTCCTGTGTTACTACACACCTTCGAAGTATGTCACATCTAGGAGGGACACTGCTCAGTCTGTGCCCTCCTTCCTGTCCAGTGTACCTCGGACACTTCACTCCCAGTGACAGAATGGGCATGAGCACTAGCGTGGACCTCATGCACACTTCCACTTAACTCCTTAAGCTCTTCTGTACCATGCAGCTTTGCTGAGGGTCTCCATAACGTAGGTTCATTTCCGATACTTTCGGAGAACCGACCCCTGATGAGGGAGTCAATTCACCAATCCCCTTGTTACCGAGGAACATTCTGCCATGCCAGGTACTACGCCTCATGACAGGCTGCTGTACACTTTACACCAGTCTTTGGTTACCAGTAGCAACTGTTTTCTTCGTCTTGCTTCATACCCCATATGTGCTTTACTGGCCCTGTTATTTCATAAACCAGAAACCATCATGCACCCCTTTAGAGTAACTTCAGACCAGGCTTTGGAACAGTTCAGCAAGCTTTACTGAACCTTTACGTGGCATAATAAAAAACAAGTACAACTTAGTCCAGGCCCTAAACTAACTAATGGAAGTGGCTGCCAAAGCATACCCTAACCAGTATGAGTCTATAACTATAATAATAAAATGTAAAAGTGAGCGCTATCCAGTCAGCAGCTAAGCACTCAAGGTAACCAAATAAAACCTTACAAATGGAATAAATAAAACAGTGCAGCGCTAAATGGTAACAAGTAACCGTAAAATACTAATAAAGTTCAGTAAAGATAACAGTCCGTGATACTATAAAGTGCCAGGTGACTGGTAAAAACTCAATGGTGGTGCTCCGTGAGAAACAGCAGAAATATGCACTCACCAGATGCGTATTAGGCATATCCACATCAGAGACAGGGCTGCAGTATGCAGGGTAGGAATGGTAATTTTTTTTTTTTTTTTTTAAGTCCGCAAACGTGCAAACTAGAACAAAAAAACCCGTAAGTGTTTCACAAAAAAGTGCAAGTGCAAAAACACCACACAAAAAGTGCACTTAGGGGTGTGCTTTGTCCTACCCCCGAAGGGGTTGGACCACTACCCTGATCCCCCGGGGCACAAAGCTCCTGACAGGGACAAGGTTCCCGTTTGGTCCTCCTGGCCAAAAGGCCTGGTGGACCACCTTTCCTTATGTCCAGCCGAAGCCGGACATCCAGTACTTGGTCGGGGGGCTCTCCCGAAGAGAAAACCCCCCAGGGACAGGGGAGGAAGGAACCAAAAGGCCACACATCCTCCTCCTAGACTTCAGGGCAGGCCCGAGGACCCACACCCTCCATCCTGTGAGAAAAACACACACATAAGTAAAAGTGACAAACGTGGGGTGAGAAAAAATAAATAAATAAATAAATAATTAAATAATCTATAAAAATAATAAAAAAGTGTCGTACCCAAATTGTGCACTGACCAGACCCTGAGGCCTGTAGCAAATAAATTGCCCAGGACTTGGCCAAAAGGCCCGGTCCTAGAGGCGCAGTGCAAAAAGTGTTTTAAACGCGGTGACCATGTGCTCATTCACAACGTGGGGTCCCACACCCAAGTGCTACTCAGAGCACCCCTGAGGCTACTACTCAGGGGGCACCGTGTTTGCGGACTTTCTGCCTCCTCAGCCCCTGGCCAGACCAAGGTAGATCTGTCCAAATCAGGAGGGGTCTTTCTCGGAGGAATTACTCCCAGGGCCCCAGCATAACTCGTGGCGCTCCCCGGTTTCTGTCCCTCCGGTACTAGCCTTCCGGACCCCATCATACCAGTGAGGGTACTATACAACAGCCATCCCCGCAAAGCTAGAATGGCCGGGAGCACCCCCACTGGACACTGATAAGAACAGATACTACACTTGATCTTAGCCAAAAGGCCGAGAGTAGGAATGGTAATGCTGCTGGTGAAATTTGTGGATGTTGTGAAATGGAAACATCTGGTTAGACTGTTTGATTGTATTGGATTGCTGGATACATAGAAAATTGGAGTGAGGAGCAGTTCAAGGAGGGAGATATCCCTACACCCACACAGGCTCATAGAGAAGCTGCAGAATCCCAGTTATACAACTATAGGCTACGTGGAAGGAAAGTATATTGACATTTATTTTCTGCTGAACTTTTATTCACTATTTTTGCACAATTGCATATTGGACAAATTGATTTATTTATAAATAGATTATTTTTTTGATATAATATCATGATTGGACTTCTATTTTTACATTTATATATGGATATTTTATTTTTGGTCTTTTTCTGTGTGATCATTATTTGACTTGTAATGGTGATGTAATTTACAGGTTAATTTATAAGTTGACACCAATATTTTTATTGAGCTGGTATACTTAATATGCACTTTATAGTATAAATTAATATAATTGGATTATTAGTATTAGAGCGTGGCAACTATATATTTTTCATTTTTTATCTACAAAACATTTGTGTACATACAGTGTCCTGAAAAAGTATTCATACCCCTTGAAATTTTCCATATTTTGTCATGTTACAACCAAAAACGTAAATGTATTTTATTGGGATTTTATGTGATAGATTAACACAAAGTGGTACTTTGTTGTGAAGTGAATGGAAAATGATAAATGGTTTTACATTTTTTACAAATAAATATCTGAAAAGTGTGGCGTGCATTTGTATTCAGTCCCCCTTACTCTGATACCCCTAACTAAAATCTAGTGGAACCAATTGCTTTCAGAAGTCACCTAATTAGTAAATAGAGTCCACCTGTGTGTAATTTAATCTCAGTATAAATACAGCTGTTCTATGAAGCCCTCAGAGGTTTTTTTAGAGAACATTAGTGAACAAACAGCATCATGAATGCCAAGGAACACACCAGACAGGTTAGGGATAAAGTTGTGGAGAAGTTTACAGCATGGTTAGGTTATAAAAAAATATCCCAAACTTTGAACATCTCATAGAGCACTGTTCAAACCAGAAAATGGAAAGAGTATGGCTCAACTGAAAGCCTACCAAGACATGGCCGTCCAGATAAACTGACAGGCCGGGCAAGGAGAGCATTAATCAGAGAAGTGGCCAAGAGGCCCATGGTAACTCTGGAGGAGCTACAGAGATCCACAGCTCAGGTGGGAGAATTTGTCCACAGGACAACTATTCAAGTATAGTTGAAAGAAAGCCATTAGAAGTCCCATTTGCAGTTTTTGAGAAGCCATGTGGGGGACAGAGCAAACACGTGGAAGAAGGTGCTCTGGTCAGATTAGATCCAAAATGAACTTTTTGGCCTAAAAGCAAAATGCTATGTTTGGCGGAAAACTAACACTGCACATCACCCTGAACAAACCATCCCCACCGGGAAACATGGTGGCGGCAGCATCATGTTGTGGGGATAGTTTTCTTCAGCAGGGACAGGGAAGCTGGTCACAGTTGATGGGAAGATGAATGCAGCCAAATACAGGGCAATCTAAGCAGAAAGCCTGTTAGAGTCTGAAAAAGACTTGAGACGGAGGCAGAGGTTCATCTTCCAGCAGGACAACGACTATAAACATACAGCAAAAGTCCAGGACCTAATTCAAATTGAGAATCTGTGGTAAGAATTGAAAATTGCTGTTCACAGATGCTCTACATCCAATCTGACAGATCTTGAGCTATTTTGCAAAGAAGAATGGGCAAAAATGTCACTCTCTATATGTGCAAATCTGGTAGAGGCATCCCCAAAAAAAACTTTCAGCAAAAGGTGGTTCTACAAAGTATTGACTCAGGGGGGCTGAATACAAATGCATGCCACACTTTTCAGATATTTATTTGTAAAACATTTTGAAATCCATTTATCATTTTCCTTTCAATTCACAATTCACAAGCAGCCTCAATTCATAATGCCACCTCCACCCTGCTTCACAATTGGAATGGATTTTGTTGTTAATGTGTGACCTTTCATTTCTTTAAACATAACGCTGTTTGTTTCTGACAAACATTAATGCATTCAATACATCTGTTTACAGCACACTGTCCCAAGCATTGTGGAAAATGCAGGTGGTCTATTAATAGTGAGCAGAACATTTAATTTGGATTATATTAATAATTGAATTTTCATTTGAATACCTCTGTATTCTTGATCTAGTATTGTGTTCTTTAACCACTTGCACACCCACCACAGTAAATATACTGCGCCAGGGCGGCACGTGCAGGCACAAACATGTACATGAACATGATTGTGCCTGCTCCAGGTTAGAAGTGCGCAGCATGCCCCTCCTGTGACCACTGATTACAGCTGCTGGTAATCGGTAACTGCATATCATGTAATCGCTATGATTGGACAATAGAAACAACCTGTCATGAATGGCTTTCCATTCATGAACAGCTTGCTTACTTTTGTGATCTGTGATTGGCCCACAGAAATCAGATGGTACCTCGCTACTTCACCATGTGATTAACTGTAGCCAATCACAGATCACAACCAAAAGCAAGTTGTCCATGAATGGCTAACCATTAATGACAGCTAAAACTATTGCTTATACAGCGATCTTCACTGTATAAGCAATTGCAGTTTAAAAAAAATGTTTAAGAGATTGAATACAAAAATTTTAAATTATTAAAAACATTTTTTTCATACTGTCACCAGTCAGTGTCCCAGATCACTGCCACACCAGTCATATGATGACTGTGTATTGCACTGGTGACAGTACGTAAAAAAAAAAAAAATTTTTTAGCAGAGCCATACAAAGCAGCGTGCTTACAGTGAAACACAGTACACAGCCTCTTAGTAAAACAGCACACAGTTAACCCTTTGATCACCCCAAATTTTAACCCCTTCCTGCCCAGTGCTATTAGTACAGTGTCAGTGCTTTTTATTAGCACTGCTCACTGTATTGGTGTTACTGGGGATGTCAGTGACACCAAGTCAGTTTCCTCTAGTGTCTGAATGCTGCTATAATTCGCTGATCACCACCACTACTAGTAAAAAAAAAAAAATTCCAGTTTATATACCACCATTTGTAAACGCTATAAATTTCACGTAAACCAATTCATTTACACGTATTGGGATTTTTTTTTTAGCAAAGACATTTTGGCCTAAATTTATGATGAAATGTGATTTTTTGTAAATTTTTACTGGACATGTTTAATAGCAAAATGTCAAAAATATAGTTTTTTTTCTCAAAATTGTCAGTCTTTTTTGCTTATAGCGCAAAAAATAGAAAATGCACAGGCGATCAAATACCACCGAAAGAAAGCTATTTGTTGGAAAAAAGGACGTAAATTGTCGGTTAAAGTAACGCAGCGCTGTATTGCAAAAAATTACCTGGTCAGGAAGGGGGGGGGGAATCCTCTAGAGGGCAAGTGGTTAATCATATTATGGCCATGTCTGTATATACAGGTGAAAAACAAAAAATGTGAATATCGTGCAAAAGTTCATTTATTTCAGTAATGCAACTTAAAAGGTGAAACTAATATATAAGATAGACTCATTACATGCAAAGCAAGATAGTTCAAGCTGTGATTTGTCATAATTGTGATGATTATGGCTTACAGATCATGAAAACCCCAAATCCACAATCTCAGAAAATTAGAAGATTACATGCAATCAATAAAACAAGGATTGTACATAGAACAATATCAGACCTCTGAAAAGTATAAGCATGCATATGTACTCAGTACTTGGTTTGGGCCCCTTTTGCAGCAATTACTGCCTCAATGCGGCATGGCATGGAAGCTATCAGCCTGTGGCACTGCTGAGGTGTTATGGAAGACCAGGATGCTTCAATAGCGGCCTTCAGCTCTTCTGCATTGTTCGGTTCCATGCCTCTCATCTTTCTTTTGACAATGCCTCATAGATTCTCTATGGGGTTCAGGTCAGGCGAGTTTGCTGGCCAATCAAGCACAGTAATCCCGCGGTCATTGAACCAGGTTTTGGTGCTTTTGGCAGTGTGGGCAGGTGCCAAGTCCTGCTGGAAAATGAAGTCAGCATCCCCATAAAGCTCGTCTGCGGAAGGAAGCATGAAATGCTCCAAAATCTCCTGGTAGACGGCTGCATTGACCCTGGACTTAATGGAGCACAGTGGACCAACACCAGCAGATGACATGGATTCCCAAATCAACACAGACTGTGGAAACTTCACACTGGACTTCAAGCATCTTGCAGTGTGTGCCTCTCCATTCTTCCTCCATACTCTGGGTCCTTGGTTTCCAAATGCGATGCAAAAGTTGCTCTCATCAGAAAAGAGGACTTTGGACCACTGAGCAACAGACCAGGTCTGTTTTTCTTTAGCCCAGGTAATACGCTTCTGATGTTTTTTGTTGTCCAGGATCCGTCTGTGTGTGGTGGCTCTTGATGCACTGACTCCAGCCTCAGTCCACTCCTTGTGAAAGTCCCCAACACTTTTGAATGGCCTTTTCCTGACAATCCTCTCCAGGCTGCAGTCATCCCTGCTGCTTTTGCACCTTTTTCTTCCACATAACTTTTTATTAATGTGCTTTGATACAGCACTTTGGGAACATCCAGCTTTTTCTGCAATTACCTTTTGAGGCTTTCCCTCCTTATGGAGGGTGTCAATGATGGTTTTCTGCACAATTGTCAGGTCAGCAGTCTTTCCCATGATTGTGTTTCTCACTGAACCAGACCGAGAGACCATTTAAAGGCTCAGGAACCCTTTGCAGGTGTTATGGCTTAATTAGCTGATTAGAGTGGGACACTTTGAGCTTAGAATATTGCACCTTTTCACAATATTCTAATTTTCTGAGATTGTGGATTTGGGGTTTTCATGAGCTGTAAGCCATAATCATCACAATTATGACAAATCACGGCTTGAACTATCTTGTAATGAGTCTATCTCATATATTAGTTTCACCTTTTAAGTTGCATTACTGAAATAAATAAACTTTTGCACGATATTCTAATTTTTCGAGTTTCACCTGTACATATGGATTACATATTATATTTGTACTTGTTATTTCCTAACATCCAACCAGCTTCCTATGCCTATGGTTAATTTCAGCCACTTCAAAAGATCCCAGGACAAATCATGCAGCTTTGTTTATGAAGTAACAGGCATCTGAATGAGGCTTGATAGCAGATGACTCTGCATATGTGTCTCTGCTTGTAGGCTGATAACATGGGCAGGGAGGGGTGACAACACCTTAACTCCTCTTTTTGCAAGTAGCTAGTGAAAAGGAATTACTGGCATATTTCACTTTGTATAGCTTTTGTGAATGAAAAGGCAGTGAAAGTCTTCAGATGTCTTTGACAATCACAATGATTTGTAGCTTGCAGCACTCGTTTTCACAAAAATAGATAAAAGCATTTTTAAACAATAGGAAACAAATACATACATCTTACGGCAACAGACTTTTGAATGGTGAGGCCTATGTTTAGATGTATCCTTTTCACTCAACTATTTCAACCATTCATGAATTAGCAGAGTAGCACAAACAGGTAACACAGGTATAAATCAATACATTGTAACAGCCCTGGACTTCTCTCTATAACTAATGGAGGAGTTTAGCTCAATCGGAACCAGCGACATTGTCTGACCTCCCACACATAGCCCATTTGCAGGGACTGTTCCTCTTTTGGAACCAAATCCCACTGTCCCTCTTTCTTTCTCAGTTGTCCCTCATTTTAAGTTTCAAAAATTCCAACAATTTAGGGAACAGTGCTGCCTTGTATCCTTAACCCTTTGAGGACCGTAAGATTATGGAACGCCAAAAGAATCCGTTTTTTTCTTTTTAAAGTTCGTACACTTCAGTTGCTGTAGCTAAGCCATTTTATGAAATAATTGGCAAAAAGCTAGATCCATTTGTTGTTTGTTGATAAGAACTAATATTTTGACTCAAACCAAAAAAAAAAAAGAGTTTTAAGTTCTTAATCAGATGATACACGCAATTAAAAACATGGGACAAATACGTCCCTTGGTCCTCAAAGGGTTAACCACTTCCAGTCCGAACACTTTTACCCCCTTCCTGTCCAGGCAGGTTTTCAGTTTTCAGTGCTATCACACTTTGAATGACAATTGCGTGGTCATGCAACACTGTACCCATATGAATTTTTTAGCATTTTTTTGAGACAGATAAAGCTTTATTTTGGTGGTATTTATTCACCACTGGGATTTTTATTTTTTTTGCTATGTAAATTAAAAAGTCCAAAAATTTTGAAAAAAGTGTTTTTCTTATAAAATTTTGCAAATAAATAGTATTTTATCATAAATCTTGGCCAAAATGTATTCCGTTATATTTTTAGTAAAAAAAAAAAAAGTAACCCAAATTAGTTTATAACCAAAATTATCATTTTTAAACTTTTTTTTATTTTTTTTTATATTATTTTTTATTTTTATTTTTTTTTTACATACTGTCACCCTAGCAGTACAGTGTCACCATGGTGACACTGTACTACTTGTGGGGGGTGATGAAGATTTTATTTTTTTTTTTTTACTCTGATTGCTTTTACACCCATAAAGGATGTAAAAGCAATCATTTCTCCTTCTCCCTAGCTGCATTCTTGCAGCCAATGAGAACTACTGAGTGAGCTGTGATTGGTCACAGCTTGTCACATGGTACAAGGCTGTTGTGAATAGCCTTGTACCATGTGACCTCTGTGATCATTCACAGATTTCACACGTAGTAAGCAATGATGTCACAAGTGACATCTTGCTTACTACTTTGCATGTGATCACTAATTGGCCAATCAGTGATCACATGACCGGGACCTCGTACAGAGGTCCCGTCCGACGATTAGTGTTCCACTGTGTCTGGAGGACACAGCAGGCACCGGATCGCGATGCTGTGTGCTCCCAGGGAGCGCGCACAAGCAGGGTGCGGGGAGGCCATTTATAAACGGCAACCCGACCCTACACTGCCACCGAGGTGGTTAAAGTGTTACTAAACCCAGGACCCTGCATTCACTATATCTGGTCTCCCACAGTACACACAACATGGAAGTGCAATTATTTTGGTAAATATAAACTGCTAAATACCTTTTCTCAGCAGCAGGTAGAGCAGTCCTGTGACTTCTATCAGTATCCAGAAGAGCACATGTTAAAATTTGTAGGAGTTTTCATCCTGCTCTAGGATGACCTCTGTCTGGACAGTGCTGATCACATGCACTTTCCCAAGAAAAAAAAAGCTTCTCTAGCAATACACACCAAAACTGAGCATGTGCAAAGTGACTCCACACATGTCTTATCGGGAAAAAGGGGGCACTGGAAAAAGGGGAGGATCAGAGAAGTCAGGATCAAACAGCTTTTTTACACAATGCAGAGCATTAACCCCTTAGGTTCCACAGTGAGTATAACAAGCATGCTTTAGACTACGTTCACACTAGCTTGGTCAGCAGGCATCAGACAGGCGTTTGAGAAGTGTTTTTAATGCTTCGCAAACGCCTATGAAAATTCTGCACATGGCAGCACACAGTGCGTTGCGGAAAAACTGGCGCCTCACGTCGAGTCAGGAGGAGTTGAAGCCTCCCATTCAAGTCTATGGTGCCTCTCCTCAAATGCCTGGCAGGTGTTTGCGGTGCGGTTGCGACGCAGTTGCAAGGTGTTTGCGAAGCGTTAATACCATTTAACTTCATTATAGGCATTTGTGGTGCAGTTTTAATGCTTGGCAAATGCCTATCAAGCGCCTCAAAACTGCGCATAGGGTGTTTGCGGAGCATTTGAGAAGCGTTAAGAACACTTCCCAAACGCCTGTCAAACACTATAGGGGAGTTAGAAATGAAGTCAAGTGTGAACGAGCCCTTACTGCATATACAGACTGATTTTACTCAATGAGTTTAGTAACATTTTAATAGTGAAAAACACGCAACACAAAGCAATATAAAAAAGTCTTACATTTGATGATTCAAAATATAAGTCCCATAAGCCCCGGTTCACACTGGATCTGCCTTTGAAATTGTGTGACTTCACTTGAATTCGCACGATTTCAAAGTTGGATGGCAATGTGACTTCAGGTATGACTTGATAGATATCTGTGCAACTTCATGCACAGATGTCTATGCAAGTCGTACCCAAAATCGTCAACAGTAGCGCAGGAACTACTTTTTGAATCAGTGTGACTCCGATGAAGTCAGAATCGCACCTTTAAGAACGGTTTCATTTCAAATCATTGGAAGTGATTTGTCAAATCGCATGACAATTCGCATCAGTGTGAACCAAGGTAAACAATGTTCAAATTGTGACACGTGCTGTGTCAATCCAAAACACATCGACACTGGTGACAATATTGTGCTTCACGGTTATGTGCTCCATGATGAAATGCCTCCAAGAGACCCATGGTGCTCCAATTACACACTGCACTCACTGGATGAATTTGACCTCTTGTGTTACCAAGTAACTCAAAATGTGCTCAGTATGATCCAGGCTCCAATATACACAGCCCTTTGGTTAGTTCCCATTCCAGCTCTCTAGTGTGTCTTTACTGCCCCTTGGTATATCTCAGAATGTATCCACCAAGTACAAGAAAAATAAAAGGAGAGCCTCACATAGTGAAAATGATGTTTTAGTAAGTTAAAGGATAAAAATTATATTACCTACATAGAAGAAAACATCAATAGCTGCTTTTTGGAACCAGGACGCGCAGCTTCCAATATGGCCACCATGTGCTTCATGTAAAGGATATGACATCACCTGGAAGTCCCACCCTACGTGTTTCGTCATCAAGTAGCAACATTCTCAGGAGCAGATCCTCATTTTAGTCAGGTGAGTAGGTCTCTAAAATAAATGCAATACTTAACTACCAAAAGTGTTACACTACACTAAACCTTTCACACAAACCTTTTTTATTATCACATGATTGTTAAAAAAAAAAATATAAAGAAAACATAGCTTGGAAAAAAGCACTTGTGTGTTTAGCCAGACATTTTTTGCTTAATAATTCTTCATGGGCCCCATAACTGGTCCCTCTTTCCCATCTCAGAAAGTTGTGAGGTATGCATTGCTATGATACAAGAAACAAAGAAGACCACATATAGAAAAATCTTGCGAGCTGCTATTCTGAGTGCAAATGCCAAATAATAATATAAACAATCTATGTACTGTATAAAAATTGTGAATCGCTCACACCATACACATACCCTTACAAATGTGTTAAATATAATTAAATAGCAATCTAGTGCCTTGCTCCGCTATCAATAAATAAAATAACTTAAAGCGGAGTTCCACCCAAAAGGGTAAGTTCTGCTTTAAGCTTTTGTCCCCTGCTCCCCATTAAGGATTGGCACCTTTAGGGAGCGGGTACCTGAATTTCACACGTGCCTGCTCCCACTTCCGCTGCGATTGCCTAGGCAGGAACCTTTGTTTTGAAGCTCTGCAATTGGATTCTTGCAATCGCACTGCATTTTGCACTGTTTTGGGGAGTCATTAATTTAGCAGTGGCAGTTCGAATGAACAGAACGCCATTTCAATGTGGTGCGGGACACGCTCACGATTCACCTCGCCATATACACTGTATGTGAATTGGGTCTTAAAGTGGATTTCCACCTTTTCAGCACTTAGACAACTAGACAACTTACTAGCAATGCTATTGAGTTCCTCAGGCGCATTCCTAAGCTATTTTATGTCAAAGTTCTTGTTTTTAGAATAACAGCTCACAAAAAGTGCCAGGTTGGAAGCCATCTCTGTATCTGAACCCCAAAGAGATATATTTAACCCCTGCTTATGCCACACAGGTGAGTTGGTAGGGAAGACGACATGTGGGTGGTTTAAGTAATCCGACCAGCATGTTCTGCATTTCCTTGTGCCACAGTTGCCAAAAGTCTTGGATTTGCCAGGATAGGCCCAGCTTTTAAATATTTTCACTGTCCAATTTCCAGTGCAATGTCTTGGGTCTGCAGTTCCGGCACAATTTATTCCAAAAATCAACCTGTTACACAATGCAAGCTCTAGCATCAAAAGTCATGTCGACCTTAGTTGTGGCCAGGCAGTGTAGAGTTTAAATAAACAGCATTCAGCCTGGAGTGATCAGTAAAGCCTCTACAAGGGCCCCTTATTGCTTAGTGTTTGATGGTGGCAGCTCTGCATGTTGGGTATAGGGCAGCAGAATACTACAAGTAAAGGACAAGATAACCAATCTTTCCAGACCACTGTACTCTTTTGACAAGGTGGCTGGAGATACCACATTAATAATATTTATAACTTCATGTTAAATACAAACAGTTGAATTATAACAGCATAAAATTAAATCAATGATTGCTTACAATCATAATCCACATGATTATACATCTGAATGAGGGGAAATTGGCTATTGTAGCTGCCCGTCCATATCATAATAGTCTTTGTCACTCCTTTACAGTCAGGGCTGCTGTTAGAAACAACGGGGCCCCATACAGCTAACCTGATAGCCCCCCCCAACCC
Organism: Staurois parvus; assembly: GCF_062004578.1. Taxonomy (NCBI): domain Eukaryota; kingdom Metazoa; phylum Chordata; class Amphibia; order Anura; family Ranidae; genus Staurois; species Staurois parvus. Next base: position 2,099,602 of record NW_028318108.1, on the reverse strand, counting down.
CCCCCCCCACACAGTTTAATATGCTTCACTTATGAATGAACACAGTGAGTGATTGGTAGCGATCACTCATTGTGTTCACTCAGGAAAGGAAGGCACTGGTAAATATGACATATTTACTGGACCCTTCCTCTACTCTCCATCCTGAAGGATCCTATTGTGTGCTTGCAGCTGCTGGTGGGAAGCCGACAGTACTGCTGGGGTGGTGGCACACAGGGGATCCTGAGCAGCAGGGGGAAGCAAATGGTGCACAGGGAGGGTGATGGGTAGCAGCTGAAAACTAGCTTCTTCTCCTCTCCCTCCTGATGGCTTTCAGCTGCTGCAGACATGCAGGGAATCAGTTCCAATAATTGCCTCTCCCCCACCACACCCATCACCCTCCCTGCCCAGATATGAGTCACCCAGCTGCCTGGGCCCCCCTGCTGGCCTGGGCCCCGTATAGGAGGACTGTTGGTACCCCCTTATCCATGGCCCTGTTTACAGTACTCATATACTGTACCTTTAGAATCATGACTGTGCCCTTATACTAATTTACTAGAGAAGAAGATGAAAAAAAGAGCGCACAAACCTTGCGCATTACCTCAATAAATAGTGACTAATTTTATTATTAAGGGAATATACTCACAAAGTGATGGTATAACAGGCATAAGTAACCATAATCCAAACAGGGTTACAGGTAAATCCAAAAGGGGGGGGGGGAATGAAGGCTAACGCGTTTCAAAGACACTAAACAGGCTGAACTGCTGTAATACTGACACTCAGTGGCTGAATATCTCCTTGCCATGGGAACTCTGCCATACTGAAGTGTCTATCTGCTCAACCCAGCTCTGATGAAGAAGGGAGCACCCTTCGAAACACGTTAGCCTTCATTCCCCCCCTTTTGGATTTACCTGTAACCCTGTTTGGATTATGGTTACTTATGCCTGTTATACCATCACTTTGTGAGTATATTTCCTTAATAATAAAATTAGTCACTATTTATTGAGGTAATGCGCAAGGTTTGTGCGCTCTTTCTTTCATCTTCTTCTACAGTTTTATCAAGCTTCCCCAGCTTCATGATAGAGCTGCACAACCTCTGATCACCAGCGGATGAACACACAACACGCTGCTTGTTACTAATGCCTGTTTGATTTGAGTCTTTGAGCGCAGATAATGGATCTTTGGTGACTAATTTACTAGACCCTGGGACTGAGAAGGAGAGAGGAGCAGTACTTTCCGAGCTGTCCTTCAAATCATGTGATCTTTTCTGCTGCAGGAGAATGGAGCGAACACACATTTAGATCTGCTTGCAGCTTGAGCTGGGACCTCAGGCGTACAATTGTGAGACCAAAGAGAGAGAGTCCCCTGCACTCTCAGAGAGGATCTGAGAGTAGAGGTGACTGGGACTATGTCACCACTACCAGAACCTTGCGTTGTACCCATGCTAAAATGGTACTGCTTGGTGAATCAAGGTCCAGAGCCACACTGAACCAAGTCAGAGGATTCCCCTACATGCAGCAGGACTTCCATGTTGGGTGGCTGGGTCTGATGACAGGGTCTTACGGCCATGACCTGTTGTCACTATAGAGACTGAGCCCTTAGGAACTGACCTCACAGCTGCCCTATAGCTCGTCACTGCCTGCAGGCCTTACTGTAACTGTTCTAATGTGCACCAACTGTATAATTGGGCCTCAAAGTTAGCCAGCTGAAGATACAGGACTAAAGACTTCCCAGTTGCAGTTACCATACAGAGACCTTTGCTAGTTGCTGTCCCAGGGGTTATCACACAGGACATAGTCATTGTCAGGCTCCGCCCAACGGGATCTCTAGTGGTCCACAGCACGGGGTTTCCCAGGACGCGGAGTCTAAGTCCCAGTCTGCCTCTTCACCAGGGCCCCTGATGGTGGGGATGGACTTGGTGCAAGACTGAGACCAGGTCGCGCCCCTGGGCACCCCCGGCGGTGGTAGAGGGGTCCCGCTGGGGGTATGTGCCCGGGATGAGCCTGCTGCGAAGGGGACGACAGGTCCGATCCGAGCGGATGGATGGGATGGCAGATTCCGATCCGAGCGGGATGGACGGGTGCCAGATCCCGATCCGAGCGGGATGGATGGGTGACAGCTAGGAGCGAGCAAGGTCAGACTAGCCGGGTCGGTATCGTGCGGGCAGCGTGGTACAGAGGGTCAGGCAGGAGGATGGTCAGGGACGAGCCGGGGTCAGAGCAGGAGAGGGTCAGCATAAGTCAGAACAGGCAGAGTTTGGCAACTAGGAAGCGTACTTACAGAATCAGGAACAAGACCTTGCGGCAACCTGGAGATGCACAGGGCAGCTTTAAATAGAGCGCCCTGCTCTCCCATTGGTGCGGCCGTGATCGCTACTGCGCATGCGCGGCCGCCGCCACGATCGTCGGCCGGGACAGATCGGCCGTCTGCGCATGCGCGCACCGCCGAGGACCCGGGATCCCTGACATTGCCCCCCCCCTACGGGCAACCTCCGGATGCCCAACCGACCCCTACCGAACGGCTGGTTCTGAAAAAATTCCCGCACAAGTCTTGGGGCGTGCACATTTTGGGCCGGCTCCCATGAATTTTCCTCCGCCCCATATCCTTTCCATTTAACCAGAAACTGAGTTCGGCCTCCCCTCTTCCTACAATCTAAGATAGCTTCAACTTCAAACTCCTCCTCCCCATCCACGTCTACTGCCTCCGGTGGTTTGGACCTTCAATCCGGGAAGGGATCTGGAGTTGCTGATTTCAACAGGGACACGTGGAAGACCGGATGAACCTTCATAGACTCGGGCAGTGCAAGCTCGTATGCCACCTCGTTGATCTTACGTTTCACACGAAAGGGCCCCAAGAATTTGGGAGCCAGTTTCTTCGAAGGGCAGGGCATTTTCAAATTTGCGGTGGACAACCAAACCTGGTCCTCTGGCTGCAAACTCAATTCCCCCCTTCTCTTCTTATCAAATGCCCTCTTATTGTCACCCTGGGCCTTTGCCATTGCTTCCTGCAATACCTTACTATTGGTTGACAAAAAGTTCAACATATCCTGCGTGGCCGGGACTGCGACCTCCGGGATCAGATCTGGCAGGAATACAGGGTGGAACCCGTAGTTTGCGAAAAACGGGGACTGTCCAGTAGCCGAGTGACTCGCATTGTTATATGCGAATTCCGCAAGTGGCAGGAGAGTAAACCAGTCATCTTGGAGGAAGGTGGTATAGCACCTGAGGTACTGTTCTAGGGTCTGGTTTGTACGCTCCGTCTGGCCATTGGTCTGTGGGTGGTAAGCAGAGGAGAATGACAGCTTAATTCCCAGGGTATCACATAAAGCTTTCCAGAACCTGGATGTAAACTGAACCCCTCTGTCAGATACAATATCCCTGGGAATTCCGTGGAGTCTTACCACTTCTTTAATAAACACACGTGCTGTCTCAAGGGCCGTAGGTGTGTCCTTTAGAGGTACAAAATGGGCCATCTTGGACAGGCGGTCTACAATCACGAAGATTGCTGTGTGGTCCTGAGAGGGTGGAAGTTCCACAATAAAGTCAATGGAAATCATTGTCCATGGTCTGTCGGGTATTGGTAATGGACGCAAGAGACCCCAAGCCTTATTCCTAGTAGGCTTGTTCCTCTGACAAACAGGACAGGTTTTTACGTAAGTTTCGCACTCTCTGGCCGTATTAGGCCACCAGAAGGTACGCTGTAACAGCTCCAAGGTCTTACGTACCCCAAAGTGCCCGGCCAGTGGGTGATCATGGCAGTATCCCAATACCAATGTACGGGCTTCCTCAGGGACCACAATCTGATCCTCCTTCCAGAGGAGTCCCTCTCTATTTAGTAAGGGGACACCGGGTGGGCCTTGCATACCTACGGATGCGGTCTGCAATTGAGAATGAAGCTCTGATTGGAGAGCTAGGAAATTCCCTGGGGTCAGGATGGTGTCCGGCTTGGGACTCTCTTCGGGGTCCCCAAACATGCGGGAGAGCGCATCAGGTTTCGTATTCTTAGACCCTGGCCTATAAGTTATATGGAAAAAGAACCGTGAAAAGAACAGTGCCCACCTGGCCTGACGTGGCCTCAGACGTTTAGCTGGTCTCAAATACTCTAGGTTCTTGTGATCCGTGAAAATCAATATCGGGTGTACCGCCCCCTCTAACAGGTATCTCCATTCCTCTAGTGCCACCTTGATCGCCAAGAGTTCCCGATCCCCGATATCGTAATTCCTTTCAGCAGGAGTTAGTTTCCTGGAGAAGAAAGCCACCGGGTGCACAAGCTCTTTGATGCCCTTCCTCTGGGACAGGATCGCCCCGACCGCATTCTCGGATGCGTCTACCTCCAAGATATATGGCAAGGACGAATCAGGGTGGCTCAAAATAGGAGCTGCCGTAAACAACTCTTTTAAAGCTTCGAAAGCCCTCTGTGCCTCAGGCGTCCACTGGAAGCGGACCCCCTGCCTGGTCAGCTGGGTGATAGGGGATACTAGGCCCGAAAAGTTCTTAATGAACTTTCTATAAAAGTTCGCGAAGCCAATAAAGCGTTGGACCACTTTCTTATCGGTGGGGGCTGGCCAGTCTAAGATGGCCGAAACCTTTTGGGGATCCATGGCTATTCTCGTGGGCGAGATGGTTAGGCCCAGAAATGAAATACTCCTCTGTTCAAAACAGCACTTGTCTGCCTTGGCATACAAGCTGTGTTGGCGGAGCCGTTCTAACACGCGCTTCACATGACCCCTATGGTCCTCCAAGGTTGGGGAAAAGATAAGGATATCGTCTAGGTATACAATGACGAAGACATCCAGATAGTCCCTGAACACATCGTTTATGAAATGCTGGAAGGTGGCTGGAGCGTTGCATAGGCCGAAGGGCATAACCAAATATTCATAGTGTCCGAATCTGGTACGGAATGCTGTCTTCCACTCGTCCCCCTCTCTGATACGGACTAAATTATAGGCACCTCTCAAGTCTAATTTAGTGAAGACAGATGCTGACTTCAACCTCTGAAAAAGTTCGGGGACTAGTGGTAGCGGGTAACGGTTCTTCACCGTGACTTTATTCAAGTCCCGGTAATCTACGCAGGGCCGGAGGGACTTGTCCCTTTTTTCCACAAAGAAAATGCCCGCCCCAGCTGGCGACGTGGAGGGTCTAATAAACCCCTTATGGAGGTTTTCATCGATATATTCTCTCAGTACCCCTAACTCCCGCTCGGAGAAGGGGAATATCCGCCCAAATGGAATCTCCGACCCTGGGAGGAGATCAATTGGGCAGTCATAACCTCGGTGCGGGGGGAGAGTGTCCGCCCCCCGCTTGCTAAACACATCCAAAAAATTATGGTAGGCCGAAGGAATGACTTGCGCCAGTTCCACATCTGTCTCTAGACACAACAAGGTCTCCGGAATCGGGGAGGTCTTAGGGAGGCAATGCTGCTGGCAGTATGTGGAGAGGAACTAAATAGAACCCGTCTTCCAGTCCACCTGGGGATTATGGGCTCGTAACCACGGGAGCCCCAAAATAATTGGAAATAATGGGGACGCTATGGCGTCTAACCGAAGGATTTCTTCATGATGGGTCGATATAGTGGTACGGATAGGTGGGGTTTCTTGGTCCACCACCCCTGACTTAATACGGGATCCATCTGCCAGGAAAATATTCAATCCCACCTCCTTTGCTTGTAGGGGGATTCGTTGCTGAACTGCAAAGTCCAAATCTATGAAGCAACTACACGCCCCAGAATCCACAATTGCTGTGGTCACCACCGTTCTCCCCGGCAGCTGAAGTGACACAGGTACCGCTAGATAACTAGTGTTGCCCACACTGGTAGAATTGATCGTAGAAAAAACAGCGGAACACTTACCCCCCTTGGCTGGACAGGTATGTACCACATGGCCTGCTCCCCCACAGTATAGACAGAGATGGTTGGTAAGACGCCTCTGGCGTTCCTCAGGTGTAAGTGTCAGCCGTGTCCTTCCCGGTGGCCCGGTCTTAGGTGTATCCATAGCATCCTGATTCTGGCTTGCCGGCTGGAACTGGGTTGAAGCCTGAGGGGGTGTTTCAGTTGGTCCTCGTCCTTGGTTGCACTTTTCCTGCCTGCGCTCCCGCAACCGGCGGTCAATTCGAATAGTCAATGCTATTAGGGCCTCCAAAGTACTAGGTATGTCTATTCGGGCCAATTCGTCCTTCAGTGATTCAGCTAACCCAATGCGGAACTGGTGGTGCAAAGCCGCCTCGTTCCATTGGCTGTCACTATGCCAACGCCTGAATTCGGCGGCATAGTCCTCCACTGTCTGGTGACCCTGCCTGAGTGTATATAGGGCCCTCTCGGCCGTTGCGGTGCGCAGCGGGTCATCATACAAGAGGGCCATAGCCTCAAAAAATACTGTCATTGACCTCAACAGCGGGTCTTGATTCTTTAGGAGCCGGTGGGCCCAGTCTTGGGGTCCACCCCGTAGTAGGGCAATGATGAACCCTACCTTCACTGATTCGGAGGAAAAGGTCCGAGGCTGGAGGTCAAAGTATAGCTGACAGGAGCTACGAAAGGCCCTGAATCTACTTCGGTCTCCAGAAAAACGTTCTGGTGTGGGGACACGGGGTTCAGGTACGGGTAACAACCCTGGTGTCTCCCTAGTGGGTTCCCCAGACCCCCCGGTAGATGTAGCTATGGTCTGCATGCGACTGTCCAATCTAGTATAAACCTCCTGTAGACCCCTAATTCCCAATGTAAGGGTCTCCATCTGTCGGCAGATGTCATCCAGAGGGGACGTTCCCCTTCCAGGCTCAGTCATGTCCGCAAGGTACTGTCAGGCTCCGCCCAACGGGATCTCTAGTGGTCCACAGCACGGGGTTTCCCAGGACGCGGAGTCTAAGTCCCAGTCTGCCTCTTCACCAGGGCCCCTGATGGTGGGGATGGACTTGGTGCAAGACTGAGACCAGGTCGCGCCCCTGGGCATCCCCGGCGGTGGTAGAGGGGTCCCGCTGGGGGTATGTGCCCGGGATGAGCCTGCTGCGAAGGGGACGACAGGTCCGATCCGAGCGGATGGATGGGATGGCAGATTCCGATCCGAGCGGGATGGACGGGTGCCAGATCCCGATCCGAGCGGGATGGATGGGTGACAGCTAGGAGCGAGCAAGGTCAGACTAGCCGGGTCGGTATCGTGCGGGCAGCGTGGTACAGAGGGTCAGGCAGGAGGATGGTCAGGGACGAGCCGGGGTCAGAGCAGGAGAGGGTCAGCATAAGTCAGAACAGGCAGAGTTTGGCAACTAGGAAGCGTACTTACAGAATCAGGAACAAGACCTTGCGGCAACCTGGAGATGCACAGGGCAGCTTTAAATAGAGCGCCCTGCTCTCCCATTGGTGCGGCCGCGATCGCTACTGTGCATGTGCGGCCGCCGCCGCAATCGTCGGCCGGGACAGATCGGCCGTCTGCGCATGCGTGCACCGCCGAGGACCCGGGATCCCTGACAGTCATTCTCTTTCTTTCCAACTCATGCCAATACCTTGAGTTCCTTTACCACTAAACAGTTGTGTGATCATTTCCTGGTATTAGCTCGCTACCAAGTCAAAGGAATCTTTGCTTGTGACTCTCTAAGAGTTTTCAGTGATTTCCATTCAACCAGATGTGCCAGAGGGGCTGAGGGTGTTATTGGAGTTGAGGTGCAGAAAAGAGGACCCAAGTTACCAGTCTTCTCCTTTAGGGTTCGAGCTACACTCATCATGATTGTGTCTTGTATTATACTGCAGGGATTAACAAAGTTGCTTTGAATCTAGGAGCCAGCTAAAAAAGGTAGGAGCCAGTTTTTTTTAGCATACCATGGGTTGTCAGCACCCAGGGCAAGGCAGCTTTTGGGCGACAAGCTTCAGGTGATTTTCTGCATGACAATCATGACAAAACCGCACCGTGTTTTAGGTGCCATTGAAAATAATGGCACCTGAACCTGCATTTTGTGATCAGAGCAATTCTGCTATGATCCCAAAATGCCCAGGTGTGAATGGAGCAGCCCTGGTTCACACATGTGCGATTCTGGATGCATTTTCAAACTCACAGATAGGCATGACAGGATAGATATTATGTGTTCCTATTGAGGTGGTTCACACAGATGCGATCCACATGCATTGTGTTTTGCGTGCCATTACGAAAAGGGTCCTGTGTGAGTTTGCAGTGGTGCGTTCCAGACTCATAAGTGATAGAGTAGAGTGACATGCAGTGATAAGCGTTCACAGAGGATTGCTATTGACAGAAGTTGATTGAAGTCAATGGAAGGTGCTTTTGCATTGAAGTCAATGGGAGGCATTTTTGCATTGAAGTCAATGGGAGAAGATTTTGCATTTATGTCAATGGGAAACTGTTTTACATTGAAGTCATTGGGATCTGATTTTGCATTGAAGTCAATAGGGGCATTTTTGCATTGAATTCAATGGGACATGATTTTGCATTGAAGTCAATGAGGAGCGATTTTGCTTTGAAGTCCATGGGAGGCATTTTTGCATTGCATTCAATGGGAGGCTTTTTTACATTGAAGTCAATGGGACGTTTTTATGCACTGAAGTCAATGTATCATGAGTCATTCTGTACCAATTTACCTGCCTAATAGTAGCATGACTGATTGATCTTAGAAATAGAGAAAGGCATGCCAGAGCGAAGCCATATGAAAGATTCAAAGATTAATTGTTATTTTTAAAAAAAAAGTCATATAAAAACAGCCAACATGTTTCGAAGGTAACACCTATTCCCCTTCATCAGTGCTCAACACAGGATAAAGCTTGGATGGTGCAAACAGTAACTTTACAGATCTATATTAGAACCCTCCTTCAATTAGCATTGAACCCTCCACATGGAGTAACAACTTGACAGCAGTTTGTGATTCAGTGATTCATGATTCATTGATTCTTACAGCTGTCCTTCATAAATGATTGCCCAATGTCAGATATACACTATATTGCCAAAAGTATTGGGATGCCTGCCTTTACACACACATGAACTTTAATGGCATCCAAGTCTTAGTCCGTAGGGTTGGGTTGGCCCACATCTCTGTGACCAAGCCCCGGTGTGTGGGGAAAAACATGTCAGGGCACATGGCCGGAGAAGCACTGGCTGAGGCCACACTCATCCATGTATACATGCACAGGGTCAGTGAGCGGTGCTCCTTCCTTTCTCTGCTAATGCTTCTACACCACTGAATGGTGCACAGATACCTGCTCCCTTCACTGCAACCCACAGGGAGATCTTTATCTCAGCTTAGAGCGGCACTACAAGTTATACCTGGATCACTGTCCTAGGCAGGGGCGGACTGACAAGTCATTGGGCCCCCAGGCAATAGGGGATCATGGGGCCCCTGTGTCCTTGCCCAAACTCAAAAAAGCCTATGAAAAAGGTACCAGGGGCATCTCATGGGGCCCCCTACTGACCCGGGGCCCTCGGGCAGTGCCCAAGTTTCCAAATGGTCAGTCCGCCCCTGGTCCTAGGTACATAGTTGCAAATAGTCCTGCTCTCTGCATTCAGGATCCTGGCAATGTAATTATGACAGAACTGAATTTTAAGTGAAATAACCTCCTGCCAGCCAGGAATGTTATACAGTGGGGATCAAAAGTTTGGGCACCCCAGCTAAAAATTTGTATTAATGTGCATAAAGAAGCCAAGAAATAATGGAAAAATCTCCAAAAGGCATCAAATTACAGATTAGACATTCTTATAATATGTCAACAAAAGTTAGATTTTTTTTCCATCATTTACACTTTCAAAATAACAGAAAACAAAAAAATAACGTCTGCAAAAGTTTGGGCACCCTGCAGAATTTATAGCATGCACTGCCCCCTTTGCAAAGCTGAGACCTGCCAGTGTCATGGATTGTTCTCAATCATCATCTGGGAAGACCAGGTGATGTCAATCTCAAAGGTTTTAAATGCCCAGACTCATTTGACCTTGCCCCAACAATCAGCACCATGGGTTCTTCTAAGCAGTTGTCTAGAAAACTGAAACTGAAAATAGTTGACGCTCACAAAGCTGGAGAAGGCTATAAGAAGATAGCAAAGCATTTTCAGATGTCAATATCCTCTGTTCGGAATGTAATTAAGAAATGGCAGTCATCAGGAACAGTGGAAGTTAAAGCAAGATCTGGAAGACCAAGAAAAATATCAGACAGAACAGCTCGCAGGATTGTGAGAAAAACAATTCAAAACCCACGTTTGACTGCACGATCCCTCCAGAAAGATCTGGCAGACACTGGAGTTGTGGTACACTATTCCACTATAAAGAGATACTTGTACAAATATGGTCTTCATGGAAGAGTCATCAGAAGAAAACCTCTTCTACGTCCTCACCACAAAAATCATCGTTTGAACTTTGCAAATGAACATATAGACAAGCCTGATGCATTTTGGAAACAAGTTCTGTGGACCGATGAGGTTAAAATTGAACTTTTTGGCCGGAATGAGCAAAGGTACGTTTGGAGAAGAAGGGGCACAGAATTTAATGAAAAGAACCTCTGTCCAACTGTTAAGCATGGGGTTGGATCAATCATGCTTTGGGGTTGTGTTGCAGCCAGTGGCACAGGGAACATCTCACGAGTAGAAGGAAAAATGGATTCAATAAAATTTCAGCAAATTTTGGATGGTAACTTGATCCCATCTGTGAAAAAGCTGAAGTTAAAGAGAGGATGGCTTCTACAAATGGATAATGATCCTAAACACACCTCGAAATCCACGGGGGATTACATCAAGAGGCGTAAACTGAAGGTTTTGCCATGGCCTTCACAATCTCCTGACCTCAACATAATTGAAAATCTATGGATAGACCTTAAAAGAGCAGTGCGTGACAGACAGCCCAGAAATCTCAAAGAGCTGGAAGACTTTTGTAAGGAAGAATGGGCAAAGATACCTCAAACAAGAATTGAAAGACTCTTGGCTGGCTACAAAAAGCGTTTACAAGCTGTGATACTTGCCAAAGGGGGCAGTACAAGATATTAACTCTGCAGGGTGCCCAAACTTTTGCAGACGCCATTTTTTTGTTTTCTGTTATTTTGAAAGTGTAACTGATGGAAATAAAATCTAACTTTTGTTGACATATTATAAGAATGTCTAATCTGTAATTTGATGCCTTTTGGAGATTTTTCCATCTTTCCTTGGCTTCTTTATGCACATTAATACAAATGTTTAGCTGGGGTGCCCAAACTTTCGATCCCCACTGTAGTTCTAATCTGAAGTCACCAGGGAGGGAGGGAGATGCAGTAGCATGTGTTCAGGTAAGAAGCCACTGAACACTATTGAAAATGGAGGGGTAGGGGGAATTTGGCTTCTTACTGAACACCAGTGGGGTATGGGAATTTATTCCTGCCACTGATACAATAACAAGGATTCATCCTGCTGACACAAACACCAATGAAGGGGTGGGGGGTTTGTCACTGGCCCTATGACAGGAGGGAAAGGGGAGGGGTTATTATTGATGTCACTGACACCTATAAAGGGTTGTTTATATATGTGGACATGGGGGCCAGTGCTAGACTATTTTACACCCTAGACAAGACCAGCTACTTGCCCCCCCCCCCCCACAACAAAATAAAACTGTAAAAACAGTAAAAAATATTAAAACAAAGCATAAAACTGCTAAATTTCTTTTAATTTGCAAAAATAAGTGCCACAAGATGCCACCAGCACCAATATTAAAGACAAAATCAGTATCACAGACAAACTGTGTTTGTGGCTGGCAGTGGCAGGGTGAAAGTTGCAGTGAGTGGAGGATGATGGATCCACACTCTTGACAGATCCCAGGCTGGAATTTCCCAGGCAATGGGGGGAGATAAAATGCTGACAGCAGGCAGCCCAGCACATCACACACACAGAGCACCTAAACTGAGCGATCCCACACAGTGACAGATCTGACACAACACCACCAACACTGACACAGATCAGCAGGTACTAGAAGAGCAGGCTGTGGGATCGTGATGTCATCACTCACTGACACATTGCACATATGATGGATGGCTGGCTGGATCACACTCACACAAACACGAGACATCAGAGTCAGACATTACCTTCCTCTGCAGGCGCAGCTCCGTATCTGCTGATGGATGGGAAGAGAAGGGCCGGAACTTCACTGTGATCAGCAGCAGCCAGCCGGCTTGCAGTAAAGGACTGAGTCTGAGAGGAACACTGGAAGGAGCTGCAGCTCAGCTGCTACACTGGCCCCAGACACCCAGCATCTTCTTCTGTCTGTTCTTCCTCAACTCTGTGGTCCATCCCCTCTTCTGAAGGATCATTCATGATATGGTGGCATCCCACACAGAGTAGTGGCTTGTGCTGCACCCAGGCACCCCTAGGTGGCAGTGTATCCTAGGCAGCTGCCTAGTTTGCCTAGTGGAAGCACCAACCCTGTGTGGATATACACTGACTTCAATGAAGAGGGTTTTTTTTTGTTGCCTCTACTCTAAACTGAATACCACTTCTCAGAAACCACTTGTAGTGCTACCCTGCAGAAGACACTTGTTAGATTGGCTTCTCTGTTCTTTTGCCTCCACTCTGTGAACAACCTAAGCCCCCTCTGACACATCAGGTTGAGTGCCGGTTCACATACAGTGAAGGAAATAAGTATTTGATCCCCTGCTGATTTTGAATGTTTGCCCACTCACAAAAAAATTATCAGTCTAAAAATCGAATGGTAGGTGTATTGTAACACTGAGAGGCAGAATAGCAACAACAAATTCAAAAGAAATGCATGTCTAAGAAATTATGCACTGATTCATAAGGGAAAAAAGTATTTGATCCCCTAACATTCAGCAGGATTTCTGGCTACCAGGTGTCTTTCATACAGGTAACAAGCTGAGATTAGAAGCAGTCTCTTAAATGGAGTGCTGCTGATCACATTTTGTTACCTGTATAAAAGACACCTGTCCACAGGGGCAATCAAACAATCAGATTCCAAACTCTCCACCATGGCAAAGACCAAAGAGCTGTCCAAGGATGTCAGGGACAAGACTGTAGACCTACACAAGGCTTAGTCATGTTTTTTGAAGGGGATCAAATACTTATTTCCCTCATGAACATGCAAATCCGTGCATATATTGTTAGACATGTATTTCTTTTGAATTTGTTGTTGTTATTCTGTCTCTCAGTATTATAATACACTTACCATTCGATTTTTAGACTGATCATTTCTTTGTGAGTGGGCAAACATTCAAAATCAGCAGGGGATCAAATACTTATTTCCTTCACTGTATGTATGTATTATTTTGGGTGCTACTGATGACTATCACTAGATACAGGAAGGATTCCACTATATAATTGTTTAAAAATCTTTCCAGTATGTGTAGTTTTGGTGTGACTTTTTAACAAAGCTGAATTTTCATTGTAAAACTGTAAATACCAGTTGGCTGCCAAGGAGAATAGAAAACAGTTTTTTATTTTAGACACTTGCAATAGAAGACCATTATCACAAGAACATCTTATGCAAGAAATCTTGTCAGTAAGAAATTGCTTGAATAAAACACCTTACATAAAGTCAGGATTGTAAAGCATTTCCTCCTGAAGTCACATTGAAGTGCACTATAAATAAGGTGACAGGGTTATCATATTGTACAAAAAAATCTCAAGGTAAGGAAATTGAAAGCTCCCAGCTATGAGGATAAAAGAAAGTGCCTACCCACACTGAACAGATATGCTGATCGCCTTTGAATATGGCATATAGGTTTGTTTGAAAGGAACAAAAATAGCAAAGTTTGATTTTTTACCAATGTTCTTGTGCCCACAGACATCAAATGTCAGTCTTCTGATTCAAACATTTCCAGTACAATGTTTATGAGCCTCTCACAGAAAGTGCTGAGCGAGTCTTCTCCAGGGAAATAGTGAACAGACATATTCGAGAAATGTTTCCAGTCATTACTGATCTTCCTAAAGTGCTATCAAACTCAAAAATAAATATTTAATGGGTTAGCTGCATTAGTTTTCTTTTTAGGATTTGTATGCTTTATTGTCACCTGGTGATCCGACCAATAACACACGTCCTGTCTTAGGGTGTCTCCGCTCACACTTGGACAGCAGCAGTGTCAAACTGGGGAGAGAGTAGTGTTAGGTGTACTAGCAGATTTAGAGAGACTTAGCTGACAGATGGCACCAAGCTGTGCAGTGGAATAACGTTCTTACAGGATGTCTTCAACTTACAAGCCGACCTCAGTTGGAAAGTTGTCCAGTTCAGCAAGAATCCACTGAATTTCGCTCTATGTGAATGTACGTCTGTTCAATAGAAGTCAGTCTAGCCACCTACGTCTTTCGATTAGTCTTGCTGGAAAACCAGCATTTGATCAGCCGCTGCAGCACTTGTAGGCAGGTGTAGTCTGCTTTCTCCATTGTAAGTGGCACTCAACCTGAGTGTTACCACAGCTGGAGAAGAAATCACGGGAAACAACGTTTCTCTATGGTTCCCGGGTCTTGGAAGCAGCGTTGTGGTTGGCTGCACTGCATTCAGGTGGCTCCTGGTGGCCATCTTGGGTAAGTAGAGGCTTTTATAAGTCCTTGCCCCCAGGTTTTGGCATGCTTTCTCGAAGTGGAGAGAGTAGCTAGAGAAACTGCCTGTCAGGAAGAGTGCTTAGTGGCACGGAAAGGTTCCTGATGAGAAGGGACAAGTCCCTTTTGGAAGCAAAGCGGCCAGCCGCACTCTACCCTCTGAAAAGATGCTGTCTGCACATTTCTTCTGGATGTATCTCTGCATTTGAACTGCACTGTGTTTTCCTAGCAGTGCTCTCCCGCCTAGGGTGTTTGTAGTTGGCATTTTTTCAATACAAGTTCCTCGTTTAATTGCAACCAGTTCGTGTGTCTTCACTGCCGCCGCACTACGCTGCACCTTCCCACGTGCTGATCTTAAATTGGTCCTGCTGATTAACCCAGATTCTAATCCCAAATTGAGCAAATCAGAAAGTCACATGGCATTTTCAGCCAAAATACATTATTTACATAGTATTCCTCTCAGGCCTTCACACAATGAACAGGCAGATAGTGTTTGTTTTTTGCAATTTGTGATTTTTATTATTTGTAGAACTGGGATAGGGCTTAGGGTGAGCTTTGGGATACCCAGAACAAAGACAAACTTGGTTGAGGACACTATCTAACAGTTAACCTCTGCAGAAAAGGCTTTCAATGCAGATCATGTAAACAATTTATCACAGGTGGATCCCACAGTGGAAACTACCCAGGCAAGCAGAATCTGGAACAGTCACTCCTGCAAAAGAGCACAATAGCAACAGTCTCTCCCCTGGATTTCTCTCAGGCCTGTACTCACTATGCCACTGCATACATGAAGGCCTCCTTCCAGTATCAGCCAACACTGTACTGTGAGCCTCCCGGCCAAATCCTTCCTAGACTTTGCTCCAACTGTTCCTGCAGTTTGTGGTGAGTCCTTCAATTCTTTTCTAAGCCAGAATTTTCCTGCAGCTTTTCAAAGGCCTTGGAAGGTTTAATGGCACTTCCAGGCTGGGTCAATCTCCAGCTGGCAAAGGACCCTGCTATTCCATGCTCCAGGCCTTATATATACCTCCCAGCCCCTTGCTGGTAACTCTCCTGACCGGGGCTTGGCTGAGGCTGTATACATGATCAGCTCAGGCTCTACCTTTTCCACCCACTATGTTCCAGCACTTTCTGAAAAGACGGGTGGAGTCAGGCACGCCTGTAGCTGCAGAACCCAAAACAGCCTACACTTATCAACCTAGCTCCACTAAATACAGCAGAGCCAAAAACAACTACATTTACCTAAATCCTACCTATTTATTAGCACCTAACTAGAAGGGGGCTACATGTGTATTCTGGTAGGGAAGGGGAGGGAGCCTGGATGTCAGAATACAATAGCATAGCAGGAGAGATCAATGCATCCACATTGCTTGTGTGTATGCTGGGATCTGTGACCTTTTTTTGTTCAACACACTGGTTGAACAAAAAAACTCAAGGTGTATATAGCCTGCTTTACTGCCACTTTTGCTGAACTGCTTGGCTTGTTAAAGGAAGTTGAAAAATCGCAGACTTACTGGCTGTATCACCAGGTGAAATAAGTGAAAACAATTACGCAGCCACCACATTTATGAATTTGTAAACTTTAATATAAAACATACAGTATATCAATGTTGTCCAGTTCATCAAGAATCCACTGAATTTCACTCTATGTGAACATACGTCTGTTCAATAGAAGTCAGTCTAGCCACCTACGTCTTTCGATTAGTCTTGCTGGAAAACCAGCATTTGATCAGCCACTGCAGCACTTGTAGGCAGGTGTAGTCTGCTTTCTCCATTGTAAGTGGCACTCAACCTGAGTGTTACCACAGCTGGAGAAGAAATCACGGGAAACAACGTTTCTCTATGGTTCCCGGGTCTTGGAAGCAGCATTGTGGTTGGCTGCACTGCATTCAGGTGGCTCCTGGTGGCCATCTTGGGTAAGTAGAAGCTTTTATAAGTCCTTGCCCCCAGGTTTTGGCATGCTTTCTCGAAGTGGAGAGAATAGCTAGAGAAACTGCCCGTCAGGAAGAGTGCCTAGCGGCACGGAAAGGTTCCTGATGAGAAGGGACAAGTCCCTTTTGGAAGCAAAGCGGCCAGCCGCACTCTACCCTCTGAAAAGATGCTGTCGGCACATTATGTCGGAACATACAGTATATCAATGTTGGAAACAACAAATATACACTCACAGTTGTGTTGGTGAATGTCAGGGCTCCCGGTAAGACCAGAGATGTGTGAACTGACACAGGGAAACGCAGGCTCAAGTATGGTGTAACAATATAATTTACTAATGGTTATACACAAATATAAAATGCACAATATAACAAAACAAAACCTCCAACTGATAACAGAATGAACACAGACAAGAGCAGTCAGGGCTGGTGAGGTGGAGTGGTCAGGCAGGCCGGGTCAGGAACCATCGGGCAGACAAGACACAAAGGAGCAGGCAGAAGAGTGGTCAGGAATAGCCGAGGTCAGGACAGGCGGAGTTCATTCAGTCAGGATCAAAGCAGAAACAGGATCAGGCAGGAAGCGGACAGGATGCAGGTACAGGGGCTCATGGGAAACATACACCAAGGCACTGACTGCAGGCCTGGCCACTCCTTAAATACACCTCCTGCAATCAGCCTCAGGTGATGACTTGATTGCAGGAGTGAGCTTCTGGCTGCTGAGAGCACCCGCTGGTGAGCCCTGGTACTGCAGCCCACACGGCAGGTGAGTCCCACCACCAGTGGTGAGTCCATTCCTGACAGTGAATTAGATAAAAATTACAATAAAAACAAAAATAAGCAGCTGTTATAGTAATAATAAATAAAATGAAGTATGAATATAGTGTAATCTCTCATAAAACCCTCAGAGCAAGTCATAATGACGCAACGCGTTTGGGTGTGACCATTCATGATGTCAGCATGTTCACCGGCAGTGACGGGACTTTCCACACATGGAAGTAAAACAGCATTGCTGTACATGGGAGCGTGGTGAGATGTCATAGACACTGCACATGCGGTGACCATCATTTTATTTGTTTAATGTGCATTGTATCTTGCTTGATATGAGTACGTTTTAAGGGGGGACAGTAGCAATAAAGGTTCTTAAACAGAGTCACACTATGTGGTTTATTTATATTTTCCACTTATGCATTGGATCAATGACACTTGCCTGACCGATGGTGATAGATGATCCTAAGAAGAGAATATTTGGCATTGCTTGTGATTCACTACATTTTGGTGAGTGTTCATTTTGATGGGTTGTCAGTCACTTTATAGGCACAGAGGTGTCGGAGTGAACTCTTTGAAATACAGTGATTGCCCTTGGAAGAAACCATTAAAGTGGACTGGACTTTTTGCAAAAAACACTTTACTACACCTTGGTGGAAGAACTGTTGCTTTCTTATTTCATTATTTCAGTTTTTCTTTGTTCATTTTATATTTAATTTAACTCATGTGTTATTTTATGCAGTTAAACACTGTTTTATGAGAGATTACATTACACTCATACTTCATTTTAGTATATCAATGTTATAAGAGGTTGCCAAAAGAAAAACAAGCTCTCATTGATCTCTGTAGTTGTAAGGAATGTAGAGCAATTCATCTTCAAAATACACAAGAGAAGCAGTGGAGCTGTTCATGTCCAGGCTCAGCATTCATTAGAGAGAATTCACTGCTGGCAAGGGGAAACAAAACTATTGCTAGTTTCTCAAGAAATCCCTAATGACCTCTGGAGAAATCTTAGTCTTCCATAGAGTTTGCAAGGGG
Organism: Staurois parvus; assembly: GCF_062004578.1. Lineage (NCBI taxonomy): Eukaryota > Metazoa > Chordata > Amphibia > Anura > Ranidae > Staurois > Staurois parvus. Next base: position 2,081,417 of record NW_028318108.1, on the reverse strand, counting down.
TTCCCTGAGATATTAGCAATTTCTGCCCCCATAGACAACTACACTACAACTTTCATTACTTGCATTTCTTTTCTGGCAATTATTGTTTGTTTCATTATTAATACTGAAAAAATTTTTTGTTATATAGTATAGCCCTGGGTGCCAACTATCTTGAGTATGCCACTTTCCTTATTCTTTTATTTAGAACTATATCTAAACTTACTGATCACGCCAATGTACCCTGAGCTGTACATATAGAAATTGTTAGCAGGGGTTCCGCAAAGACCTCAAGGTTATTTCAAAGGTGAAATAGAAAATATAGAAATAAAGCTAAGATTTCTCTGCCCCTGTTGTTAACTTTGAAGACAAATTACTCCACAATGCCTATACCTCAAGAGGTGAATGATGGCTTGTTTTAAAGTGCTTTCACTGCTGGTTTAGAATTTGTGCATACCTTAGTGTGCGTAGTCTGGGTCCTGGTTCACTTTATGTTTTAGGGCTCAGCTAGGGTTCTGTCTCCCAGCAGAAAGGACTTCTAGTTTCTTTCCTGTAACTTTGTTCATCCTCCTGTAGCAAAAAGACGTAAGCCCTATGTAAGCTCCAAGTCACTCTAATTTGTGCTTACACAGAGGTGAGAACTATTACTCTGGTGCCTGTCACAATCAGCAGGCACCAGTTCTGCCTTGTTAAAGGAAAGGGAATGGATGACATGTTTCTGCTTATCTTAAAGCACCCAGTATTTTATTTGCTCTCTTCATTAGAATAGGTGATAATTGTCCTTTTTAGTGTTAAAGTAGTACTAAACCCAGGACCCTGCATTCACTATATCTGGTCTCCCACAGTACACAGAATATGGAGATGGAATTATATTAGTAAATACAAACAGCTAAATACCTTTTTATCATCAGCAGTTACAGCAGTCTAACTGCTCTATCAGTGCACATGTGACTTCTATCAGTGTCCAGCAGAACACTGGTTAAAGCTTGTAGAAGGAGTTTTCATTCTCCCCTGATTGTCCCATGAGGCTGCATGACCACTGACTCTCTGGCTGGACAGCGCTGATTGGCTGATCGCATGCACTCTCCCCCCAAAAAAAAAAACTCTCTAGCAATACACACCAAATTGAGCATGTGCGGCTTGCCCCAAAGGCTCTGTTCTATCAGCAGATGGATTGGGGACTGTGGAAGAAGAGGTGGATCAGAGAAGACAGTATCAAACATCCTTTTTACACAATGCGGAGGATTAACCGATTAACCCCTTAGGTTCTACAGTGAGTATAACAAGCATATACAGACTGATTTTACTATTGTGGGTTTAGTAACACTTTAAGGGTCATAGGTCTGGTGGGGGAAGGGTTAAGTGTTATACTTAGGTCAGTGGTACTGGACAGTTTAGAGGTCATTACTGCTTGAGTTCACAGTTTATTACCTCTTTTTGGCACCTGATGCCATACTTCAGGAAATACTCTGAATATCCCCAGATGCTGAAAAACAATTAACACTGTCTTTAACTCAATTCGGGACATTTTGGAACAGAACATGATGAGAAATGTTTTCAAAAGGCACACAGACAGCAAGAAAAACCTGTTAGTTGTACTATCTCAGTTTTTTTTATCTGTCTCCCTATTGGCATAAACAGCAATAAAGAAATTCTGCTCCACCCCTATGCAAAGACATACAGGCAATCTAAAAGGTGTAGCCACTGGAGTTAGCCCTGGATCCCTGACAGCTGGATCCAGAAAAATGGTAAAGCTGTAAAAACATCTGCTGCCAAAATCTAAACCCTGTAGTATAGATGTAGTGCTACCCTCTTGAGGGCTGCTTAGATCCCCAAAGCTCCACACAGCCAGGCAACATATATTTTCAACACTTGCATTCAAAGTCAGTGAACAGTCCATGAGCTTGTTTTTTTTTATTACTTTATCAGGGGAAATTATTATTATACAGTATTTATAAAGCGCCAATAGTTCGCTCAGCGCTGTACATTATAAAGGGGGACAGAACATGTGACAGAACAATACCAATACAATGCAAAAAATGAGGGGATCGAGGGCCCTGCTCTTTCAAGCTTACAATCTAGGAGGGAGGGGATGGTGGCACAGGAGGAGATAGCTGTGGGGGATGGAGTGGTAGGAAGAGTGGAGAAGGTCGGCAAGTTAGCAGGGGGCGGGGTAGGCTTCCCTGAAGAGATGGGTTTTCAGGGTGCGCCTAAAGGAGAGGAGAGTAGGTGATAATCTGATGGGTTGGGGCAGGGAGTTCCAGAGGATGGGTGACACCCTGGAGAAGTCCTGGAGGCGGGCATGGGAGGAGGAGACCAGGGAGCTAGAGAGAAGGAGGTCTTGTGAGGAGCGGAGTGTGCGTGTTGGGCGGTACTTGGATATTAGGTCAGAGATGTAGTTCGGGGCAGTATGGTGGACAGCTTTGTACGTCAGCGTTAGGATTTTGAATTTGATCCGTTGCGCAATCGGAAGCCAGTGGAGGGATTGGCAGAGGGGGGTGGCGGAAACGGAGCGGTTGGAAAGGTGAATGAGTCTGGCAGCCGTATTCAGGATGGACTGAAGCGGGGATAGCCAGCGGCGAGGCAGGCCAGTGAGGAGGGAGTTGCAGTAGTCGAGTCATGATATGGTGAGGGAGTGGATGAGCTGTTTAGTGGTTTCTGGAGTTAGGAACGTGCGGATTTTGGCGATGTTGCGGAGGTGGAGTCTGCACGAGTTTGTTAAAGAGTGGACTTGGGGCTGGAAGGATAGGTTGGAGTCCAAAATGACACCAAGTACTCTGGCCTCGGGGCGGGTTTGATGGTGGCGTTGTTGGACATGATGGAGAAGTCAATGGGGGGTGGTGTCCGGGCTGGAGGGAAGACAAGAAACTCGGTTTTGGAGAGGTTCAGTTTAAGGAAGTGGAGCGACATCCAGTCTGATATGTCGCTCAACAGGTGTGTGATTCGGGTGGAGACCGAGGGGGTGAGGTGGGGGGTTGAGAGATAGATTTGTGTGTCGTCGGCATAGAGGTGGTAGTTGAAGCCGTGAGAGTGTATGAGTTGGCCAAGGGAGGAGGTGTAGATGGAGAAGAGAAGGGGCCCGAGGACAGAGCCTTGAGGGACCCCAACAGAGAGGGGGAGTGAGAGGGAGGTGGTGGCATTATAGGTAACGCTGAAAGAGCGTTGTGACAGGTAGGATGAGAGCCAGGAGAGAGCAGAATCTCTGAGGCCGAGGGAGTGTAGTTTTTTGAGGAGGAGGGGGTGGTCGACTGTGTCGAAGGCCGCAGAGAGGTCAAGGAGTAGGAGCACTGAATAGTGGCCATTAGCTTTGGCGGTTAGCAGGTCGTTGGAGAGTTTGAGTAAGGCAGTTTCGGTGGAGTGTAGGGGACGGAAGCCGAACTGTAGGGGATCGAGGAGGTTGTTGTCGTTGAGGTGAGAGCATAGGCGGGTGTAGACTAGGCGCTCGAGGAGTTTAGATGTAAATGGGAGCAGGGAGATGGGTCTGAGGTTGTTCGGGTCATTGGGGTCCAGGGAGGGCTTTTTAAGTATGGGGGTGATGTGTGCATGTTTCAGAGGGGAAGGGAAAGTGCCGGAGGAGAGGGAGAGATTGAAGATGTGGGTGAGGGAGCGTAGGATGGAGGGGGAGGGAGGTTGTAGGAGTTGTGAGGGGATAGGGTCAAGGGGGCAGGTGGTGAGGCGGGCATCAGAGAGGATCTGGGAGACTTCTTCGATGGTAGTAAGGTCAAAGGTGCGGAGTGTTGGGGGAGCTTCAGTATGAGGAATGTAGGGTGGGGTGGGAGAGGAGGTAAGAGCAGTGGTGGGGCCGTGGGAGAGGGGTGTAGAGGGGGTAGCTGAGTGAGGGGGAAGGGGGTTGGAGGGAGTTTGAGCAGCGACGAAGTCCCTGTGGGTTATGTCGAGGGGGAGGGGGGATGAGGGGGTACCTGTGTGAGAGGGGACGGGTTGAGAAGGCGTGTGAGTTGCGGCAATGTCCTTGCGAATTGTGTCAATCTTGTTTTTGAAGTGATTGGCAATCTCAAGGGCAGTGAGTGAGGTGCTGGGTGGAGGTGGGGGTGGCGAGAGTAGAGAGTTGAAGGTGGAGAAGAGTCGGCGAGGATTGGAGGAGAGGGCCTTGATGAGGGTCAGGAAGTAGGCTTGTTTGGCAGTATGGAGGGAGGAGGTGTAGGTGTGGAAGGCAGATTTGTATCGGGTGAAGGCTTGTTGGGATTTGGTTTTGCGCCATAGTCGCTCCAGGGCACGACTGTGTCGTTTGAGGGTTTTGGTGTGATCAGTCTGCCAGGGCTGGAGCGGTCGTGGTCTGATGTTGCGTGTGGTTAAAGGCGCTAGTGAGTCAAGGGCTGTTGACAGCGCATTGTTGTAGGCGGTCATAGCCAAGTCGGGGCAGGACAGGGGGAGGATGCGGTCATGGAGTTGATCAACTGCGGAGTGGAGGGAGGCAGGGTTAAGGTTGCGGAGGTTACGGCTGGTAGTAGTGTGACATTTGGAGGGGTAGGCATTGGAGGATGAGGAGATAGAGAAGGTAATCAGGTTGTGGTCAGAGAGAGGGAAGGGGGTGTTAGTGAGGTTGTGGGGAGCGCAGCGGTTAGAGAAGACAAGATCAAGGATATTACCGTCGGAGTGGGTGGTGGATTGTATGCACTGTGCAAGTGCAAAGGAGGAGGTTAAGTGGAGGAGACGGGCTGTGTCCGGGTTGTCGAGGTTGACAGGGATGTTGAAATCACCAAGGATGATAGTGGGTAGCTCAGAGGAGAGGAAGAAGGGTAGCCAGGAGGAGAAGTCTTCCAGGAAGCGGGGTATGGATCCAGGAGGCCGGTATATCACAGCAATCTTTAGGGGGGTTGGGGAGAATAGTCGGACGCAGTGGGCCTCGAAGGAGGAGAAGGATAGGGAGGGGGGGTTTGGGAGGACTCGGAAGGTGCTCAGCGGTGACAGGAGCAGGCCAACCCCACCACCTTTACGACCGTTGGGCCTGGGTGAGTGGGTCCAGGTGAGACCGCCGTAGGAGAGTGCAGCAGGGGAGGTAGAGTCAGTGGGCTGGATCCAGGTTTCCGTAATCGCCAGGAGGTTGAGGGAGCGGGAAACAAAGAGGTCGTGGATGGCGGTAAGCTTGTTGCACACCGATCGGGCGTTCAGGAGTGCACATGAAAACGGGGGGGAGATTTTAGGGAGCAGGGGGACAGATACTAAGTTGTGGGGGTTGCGGCAGGACGTGGAGGCGGGAGGGTTTTGTGCGGGTGAGGGAGGTGGTGGAGGGCCAGGATTCGGGGAGATGTCCCCCGCGGTTATGAGGAGGAGAAGGGTGAGAAAGGTGGCATGGGAGCGGGATGTGCAGGAGCGTGAGAAACTACTAGTGGAGGTGTTTGGGTCAGTGGGAGAGCGGAGTAATAGGAGGAGGTGGTAGGTGCCATAGAGGGGTGAGGGAAGCAGTGAGGGCACAATATACAAATGTTTGGGAGGAGCAGAGGGATATAGTGAATGGATTTTAGGAACAGAGGAGAGGAAAATGAGAAGGAGGAGTGGAAGAGGCATTTTGGGGAGGTGATGAAAGCAATAGTAGGGAGATGATAGCAATGAGGGGTAGATGTACAATTTTTGGGGTGGAGCAGAGGGGTAAAGAAATGAGATTTGGGAACAGAGGATAGTAATATGAAGAGGAGAAGAGGGGTGTATTATATAAAAGGTACACGGAGTGGGACTCAGGTATGTAAAAGATATTTCCCAGGGTGTTTCCTTGCAGTCTGTCCAGCATGCAGTAGAGTTTCTTGCTGTTGTTGTGTTCCTGCTGCTTAAGTTCTCCTGCTTTAGTTCAACTGCTGTGTTTAACTGCTCTGCACTCATTCAAAGCCGCACTCCATCATAAGCAGCACCCCATCAGAGACTGTGCCCCCCATCAGAGATCTCCCCCATGAGCTGAAATAACTTGGATAGGGATTATGGGATGCTCAACAACAATAGAACAACTTCCTTCCTATTTACAGAAACAGATCATGGACTGTTCTTTTCCTAGAAAGCTATCAGTCTTTGCAGATCAGTAGCAACTGCCCTTTACAAGCTAGGGACTAACAGCCCCCCTGAAAGTTAGCTTAGCTTGTTGCAAACTACATGCAGAAATGTCTTCTCTCCCTTGTAGAACTTCTCCCAGCTCCACATCTTGCAGACACTACCAGCCCTCCTGGCTGTTCTGAAGATCTCCCAAGACAAGGATAAAGGATTAAGCACAGCATTCTCCTTTGAAAGTTAACTACATGTGGCAGTCTCCTCCCTTGTAGGACCCTGTGTGTGCTGATGTAGTCACTGTCTTCCTTGGTCCCACTGCTCCCAGGTCTTGATCCTGTTCTTGCTGTACTGCTAAATGGATCCTCCTGGGCCAGCCTGAGCCAAGCCAGGAGGCAGCACCCCTAGACCTAGGGGGGCTCTCCTATGCCACTGACAGTCTCCTCAGCACTCCATCTTCCACCCGACTACCCTGCTAGCCTGACTATCCCATATTTATGGGTTGGTCCACCACTCTACCAGGGCCTACAAACCTGGGATTGATTGGACTCCCATAAACATGCAGATTAGGGCTCTTCCGCCCACTGGCTTCTGCAAGGTTCCATAGTCCTCCAGAACCAGGTGGAGGAAGTAGAGTTAGCCATCCAGCTTGACCTGCAGTAACCTGACCTTAATCACAGACTCACACAGTTACCATTAGTTATACACAATAGATTTACCTACACTATTCTAATAGCACACTAGAGGGTGCTACATAGGGATTTATTATTTTTGCTAAAATTTCTTTTTTGTATTTTTTGTGATTCTGTATGATGCAGTGGGCTACAGTAAGCCTATTTGTACAGTACCTCAACAGGAGTGATATCTAAGCATACATTTTTTTTTTCTCTGTCATTTGCTGTTTGAGCTTGCTTCAGCAGGGTGTGCTAGAGCAGTATTATTCTTTGCTATGGATGTTTAATGACTTCAGTAGGCTTGGGCTGCCAGGTGATGCATGCTTGATGAAATGCTAATTATTTGGGATACTTCTTGTTTTCTTTCTTCCCTCGTGGGATTTTGCCCAGTGAGAATGTCATGGTAGTAAGATCTGTCTCTGGCAAGGAAAAAAGCAGGGATCTTTCCTGATGGAAGCTATTCATGAAGATATTGGTTTGCTGGAGTCCAAGATTGTCTGACCTAGAGAAAACAAGCTTCAACTGTACCCCACAAAAGAGAAGTGGATGAGTGGCTAGTCAAATGGAAAGTGTACCTTTCCATGTTGTCCTGGCTTGGAACATAAAGATTGATATACTACTTGAATCTCAATTGCCAAGGTGCCAAAGCTCACCAGCCAATATAGCCTGTGTTCAGAAGATACAGAGAGAAATGAGAGATTAGGAAGAGATTAGAGCCTAGTCTGGTGCTTGAGATCATCCAAGTATTGGGGGATATCCTGATCCAACCATTACCCTCCATCCCATACTGCAATGTGCAATAAACCAGTTCTTGTTTTGAGCTCACTACATTGACTGGTACCTATCGTTTTTACATCCTGAAACAATTCCTGAGACTAAATGCACCTGGGATCTTATTGCCATGTAAGAGTCCCCAGAACGTTTGTAATGTGGCTGCAAGTAATCTGGTAGTCAATATTTGTTGAAGATCAGTATCAACAGTGCTACACTGGCAACTATTCCTGACTTGACAGCATTGGGGTTGAAGATTTATCTCTGGAAAATTATTTCCTGGGAAATGCCCCTTTTTTAATTGATCAGATGTCAGGTATTGTTCTCCATAAATTTACAAACACTGGTTAAGCAATGTCCTTAGGAATTAAATTATTGGATACTTTTATCTCAGTTTGTTAATGGTAACACACTTGTAGATTATTATAATGACAACTCGTTTAAAGTAAAGCTCATTATAGATAGTTGAAATCTCAGCCGGTTCAGCAGGGACTGGCTGAGAGTCGAACCATCTATGGGCAAGCTGATTGTACCTAATTTGATTGGGTACCAGCCTGTTGGATTTCACATGAGATTATTGCCAGTGGCTGCATCTTTGGGTGGGAAGTGAATGGAAATCTCCCTAAGCATGCATTGACACATGCACTGTGATTTGATGCAAGGACCCCAGCGGGGGTTCCCATGATTAGCTTTCAGATTAAAAGCAATTGGATACTGCCAGCTCTCGTAGCTAATTGTGGCCACTCACATGTAACCTCTCATGCAGCTATCATATGTGAGTGATCAGCCCTGAATGTAGACCGCCTGCACAATGTGAATGCACACTAATGGGACACTGACAGCAAAAAAAAAATGAACGGGTTTTAAACATCCTCTACTCAATCTGAATCTGAAACGAAAAAGTTTTGACTATATATATATATATATATATATATATTTTTTTTTTTATTTATTTTTTTAACCTAACTAATTAAGTGAACTTAACATTAGTGTGGGCAGCACAGTGGCTAAGTGGTTAACAGTTTTGCCTGGCAGCACTAGGGTTGTCGGTTTAAATCTCAGCCAAAGCACTACCTGCCTGGAGTTTGCATGTTCTCCTTGTGCCTGTGGTTCCTCCCACACTCCACAGACATGCTGGTAGGTTAATTGGATCCTGTCTAAATTGGCCCTAGTATGTGTTATTGTGAGTTATGCAGGCCATAGATGGGTTGTTTATCGGCCGAATTTTCGTCCGCACAAAAAATCGGCTGATATTCACGCCGTTAGTGGGGCAATGCTGTCGGCCATTTTTTGTGGATCTCCTCATTTCTTTTTATCGGTCATGCTGGAAAATCCACAAAAAATGGCCGTTTTTTGTAGACATTGGTGGCAGCAACGGCAACGACCGATTTTCCGTTTATTGGCCGTCTATGGCCAGCCTTAAATTGTAAGCTCCTTGAGGGCAGGGACTGATGTAATTGTACATACATATATAAAGGGCTGCATACATTGACAGCGCTATATAAGTACCTGAAATAAATATCCAAATTTAGCTCCTAATCTAAGCTCTAACAATAACCCCTATGCTGTTGATTTAGCAGTCTCTACATTCGAGGGCCACATGCAGCACTTTGGTGTTTGAACTGCGCCCTATGGGTCCCAGAAGTCACTAGTAGGAGAATTGATTTGCGAAGGGACCTTTAATAATAGTAATCGCTAGCTGTATTCTGTAACGTGTCCCTAGTCACTGACTCTACCTTAAGCATGACTTTAACCACCTGCCCTCCAGAGGATTTACCCCCCTCCTGACCAGGCTATTTTTTTGCAATACGGCGCTGTCTTTCTTTAACTGACAATTGTGCGGTCATGCAATGCTGCACCCAAATGAAATGTATGACCTTCTTTTCCTACAAATAGAGCTTGCTTTCGGTGGTATTTGATCGCCTCTGTGTTTTTTATTTTTTGCACTATAAACAAAAATAGACCAACAATTTTGAAAAAAAAAAATCCAATATTTTTGACTTTTTGCTATAAAACATATCCAGTAAAAAACATTTTAAAAATCAAATTTCGTTATAAATTTAAGCCAAAATGTATTCTGCGATATGTCTTTGCAAAATAAAAAATCCCAATACGTGTAAATTAATTGGTTTACGTGAAAGTTATAGCGTCTACAAATGGCGGTATATATATATACTGGAATTTTTATTTATTTATTTTGTTATACTAGTAATGGTGGCGATCAGCAATTTATATCAGGACTGCGGTGGGCGTTCTGACACTGGGTGGGAGGAAACTGATTGTCACTGACATCCCCAGTGACACTACTATAGTGATCAGTGCTAATAAAAAGCACTGACACTATACTAATGACATTGGGCAAGTAGGGGTTAACATCTGGGATGATCAAAGGGTTAACTGTGTGCTGTGTGTGTTTTACTGTGTGCTGCGTTTTACTGTGTAAGCACAATGCTTTGTATGGCTCTGCTATGCTAGAGTTGAAAGGGGAGAGATCTGTATTGTTTACATACAGACCTCTCCCCCATCAGTGATACTTAGTGATCGCCAGGTGCCGACAGGGAATCGCCGGCTGGGACCTGGTGACCAACAGCTGAAGCCTCCAAAGGCGCACATGCCCCCTACCCAATTTTGCGCAGCCCTGCCACCCTGTAGCACTAGTTTTCCTATAGGGCGGTCGGGAAACGGTTAATCTCCAACCAGTCCTGTAGAACAATCTTCAGTCTATGACAGTCCTCATAAATTTTATATGCAGCCCTTTGGAGACATCAGGAGTCGCATTTGAGACACCTATATCCTGTAAGCTGACAACCATGGCTCTATGTTGCTATCAAGCAGTTCTGCACCGAAAGCACCAATGTCAAGATCCAACAACCCAATCCAATCCACAGTGAAAAAAAAAATCATATTAGTGTACCTACATAAGTTGGTATAACCAGGGGCGGACTGACAAATCATGGGGCCCCGGGGCAATAGGGGATCATGGGGCCCCTGTGTCCTTGCCCAAACTCAAAAAGGTCTATGAAAAAGGTACCAGGGGCATCTCATGGGGCCCCCTACTGACCCCGGGCCCTCAGGCAGTGCCCGAGTTTCCAAATGGTCAGTCTGCCCCTGGGTATAACTGTGTATATTTCAGTTGTGACTTCCTGCTGTTTCACAGCCAGCAATAAACTGCACATGTGCGAGATGTGCTATGCATTTGGACTAGTCCTGCAGCTTCCTGGGACTTGTGGCATATCCCAGGAGGTTGCAGAGGCAAACTTTCACTCTGCTCACCCAGGCAAAAAGAGTGGAAGTGGGAGCTTGTACCTGTCAGAAATAGGTGAAAAAAGAACCTCCAAAAGTGATGGAGGGGAGGAGGAGGAAAAGGAAAAGTGGAACTTCCCTTTTGAGGTAAAGTTATGCATTCTCAGTTTTCCAGTTCTGTTATTCAAAACTTCCAAACATAATATACATTACATAATTATCAAGTGTCCCTGATTTTCAGCACCGCCACCAGAGTTTAAAGATTTGCCTGGAATTTATTGTGTCTGAAAACCCCATAATTTGTTTTTGATTTTGACCAGCTGTTCTTTTCTGTGTGCTAACTCATGGCTTTATTTTTTTCTGTATTATCTTCTTAGTTGAAGGATAACTAAATCCAGGAAACAATGCACTATATTGCAGTTTACCAGTCCATAGATAGGATGGCAGCATTAGTGTTCTTTTTGCAGGCTGAGAACATTTTCAGCAAGTACAGAAAAATAGCTATCGATCCTGCCAGGGAGGAAAAGTTCTTCCTGTGAGCTAAAAAAAAAAAGCAAAAGTAATGTTTTCTTTGTCAGTCAAATCTCTATTGCAGGTTTAAACGTGGTTGCTGGCTGTGAAAAACATATTTGTACTTTGCTACATGAGAAGTTTTGTATGTGAGGCATAGCAAGAAGTTCCCCGTGGGTGTTTATGGGAGTAGCCCCCCTGCATTACAAGCAGGTAACTGAAAGGGGTTCCTGGATCTGCTGATTACCAAGACAAAGAAGTAGGTTGGATTGGGTCACATGAGCAATGCAGGGAATAAAAAAAACAAGTTCAGAGCAGCTAGGTGGAGCTTCTAGTATGTTTGTAAAGCTTCATTTTGCACTTGGACTAAGTATATACCTTTGGGGCTCATTCAGGCTGGACTCTTTGTAATGGTTATTGCTTACTTTTCCAGTGAGAGAAAAGCCATTGTTTTTTAATAGGAAGTATACACACTGTTGTTTTGTAATGATTTGCACTTTAAAAAGTCCAGCATGCTACATTTGGGTACCATGACCTGCATTTTGCCATTAAAGTCAAAACAATTTTGTAAAAAATGCAATGTATCTAAATAGAGGTCACTGTTAGTGTATGCAAATAACTACATTCATGGAAGTACAGAAGTGTCAATTGTCCTAGCTACAAGAGATTTCTAATTTTCTTGGCCATCATATGTTATCCAAATACCCCTGACAGACAGTGTAGCCAGGTCTTTGACCTTACTTATCTCCAATACAGATAAAGTCAAGGACTGCCCAAGCCTGTGATGGAATGGTGCAGGAGCAGCAACACACTGATGAGCCCTTTGTGCTACACTTCGGCTTAGACTGCCCATAGATGGGTCATTTTCTTTTGATCAGCCAGTGGATTCTGCAGATCAGCTAGTGGATTCTGAATTCTGCCATTCTCACAAGTGAGGTGGATGGAGGAATCGCAATGCTCTGCTATTGTATTATGACAGCAGGGACTCCACCATTGTCAGAACACATTGGTCAACGTAGCAGTCGCTGATCGAGTGAAAATCTTCCAACATTCCTGTTTGATGATCATTAGATCAACTTCTATCAAGCAGGAACAGCCATAGCTGGCTCAAAATTTGTCTAGTCCCTGCTGAATTAGCTGAATTTTGATCCATCTATTTCTAGCTTCAGGCAACAACCTGAGCACTGTACTACTGGCTGAGAAGGGATTTGTGGCAGTTTTCTACACTATATTTCCAAAAGTATTGGGACACCAATCACTTCCATGGCCACAGGTCTATAAAATCAAGCATCTAGGCATGCAGACTGCTTCTACAAACATTTGTGAAAGAATGGGTCGTTCTCAGGAGCTCAGTGAATTCAGGCATGATAGGTTGCCACCTGTGTCCATCCATGAAATTTCCTTGTTACTAAATTTTCCACAGTCATCTGTTAGTGGTATTATAACAAAGTGGAAGCAACTGGGAACAACAGCAACTCAGCCACGAAGTGGTAGGCCATGTAAAATGACAGAGCGGGGTCGGCACATAGTGTGTAGAAGTCGCCAATTGTCTGCAGAGTCAATAGCTAAAGATCTCCAAACTTCGTGTGGCCTTCAGATTAGCACAACAACAGTGCATAGAGAGCTTCATGGAATGGGTTTCCATGGCCGAGCAGCTGCATCCAAGCCCTGCATCACCAAGTGCAATGCAAAGCGTCAGATGCAGTCTTGTAAAGTACGCCACCACTGGACTCTAGAGCAGTGGAGACATGTTCTCTGGAGTGACCAATCACGTTTCTATGTCTGGCAATCTGATGGGCATGTCTGGGTTTGGCAGTTGTCAGAAGAAAGGTACTTGCCTGACTGCATTGTGCCAAGTGTGAAGTTTGATGGAGGGGGGATTTTTTTTTCAGGGGTTGGGTTTGGCCCCTTAGTTCCAGTGAAGGGAACTCTTAAGGCATCAGCATACCAAGACATTTGGACAATTTCATGCTCCCAACATTGTGGAAACAGTTTGGGAATAGCCCCTTCCTGTTCCAACATGACTGCGCACCAATGCACAAAGCAAGGTCCATAAAGACAAAGATGAGTGAGTTTGGGGTGGAAGAACTTGACTGGCCTGCACAGAGTCCTGATGTCAATCCAAGAGAACACCTTTGGGATGAATTAGAGCAGAGACTGTGATCCAGGCCTTCTCATCCAACATCATTGCCTGACCTCACAAATACACTTCTGGAAGAATGGTCAAACATTCCCATAGACACACTCCTAAACCTTGTGGACAGCCTTCCCAGAAGACGTGAAGCTGTTACAGCTGCAAAGGGTGGGCCAACTCAATATTGAACCCTACAGACTAAGACTGGGATGTCATTAAAGTTCATGTGCGTGTAAAGGCAGGCCGACCAATACTTTTGGCAATATAGTGTATACCAATTCTTTAGTTAATTAAAGAATATATAAACCCAACATTTCATATTCCTGATATGCACCTGCTGTACCATGTACATGTATGAAAAAAGTATCCTCTTCTCTTTGTATTGCTTCCTTTGTGTGAAATCCCTGGTGTTTCTGCCAGTCCATTGTTTTCCTATTAAAAACTGACCACACTAGGCAGGAGAGCACAGCATGCTCAGTTCTCTAGCTGTGCCGGGAACTGAGCCTGCTGTCCTTCAATGATCAGATTTCTGCTGAAACCCCCCCCCCCCCCCCTCCACACAGCCATTCAGTGTTCTGCTGTTTCTCCTCCCCCAGCTCTCTAATCTCAGCTGCAGAAGGAGTTTAGAGAGTATGTGATCATTTATAAAATATATGGAAAAAGGTTATTTTTTAATGCTTTTTATATCTATACACAAATGATTTGTAGTTCATTTCTATTTTAAACTGAATGGGTTATTTTACAAGGTGAGGGTTTACATATATTTGGAGAGAGGCACGGATGATATACATAGACCTGAAGTCTGTCTGCTATGTTAATGGAGCACAGGCCACTCCTGCCAGTTTCTTGTGTCATTGTAATGGCATGGAAAGATTTGATGATATAAAACTGGGTCAAATCTGCCTACTCTTCTGTCTTAATGCATGCATTTTAGTGTGGATAACCTCTTAATAAAGAATGGCTGCTATGTACTGTCCTCTGATTGCTGTAGACACTGCATCTACCATTGCCCTCCTTGTGTGGCTTTAAGATGACCATTTCATGAGCCTATGGTTATTTCTCTAGTGATTTCAACTGTCTTCCATGGCTGATCTTCTGCTAACCCCCCTGTGCTGTCTAACCTCCTTTCCTCCCAGCATGGACACAATACAGTATGACAGCTGGAGACCAGGACCACAGATAAGACTATGGGGTCAATTCACTAAGAAATAAATACTGCAAGAATTTTTAAGTTAAAATAACTCCTGTGGTATTTAAGGTAAGTAGCCGTTTCACTAAAAAACATATATTGTTTACCGAATGCATTAAATATTTATGTTTTGCAATATTTAGCACTTACATTTTGCGTTATTTTTGGTGTTTTTTCATATTTTTTTTTTGCAGGCTAACACTGCACCAAAAGGCACACAGCAATTATATGAAACGATGAAAACATTCTAGTGTGCTTCCATTCACAAAATGATCTCCCTCTGATGAAATGTTACAATGCATTTTCATACCTGAGCTCAGAGGAGAACATTTTTACACCGATACATTGTATACTTTTCACTTTCTGGCCAGTGCAGAGTTCCTCTAATTGTTATTTTATACATTTCTAAAATACCGCCAGCAAACACCTGGTGATAAATAACAAATGTGTGTGTTTTTCAACCACCTCCAGAGGATTTTCCCCCCTTTCCTGACCAGGCCATTTTTTGTGATACAGCGCTGCATTACTTTAACTGACAATTGTGCAGTCGTGCAACGCTGCACCCAAATTAAATTTACGTCCTTCTTTGCTCACAAATAGAGCTTTCTTTTTGTGGTATTTGATCACCTCTCCTTTTTTTATTTTTTAAGCTATACAAAAAAAAAACAACAATTTTGACAAAAAACAATATTTTTGACTTTTTGCTATTAAACATGTCCAGTAAAAAAATGTTAAAAATCAAATTTCGTTATAAATTTAGACCAAAATGTATTCTGTTACATGTCTTTGCTAGAAAAAAATCCAAAGTGTTATAGTGTTTACAAATGGCAGTATATACACTAGAAATGTTTTTTTCTTTATACATACTAGTTTTGGCGGCAATCAGCGACTTATAGTGGGACTGTGGTGGGCATTCTGACACTGGGGGGAACTGACTTGGTGTCACTGATATCCCCAGTGACAACAATACAGTGTCAATGCCAATAAAAAGCACTAACAATATACTAATGACACTGGGCAGGAAGGGGTTAACACCCCTTCATTTTCAAGTTTTCTGGGGCAATCAAAGGGTTAACTGTGTGCTGTTTTACTGTGTGTGCTTTACTTTGTAAGCACACTGCTTTATATGGCTCTGCTATGAAGCGCCATATCGCAAACAATGGCCTGGTCAGGAAGGGGAGTGAATCCTCAGGAGGGCAAGTGGGTAACCTCATCACGCTGGTGCTTCCCGGCCCTTTAAGGGTTTTAGGGTCATGTAACCGCCGTGATTCGCTGTCACGGTGGTCACATGATCAGAAAAGGTCCCGATCGCAAGGGGAGATTGGGACCTTTCCGTGAGACACTGACATATGTGGTGGGAGAGCCCACGCAGTCCCTCGCCAGTGTTGGCGTGCTGGTCTTATCTTCATTGGTTGACTTAGGCTAACGTAACTCCTGCGCATGGGCAGAAGTCAGCCATCCAGGCACATGGGGACTCTGCTGTAAGGGTCCTTTCACACTGGATGGACCTTTTTAGCGGATCCTTTGCTCAGTGGGGGATCTCTCCACTGAACAAGCGGATGACAGCTCTGTGTCAGTTCCACTGCTGCAGAGCAGACACACAGCTACTCACTCCCCTCAATGGATGGTCGGATGAAAATGGACTGGCTGCCAGTTTTCATCCGATCCGACAGACAGAAGTGGAATTGGATCCTCATCCATCCCTTTTTGGCGGATCGGATTGGATATCATTGGCAGTAAATGGATGCATGTCCATTCACAACCGTCACTCCATAGAGGAGAATGGAGGTTCCGATCTGGTCCACCTGTCCGTTTTTCAGGCAGACCCGATCGAAACCTCTATTCTCTTCTATGGAGCGGTGGGTGTAAACGGACGTGTTGATTTAAACCTGCCGGCATCCGATCGGATCCACTTTCGTGTGAAAGAGCCCTAAGGTGTGCATGTGTAGCTCAGCTTACGTGGAGTAGAAGGCGCACGTTGCGTGTCTTTTCTGCAATAACAGCCTGTCTGCTTGCAGTCTATTAGAAGAAGACTGGGCAGCACAGTGGCTGAATGGTTAGCACTTCCGCCTGGTAGTGCTAGTTTCACTGGTTAAAATCCAAACCACGGCACCTCCTGCCTGAGAGCTTGCATGTTCTCTCCGTGCCAGCATGGGTTTCCTCCCACACTCCAAAGACATGCTGGTAGGTTAATTGGATCCTGTCTAAATTGGCCCTAGTATGTGTATGTATGAATGTGAGTTAGGGACCTTAGATTGTGTGCTGCTTGAGGGTTAGGGACTGATGTGAATGTACAATATATATATGTAAAGTGCTGTGTAAATTGATAGTGCTATACAGGGGCAGACTGCCCATCTGGAAACTCAGCACTGCCTGAGGGCCCAGGGTCAGTAGGGGGCCCCATGAGATGCCCCTGGTACCTTTCACATGCTTTTTTAGGTATGGATTGAGTATGAGGACACAGGGGCCCCATGATCCCCTATTGCCCGGGGGCCCCATGAGTTGTCAGTCCGCCCCTGGTGCTATATAAGTACCTGAAATAAATAAGACTTTCATTCAGCTTTACCATTGAATTCGCCATCCACTGTACACAGTTTGCAAAGCTTTGCAGACTTCGATGCAAAGAAAAAAGTTACAAAATAATACACATTTTTTATTACTCAATATATATATATATATGAATATATTAATCCATATATTTATTATGGGTTTTTTTTCCAACAGAAAGTGTAATTGGCCTTTCCACATGGCTATGCCCCCACACAGGCCGGCAGCAATGCTGTGCTGTCCATGGCTAGAAGCACAATGCTGTGGGAATTGATGAGGCAACAGGCAGATGAGTGTCCTCCTGGTCCGGAGTCCTCCTGTGCCGGGGTCAGGCCGCCGCTCTCTCTCCTCAGCAGCCTCCTCGCTCACTATTGTAGTGTGAGGAATGTTTAGCAGCTGCCAGCCCTGAGCGGTGACTGCTGGCTGGATGAGCTCTGCGCTCGGCTGCTCATGCCTGCCTCATTTTCAAGTTTTCAGGGTATGGTAACAAAGAGTGGCTCCAGTAGTGAGCTGTGCTTAGTGAGCCCAGTCGTGTCCTGTCCCCAGGTAAGTGCCTGCACCGGGGTCACCCCCTGCATTTGTCTCTCACCCCCTCCAGGTTCTGTGCATTCTCAGGCTCTGATCCAGACACAATGCACTCATTTCCTGCAGCATGCTCTACAGTAGGGGGAGGGTCATTGAATACTGCTTTATTTCTCAAACGTTTCAGCAGCAGAGCAGTTTTGGGTTGATGGGTCTGCACTGGGGGGTGGGGGACACTGCTGGGATGAGTGGGATTTTTGCTGGATTTCTGGCTGACACATTGCACTCATCATGGGGTTGATTGCTGTGAATGGCATGTAGAAGTTCTGCAAACAGTCCCATGGGGATGGAGCAGGCTTGGATTGCACTGAGCAGGGGGAGATCAGCATGCATTGCAGTTTGGGGAAAGTTGGGGAAGCCTGATGATGATGATGGTGGTGGTTGTGTATGGAGGGGATGTGTGCAGGCTGCGCTCTTATTGTTCAGCATGGCCTGGGTCCCATGTGTCCCATTGACTCTTTATAATGAATGGCAGCCTGTTGGTAGGTGATCAGAGCGGAGGATTCATAGTTATGGAAAATCTCCCCTTCCCCACCCTTGGTTACTTTCATTTTTCCCTAAAGACTCCTCTGTATCTACTCTGGTGTGATCTGTGTGTGTGTGATAGAAGGACCAGGATGGGATCAGCCTCCTGAAGTTCCTGCCAATCCAGAACACTGATTTGTTGGTCACATTATTTGTAACATTGTTTGTTTGTTTGTTTTTTTTTCTTATTAGAACTTGCATAGTAAGGGGGTATTTAAAGTTTAACCCTATCCATGCCAAGGGATGAGTGCAGACAGCTGCCTGGCAGGGAAGAGGTTAAGTGGGGGCTAGGGTCCCCATTTGTTCCATGTAGCCTGCTTCCTGGGTCAGACTGTCTCTGGGGACCACATGCTGCTCAGTGGGACAGTCACTGTGAAAAGAGCCAAGTGTCAGCTGTATGCTAATGAAGGGGACAGCATTGTCTGGGCCTGGAGAGGAGGGGACATTCCACTGGTCTTCAGACCTACTTCTAGTACTGCTGCCTGCACAGTGGGGGGGAGGCACTGCCTGCTACTTGACCATTATTTATGGTGGTGGGGGGGAATGGGGCTCAGGACATCTCTACAATGTATGCATGGTGCATACTTACATATATCTAGATTACTGTCTCTATAGATCAATATCTCAGTCTATGTAATATATATCTGAAGGACAGTGGGACCCTGTGATGCATTAGGCCCTAGTGTGCATGTGTCTGCATTACACACGTCAAATACATATCACCATATGTAAAGGTTGGTGCACTGTATACATGACAGATATATAATATAAGATGATGAGTCTGCTTGTATATATATCACATACACATGGCATATATACTATGTATATCACACTATATGTTGGTGCACTGTATACTTTACAGATATATACTCTGATGTATTAGACTTGAATCTGTATGTGTATACATTGCACACACTTAGGCTGGCCATACATTATACAGTTTTCTGTCACATTTCTGCCCAATTTCCTTTTAAATTGATCTTCAACTATGTAGTGCAAGGGTCTGCCTAATTGGATACAATTGAAAGTTTTGTTTAGGTTTGACCTCATATTATATGGCTTTTGATAAATCTAAAGCAAAATTCTCAAGAAAATTGTATAATGTATGGCCAACCTAAGCCCTGTTTCACACTGATGTGATGCAGAATTTGCACTGGTTTGTATGCGATTTTCCCGCACCGCATCATAATTGCACCCCGTTCCTACGAACTACTGCAGGTGTGAATTTTAAGTTAACGACACCCTGAAATCAGTTTGTAAAACGCAGTGCGATGTGCAGCATTGGATTGTATGGGTGTGAACTCCCATGTGATCTGATTCTGGTGCATACTATAACTATAGTCCCTTCGCACACAACCCTGGAAGTATGGCTAATCAATAGAAGGTGCTGTAGCGACTACCAGCTGGGACTGGAAACATCCCAGGCAAATGTACATATTTGACAGCACACCACGGATCTCGATATGATCCAAAAAAGGTTTTTATTTCAAAAAGTTCACATCACAAAGAAAAGTGTAACGTTTCAGAGCCACGCAGGACCCCTTCGTCAGGCATGTGCGGACTAAAAAGGGGTCCTGCACTTTTTTGCCGTTGATGCGGTGCGATTTGAGCCATACAAAATGTATGACTCAAATTGCACCACACAGAAATTGCATGTGAATTGAACAGGAATGTGGTGCGGTTCCTGTGCGAATCGCATGCAATGTAACGCACCGCATCACTGTGAACCAGGGCTTACTACATATATCCCTATGTATAAATTGGTGCACTGTGAAAATAATACATATCTATATATGTATACATACAAACACACTGTGATGCATTAGGCCTGGGTGTGTATGTGTATACAACACACACACACACCTATATTTATACATTTGGTGGTGGTGAAGGACAACGACGTATATTCTGATGTTTAGAATCCAAATTGAATGTATCAGTATCATGGAAAATGGCGATATGTATAAAAAATGCAGAAAAGTGATGTGCTGCAATCCATATAAAAAAGGAATTTTTATTCTACTTTTGGTATAATACATAAAAGTTTCAGGATTTTTTTCAAATGTTTTTTTAAATAGGGAACACTAAGGATCCATTTATAATGTTGGGTTTTATAAAGCATTGCAACATACAAAGTTCTCCTGCATATGGGCATCTAGGGCCATACAATGCAGAATTCAGGTGCATTTTACTGCCCGGGAAATACAGGTGCTGCGGATGGCTGCCCATAGAAATCAGTGACTGTACAATGTTTTACGCCAGTACTTACGTAAACACGTGCATGCCTATGGACGCATGACCCTGGAAACAAACTGTCTATGACCAAGGGTGTGCTTGAGTACAGTGCAAATACCATATACACCCCTACTTGCGCATGTATCCGTATATAATGGCATACAGCCATTGATTTCTGTGAACGAATGTGTCTCCAAGTAGGCAAATATGCTTGATTTTATGTTGTATGGCCTCAGGCTCCCATGCGTATGAGGCTTAGAGTGCACCTGTGCACCTTTCCCCATACAAAGTAGTGTTTTGTGTTAGGAAGCCCGTAGAAGTCAGTGGCAATGCATGAAATGTGTTGATGATTTGCATTGAATATTTACAAGCTTTGATCAGTGGCTCTATCCACTTCAGATCCTAAAGTGAAAAACACATTGAAAATGCGTATCAACGCACAAGCAAGCACATGTTAATGCATGAGAGCGGCCTTGCCTAATTCCACAAAGAAACGCACCTACACATAATCGCATAGATCTAAATGGGCCGTAAGCTCTTGGTAGCTTTTCTTTTTCATTTTGGATAGAGTAGGGGATGACTAAAACCCTGGTTATGTTTCTTTTTGCCACCTGTGTCCCATTGGCAATGTTTCCCTTCACTTCCTGTCTTGTAGATAAAACAGGAAATGAGAGAAAATCTTTCTGAAAACAGGGAATTGTCCTTTTGGACAGGTGTCACCATAACAAGTGTCCCCATTGGAAGATTTCCCCTCTGATTCTGGTGATGACTTAAAATATTGGATTTCACTGGGACCGTAACAGCAATAAAGACCTAAATAATTTATAAGTGAAAAAAACAACGATCATGTGAATATTATCAGTGTCCATATACACAATTCAGTGTTCAGTATGTATTTGTTGATCCACCACCCTCCAAGAGTGTTCTTGATAGCAGACAGCCAAATAAGTAACAAGAATACCACCACCGTCTCCCAGTGAATTGCAAACTCACCGGAACTATCGGCTGCCACTACAGCAGCATAAACACCTGTAAACCTCAGCTAGTCTCAGATGCAGCTTGTCACGGCAATCGGTGTAAAAAGAACATCCTCTCTAGTGCAGGCTCTAGCAAAATAAAGCTCACCAAGAGCAAAAAGCGCTTTCCATAGTGTAGTATTTAATATAAAAACCAAATGTGTACAAATAGGTAAACACAAATATGCCAGCTTACATATGTGGCCGCTGCCGACCCTAGGGAGGAGTTACAGTGCTGACGTCAAGCCGCTGCATGATCCCGGGTAGGCAGCGGCCACATTTTATTTTATTGGATCAATAAAGACCTGACAGGGGTTCTAACCAATCCTTAATCTATCCACAACTAATCAAAGCATCCTGGCTTTGATAAAAATGAATACCTGATTAGTTAATAGAGGTATCTGTACAGCAAGACCATTTTCCAATTGTTGGAGAATTTTGGTAAAATTTTCTGATAGTTTGATCTTTAACCCCTGAACTAGAACAATACACACTGACAACAAAGCATTGGTCTTTAAAACTGAGCTGCCACATAGATGCATATATGACAATGAGCTGCCACTGAGATGTATACATAACACTGTCAGTACAATACAATCGACAGCTATTGTTTGCGCTGGAGTGCACTCCTTTGGTGCCTCAGTACACTGACCCTGCTGTTACTAACCGCTCCCGGTCAAGTTTCTGTTTCTAAGCCGGTGGGGCAAGCTCCGGTCTTGTGGCCACTTTGACAGCCAATCAGTGATCACATGTAATGCCTCTGGTGTAAGAAACTAGTACAGTGAAAGCTCAAAAGGGTTAATCAGGAGCTTTTGAAATGTATTTGCTTTTCAGCTAAAGAAAAAAAAAAATCTGAATTAAAAAGCTCACAGAATACTGAATGATTTGTGTCAAAGTAGCAGATAACACATTCACACCCTTGTAATGGAAGCAGCTAGCAGGCAGCCTAGGTACCTGACACACTGCTAAATGTTGTTACATCCTATGGATTGACATATACATATATATCATATATGGTGTGTGAATGCTGTGTACTGGGAAGACAAAAGCTATGACCTTTTGAATAAAGATCACATGTCTTTATTTATGGGAAACCTGTCAGCACAATAAATATGTGGCTACAGCCTAGGTGTCATGCAGGTCTCTTGGTTTCAGTTGACCCTGAATAAGTGCATTGCCAGAGCAGTCAGTTACTCATTTGCATACTTGCTTTAGTCCAGTGGCTTAAAGCTGACATTTATTCTGCCTACATTTTACCTTCCCTGGTTTCCTCCCATCTGCATGTAAATTACATTTTTAAATAAAACCATTACATTTTCAATCAATACCTTATTTTAGATCCAGTGATGTCATCACTGGGTCTCTGTGCTTCTTTATGCAATAGAGGCAGAGCATGGCATGAGGGGCCAGCGGAGTTCTATACATAGCTTCCTAAAAACATCACAGCACACTGCCTCAGTACTTCTCCCAAAGTGCTCTCTGTTGCAAGCAGTGGGCTGGCTGTTAGGGGGAGTTCTGGAAATCCCAAAAAAATTCTTTGATGAGTGGGTGTCAGTGTGAAGGAGTGAGTGTTTCTAGGCAGACTGTGTGTGCATGCAAACTCTCCTAGGTAACACCCACGGTTGTTGCTACGTCGTGATGTTTCAAAGAACTGAAATCCAATGAATGAAAGGTAGGTCAGGATAGAAAGGCTGTGGAGGAAAGCGCTAGATGATGCTGGATGCTCTCTGGACAGGAAATGAGACAGGCTCTATCTGACTTTCTACAAAAAGAGAGAACAGGAAGGCTCAAACACCTTGTGCATTACCAGCAATTTATTCATATAAAATCCAAAAAGTTCCAAATGGATACGCACAAAGATAGAAGAGGAAGTGCATTAAAACACAAATTGCCACAGTGAGCTCAGCTCTGAAGAAGGGGGTACCCCCCGAAACGTGTCAGATACCAGCTTGGCAGAGTTTCATGGTCGCACATGGTATCCACACTGTGGCAGATTGTGTTTTAATGCACTTCCTCTTCTATCTTTGTGAGTATCCATTTAGCACTTTTTGGACTTTATATGAATAAATCACTGGTAATGCACTAGATGTTTATGCCTTCCTATTCTCTCTTTTTGTAGTTGCTACAGGATCTCCCTATCCAAGGAGGGCAGCACCAGCTAGGCATTTCTGGTGGAATCCACAGTCATGTATTCTGAGTGTTGGGAGCAATTGTTTTATGTCATGTCAGAGTACACCTGACTATCTGCACCTTCTAATGCACACCTATGAGAAGCTTGGAGTTTGCAGTAAAATCAGAGTAAGCAATTTCAGTAGAAGAGAGGAGCCTGTACATCTGCAAGATGGAAGGGAAGGCTGGAGTTCAGAGGTAAACAGTGAATGGATATATCTGTGAACAAAAAAAAATGGATGGAAGCTAGCCTCAAACATCTTGGTCATTTGTCTTACGCCCAAAGGGGCTTGGCCAGGGTCATGGAGGAACCCAAAGTCCTGAGATTGGGTGAGCACATTGTGCATTAGCACGTTGTAGAAGGTTTGTTTGCTGTTGGGATCAGCCTGAATAATGTATAAATAGTCACAACACCATAGAGCAAGGTGTGAATGCCTGCAGGCACCTTGTACACATAACCATCTGAAAAGTTCTTTTATTCTGCTGTGTACATGAAAGGCTGTCTGAATGAAGGTAAGATTGATTTACATAGTAGGGCTCTCTGTTATCTGGACTACAATGTCCTATAGAGAACAATGAGATGTATGGAACCTCCTCTGATTACAGATGTATAACTGGGCAGTCTGAAGTTACAGATGCAGTCTGATTACAGATGTATAACTGGGCAGTCTGAAGAAATCACAGTGGTGCTATCAGCTTATTTCCTTAGACAAGCCTGCAGTCGGCCTTCCTGGAGGACCTGGAGCCCTGGCCTGCATGCATGCTCTACATCAGACACATGGTAACTGCTGTCCTGCCAAGCCTTACCACTTGTAGTAAAGCTCCACCTAGAGGATGATTGTGTAGACTGACAACCTTGGCAGAAACTACCTAATCAAGGTTAGGATTTCCTTCAAAAAATATTCCTTCTTGGAATGTTCTTTCGATTTTCTAAGACACATTGATGGTCTTTTTCAGCCGCAGTGATTGAAAATGTTTCTGGTTTCGTATCTGAACAAACAAAATTCTGGTAATGTGGTCCTCCGTGGGGAAAAATTGTTCAAATTGTGATGCACATATGGTAGGAAACGTTTTATCTGGAATTAGAACATTTGTGGTTGTGAGGATTCATTCTTTTAAGTGATTATGCATGGTATAGGGATGTATCAAAGAACAATATAGGGATTGCTGTATAGATTTGTGTGTGTGTGTGTATGTATATACAGTTAGGTCCATATATATATGGACACAGGCACAATTTTCATTCTTGTGGCTCTGTATGCCACCAGAATAAACTAAAACGAAACAATCCAAATGAATTTGAAGTGCAGACTTTCAGCTTTAATTCAAGGGGTTGAAAATAAACATCAATTACACATTTTAGGAACTGCAGCTATTTTTATACACAGTCCCTACATTTTCAGGGGCTCAAATGTAATTGGACAAATGAATATAATCATAAAATGTTCATTTTTAATATTTTGTTAAGAATCCTTTACTGGAAATGACTGCCTGAAGTCTGGAACCCATGGACATTACCAAAGACTGGGTTTCCTCCTTTTGGATGCTTTGCCAGACTCTAACTGCAGATGTCTTCAGTTGTTATTTGTTTGTGGGTCTTACTGCCTTTAGTTTTGCCTTCAGCAAGTGAAATGCATGCTCTATTGGGTTGAGATCAGGTGACTGACTCGGCCATTGCAGAATATTCCACTTGTTTTCCTTCAAAAGCTCCTGGGTTGCAGTGTGTTTTGGATCTTTATCCATCTGTACTGTGAAGCGCTGTCCAATCAACTTTGCTGCATTTGACTGAATCTGGGCTGACAGTATATCTCTAAACACTGCAGAATTCATCCGGCAGCTTCTGTCTTCTGTCACATCATCAATAAACACCAATGACCCAGTGCCACTGGAAGCCATGCATGCCCATACTATCACACTGCCTCCACCATGTTTTACAGTTGACGTTGTGTGCTGTGGATCATGAGCTGTTCCACGCTTTCTCCACACTTTTTTTTTCTTCCCGTCATTCTGGTACAGATTAATCTTAGTTTAATCCACCCAAAGAATGCTTTTCCAGAACTGGTCTGGCTTTTTTAGATGTTTTTTTGGCAAAGTCTAAACTGGGTTTTCTATTCTTCTGGCTTATGAATGGTTTGCACCTTGTGGTGAACCCTCTGTATTTGCTCTCCTGAAGTCTTTTCTTGATAGTAGACTTTGACAATGATACGCCCACCTCCTGCAGAGTGTCCTTCACTTGTCTGGATGTTGTGAATGGCTTTACCATAGAGAGGATCCTGTGATCATCCACCACTGTTGTCTTCCATGTAAGTCCATGCCTTTTTATGTTGCTGAGCTCACCAGTGCATTTTTCTTTCCTCAGAATGTACCAAACTATTGATTTGGCTTCTCCTAATGTTGCTGCTATCTCTCTGATGGATTTGTTTTGTTTTTGAAGCCTTACTATGGTCTGTTTCACTTGCATTTACAGCTCCTCTGAACGCATGATGTAGGTTTACAGCAATAGATCCAAATGCAAATACCACACTTAGAATCAACTCCAGACCTTTTACCTGCTTAATTGATGGAAAAAAATGAAGGAGTAGCCCACAGCTGGCCATGAAACAGCTTTTGATTCAATTGTCCATTACTTTTGGTCCCTTGAAAAAGGGGAATGGCTACTCTGAAGAGCTGTAATTCCTAAATCCGTCCTCCAATTTGGATGTACATACCCTCAAATTAAACCTGAGAGTGTGCACTTTCAGCTCATATCCATTATAGAACTATAGCTTAAATATGTTTTGGTAAATACCTGAAAAAACTAAAATTGTGCCTGTGTCCAAATATATACGTGTGTGTGTGTGTGTGTGTGTCTATATAAGTACCTGTAATAATAACAATTCTCTGACTGGCATGTGTGCCAAGTCAGCAACCTCTTGCGTTCACTAAGCAGTAGGGCAACTGCTTGGCACAGAAGCTAGCAGTGATCACTGTAGTAGTGGTGCCTACTGCACTGATTTCCAGCTTACACAGGGATCAGCCAGGTATGGTACATGCATACTTTATAGTACATTGGTCCAAGCTGGACCAATATATTTATGTAAAAAAAAACAACTTTTAATATTCAGCTTTTAATAAATGTAACTTCACATTAATATTTTGTTGATGTTATAAGGAATAAAAGAAACCTACTTAATACATCTGGGAAGCCATTCAATTCTTGACAAAATTCTTAGGAGCTTTTGGACAATACTAGTTGACTCGATGATGG
Organism: Staurois parvus; assembly: GCF_062004578.1. Classification (NCBI taxonomy): domain Eukaryota; kingdom Metazoa; phylum Chordata; class Amphibia; order Anura; family Ranidae; genus Staurois; species Staurois parvus. Next base: position 2,054,608 of record NW_028318108.1, on the reverse strand, counting down.
CAGCATTGAATTCTCTCATTAATGATTTTCAGAATTTCATATGAACAATTGAAAGAAAATCTGTGTATGGCCATTTTTTATGAGCTCTAAAACTGTGAATGGTAGGTCAGGGTTGATCTGCTGGTTACTGGGATAGATACGATGCACAATAGCTTTTTCAAACCTTCTGGCATCCACCAAGGCAAGAGTAGACAATATTCAGCACGCCAGCTATGGTGAAACTACAAATCACATCATATTTCTGGCTCTGGGGGTCATTCCTGTGGATGTCAGGCTCTTGCATTGCCTCTTAGGACTTGTACTTCCATAACAGCCATAGGTTGCCTTCCCCTGCACAAAGGTAATCGAAGGTTGCTGACTGCATCCGCACCTGTTTTCTCTTGTTCTGGAGGTTCAGGTACACATTAACTCTCCTAGACATTAAGCTCTGCTGCCAGCAGAAAAACTCCAAATGCAGCAAAAATGTGTGGGAACGCAGTACCGCGTTTAGCACTTGGATGTTTATTCATTTGATTTGCCAGAGTATTTTCCATTGCCAAGACTAAAAACCCAAGTGCTAAATGCTTGGTCTCTCCCTGAGAGTCCAGGGAGTGAGTACAACACTGGAGTGAGAGTCCAGAGTGAACTCTACAAAGGCTTGTTATTACTCTGAGAGGGTAATTGTATGCATTTCAGCTATAGAAGTGTTCACGGAGAGTGCACTATTTATTTATTTATTTTATTTATTATTTTCCTTTTGTTTTGTTTTTTATGTTTATTTATTTATTTGTTTGAGTGTACACTGATTGATTGTTCACATTTATTTATTTATGGTGTACACGGAGTGATTTCACGATTCACGTGTTGCTCACGATTTGAATCTTGTTTCAATTTTTGCACATATTTGTGTTAAGTATATACTTATTGTTTGGTAAAGTATATACCAGCTGTTATTGAAGGTAATGCACCATGTAGTTTTTTGCATTTGTTTGAGGTACACACTTTATCTGGATTTATGTGGAGGTGCAAGTTGGGCACGGAAGAGTAATTTTTGTGGACATTATTTTGAATTACAAACTTTGACTGACGCAAAAAAAGGTTTTTTTATTTAATTTAATTCACTTTCAGGGGTGAAAGTGTGACTTTTTTGGATTTTTGCAGGACTTTGTTGGATTTACACAGTTTGAAGTGTATTATAATTAATATATTGTTTATTTGTGGATACCGAATTTATATAATAATATAGCGGTTAGATGCATTTACATGCGTTTCTGCCACGTTTGGCGGGTTTTGGCAGAACAATCACGTTCAGGAGAGGAACACTAAATGTTTAACTGCCCCTAAACTCTGCTGCTCCTAAACTCTGGTAAAAGCCTAAGTGTACATGGACACATAGGCTTTTATTGAGTTAACTTAAGGGGCTTTGGCAAGAAAACGCCAAAGGCGCCTAAACTCCCATTTAGGAGCAGCAGTGTTCATAAGGCCTAATGAATACCTGGGTTTGGCCCTTCACTGAAGTAACCTAAGAAGGGAAAACCCAAATACACAATGTGTTACTGAAATTTATGAAGGGGAATTCCTGATTCACCATGTTTTAGAAAACAAACAAATGTGCCTTGTTGGCATTCCAGCCATTTTTTGTTTTAGGCAGAGTGAGGTTGCATTAGAATAAGGGCTGATGTGCACTGCAGCTGATAAACTCACGTTTAGGAGCTGTTTTTTTCAGCAGCCCCTGAACTCTCCCTAATGTTTTCCTATGTGTCCATGTACACGTCTTCATTTACAGTCGTTTACAGACATTTGAGTTTACAGTCTTTTTTTTGAACGCACCAAACTTGCGTTCAGCAGTCGATTTTATCAGCGTTTCAAACGCAAAACACTTGTAAACGTGGCAAATCGCGTTTATAAGTGTTTGCGTTTGAAATTTTTTTTTCAACTCTTCCAGTTTCGGATGCTGTCCAGAGCCTTTTTTCATCATGAAAAATGCATGGAAAGTATTTTCAAGGTACTCAGATGGACAAAACACTGCACACAGGATGATCCTACCAATCTTGTCACACATTATAATGACCAATTCACACCTCAGACCTCTCCCACCCTTGGAAACAAAAGATATGTTAGTGCCCATTCACACCTCAAATTCCTCATGAAGATCCCCTGCCAGGTGGCCTTACTGACTGACTCCACCAGACACCTTTCCCACCCTTGGAAACAAAAGAAATGTTAATAAGCAACTCCCACCTAGCTAATATCAACACATAATGCTGTTTCTGCTTTTACTGTGTGTATGTCTCTGAAACAGTCTGAAATAGTTACTAATTTACCACTTTTCAGAGCATTCTGGGCATTTGGGAGGTTCTCCTGTGCTTCTCTTTAAAAAAAGTTTCTAAACGCGTTATGCGAACGCGGCTAAACAGACTTTTTTTAACCTACGTTTTCCAGCAGTCAGTTTCCATCATTCAGAAACCTCCCATGTACATGGGGCCTAACTGTCAGGTTTGTGTCACTGCCTTTAGCTCTGTTGATTTCTGTTCTTGTCACCAGGACAGGATATAAATGTTCTTTTTCCGGAGATAACACAGACAGCAGTAACATTTTACAGAGACTCTAACTTATCCCTGTGCTAAAAAAAAAACAAAACATTTTTGTCATTGTTGAAGAGAATTTTCTTCACTTCCTGTCCTTGTTATTGCCTGATTAGGGCAGGAAGTGATGGTAAATCTCTCCTAGAGGCACCCAGACAACAATAAAATGTATCCTTGCCTACATTATCTAACACAAACCTTGGCATTAGTTGCTCTTGAAATGCAGCCTGGAGCCATGTGTTATTTTTTGTATCTGAAACAATGTAAAGTAATCCATTGTTTTTTTTCCCAATACTGTCAGCTTCATTACAAATACAAAATACCACCCATTTACATCTCATTTCTGGATGTAATTTGTCATCAACCTATCCAGGACAGCTGGTTTATGGCTCAGATAAGACCCAGAAGTCATACATTTGTCCATTTTAGGCTTGCCTGCCCTTGTCTGGGCAATGTAGACCATGATTTCTCTTTCTGAGCAATGTATACAATGGTTTCTCTTTTCCTGAGCAATGCAGACCATGATTCTTCTCTCTGAGCAATGCAGAACATGATTCTTCTCTCTGAGCAATGCAGAACATGATTCTTCTCTCTGAGCAATGCAGAACATGATTCTTCTCTCTGAGCAATGCAGAACATGATTCTTCTCTCTGAGCAATGCAGAACATGATTCTTCTCTCTGAGCAATGCAGACCATGATTCTTCTCTCTGAGCAATGCAGAACATGATTCTTCTCTCTGAGCAATGCAGAGCATGATTCCTTCTTTCTGGGCAATGTATATCAATGAAGATCATGATTTCTCCTTCTGGGCAATGTAGACTGTGATTTCTCATCTGAGCATTGTAGACCATGTTTTCTTCTTTTGAGCAGTATAGGCGATGATTTCTCCTTCAGAGTAATGCAGACCTTGACTTCTTCTTTCTGAGCAATATAGAGCATGATTTCTCCTTCTGAGCAATGTAGACTGTGATTTCTACTTCTGCACAGTGTAGGCCATGATTTCTCTTTCTGAGTAGTGCAGACCATGAGTTCTTCTTTTTGGCAATGCAGTCCATTCTGAGCAATGTAGACTATGAGTTCTTCTGGGCATTGTAGACCAATGCAGACCATGGTTTCTTCTTCTGAGCAATGTAGACCATGAATTCTCCTGCATAGTGTACGCCATGATTTCTCCTGCTGATCACTGCAGACCTTGATTTCTTCTTTCTGAGCAATGTAAACCATGATACTCTTTTAGAGAAGGGTAGAGCATGATTTCTCTTTGAAACCTTAAAAATAACACTGAGTTTGGTCAGCTTTTCCCTGCATGTTATTGCCGTTTGTGGCAATGTTGGTGTAAGCCCTGTACCTATATATGTCACGCTTTGCCAGTGCCTAGATTGATTATTGGTCTGTGACAGATCAGACCTTTCAGCTATGCTGCTCTTCTCACTTGTTTGGTTCAATCTATGCACCCATCAGCAGGATAATCATGCTTTAAGCTATAAGGGGGAGCACACATTTGGGCTGAGCGATTAAACCTGACAGCCTGAAGCCCACAGGAACTGGCAAGTTTTTGTTTTTAAAGGCCAGTAGGCATAAATTACAAGCTGGTTTATGTAAATGCTGTTTTAACTAAATTTGTGGAATAATATTTATCAGTTTAAGGAAATTATCCATACAGAAGATATTTAAACTGAAGGCAGCATAGAACATGAAGAGCCATGTCCTCAAACGGTCCTTAATGTAGTCCAAATAGAAACTGTACTCTACACAGTAATTGACAATTTAATTATCAGTGGGTGCTTGAAGTTATTGCTAAGGATAATGTGCCAAAAGAACATATTAAGATCGCAAGCCACCAGAAATCCAAATAAATGTGCTTCACATGTTTATGATGAAGACAGCCTCAAAGAAGTCATAGGAAGCTGACATTTTGGAGCCCTTGCAAGGTCCCATCCACAATCCGAAATAGTGACTTTAAGAATGAACCTAACACACACATACATTTATAGATCTATATATATAGATAGATAGATAGATAGATAGATAGATAGATAGATAGATAGATATCATCATGGGTTGCACCAGGGTGTATATGTGTGTGTCTGTCACCATCTCACCTTAAAAATGGGACCATCTGTGGACCAGAAAGTTTTTGGCTTTTTATGACTTATGTTACACTGTTTTCACAATAAATATGTGGTTTTGTATCTTCAAACTTTAACATTCCTGTCATTGGTGACAACTTGGTAGGATTGCTTGGAGAAGTAAATACCAACCTGGTTCCTCTCATTGCTAACTTGCGGGCTGGATCAGAGGTGTGCCATGATCCTAGTGTTGCAGGTTATAGATGAAAAATTTTATTATTATTATACAGGATTTATATAGTGCCAACAGTTTGCTCAGCGCTTTACAATATAACGGGAGACAGTACAGCAACAATACAGTTCAATACAAGAGGGATTTGAGGGCCCTGCTCCTTGGAGCTTACAATCTTTGATGAACTGATTTGAAAAGTTGCATTGATACAAAACTATGTTCCCCATCAGGTCCTCTTCTTGTCATTACTGTAACCTTTTTCAATCACTTTAAAGTCTTTTTCACATGGGTGTATTACAGCGTACATCAGTGACCAGACGGGCATACACAGTTGTTCCGTGAATCCCCAATGCAGACAGTCCCATTAATTTCTATTGGAATGCAGCTGCTGCGCAGACACAGCCAATTTCACAGCTGTGTGGGTGCGTATCCTCAACAGCATGACTATGTGCGTTTGGGACTGTGCATCCACACAGCTGTCAAAACGGGATCAGCAGCTGTGTCTATGCAGCCGCTGTGTCCCAATTGGAAGAAATGGGACTACCTGCATTGGGGATTCACGGAACATCTGGGCAAACTGGTACGCCCATGTAAACAATTCCTAAAGCTCAACCCTCTTTTTTTAGATATGGAAAAATTTCTGTGAAATTTTTATTGTTGTCCATACTCTTGTTGTACCTCCTACCCTGTCCATCTGATAGTCTGTGACGTAAGGAGAAGGAATGAGAGGAACAGTCATCACTGGAAGCATGTTATAAAAAAGTAAATAAGAGGCCATTGTTTTTTGCAACCTGCATTGTTTTCTGCTATTGCTTAAATTTGGAAACTATACCTATATACTTCTTTAGCAAACTTTGACCACTATCCTCCCCTCATATTCCGGCTGCTCCTTTCTTCAATAATCCTGTAATTCCACCAGGTATGTAACCTGCCCATTTTAGCTGGTGGTTGAACAAAGGCCTTTACTGCATACACCGATTTCTTGACCACAGGAATGTTCAACCTTCCTCTTATTTTGTGCAGTCTCTTGAGATGCCCCCTCCTAATTGTTTCCATTTGCAACAAATTCTCCATTTTCTCCACTCTTTACAGAAATGGAGCCCTGACCTCGTAGTGTGTTTAATATTTGAAAATAGATGTATCTGAGAGACTCAACAGTGGGGTTGCATCTCAATATTGTACAAACTATTCACTACTGTGGTATTAAAGCTTTCCTACCAAATGGCATGGGAGAGGGACTTGGGCATTTCCCCCTGAGCAAGGGACTCAAAGGCCTGGACAGCCCACATAAAGCAGTCATCCATGTAGCATTGATCGAAGCAGGCTACAAGGTGTATACTAGATGGTACCTGGCATCGGATCACCTTCAAGCCACCCTGCTTCCTTGGTTGTGGTCAGGTGGGAAGAGCTCTCCGTACATGGTGGACCTGTCCTAAGGTGCGTCGCTTTGGATAAGGGTCCACTCTTATACAGTCGCTTACCAAGGTCAGCATCCCAAAGGATGCTGGAACAGCACTACTGATTGCCCCAGTGGCTGATATATCCTGAGACATTCACAGACTTTGATCCATTTTATGTTCCTAGCGGCTAAGATCGCCATAGCAACAGCCTGGAAAAGTCCAGTGATTGACCTGGCCTTCATGAAGCATAAATTGATGTGGATCATGCTCAATGAAAAGACAGTGAGTGTCCTATGTGATTAACAAACCATCTTTGAAAAAGTATGGAACCCCTGGCTCTTTTATCTACATGTTCTGGACATCTAGCAGTGGATCTGAGACTTGATGACGATGGATCCCAGGATGGATGTACCTTTTTACTCTTCTTTTTCCTTTTTCTCAACCTTTCTTTCATTTCTATTCTTTACAAACTCTTTCTGCTTTCCTAGTAAGCTGGTTTCTGCTGTTAAAACTTGGTCTTGTCTATTGGTTTAATACAAGTGATACTTTCATGCAAGAATGATGATGTGGTCCCACGGCCCTAAACATGTTATTGGGTCAGATAGGTATTTCTACATAGGCCTGTTGTGGCTGATCTTGGTTTATTTAGTGGAGATTAGAATTATGATTATGGGTTAACCTACTTTATCAACTATGCTTAACCCTATGGCTGATGCTTTGGGATCTTCCTGCCAACATTATCAGCAACTGTAATTTCTGTTTCTATCTTCTGTATTGAATGTAATGCATATTTCCATATTATTTTGTATCGCTTGCTGTCAATGGTTGAACAAAAATGTACCTATATTATGTGTCAATGCATTGTGGGCTAACATGGTGGCTTGTGGTTGAATTATGGTGAGCATGGAGAGGGTGGCAGTGTTGCAGCTGAGGTGTGAGCAAGCATTATCACCCTACTGCAATGCAAATGTGTGAATGTGGCCTTAAAAAAAAAAAAAAGAAGGCATTTACAATTGTGACATTACATGACATGACAGTAACTTTTGTAACAACATATCTGATGTAAGGAGCCCTTCACACGAGCGTAAACAGTTCCAACTCGGGGGGGGGGAAAAAAATACGCATGAATACTACTTTTTACTTTCATTTACATAAGTTTTTAAATCCGTCTTTTGTTAAGTTTAGTTTACATCAGCATTTGTTTTTCACACGACCGTTCATGTCAAGGTTTGTGTCCTTTTCAATTTTTGCAGACATAAGTGGATGTCATCCATCCGTTTTTTTTTCCATTTTTTACCGTTTTTAGATGAGACACACATATTTTGTCTTCAGCTATGACTTTTTTTTTTTTTTTTTTTTTGCAACAACTTTTTTCTTCATGCGTTTTTGTAACGGAAGTGATGCCGCTTGTGTAAAAAAAAACAAAACCCTGAGTGTTGGAGTTTTTGGGCATTTTAACTGCCCAAGGCAAATGGTATATACCAGTGCCGCATGCCTCTGCTGTGGCACCAAGGGAAGTGCATGTTTTTCTCAGCATTTGTGTGTTTGAATGCTGTATAGGTTCTCAAGCTGTAGCGTGAAGGGAGGGGATTGCAAGAGATTCCTACTTGGAGGTCTCCTTTTGTCACCTGAGTTAGTGTGATCTTAAAGTGATCCTATCATAAACCTGGGCAATTCTAATTGAGTATATGATAATAAGAAATGAAAAGGTAGTGGTTAATTGCAGGCAGGGTAACCAGTAGATGTAAAAATACAGGATGATAAAGCGGTATTCAAATCTTTATCTTTCCTGAGAAAGTCAGGTTTGACCCTGAGCCTTCAGGTCATTGATGGCACCCATCACATTAAATGACCAATAGGGAGACTTAGATGTCAAGGACTTCTGATGAAAAGTGAGATTTCCATATAACTCCAGCTACTATCTGCTGATCATTTTGACATACAGTACTTTTTGGGGAGGAAGGTAGTTGCTGATCATGCAACCTTTCATCATATGGTCTGTGGTGCCCAGGTTTGCGATGTGAACATGCGCATTTATTAAAGTCTAACTTCAGACAGATACAAAAAAAAACAGTTACTGGAGCCCTATATTCATGTAAAAAAATGCATTTTTACTGCAAGCAGTCTAAGTGCCTGGATTGTACTTGGTGTACGTTTCTTATAATCCATGTACAGCAAAGCTTAGACTGAGAGAGGGAGAAGCAGCACAAAGAGGCAATGAGTTGTGCTACAGTGCAAGTTCAAGTCCATTATTTCCAACACACGCTCCTGAAAGTGGTTGTACATTTAAATGGGTGCTGTAGCAACCACTGGTTGGAAACCATAGACATCCAAAGTGAGAAGTATGTCACAAGCAGACCACGCATCTCCACTCCAGATCCAAAGCTTTATTCAGCAATCACATTATAGTTACTATAGCAAATTTTCGGAGCCTCCAGAACCCCTTCAGAACATGCCTGATAAAGGAGTCCTGCAAGGCTCTGAAACATTGCTATTGTAACTATCATATGATCACTGAATAAAGCTTTGGACCCATAGTGGAGATGCTTGGTGTGCTGGTACTACAGTGCAAGGATCATGCTGACATGAGGAGAGAGCAGAGATTAGCTCATCAGTCGGCTGCTTCTCATAACCTGTAAGGGCACCTTTACACACATGGCAAGGACTGCTGTGCTTCTGAAAAGTGATTCATGTTCAGGCCGAGTTTCAGAGGCGTTTGACAGGCAGTAATGAGGCAATATATGATCTGGGGTGTAAACCACAAATCACAAGTGTAAATGAGCCCTTGGTGTTATTGAACTGCAGCTGAGAAAGATCAAGTCTCCTACTCGGCCAGACAGGCCTGTACTGTGTGGCGGAGCAGTGTAAATCTCACTGGACTGGATAGACAGAAACACAAATCCTTTTGGCAGGTAAAACAACTCAACTCCACGTCATTATGTGTATTTTACCTTTTTACCAGTTCAATTTTATATACTGATGAAGCGAGTGTAGGTACACAGATCTGTTTTGATACTGGCCTTCTGTAATCCGTAGTATTTCAACACTGTATTTAGATACCTGTCTGGATGAAAAGCTAAAGCTTCAATGGCTGTGCCAAGGGAGGCAGTAAAGTTCCTCTGGCAGTGGACTGAGCCATGCCCACCAGAAAAATAACATCTTGGCTACAGTTTTACTAAAATATGCATCACTGGAATTCAAGGGGCTTTCAGCATTAATTGGAAGGTCGAGTCCTGCTTAAACCTGTCCCGGACTGCTGTGTGAATGGAGGGGTGGGGGGTGCTTAATGTACTCAGACGGTGAATGTTTCTATAGTGAATTGTTGATAGGAAGAAGTACAAGAGGCTGGTGAGGGTGTAGAAGTGCATTGTTATTTTTATCCTTTTTATATGGACCCTTACAGTGGTAGTCAAGTCTTTTTTTTTTATCTTTTAAGTGAATATCTCCTAAATATGCACCGTTTAGGAGATATTTACTGTAGCAGCACTAGTGATGTCACTGGCGCATGCGCACTGCGCTCTCAATGGACGGCGCACATGCATGGAAGTGACATCATTGCGGCACGGTCAGAAGGAAGACCAGGTGAAGATGGAAGCCGAGACAGCTCTTTGCTGGAGGGATTTGTTTGCAGGTAAGTCTTTCATAATGTTCTAGTATGCGATGCCTGCTAGCACATTATGCTCTTAGCTTGCAGGGAGAAGTTTTTTTTTTTTTGTTTTTTGTTTTTTGTTTTTTACTACCGCTTTAGGTGAACCCTTAGGCCCCGTTTACACATAGTGAGGTGACTTGTGTTTTTACTGCACTGGATGAATGCAGGTTGCAGCTAGGAAACACAGAAAACGATTTGTTTTTTATATGCCCTGTTCAAACCACACCACAGCCCGGAGATGCAGTGCCGTGAGCTGCAATAAAATGTAGACATGCTCCATTTTATCACATTGTGTAAGAAGCAGGGGCGGACTGACCATTTGGAAACTCGGGCACTGCCCGAGGGCCCGGGGTCAGTAGGGGGCCCCATTAGATGCCCCTGGTACCTTTTCCATAGGCTTTTTTGAGTTTGGGCAAGGACACAGGGGCCCCATGATCCCCTATTGCCCGGGGGTCCCATGAGTTGTCAGTCCGCCCCTGGTAGGAAGACATCATATGTCACTGTACAGCGTCTCAATGCACCGCTCTGCAATGACATAAATGAAGTGTCATTTTGTGTACTTTGAGTAAAGTTGACACAAAAAAGGGAATTGTATGATGCACTGAAAACGTGCATCACACTGCCCCCTACCGCCAACTCACTGCACCGAAATGGAGAGAGCTGCCCACACACCAAATTGCAGTGGTTTAGTGTGCAGGCAGTGCGAACAGGCCCTTAAGGTGCTTTGCTCAATAAAGGAGTTGTAAACATATACCCAGTGAAGTGACTGGCCTCAGGTGATACACAAAGATAAAACAAATCCTCCTACATAAGTTGTACCTGGTTACCTATAGCCGTCTTTCCTCTGCATCCATTCAAAGTGCAGAATTTACACAGGATCTCACAGCTCTGAAAGTAGGGTGTGGGGAGCCGAAGTTACATAAGTGAGTAGAGCTCTGAGAGCTGATTTGAGGGAAGGGACACACCCCCCTTCACACAGCTAACCGGAACAGAGCTGAGGCTGTTAATAACAGGCTGTGCCCTCCCCCGTCACCATTTTTCTTTTGGTGTCAGGAAAACTTGTCAGAAGTGATTCATGCAGATAGCAGAGGAACAAGGCAGCAAACAGAAATTACACTTAGTATTCTGGTTTGAGATAAGTATGCACTATAGACGGATATGCTTTGTTCATATTTCATATCTAAGGTTCACAACCACTTTAAGGTAACAGGTTAGCATTGATGCCATTTTCACCTTGGCTGCGTATGGCCTCCTATTGCTCCCCTACTACTCTAAAAAAATTGCTGGGAGCAATGAAACAAGTCCTGTGTAAAACTGGCCATACACCACCCAAATCTGGGGCCAATTAATGCTGAATTGGCTGAAATTTGAGCTGTTATTATTATTTTTATATATTACAGGATTTATATAGCGCCAACATTTTGCTCAGCACTTTGCTATTAGAGGCTCTGTCAGCTCCACTGGCTCAACAAGCTTTGATTTAAAAAAAAAAAAATCAAATGAGTGGGCAGAAAATTGGCGGTCAAACAGAGCCTGCGTCTAGTCAGATACAGTCACTGTTCAGGTATTCAGATAGCCGCAGGTGCTGTGGCTGTCTGAATACAATAGTCGCCAAGGGTGATTCCTCCATTTTTTGACTTGAACGGGAATCAAGTGATTTCGTCTAAAAGGGAAGTGTACAAGTCTATGAGCAACTTGGAACACAGGACTCTCTCCCATCCCCATGTGACAACACCGGTGCTGTCTGCACATGTTAGGAGTGGGAGTGAATCAAGACCCCTCCATTATCTGGAAGCACCAGATCTTTTTCTTCGCTTCCGGAAGCCAGATGGAGCAGCCGGGCGCAAATGAAAGGTAAGTGTTACTGCCAGTGAGCTCATTGTGAAAGCCAACCTTTTACTTTGACTGGCTTAGAAAGACAACAGGTTCACATAATTGGTACCATCCACTCGTTGCCAAGTGGTATCAGAAGGAAATTAAATTGCTGGGTTTTGAGTCATCTTTCAGAAATTATTGGAATTTTAATAGGTCAATGCAAAGCTTTGGGAAATACATAATGTATGCTTATGTTACATTCTGTCTTGGCATCAGTTTTTATCACAGTATACAGAAGTTGGCAGCTGGCCAGGAAATGGGTTAAGCAAGGTGTGCCGTTGTGGGAAATAGGTCATGCACATTCAGTAAATGTATGACATGTTAAATATAAACCAACGCCATTTTGCAGCAGATTCATCAATCATAGCTGTTTTAATGGGGTTGCACATAGTATATTTGGCTACTTTTACATTTGACTCTTTTCAATGTGATAATGGATGTCCCATAAACCCTGGTTCAGATACAAGCTTTATTAACTTAAGATATAAAAAAAAGTAGCAAACCTACAATAAAAACCATCCGAGAGTATTGACATATTTTTGGTTTGTATGCATCAAAACCTTTTTCTTTGGATTCTTTTAGGGCTAGGGTTACAAACTCAATGCATTCTGTCACTGATAAGCAGCTGGGAAATGTGTTAGAAATGAAGAAGTGGGCAGCACAGTGGCTAAATGGTTAGCATTTCTGCCTGGCAGTACTAAGGTTGTTGGTTCGAATCCCAACCATGGCACCACCTGCCTGGAGTTTGCATGTTCTCCCTGTGCCTGTGTGGGTTTTCTCTGGGTACTCCGGTTTCCTCCCACACTCTAAAGACATGCTGGTAGGTTAATTGGATCCTGTCTAAATTGGCCTTAGTATGTGTATGTATGAATGTAAGTTAGCGACCTTTAGATTGTATTCCCCTTGAGGGTTAGGGACTGATGTGAATGTACAATATGTGAAGCGCTGCGTAAATTGACGGTGTTATATAAGCACCTGTAATAAATAATTAAATAAATAAGAAGTGGCTTGGTCAAGATGCGAAACAACATCTTCAACATTATAGAACATGTCCAGTTGAATGTGACTGACTACTACTAGCTTTAAATGTTTTCACAGTTTGAAAAGTGAAGCACAATGTAGCACAATTGAAGGGCCATGGTGAAGTTTGAGAATAAAAATATGTACTTAAATGTCAATAAGTAAGGTACATCTAGAGCCAAAACCATTTTACTTTAGGATAAAGTAGTGTTAAGTTAGGTTAGAACCAGGGGTGGACTGACCATTTGGAAACTCAGGCACTGCCCGAGGGCCCGGGGTCAGTAGGGGGCCCCAAGAGATGCCCCTGGTACCTTTTTTCATAGGCTTTTTTGAGTTTGGGCAAGGACACAGGGGCCCCATGAACCCCTATTGCCCAGGGGCCCATGAGTTGTCAGTCTGCCCCTAGTTAGAACCCCAGTCAGACTTTTCTTCTGCTCTGTGTGTCCACATTGGAGAGATTTTTCTCCGAACTTTGGTCTTGGAGATACAGCAGTAAGTGATAGGAAATCTCATAAAAGTGGGGGAAACTGCCCTCTTAGCGAGTTGTCACTGGAACAGGGGTCCCCATAGGAATGTTTCTCCCTTAACTCCTATTCTGATGGAAACCATAAAAATGTGGATATCCTATTATTATCTTATTATTTGTCCCAGCAACATTACTCATAAGAAGTAACAGAAAGGGAAAATGTTCCCAGTGGACACGTAAGCAGCAATAAAAACCTTACAGCAAATCAAGTTCTCCCCTACTCTACCCAAAATGATGGCAATAAAAGATGGGTATAAACACACTTATAAGACCAAAAAGGTGATGTGGCAGTCAAAGGACTAGGCACCTCATTGCCTCTAGGACCAGCTTGCCATGCCTCATTCCCTGCTTTGTTTCTATCGGGAGGCTAGAGATGGCCATCTTGGTAAAGAAGTAGGTCTTTGCTCTCTCGTGTTAGATCTGCCCAGCTGATGACTGGTGTGGTAATGATCAAGAAGCAGCAGTAGAGGAAAGCTGAGATACACAGAATAAATGGGATAAAAGCAGGGAGCTGATCACATTACGTGTTCTCAGATACAGTTAACTCTCCAGCAAGGAGAAAAGTGAGCAGTACAGCTGTGAGGTGACCAAATGTTGAGAAACTCATGAGGCTATCAGTCAGAGGCATTATTTGAATATGTTACCCCTCCAAAAGGTCTGTATTGCAAGTTTGTAGCATTTATACATCAGAAGTCATTAAAGTTTAAGATATACACTTTTGTCCCACGAGTGCCAATAAGTAATTTGAATTTTAGGATTCTGAGACCAGCTGTGACTGCCAATGCCATGCTGTGACTTTGGGTGGATGGAGAGATAAAGGGGGAGGCACAGTTCTGTGTAACTTGGCTCTATACTGGAATTTGGTGGACTGGACATAAGGGGTTTGTATGGAAAAGTAAGCTTGTAAAATTAGCTTCCAGTGAGGAAAGAGCTAAGCTGAGAACTCTTCTTCCATACTGTAATAATGACCTTTTGGCAGGACAGATGTAGAATTGCACTTTATTATCCACACAGCCAGCCATTGGGGTGTCATGTTCTGCCATAATGTACCTTTTATATTTTCCTACTGTAAGCAGGAGTAATGGTTGAATGTATAAAAGATTTTTTCCATATGATTTACATCTTTTCAAAACTAGACAAAAGACAAGGCGTCAAATTGGTATCATAGAATCATAAATATAATAAAAATCAATAATTTCCTATTCTTTACAGTTACCCCAATCTTCTTGTGTCATGTCTTTTACTGTTGTTAAGTTTTGTGAATTTTTCTGGAGCATATAGTTTCATGGACACTCCTGGACGAATTACATTTTTATTTAGTTTTGAAAGGGTAAAGTAGAAAACAGTGTGGTTAAAAAATACATTTTCTATCAAAAGCTTCAAAGAAAAGTAAAGTGTATACTGCAATTCATAAGAAAATGATTTTTTTTTTTTTTTTTTACCTTCAGTAATAAAAAAAACAGAAGTCAGATTGCATAAATGCATTTTTTCAACTGTACCATTTGTTGCAGTTTGACCAAAAACCATGTTCTGGCAGCACGTTGGTGAGCCGAACCTCTGCACAGTGCTTCAGTCAACAGTGCTTTGAGGTTGACACTATCTATCATTACTATTGTGAAAGTGTGGTTGATGCAAGAACCTACCATATAAGTGTTTAATATTGTGATAAGGGTGTTATTTCTAGGTTGGCAACAGTTGCGTATCTGTATTTTCATGAAACTCAAGTAGTTCCATTTCTCCATTTTCCCAACTACTAAAGGTTTCTGCCTTCCCACGGGGTATGGCTGTTGTATATGGTGCAGGTCTACATTTAATTGTCAATAAAACTACATATAGTAGCGATACAATGTTATTACCTTCTTGCCATTTTGGTATTGGTGCCATTTTGGCTTATCTCAGAGAGTTTACACTACACTCAGAGCAGGCTTGGCATGTAGTGACAGTGCTACTGTTCTCCTTTAATCTGCAGCAAACTTTGCAAATACAGCCATTGGGCCCCCAACACAGGAATTCTCCCGATGCTAACAATTTATTTGTGGTCCCTACATGTTACATGATCTACTGAAGAGAACTGAAAAAAAGTTATTTGTGATGTACTGGACTCTGATTGCTAGAGATCAGAGGAGATCAATAGCACTGTTGGTAAGCGCTGGGCCCAGGTCCTGCTTCCTACGCATGCGCAGTTAGAACCCTATATAAATCTATGGGATTCTACTGCAGATGTGCAGGCAGCAGGAAGTAGAAAATACATCAGTCATAGATAAACATTGCTGCAGATCACTGGTGGACTTGGTGCCAGAGAATTGGGTGACTATACAGTTGAAGAACAAGGAGTGTGCGTTTACATCAATACGGTGAGAGTGGGGAGAAAGGGTGAGCAAATGATCAGAAAATGCTATTTGAAAGTTTCCTCAAGATAACCAATCGAGCAATTATGTATTTTTCAGTGTATTGCATAACGATAATAACGGCAATAATACAATTGTCTAACGTATTAAACTTTGAACTGCTTTAAAACATGTTTGCTAAGATCTCGCATCATGCAAAGCAGCACATGTACAGTGCCTTGAAAAAGTATTCATACCTCTTAAACTTTTCCACATTTTGTCATTTTACAAACAAAAATGTAAATGTATTTTTGGGGATTTTATGTGATTGAAAAGTGTGGCATGCATTTGTATTCAGCCCTCCTCAGTCAGTACTTTAAAGAACCACCATTCACTGCAACTACAGCTACAAGTCTTTTTTGGTATGTTGCTACCAGCTTTGCACATCTAGAGAGTGAAATTTTTGCCCATTCTTTGAAAAAGAGTCTTGCCACAGATTCTCAATTGGATTTATTTCTGGACTTTGACTGGACCATTCTAACACATGAATATGCTTTGATCTAAACCATTCCATTGTAGCTCTGGCTGTATGTTTAGGGTCGTTGTCCTGCTGGAAGGTGAACCTCCGCCCCAGTCTCAAGCCTTTTGCAGACTCTAACAGGTCTTCTTCTAAGATTTCCCTGTATTTGGCTCCATCCATCTTCCCATCAACTCTGACCAGCTTCTGAAGAAAAGCATCCCCACAACATGATGCTGCCACCACCATGTTTCACGGTGGGGGTCGTGTGTTCAGGGTGATGTGTTTTTTTTCCGCCACACATAGAGTTTTTCTTTTAGGCCAAACAGTTCAATTTTGGTCTCATCTGACCACAGCACCTTCTTCCACATGTTTGCTGTGTCCCTAACTTGGCTTCTCGCAAACTGAAAACAGGACTTCTTATGGCTTTCTTTCAAGAATGGCTTTCTTCTTGCCACTCTTCCATAAAGGCCAGATTTGTGGAGTGCACGACTAATAGTTGTCCTGTGGACAGATTCTCCCACCTGAGCTGTGGATCTCTGCAGCTCCTCCAGAGTTACCATTGGCTTCTTGGCTGCTTCTCTGATTAATGCTCTCCTTGCTCGGCCTGTCAGTTTAGATGGACAGCCATGTCATGGTAGGTTTGCAGTTGTGCCATACTCTTTCCATTTTCAGATGATGGATTGAACAGTGTTCCACGAGATGTTCAAAGCTTGAGATATTTTTTTATACCCTAACCCTGCTTTAAACTTCTCTACGACTTCCCTGATCTGTCTGGTGTGTTACTTGGCTTTCATGATGCTGTTTATTCACTAATGTCCTCTAACAAACCTCTGAGGGCTTCACAGAACAGCAGTATTTATACAGAGATTAAATTACACACCGGTGGACTCTATTTACTAATTAGGTGACTTCTAAAGGCAATTGGTTCCACTAGATTTTAGTTAGGTGTGTGAGAGTAAAGGGGGCTAAAACAAATGCCTGTCACACTTTTCAGATATTTATTTGAGAAAAATTTTGAAAACCATTTATCATTTTCCTTCTACTTTACAGTTATGTGCCACTTTGTGTTGGTCTATCACATAAAATCCCAATAAAATATATTTACGTTTTTAGCTTTAACTTGGCAAAATGTGGAAAATTTCAAGGGGTATGAATACTTTTTCAAGGTACTGTAATAACAGAACAGTGTCTGGTCACTGTACATGTCTCTAGGCCTCATGCACACTGGGCATTTGCCCAGCTCTTATAAACGCCTTCCACCTGACAAGAGTTTAAAAACATGTCCTAAACTGCATTTTTCAAACACGTTTAGGTGTGGTTGGACGCATTCAGGCATGTCAAGTGTTTTAACGTTCATTCATGTCATTGGCCATTCTGTCCATTTAAATGAATGAACGCTCAAGCACTAAATGTGCCTAGTGTTTGGACATGCTTTACACGTGTTTAGGTGCATGTGGCATTCTTTCTGCCCAAATGTTTTTCTCCAATGCACAAGTGATGTGTTTTTTTTTTTTTGGTTTTTTTTTTGCGCCTGTAAACGCTATGTGTGCAAGGACACATAGGCCAACATAGAGGGGCATATAGAGACCAAAAAAAAAGTCAAACACCCCTAACAGCCACATCTTTACCACCCAGTGTGCATGAGGACTTAAAGCTGTTGTAATAAATTTATCCCAGAGAACAGGTCCTTTAAAATATTTCCTGAAGTTTTGATTTGGAAGATTACATAAATAATAATAATTATTATTATACAGGATTTATATAGCACCAACAGTTTTCACAGATCTTTACAATATATTATAGTCTTTATCCACCGGAGATATCTTGTAGCATGGCCTACACAGCTGCTTGTTGTGGAGAAAAGGTTGCTACTGCTACTTTTGTTTGTGGCTGAGTGACTGGCCACCTACCCATTCCCACAGAGTTTAGAGCAGGGGTGTCAAACTGGCGGCCCTCTAGCTGTTGCAAAACTACAAGTCCCATCATGCCTCTGCCTTTGGGAGTCATGCTTGTAACTATCCATCTTGCAATGCCTCATGGGACTTGTAGTTTGGCAACAGCTGAAGGGCTGCCAGTTTGACACCCGTGGTTTAGAGCATTATCATATCATCCTCAAACGGGAACCTCCCTCACCGATCTAAGGTTGAACTATGGTAGAAGTGTGCTTCACTGCACTGTTCTCACCTAGAATCATCCACCAGATCAACATACATATTGGCTTCCTTTCAGTGGATGCTCAGAATTGTAGTTTTCTGGCATGCATTTACATTTCACAGAGTGTTTAGTTTTCTTTGCCCAGAGTTTTAGCTTTTGAAAGAAAGATCTTGTGGGAGAAATCAGTAGGTTTCCAGCCAGGCACTTTCAGAAAAATGGGTGTCTCTATATTTGACTGTATTTGCTGTACCAAAAACACCCCTGTCCAATGTAATTTCACAGATGTCACAATATATTCCTTCAGAATTAAAAGCATGCACACAACCCTAAATTTTCTTTAGGAAGATGTACCCTCAAGGATGCTACACCTGCTCGCATCTCTATTATGTAACTATAATTACTGTACCAAGGATAATTTAAAGCCAAATGCAGTGTTCTTTTAAATACAACTATTCTACTACCTGATGTTGACTGGATATCCGTTTCTGTAAACCCCCACCACACACACTCAAGAGAGGGAGGGGCAATACTAGGAGCTAGTCAAATATGCTGATGAAAATTCTGACAGAAGAGCAGAAGGATGACCTTATCAGTGTAGTACTGCTCCTTTTGCTGTCCAATCACATTCTGGGGATGGGAGGTGACCAGGCTGTATTGCTTAACTACAGAGGAAGAAGGCTAGTGACCTCCTTGGCTGTGCTGTGTGACTCCATGGTTCAAATGGACAAAAATACGAATTATTTGGCAAACTAAGTCAACTTCCATGTATGTTTCAGCTACTTTAAATTTAGCTGTTTGCATTAAGTTTAGCTGTAAATTGATTGCCTCCTCTGCCATTAGTGTCCAGCTTTCCATTGATATCTATTGCATGCATGTAATTCCTTTGACTGTTACGTTGGGTGTAGTGAAAATGAAAGTCAAGCCGTACAAAACTCAATCATTTTGAAACTGAAGTTTGAACTTGAAACCCACGCCTAAAGATCATACTCTCCCTATATGGTAGGAAATGTAGATTAGGCCTTTTAGCCTGACAATCATTTGTGTACCTCATCTCTATGGTGAGCACATAACAGTGCCTTACCTTTTGCAGTATCATATTGTCTAGGTCCTATAAAGTATTATTTTTTTATTTAAAAAGATATGTTTCGCACTGGTGAGACACTGTAACCTCCTATATCTGTCCTCTCCCAGGGCTGGATGACTAAATAACAGCGTTTCTGGAATCCTTCTCTGCCAAGCTCCAAATGGTGAGTAGCTGATTCATTTTTTGTATAAGCAGTATGATTATTTGATTAGGAAAACAAGAGCAGCAGAACCAGTAAGGTATGACAATACATTACTGGTTCTGCTGCTGTAAATATTGAAATTCATGCTCATGGCTTTCTGCCTTTTGCAAATTACCTTCATCATCTCTCTTTGCATTGATGTATTAAAGAGGATTGGTCATTAAACATACCAGCAATGTCAGCCTCTACTGCAATATATTATCCCCATATCTTTGGTCACCGGTGGGAGCATAATTCCATGCATAGCAATCATTTGCTGAGCAACCTGCCAACTTCTGCATCATTCCAGATGAGACAGGAGAGCACCCTGCATGGTGTACTGTGGCAGCCGGGAGAGCACCCTGCATGGTGTACTGTGGCAGCCGGGAGAGCACCCTGCATGGTGTACTGTGGCAGCCGGGAGAGCACCCTGCATGGTGTACTGTGGCAGCTGGGAGAGCACCCTGCATGGTGTACTGTGGCAGCCGGGAGAGCACCCTGCATGGTGTACTGTGGCAGCCGGGAGAGCACCCTGCATGGTGTACTGTGGCAGCCGGGAGAGCACCCTGCATGGTGTACTGTGGCAGCCGGGAGAGCACCCTGCATGGTGTACTGTGGCAGCCGGGAGAGCACCCTGCATGGTGTACTGTGGCAGCCGGGAGAGCACCCTGCATGGTGTACTGTGGCAGCCGGGAGAGCACCCTGCATGGTGTACTGTGGCAGCCGGGAGAGCACCCTGCATGGTGTACTGTGGCAGCCGGGAGAGCACCCTGCATGGTGTACTGTGGCAGCCGGGAGAGCACCTTGCATGGTGTACTCTGGCAGCCGGGAAAGCACCCTGCATGGTGTACTGTGGCACTCAGAGTATCCAGTATAGTGGCAACAGGGGAGTACCATCATGGTGTACTGTGGCACCTAGAAAAGTATCTGGCATAGTATATTGTGGCACCTAAGAAATTACCCTGTTTTGTGTACTGTGGCACCCAGCAGAGTATCTTGCATAGTGTACTGCGGCACCAAGCAGAGTAACCCGTAAGGTGTACTATGGTACCCAGCAGAGTGACTTGTATAGTGGTACCTAGCAGAGTAACATGCAAGGTATACAATGGTACCCAGCAGAGTAACCCGCAAGGTGTACAATGGTACCCAGAAGAGAAACCCGCAAGGTGTACAATGGTACCCGGCAGGGTAACCCGCAAGGTGTACAATGGTACCCAACAGAGTAACCTGAATAGTGTACTGTGGCAGCCAGCAGAGTACCCCGCATGGTTTACAGTGGTACCCAGCAGAGTACCCCGCATGGTGCACAGTGGTACCCAGCAGAGTACCCCGCATGGTGCACAGTGGTACCCAGCAGAGTACCCCGCATGGTGTACAGTGGTACCCAGCAGAGTACCCCGCATGGTGTACAGTGGTACCCAGCAGAGTACCCCGCATGGTGTACAGTGGTACCCAGCAGAGTACCCCACATGGTGTACAGTGTTACCCAGCAGAGTAACTTGCATGGTATACAGTGGTACCCAGCAGAGTAACCTGCACGGTGTACTACGGCAGCCAGCAGAGTACCGTGCATGGTGTACAGTGGAAGCCAGGAAAGTACCCAGGATAGTATATTGCTGCATCCAGAAGAGTACCTTGAGACTTTCAGTTGTGACACCCAGGGCAGCATGGTATATTGTGGCACACAGGGGAGCATGGTATATTGTTACACCCAGAAAAGTACCTTGCATGATATTCTGTGGCATCCAGGAGAGTATTTTTCATGGTATACTGTGGCACTTGGGAGAGTACCGTGCATGGTATACTGGGGCACTAATGAGAGCACTTTTCATGGTGTACTGAGATAGGCAGGAGGGTACTCTTCGTGGCATGCATTGGTACCTGGGAGAGCACCTTTCATGGTGTACTGAGATAGGCAGGAGGGCACTCTTCGTGGCATGCATTGGTACCTGGGAGAGCAGCTTTCATGGTGTACTAAAACACCTAGTAGATTACCCTGCGTGGTTTATTGTGGCACCCAGGAATGTACCCTGCATTGTGTACAGTGGCTCTAAAGTAATAATCAGACAATTGTAAAGTATGAGTGGCCCACAGCAGCCAGTCAGACCTCAGCTTGGGATATATCAAAAGGAAATCACAGCATGTTTGGTTCCACGTGGGCAACATTAGTTAATGAATGCCTTAGAATACATGGGAGCTCCCAGTGCCACTTCCCCTAGTAGTCTGGTTAGTACACTGTCCAGCTGAGTTCATTAGGGTCTGACCTGAAACAAGCATGCTCAACTGTAAAGTCAGACAGCTTTATTGCATGTTTTCAGGTAAGGAACACAAAATTACTGAAGCAAGAGGTTCTAAATGAGAGCCGGGAAACTTGGGCTGCCACAGTGAGAAGTAGTGATGACAGCCTCACTGAGTGGTAGGCCAAATATAAGATGAACAGTCTCTAGGACTTTGCTGCTGAGGGAACACAAGTTCCAAAATGAACAAATGAAATCTACATTGAGATTTAAAGAGCCAGTCAGCCTGCATAGAAACAATAAGCCACTTTAAGGACACCAGTTATACATATGTGTCTCCTAGATTGTAAGCTCCAAGGAGCAGGGCCCTCCTATCCCTCTTGTATTAAACTGTATTGTTGCTGTATTGTCTCCCGTTATATTGTAAAGCGCTGAGCAAACTGTTGGCGCTATATAAATCTTGTATACTAATAATAAATTAGAAGCACTCCCACATTTATTTGATTAGAATAACTAAGTCCAATTTAAAAGGAACATTTTTTTTTTTTAAATTGAAAGGTGACATCACTAAATAAATGCATTTCCATTTGTTTTCTTGAATTTGGAAAGCAATGTGTATGCAGCAAGGGGGCTGACACTCTTTAAATGTTATGTCATTGTCCTCTGCTTCATCATGTGTTTGGGCGGGATGGCATACAGAGATTTGAAGAAGATGTTAAAGCAAAGCATCTTTTTTTTCCTGGTTCATAACTGCTCATCTTTATTAGGTTTGGGAGGAGAAGTGGTTACTAATGGCTCCTGGAGGGCAAGGAGAAGTATATTATGTGCTCCAGTCAACAAACACTGTAGAGGCTTTAAAAAGGTCCAACTGACTTGTGTGATTAGCCTGATTTGCTCATTATTATACAGGTTTCATATAGTGCCAACAGTTTGCTCAGCGCTTTACAATATAAATTCATGTGACCTCCCTTCGTCAGTGATTTCTTACCATGGTGCCATATTGATTTTCCTGACACCATGAGTCTGAATTAATGAAAACTAGTTTGTTAGGTATTCCGAGAACTAGGTATTCATTATTGCAGCTATGCAAGAAATATTTGGCATCACACTGTAGACATATAGCAGATATAAACAAAGACTCAGGGTGCAGAATTTCAATCTATATACACATTGGTTCTCAGCTACCCAACAGAGGAAGCAATTTTGTGCACTTCTCACTTCCTCTTCTGCAGATAAGCATCCAGCAGTGTGTCTTCTAGCATCCTATTGTATGGTTATCATGAGAAGCAGCAGGAAGCAACTCTCTGCCTTCTAAAATAAGAAAGGCAGAAAATATTTAGGAATTTTTAGCTCTACAAGGACAATTCTGTAACCTGTAGCAGCCAAGTGTACAGTTTATTGTAATGGTTTATTTATATCCTGTATTCATGCTGCAGCTACTAAATGTATGCAGCTCTTTGCAGTATATATGAAACCATACACGCACCAGTATTCCATTTTAATATTCTATCATCCCAGGAACCCACTCACTTTGGCATTAGTTGAGTAGGAGCCAGTTATTAGACTCCTAGGGAGTTATGCCCCATATACACTATAAGAAAATCATACGAAAATTTTTGTACGAGGACCGATCGTCCGATACTTATAATCGGATCGTTAGTACACAGCTTTCAAGAGCCGATCACGACAATTCGTACGACAATATCCGAAGGGACAAGCGCAAAAATTTTTCTCGTACGATACCAGATCATACGATTTTTTTTTAATCAGTACAGTAGTCGTCTGAAAATACAATACAAATACAACGCAATACATGACATCACTTTCGAAATTCTTTTCTTTCATAGGAGAATTTTTGTATCTTTAGTAACCTTTTCACTTTCGATGTGAGACTAGCAGGCGAAAAAAAACGGCCGATCGTTCGTCCGATATTCTCATCGTGTATACGGGGCATTTTTTACTAAAATTGCACGGTGCAAAATCTAGTGCCAGCTCTGTATAGAAATCAATCAGCTTCCAGGTTTTATTGTCAAAGCTTAATTGAACAAGCTGAAGTTAAAAGCTGATTGGCTACCATGCACAGCTGCACCAGATTTTGAGTGCTCCAATTTTAGTAAATCTCCTCTATAGATTCTTGAATTGTTGAAGGTCTAAGTTGTTGTTACAGAATTGTTTTTTAAGGCTAGGTTCACACCTCTGCAGGTTACGTTTGACCCGATTGCTGCATTTTTGCTGTGTTTTTGATGTGTTTTGCGTTTTTGCTTTTTTTTTTCATTTTTTTTTTCTTGATGCTAGGCAGATTTAAAACGCAAAACACATCAAAAACATGGCAAAAACACAGTACATGCTTTTCTGCAGCGTTTCCATTGCAGTCTATAGAACCGAAAGCACTCAAAAAAGTCCCCGATCCTTTCCAAAATCCGCACTGGGTGAAAAAGCACAGATGTGAGCATGTCTTATAGGAAATAATATTAAATGGACTGTACTGCGCTTCTGCAAAACGCTGCAGAAAACCCTTAGTTATGAACCTAGGGTAAAGGATAAAATCACTTTCGATCAAAAAAATAATAAATGCACTTTTTTTTTTTTGCCGGTAAAAAAATGTGCATTTATTATTTTTTGCTGCAGGAGCCTGGAAGGAATTGCATCAGCGATCAACAGATCGCTGATACCATGTAGGTCTCCTACAGATCTGTCAGTATATCTGCTTTCCTGTATGGGATGTACGAGCAAGCAGATATACTGACAGGAAGAGTCAATGCCAACACAACAAACACTTTACTCCTGTGCTAGGAAAGGACTCCGTAGACCCAATAGGAATGTTCTGGAATATGCACTGCTTGCTGCCCTCAACAGACCGGGGTGGTCCGAATACACTGGATACAAATGGAGAAACAGAAAAAGGGTGCACTAGGTTGGTGCGCCCTTTTTCTGTTTCTCCATTTGTATCCAGGAAGAGTCAATGAACTACCATGGTGCTCCACAGCACCCTGGTAGTTCATTGAGAACTACAAGCAGATAGCTGCTAAGGGTCCTATGACACGGGTGGACCCGTTTAGCGGATCCGCTTGCTCAACGGGGGATCTCTCCGCTGATCCAGCGGATGACAGCTCTGTGTCTGCTCCGTTCCTGCAGAGTGGACACAGAGCTGCTCTCTCTCCTCAATGGGCAGTCAGATGAAAACATACCACCTGTCTGTTTTCATCCGACCCAATCTGATGGACCCAAGGGGATATGGATCCCCATCCATCCGTTTTTATCAGATCGGATGTCACGGGTATAAACAGACACATTTCCATTTACACCCGCCTCTCCATAGAGGAGAATGGAGGTTCCGATTGGGTCCGCCTGAAGAACGGGCAGGTGGGCCTGAACAGAACTTCTGTGTGAAAGAGCCCTTATGCTGCTGGGAATTGTTGTTCATTCATTCACAGAAAAATGTGAATGGATCAAGTGGCCATGTGGGCAGAGCTTCGCATGGGCACGTTTCTTTTTTAAATTTGACAGCTAGTAGGAAGGAGGAGATCCCTCGCTAGCTGTCAAGGCAGGGGAGCAGGGGCTGGTGCTTTCATAACATGTTACATGCTGCACCCTGAATATGGGTGTAACATGTTATGAAAGGTGAATTTATCCTTTAAAATGTGAATGTAGAATATGGACATTGAAATAGAACCAAATATTCCTGTTATATGAAGTATGAGTGGACATCAGTCCCGCCCCCCTAATGAGGACACAGACAGCAATAAAAACCTGGCAGTCGTTCTAACCACTACCCACTCCATTCATTTAAATCGAAAAGGAAGTTTTGCAGTTAGCTATACTTTAGGAAAAGCTGTTGTTGGGTAATTGCATCCACCCAGGTTCTGCCTTTGATGCCTCTATTGCAGTACAGGCTAGTGACCGAGAAACATGGCCTCAAAAAGTAGTTCTTGCTCTTTAATAACAAGTCCCATTGTGAACAGTGATCAAGATTACATTTTCCATTCTTGGCCTCTATTTCTGATGGCATTATAGCTGATCAGTACAGGCCTGTGCTCAGTCACTCACAAAACATAACTCACCAAGTATAAATGGACCGTGGTTTAATTGTGTAGACTGACCACAGCAGCTGTGACAGAGAAGAGTAGCAACTGCATGGGATCTTAACATTACATTGTGGAAAATTAACTATGACTGGACATCACAGAATTGCTAAATATTTAGAGATGAACAAAGGAAGCAATGAAATTAAAGCTAGGAAATAAATGTTATTAAAGAAACCCCCTATTAAAATCAAAGCAGTATCCAAAATTGTAAACATAAAACTTGATACAGCTGTTAATTACCGCCAGATTGGTAAGAAAATGCATTGCATATAATCAGTATCAGGGAATAGATTATGGAAAGTAAGAACAAATTAAGCAGGCTAGAAAGTATAATTTACATAAAGATGTATAGAAGAGTGGATGGAAGAGGACAGACGTTTTTAGAACATGTATATATTAAAAAAAAATAAAAGCAGAAAGTAGCGCAAGAAAAAGGCGCATAGTTGACAATGAGGATCATTAAAAAGGTTTGGATCTGAGGCTGGAGAAGGAAGGTTAACCATGAAGAACTAGAACACATCCTGCAAGAAGGCCAAGGCCCTGCATGGGCTATAATTCTGCAGACTACGCAGAGTCAAACTACCAGCAAGGCAACATAGACGTCTGCCTGGGGACGATGAGTTGGGATGCACAGGTGACGACATACATCTATTAGGGCTCGTTCACACTTGGCTGTTTTACCAACGCTTGCCAAACGCCCCTATAGCGTTTGGCAAACGTTGGTCCGGCGTTTTTAACACTCCGCAAAATGCCGCATGACGCGACGTGACGTGACGCAAACGCTCCAGTTAGAACAGCACCATGTGCTGTAATGTGCAGAATTGGCAGAGGCGTTTGGGAAGCGGTAAAAACGCTTCCCAAACGCCTCTTTGCCGCCCGCACACAACGCTAGTGTGAACGTAGCTTAAGTCTTTTTACTTGTCATGCATAGGTTTTCTTCTTACTACTGCCTGCCCTCCTAGGAATTCTCTGCATCTGAAATTTGTGTAATACAGCTAATGGGCTGCTTTCATGGAGAGACTGGCAGAAGTAAGGAGGAGCTGCACATGAGTTGCCCAATTATGAGGACTTACAGGACAGTCTACTTCTCTCACACAAGGCAACTCACTAGGCACACTTTTCTTCTCTATCACTCATACTGCGTTTCTCTTCCTCTTCTACCCATATGGAAGAAAAATATATTTGAAATATATTTTACAAATATTCTTCCCAAATATATTGACATATATTTGATATGCTACACATATATATATATATATATATATATATATATATACACATATATATATACACATATATATATATATATATATATATATATATACATACATACTGCATGTTGAAATGCGGTTTTCAAATATTAGAACATATATGAAAAATATTTTTTAAAATTATATTTTTTTTTATATATTCAGATTTTATTAACATATAAAAAGGTAATTTTAACATATTTTTACATATATTTGTAAATGCATTCCAAAAATGTAGATTTGTATTTTTAAAGACATACAGTATATTTGAAATGTATTTTTAAAAATATTTTTCATATATTTTGTAATAAAAACGCATTTCAGCATGCAATATATATATATATATATATATATATATATATTATTAAAACCTATTTCAAATATATTTTTCTTCCATGTGGGTTATATAAGGTAAGATAGTAAAACATTGTGCTTTGGGGTGATTACCGTTGCCTCAAGCGTATCTCTCCACTCTACTCAGCTAGTCAGCTACAGGATCAAAAACAAATGCAAAGTAAATCCTTTTTATGCCTTGCTCCTTTGCTGATAGAAATGTTGCAAAATGTTACTTGCCAGCTACAAAGCAATGCTCATCTTTCCACTGAGAGAGCAGCAAATGGAAACAGGTGAGGAATTCCCTGCTCTGTATAGCTCTCCTGTCACTGGCAAGTTGTCACCAGGGACTGGATTACATGTGTGTCATGGGCCTTACACACTAGTATGGGGACTCTCTCTCCCTTACACATATGGGATTACTCGCTCCCTATTACAGTAGACCTTTTCTCTCACAGGGTGGGGGCACACTTACTGGGTTCGCTCAAATGAGAGGGGTATGGTTATCACTCGGCAAGGTCAATGTAGTGCAATCGAAACTAGGGGCTTCCAGGCGTACAAGATATAATTTCCCAAATGTTAGACAACAGATGTAACCTAGAAAGGTAAAGCATACAACAGTGGTGAGAGTAAAAAAAAAAAAATTGTCAGCTCAACATGGGGAGGGTGTGAACTTCTCAAGAATGGGTGTATTCTTGTTTGGAAACCTGCCTTAAGACTTGGGTGGAAGAGTGGAGAGCAGTGGGGGCTGGGGGGGGTGTAGGGGAATGGGAGAGGAAATAAAGGGGTGGGGGGATGAGAGCAAATTGGAGGAAAGAAAATGGTAAGGTATCCCCCAATATCTAAGGGCGTAAGGTGAGGCATGTCATTTATAGGCAGCTTTAACTATATTATGTTCTTCTTTCTCTGAACCCCTCTAGCCTGAGTTCCCACATTTTAGAAATGTAGGTTATGAATTGATAAGAACACTGGATAGTTTCTTATTAATGAGCAGTGTATTCTTGTGCTCTTTTATTAAATCAAAACCATTTCCAGTCTTTTACCGTAGTGTGTTTTGGAGCTAGAAAGAGAAAGGTGGCCAGCTTTTGCTGGGAGGTGGTGGGCCCTGGACTAGGTTGATGTAGGAAGGCTATCCAGGGGTCTTTCGAAACAGTGATATAAAACAAGGTGTGAATCGGGCCACTGATCCTGGACCAAAATGGGTTTTCTTTCGGACAGGACCACCATTTATGTTAGACATCACCTTTTGTTACAAAGTTTCCTAAACCATCTGTCACTATAAGATGGTACTGCTTTTGCTATGCATGTAGGTAGCCAGTATCACCTAAAAAGAACCTTGTAAGCTAATTCCATTATACTCATATTGAAAAAGCATTTGGATATCCTAGGCCAGATCTTACCCCCAATACTGTGTTACTACAGGATTTGTCAAACCTTGTTCCCAATTCGTGACAAATGTGGGGAGCAAGAGGGCGGCCAGGTATTCTGAGCTGAGTATAGGAAAGGTAAAAGACTGTGGGACCCCAGCGAACTAAAACCAGAACAATTTAGTTTCCAGTGAGGATGGAGATCCAGTGTTTGATCCTGTAATATTTTGTTTGAGGGGCTTCTTCATGTTCTCACAGGGCCTACCACTCAGGAATCTGGCAAAAAGTAAGGAAATGGTGTACTTGAGATTAGTGATGACTAAACCAGCAAAGGACCTAGGGTTTGCCAGTCCAGTTGGGGAAAAGTAGATTATTGATGATCAGCAATGTGAGCAAGAAAGTTGACATTATTGTGTAGACAGAGTGCTGTATTTTTAAGCTTTGAAGTTTTAACCTAAAGTGGGAGGTCATGCTGGATGTGAGAGCCAAGGCAGAGCGGCAATTATTATTATTATTATTATTATTATACAGTATTTATAAAGCGCCAATAGTTCGCTCAGCGCTGTACATTACAAAGGGGGACAGAACATGTGACAGAACAATACCAATACAATGCAAAACATGAGGAGTTCGAGGGCCCTGCTCTTTCGAGCTTACAATCTAGGAGGGAGGGGGTGGTGGCACAGGAGGAGATAGCTGTGGGGGATGGAGTGGTAGGCAGAGTGGAGGAGGTCGGCAAGTTAGCAGGGGGTGGGGTAGGCTTCCCTGAAGAGATGGGTTTTCAGGGTGCGCCTAAAGGAGAGGAGAGTAGGTGATAATCTGATGGGTTGGGGCAGGGAGTTCCAGAGGATGGGTGACACCCTGGAGAAGTCCTGGAGGCGGGCATGGGAGGAGGAGACCAGGGAACTAGAGAGAAGGAGGTCTTGTGAGGAGCGGAGTGTGCGTGCTGGGCGGTACTTGGATATTAGGTCAGTGATGTAGTTCGGGGCAGTATGGTGGACAGCTTTGTACGTCATCGTTAGGATTTTGAATTTGATCCGTTGCGCAATCGGAAGCCAGTGGAGGGATTGGCAGAGGGGGGTGGCGGAGACAGAGCGGTTGGAAAGGTGAATGAGTCTGGCAGCCGTATTCAGGATGGACTGAAGCGGGGATAGCCAGCGGCGAGGCAGGCCAGTGAGGAGGGAGTTGCAGTAGTCCAGTCGTGATATGATGAGGGAGTGGATGAGCTGTTTAGTGGTTTCTGGGGTTAGGAACGTGCGGATTTTGGCGATTAGAATGTTATCACATTTCGGGAGTTCTATAAAACCCAAATGGGGGAATCCATGGTGCCATGCAAAAGTGAGAGTTGTGAGATCTCTGCAGCTTTGTAATATTCCTATTTAGTTGGGACACCAAGACCTCATTACATTCTGTGTTTAGAGAGTGGTGTGCAGTATTCTGGGTCATTTGTGAGTGAATTTATGTTCAAATTCAGCACCGTCACGTCAGCTTCTAATTAGCACTGGGTGGTAAAGCTTTTACTCTGCCTAGGACCCCTAGTAGTATTAATCTTGCACTAGGAGCAATGGAAGAACATTCTTCTGTTATAAAGGGTATTTCCTCTGATTTTGCTGTGCATTGACTTTTGGCCAAGCATACTGTATACAATATAAGTCATTAGATTTTGCTGAGGTATTTTGAAAGTTTCATTTGCTAAGAGAAATTAATTTCTGAACTGAGCAAAGGTTCTATTATAAAACTGCTGAGATGTCTTCTTTTTTAAAATGTCTGCACTAATGCAGTGGGTCACTGAAACTGTCGTGAAAAACTTCAGCTGTATTTAAAAAACAGGGTTACAAGACCAGTAACACATGGCAATAAAAATAATTCTTCTCTTCATCCACTTCTGTAAATCAAAATTTTGTTGATAGTTTAGGTCACTGCAATCATCAATATTACTTTAAAACAAGGACTTATTGGCCACAATTGGGCTCAAACTATTAATTGTCTATGTATCGCACAGGAGTGTGCATCGCATTCCTGCGCAATTCACATGCAATTTGATGCAGTGCAATTTGAGCCCATTGATTTTGAATAGGCTCAAATCGCACCAAACTAGAGCATGCTCTACTTTTGGAAACACAATGCAACTGGATTGCATGACAGTTGTATGTGATCCAATGCAGGAAAATGCACTGAGTTTGCGACCTGCATTTGGGATGCCATTAACATTGCATTGTCACCTGCTGCAGATCAGAAGGGCAGTGTGTTTTGAACACGGTGCAGGAAACGCATATGGGTCACGGGTTTCCCACACCATGTTCTAGTGCAGGGGTAGGCAACCTTAAAGAGGTGGAAATCTACCTGAACAACATGAAAGAAGTCAAAGATCACCGGGCGAAGTGTTGCCTCCTCACACCTGATTTAAACCTCTAATTGTCGTACTACCATGTACACTGCAATCATGGGTTTAAATCAGGTGATGAGGAGGCAACATATCACCATCTCATCACCTGTCAAACACACCTGTGCAGTGCCTGCTGCACTTATAAATGAGCTCTTAGTTGCATTCAGCAGCAGCACCCTTAGGGTTTAATTAACCAATTGCCGCCCAGCCACTGTAGATATTCTATATCCAGCAGGTGTGGTGCACTTTCTGAAAGTGTGCCAAACCCGCAGGATATAATAGAAGTCTATGGCTAACTGGAGCTAACCCACAGGAAATTTGCGGGGACACTGCACCCGTGGCGTGGGTAAATGGCAGTGTATCAGTGTGAAAGCAGCCCTATACTATTATGCTCAGTGTATTGCTTCTCACTGACCTGAAGATCTCTTCTTTCCTGCTGCTGGCACCACTCTGGAGACCACTAGCCGGGATAAGAGGTGGAGTGCAGTTGGTATCACTCCTCATGGGACAGGAGCCAGCACCACAGAGGAGGGGTCACCTTTTCTGGCTCCTGCTCCCTACTACACCTCCAACTTTACAAGTAGTCCCTCTGCATTGCACTCTGTTTGATACTCTGGGATGGCGGGTCTGCAAGCCCAGATTGCGATCTACCAGTCACTCGGCCGCGATATACTGATAGATCACGATCTATTGTTTTCTGGCCCCCGTTCTAGTGTGAACCAGGGCTTCACAAACAAAGAACAATGTAGCATTTTTTTCTTGCTGGAGGGTCCAGAATACAGCATCTGAAAAAGGTAAGCTGTATTTTTTTTTTTTTACTTATACAATGTAAATGGGAACCTGTAACACATTTAAAGTAGATATTATCCCAATTTGGCTGCAAAAGTGGAAATACACTTTAACTGTGATGTACGCAGCCATTTTAGATGCATCCTCAAGCTGACCATAATACACAGCTCATGTCTTTCTGGAATGCATTGCACTCTATTACTGTGATGTGATTGGTTATACACATTGATCTATGTGGGAGAATCTCCTTAGTTCCTCTCTGGTATATAATGGTACATATTTTACCATGTATTTTAATTTTTTTTTACATTAAAGTCTATTATTGTGTGGGCTTTGGCTCAAAGGATGTGCTTTACTCCAGCAGATGAAGGGGATGGTTACATATGTGTATGATAGTGGGGGTGGGGAATTATTATGATGGGTGTGTTGTAACCCAAGTAGAGATATAGTAATTATCTCACACCTGTTACCATTGCTATTCTTTGTCAAGCTTTGCACCCAGAACAAGTGCCACCTGTCCCATATCATTCACAGCCCTTCTAGGTGTAAGTACCATTGTGCATTTTGCTGCACATTATCTGCTTTTGAGTATCAACTTTGTTTTAGCCCTGGTTCACACTGAATGCGACTTTGAAATCACGTTACTTCACTTGAAGTGAAGTGGCGCGATTTCAAAGCCGCAGATCAGTGCGATTTTTATTTTTTATTTTTTACCTCTGATTTCACTGCAGTTTGCGACATTTAATAGAAGTCAATGCAAGTCACAATAAAATCGCAAAAAAGTAGTGCAGAAACTATTTTTTTAATTGCGCAACTTCAAATTGCACTGATTAAGACAGTGCCATAAAAATACATTAGATGAGACTTCATGTGCGATTTGTAAATTGAATGTCACACCTGAAGTCGCAAAGGTGTGAACCAGGGCTTAGATTCAGCAGTCTTGCAGTTGTAGTGACAGAAACAATGAATATGATATTACTTCTAAACAGGTCTTGACACACATCTTCTCATTCATCCTTCAAGCCTCAGTCAGTTGTCCTTTTTACACATCATTCTATCACTTACCACTTAATTATTATTCTTATTTTCTCCTGACTATACCCCTCACTTATCCTCAGTCCTTCTGAATGCCTCAGTCACTCATTTATCATCTTTATTCTTCCAAAAGAAATGTTCTCATTTAGAAATGCTAAACTATGTGTTATTTTAGTGCTGACTTTGAACTATTTATTATATATTCCTCTTTGTTGATAGGTTTCCTGTGTGTATATATATATATATATATATATATATATATATACATACATATATGTGCAATTTTTATTTACTTCTCTGATAATGAGACTGGCAGTAACATACCCTGTATATCCAGGACCTGGGTTTATCAGACTGCCAACATTTACCATGTACTTGTGGTTAAGGTGTAACAACGGAGGCTGAATATGACTTTTCCTGTGAACTCTATGCCAAAGCCTAGGTTCACACCTATGCAGGTTGCGTTTGAGCTGTTTCTGCTTTGCGTTTTTGCACCTGCGCTTTTGATGCAATTTGCATTTTTTTTTCTTGTTGCTGGGCAGATTTAAAATGCAAAACGCAGCAAAAACACAATATGTGCATTTCTGCAGCGTTTCCATTGAAGTCTATAGAACCAAAAACACAACTATTTGCATTCAAAAAGGTTCCCGACCCTTTGCAAAATACGCACCAGGTGAAATCACTCAGATGTGAACTTGTCCCATAGGAAATCATGTTAAATGGATTGTACTGCATTTCTGCAAAACGCTGCAGAAAACTCTTAGGTGGGCACCTAAGGTAATGCTTTTTAGGGTTGGACTTACCGCAGTTGGAGAGGGGCACACTGGCCGATGTTCCTAAAAGAAAAATCAAGGCACAGGTGACCTGGAGGAGTCATTTTAAAAACAGGAATTTTGGTACATGTCCCTGTCAGGGGAACATTATGTATATCTTCAAAAAAGAATCATATTATCAGGGTGGAAAGAAGTGATAGTTTTTATATTCACTACAGTCAATATTCCAGCACCAAAAGTACTTTTGAAAAAAATAAACATTTGGGTTAGAATAAAGAGGATTGTAGAGGTTTTGGAGGGAGGGTGTCTGACTAGTGACAGAGGTTTGGAGGGGAAGTAGGGAGAATCTTTGAGGAGTGATAAAGGTTTGGAGGAGTAGTAGGGAAGATTTTTGTGGAGTAGCAGAGATTTGGAGGAGAGGTAGAGAGGATCTTTGAGGAGTGAAAGGTTTGTAGAAGAGGTAGGGGGGATCTTTGAGGAGTGATAGAACTTTCGAGGAGAAGTATTGGGGATCTTCAAGGAGTTACAGAAGTTTGGAGGAGATGTGGGGAGGATATATGAGGAGTGACAGAGTTTTGGAGGAGAAATAGGGAGAATGTTTGAGGAGTTGGAGGTTTGGAGAAGTAGGGAGGATCTGTCATGAGTGACAGAGGTTTGGAGGAGAAGAATTGGGGATCCTTGAGGAGTTACAGAGGTTTGGAGGAGAAGTAGGAGGATCCTTGAGGAGTTACAGAGGTTTAGATACGTAGGGAGGATCTTTGAGGAGTTACAGAGGTTTGGAGGAGAAGCAAGAGGATCTTTGAGGAGTTACAGAGGTTTGGAGGAGAAGTAGGAGGATCTTTGAGGAGTTACAGAGGTTTAGATAAGTAGGGAGGACCTTTGAGGAGTTACAGAGGTTTGGAGGAGAAGCAGGAGGATCTTTGAGGAGTTAGAGATTTAGAGGAGAAGCAGGGGGATCTTTGAGGAGTTACAGAGGTTTAGAGGAGAAGCAGGAGGATCTTTGAGGAGTTACAGAGGTTTAGATAAGTAGGGAGGATCTTTGAGGAGTTACAGAGGTTTGGAGGAGAAGCAGGAGGATCTTTGAGGAGTTAGAGATTTAGAGGAGAAGCAAGGGGATCTTTGAGGAGTTACAGAGGTTTAGAGGAGAAGCAGGAGGATCATTGAGAAGTTACAAAGGTTTGGAAAGGTAGGGGGATCTTTGAGGAGTGAGCGAAATTTGAAGGAGAAATAGGGGGGATCTTTAAGGAGTGACAGGTTTGAAGAAGTAGAAAAGCAGAATGACTGCTGTATGTTCTGACCTGAACAGCTGACAGATAACCTCAGGTTGGCTTGTGGTCAGCTTCTATCTGCTGTAGAAAAGCAGTAAGGCGTACGCTATCTGAGCTCTGCAGTTTACAAACCTCTGGCTAAGTGATATTGTATAGTCAGAACCCTTTTTGTTTATTTGCACTATTGGAGTTTAGGGTTGGTTCACACTTTTCTGCTGCTGATGCTATTTTTATTTTGCTAAATAGTGCATGAAACCCTAATTGGACTCAAAGTAATTTACATCTTTCCACTGTAAAATTTTATTGCAGCAGTACGCCTACCATGCAGAGGGACTTTTTTTTTTCTTTTTTTTTCTTTTTTTATAACTTGCTAATCCTTCCTAATGCTGTAAAAGCAATTATATGATGAATTGCTAAGCTAAAACTAAAATGGGCGCATAAAAATATTTACTGCCAGGGCTTTTACTCCAAGTACAATTTTTTTGCTTGACATTATTTGAAATAGTAGGTTTAGGCTTTTGCAGAATATAAAAGCAATACCTTTCCATTTGCATACCTGTAATATATAATGCTAAAATCTCCCTTCAGGTTTCATTGCTGTCTGTTTCCCGCTAGGGTTATTCACCTTCTACGATCATGTTGCTGACTTTGGTGTCCATTTATGACACAGAGAATAGCTGCGATTCAGAGGATCACAGCTGTTCTCTGGTCATTCACAGTTTATGACACTCAGGAGAACATGTTCAGCCCTTCACTAGAGATCTGTGTTCTCCCTCCAGATTCTCCAGCCCAGAGCTGGAGAATCGGAGGGACCGCAAACTAATCAGCGATAATTTACCTCTGCTTAGTAAACTGATCTTTTACTGTAATCTCACAAGATTATAGTAAAATCAGCCATTTTCCAGCGTTTGGAGACCGTTTTCCAGCATTTGGAGACCATTTTCGACCGTTCTCCCTTCGTTCGGAGAACTGCTTCATAAAAGGCATTCACAGGAGAACTGTGTTCTCCGAGAATGCCGGAGAACTGAGCAGCGATCTATTACTGCTGGTTCATAAACGGACACCTATGTCACCAAGATGGGAAGTAAGGAAAACTCCAACATTTTTAAATTATTATCTGAAAAAGAATAGTGGGGAAGTCCTAAATGGGGATGACTTGCTGTGTTGACAGCATATCAATTTCATATTTATATTTACAATCCTTAACTAGGACAGAAAGTAGGGGGGAGTCCAAAATTCTGGATGTTACCAGAACAGGAACAGAATGTACATTTTACAATAGGAACAGTTGTCTGGTAAGAATTAAGAAGAGGTTTTTTTTTCACTTTGGAGAGATTTCTTTTAACTTTCTTTTCTATCTAAGGTCCAGGAATTGAAGGGAATTCTCCCAATGTGGGACAGACGGCTAAAAAATCCTACTCTATACACAAATTTAAAAAAAAAAAAAGTTTAGGCTTTATATATACACGGTAACCTTTCTGGCTGGATGTATTGTGTTGCTGAGTACATCCGTATCTCATTTCATTATGTTGGTGTTTGAGATCGGCTGTATATTAGAAAGCAGGATGTCACCAAGCATTGTATGTGTGTGAAGGAGAACTCGTTGCACAGTGCCGGCTGCTGCTCTTGTCAGTTACAATACAGAGGATGTCTGTTTATGACAGCTGTTCATGGCAGGTGTGTGAGATGACTGGAACTTGTAACGACTCTGGTTTTTCTTTTTCATGTGTGTTGTCACTGGAGGGACAATCTTAACTGAAGTCCTATAAATTGTGACTCACTACAAATGTTCTAGAGGGTGGTGAGTAAACATGGAGGTTATAAAATGATCTTCCCGCATTCCTGCAGTATGTTTATTGAAGAATTTTACAGTTCACAAATCTGTAGCTTCACAATGCCATCTGCAATCCTGCCCTGAGTAATTCCCATGGAATACGTTGAAATAATTCGGGAAGTCCTGACACCAAGACGGATTCTTAGAGTCCCTGTCACCAATTTAAAAAAAAAAAACAAGTATTTTAAACTCTTACTTGCAGTTTTTCTTTTCCATAAAACATTCACTTGAAATGCGCCTTTGAACTTGCTAGTAAATTTGACTACTTTAGGAAAGTTGGTTCCTTAAGACAACTCTTTCCCTGTCACACGTG
The DNA here is from genome assembly GCF_062004578.1 of Staurois parvus. Classification (NCBI taxonomy): domain Eukaryota; kingdom Metazoa; phylum Chordata; class Amphibia; order Anura; family Ranidae; genus Staurois; species Staurois parvus. Next base: position 2,017,336 of record NW_028318108.1, on the reverse strand, counting down.
CTTTCAGATCAGGTCCATCTGTCAGTATTTCAGGCAGGCCTGCTCAGAAGCTCCATGCAGCTGTATGGACAGGCAGATGTAAACACTCGTGTCCATTTTTCACCCACCTACCTCTGAGTCCATCCAGGTCCAGGAAAAAAGACAGAAAACCATTGCATCCCTTTCTGTTTTTCCAAGCCTAAATGTGATGGGTTGGAGATAGCCTGATGTAAATGGACACCAGAGTCCATTTACATACAGCTATCAAGGGTTTGGCTGTGTCCGCTGGACACAAATGTAATAGACATGTAAATGACGTAGATGTAAAAAAAACTGTAATCTGTCCCTTTTGGTTCTGATTCTTCAAAAGATCCGCTCACAGATCTCCTGCTGATCGTAGTGGACAGTGCTCCACATGAAAGAGCCCTTAGGGCAAATATTACAACTTGTCACTTGACAAAGAGCTCTGATTCTGCTGGGGTTGCTGATATCATATCCAAGATGGTGGGACCAAGCAGCAGTCGTGGGGCTTTTGGATGTCTACACAAGCAAGGCTTTTAGGCTGCATTCACATTTCTGTATACACCCCATCAGTGATTACATGTGAGAACCCCAATAGGGTAGACAGCCCCATTGTAAGCAATGGGAGACTGCTATCTTTTGCTGTTAATTGCACCCACTCTCAGGTAATTGTTTAAGCTACAATCTTACGATGAGGCAGAAAACACAATAATAAAAGATGATCAAATTCTGATCAATAAGTAGTGGATGTGTACGGATTATTTTGGAGAATATTTTGTTTAGGCTTTTTAATGAGGGTGCCTGGTGATCGTGCCGTTTCCATGTGCGCGTTTCCTTAGTTGGTCACCTCTAAATGGCTGATCCCTCAAGCTTTGTCAGTTCCTGGAAGTTTCACCCCTTCATTATTATTCATAGTCTGTGCTCGACTCCTTACTGCATATGTGTGGCTGATCTCCAACAATGCTGTGTTCAGACATACAGCTCCACCCACATTTCTTTTTACTTTTTTGGGGGTTTTTTTCCCTAGGAAGTTCAGACATGCATGGCCTACTTCCACCATTCTTGTATTCATGGGCTGTCTCGAAGTGCTGCTCACCCCCATGCCTTGGGTGTCTCCTTTACCTAGCTGACTGCAAAGGTGACACCCATGTGTGCACCTCCCTGGCTGAGGCTGGGCTGTGTGTGTCCACTGAAACATCCAACGCTCATAAAGCCACACCTCTGCTCCCTCCAGCTCCTGACAGATAGTTGCAGGAGCCAACTGTCTCCTACAACCAGGAGGTTTGGGGGAACGGCATGGATCATGGTGAACGTGATTGCGATGACAGACAGCAAGTTAGTGCCTGTGGATGGAGGAGTTGTGATTTTACTTTAATGCTGTAAATGCATTAAAGTAAGAAACATTTATCCTTTAGTACTGAAGCAAATATTGTCTAAATACAAGAGTTATGCATGTGTATCCTTCCTTTAATCTTGGGGTGCTTTGTGTATTCCTTCCAGATCTGTGCAGTAATCCTGTGTGACACTTTACCTCTGTGCAGGAACTTCCTGTTAAAAAAAAAAAAAAAAAAAAAGGTCACTGCTGCTCTCTCTCCTTGTGTAGGGTGACTGGTCTTGTCTCTACCCCCCCCCCCCCCCCCGTTTTCGGCAGGCAGCTTGTAGTGGGTGGAGCCTGCTGGGCTCCTCCCACAGCTCTGCTCTCTGCAAAGGATATGTACAGCACAGTGATGATGTCACTGCCATATTTACAAGGTAATAACTGGGGTTGCAAATGCATTTGGTGCACACAAACTGGGTTTATATACTTTGTGGCTGTTGAGGAATATATTTATATGGAAAGTTTTCGTGTCTGGAGTTCATCTTTAAATGAACATTTTAATAGAAACACACTTTTAAATTTCACTTTCAGAAAAAAATGCGTTTGCGTCTGCCATGGCAAAAACATTCCATGTGACCTTAGCCTTAGAATTTTGGATAATAAATGTTACCATGTGTTCATTTTAATAGTAACAGGTGCCATACAACACCAAGGACATAAGTAATCAATATCCTGTAGCACCTAAAATCCATAAATCCTTGGTAGGGCAATTTTCTTAGACCTTTCCAAAAATATTTGTTTCCTTTGACCAAGTGAGATATTTTCTCTGCGGTGATCCAGGAGTGGTCAAGGAGCGCTGCCTTCTTATATAGTCATTGTTATGTTTAGTCCTCTTATGTGGTTGTTCATGATCGCCCTCTACAGTCATGTGTCGTCAGTGCATGTAATCTTTCTGTACTGCTGTGCTCATAGTGACATCATAGGAAATGTACTGAGAAATTTTGCTTTTCATCTAGTTTTTGTGAAGGTCCTTTTGGGATTATGAAATCAGACGGAAACACAGGCTGCTTGCAAAATAGAGAAATGATGTACTGTATGTATATTGAAATACAGAAGCTGCCATTTCCCTTTATGTGTAATAGGTCAAAGAGAATGCCAAATGAAAAATTGCTTGGGAATGCAAAAGTCTTTATTGTCCATCTGATTACAACAGGCAGGTCAAAAGACCTCCAACATGTGTCAGGGCCACACAATCTCCCCTTCATCGGGGCTGGGTGAAATAGCAGAATGCTAAATGGACTGAAAGTCCTCCTAAGCAGGACTAAGGACTAAGCAGGACTAAGTTTCAGTCACGATCAATCGAGCACTGAACGGCTGCATCCGACGTCTCATGCAGTTCTGCGAGCTATGGTGATCCGCGATCGTCTACTGCTGCCGAAGACATGCGCAGAAGCGTCAGCACGGAAGTACGGTAAGGTTTCAGCCCAGCACCCGGCGTATAAGACGACCCCCGACTTTGTAGAAGATTTCCAGGGGTTAAAAAGTCGTCTTATACGCCGGAAAATACGGTATATATATATATGTGACTTTGCACAGCCCTTCCGCCCTGTAGCAGTGTACATAGATCACCCAGAGGGGAATGTTGTTGTTTTTTTTCCTCAACACAAGTGGAATTATTCTTTAAGGCCTCATGCACATGGATGCTTAGCAGCTCCGGTGTGCAGAGGTGTTAACCCCGGTGCTTTCTGCCACCAATACAAGTGAATGCCATGCTCAGGTAAACACTGATGGCTTCTGCATCCATTTTTTTTGTTTACAAACGATTTTATTTTATAAAGAAATAGACTGTAAGGTGACATTACAGCTTCAAACAGTGTATAAAACAGTAACAAGGCACAATTGAAGTGTACATTTCAAAAAGGCACAATCATATAGAGTAAAGAAAGAGTAAAGAGAAAAGAAGAGGAGAGAATAGAGTTTAAGTACATGAGCAATATAAATAGAGAGGTAGGCAGAGTTCTATATCTACCAACAGAGTAAGTCAATTAACCCACATAAGGATTGCCCTTAGTCATGTAGTAAATGTCTGAGTTCTCCAAATTTCCCATTTTCTATTAAATAAGTGCATCTTGTCCAGTAAAGTATAATGAATTCTTTCCATGTGCATCACAGCCTCAACTCTATGTAGAACAGAGGCCTATGGTACTGTGATAGATTTCCAGTGTAGGGCGATAGCCCTCTGCATCCATTTTTACCCGCACTCGTGTGTGCATTATTATTATACAGGATTTATATAGCGCCGACAGTTTGCTCAACGCTTTACGTTGTAGTGGGAGACAGTACAGTAACAATACAGTTCAATACAAGAGGGGTTTGAGGGCCCTGCTCCTTGGAGCTTACAATCTAGGAGGGAGGGGATGCTTCTCCCCTGATATGCCATCTGTAGTTATCCAAGCACAACTGCGTATATCTATTCACTGCTCTAAGTAGCACATGCAGAACCCCAGTTGCTAGAAAGCAGTGAGGATTTTACATCTCCGCACAGAGGAGCTGTGTCTGTGTATATGGGGCCCTAGGCTGTCCTCACATCTGTGCATTGCAGTATAGCGTGGCTTTCTATGTGTTACTGCAACATATGTATTGTGGTGCCATTCAGTGCCCTTTACAAATACACCCCTCAACACAAAGGGGGTAACCATCTGTGCTTAACATTTGTATTTGGTAGGTAGGCAACCCATTCAAAATATTGATTGCTTTCACTGTACTGGAAAGTCCGGTGGTGGATTAAATGTCACCGAGATCCCATGACAAAGAATTTACTAAGAATAACAAAGAATTTTCATTTCCCTTTAAAGGTAAAACAACACTGACGGAGCAGGCAAATTGTTTCTATCTTCTTGCTGGTGTATTGATGCTTGCATCCAAATCTCTGGTGTCACATAGCTCTAAATGTGTCAAATATTTCTTTGCTTTAAACCCCACAACCCTAACCTTAACCTAACCCATAAGCTGACCCAAAAACAGAGTAACCCTTAAGTTGGTCTTTAACACTTGGCCCTCTAATGCAGGCCATAGACGGGTCGAACATCGGCCGATTTAAAAAAAAACAAAAAAAAAACGAAAAATCGGTCGTTCGTTCGGCCGACGTTACCACCATCGGTAAAAAAAAAAATCGGCTGATAAAATCATAGAGTTCACCCCATAACTTCTGTCCCTTGCAGGTCACGGCTCACGCGCAGATTTTTTATCGGTAAAACGATCGGCCGATTTGCCTATCATTGCCGGGAAAATCGGCCGATCATCAAAATCAGCCGCAAATTTTCCAACATGACCAATAATAAAACTGTGTGAAAAACGGCCAACCAATTAACCCACTAACGTGCGAAAATCGCCTGATTTTTTTTTTCGGCTGAAAAATCGGCCGATTTTTGACCCGTCTATGGCCGTAATGCACCCTGCCTTTTTCAACCAGGTTCCTTGAGGTTTCTTCAGGGGTGCCTTGGCAAAATTTCTTAAAATTGCCTAAAACTTGTATACAAGCCAGCAGGTGGATCAATCCTGCCTTTTAGCTACACAAAGCCACTGGTTTCCATTATGCACCATTACGACTTTCTAGCTGCCGGCATCCTGACAATCAATGACATCAGTTGATAAGGAGTATATCGGTTACCTGCACAGCATCATAGTTTGATCCTCTCCTGCCCCTCTCTATCAGTGCTGGGGTCACATTAGCTCAATGATGGATAAAAACTGAGGGAGAAGAGAAACACTGGAATACTAGTCAGTACCAGTGTGCAAAGTTGTATTTACTTTGGAAGAATAAATCACCTCTAATGTTGGGTGTCCTACAACTATTAGAACAGTTTTCACATTGTAGAATGGGCTGCCTCAAAACTGTCCATAATTGTAAAGGGTGCCTTGACTGAAAAAAGGTTGAGAAACACTTCTCTAACCCATAACCTTACACCAAATGTGTTCCCTTGACCCTCCACCCCTAAATCATCACTCTCCTGAGGTCACTATGTGATAAGGGAGCACGGTTTATGACTGTTTATGGAAGAGTGATTTACCTCCACATACGGAAAGACTTCTTCACAGTAAGAGCTATAAAAATGTGGAATAAACTCCCTCATGAACTAGTTCTGGCCAGCTCAGTAGATTGTTTTAAACTAGAGCTGGAGGCATTCCTCAATGCCCAAAATATAACTGAATCTTAGTATTGATAGGTAATAATGCTAGAGCTGGTTGGGGAAGCAGGAAGGATTCTTTTCCCTGCTGGAGCAAAGTGGTTAATGCTTTTATAGAGTGTTTTTTGTTTTTTTTGTTTCGCCTCCCCTGGAATCAGCTGTGGGTGTAGGGTTTTGTACATGGAGGTTTTCTATGTATTTCTTTTTTCTATTGGTTGAACTAGATGGATTTCTTTGTTTTTCTTTTTCTCAACCTGACTAGTTACGTAACGATGTTCTTACCATATGCTGTGCTTATCCTGTGCTGGAATCCCAGGGCTAGAAGAAACTGCTTTCTATTTCAGAAGTGTCTTGCATTGTGTGTCCTACACTACTTAGAAAAAGTATACTTCGTGACACTACACCCAAAGTTTGAGAGGGTCTAGAGTCCTTGGATACAATATTTACAAATTCCTGCATGAAGATCATTTTGACGATGATTTGAGGGGCAGACAACCTATCTCTTGCCTTGCTATACTTTTCTCTGTTCTCCTTTTCTTTTCTCCCTTCCTTCGACCTCTTTCTTTTTCTTTTTCTTTCTCTTTCCTGTCTCCTCCTGGAAGCATGGCCTCTGCCAGGGGCCCGGCTTGCACTTTTAGTTTACCCAGTTTTTTTATAATTTTGCCTTGGAGATTTCTTCTCCCCCTAGGCTTGGTGCAATTGTATCATTCTTTTGACATACATTTCATGCCAGGGGAGGATGAGCTCTACTTAGCAAGAGGTGGGCTACACTGTTGATATCTCTGTCCCTCGATGTGAAGCTTCATCACTCTATGGCAATCTAGCCAATTTCATGATATCATTACCGTTGACAATCTTTCTTGGTACTTTATGACCCTCAACTGGTTGGTTTTCAAGTTGATTGTCATTTTAGTTCCTATGTACGTACTGTATATAGCCCTTGTGGCATTGCCGCCTCCTCATTTGTGCCTGGCCACCTCCAACTTGGCCATGTGTTGGCTGAAGGCCTTTCTACTGTTTTCTATTGTTTTGTATTGTATGTAAAATTTCAATAAACATTTATCGAAACAGAAAAAGTGCCCTCAAGTTGTTCTAAAAGTGTGCAGTTACCAAAGAGATAAAAATATATGTGTATATAAATGATGAGCACTGAGCAGAGCTTTGGGTGTTGGTGTGGTGGAGTACCTTTGTTTTGTCTGTAGGTGGCACTGGCGTTTCAGAACTGATGTGTTCTCCTGGACACAGCTGTGTAGAAGCAACTTCACTCTTCATACATTTCATAATCACATTAACTGCTACAGTCAGTGCTAGCTGCAGTCAGGGATCTCTATTTTCCATCCATATGATTTGTCTGAAGCATTCAAAACACATATATATATATATATATATATATATATATATATATATATATATATATATATATATATATATTTATTTATTTATTTATTTTTTCTCTGACTTTTTATCCCCTTACCACCACCACTCTTAGTCCCATCCATCCTCACCACCTCTTGTACAATATATAGTAAAGTTGGGGAACATGTCTGGATACATTGACTATATATGGGTGTTTCAAACTGAGATTGTGAGGACAACAAGAGGCTGTATGTGGAGCATTCTGTCGCTTGTAGCTTTAATTACCAGTGAATCCTTGTTATCTCTTGCCTTGACTATTGTAACTCCCTCCTCATTGGCCTACCTCATCGCAGGCTATCCCCTCTTCACTCTATCATGAATGTTACTGCCAGACTCATCAACCTTACCAACCGTTCCATATCTGCTACCCCTCTCTGCCAATTCCTCCACTGGCTTCCCATTGCCCAACAAATAAATTTCAAAACATTAACAATAACATATAAAGCCATTTATAACTCAGCCCCAAATTACATCACTGATCTTGTCTCCAAATATCACTCACACCGTCCTCTCCGCTCCTCCCACGACCTCCTGTTCTCTAGCTCCATTGTCTCTTCCTCCCATGCTCGTCTCCAGGACTTCTCCTGAACCTCCCCCATCCTCTGGAACTCTCTACCTTAATATAACCGTCTGTAGGCTACTCTGTCCACTTTTAGGCGATCTCTGAAAACCTATCTCTTCAGGGAAGCCTATCCTGCCTTCAGCTGATAACGAAATCTTCTATTCCTCCTATCAGTTCATCATCCACAGTTATTACCTTTTGTACCACTAGCCCCTCCCTCTTAGATTGTAAGCTCCAAGGAGCAGGGCCCTCCTAACCCTCTTTTATTGAATTGTATTGTTGCTGTATTGTCTCCCTTTTTATTGTAAAGCGCTGAGCAAACTGTTGGCGCTATATAAATCCTGTATAATAATAATAGACTTGTGGTAGGGAAGAGTCTTGAAATTTATTTGAGACAAACATACCAAAAAGAAACACACCAAAAACCAGTAGGAACTGCATGGAATGTGTCATTCTCTAACCTCCAGACATACTCCATGGGGTTGATTTACTAAAACTGGAAAGTGCAGAATCTGGTGCAGCTCTGCATAGAAACCAATCAGCTTCCAGGTTTTATTGTCAAAGCTTAAAGAATAACTCTCGCTTTTTATTTTTTGCCCATGCAGTGGGGCTGTGCCCGTACTGCACGGGGTAACTGCTCGTTTTGTTGTAGGGGACAGGACAGCGGAGATCTACTTACCTAACCCGCCGATCCCCGTCACACAAGACCGGTCCCTTCGGCTCCATGTACAGCTCCACAGTATCATATTTTTTTTATCATTTTTGCCCAAAGCTCTGCTTTAATTGAACAAGCTGCAGTAAGAAGCTGATTGGCTACCATGCACAGGTGCACCAGATTCTGAGTGCCCCAGTTTTAGTAAATCTACCCTAGTATGTTATCTTAGGCTTCCAGACATGCTCTGACTGCCAGGATCAAAGTTTACATGTGAACATACACACTTGTATTAATGCCATGAAGCTAAGAATTTAACTGGGCCACTAAAAGAAAGAAAAATCATGTTTGGTGAGTACACTGCAGCTCCTCCATACTTTTCAATAAGAATAATGACAAACTTGCTGCCAACATTCTGGAAACTAGATAACTCACAATAAGGAACAAAGCTATCCTAGAATTTTACCAAATAAAAAGGCCATGGGATATGATCAGGTGTTTCTTCATGTGTATTCAACCAAAAAAGAATATAAAAACCGCAGTTCGAACCATCTCTACATGTGAATATGTATATGGATAGCTGGTATCATGCAAACATTTTTGTTGTAGGAAGTTGTTGATGTATATGTATTTAAAATTGGGAGTACTTGGCATCTGGGATTTTAAATTTTAAGCATATGGCTTAAAGGAGAAGTACAGCCAAAGCTCCGTTTGTTCTGCACTTCTGTGACCCATTTTCAGCTGACAGCAGGCTGAAGCCCGCTGTCGGCTGACGTCACTCAGCCACTCCAGGCTGGGGAATCCCAAATTTGAAGTTGGGATCCATCCCAGAGTCTGGAGCTGCACCTGGCTCGGTCTGTCAGTGATCTGCTGAGAGCCTGAGCCAGTCGCTCCTTCCCCCTCCACAGTCCAGCACTCCAGTGAGCGCCGGGGGGGTGGGGGGAAGGGAGGGACATAGCAGACAGTGGTGACTGACAGTCACCGCTCTCTGCTCAGAGCGGTTGTGAGAACTCGGCGATCAGCGGTCATTTTTATTATTTTTTCATTTCATATTTAAATATACAGATAAAAGGAAGCTGTTTGATCTATACAAGCATATCAGTAAGATAATGTTTTAAAAACTTTATATAGCACCAACAATTTGCGCAGCGCTTTATATATGTCCATGCTTACGCGTTACATATGCAGGCTCTGCAGTGGCTAGTCTACATTTTTTTTATGTTTAAAACAGTAATAAAATATATTTTAGCAACCATGTAAGATGTAAAGTGAAAAAAAAAAAAGACTGTCAGGTAAGCACTGCAATAAAAATCGGACTATCTAATATCTGAAAGCACATTACATTGTCCCTTTATGATGAAACTGGCTTTGTTTAAAGGAATAAATTGTTTTCCTGCATATACTGCTTCCGGGATTGTACAGCACTTGTAGCAGATACCTAGTTGCTTCTGTTCTGGACATATTTCAAACATACTTTTCCTATGGGTTGATAGATTTGTTTAGAAGCAGAGCCAAATGGGAGGTTCTGAAGATTAGATCATCAGCCAGAAATTCTATATATAAAACTGCAAGTTGCTGAATGTATGAAAGGTTCAGTCTGTCCAACTGTGACCTCTTAGAGGAGTTTTAGTCTGGTGGGCCTGGTCACCTGCTGGCTTTTTATATTTCTCCAGTGATGAGCTTGCTGGGCCACAATTCCAGGCTCCTTGGAGCTTTAAAGTGGTATTAAAACCCAAAAACAAAAAATGTATGTATTGCAGCTTACAATCTTTAAAGTGTTACTAAACCCACAACAGTAAAATCAATCTGTATATGCAGTAAAGCATGCTTGTTATACTCTCTGTGGAACCTAAGGGGTTAATCCTCCACATTATGTAAAAAGGCTGTTTGATCCTGTCTTCTCTTATCATCCCCCTCCTCTTCTACTATCCCCAATCACCTGCTGATAGAACAGAGCCTTGGAGGCAAGCTGCACATGCTCAGTTTGGTTTGTATTGATATAGAGTTTTTTTTTTTCTTGGGAGAGTGCATTTGATCAGTGCAAGGCCAATCAGCACTGTCAAGACAGAGGGTCAGGTTATTCAACCTCATAGGATGATCAGGGGAGGATCAAAACTCCTCCTACAAGCTTTACCAGTGCTCTGCTGGACACTGATAGAAGTCACAAGACTGCTCTAACTGCTGATGAGAAAAGGTATTTAGCAGTTTGTTTACTGTGGGAGACCAGATGTAGTAAATGCAGGTTCCTGGGTTTTAGTAACACTTTAAGTGTGTGGCTGCGTTGGTTTTCCTTTTAGGCTTTTTTCCTTTTATTTTTACTTGTGGATCCTGCTAGTAACACACTTCCTGTCGTAGGGTATCACCACTCTAGATGGAGGAGCAACAAAGACAGCTTTGGAGAGCAGCATTGTCGGTCTGGGGAGGGGTTAATGTTAGATGCACAAGCATATTTAGATGGACTTAATGAATTAAAGCTGAACTCCAGCTAACACTTTTTTACAGTTACAAAAGCAGTTTTGTATTCTTTTTGGGATAAAGGTTTTACATAAATGATAAAAATCTGTGTGTGTGTGTATGTGTGTATATATATATATATATATATATATATATATATATATATATATATATATTTAGTACATAGTACAGGAGATGACCAGAGACTGCGGACATAGTACAGGAGATGACCAGAGACTGCGGACATACAATGGCGGCGGGAATACTGGGCCGGCCACTCCATAAGACAGACATTTCCCCCCAAGTGTGTCTTATGGAGCGAAATATACAGTAAATGCAGGACACCTTGTTGGGTCAGATCTGTGTACAATGTAAAGAGAGGGGGGGGGGGGAGAGAGAGGGGGAGGGGGAGAGAGAGAGAGAAAGGAGGAGGGGGGGAGAGAGGGGGGAAATCGATCATCTGTTGCACTTATCTAGGGTCCGTGGCCGTGATAACCGACATGCAGGGATGGAGTCTTCTCTCTTGCTCCCCCTCTTCATGGTCAGCTCTAGGCTCCGCCCTTCAGCCGTGATGGTTGCATGCACTGATCAGAATAGATGGCCGGCTGGCTGCAGAGAGGCCAGGTGAGTGGTGCGGGTTCATAAGCCGAGCCCACCTTCCCCTGTTCTAGAATTGCTGTTCCCCGCCTTCCTGCCTCCCGCCTGAGCCCTGCTGAGCTCTCCCGACCTGCCAAACCCTAGTCCCTTGCATCGCGGGAGATACGCCCCTGCCCGGTGGGCCAGATAAATGTCCTCGGCGGGCTGCATGTGGCCCGCGGGCCGTAGTTTGAGGACCCCTGCTCTAACTGCTACATCTGCAGGACACCTTGGTCTGTTAAAGAAATAACAGGTGAAAATTAAAGAAGGGAAAAAAAAGCCTAAAAAAAAGAACCAATGCAGCCCCTACATCTAAGAATTGGTAAGCTGCTATACATTCATTTTTGGTTTAATAATGCTTTAAGGTTTTTCTGTGTGCCTCAAAATGCCTTCCCTCCTATTATCTATTCTTCATAATTTAAAATCAATTCAAAAATCCAACTGGCAAAATAGGGCCCCATTTAATGGCGGCAGAAGGTGTTCAGCCCTAAGAACTTAATCATACACATCTCAACCTTGGAGCCTACGAAATGTGTGAAGTAAACTGCTACGTAAACATTTGAACATTTGTGCTAATTGTTTTAGCTGCAAAAAGATACTGCAGCTGGGCAGCTATTCTTGTGCTTCACACAACTCTGTGCCATAATACGGAACCATGCAACCACTTCTTGGATAATGGTCGTCAGCTCAAGGAGTGGAGTCAATAGGGTAAACATGAAAAAACTCCTGCTGAACTTAGTACATTGTAAATTTAGATGAATTTCCTTTTTTTCGTTTTTAGTGAAGTTCAAGCTGATGTTTTTCAGGATAGAAAGAAGTGTTAGATGCTATCAGGTTTCTGCTGCTTCCTGCACCTCAGCCTCATTTGGTCTCGGCAAAAGAAGTTAGAATCTCTCTGCTATGGAGCACTTTAATAAAGTGAGAAGAACCTTCATCAGGGTAGGTTCACCTCTACACACATTTCCCAAAAAGGTCCCATTACACCACAGTGTACCCACTATATTAAAATGCTGTGCTCCGTTTCCTAAACAAATGGCCACCCCTTCAGCTGCTGACATTTTTCTCCCCAATCCACGATGCAAATGGCAGAATGCACCAAACACTGGGTATGTGACCCTAGAAATCCACAAGCAAGCGCTACTGGTCTCCCTGCCCACTTGTGCATGTGCAATCCAGTCTCTTATACTCACACGGAAACACCAAGCTAAGAGAGCGGGACTGGATATCCAGTGCTGGGTGCGCCAGCCATTTGCAGTACCGACTGGAGAGAACAATGGTGTCAACAGTTTTAAGGTAGGCATTTGTTTGGGGAATAGAGCACAGCATTTTAATATACTAGGGCCACTGTTGTGCTTGGGGACTTTTTTTGGGAAATGTGTTTAAAAGTTAACTTCTCTTTTAAGCTGAACCTCCATTGCCTGCTCCAGTGGCTGCCAAAATATAAACGAGCAGTTCCATCAGCAGTATAGAACAGAAGGCAGGTTGTAATTGCAGATGTAATTGGGGAGGGCATTTGACTCGATTAGGATAACGTGCTGGAGCCCAAAAAATAGCTCAGGGTTAAGGGAGTGAAAGAAAATGATGGGAGGCGATCATATGAAGACCTCGGCGGGCAGTAAAGAAAGGGGGGAAGATAAGAGTAGGGGGTTTGCATGGGGAAAAGGAAGGGGACAGGGAGAAGTTCCCATGCAGTCCAACCCAATGCATAGCACAGTGATGGGCCGTCAAAACAAATAGAAAGTAAAGAACAGTCCAGGTTTAGATGATCATTGTAGGTTAACCATGGGTCCTGTAGCTTTAAGATTTTAGCATGGGTATCTGTAAATATTGAAGTGAGCTTCTGTTGGACCATGGACCCCGCTGTCTAACCTCAGCAAAGTTGAGGAATATTTGGTGTCAGGATCTTGCCAATGTCTGCTTGGCTGCCAGGAACACAAACCCCATCGGCTTCCTCTGGGTCTTAGTCATGGATGGGAATCTAGGGAGACATTTAAAACTGATCTGACCATTGAATAGGCCTGAGTCCACAATTGCAGAGCATTCAGGCAGGACCGCCAAATGTGGAATAGGGTGCCTGGTTCCCTGCACCCCAGAAAACACGGGGGATGCTGAGGAGACAAATTTGACATATCTAGTATCGGCAAGAGAGCAACTGATTCTCTTGGGCGAATATATACTGGGAACACAGGATTTGGTTACAGGATGACTGGTCCAAGGTCTTACCCATTGACTGAAGTTGTAGCTGTGATTGGCAGCTTTAAGAATATGGATCGCTAGGTTTCCTAAGGCACTAATGAACATGGTATTAGTCACCCAATCCATGAGTTTTTATCTTGGTCAGATGAAAATCAAGAAGCCTCGGACCACAACCCCCTCCCCTCCATTTCCCTTTCCAATCTCACAAACTTATATGGTTGGCAAAGCCTTCCTACAAAAATACCCAAAGTGCGCACATTTGTTCAGTGACCAGATCATGTGTCTGTGAGAGCTGATGTTTGCAGATAGCTAAAGGCTTTTTTTTTTTTACTAAGGGGGCATAGATTTGTACAATCTTTGGTTCAGACTAGATTCACCAATCGATAGCTGGGACAAAATTTCAGTTGAAACAAATTGAGAAACGTTCATAGTCTGAGCTATATCAAAAGGTTTATTTCTTTATTTTTTTTCTTTAACTGATGCTTAAATTTGACACTTGTCAGTATTTTGTTGCTACAGAACTTCTGCATACATTTCAGAAGCCCAAATTGATAAAATGTTGATGTCCAGTCGAATTTTCAGTCCGTGTTTCTGGCCACCCAGGTCATCTGTTAAGGTCATTCGTACATCATAAACATGCTTGAATAATCAAGTCTAAATCCAGTCTAAGGATGATGTGTGAATCTTTCTTCCATCTCGTATTTTTTTGATTGTAGAGGGGCGATGGTTTCTTCAATCCAATTACATGATGTGCCCTGAGAACAGAATGGGTTAAGTCAGGGTGGGAGTAAGTGTTTATAAAGTAAAGCAAATTTCTGTTTGTAAGAAAGCGCTCGGAATGTTTGACTGCACATGTGAAAATAATTCCTCTAACAAACCCGCTGAGCAGGAGAGACACAAGGTAACATTACCCGCGGAATTCTGGCAACTATTGCACGATAACCAAACAGCTTAATTGGTTTTCACGGGGCCAGACGGCTGTGGCAGTATTTTCTTTAACAGTATTAGGGACTTGATTGGGAATGATTTGTTCTGATGTCTTAAAGTAAACCTGTCGTGTGAGAAATATGAGCTGAAATTGCCTTCTGACAATTCTGCTTCCTTGGCTGTTAGGCTGACCTACAGACTTCAGCACTTTGAGTCACTGACCCAGAAAAAGTATGCAGGAAAGTCACAAAATGTAAGATGTCCTTATCCGAAATGTTTGTTCCAGGACAGTGACTCACATCATTACCATGATAGGTAGACCAGAAGTAGAGGTCAGCCATAGCAGCCTTCAGGTTTCCGTTATGACAGGTTGAAGATAGTTAGATAAATAAAACTTATGGAATGTTAGGAAAATCTGCGTTTTAAATAAAAAAATAAATAAATAAAAATTTGACCTTTAACAGTCACAGTCCGCCACATGATGATAATACAGCAAGGTACTATGTAGGACAAAGGCAGCCATTTTTTATAGTTGACTCTGTCATTGTCAACAAAGCATGCATTAGGAGGCTATGACATTCTACAGACACTTGCACAGGCAGTGTCAATGGTAAATTTACATTAGGGTACATGGCCTTCAGACTACGAAGCATGGCTAAGAGCTAGTGTGCACAGGTGACATATATGCATTTTTCATGTATTCCTATTGATGTGTGAAGGAATAAAACCAAAGCACAGATGTCAGATTTGCTAAAATTAAAACTTTTGTTAGTTTTGGATAGAAAGGGGAAGGGTTACAACTCAAGCCAGGTTTGTATTAGTGTAAGGCAGGGGTGTCGAACTGGCTGCCCTCCAGCTGTTGCGAAACTACAAGTCCCATCATGCCTCTGCCTTTGGGAGTTGTGCATATAACTGGCAATCTTGCAATGCCTCATGGGACTTGTAGTTGGCAACAGCTGGAGCGCTACCAGTTTGACACCCGTGGTGTAAGGGATGACCATGGTCCACAGGAAATGAAAGTGAGGGAAAATTACAATGTTTTAAATTGCTACTGGAACAATTTTCCCTCACTTCCTGTTGTGTCTGCAGTCATTTTGTGGTGTAGGAGTGTTGAACCTTTGGTGTGCACAATTAGAGGCTGCTCATCAGCAACCATAGTGTCCTCCTGAACCCTCGGAAGAGTGTGCTTAAGTTTTGAAAGGAGCTCCACAGTAGCTTGCACAGTCCATTTTTACTTTTTGTGACGCGTTTTGGAAGATCAACACTCCACCTTTATCTGACCTAAAAACTAGAGAACAGAGAATGCAAAAATTCCTGAAGAACTTAAACTCCAGAAAATGTTACCACCCCCATTAAACTGGCAATTGCATGTTAATGTAGCCATATGAAATTTTTATCTTTTTTTTTTTCACACAATTGGAGCTTTCTTTCGTTGGTATTTGATCACCACTGTTTTTTGTATTTTTTATTTTACATAAAGAATGAACATTTTGAAAAAAACAATATTTTTTACTTTCTGCTGTAACACATTTCCAATATAACATTTTTTAAAAAATTCATTTTTTTCATAAATTTTTGGTGAAAATGTATTCTGCTACATGTCTTTGGTAAGAAAAAAAATCCAATAAGTGTATATTGATTAGTTTACATTAACATTTTAGCGTCTACAAACTATGGTGTATGTATACTGGAGTTTTTTTTTTTTTTTTTTTATGCTACTAATGGCGGTGATCAGCGACTTATAGTGAGACTGTGATAGTGCAGCGAGCAATCTTGATACTAAGCGATGCCGGGTGGGAACTAACTAAATGACACTGACATCTCCAGTGACACTAGTACAGTGATAATACTATGCATTGTCACTGCACTAATGACACTAACTGGGAAGGGGCTAACATATAGGGACAATCAAAGGGTTAACTGTGTGTCTAGCAATGTGTAATGTGTGCCGCTTTTACTAAGCGATGTGCTTGTTTTTTCTCCCTGCTTTGTACAGAGCCCTGTGTTCTTGGTAAACACAGGGCTCTGTGCTGTGATTCGTTAAGTCGATTAGCAGGTCCTGGCATAAATCTTTGGCCTGGACCTGCAGGCCAACTTGTGCTGTAGCGAATGACAGAACCGATTGGGCGGAGGGGCAGGCACGCACCCCCTTCCCGGAAATGCCAGATCACGTACATATACTTGATCTGGCGCAGAGAGGCAGACTTACCGCAGTAAATATACATGTGGCGGCAAGTGGTTAAAATGTGTAAATGTGTCTATAAGGAATCTTTGTATTTTCTAGTTTTTAGCCCTGATGAGGGGGGGGGGCAATCCTGAGTCCCCGAAACACGTTAGCTGTTGCAAAAAATATTTCAATGGACTGTACAAGTTAGTGTGGCAATCCGATCCTTTCAACACTTTTGTGTCTACAGGGCAAGAAGCGAATTGAAATGTCTGCAGTCAGACAACAAAAAACACGATGGAGGTTATATCCATTACCTACTCTATCCAAAATTAAACAAAAAAATGGTTTTAGATGTCCCTTAGCCAGTCCTAAAAGCCTATGTACAATAGGCAAAATGGTTTGTTTTCAAGGAGATATTGCATGTGTGTGAGATCTGTTTTACATCCATTACAAGTTTATGAGATCAATTAGATAAGCCTGCAATCAATTTGTGTGTTTTTTCAACACATGATGTATACATCTCAAAATCCACACTAGCTCCTAGATGCTTTCTTGTATGCAGAATAAAAGCAAAGCTACACAATGCATTGTAAAAGCAACAATAAATGCCGGCATTACTGCTCAATTCACTCTAAATCCAAATTAAACACTGCTTTCCAGGTCCTTCAAAAGTGCTTCATATGCGGATGTCGGTGCAATACAAACACTTGCACACTTTGTTATGTTGGCCTCACTCATCCAGCTAGAATTCATTATGGGAGCCTGGATGTGTCATCCATGGGTAGTTAATCATCAGAGCTTCGTTTCCCAGCACTGGATATGTAAATGTGCTGAAAGTACAGGAGTAATGTACGTTGTACACTGGCTTCACGAGGATGCAGAAAATTGGCTGGGATTTGAGATCAGTCAGTTTGAGGTCAGCTTGGGACATCTCTGATATGCATCTATGTTGACTTTTTTTGGAGAAAGAAGCAAAGCAACGTGAT
Source organism: Staurois parvus (assembly GCF_062004578.1). Taxonomy (NCBI): domain Eukaryota; kingdom Metazoa; phylum Chordata; class Amphibia; order Anura; family Ranidae; genus Staurois; species Staurois parvus. The sequence goes on along the minus strand of NW_028318108.1, from coordinate 1,999,835 downwards.
GCATTGGAAAGCAGCAATAAACACAAGCATACACCTCATTCCTTACCCTTCAAAAATGCTTCACAAAGCACAACGCCCAGGTACATTCCCTCTATAGGTTATATCAGGGCTTAAAATTTCAAGTCCTGAGCTACTAGCCAGGCCTTAGAGTTACTCGCCACCAACAAACACACACAAACAGAGACACCTGTACACACACACAGACATGTACATACACGCACAGAGACACAAGTACACATACAGGCACATGTATACACACACAGGCACGTACAGACACGCATACACACAGATACATGTACATACACAGAAATACACAAGCACAGACATGTACATACATACACAGACACATGTACATACATACACAGACATGTACATACACACAGACACATGTACAGATACACACATGTACATACACACAGACGCATGTACAATTGTACATGCAGACACAAACATGTACACATACACACACACACCCATGAAAAGTTGCAGTACTTCGTTGTTCACTCACAGATCTGGGTACTGCACTCTAGGGGGAGGCAGAGAGCACAACACACACTCCTTGCTTTGCTTTCACTCTGCTCAGCTTTTGAGCAGTCTGACGGCTCCCAGTGCCAAGGACAGATCCGGCCTGAGCTCCGAGCCTGCTCAGCAAGATGGTCTTGGGGGACCCACTGGCCCCCACCATAATTTCCACTCGCCATTGGCGTCCAGGCGAGTGGAAATTTCAAGCCCTGGCTTATATTATCCTTCTGACACCAGCCATGCTAGGCAGGACTTTTCACCAGATTGCCAACTGTTTATTTCATTCCATGGCTAAAAATGTTAGTTTGTTTAATACCTAGGCTAAGCACTGTTTATGTGTATGTTATGGTAATGTAAGGTACAATGACACATTTTGTGAATGCTGTTCTTACGGTTTATTCCACACATGTCGAATAAAAATTAGGGAGCTGTGTGACCATCTCTCTTGCTCAGCATTGTCGAGAGGACAAGAATATAGACACCACTTGGCTTGGTTGGCACCAACCTAATTCTGGATGTCTGGTTTGGAAAATCAGACTTGCATGTTTGAAGCCAGTTTAGCAAACTAAATGAGCTGCCATAAAAACCTATAGAAATATAGTACTTGCACTTGTTTTAGTTTTCAGTAAAATGTACTCATTATAATCAAAATAATTAAAATGTATGTGTTTTCATCATAGACTTGCATTTTTAAATCTACCCCTTTTAAAGTGGTTCTACAGTCATAACATTCTTTACCCTAAAGCATTCCCTGCATTAAGGTAAAAGATATCCCAGTAGCAGTATCACCCCCAACCCTTCAGTTCTGGGAGCAGAGAGCAGGGGGGGGGGGGGGGGCCGGGTCAAGCCACGCTCTGTGTGTCTATGGATGCACACAACCTGACTCAGGGGGCAAGCCCACACATCTGCCCCCATAGCAAGGAGCTTGATATGAGGGCAGACACAAGAGGAGGAGCAGAAAGTGCTGGCAGGGGACCCCAGAAGAGGTTTACCATTACACAGAGCAGGTAAGTATAACATGTTTTTTAATTTAGATAAAAACAAGTTATCCTTTAGAAGCATCTTAATGTCTCTTAAACTAAAATTTAAGCAATATGTCTATTTTCAATTAATAACGTAAAGTACAATTCCAGCTTATAGGGGGCTCCAGTCATATTTGTAAAAATTAAAAGTCAGCAGCTATAAAACTGATAACTAATAAACAGACACTCACCTGTCCCAGGATCCAGCGCTGTGCTCACCCCAGCCATTTTCTCTACCTGTCTTCAGTCCCCGGTGCTGTCATCTTAACTGTGGGCACCCAGCTGTGACCGCTTGTGGCTTCACATCCATGTGCACACTGCACATGTGCTAGCCACGCTGTGCTTTGTGAATGGACTCGCAGTCTGCTGAGATCTGTCATATGTCCCAGAAGAATGCAAGGGGAGAGCAGGGGGAAGGAGAAGTTCTGCTTGGATCGCCTAGGCAGTTGGAACAAAAGTGGGAGCGGGTACCTGTCAAAAGCAGGTACAGCTACTAGGAGAAGGGAATCAACTGAGCAACCTACATCAGTTTGTAGGCATGCCACCATCCCCCAGATCTACATCTCCCAAGAGCCTTTTACCTATAGACAGTATGTAGACAGGCTCTTGGGAGTCGAGACAGCAGCATTTTTTTTCTGGGAAATAAATGTAGTACAGCAGAGGAGAACTCAGGAAGGGCTGACAACTTTGCTTAGAATGTCTGTGCAGCTGAGGCAGCATTGTCAGCTCACTACAAAATATAAGGCATTCACTAGATTTCTGGCAGGATGACTGGGTATTTTTTCTGCTTGTATTTTTAAAGGGATAAAGCATGGAGAAAGGTGCATGTGCTGCAGAGATGTCATACATATTTTTGGGGTTTTTTTGCCCAGACACATACTTTAAACATCTTTCAGTCAAATCTAAAATGATCTAAAATGTTGGCTATCCATAGAAGGGACAATACCCTACGGATGTAAAGATTACATTTTGTGCATAACAGTGGATAACCTGGGCCCAGTAATGATTCAGCCTGACCGTGGGTGGAGATGAGTTCACGTGTTCAATATTTCCATGGTTTTGGTGAGAGATTGAAGCTCCCACAAATGTAATATAGCAGTGTGTGACTTACAGTAAGTAGGAAGGAAGTGTTGGCTGATACAAGGGCAGGCAGCGAACTGGCAGGTAAAAGCAAGAACACATTTTCAGAGTCTGCTGTATGGTAAGGTCTGCCTCCAGCTGTCGGGAAAGCCTTTGAGTCTGGCCAAGAGCAGATTTATTGGAAACACTATGCTTCACTAATAAAGGACAATATAAAATGGTAAGCAGACCTGCCATTCCCTCATAGGGGTGTACATGTGCCATCTTCCACAACAATGATAGATGAGGGCATGAAACTGGGAAGGTTTATAGGAAAGTCAAAGGTGAAAAAAATGCAGATAATTTTCACAAATACATAGAAAGGGGGTGGCACAGATTATGTAGAACAGAAGAAGGGGGACAGCACAGATTAAATAACAGAAGAAGGAGGGGGACAGCACAGATTACATAGCACAGAAGAAGGTAGAAAGCACAGATTACATAGATCAGACAGGTGGTGGTGGGGGGGCAGCACAGATTGCTTGGATCAGACAAGGGGGGACAGCGCAGATTACATAGATCAGAACAGGGGGGCAGCACAGACTACATAGATCAGAAGAAGGGGGAGCAGCACAGATTACATAGAACAGAAGAAGGTGTGGGGAGTACAGATTACATAGAACAGAAGAAGGTGTGGGGAGTACAGATTACATGAACAGAAGAAGGGGGGCAGCACGGATTACATGAACAGAAGAAGAGGGGCAACATGGATTACATGAACAGAAGAAGGGAGACAGCACAGATTACATGAACAGAAGAAGAGGGGCAGCACAGATTACATAGAACAGAAGAAGGGGCGAGACGCATTACATAGAGCAGAATAAGGGGTGGGACAGATTACATAGAACAGAAGAAAGGGGGAGCACAGATTACATAAATCAGAAGAAAGGGCAGCAAAGATTACAAAGAGCAGAAGAAGGGGGGATCACAGATCGCATTGAAGAGAGGAAGAGGTGGAGCACAGATTGCATAGAAGAGAGGAAAGGGGGGGGCACAGATTACATAGAAGAGAGCAAGGGGGGGCACAGATTACATAGAAGAGAGGAAAGGGGGGGCACAGATTACATAGAAGAGAGGAAGGGGTGGAGCACAGATTACATAGAAGAGAGGAAGGGGGGGGCACAGATTACATAGAAGAGAGGAAGGGGGGGCACAGATTACATAGAAGAGAGCAGGGGGGGCACAGATTACATAGATGAGAGGAAGGGGGGACCACTTAATACATAGAAGAGAGGAAGGGAGTAGCACAGATTACATAGAAGAGAGGAAGGGGGGCACAGATTACATAGAACAGAAGAAGGGAGCAGCATGGATTACAAAGAGCAGAAGAAAGGGGCAGCACAGATTACATAAATCAGAAGAAGGGGCAGCAAAGATTACAAAGAGCAGAAGAAGGGGGAGGAATCACAGATTGCATTGAAGAGAGGAAGGGGGGAGCACAGATTACATAGAAGAGAGGAAGGGGGGAGCACAGATTACATAGAAGAGAGCAAGGGGGGGCACAGATTACATAGAAGAGAGCAAGGGGGGGGCACAGATTACATAGAAGAGAGCAAGGGGGGGCACAGATTACATCGAAGAGAGGAAGGGGGGGCACAGATTACATCGAAGAGAGGAAAGGAGGGTGCACAGATTACATAGAAGAGAGGAAGGGGGGGAGCACAGATTACATAGAAGAGAGGAAGGGGGGGAGCACAGATTACATAGAAGAGAGGAAGGGGGGGAGCACAGATTACATAGAAGAGAGGAAGGGGGGGAGCACAGATTACATAGAAGAGAGGAAGGGGGGGAGCACAGATTACATAGAAGAGAGGAAGGGGGGGAGCACAGATTACATAGAAGAGAGGAAGGGGGGGAGCACAGATTACATAGAAGAGAGGAAGGGGGGGAGCACAGATTACATAGAAGAGAGGAAGGGGGGGAGCACAGATTACATAGAAGAGAGGAAGGGGGGGAGCACAGATTACATAGAAGAGAGGAAGGGGGGGAGCACAGATTACATAGAAGAGAGGAAGGGGGGGGAGCACAGGTTATATTGAATAGAGGAAGGGGGGGCAGACAGGGCCCCAACAATTTCCACAGCACGTTACATGTTCATACGTGTTCTTGCTGTCGAGGTTTCCAATGTAAGGTCCCCATCTCACATGCATGCATACAAGCACACCCCTATTACATCCAGTTCAGACAGCTAACTAGCCTACACAGAGTTAACTTAACCCACCAGAATATCTTTGCAATGTGGGAGGAAACCAATGCAAACTCTGTGCAGGTAGAGTCCTGGTTGGGATTTATCCGAATTCTTTCTATTACAATTGTCAGGGTTCTGTTATGGGATTTTTGGGTGGAAATAAATTGATTTGCTGGAAAGTACCAGAAACATCTGATTTCTGCTTACTGTTTAGTCATTCCCAGTATCTCTGTGTGCATGGAGGACAGGCAGCACCCATGTTTCAGATCACAGCAGAGCTAATTACGTCATGTACGCCTCTGACCTTCTGTACATTCTGTGACAATCCCATAAAGGGTTCTCATTTAGCTAGTCTCCTCCTACCCCCATGAATGAAAACACCATAGTACCCATGTGCCAGTTTGAAAGGTTTCCACAGAGCAGGCTATGGCTTTAAATGTTTGTGCAGCCGGAGAGGATGTATGAATGATTGTCACTGCACGCCTGTCTTTCTCTGTAGGTCTCTGAAACCTGCAGTAAAGCATCCAGTGCAGGGTCGCAGCCTGGGGTCCCAGCTTAGCTTCCGGTGGAGATCAAAGCCGAGAGGTGGACCTGAGGTCAGCCAAGAACAGCAGTGACGTGTGTTCTGGGGGGCCTGTGACTGGATGGGAAGGGATTGGACCGGTGTTTGGATCTCCCATGTGACGATCATTAGTCTTTTTTTTCTATGCACCTACTGCGGGCTTCTGGCTTGCGACGATTAACCCATCGTTGACTGCAGTGCAGAAAAAAAATTCAGCCAGAGCCGCAATTGGAAAATTTTAGAAAGCTTTTTATTGGCATATAGAATATAAACATCAGAATGGACAAGGATCTTTGTACCTGTTTGGGGGGTTTTATGTCATATGAAATGTTTGGTGTTGTGGACCAGTATTTTTTATCAATTCTTCATGGCTGTTCTATGTCTAGCCTGCTGTAGTGCGTCTTGTTTTTTTCCCTCTGGTCAGTCTTGGGATTAGACAGCCTGAAGCATTGCAGTTCTCAAAATGGCTGGACACTACACAGGCATAGCAAGATAAGATGCTTGGATATGCTGGAGCGATTGGTCCACTAGACCATCGTTTTATCAGATGATCAGCTCAGGAGCATGTACATTGATGGAGGTCAATAACATGGTTTTGTAGTGGACAGAGAGATTACACACATTCAACATGCTGACCATTTCTCAGGGTAAACAATGGCGGTTTAACACAGCAAACACTTTTCTCCTGCGCTAGGAAATGACTCAGTAGACCCAATAGGAATGTTCTGGAATTTTTTGGAATATGCACTGCTTGCTGCCCTCAACAGACCAGGGTGGTCCAAATACACTAGATGCAAATGGAGAAACAGAAAAAAGGCGCACCGACCAAGTGCATTATCATTTAAAATATTTATTGAAGAAACAAAGTATCATACTTACAATAGACATAAAAACACAGGCATGTCAAACTGAACAAGATGTATGATCCAAACAACATCTGAGTCCATACGATGGAAACCTGGAAACCTAATGTGTTTTGAGGACACAACCTCTTCCTTAGAGCCAACAGAACAATGGCGGTCTCTCAGACAACGCAAACGCTACCGATTGACTGTTCTCTGAGAATGAATGTTTGTTTCTGCTCACTCTTATGGTGGCCATACACACTTCATTATCCAATCAAATTGTGATTCAGTCAAAAAGATCAAATTGAAAATCAATTGAATGAGCATAGCTTCCCTTTCGATTTACATCATGCTCAGTTTAGTTTGAATTCAATCTTCGTCAATCACCCAATGTATAAACTTTTTTTTTTTTATCGTTTTGCATTGATCAGTGGCAACAAGAGGCTTTGGTCAGATTTTGGGATTGCATGATGAAAACCGATGCCATCTGTAATTTGCAATCTTACTTTTCAACTTCATTCGAAATCTAATTCCCTGTGTGTGGTGTATTGATTCAATGGGTTGTACACTATAGAATAAGTATTCCTATCAGGAGCAATCTATCAGAAAAGAAACTGATCAAAGCAAGTATGGCCACCCTTATGAGAATCATGGCCTGATCCAGCCCCAGGAGCAAATCGATTCCATCTCTACTACTTGTGCCCAGAAAAAAAGTTTATTATGTAATAATGGGCGTGATTTCCTTTCCCCCATTGGAAAGCAAACTGCTCTTTCTTGTATGGGTTAAGCATGGGCTAACAACGGTGCACTGCATTTTGCAAGTCAGCGGGAACATGTGTAAATTGCACATACAGTTGCGCTCCACCCAAAACAAGCAGGTTTGGTGTGCAGTAAATGTTACTGCTCAGTTATTAAGGGCAGATCACTCATCTTTTTGGGGGTCTGACTGTCTATTTTCATCAATACAGTGTGTCTTTGCATTCTGTATACTAAAGATGGATAGGATAGGTTGGTTTATGTCGGAGATGGGCACATTGCCACCTAGCTGTTGGGTATCACCAGCATGTCCCTAATCCAAGATACTGATACTCAGAAAAACAAAAAATAAAATAAGAAATAACAAAAAATAATGATAAAACATACACTAATAAAAACATATGAGGTCAAGAATACATTTAAAGTATAACTAAAGGCATAACTTTTTTTCATTTTGGTTAGAGTATCGGAGGGTTATAACCTCTGTGGGGTTTATTTTTGCCATCTGTGTCCTTTTGGGGAGATTTCACTTCCTGTCGCATACCCAAAATACGAAGTGAGGGAATCCTTGGTTCTCACCAGGGTCACCAACAGTAGTGTTCTCATTGGAAGATATCTCCACTATTTTAGTTTCTGAGGATAACTCAAAATTTGGGATTTTCTTTTACTTGCCTTTAGGTGATAGCCGTAAACAGGACAAACAGAGAGGGTGAAACGGGGACACAGACAGCAGTAATAACCTCATAGGTGTTCTAATCCCTCTCCACTTTATCCACAACTAAGAAAACATTTTGCCTTTAGCTAACCTTAGCTCTAATGGACTTTTTACTTTTGCTAACCAATCATCTTTTTGTTGTGAAATGTGTGCTATGGAATTCTATGCACGTTACACTGCCTTGTTATATAAAGTGTCCCCAAATTAATTAAATAGTACAAATCTTGAAGCTTACAGGAATCCATAATGTGATCTTAATTTCTTTACTGCTCCATGGCACGTGGCAGCGTGATAACCTGATATATAATAATCACTTTTGCACTCTTAGTTATAGAACATTGTATTTTATTCAGATCTCTTTCCCTCTATTACAAGTTTGAGTTTCTAGGTAAAGAATCAGCTGTGCCCATTACTCGGCCTTCTCACGCTCACAGTTGGATAGCCATTTTTTTTTTTCATTATGGGGAATGAAGTGGGATCACCCAAATGTGGGTAGAAGCCCTCAAAACTCCAAGGTTGGGAGGATAGATCAGTGCAGGTACTTTAGACTGGAGTTTCCTAGAGGTTCAAGGAGCCATTAGCTGACTTGGTCCACCACTCCCCATCTCTAACAACACTTTTTAATGTGGAAAAAACATTTTCTAACTTTAGGTAGTTTGAACCACTGTTAGGATCCTATGGCTGTCTGTAATTCCATTAAAGAAAATGTTCCCCTCATTTCATGTCAAGGGACACAACAGACCAAAAACTTACAGAAGTGAGAGGAAACCTCTCCACAGAGAGGGCAGTCTGTCCTTTCATAGGTGTCACTGGCAGGGACGGACTGACAACTCATGGGGCCCCCGGGCAATAGGGGATCATGGGGCCCCTGTGTCCTTGCCCAAACTCAAAAAAGCCTATGAAAAAGGTACCAGGGGCATCTCATGGGGCCCCCTACTGACCACGGGCCCTCGGGCAGTGTCTGAGTTTCCAAATGGTCAGTCCGCCCCTGGTCACTGGTTTTGTATCCTTATTTGCTGTTTGGGTGACAACTGTTATGTCTTTGCTATAAGGTGCCATATTGAACTTCCAGTCACCAGTGTGAGAGAAAGAACACCAAATTTAACACACCTGCTCCCCATTCATACCTGAGACCTTGTAACACTAACAAGTCACATGAAACCGAGGAGGGAAAATGGTTAATTGGGCCCAATTTGGACATTTTCACTTAGGGGTGTACTCACTTTTGTTGCCAGCAGTTTAGACATTAATGGCTGTGTGTTGAGTTATTTTGAGGGTCCAGCAAATTTACACTGTTATACAAGCTGTACACTCACTATTTTACATTAAAAAAATATAATAAAATATGTACAAAAATGTGAGGGGTGTACTCATTTCTGTGAGACACTACCTAAAATGGAAAAACAAATTTAGGCTAAATTTCCATGTTGTGGACTGACTCCTTAAAAATGAATTTACTGTTGACTTATCATGTTATTTAAAAACTCTCAAACTATTTCTACTTGAAAATGAATCACTGGGTCTGTGCTGCTGATGACCCTACAATGATGTGACAACCACCTCTGCATCTGCAGCTCTAAGGAATCATAAGATCATCATAAAATGAGACAAAATATAATGGATACCATGCTAGAATGATTACTGTAATGTTTTTCCTTATCTTTCTAGATTATAAGCACTCCTCAGAGACTTAACGCCGGAGCAGATCTTCTCATAGGGAGACAGTTCTCTACGGCTACCTCAGCCATGGTCACTCAGAGCCACATCACAGACACAACTAGCTGGATCCCAGGGTAATTCATATCTTTTGGATGCATGTTATGTTCCTAACATGATATTGTATTTGGGGAGTTTAGACTCTTGACATGACAGGTAATCTTGTGTTCATTGTTTATTACTTATCTCTTTTCCTGCATTGGAAGACTAAATAAACCATTGGTTTATCCTGTCATCACTTTATGTTCTTCAATGGCTCAGTCATGTGGAAGCATTGCTAGCCTAGCCTATGGTAGTATGTTATTTTCTGTACTTAGTAGTGCATAGTGTTTAAACAGCACCAAAGATAGAGTGCATTGTATCATTATACTGTGGATAGATGTAGTGACTTTAAGAGTGAATGCTGAACAAACTATTGATGAAAGATTGCTGGATGATCCTTCTATGCTATGCTCTCTTTGACAGCCCAGTATTTTCCTCATAGAATTTAGGCATAGCTACACTTTTAAATTATGAAGTGATCAGCTTCCCAAAAAGACTGTAGGGATTAAGGATAGCTATACACACATACAGTTCTGTTCAAAATAATAGCAGTGTGTGGGGAAAAAAGTGAATAAAGCTCAGAATCCTTCTAATAGCTTTTATTTCCATACACACAAATGCATTGGGAACACTACACATTCTATTCCAAATCAAAGCCTGAAGAAAAATTTATCAAATTTGTGTTGTTCCTCTAAAAAATATTGACGAAAAGTGAATATTAGACTGTTCAAAAAAAAATAGCAGTGTTTGTATTCTTCTTTACAAACTCAAACATTCACTATATAAACTGAAAAATATTTGAAGATTTTGCTTTCCTTTGAATCACTTAATGAATATTTAGTTGTATAAGCACTGTTTCTGAGAACTGCTGTACATCTGTGTTGCATGGAGTCAACCAACTTCTGGCACCTGTGAACAGGTATTCCAGCCCAGGATGATTGGACTACATTCCACAGTTCTTCTCTGTTCCTTGGTTTTGCCTCAGAAACTGCATTTTTGATGTCACCCCACAAGTTTTCTATTGGATTAAGATCCGGGGATTGGGCTGGCCACTCTATAACGTCAATCTTGTTGGTCTGGAACCAAGATGTTGCACGTTTACTGGTGTGTTTGGGGTCGTTGTCTTGTTGGAACACCCATTTCAAGGGCATTTCCTCTTCAGCATAAGGCAGCATGACCTCTTCAAGTATTCTGATGTATTCAAACTGATAAATGATCCCTGGTATGTGATAAATAGGCCCAACACCGTAGTATGAGAAACATCCCCATATCATGATGCTTGCACAGCCATGCTTCACTGTCTTCACAGTGTACTGTGGCTTGAATTCAGTGTTTGGGGGTCGTCTGACAAACTGTCTCCGGCCACTAGACCCAAAAAGAACAATCTTACTTTCATCAGTCCACAAAATGTTGCACCATTTCTCTTTAGGCCAGTCAATGTGCTCTTTGGCAAATTGTAACCTCTTCAGCACATGTCTATTTTTCAGCAGTGGGACTTTGCGGGGGCTTCTTGCCGATAGCTTGGCTTCACATAGGCGTCTTCTAATTGTAACAGTACTCACAGGTAACTTTAGACCTTCTTTGATCTTCCTGGAGCTGATTGTTGGCTGAGTCCTTGGCATTTTGGCTATTCTTCTATCCATTTGAATAGTAGTTTTTCACTTTCCTCCACGTCTTTCAGGTTTTGGTTGCCATTGTAAAGCATTTGCGATCATTTTAGCTGAGCAGCCTATCATTTTCTGCACTTCTTGATATGTTTTCCCCTCTCCAATCAACTTTTTAATCAAGGTACGCTGTTCTTCTGAACAATGTCTGGAACGACCCATTTTCCTCAGAATTTCAGAGAAAAATGCACTGGAACCAGCATGTACAACATTTGCTGCCTTCCTTCCTTAAATAAGGGAAATAATTGCCACCTGTTTTTCAAAGAATGAATGACCTCACTAATAGAACTCCACACTGCTATTATTTTGAACATGCCCCTTTCAATTAGTGATTCAATTACACAGAATCAGCAGCATGCATGTCATGACTGTTGGGTCTGTTGGATTTCTATTACACTACTACACCTGCTAGTAAATTATTTGCCATGTAGAAATATCATTTCTACCAAAAACAGTGATTGATCAGGTTAGTGATGTCTGACTGCTATTATTTTGAACACAACTGTAGATTTCTCTTGTTCAACATGCAGGCTGAAAGAGAGACTTCAAATATATTTTCTGCTGCCAACTTTTGCATTCAAGCATTGTGGCTGGAACACCCAAGCAGTGATTGTATCTCATTGGATGCAGTCACTGTTCAGTTGATAATCTTCCATCTTTGTGGCTTCTCCTGTGCTCATTTCTTGGACTGCACATTCCATGGTACATTGCTGCCTGTGTCACCTGAAACTCCTCCTTTCTCACCTCTGTAGTTCAGAAGGCAGGCTCTGTGAAATGTGGGGCACAAGCAGTGCCTACTCATAGGGTATAGCAAATGTGTCACAGCATTCAAGAAAGTAAAGGTGTGAGAGTCTTCAAAAAGTACGTTTTCAGACTTCAAAATCATTCACAGTTAATAGGAGTAGGCAGATAATAATTGAAATACAGTGTGGCTACTTCTCCCCTGGTCATCAGCTTTGAAACAATGGAAAATGCTGAGTAGGGGAATTGCTTACTTTAGACAATTTATGTGTAATGCTAGATGTATGGAGAACTGCCTTGGCTGTGCCTAATAATATTGGATTGAGCAGTCTGGAACCTTTTAACACACAAATCAAAATCTTCATGGGTGATCTGACACACTAATTTCTGCACCCTTGTTCCTCTAATTTACTTCCTGATAGCTTAGCCACGTCTGTTTTTATTGATCTACATCCCTATGTCTCATCAGTTATAATTTTAATCATTAATCACGATTTCACAAATGTGTAGTTTGCAAAATAACATCATTGTGTCTTGTCTTTTGTAGGGACAGAAAGCGTTCCCGGGAGTTCATAGAGACCGACTTCTCTGAAGGGTGAGTGTTGAGAGTTTTTATCTGTTAAGAGAGGTGTTGAGGGGTCCAGTTGAGTACATGAAGAGGGTGTGAGGTGTCTGGCAGGACAGTGTAGCAGAGTGTGAGATGTTAGGATATTGGGGTCTCGTCTTGTAGTACTAAGACAATAACTGGACTGCTGAGTGGCTTTTAGGTTTTGAAGTCAGAGAATTCGGGAAGACCTACTATTCCTAAATATCCCATGCCCAGTGATGGGGAAATAGATTCACAAACTATTTAAAGATCTTTTGATTCACTTTCCTAAATGCATGCAAATTTGTCTAATCCAAGGATCAGCAACATAATGCACAGGTGGAAAAGCCATTTAGCCTGGATTCTCATATGTGTGGTGCGGTATATCGCGTGTGATTCGCACAGGAACCGCACCTCATTCCTGTGCAATCACATGCGATTTGTGCGTGGTGCGATTGGAGCCATATATTTTGTAGGGCTCTAATCGCACTGCACATCACACCGTGTTTTGTGGACTGCTTTCGAGGTGTGGTAACTTAACATACACATCCGCAGTGGTTCACGTGAACAGGGTGCGATTCTGATGCGGTGCGGAATTCGAACTGAAAACACTGCAAATTCTGCACCACATCCGTATGAACCCTGGCTCACAATGGTACTTGAAAGATCGATAGTCATATGTATACAAAATTATTTGATATTCCTGTTTAAAACAAACATTTAGAAAAGTTTGTTAAATAGTATCTAGTTTTTATTTTTGAAAAAAGATGGCCTTTGCATTAATCTGTACGTTTTGGATACATATACGTGTGCAAACAGATTTTTTCACACCTGAGGACATTGTTGATTCACCTCAAAGCCACAAGATTTAATTCAGAAGTGCGTGTGCAGCTAAAATTAACATCCTACAGGCCAGGCATGGGACAACTAAGTCTTGAAAGACAGGGATGACATTGAAAGGAAGTCTAATTAACTGTTCAACGTATGTTAATGTTAATAATGAAATGTTTTGTGTTTTCACCTATTAGCATAATCATTTCTGAGTTTAAAGCCAGCCATAGATGGTTCAAATTTCAGCCAGTTCAGCAGGGACCAGCCGAGATTCAATCCATCTATGTCCAAGCTGATTGTACCCAAGTCGATCTATCGATTGACTTGGGTAAAACCAGCAAGTTGGATTGCTAGCATGCGATTATTGTCAGCGGCTACAGCCGCTAGCAATAATCATTGTGTTCTCCTGGCAGGGACGACTCTCTGTACTCCCCTGATAGCAGAACAGAATAGCTCCATGGGAGGAATTCCCCCATCAACACTGACTGTGTTGATGGTGAAATTGCGCGACTTCCTTTCATGCAACAGGTTGCAGAAGAGAAAATCACATCATCCATAGCTTGCCTAAATTGGTATTAGTAGTATAACTATGGATGCAAAAATAGAAAATCAACAATGTGGTTACAGTGTGCTGTTTTTCACTAGCACACCTGATGTCTAATGCAGGGCTTAAAATTTCAAGTCCTGAGCTACTAGCCAGAACTTAAGAGTTGATCGCCACCAGTTTTCCCACCCAACCCCTACCCTGCTGCACCCTTTACTACACCCCTAAACACACACTCGAACATTATCTCATGAAATGGCATTGTTAAATGTTTTATGCAGAATGAAGGAAGGGAACGGAAGGAAGAAAGGAAAATGCAGGAAGGGAGGGAGGGGTGGAAGGAAGGAAGGGAGGGGTGGGGTAGAAGGAAGGAAAGTTGGACTCGCATGACTTAGTCAGATGCATCAGAGTTGTTGGCTGCTCAGTGTTTAATTTCCCCCCCACACATCCTCTGAAGCTGCACGGACTGGAGTGTGGGCGGGCACAGGAGGTGGCAGAGCAGCCTCTTTCCCCTCTTCTCCTATTGGTACGGAGGATAGGGGGAGGGGCTGGGCACTGAAGAGCACACAGCAGGGGGTTCATTAAGAAACGGAACAATCAGAGATGATCGGTGTGGCGGTGGGGGCAGTGACAAGCAGCGATCTCCCTGTATGACTTTCAGTGAAGCAGCTGGAAGCTACTTCTCCTCCTCTCCCTCCCATGACTCCCAGCTGCTGCATTGAAAGTCATACAGGAGATCACTGCTTGTCACTGCCCCCACCACCGCCCCTCCCACACACCCCTAGTCCCGCCGCTGCTCGCCCCCACCTTATTTGCACGTGTCCAATGTGAACGGGCGAGTGGAAATTTCGAGGGCTGGTCTAATGCTTGTAAATTGAAACTTAAAGTGGTTCCAAAAGCAGAAGGTTTTTACTGTAATGTATATTCTGTATTAAGGTAAAAAGACTTCTGTATGCAGCTCCTCCCCATGCACCCTATACTGAACTGAGCCTGAGCTCGATCCCACTGCTGTTCCTGAGAGCAACAGCTCTTTCTGCTCTCTCTCACTGAACATGGAGGAAGCCATGGGAGCCATTGACTCATGCCGTTGCCAATCCAAAGAGTGGGGGGTGGGGCTGAGCAATGCTCTGTGTGTTAGTGAACACACAGAGCGCTGCTAGGAATTGAGCCTAAACAAGTGCCCCCCAGCAGGTGCTTGCTATGGGGTGCACTGTTGGGGGACCCTAGCAGAGGCAGATCGGGGCTGCTCTATACAAAACCATTGTACAGAGCAAGTAAATTTAACATTTTTGTTATTTAAAACAACAATAGGTTTACAATCACTTTAATGGGGAAAATGTGGTCGACCCCTTGTTTAATCTGTAGAGAGCCATATGATTCATTACTGATTACCTTGATTCTTGAGTTCCATGACTAGTGTGTGGGGGTGCCAGGGGACTGAATGGGGCTCCATGATAAGTGTCAGAATTCCTTATCGCTATACTTATTTTGGGTCAGTGACATGGGTAGCATTAAAGCCAAAACATGAGCATGACAACCAGGAAACTAGCATTCTCAAAAGGAGAAGTTAGTAATGGCAGCCTCCAATATTTTCTCACAACAGTTTCCCTTTAAGACACGCACATCAAACTGGTGGCAGCTTGCTTCTTTGTAGAAAGCTTTAAGAATTTTGGATTGTCTGAGGCCTCAGGGTATGCAACCACTGATAAAGCCTATGCAAGTTTTTTGTTTTTTTGTTTAGTTTTTTTGTTTTATTAATCATGTGAATGTGGCCCCAAGTAGATCAGACCCAGTCACTTATAGAGATGTCCTCAGTTTGTCAGTTTCATTTGTTTGTCGACCTTATTCTAGCATTTCTAGCAGAATGTACATTTCTGTAGAAGTTCCTTCTCCGGAGTGTAGTGTATGCAGAGTGAATATGGAGCATGCAGCGTACAATATAGTGTACAATGGAAGTAAGCAGATGCTATAAAAGCCTCTATGTGAAAGCAGTAAATGCTGAGCAGTTCAGACTAGTTGGTCCCTGGCAGAGTTCTGACTCTTCCACTTCTATTCACTTCCTGCTGCTGTTCCTAACGAGGAATCTGGAACTAATCCCTCTGGATGCTTTCTCAGAGTGCCTGGCCACTGTGGCAACCACTTGTCAGGAAGTGTTTCTATCATCTGCACCACCTTTTCTTCCAGACACTGCAGCACATAGTTGTACTCAGCATCTGCTGTACATTCTGGGAAGGACACCCAGGACTTTAGCTACTGTTTTCCATGACCTGATTTTTCCATTTTATTAAAAGAAAAAAAGGGAATTATTACATGCCTAGCCTGATATTTGTTTAGCCTGTTCATTGCATACTGCATAAAACACTGTTATAAACCTTGTTCACATATATGCTGCTTATAAAAAGAAATTAAAGATTCACAGCAACATAAAATAATTGAAAAAACACTTTTTGTAACATTTTCAAGTATTTGTACCGAACAATGAAACTACTGTTCTTTGCCAAACTGGTAATATATAGGATTAAATTGGTAACAGAAATCTTTATAGGCTATGTAGTAGTTAACCTGCGCCCAGGACAAATTATATAAACAAAATGTGTATACCAATTAACCCTGTGATATAATGCAGCTAAAACTGAATTAGTAGGCTGCTGCTTCTACAAAAGGTATAACCTTCACTAGTTGAACAACATACATATAAGGCTCCATGTACACTGCAGCTGATAAACTCACGTTTAGGAGCTTTTCTGTGTTTTTTTCCAGCAGCCCCTGGACTCTCCCTAATGTTTTCCTATGTATCCATGTACACATAGTTGTTTACAGTCCTTTACAGGCAGTTGAGTTTACAGTTGTTTTTTTGAACGCACCAAACTTGCGTTCAGGAGTAGATTTTATCAGCGTTGTAAACGCGGCTAACCGCGTTTATAAGCATTTACGTTTCGAAAAAATTTTTTGAACTCTTCCATTTCCAAATGCTGTCCAGAGCCTTTTTTCATCATGAAAAATGCATGCAAAGTGTTTTCCCGGTACTCAAATGGACCTGGTACACCATACTTTGAGGTTTCGCATGAAAGAAAATATGTTAGACACTGCTGCAATAATTTCTGCACAGAAATGAGCTGGAACACATCCAAACACCACAAAAAAAAGGGCAGCACAGTGGCTAAATGGTTAGCACTTCCACCTGGCAGTACTAGGGTCGTTGGTTCGAATCCCAGCCATGGCACCACCTGCCTGGAGTTTGCATGTTCTCCCTTTGCCTGCGTGGGTTTCCTCTGGGTACTCCGGTTTCCTCACACACTCCAAAGACATGCTGGTAGGTTAATTGGATCCTGTCTAAATTGCCCTAATATGTGTATGTATGAATGTAAGTTAGGGACCTTAGATTGTGCGCCCCTTGAGGGTCAGGGACTGATGTGAATGTACAATATATATGTGTAAAGCGCTGCATAAATTGACAGCACTATATAAGTACCTGAAAGAAAGAAAGAAGGCAGCTAATCTCAACAAATACTGCTCTCTCTACCTCTGCTCTTTCTATTTCTCTCAATGTCTGAAATAGTTAATTTTTTACTGGTTTTCAGTGCATTCTGGGCATTCTGGAAGGTCTCCTGAGGTTATCTTTAAAAAACGGTTCTAAACGCAAACGCACATAAACGTGGTATGCAAACGCTGCTAAACAGACGTTTTTTAACCTGCGTTTTCCAGCAGTCAGTTTCCATCGTTCAGAAGTGCCCCGTGTACATGGGGCCTTAAGGCGCTGCCCAGATACAGTAAGTGAAAAATGACATAAACTAAATATCCATCACACTTAAATACGTTGAAATAAATAAAGTCCTTGGTGCTCTGTCCTCCCCACCAGTGTCCCCTAATAAACAGAATTACACAGTTGGATGCCTTCCTCCATTCTTTACATTGGCATACTACATATTGTGTTACCATATCGGGATGATTGAGGGTGACAAGGACAGTTAACCCCGGGAGGACTACAAGACTCAGCAGAACTTCACTTGCCCCACCAAAGCGTGATTGACTCTTGTTTTATTATAAGAGTCCACTACAGCTGATGAGTGAGTGGGGACACTGGTGGGGAGCACAGGGCATTAAATCGCGAATTGTTTGTGGAAGAAGCACATGCACTATTTCAATGATTCATTCTGATTCCAAGGACTTTACTTATTTCATTGTATTTAAGTGTGATGGATTTTTAGTTTGTCATTTTTTCACTTATTGTATCTGGGCAGCGCTTAATTATGTATGTTGTTCAGAAAACTGACTTTGTATATGACCGGGATAGGCAACTTAAGGTATGGGTGCCAGGGTGGACATGTAATGTAATTTTCAGTGGCAATCAGAAGATTGTCACATGACATGTGTTCAGGCCCACAGGATCCTCTGATGGGCCTTTGCTCCCTATAAATCTAGTGCTGCTGCCACTAGGCTGCCATTAACAAAGCCTGGCCTGCCCCTCAGTGCCCTGAGCCCACCCACCTCCATGATGTTTCAGAGGTCTGCCTGACATTACTGGTGTTCAAGTGCAAGGTTTCCTCCCAGTACCATCACATGCCTGCCTGGAGCTGCAGATGGTATATGAAGAAGCTCGCACAACCGCTTTCTTCTCCTAGTGAAACCACCAGTTGTGATGTAAAACCCCTGTGTTTCTGATGGTGCAGGGATTGGGGTTTATTTATTTTTTATTTCAGTTACTTATATAGCGCCGTCAATTTACCCAGCTCTTTACATATATAGTACATTCACATCAATCCCTAACCCTCAAGAGGCATACAATCTAAGGTCCGTAACTCACATTCATACATACACATGCTAGGATCCAATTAACCTACCAGCATGTCTTTGGAGTGTGGGAAGAAACCAGAGTATATGGAGGAAACCCTCGCAGGCACAGGGAGAACATGCAAACTCCAGGCAGGTGGTGCCATGGTTGGTATTCGAACCCTCAACCCTAGTACTGCCAGGCGGAAGTGCTAACCATTTAGCCACTGTGCTGTTGATCTGAGGTCTACAGTAGGTATCTAATGCTTGTAAATTCACATTTAAAGAGATAAAGGTTGCCAACCCTAACCTCAGTAGATTGTTTTAAAAATGGCCTGGATTATTTCCTGGATACACATAATATAACTGGATACTGATATTTATAGGTAAAGTTGATCCAGAGTATATCTGATTGCCTCTTGGGGGGGAATCAGGAAGGATTTTCCCCCCACTGCTTTATTGAGTTTTTTTTTTTGCCTTCCTCTAGATCAACTGTGGGTATAGGATTGTGTATGTCTGAACATATATACATTTTTCTCCCCTTCTATTGGTTGAACTGGATGGATTTGCATTTTTTTCAACCAGAATACCTATGTAACCCCTACTATATACCATGGGTTATAGACACCTCACTGGGGTGTCTTCTCTCCAGGAAATCATCTTGGCATTTCCTACCCAGTTGGTTCACATTTTGTCCAGGTCAGCTTTATGTGATTTCCTGCTTTATAGAGTTAAAGTTCTTTATTTTCTCAGTTATAGTTTGTTTTTTCTTCCCTTTGCACAATTGTTTGCTTTGTTTTGCCCTTCTAGCCCCAAAGTCTTTTCTCAAATCTTGCTGGTTGCTGTAGAATGGATGATCTGCTGAAATAAGAAGCTTCTGTGTAGGAAACAAAGGCTAAATGGAGTGTAGCTACTAGTCATGCATAAGCTACCACAGTGCAGGGCACATAATCCCCTGGAGTGAAGAAGTGTATTCAGGAATCTTTGATGAGTTGAGCATGATAACATGATAAATGGAACAAAGAAAATTGCAAGTGACTGAACATATATCTTGACATCTTGTCCGTACCTGCCACTCCACCCCATGCACGGTCTAACCTGTGATATTGTAGGAAATAGGATAAATACTGTATGTAGGTTAGGATAGGTGTATACAAAAGTACAGCGATATCTGTGGGTCTGCCCTCCATACTTCTACTACAAATAAAAAAGTCATACTACCCAATTGTTCAGATTTAGAGGAACAGGTGGTCCAAAAGATATCACAAAGTGTGGATATGTGCATGTCTATAGCCGTTTATTCTGTCACCAAAATAATGAGCCACCTACAAGGTGAGAATAATAATAATTACCTGCCCGTGTCTCAGATTTTTGCTCTTTTGCAAAGCTACATTGACCTTCAGCATCCAACACATCCAGGTGTGTCAGATGCTTGTGTCCCCGCTGCATGCTGTGGCTTCACCTGTTAGTAGCTACATCATTAATATATCACTTTGACCATATACCTAAACGTGATGTATATGCAATGTATCAGTGTTTTAGTCTCTCATATTGTGAGTATTTTAAGTTGATCTGAGGTTGTGAAGAGTGTAAAATAGTTGATACACTTGGTCCACCTTTCAGTTTTTTATGTAGCACCCCTGATTTTATATATTCTGTAATAACCGTTTTCATTCATAATATTCATTTGTAAGACTAAAGTATGTCATTTTCATTTTACAAACTAAAGCAAGAGAAGTAAAAGAGGAGAGAAGAGTGGAAAGGGTCTTCGGCATTTCTCTATGAAGGTTTGTGAAAAGGTTCAGACCAAAGGCACTACGTCGTACAACGAGGTGGCTGATGAGTTGGTGGCTGAATTTACCAATTCTACAGGTCACCTACCCACCGATTCGGTGAGTGAAATTTGTATCATCTTGCTGTTTATCTGAACTAATTGTATGCCTAACAAGCATTAACAATGTTATGTTACATTTGTGTATTGACTGTGTGTTTTCAAATTCAAATTTATTTGTACAAAACGCGGTCCTCATATACAATATAAAGTCACTTTCAGTACGTATAGTAGGTCATATTCAGTTCTGTCTGTTCTAAAACGAACAGGATATGTGTTGCAATTCTTAGTCACACAGTCCTTTGGGTAAAGGAATGCGTAGACATTAAGTGATGGCTTATTTGGGGAGGACCATTGTGCTTGGCCTCCAATAAAAGAAGGAAATGGCAGCTGATCATCGGTTCATAACTAGCAAAGGACGGTGGAGGTGGGAAAGGCAACATAAGGCAATTTGTATTGTGCATCTTTTTTATGGGGTTGGTACACAAACACGATAGGTCTAGATGTCTCATAGGTTGCTGTAGATTGAAGTAGGATGGTGTAAACTGCAGGTATGCTTGCTCTCAGCATATTCATTGTTGTACTGTATATGTCCCTGTGTTAGCAGAATCACACATTGTATTGGGGTCTTGGTGTGACATATAACTTCTACATATAATTAAGGTATATGAAAGAGACCTCTGCTTTTTAAAATGCAGCTGATATCTGGGTTTTTTTTAATAATATATTAGAAAAAGGTTTTAATTAGGTACCCTTTGCTTTGTAGCAGGCTTGAGTACTTTGTTTTCCAGTTGCCTCTCTCTACCTCATATGACTGCCCTGCTATGTCACAAGAGGGTCATAATCATTTAGTAGTATGATATTGAATAATATCTCATTTACAGTGCAATTAGTTCTCCAAGTAATATTAAGTTACTTATGTGAAATTGTTTATGTCTCAGGCTTACGATCAGAAGAATATCCGAAGAAGAGTTTACGATGCACTCAATGTACTAATGGCAATGAATATTATCTCTAAGGAGAAAAAGGAAATTAAGTGGATTGGTCTGCCGTCAAACTCTGTCCAGGAATGTGAGAATCTAGAGGTAATGTTCTATAAATAAATAATACTTCTCTCCTCCCATGGCTTACACACTCATATTCTACAAGAATGCATGCATTATATACCTCAACTTTAAAGCAACCCTGTCATATATAAGTTCCCAAGCAAAGCTACACCTGTAAATAAAGAGTGTAAATACTTACCTCTTCTGTTACCGGATCAGCTGAACAAAACTCTGCTCATGAGAAATTGTCTTCTGATGTCCTCTGTAAATCCTACGCATCTTTCTGTCCCCCACAACATTCTCCTTTCTCCTTCTGACATCCACCTCCACCACTGCTGTCTCCTATAATGGAGCTGCAGGAGGAACCATTGAGAGCTGCGAAAGACCAAGGAAAGAGACACTTCCGGAAGAGCCATTTCTCAGAGTTCAGGGATTGATATTTCATATATGGCGCTGTGTTCTGTGGTGTAGGTGCCAAGAGAGGAAAGTATTCATTCTCTCTCTTTTTTACGGGTATAACCTTGTTCAAGAGCTTTGGAATAGTGACAGGGCCCTTTAAAGAAATGGGTTGACATAAAATCCCATCCCCTGGATTTTAACACTTCAAGAACCCTTTGCAATACCAGAACCTTTACAGTACACTATTGAGATCTTGAAGGACCCTACCTTTGATCTGTTATTTGAAGTCCCACTGAAGAACATTATTGAAGAGCAAGGAGAGAGGTGATGCTTTCTGGATAATGCTTGCATACATGTTTTTCCAAATACTGAAATGACTTCTGGATATAACAATATCTGTTTACCAGAATGATCAATCTTCTGACGATGACAGCCTATAGGATATTTACAGTCTGAGGATATTTCCTCGTGAATGCCTGTAAAGCAGCATTTAAATGCAGGTTTGTATTTGAGGCCTGGCTTAGATGTAGTGAGCCCTGGTCCTGGTACCCAGCTGTGGGGAGCAGCTGACTCAGCAGCTCATTACTAGTGTGCTTCAGCCTACCGTGTCTCATTGCAGGAGCGGGGGTGTTACATGCTCTGCATTATCCTGTGCTATTTCCACACTCTGCATTATGTAAGGATACTGCAGTCTTACAGGATTTACTGTATCCACTAGAACTCTATGTATTTCCAAATGTAACAAACAATAACTAGTAGCTTCTATTTAATAGTCTTATCAATCTTCTTGTGCTGTGTATATTTTCTGCTCCAATAACAATAAATTAAGCAGGATTGTTCTGTTTTTTTGTGTTTTGAAATGACTTAAATCTATACGTAATAAAGCAGGGTCCAAGTTTTTGTTCACAGTAAAGGGGACATTTATATATGTAAAATATCCTTTATAATCCTTGATCTGGATAGAAGATGTCATTGTTGTGTAATATACTTTAAGGGGGAATCTTCATTTTAGATGGAACTCTCCTATCTGCTTGGGGTGGCTCCATTTAGTAAAAGAAAGGTCCCCATCACTTGACTCTTATAGCCATCTTGGGAAATGGTGAAATTCCGCTTTGTATCCCCCATTATTGCCTAAAAATGGAAACGTACCTTCTGCATTAGTAGGTGATGGAGGATTTATTGTAAATTATTATTAAGCAGTGTGATAAAGTCATAGAATATCCCTGTTTTCCTGTTTATAAGTGTCATCTCAATTCTGAATTCAGGGTATTAGATCCAGTTTTTATGCACATAGTTTTAATAAATCAACCTTTATCAAAGCTCTAATGAAGTTACAGTGAATATTAAGGGGATTAGTCATATTAAAGTGCTAGAAAAACACTCTTCTTAAAAATGTTCTCCCCGTTTCTCATACCTGCTCTGCTTAACCTGTATAAAAAAGATGTGCATACTTACCTATTTTTAATCTACTCCAGTCCAGTCACATGATCCTGCAGCTCCAGCTCAGGGAGCACTTGACAATGGCTTGAAATTCAAGGAGCTATGACGTCACCAGTAGGCTTCTATAGTTGAGCTGTTGTCCACGCTCCCTCCTCTCCCCTGCTGCATCCACTCACTGATACAGGGGAGCCAGGTGATGTGGGATCACAAGACTAGAGCGGGTTAAAAATGAATAAGTGCACACTTCTTTTTTAATACAAGTTATAGGTAGGAGGAGGAACATTTTTTTAAATGGTTAGACTTAAGCTGACCACACATGGATCGAATCTCAGCTGGTTCAGTAGAAACCGGCCAAGATTCGATCCATCTATGGGCAAGCTCCATGGCACCCATGGTAGAAGGAATGAAAATTGCTTAGTCTGTGGGCTGCTTTAGGCCTTTCTTCCACTTCAATGTATTTTCAGCTTTTCAAACTGATGGAATAGGCAATGCTGTTTCTATTTTCTCTGTCGTTACGATGTTTATTTATTGACATCTACAGAATTGCTTTTGTTCTGTAGCCTTTCCTACCTCTTTGGACCAGTGCTACTCTAAATGGAAAGATCAACCTGTCTAAAACTTCTATTTTAGTTTTTGGGTGATGTTGAAGAGTTAATAAATGGTTTCTTGCTTTTGGAACACTTTTTAGGTCTCAGGAATTTGGTTTGCAGCCTGCATGCATGCCATCGCCACTTTTCTTGTTTACATTTTAATGCAAATGTAATCTAATATTGAATAGAATGTAGTAGGAAGCATGGGATATACCCCCTGAAAATTCTATGTAAGCACCACTTTACTATTTAGTCAGACATGAGCATATAAGTAAAGGTAATTTAACTTTTTACACTCTTCTTGCCACATCTGCTTAGTGGAATTGCTCTTGAATTCAACACAAAAGGACTTTCTTTCTTTCAGAGTTTAAGTAAACCTGTACAGGTAATCATCCAACAGATTTGTTTAAAGGGTTTGCATTGTCCTGATTTATAATGGATTCAGTTGTTATAATTTACACTGATCATTTTATCCTTTGGAATTTCAGATGGAGAAACAAAGGCGAATAGAACGCATCAAACAAAAGAGTGCTCAGCTCCAGGAGCTGCTGCTGCAGGTACCTAATTGTCATTGAGATATCATACACCACCACCATGTATTAATATTAGTTTGGAATAATAAAACACATTGGGCCATCTGTCAGAAGTGCATTGGCAGATAAATAATGAAAGTCTGAATGAGTGGTTTTTGTATATTGGTTCATTCAGACCTAATGGAAACGTCTTATGAAAATTGGAGCAAAAAAAAATAAAAACGGAGCGAACATAAAGATTTGTATTGTATTTGCCTAGCAGATTCAGTGGAAGAGATTATAGGGCAGTCAGAGAGTAGTTAAATGTGAAAGCATGGTTTGGCACCTCTTATTCATTATGTTTGGCTACCACATTTCTAACCATGAGCGGTTGTGTCATGTGAAAATTTGTGTCTTGGTTATGGAGAGGGGCAGGAGAAGTACATTGCAGATGCCTCTGGAACTGGCTTGTCAGGGGAGGAAAACAGATGTGATCCTACAGGGCACACATTGGTGGCCTTTTCTGCACAGTCATTTGTGGGCTCTGTATCGTATCGTGCCTCCTCATTACCAGAAAGCTGGTTATGCGGGCTGCTCTCTACTTGGGGAAAAGCCAGCTTGGAGACTATTCCCCTGCCCTCTGCCTGCCAAGATCACAGTGTTCTTCCCTTTGCCTGCCTGGATCATTGTGTCTGACCATTCCCCAGCCTAGGTCACTACATGTCCTGTCTCCTTCTTTCCTGTATTATTGTGTGTCCTGGTTTCTGTCTGCCTGGATTACTGTATGTACTGACTTCTGCCTCTACCTCCTTGTATTTCTTTATTCCCTGTGCTTGTATTGCTGTTGGCCATATTCCATAAACAGTTCCATTTCTTCAGGGCAGTAACCCATAGCAGCCAATATAAATTAACTCTTCAGAAGTTGGTTCCGTGCAAGATGGATTCTAAATAGCTGCTATAGGTTACAGCACTTAAAAATTAAAACATTTTATTGAAGAAGGCCATGGGCATTCTGCTCTCTGTCTGTATTACCAGCTGCTGTGTCCAGGAGAGGTTACTGCTGCTGTTCTGTATTCAGGCCATAAGATAAAAAGGCCTCCAATCCTCCACCATTGTACAGAGGGGGAAGAGGTAGTGTAACAAAATCCTAGACATGTTTTGTGGAATATTATTTTAAATTCTAAATCATTCATCAACAGAAGACCTCTGCTGATGAATGTAGCATGTTTTCTAACATATAACAGGGTCTTTGCCGCATCTGGCAGTTAATAGTTGAATGACACAACAAGAGAACGCCGGGAGGGGGGGGGGGGGCGTCTTAATCTTAGTCAGAGCTTCATGTACAGCCTGGGCCTATGATCCAAAAGAGATATAGGAAATTATTTAAAGACTAGCAAGGACTTGCACATACCACAAGGTCCCTGCTCTTAAGCACTGCTAATACCATTGAAATGTTTGAGGCTAGGTCAGGGTCACTTTAATAATAGCTACCTATTAGAAGGACATGTAGCAATCTCCCGATTCAGTGGTGTGCCCTCATTGGACTTAAAGCACTGAGCAAACTGTTGACGCTATATAAATCCTGTATAATAATAATAGTTGGACTTTACAGGGTTGTTCCACATTTTACGTTTACATACACATAAAATTTTGCATTCATATTGCCTCACTTGTTTGATCTTATTCGCTTTTCCATTGACTGTCATCATTTGTTATGTTTTGTATTGGCATTAAAACATGAAAAAAAAAACCCTCCGTAGCTGCTGTATTCAAACACGCTGTGTTCTGTGTGTGATTGTTGTTGGAAGTTTGAATCATGTGAGATGGCTGTCACAGGGCCACCCATTCACTTTTTGCAGCATAGTAAGAATGGAGAGTATGACAATGGAATCTCTTGTTGAGTCCCATCAGATACAGACCTCCCTCTCAACTCAGTTGTTCTCACCACATTACTAAGTAAGCTAAAGCTTGTTATTACTACTACATATAGCAAAGCAGTATCAACTCTTCATCTCTTACTGGTGGAAAATCCTTATAAAGAACAGAAATATGTTCTTTACCTTTATGGGGCTTGGTTCTGAATTATGTTCTTTGCTCAGTTTTGGGCACTTCACTGTTTGTGTCCATCATTTACAAGCTCTTCCATGTTAAACTTCAACTAACAGACATAAATGCAACCTGTACTGGGGAAAGTTTTTAAGCTTCCATCATTGACCTCAGCTTCTAAAAATCCTATTTTCCGGGCTGTCTCTGCCTTTGTTAATGTTTTAGTCTCTGACCAGAAGAGTCTGAAAATTAGGAGTTCCTACTTTACTTGGTGCTTGCTTGTTCTAGGTTAGTGACTTGGAAAATATTAGGATCAAGTATCTAGTATGTTTAACATAATTTACAACATGCATCCTTCTTTGAAATATTAATCATTTGTATCTGAAAGTTATATTTTATTGCATCCTTAATGTGGTCTCCCCATTTGTTACATGTGAATGGGGCTCAGACGCTAACTAAGGTTCAGGACGCCAATACAGAATCACCTAGCATATTCCCTTTACATCTTTATTTTTTCCTCTGTTCAGTATTAAAACTGTTATTATGGCCATGAAAAGCCCTTTCATATAGTTCATATGCATAATGAGTCTCCTCTTTCCTTTTAAGATCAGAGGCACATGTGATTACAATGAGAAGCTGTTTAGTATTCATAAGCACCGTGTAATATCAAACCCCACCATTCAGGGTCCAGTGTGCTGTAACTGTGAGTTTCATGTGTCCTGGGAAATATAGTACCATTTTTCTTTCATAGAGACCATTTTCACCAGGCTTAAAGAACTGAAGTTTTCTTTCTTCATGCCTATACTTGAGTGGGACCATCAGATAGTAGAATATATCATCATAATGAACTGCAGTGCATATTCTGATTAAGTGTGTGTTTTGATCTTCTGGGAATGTATGACTTGTCCACCCATGTGATTATGTTGAGCTATATAAAAAACATTAAGGTTGGAGAATTCAACCCAATTTTTACTAAGAAAGTACTAAATAGTCTAAATATATTTAAAAAGAAAATTCTATATTTAAGCCTATTATTCATATCCCTGCATCCACACTTTCCATAACCACTTTTTGCCTAAATAATCTGGTCATTTGTCAAGTTCATCATACTTTTTTCTTTGCTAGTAACTTATTCTTTGGAGATCCGGAATGACCTGTACTGTTATAAAGCCCCCTATAAACTAATATTTATATGAAGGCCTTATTTATGGTTGCAATATTGAAGGCAGCCATTGCATTGATTTCATCTATATGTTTCAGTTGCCATTTTGTAAAGATGGACTTCCTGACTGGATGACAATTTTCTTAATAAGTGGGACTTTAACCACTTTGGGTTGGATTGGAAGAATTGTAGGACTATAAATTGTGAGGAAATTCATGGACAAGTTCATGGACTGAATGAAATTACAGTAAGCCCCTATATATGAACAAATTCTGTTCTGGAAGGTCATTCGTAAGTCCATCTTGAGCAGTGTGCTCTGCCAAGGGGAATCCCCCTGTCAGAATACAAAGGCACAGTGGGGAAGATCCCTGCAGCAACAATACCTGTGTTGGTATGGCAATCTATTGTTTTTTTTGTTTTTTCTAGTTCAGCCCACTGGGTTGAATGAAATAAAACTGAGTGTTAGGGTTGCCACTTCATCTCTTTACAACCAAACAAATAGCAATTACACAGCTTCTGACTAATTTAATGCAGATGGGGGACTTAGTAATTTTAATGACCACCTTAATCGGCCACAGAACCTGTGTAATTAATATGTGTTCGGGTTTTAAAGAGATGAGGTGGCAACCCTACTGAGTGTGTGTACCCGGCTTTACACGATTGGACATGTTGCACTTCTGAAAGTTTGCAAGTTTGAAAATTCATATGTAGGGGACTAACTGTACTCTTGACAATTGAGTTGTACCAGTGTAAGCAGGTTGTATATATATTAGGGTTAGAAGAAAATCATTCAGCCATTGCAGACCACCTACATAGATAGCTATCTGCTTGGCTGTTATGCATACCATTTGGCATCAATATTTTAAACAATTATATAGATCAGAAAAGTCAGAGAAAAATCATATGTTTTTATCTAGTTCAGAGATCCAAGTATGGAAGCAAAAGGATTAGTATGACAACCAGGCAACTGCCCTTTTCGGATGGAGAAACCATGCTCTCTATGTTTTCTCTCATTAGAGGTTTCCTGTAACCAATATTGTTCAGACATTTAGCAGCTGTGATTTGGGCACACAACCAACCAAGGCATACAAGGACATTTTTAAACTGTTTGGGTTATTCAAAAAGACATTGCATTGTTAACGTGTAGAGTGCAATAACCTGTATCAATCAATCAGCTGATTTGTGAGCATCTGATTGACTGCGGTAGGACACTGAATTGTATTCAATCATTAATCTGGCACCAGAAAAATATAAACATGATTAACAGCTGATGATCACTGCACTTTGCTGATCATCATTCTCTTTGCACTAGCTTACTGAATATAAATGAATGTGTCACTTGGTGCTATGGATCCATTAGTGTGTCTTAGCAGTACCTTGTCATCATTATCTTGAGATAGGTGCAAGACCCATCACCTGATTACTTTTTCTTTTCACCTTAGCAAATTGCATTCAAGCACCTGATTCAAAGAAACCGACAAATTGAGCAACAGAGCCAAACACCACCAGCTGTAAACTCCACCATCAAGCTGCCCTTTATCATTGTGAACACCAGCAAAAAGACTGTCATTGACTGCAGTATATCTAGTGACAAGTGAGTGTGATGAATAGTCAAGTACTGAATAGGAGTGATTCATGTTTCAAATGTGAATAATGTGTTCTCTCCATCACTTATGGGCCTCCTGAGATCCTCCAGCTGTTGAAGAATTCAGCACATCCTAAGAACTGGAGTGCCATAGGCCATGTCTACTGTATGTCCTCATCTCTTGTTCCCACCACTTTAATCTGTGTTGTGCGTTCTCCAGGCCTTCCTCTATCTATCCTCTGGTTCTAGCTTTCTTAGTGTGAATTTTTTTCCCCTTCTGAACATCTATGGAAATGGCTTTTATTTTTGCAGGTTTGAATACCTCTTTAACTTTGACAATGCCTTTGAAATCCATGATGACATTGAGGTTCTGAAGAGGATGGGGATGTCATTTGGACTTGAATCTGGCAAATGCACAAAAGAAAACCTCAGTCTTGCCAAATCGTATGTCCCAAGAGCCTTAGAAGGATATGTGACAGGTAAATAATAAATCAATAAGCTTGGCAGGAGTTTTTCAGGATGCGTGTCAGTTGTTCTTTCTGTTCGTGTCTATACTGCAGATAATAGGTTCTGGGTCATTGCTGAGCTTTCATATCTTGCAGAGTCATTGTACGATTACTAACAGCAGGTGGCAGAGTCGATACACTAGACATTGGCTTCTCTTGTTTCCTTGAATTTTATCAGTGTGATGTCTTTTCATGGAGGGAAAGGTGGTTTCCATACACATCAGATGTTTATCCTGTGATTTATAGAAAACAAAAGCACCTAAAGGCCTTATGTGCACTTTTACATTAGTATACCCAGACATTGCAAGCAAGTTCATAAACATAACCTACATTTTTCTCCTCCTCTTCTGTCACCTGGGAGCTTCATTGATGAGTATACTGCATGATGTAAACCATCTGTGTGTCCTGGTGCAGTGCATTGAAAATTGGTGCATGTCCAGTTTAAAGGTGAATTTTGGACTAAATAAAAAAAAATGTTTACATACAAGAGACATGTATTCTTACCTGTTTCTTCCAGATCTGTGCAGTAATCGACCATGAAACAACTTTTGCATTTTGCCTCTATGCAGGATCTTCCTGTAATAAAGACTGGCCACTGCTGCGCTCTCTTCTTGTGAAGGGTGACTGGTCTTGTATCTGCCTCCCTCCCTCCTGTACTCAGTGGATCTGCTGGTTCCCTACCACAGCTTTGCTCTCTGTGCAACACAGTGATGATAAATGCTGTTTTTACAGGCTAATAACTGGTTTTGCAAAGGCACTTGGTGCACACAAAATAGATCTCTTCTGTGGCTACTGAGAAATAGATTTAAAATATATTTAAATGCTATTTTTTTTTTTTTTTTTTAAAGTTTTGGACAAGGTGGAAAGGGATTAGAACATCTGTCATGTTGTTATTGTTGTCTGTGACCCCATTAAGGAGATTCACCCTCTCTATTTGTCATGTTTACTGTTTTCACTGAAAGTGAAAGAAAATCCCAGTTTTTAGTTGTTCCCAGAACAGTAATAGAGGGGAAATCATCTGGGGGGGCACTAGTTCTAATGACTCACTCTGGAGCCATTCCCTCTTACTTTCTGTTTGGCTATGGGGCAGGAGTTTTACTTCTCCTTTACTCTATCCAAAATGAAGAAAAAAAGTTTTCAGTTCTGCTTTAAATAATATTTGTGGTGCCTGGATTTCAGCTTTACCTAACTCTTGTTTACACTGCAATGTATCAGACAAATGATAGGTGTTCTAAGGCAAGCCATAAATGATTTGACTTTCTTTCCTTCCACCATGGGTGGAAGGAAAGAAAATTGCTCGATTTCCCCATCAACACAATTAGTGTTGATGAAGGAATCTCTTCCGCAGTGCTTTTGTGTTCTGCCGGCAGGGAGCCTTCTCAGCTGGCAGAACACAATGATTACTGCTGGTGGATACTGCCCATAGAAGGATCAAATCTCAGCTAGTCCCTGCTGAACCAGCTGAGATTTGATCCATCTGTGGCTGGCTTAAAAGTTACATGAACTTTCTTCAGGACCACCGCCCCAAGTCTTCATAGTCTTATTCTTAAAACCTGCTCAGCTGGTCACGCAGCACTTGCGCACCATGGATTTTATTCAGTTGTATGGATGGCACATCAATTTTTGTGGACACATCTTAAAAAGAATGAAAACTGGGGCAGGCATGTATCAGGGATACTATGACTAGTGGGTGGACTTTTGGAGAAAAGGATGTGAAACTTGGAAGCCGCACATTGAGCCCTGGTTCACACTAATGTGGCGTGGGAAACGCAGCAAATTTTGTGCATTTACCACACTGCATTGCAATCACACGGCATCCATGTGATCTGGTACGGGTGTCAATGTTAAATTAACAACACCCCGAAACAGATCACAAAACACAGTGCGATTACAAGAATTCGCATTGCATGGGTTGTGAAACAGGTGTGAGGAAGAAAAAGGGGCCTGCACCTTTTTGGTGCGGATGTGATGCGATTGGAGCCATACAAAATGTATGGTTCAAATTGCACCGCACAGACAGGAATGCAGTGTGGTTCCTGTGCGAATCATATGCGATGTGCGCACCGCATTAGTGTGAACCAGGGCTGAAGATCATTTCATCAAAGGTGACGAAATCCGTAGTCCTAACGGATAGGTTCAATAAGAACGCTCACCTTTAATTTCCAGACACCTACACCATTATATAATAAATATCTGCTCATAGCCTTTGTTTTTTTTAATTCACAAAATGAACTCCAGAAGGAAAACTAACCACATTTTGGATGTCCACTGTCATTTCTTACAGTGGTCTCTGATACAGTCACCTGCTCCTCTATAAACTGCTTGTGGCCCTGGAACGTGTCATCCATATCACCCCTCAGCAGATGGTTAGTTGAAAAGACTGAAAGAGTTACAGGGAAGTGGGCGGCTTTTAGGATTCCGGTAGACCATGCAAAGAAGCTGAGAGATAGGGTTCCTTTAGTCTATGGACATTGTGTGTGGGATTGGGCAGAGCTGGATGTAGACTCATTGTGCATATTAAACATGGAGCCGGCTATTCATCGCCTCCTAGGTGACATTTCTTCTTAATGAAAGGGCTTTTCCTGTTGATCATTGAGAACAACCAGTACGAACAGGGGAAATCCCATTCATAGTTATTGAAGAGAGTACTACCATCTTAAAGGGACAGAACACTCAGATTTTAGAATTAAACTTCATGCTTGTAATGACAGTCACAACTAATACCTGTAAACACTC
This sequence comes from Staurois parvus, assembly GCF_062004578.1. Lineage (NCBI taxonomy): Eukaryota > Metazoa > Chordata > Amphibia > Anura > Ranidae > Staurois > Staurois parvus. The sequence continues at coordinate 1,967,359 of NW_028318108.1, read as the reverse complement.
AAACCCAAAACATATGAGATTTGCATCTTTGTTCCTTTATGTAGAGCCTGGTGAATAGTGCCTGGAAGTTAAGTTAAAGTTTGTTTTTGTTTTTTTCTCAAGCCAAAACTTTTTTTAGTGAGTTTTGTTGTTTTTGAACAAGTGGGATTTTTTTCTGCTATCTTTTTTGGGGGAGGTTTCTCTTCATTTCCTGTTTTATTAACCACATTTTCACAATGGGAGGAAGTAAGGGGAAATATCTAATGGGGACACAGAAATAAAAGCTAATGAATGTTCTCCCCTTCCCTCATTCGAGACTAGTTTGCTTTCAAGGTGCGTTTACACCACAGTCCTTTGTTCAGTGTGCGGTTTGCATTGCTGTGCTGTTGCAGTGCTTTACTTGGCAATTTTTTTTTTTTTTTTACTAAGTTGCATTTATGGTGCAGTTCATTGTATTTGTGTGTGAAAAAATGCAACATCCCTAAACAATGTTAACTGGGTATTCTTGGTGATTTTCCGGTTCAGTGGGTTTGTAGGGAAGCTATGGCCAAAGCCTTGTTCCAAGCTCGTAAAGTGATACTATCACACTGGAATTCGCTGGAGTCACCAGTACTGGCAGATTGGATAAAACAAATGGGAGAGATGCATAGATTAGAACGCTACATTTGCTACAAAAAGAAAACCTCCCTGTATGGAGACAAAAAGAGGGTTACTTATGAATGACTAAGATAGAGGCTGGATGGTAAAAAAGTGAATTTATTTATCGTACAAATTTAGAAAAATTACTATTTGCAGAGCATTGCCAGCATTGAGAGAACAATAACTGATGTGACTTTTACATACAACAAACAAAAGGACACAAACAAAAACAAGAATGTCCGGATGCCCTAATAATTCTGTGTATGGGATGGAGCCACAGTAAAAGCTGCATGAGTGTTACCAAAACCTCATAGTATTAGGGTGGTTCTCATGCAAGGATCCATTGGGGAATCAGATTGCTATACCACATATAGTGGGTTATATTCTCTGTAGTGTCATTTTTGTTGTTGTATGTAAAACTCACATGTCAGTTATTCATCCAATGCTGGTAATGCGCTGCAAATAGTATTTTTTCTAAATTTGTTCTCCTTTTGATACGATAAGTAAATTCAGTTTTTCACCATCCAGCCGCTATTTTAGTCATTCATAAGTAACCCTCTTTTTGTCTCCATAAGTGGAGGCTTTCTTTTTGTGGTACGGTTTTTTTAGGGTTCTGCATTTACTACAATGTGGAAGCGGACTGGTATAATGATTGGTAAATTTGTCTCTTCATAATCCATTTTATAGTAGTGGAATGCTACATTTACCAACATAGAAGGTGTCCGGATACAATTGAGGAACTCTGGGCTCAGTGGCTGGATACCCCTGGGCTGAGTCCTATTTATTTGGACATAGATACACACCTTCCCTGAGGAATCTAGATCATTTTGTAATGTCTGATTTGGTTTCTATTACTGCTACATAGTTCAGTACCTACCATAGGTATGTTGTTTATGCTAAACATTGAATATGTTTTTTTTTTTTGTTTTTTTTTTTTGAGAATTGTAAATATATTGCAATGATGATGAGAATTGTAATATAATACTGATGACCTGATGACACTGTAACTTGTATACTCTAAAGTGTATTGCCTCCTAACTACTCTGGAAAAAATACTTGTTTTTAATGAACATGAAAGCACCACAGTGGTATAAACTCGGCTCATTGAAATACATTCATTTTTATTGCATATGCATTCAACTGCATGCGGTGTGAACAAACCCATGGGGTTTGGTTTAGGAGTAGGATAAAATATTGCTATAGGTCAAGGGGGTAAAGTTAAGCCATCACAGACCTGATCAAGTAGATGCAACCCTCTGTCCAGACAGCACTGATTGGCCCTGTGCCAATCACATGCACCCTCCCAAAAAACTCTCTGGCATGTGCTACGCATTTGGTGTCACCAAACAGAGCATGTGCAGACTTACCACTGGTGCTCTGTACTATGGCAGATGGATTGGGGATAGTAAAAGAAGGGGAGGATCAGAGAAGACAGGATCAAACAGCCTTTTTTCTCAATGCGTATGATTAACCCCTTTAGTTCCACAGTGAGTATAATCAGCTTGTTTTTTTTACTGATTTGACTGATTTTACTGTTGTGGGTTTAGTAACACTTTAAGGTTGGAGTGTGGGTTTTTTTGTGTTTTTTTTCCCATGTGTCATGAATTGAAGTTCACATTAGAAAAAGTGCATGGTGCTGTTCCAGTCTGCTCAGTCTTATTTCAAGTTAAACGTCTACCTGTTCTGCCAATGCAGTTGTGCCACTGCAAGTTCTCAATCTGTGTAATTGAAAAAGAAATAAATAACCCCCCCCCCTCCAAAAAAAGTGCAACATTACAGTTAATGAATATATGTAAGTATTTAGCTAAAGTAATAGAAATAAAAGATGGCTTGGAAGCCGTAGCAGGACCCACCAGGAAAGTCCTTTTAATCCAGTTATTGCACTTTAATAAAATGTGACGTTCATGACCTGAAGAAGTACTGTTGAAACCTATATATTTTATGAAGCTTTCCCTGCACTTCCTACAAATAGGCATGCAATTAGGTTTTAGCTGTGAAATGTGCCCTTACGTTTAATTATATTACATGCATTTGGTAATGAAAAACACACAGTAGCCCTTATTTATAATTGAAGAGTATGTTCCTTATAATAACAATTCCTACAAAATGAATTGGAGGCTTCACAGCAAGTCCTATTGCTGCAGCTGTGATGTAAAGCGGAGCAGAGCCTCTCCTATCGACAGATGTTTTGGTGTGTGTTTACTACAGACTAGGCCAAGGCCAGTCATTTCTCACAACAACTCGCTAACTGCTTGAGATATTCCCACTAACAATCCAGGAGGTTGTGGGGCCTCCACTGGAAGCAATTTGTCATTAGCTGTAATTGTGACGTTCTAGATTGCCAAGGCCTTGCTGAACAGTACAACTGATCCTAACTTAAACAGCTCACTCTGTGTGGAACGACATGGGTGACCGGGAAGAACAGGACTTGTGTGCTACTGACATACGACGACCATCATAAGGACATTTCTGGTTGAAGGAAACCTTTACTAACAAATATGGGGGCTACAACTGCTGACTTCCTTCAAGAATGCCCACTACCTGGTTGTTGCCCTTGGGTACGTCCTCAATCGATCACCAGGAACCAGCATTTAGATTGGGAAGTCATAGTGAACTCAAAAGTCCTGATCTTAAGGCCTCATGCACACGGGGCTTTTTTTCACTACTGCTAGGAGCGTCAAGCGGTCTTTTTTTTTTCCCGACCTATAAACTCCCCTGCATGTTATCCCATGTGTCCATGTACACATAGGCTTTTTGCAGTATTTAGCAGCAGGACCGTTTAGTGACGAGTGAAAAACCCCACTACCAGGGTATCCTGGAGTAGCAACGTTTTGCTTGAAAATACAAAAAATTTAATTTGCCTAAATGCTAGGTGCATTTAGCACTTGAATGTTAATTTATTTAAATGGCCAGAAGAAATTATTTATTCGGGCCAATGACATTAATAAATGCAAAAGTGCTTGACACCTGTAAATGTGCCTAAAAGCTTGTGGAAGCTTGTGGAACAATTTTACAAGCGTCAGGTGTTTTTTCCTGCAAAAACTCTGCTGGCTTATAGGTGAGTTTAAAAAAAAAAATGTCCTGTGTGCAGGAGGCCATATACTTGTTCCAGATATCTCAGAACCTATAGAAGCCATTGGATCAGCATGACAGTCAGTCGTATTTTCAGGGGGAGGGGTCACCAGTGACATCCTCTCTTCTCTCAAAGTGCAGGTTACATTACTTTAATGCCAGCTATGTATTTTCATTTGTAATTATAAGAGTATGCTACATAAATGTGTAATTGGTCATTTAAGGAAATTTGGAGCTATACTCCAGCATTCCACAATGCACTCAGTTGGCTATGAGCAGTCATACAGGCCATTAGGGTCTTTCATAGAGGTCAGAGGTTTCTTCTTTTGCATAGCCAGATTCAGGATGAGGGAAAACGTAATTGGATTGTAACATAAGGAATGGCAAGTGCCCTAATGCTCAGCCTTTTTTTATTGATGCTTCTGTCATCTCAGAATGAAATATTTGCTCATAAATACCATCATGTGGCCACCAAACAGATGTATTGCCTCCCTACATCTGATCTCCAAGCACACTAGCCCTCTGGCAGAAGCTGTAGGAACAGCTTGTCAATAGGGACCATTTGATCGGCTTTACCTGTCCTATATGTATATTGGAGTCTCAAATACAGTGCATTTATTCTGCCACCCTCTGTTACTAACCCATATAGGGCCTTATGTATCAACATCTCACTCAGAATTTTAGCTGTTCCCCCCAGGCATCAATCAGTGTCATGGCTGTTCCAACAGTTCAAATCTGATTAGTGGATGCAGAAAGTAATTCCAGTTTTTAGGAAGCATGCATTGGTACGTAAAGCTGATATTAATAGCATACGAGGACAGGACCTCAAAAATTGCACATAATTCATGAACTGACATAATGGAAATGCATGTCACCTTTTTGGCTGTAAAATTCCGATAAAATATTGGCAGTGTTTTAGCATAGATGTGTAGAAGCGCCATTCATGCAGCTGTGCTTAGGCTGGCCATACAGTATGCAATTTTCTTTCCTTCAACAATGGGATGAAGGAAAGAAAATCTCTTGGTTCCTCCATCAAAACACAGTGTTGATGGGAGAATCCCTCACACTGCTGTATTGTATTTTGACTGCAGAAGGTTTTCCCATCGTCAGAATGCAATGATTACTGCTGCCGGCTATAGCCAGCTGCAGTGATCATACAAAAAATAGCCGACAGGTCAGTTGTACTAAAGTTGATTGATAGATGAACATAGATGGATGAAAACTTTGTTCTGTCTATGACTAGCTTTAGTTAGTGTTGTTATTGTTCATCAAATGATTTCTCTACTATCAAATGGATTTCCTTTATCACATTATCTTCCAGATAAAGTATTAGAAATTTTATCCAAAACTTAATTTTTACACTTATTTGTTTTGCATACAGTGGCTAAAACCCCTCAAGTTTTTTTTTTTTTGTATTCTATTATCAAAACCTGTTGTTGGTGTTCTGGACAATTGTCACTGAAACAGGCGCCCCATTGGAAGATGCTTGTGACAGCTGTAAAATTTTGGATCTCCCATCACTTTCTGTCACAGTGACAATGGTCTCTAGGCCAAATAGCAAAGGGTAAATCTCCTCAGCAGAGACCCTGAAACAAAAAAAACTGACAGGGATTCTAACATTTGCCTACTCTATGAAAATGATATGTTAAAAGAAAAAAATTGTTTGGCTTTATAGTTTAAATGTTCCATGCGTGAAGATTTCTGATATGTGTTGTATTTTTCTTTGTACAACAGAGATGGCCACAGGAAACTCTTGGGTGGAACAAGGTCTTAATTTCAATGCATCCCAGTGCTCTTCAGTTCCCGCTGCAGGTTCTACCACTTATTCACAGACAAGGTAAAAGCACATCTAGTCTTTGGGAGTCCAAATGTTTGGTGAGCTAGAACTGCAAGGTTTTCTGCTTAGCTTTGATATCTGAACAAGTAGGGTCTGCTTGAAAGAAGGGACATGCGCGCCATGGAAACCAGGTGGGATCCAAGAGAGGCTGCGGGCTGCTTGATGGTGTATGTAGAGCCTGCTTCTCATTCCCAGGGATGTCCAAAACTTTGAAGATGAGTGTCTTTCTCTCTCTCACCCAGGGTTGGGGAGGTTGGGGTAGTAGAAGGCTCTCCCGATTGGGGGGCAGGGGTGTTGTTGGTCAATGTCAGGCTCTCTCCGGGGGAGGGGGAGGGTGTTGGTCGGTGTCCGTTGGGCAGCCTAGGGCAGCACTAAACCTAAATACACCACTGCATGCAAATCTTTAGTTTGGTGATATTACAAAATGGTTTTACATTTTTATTTCAATGTTTTTATTTATTAAAAAGACAACATACAGATTGACAAAACCCACAGTTGTGGATGTCAAAGTTTTCAAACAATAAGTCCTTGCGAAAATAATGATACAACCATTAAATAAAGGGATGAAAAAAACAGACTGAGCAATTAGGTATGAGGCCTAACAATCCCTCCAGTTAGGTCTAGAGATCAGGATAAATCACAACAACAGGAAACAAAGATCTGGTATACAGTGCACAGTGAGAATTAAGTAACCCTAGGCATATTCAGTCTGTAGTCAAATGCCAGTATATATTACAACAAAGTGGAATGTTGGAGGCAAAAATGTAGGGAACAATAATGAAGAAGAAAGAGAGAAGGAGAGCATAGAAAGAAGAGTAAAGCAAAGGAGGATCAGCCATAGAATCCATTAAGGGACAGAGAGGTATCGAATCCATGGATCCCAAGTACTGTAGAATTTTGAAGCAATATTATTAACAATACAAGTGAGCTTATCATTAATCATGATCCAATTGAGTTTGTTTGACAAAATGGTATCACCGATCGCTTCCAGTATTTGGCTATCGTAATCCTTGCAGCTAGGAGAATGTAAAGAACCAATGTGACCGATTTCTTGGGGATACCTGAGGGCAATTTCTGGAATAGGGCCACCTCTGGGGACCTATGGACATTCACTCCTGTCACTGTTTAAAAAATTTTGAATAAGCGGATCCAGAATCTAGTCACCACAGGACATTGCCACCAAGTATGACACATAGTGCTCTCCCGCCCACAACACCGAAAACAGGAAGGTGACGTGGTAGAGTATATTTTAGCAAAATGCGTAGGGACCAGGTACTAACGCAGGAGCGTTTTATAATTAGACTCAATAAATGTAGTATTAATAGAAATTTTGGACAAAGCATAAGCTGTGTCCTGCCAATCAGTTAGATCTAAGGAGATATTTAAGTCCCTTTCCCACTAAGTCATATAAAGAAGCTTCGTTTTTGGATTAATAAGGGAAGTATATATAGTAGATATGCAACCTTTCACCATACCAAAAGCTCGACAAGAAAGTTCGAGAGAGGTGAGTGTTAGGGGTTCAGTCAATAATTGAAGTTTAGATTGGATAAAGGACACAATTTGGTTATATCGAAAGAATTCACTAGGAGGTAATTGGTGCTTATCTCGAAAATATTGTGAAGAGTATGGGCGGTCCCCATCCAAATAATGCCCAATACGTAGAAAGCCCTTATTGATCCACCACTGAAATAAAGACGGAACTAGACCAAGTACAAATTCGGGATTACAGAAGACTGGAGCCAAGGGGGTATGGGGGGAAAAAAAGGATTTAAGGATGGGCAACCTATCGCATACTGCTAAAGAATAAGATAATGTAGTACATAAAATGGGAGGAGGCAATCGATTGGGAAGCCACATAAGAGAGCCAATAGCATAAGGATGACAAGATACTTCAATACTAACCCACTGGGGTGTAGAACCTTTGGCTGTTGTGTAAAAGAGCTGCATTATCTGGGCCACATGGAAATAGGCCAAGAGGGAAGTCCCAAACCGCCATGTCTTTTCTGGGAATATAGAGTTGAGTTATTAATCCGGGGGCTTTTATTACCCCACACGAATCGAGAGATTTCTGATTGTAAGCGCAATATTTCTCCTCTGGGGACCGCAATTGGTAATGTCCGAAAAAAGTAGAGTAATCTTGGAAAATGTCATTTTAATAGAGTTGATTCTATCGAACCAAGATAAAGGGAAGTCTGCCTAGCTATGCAGATCTTCCTTAAGTTGTTTGAAAAGTGTGGGATAATTGGCATGATAAAGTTTTTACATTTTTATGCAATCCATAGACAAAAATGTAATAAAAAAAGCATGCATTTTCTTTTTGATCATTGTTACTTTAAAAATAAAAGGTTTGTGTTACTGTAGATTAAAAGTATACGTTTTATTCAATAATTTTTCCTGTGTAACTTAACCTTTGCCCTCCGGCTGTACACATATATGCGGACTCTTGGTGGGTGGGCTTTAACGCTGAGAGGCTGAATATATGCGTCCCAAACATAAACAATGCTGTGCTAAAAGCATGCCCCCTACGCACTCCCAGCACAGCTGCCTGCGGGTAACAGAAAGCTTCCGATGTCTACTTGCCATCGGAAGCTTTCCGATCATGTGACCGCGGTGACAGCCAATCATGGTGGTCACATGATCAGAAAGCCCCCCTCTGCCTCCCTGCATCAAGACCGTCTTAAAGGGCTGGGAGGCGGTGATAGGAAGGGGTTAAGGTTTTCTTTTTCAGTTTTGTCCTTTTTTTACTTTTTATTTAGAACATTTTGTTATTTTGTTTTATACTTTTCAAACTGCTTTAAACGAACATCACGTGCAGGTCAGAGCTCATCCTTTTGATCTGAATATAAATGAAACTGCATAAATACAAAAGTAGCAGTGTTACTTTGTATCTCTCAGTGTTGAATATGAACACTGTCAAAATTTCTGCTTTCTAAGAGCAGCTGCTTTATTAGCCACTGCATTTATGCAACTCCTGGTTGTCATTTTGGCAGCCAGAAGATGCTGTCTAATGAAAGTGTGGGGGGAGCATTACCAAACTACTTTGAAGTTTTTTGGGGGTGTATGTAGCACACCCAAATTCCACAGTTCGTTAAACAGATTGCCCCACCTGTGACATTTTAAAGATATAATGGTAAACAGAGGAAGTTCTTATAGTCCTCTCTGTAAATATATTAGTTCACATTTAGAAATGAGTTGAGACCACTTGGGCCACTCCATCTCAAGCTATGGACCTCAGGTATTTGGGGCTTTTAAAATTACCATTGCTTTTAGTGGTCCATAGATGGGGGGTAGATATCACCCCAGGAACAGTGAAAAGAGGGAAGTATTGGCTTGGTCATTTAGAGATATTTTCTAAATTGCTGTTAGTGAAAATATTGCTCCCAACATCAGAATCATTGATTTTCTCCCCAAGGTGTACCTCTAAATGACTGAATCATCATCCAAGCTTCAGATTGGGGCCATACATGACACATATTGTAACCTTAAATCTTACAACAGAGAGTGCAAGGCTGTCCTTAAAAATAAATTGAATGGATTATTTAGAAATTACCTCATACTTTGCTTTTTGCAAAATCAATGATGGATAATTGAATGGCTGATTAATTTAAGCTTCCAAGGAATAAAGAGGTTTAAATAGACTTTAATGGATAAGTAGTTCCCCTTTACACAAAAATAATAAATGCACTTTTTTTTTGCAGGGAAAAACGTGCATTTATTATTTTTTTGTGTTAGGAGCCTCTTAAGCATTGCACCAGCAATCAGCAGATTGCTGATACCACGCAGGTCTCCTGCAGAGTGTCAATTTATCTGCTTGCTCGTACATCCCGTACAAACATACTTTATACAGGAAGAATCAATGAAGTACCACAGCACTCCACAGTTCCGTGGCAGTTTATTGAGGACTACAAGATGACAGCCGCTAAGGCTGTTGGGACCTGTCGTCCATTCATCCACAGAGGACTGTGAATGAATGATACGGTCTCGCTGGTTTTGAAAAGTGACAGTATGAGGCACTTCTCACCGTACTTCTGTCATAGGGAGAAGGGGCAGCGACTGCAGGATCAGGAACATGTTACAGGTTCCAACCTAAAAACGGGTGAAATGTAACATGTTCCCAAAGGTGAACTTATCATTTAAGAAGTTCTATAATACTGAAAGACACTTTGTGTGGCCCAGCGTTCCCCTGCAGTTTAACAGATTCATTCAATACTGTAGCACATGGCTATATTAACAGGAAGTGTTACTCAGGCTTCCCATTGTGCAACTTCCCAAAAGTTACATGTTGAGTGGAGATGAGTTAAGGACTGGAACTGGAAAGAAAAAAAAAAAGGTGTGTGGAAATACCCTTAAAAGTAGCCATTGAAAGTGTTTGTAATTGTTGGTGTGGTTTACTACAATGAATGATGAATTCGCACGCGGGAAATAGAATACATAACAACATTTGAATTAGCTTGCAGTCACTGCACATAGGCAGAGGCTTTTTTTGGAAGGGAAGAATTCATTGTTTTTCAGTGAAACCATCTTTCCCATCAGAGCATAATGCTGTGGGCAACATATTAGAGAGCCAGGCCTCTACTCTACACACAATGCAGAAGCCTGGGTATCCATCAGTCCAACAAGCACACCCCGATCCAGTTAGCAGCACTGTTTGCAAAGCTAAATTAGAGCAGTGTGCAGGTGGTATTTCAGATTGCTGGAGACCCAGGCCACTGCTGGAGACCCAGGCCACTGCTGGAGACCCAGGCCACTGCTGGAGACCCAGGCCACTGCTGGAGTATGACAATAGTATCTGGGACTCCTGTATTCTCAATGTAGTAAAACATGGATTGAGTGGTAACTGCTGAAAAACTGGATCCACTACCTGCTATTACAATGTGACACTGTTAACTACCACTTGACACAACAACTCCCTCATATCGGTGGGTTTCTTATTGCAGACAGGACTAACTTTTGAAATGAGCTTTTGACTTTGTTCTTATTTTAGACTGTTCTTTCAGTTTTCTCATTTTGTTTATTGCTTCTATTCCTTATATCTCCACACAGCATGAATCCAGGTTTATTTTTCGACACGGAAGTATCTCTCACAAACAGCAGCCATCACTCCAGTTCAGGAACATCCCATTATACAGAATCCCGGGGGGAAACCCCCTGCTCATTTGATGATGAAGAGGATGACGACGACGATTCTTCCTCTCTGGAGTAACATGGTTGTATGATGTGCACACGAGTGAAGCTATGTGTAAGCGTGTGCTCCTAGTCTAGTCTTCCAGAGAAATTTTGATGAATCCCATCGAGATCTAAAGACTGGTGTTCTATAAAAAGAATCAGTGGGTGCAGTCATATGTGCAAAGAACTTCAAGATGGCCTCTTGATTGCCAAGCAATGATCAGATCGCACCAGCAATGCTGTTTACTTTTGTTTGCTGAGCTGATCTCAAGAGGATCACATGCAGGGTATTTGAAGTGATCTATTTCCACTGCTCCTGAGATAGGACTGCTGCAGCAATGACTTATTCAAGGCCACTCCAGTGATATGGATCATCTAGATACATTAGGCAAGATGCCTTTTAATGACTTGTGGAATACATGCTGCTATGTACGGAATGCTGCAGAAATAGGGGGGAAAAAAGCATATTTCTGTCTGTCAGACCGATTGCCGAAAACACAAAGGACTTAAAGTTTTAGCATCATCCTTGTTGATGTTCAAAAGGGAAGATTATGCTGCCATGGCAAAATATATTGACGGCTATTTCTTTTTCCTAATTGTGTAAAGATAGACTTTCAGTTTATTTTTTGTGTTAAAGAGTAAGTCCTCCCAAATAAAATTCTGCTTTGTGCTGATGTAGGTGGGTTGAATCACCCGTCAGCTAATCAGTGGCTCCATCCCCGTCCAGCTGGGACTTACAAGGAAAACTTCCCTGGTATCCCAAAGCCATAAAGTGAGGAATACATCTCATGCCAATGAATTCAGGTTTGGGAGGGTTTATGTTGCAATGTTTCAACCATCTTACAACCGAAAGGTGGAAGTGAAGTGCCTAAAACTCACTGATTCACCATTTTCAGCAATGTTACATAGGTATCTTCACTATACAGTCATCTGCTTTTTTTCCTTTTTTTTTTTTTTTTTTTACATTAAAATAAAGGGTGTGAGAGTGCATTTTGTCTGTGGCACAAAACTGAAGAGGCCATTTTTGTGTGACGAGGCAGAGCTCAAGGGGCAAACAAGAGCACTGCTGCATGAAGATTTTAAGTCATTAGAGGGAATTCTCATAAACAAGGCACTGCGGCAAAACAAAGAGCCTTGTAAGAAGGATCCATTGCCAGACTCTTCCGCCTGGTTCCAGCATAGTGATTCAATGAACAGATGCAGGTTTATTGCCCTGGAACTAGCATGTGAAAAAGCCTTTTTTGCACAGGTGTTTTGGTCCGTGGCAGATTCCCATTAATATTGGGTGGGAGCATACACCATGGCTACCTTCACTGTGACTTATAGATATCCTAATTATAAATCCATGAAATGTCAGTCTTTGACGTCAATACTTAATGTGTATTGATCTTCCCACCTTTGATATTCAGACTGCAGGTTTAGTTTGAAAGGTAGGCATAAAACAACCAAAATGCAAGATCTGTTTGACCTGTGCCTTTCTGGCTGCTGTGATGTTGTAAGCCCCAGTATAGTGACAGCTAATAGATGGTTTATGTTTTGCTTATTTTTTTTTAGTTACGTGAACAGCAAGGTTTCAACGCGGAATTAAACTCCTTTTGTTTTTTTAAATATTTAAATGGCCCCCAGGAGGTTTATGCCATAATGTGCTAGTATAAAGCACATATTGGCACATTATGACAGACTTACCTGTCAAATGCACTGTTATCAGTCCCACTGGTCCCAGTCGCTTCCAGGTTCTGTGTGTTTGGCTGCTTGAATGGCCAGGTTGCGATGACATCACTTCCGCACATGCACACAGGAGTCACGTCATCAAGGCACAGGGCAGTGTCATAAATGCACAGTAAGCTGCACATGTGCTGCTCAGTTTACATTATAGCTGACAGGCAGGAAAAGAATTTATGACAAGCCCCTACCTGTCATAAAAACCTATCTATCAGCAATATTTAAAAATGTGAGTTTAATTCTGTTTCAAGGGCTTGTGCCGATGAGCTATTGTAGCTCGCTTTCAGGTGTACTCAGTTCATGTTTTATATAAGTTTGAGATGCTTCTGAGATCAGAGAACAATGACAGGTGTAGATGACCTGCATTTGGCCTCCTCCTAAGCTGTATTCCCTTGTATAGACTTGTATAGAGAAAAGCAAACAAAAGCCCATGAACACAGGCCCTAGAAGTAACTATTCTAGAAGAAAGTCAGATTTTGCACAGTATGAACTTTTCTGATGCATTTGTGCCACACTTTGTGTGGGATGAAAATAAACTAATATATATGACCCTGGGCATTAAAGCCGTGATTTGGTTGAAGCATTGAACCCGATTTGTATATTGATTCTGCTAACACCATATATATAGCCAATGGGGGGAGATTACTTACATCCATGTATACCTATACAGTCTAAAAAGACATTTCCAGAGGGTCAATACTACTTTCCACACCATAATGGTGGGATATGATGGCACTAACATGGTACTAACAGAGCAATAATCAACCCCTTTAAATAAGTGACATTTATAAGTCTTTAGTAGGATTTGCTTATCATCGATATATTCCATATATAATTTACATCAAAAATTTGCTGTAGCCATGTATTATATCTGATTTAACTCTGTTAACACCACAATTCCTCATTTTCTATTGCCCTCCCATGGAATGAAAGTTGTAGTTTCTGAAAGTTCCTGTGTTATCAGTAGACTAATAGAAAGGATGGAGATTTGGGGAAGTGGCTCATTTTCTACATACACACCATGAGAGAAAGAGAAGTGCACTCACAGAATGATGTATGGTATTTTGGGGGGGGGGGGGGGGCTGAAAGCCTCTTTGGGAGGTTTGCAGCCCAGCCTGGGGTTGGCTTACCATTGTTATGTCAAATTAGGTTTTTCTGTACACAGGTTTTTCCATCTGACAACATACCAAGGCTTAGTTTACATATGCCTTGCATTGTAAAATCCAGTCTGAAGAGCAATGTGTAGATCAGGCCTTTCAGCAAGCTTCCAACCACTGTAAGAAGCCCCTATAGCTTCACATAAACCTGACATTGAAAGAACAAGGTGGTCGCCTTTATTGATTTCTAGTTGCCTGGTTGTTATGCTAACTTAGATTTCGATGATTTGAGTCACTGACTGAGAACAATGACGCAATTAAGGACTCTCAGATTTCATGATCTACCCTGTTATCAGTCATGACTTAAGCTGGCCAGAGATGGATTGAAATTCGACCAGTTCGACAGGGACAGTCTGAATTTTAATCCATCTATGGACGTTCCTGCTAGAGAGAAGTCAATCTAACAGTCAGATTTTCTCAAATGGGAATGCTGGAAAATTCTTGTTCGATCAGTGCTGCAGCCAACCACCTGCAGTGCTGATCCATATATTCTGACAGTGGAGGAGTCCCTGCTGTCAGAATACAATAGCACAGCGAGGAGGATTCCACCATCGTCCTTAATTGTATTGTTGGGGGTGACTAGTTTTTTGGGGGATTTTTTTGATCAGTTGGCTGGCTGATTTAAAAGAAAGAAAAAAAAAAAAAAGTTCCAACTATGGCCAGCTTTAGAAAGTATTGAAGCCAGTGTGTCTGCACAACAGCCATGCTCCTAGCTTCTTTATTTGTAAAGCCCTTGAAACAGTGTAGGGGCTTGCTAAAGGTCCGCCAACTTCTTGTTTAAAGCTACAGCCAGCACTCCTACTAAGGACTAGAAATGAAGGATGTTTTTATTGGCCTTCAGAAAAGCTGCTTGATACTTTCTGTAAGCTTTAGAAATGTTTCCTGTACACGTGGCTCCTCCGATTAGCATTTACTAGCTGAAGCCTGTGTGATCTAAGCCTTAGCTTGATTTGAGACCATGACTTTGCACTGATCTACTGAAAGTACACTATACTCAACCATGTATAGGTGAACAAAATGGAATTGTTATATGAGTTTGAGTCAATTTCAGTGTGAATTTGTTCCTGTGGACACTCTACACATGATCCGTGTTCGAGATCTGTAGAGTTTACCATTCATTTCTATAACACCAGTGTGAGAAACTGTGCAGGCAATATATGTACACCCTTTATTTGCTTTTCCATCCAACATACAGATCTGCTGAATAATTGATGTCAGATGCAAGAGAATAAAACAATACATACAGCGCCTGCTTAATTAAAATTGGAATCACCCATTCATGTTTGTCATATTCATAAATTTCTCATTTTCAGTTGATGTAAATGAACCCTCCAATCACAGATGGTTGGTTGACCATACATGGGCCCATATTTAAAAATCTGATGACACACACAACAATCATAGAATTTTAGGTTCATAATGAAATCTGACAACCATCATAAATGAGAGACCACATTAAATATGATGTTAATCATTTGAATATCATTTTCCACATTTTCTGACGTTGGCTTATTTTTTTTTTTTTTTTTAAAGATTTATTTTTCTTCATAAATTTTACCAATCCAAAACAGCGGTTTGGAGCATTGGACAATTGCTGAAAAGATCTCAAAGGGGAAGATTTAATAAAACTGGTGCATGGTAGCCAATCAACTTCTAACGTCAGCTTTTTCAATTAAGCGTTGACAATTAACCTGGAATCTGCTTTGTTTCTATGCAGAGCTGCACCAGATTTTTCACCATGCAGTTTTCGTAAATGTGTACACGATCAGAATCGGCAACTGATCACTCTAAACCTGTATGATTTGCATTTAATATTTAAAAATCATAGCTAGTTCAGTCAATTGTGACCAATTTAAATAAAGCGCTCTAGAAAAAAAATACAAGAACCATTATTGTTGATCTTCTAGAAATTGCTTGCTGACTGGCTTTTTGAGTTCATTAGTTTGTTTTGCTGAACTCTAACAAGTGTTTACCAAGTGCAGCCCAAACTCCTGACCTGTGCGTGTTCCTGGGCATTGAAACCAGAGACAGCCAGGCAACTAGTATTTTCAGGATGGAGGGAGTAATGACAGCCTCATGACCAGTTTTCTTAAGGACTGATTCAGATCTATGTGTTGCACATTTTTCTACACAGCATGCGTACCGTGGAATAGCAACCCAATGCATTCACACAGTAATGGGTGACGGAGTCGCACTGCAACGCACGTGCCAAGCATGCGCCTTTTAACACATCAATAGGAATTTTATTTAATCTTTGACAAATGATCATCTTTATGTATGGCTCACTTAGCTAGTAAATTGTCACTGGCAGTCTTGAGAGAATACCTAGCGTACGCCCCCCCCCCAAATCACTGTCAGGTCACTGAGGAGCGGGACCTTCTATTTAAGGCTGGACGTTTTAAAATATATATTTTTAGTCTTAGTTTAAAAGTCAAAAAGCTGTTATTTCTTGTATATTCCAGTGGGTTTATTTGTATTTATGAGAACCTTTAGTTTTAGTTATATGAAGTCTTTTTTTGTTTTCTGCAGTTATGCCTCTCTATATTCGCTGATAAATCAGAACGTTTTATTATACAAATCGTAAACATGGGGATTTATTAGCAATCAATAACATTTGGGTTTTATTAAAAGAATAAAATGGTCCATTGAGGAATATTATTTGCTGTGCTCTTGTAGCATTGTCACAAATCACTGCCTGGTCCATGGGCTCCTCATCACAGTGTATGTAAAGGCAACATTTTCTGTTAATATTGGATAGAGTAAAGAAGGGGTTAGACCCACTGCCAAGTTTCTATTGATGTCAGTGTCCCCTTTGGGAGGTTCACCCCTGTATTTCTCCTGGTGAACATCTTTACCGAGATGGATAAGGGAGGCAAATCCTAAAATTTGGGAATTTTATAAGAACAGGAGGTGAGGGGCAATCGGGAACAAATGTTCAGCTGACAACTGTAGAAGACTGAAATTTCCCTTGCTGTCATTGTGTCATCAATACAGGAAGTAAAGGGGAATCTGCCCAGCAAAGATTCATTTTATTATTTATTTCAGGTACTTGTATAGCGCCATCAATTTACATATATATTGTACATTCACATCAGTCCCTAACCCTCAAGGGGCGTACAATATAAGGTCCCTAACTCACATCATACATACATATACTAAGGCCAGTGTAGACAGGATCCAATTAACCTACCGGCATGTCTTTGGAATGTAGGAGGAAACCGGAGTACCCGGAGGAAACCTACGCAGGCACAGGGAGGACATGCAAACTCCAGGCAGGTGGTGCCGTGGTTGGGATTTGAACCAATGACCTGAGTACTGCCAGGCAGAAGTGCTAACCATTTAGCCACTGTGCTGCCCAAATAACCCAATATGAGTTTTACCCAGTTCCTGCCAACTTGGCACAGATATGCGACCACTTGGCGGGTGAGATTTATTGCCGAGCGGCCACATATATGCATCTGTTAGTAAAAACTTGCTCCCTGTGCGTTCCTAACACAGTAGCTAACGGGTACCGGAAAAGTTTTGATGCATATTTGCAATCAGGAGCTTTCTGATCACGTGACTGCTGTGACTGCCAATCACAGTGGTCACATGATTGGAATGTCCGCCTCTGCCTCCCGGCATTTAGATCCACTTAAAGGGCCAGGAGGCAGCGGTAGGAAGTGGTTAAACCCACAAACAAAAAAGTAATATGTTGCAGGATACTAGTCCTTGGTGTGGGGGCTGCATTTGTTTTCTTTTTTTCCAACTTTTTTGCTTTATTTTGACTTGGTAACCCTGCAGATAATACACTTCCTGTTTTTGGGTGGCTACATCACTTCTCCACTGTATCTATGGAGGGAGCCATGGTTGTCACTGTAGGCTGCTCTGCTGATATGGACTATAAACATGTCCGTATCTCGTCATCCTCATTACATTGAGGGCAGGGCCATTGGTGGAAATAAGTTAGTTCAGAGGAAGTGATTAGGACACCGCATTTCTGGTAGGATCAACAGGTATCTCCTATAAATCTGATTGGTTAGCCTTTTAACCTTTTACGTACCTTATCTAAAACTACCGAAAAATGGTTTGCCTTTACATACACTTTAAAATCTGTAAGTATTACATTCTGTAAGAGCTATCCAGGCAATATATGAGAATAAAAGTGTGCTTGTGTATATAAGGCTAGAAATGCACACTTTTGTAACAGCCAATCAAATGCTTGTGCTTACTTAGTAATCTATTTCTTGCTTCCCATAACAACCAATCACGTGCAGAAATCATTTCTGCAGTGCAGAGTTGAAGATGGAAGAAGGATTTTGATTGGTTTCTATTGGCAAATCCTTCATTCTCATAAGCCCTCTAGAATAGAAATATTTGGAGTGGAACTAACCCCCCCCTCAATCCTTGACTGCACACTGCAACTGGGACGCCATGAATTGTAACTGCTTTGGAAATGTTCAGGACTCGTTCACACTAGTGGTAGGGGGGCAGTAAAACCCTTCTTTTGAGCCGCACTTTTACCTCCCGCCTAATCCCTGCCCTTTTTAGCTGAAGCAGCCAGGCATGTACACATGCCACATCAGGCATTATATCCCTTGTTGCTTTCAAGTAAATGGGGCCACTGTGCACTCTGTGAGCACATGCAATGCATGTGGATGTGGCAAGCTAGGGCCGGGTACAAGGGTTAAAGGAGGCAGTGAGGAGACGATACAACACCTCCGCACCGCCTGTCAAATGCTCTCTGAAGAGTGCTCCAAATGTGTATCACTCTTCAGAAAGCAAAGTCAGTGTGCAGGAGCCCTTAAAGTGTATCTGTCCATTTTTTTCTAGTTTTGGATGACGTAGGGAAGGATTAGAGCCTTTCTCCAAATGTTACTGCTATCTGGGGCTCCATTGGAGAGAGATCCGCTCGCTTCATTTACCATACGGGAAGTGAGGACACAAACAGACGTAAAAATGCCTTTTGTGGGCTCATTGATGCATAGATGTATACAGCGTCTAGTTTTGTACACATCTAAACTCAGCAAAATGGGAACCAATAGGGCCATACACACAGCTGTGTCTACCAAGGAAAATGTGCGCTGCGTTTGGCTGCGTACACAAAACGTAGGACACAGCTGTCCGGGGACGTACAAATCTGCAGATTTTACACATGTAAATATGAATGTGCGCATAAAGTGATTTGAAGAATTGTACACGCCTACGCCACATACGTGTCTAAACAGGCACATATTTTACACAGGGTCTGCGTTCAGTCTTCATTCCATGCAGAAAATCTGCATACGCCTCTGTGAATAAAGCTTTGGAGTTGTAAGGGAATGCCTGAACCTCTGTTTTCCTGTTGCACATTTTCCCTCATTTCCTGTCTGGTAAAAATGTGTCACCAGGACAGGAAGCAAGGTGAAATCTCTTGGACAGAGGTCAGGATATCCTGATGGGTTCTCACCTTTCCCCACTTCATACCAACGCTTTGGCTAACACTCAAAATCATTGGGTAATGTTGGAATGTGATTGGCTACATTGGGAAGCCTGGACGTTCATTATTTTTTTTTTTTACAATCCAGTCTAATGGGCCTAAAAATAAAAACAAAATGGAGGAATATATCGGGCTGTTACCTATACCAGCCAATCTGATTTCAGTTGAAAGGAAGCGAATGTAGGACCAAAACTGGTCACTGTGGGAAAGGACACATTTCTTCAACTAAATTTTCGTCATTTTTCTTTCTTAAAAATTATTCTGTCCAAAGCAAGTTTACTTCTGTGCAGGTGACATAAGCTACATTTTTTGGGTTGCTTGAGATCTTAAAGGGTTTTGCTTGTTTGAAGTATTTATATCTCTGCGGCGGTGTGATTCTGTTTTATGGCCAGTGTGTGACAAATGATGCTATGGACTCCATCACTGCCAGGGCTGAGGACTGAGGTGAAAGTCTGACTGGTGGCTTGTATGGTAGTGAGGAGGGTTCCTTGTATTTAATGCTGTAAATGCTCATTATCTTTCCAAGAAATTGTGTACCATATGAAATGTTTATCTCAGTAAACATATTTTTGATTTCAAGTTGTCTGTTCATTATTGGAAATGATCACTACTCGCTCAATTATGAAGGAAAAATGGAACTTGAAGGCCATTTTTGCGCTTTGATTTACTAACCATAAGAGGGCCTAATTGAAAGCTGCTGGGTGTATCCCAATAAAAGCAGAGGTCTCTGTTGCAGATATCTAAAATCCCTGGTGCCAAATCTGCAGCCCATTGCCTCTTATTTTGCAGCCCTTGGGGCCCCTGCATACATTATTCATAAGTGCTTACCCCTGTTCTCTAAAGTGGAACTACACTGCGTCTTAACACCACAAGCCAAAAACACTATTTAATTCTCATCCATCCATCCATATCCCCATGCTTTATTTTGTTGAGAAAAAAAAACCCTATAGCATTTCTGGCCATCTTGAGTAAGGGCAGATTATTAATTTGAATTTCCTTCCTGGAATCCATCTGCCCTTAGCCCAGGCATGCCAGCAGGAGGATGTGCTTAGCTGAGGAAATCCTTCCTCCCCCCTGAAGACTATTGGGATGTATGACATCATTTGCCTAGACCAGAAACCAGGAAATAACTGAAGAAATATAAAAAAGAATAAAGCAATTAAATATAATATATCTTCCTATCTATTTACTAATGCTAGCAGCCTAAGGATTAAAATAGTCAATGTTGATTGAGAGAGTGAAGTTCCACTTTAAACTGGGTTCTAGTATTTATTTGCTTTATATCTTTTTTTCTTACAATCTGTATTCAGTGCTGTCCATCCCTTTTGTCTTTCTATATTTTTCCTCTGACATTTTATAATTTCCGAGAGGATTAACAAATATGGCATAAGTCATTTTCTTAAGGTCTCATTCAGTTGGGTGCTGACTCCTGTGGTCTGTGAATGAACCCCTTGTTTATGTGGCTTCAGCCACTGGTTGCTATGTGCAGACAGCCCATTCATGTCTATGGGGATGCATCTGCTGTAAGGACACAGCTGCTCGTCCCAATTTGACAGCTGTGCAGGTGCAGGTGGAGCAGCCCCAAACACAGACTGTGTGCATTCGGGCTGCTCATCCACACAGCTGGTAATTTGTGAAGAGCTGCTGTATCCATGTGGCTACTACACCATTGTAGACATGGGCATAAACAAGGCGCTCATTCACAGACCATGGCTGTCAGCACCCGTCTGAGTGACTTTGAACTCCACGAAACCTGAAAGTTCTCCTGTACTGTATGAGTTAACTGCTTGTCTAGTCAAGGTGATGGTAAACGTATTTTAGGTTACCAATCCTCCACTCCCCCATGCTTCGGTGATGGACCGTGCCCCAACATCCTCACATCCAATACAGGGCTACTGTCTTGCCATCCTTAGACCGTAGACCAATGGTTGTCAACTTGTGAGCTAAAGAGGGCCTCAAATGCAGCCCCTGACATCACCAAAGGGCTGCTCACTATGTTCAGTATATGTAATTCTTCAGAAACCGCAGACCTAATAGAGGAAATGAGGCTCAGAGAGTGTGGCCATGCCACATATTTGGCTGGAATACGCTTCAGAAGACCATATGAAACTGGGAACATGTCATTCAAAGCTAGTGAAGATCATTGCTATTACCCTAATCAATGTTCCCACTATAGAGTGCTGAGGTTCGAGGGCCTTTAGATGGACCTTAGACCACAGGAGCATGAGGGAGAAAATGCTACAGGGACCAGCCTAGTAGCATGGGGGAGCCTGCAGGAGCAAGGAGCAGAGGATCAGGTAAGTAAATCTATTATTCCATGCCTTCTAGACACAAACAAGTTAACCCTTGCGGTGCACGGGCTATGCCACTGCAAATAGAAATGTCAAGTTTCCAAGAATTCATTTTCAAAGTGGTAGTAAAGTCTTTTGTGACATTTTTATCTACAGGTAAGCTTATAATAAAGCTTAGCTGTAGGTAAAATGAATATCTCCTAAACGTGCACCATTTAGGGGATATTCCCTGCGAGCACCGGCGCATACACTCTGAAAGAACGACATACCCGTGCTCTTCCTTCAGAGACCTATGCCATGCCAGAGGCTCCCACATGCATGTGTGGGAGTGACGTCATCATGGCTTGGCCAGTCAGACGCCGGAGCCTGCGAACCCTGAGGAAGACCAAGTGAAGATGGAAGGCCTGTCAGTGGTGACAGCGGAGGGCTTCGTTTTAAGGTAAACCTTTCATAATGACACAATATGACATTACCTTTTACCATTACATTATGACATTACCTTTTACCATTACATTATGACATTACCTTTTTTATCCTGAAACTTTACTACCTCTTTAAGGGGTCTGCAGGAGAACACTTGTGGAAGCATTGGCTTGTAAAAGGGCTGTGTAACAGCAGTGATCCCATGTAATGTGTCTCCAGTTTATGGCTGTCTCCTGCAGCATGCCCCCAGCCTCCAACAAATCCTATTGCATGTTCATAATCTCAGACTATATCCTGTAGCATGTCTGCAGTCTCTGACCGTCTCTTGTCGCATTGGTCATAGTCTTTAACCATCTCCTGTAGCATGTCTGCAGTCTCTGACCGTCCCTTATACCATAGTCATAGTCTTTAACCATCTCCTGTAGCATGTCTGCCATCTCTGACCGTCTCTTATACCATGGTCATAGTCTTTAACCATCTCCTGTAGCATGTCTGCAGTCTCTGACCGTCCCTTATAGCATGGTCAAAGTCTTTAACCATCTCCTGTAGCATGTCTGCAGTCTCTGACCGTCCCTTATACCATGGTCATAGTCTTTAACCATCTCCTGTAGCATGTCTGCAGTCTCTGACCGTCCCTTATAGCATGGTCATAGTCTTTAACCATCTCCTGTAGCATGTCTGCCGTCTCTGACCGTCCCTTATAGCATTGGCCATAGTCTTTAACCATCTCCTGTAGCATGTCTGCCGTCTCTGACCGTCCCTTATAGCATGGTCAAAGTCTTTAACCATCTCCTGTAGCATGTCTGCAGTCTCTGACCGTCCCTTATACCATGGTTTTAGTCTTTAACCATCTCCTGTAGCATGTCTGCAGTCTCTGACCGTCCCTTATACCATGGTTTTAGTCTTTAACCATCTCCTGTAGCATGTCTGCAGTCTCTGACCGTCCCTTATACCATGGTCATAGTCTTTAACCATCTCCTGTAGCATGTCTGCAGTCTCTGACCGTCCCTTATAGCATGGTCAAAGTCTTTAACCATCTCCTGTAGCATGTCTGCAGTCTCTGACCGTCCCTTATACCATGGTTATAGTCTTTAACCATCTCCTGTAGCATGTCTGCAGTCTCTGACCGTCCCTTATACCATGGTTTTAGTCTTTAACCATCTCCTGTAGCATGTCTGCAGTCTCTGACCGTCCCTTATACCATGGTTTTAGTCTTTAACCATCTCCTGTAGCATGTCTGCAGTCTCTGACCGTCCCTTATACCATGGTCATAGTCTTTAACCATTTCCTGTAGCATGTCTGCAGTCTCTGACCGTCCCTTATAGCATGGTCAAAGTCTTTAACCATCTCCTGTAGCATGTCTGCAGTCTCTGACCGTCCCTTATACCATGGTTATAGTCTTTAACCATCTCCTGTAGCATGTCTGCAGTCTCTGACCGTCCCTTATACCATGGTCATAGTCTTTAACCATCTCCTGTAGCATGTCTGCAGTCTCTGACCGTCCCTTATAGCATGGTCAAAGTCTTTAACCATCTCCTGTAGCATGTCTGCAGTCTCTGACCGTCCCTTATACCATGGTTATAGTCTTTAACCATCTCCTGTAGCATGTCTGCAGTCTCTGACCGTCCCTTATACCATGGTCATAGTCTTTAACCATCTCCTGTAGCATGTCTGCAGTCTCTGACCGTCCCTTATAGCATGGTCAAAGTCTTTAACCATCTCCTATAGCATGTCTGCAGTCTGACTGTCGCTTATACCATGGTCATAGTCTTTAACCATCTCCTATAGCATGTCTGCAGTCTCTGACTGTCCCTTATAGCATGGTCAAAGTCTTTAACCATCTCCTGTAGCATGTCTGCAGTCTGATGGCTTTCTGTAGCTTTACACTCACTGAATATCATGTGCGGTCCTACAGTCAGGCTCCCTTAAGGAAAAGCTAAGCAGTAAACCAACTTTAAAATGTTACCACCCCATTGCTATGTGTACATTTAATAATAAAGCCCCATGTAAATACTATTTTTTAACATTTGGCCTCATTCACATGAATCTTCCTCATTGAATCCTAAGTCCACATACAGTTGTGTTCAAAATAATAGCAGTCAGACATCACTAACCTGATCAATCACTGTTTTTGGTAGAAATTATATTTCTACATGGCAAATAATTTACTAGCAGGTGTAGTAGAGTAATAGAAATCCAACAGACCCAACAGTCATGACATGCATGCTGCTGATTCTGTGTAATTAAATCACTAATTGAAAGGAGCATGTTCAATTAGTGAGGTCAGTGTGGAGTTCTATTAGTGAGGTCATTCATTCTTTGAAAAACAGGTGACAATTATTGCCCTTATTTAAGGAAGGAAGGCAGCAAATGTTGTCCATGCTGGTTACAGTGCATTTCTCTCTGAAATTCTGAGGAAAATGGGACATTGTTCAGAAGAACAGCGTAACTTGATTAAAAAGTTGATTGGAGAGGGGAAAACCTATAAAGAAGTGCAGAAAATGATAGGCTGCTCAGCTAAAATGATCGCAAATGCTTTAAAATGGCAACCAAAACCTGAAAGACGTGGAAGAAAGGGAAAAACTACCATTCGAATGGATAGAAGAATAGCCAAAATGGCAAGGACTCAGCCAACAATCAGCTCCAGGAAGATCAAAGAAGGTGTAAAGTTACCTGTGAGTACTGTTACAATTAGAAGACGCCTATGTGAAGCCAAGCTATCTGCAAGAAGCCCCCGCAAAGTCCCACTGTTGAAAATAAGACATGAAGAGGTTACAATTTGCTAAAGAGCACATTGACTGACCTAAAGAGAAATGGCGCAACATTTTGTGTACTGATGAAAGTAAGATTGTTCTTTTTGGGTCTAGTGGCCGGAGACAGTTTGTCAGACGACCCCCAAACACTGAATTCAAGCCACAGTACACTGTGAAGACAGTGAAGCATGGTTGTGCAAGCATCATGATATGGGGATGTTTCTCATACTACGGTGTTGGGCCTATTTATCGCATACCAGGGATCATGGATCAGTTTGAATACATCAGAATACTTGAAGAGGTCATGCTGCCTTATGCTGAAGAGGAAATGCCCTCGAAATGGGTGTTCCAACAAGACAACGACCCCACACACACCAGTAAATGAGCAACATCTTGGTTCCAGACCAACAAGATTGACGTTATGGAGTGGCCAGCCCAATCCCCGGATCTTAATCCAATAGAAAACTTGTGGGGTGACATCAAAAATGCAGTTTCTGAGGCAAAACCAAGAAATAGAGAAGAACTGTGGAATGTAGTCCAATCATCCTGGGCTGGAATACCTGTTCACAGGTGCCAGAAGTTGGTTGACTCCATGCAACACAGATGTACAGCAGTTCTCAGAAACAGTGCTTATACAACTAAATATTCATTAAGTGATTCAAAGGAAAGCAAAATCTTCAAACATTTTTCAGTTTATATAGTGAATGTTTGAGTTTGTAAAGAAGAATACAAACACTGCTATTTTTTTTGAACAGTCTAATATTCACTTTTCTTCAATTTTTTTAGAGGAACAACACAAATTTGATGTATTTTTCTTCATGTTTTGATTTGGAATAGAATGTGTAGTGTTCCCAATGCATTTGTGTGTATGGAAATAAAAGCTCTTAGAAGGATTTTGAGCTTTATTCACTTTTTTCAACACACTGCTATTATTTTGAACACAACTGTACATAAAGATATCTGTACAATTCTGTGCAATTAGTGGATTGTACAATCAGATTGTAACATGTATGCTCATCTTTAGAGAAAAGGTGTGTGCAAGAAAGAGAGTCAAAAGACAACAGTCAAAAGGCAATACTCCTGCTTTATAACGAGAGTCCTGAAGCTGGCCGTATACAGATCAAATCTTAACCTATTCCTGCTACAATGGACCAAATTTATTCTATGGGTGGTCCTATTGGTACCACCTAGCTCAACAGAGATGAATGTTTCAATCGATTTTTGTCAAAGGAGCCAGGCGAGAAGATCCTCAAGTGATAAGCACTTGATTCCAATTAGATGCACACGCTGTTTGGGTATTCTGACAGCAGCAGTGTTAGCTGTCAGAAGACAATAGCTGGCACTGCAAATTCATCCATTCAAGCTGTTTACATGGGGCTTAATGAGAGAAATTATTATATAGTATTTATATAGCGCCAATAGGTTTGCTCAGCGCTGTACAATAAAGTAGGGGGACAGTACATGAGACAAGACAGTAACAATACAATACATGAGGGGATTCAAGGGCCCTGCTCTTTTGAGCTTACAATCTAGGAGGGAGGGGGTAGAGGTACAGGAGGAAGTGGCTGTGGGGGATGGAGTGGTAGGAGGAGAACGGATGTTAGGTGAGGGTGGGGTAGGCTTCCCTGAAGAGGTGAGTTTTCAGGGAGCGCCTGAAGGTGAGGAGGGTAGGTGACAGTCTGATGGATTCAGGTAGGGAGTTCCAGAGGATGGGGGAAGTCCTGGAGAAGTCCTGCAGTCGGGCGTGGGAGGAGGAGACCAGGGAGCTAGAAAGTAGGAGGTCTTGTGAGGAGCGAAGGGTGCGAGTAGGGTGGTATTTGGGTATCACGTCAGTTAGGTAGTTTGGGGCAGTGTTATGGATGGCTTTGTATGTCAGAGTTAGTCATTTGAATTTAATGCGTTGGGCAATCGGGAGCCAAGGAAATGATAGGCAGAGGGGGGGTGGCAGAAGTGGAGCGGTTGGTGAGGTGGATGAGTCTAGCCGCTGAGTTCAGGATAGACTGAAGCGGGGATAGCCTGCGTTGGGGTAGGCCGGTGAGAAGGGAGTTGCAGTAGTCCAGGTGTGAGATAATAAGGGAGCGTGCAAGTTGTTTAGTGGTGTCTGGGGTTAGGAACGAACGTATCTTGGAGATGTTGTGGAGGTGGAGCCTGCATGAGTTTGATAGTGATTGGACATGAGGTTGGAAGGAAAGGTTTGAGTCCAGGGTGACACCTAGGACTTTGGCTTGCGGGGTGGGATTGATGGTGGCATTGTTGGTCGTGATGGAGAGGATGGGGGGGGGCACGGGCTGGGGGGAAAACCAGAGGCTCGGTTTTGGAAAGGTTTAACTTGAGGAAATGGAGCGACATCCAGTCTGATATGTCGTTTAGGAGGTGGGTGATGTGGGCGGAGACTGAGGGGGTGAGGTGAGGGGTGGAGAGGTAAATTTGTGTGTCATCGGCGTAGAGGTGATCTGAACATGTATGGCTAGTTTAAGTCTCACCATTTGTCATTTAATTGTCAATTGCTAGAGCCTCTATTGCACTTTGAGACTGGCTTTTCAGAGCTGAAATGAGAGAGGGGTTATGTTGGAGAATAGAACTGGGCTTATTTAAATTCATATTCCTGCTGTACCATGTACCAGTCCCTCTGCTTTCCTATTGCAAACTGACCACACTAGGCAGGAGCACACATCATGGCCAGTTCCTTAGCTATCCTCCAATGATCAGACTTGTCCTGACCACCCCCGTGCACAGCCTTTCACTGAGATCAGTGTACTGCTGTTTCTTCTCCCCAAGCTCTTATGCAGCTGAGAATAGAGGGAATGTGATCAATTATTAAAAAAAAAAAAGTGTTTATAATATTTTTTTTTATATATATACAGAAATATGTTGCCTTTCATTTCTATTTTAAATTGAATGGGTTGTTTTACAAGGTGAGAGTTTAAAGGTCTGCTTTATTATAAATAAACATGGTAGCAGATCGTCCACACAGAACATTGGGAATATATACAGTAGATGTGGTGGACACCAACTTTAAATATGCACCAAATGACCAATCTCCACTCTGATGAAAGGAAGCCTATACAGGGAGAAATATGAGGCTGCCATTGCTGGCCTAATAATACCAAATGCTAAATTCTTGGCTGTCTCTGGCATTAATATATTGGGGTAGATTTACTAAAGGCAAATATACTCTGCAGTCTGCACTTCACTTTGCAAGTGATGTTGCTCCAGAGCTTAGTAAATGAGATGAAGCTTCACTTTACAAGGAATACCCAATCAAATGCAAGAGAACAATTTTTACTTGCACATGATAGTATGATAGAAGTCAACAGAGCTTCCCCTAACCTCTGGAGCAACTGCACTTGCAAAGTGCACAATCTGTTTGTCTTTAGTAAATCAACTCCACTAAATCACTGACCAAGAACAAGCATGTAGCAACCAAAGTGTAGTCAGGCTCCTCATCTGCATGTTTCTTCTGGGTTAAAGTGATGCAGAATGTTATAAAGTCTCTGGATCAGTATGACACCAGCCAGCTTATATCTTTGGGGAGAGGTTTGTTATGGCAGCTTCCATATTTCCTTAGTAAAAGTCACCCTTTAAATATAATAGTTGTTCAAATCTAAAAGGCAAAATGTGTTGGTAAAGTTAAATAGGTTGTAAAGGCATTTTTAAAATAAAAACCATGTTATACCTACCTGTTCTGTGGAATGGTATTGCACAGCGCGGCCCCAATCCTCCTCTTCTCTGGTCCCTCGCCAGCCCTCTTCTCAGTGCAGACCACCAGAAAGCTATTACCTATAGTGGCACACCTGTGGACTCACTCGCAAGCTGGACTGTGTGCATCTGTTGACACACATTGTGCAGCTGGGCCTCACGCCCCCAATCCCCCCTGCAGTTTTTGTAGCTGCTGACTTTTCTTTATTTATTCAACTGGAACTCCGCTTTAAGCCTGTGAGAGAGGAGAAGGAGAACCAGCGCTGCTGCAGATGAGCACAGCGCTGGATCAATACAGGACTTGGGTAAGTGGAAGGTTTTCTACCTTAGGGCAGGCAATGCATTACAGTTAAAAACCTTCTTGTTTTAGAAACACTTTCTATGGCATGTAAACTTGTTCACCTGTTTTTTTTTTTAAGTAATCTTTTATCACCCTACAGGTTTTGCTGCCCTGCTTGCAATCTGCCCTTAATGGCAGTCTCATCACCACAGCAACCAACCAGTCAGCAAATGCTAGAATACTGTAGCTCCTGCAGGTCAAACATAGCACTATGCTATAAGTGTGACGGAACGCAGAGTCCAACCCCAGCCCTTCTCACCAACTCATGACTGAAGGAGCAGCCGATCTTGAACTGCGCTGTCACTTGCGTATCAATGCCACTCTCAGCTGCTCCCTGCAGAAAGATTTTCCAGCTCATGGGACCACAATCTATGTGCCAGCAGCCTGAGAGAGATTGTTACTGGGTTAGGGTAATTACGCAATTAACCCTTCACATTGCCACCACCACCTTTTTAGAGAGGAGGAAACTCCCAAATCCTAGTGATAACAGTAGGATATTAGCATAAGTGTCTGCAACACACACTGTCACCACAGACAGATGTATTCAGAGGATTTTTAGACAGTAGCATTCTTCAAGAGACAGGGATTCTTTAGTTTGCATTAAAAGCTTTAGCAACAGTTTCAACACTTTTCAATATAGGATTTATTACTAAAAATGTCAAAATGGTGCAATTAAAATATTCACAGAAAAAGATGTTACAAAGACATAAAGAGAACAATAAAGCAACAGAGAAATAAAATAAAGGAGTTAAGAAGGCAGAATACTTGAAAAGTCCTGGTTTAGCAGAGTCCAGTTGTCCAAGCACAAAATGTTGCCTTGGCTCTCAAGTCCATTAGATGGTTCCTGATTGATGTTAAACAAGAGCTCCCTTCACCAGGCCTGTCAGTCCTTTTCTATGATATTAAAGGGATGTCACCTGAGAACAACTAACCAATCATCCAGTTTGGGGGATGGGTTCTAGGAAGCCACCAAGTTTGTGACCAAGTTGCCTTACAATTTCATATACTAATGTTAATAACCTCCAATATGTACAGGTGGCATTCTAGAAACTGGCAGATTAATATTCAGAATTGTATTTCAAACCCAGGGATACCAAACACAGCGTACCCTTGTCACCCAGGAGGGAAGAGACTGCTTCTCCTCTCTCCTATGTGCTAACATAGTCATGTGTGACCTTGATCGGCTTGACATGAAATGATCTTTCCAAATATATACCTAATATTAATGTGCCCAGTTCCTGTTGGATGCTATGAACTATATGCGAAAATAGTTACATGTGGAAAAGACATTTTATAGCACTCTCTGCATTCCTAGAGCCCTAATGCCTAACAGGTCATGTGCGATGGCTGACTGAGGTATTGTTTTACGATAGGGCAGAGGAAAGTGTGTGGAAACAGACATCCTGTCAAGACTAATTAGTGTTACAGCTCTTGGATCTGGCCTCGATTTGTGTTTTATTTAAGATGAGGCTCTTTTGAAGTTGTTACAACTTATAGCTACAAATTCCAATCCAAGAGGAGGGAGGAGGGAAGAAGGTGATCATTCATAAGAAACAAAATGGCTGAGACCTTAACAAGATGGCTGTTGTGTACCACGTCCATGTCTCTATTGCACACAATCATCACTAAGCAACGCAGAGTAGTAGACATGTAACAGAAAAGTAACAGCAACCATTTTTTTCCCCATTTACTGGGTTCAGATCAGTTAAGTAATTTGTGGATGCTATGCAGTCCTGCACTGTGCACATCATCATCAGCATCACTCTGCGTTGCTTTATTGAACAAGTCCCAACTGCTTCTTTTCTTCAGTGGGAAGGATTATCTCAGAACAGCACCAGAAGAAGCCAGACAGAATGGGGAGAATGATATTTGTGCTGAAGGGGGTACATTTGTATCTTTTAAGGTACAGTGTACTGCTGTGACATACATTTGTTTTGTTTTTTTTTTAAACAGACAAGCATTTTTTTTTCCTTCAAGAAAAAGGCACACACAATTCATATTGTAAAAATTAGTGTTCATTTGTACGTATTGCCCTTAAACCAGAGATTATATCAGATGCATAGAACAGAGTTTAATATTGCAGGTTTTGTTTTTTTTTTCTCCATGCATCCTAAGAATCCTTCCAAGATGATCAATTAGTTCCAGTCCAGGCCAACGCTGACATCTCACTCATATATGTAAAATTCAGGATTTTTTTTTTTTTTGGAAAATTACTTGTAACCCCCAAACATTATATATTTTTTAAACAGAGTCCCTGCAGATTAAAAGGGTTGTCGTTGCACAATATTTATGCATTTTATCAAATGCTAATTTTCAGGAGAACATACACTTTAATGCCTTTTAATGCACACAATATAGTAATTCATTTTTTTAGTAAAACATAAAAGATGATGTTACATTGAGTAAATAGATACCTAACATGTCACGCTTTAAAATTGTGTACACCCGTGGACCGATGCCAAACTACAGTACCTAAAAAACCTCAACTCAATAGGCAACATTTTAAAAGCCTTTACTGGTTACCAGTTCAGAGTTAGGAGAGAGGCCCTACAATTATTGTGCTCACTCTGACGTTTGCGGTGATAGGTCACTTGTTGTGCGATCACCATTTACATATGCACGTCAAACCTATGTGTGCGTTAGCATTTGCACAAGGGGAAGGGGGCACTCAAAATTTTTTTTAACATTATTTTAATTTTTCATTATCAACTTTATTACTATCACAAGGGATGAACAACTTCCCTTATGATAGCATGAGGTGTGACAGGTCCTCTTTATAGAGAGACCTGGGGTCTAATAGACCCCATATCTCTCCTCTGGCATCCAAAGCTTGTTTACAACCAGCCTGAGGTGACAAAATCCATCCTTCTGGCTTCTGATGTCACACAGTGGAAGAAACAATATCAGTTCCTCTCGCTGTGTGCACAGAAGGCGATGCCACCAGCTGCATCTTTATCAAACACTCTAGTGGGACGGAAAAGCTTGGTAAAGGCAGCGGGAGGGACCCCTTCTGCTGATTGTAAAAGTGATCCAGTGGCTGTATAGCCACAAGGATAATATTTATGTGATAGGGAATCACCAGCTGACAAGAATGATACCAGGATCATGACTGTAACTGCAGTCATGATCCTGGTATAACCATTTCAACCTGAAGCCATGTATTAATGATGTGCAGATGGGAAGTGCTTAAGGGACACAGGATTCAGAGACGTTTTGGGTTTTACTGCTGCCTACAGCAAGATTTGGACATTGGCAATAAAAACAAAAAAACAGTGACTGGCTGTCCACTTTTAGTATGCCTGAGTTGGTGAGAAAGCAGTGCCGAGAGTAAGGGCAAATTCACACAAGAATGGACAGCTGCTTTACCTCTCCAACAGCTGTCTGTTCCTGAATGTGGTAGGGGGCAGTGTGATGCATGATTCAGCACATCAGACACAGCTCCCTTTTTTTTTTTGTACAAACTTTATTTGAAGTGTACAAAAGTACACTTTATTCATGTTGCTGTACAGCAGCGCAATGTGCTGCACTGCTGTCCAATGCCAGGCGATTCTGTACAGTGGACTGCAATAAAATGCAGCATATGAATGGGACACACAGAAAATATTTGTTTTCTGTATGCACTTCTGGTGACAGGCATTTCACTGCATGTATGAGTTCGCCCTAACACCATAAGCTTAGACCTGTAGGACCTATGTCCCTCAATGTCCTGTGTCCCCTAACAAACTTGAAGAAAAGGATTTTATGATGAGTACAAAAATCCTACTGGTTGTTCATTAAGGTACACAGGATACAGAGACTTTAGAAACATAACA
Organism: Staurois parvus; assembly: GCF_062004578.1. Lineage (NCBI taxonomy): Eukaryota > Metazoa > Chordata > Amphibia > Anura > Ranidae > Staurois > Staurois parvus. The sequence goes on along the minus strand of NW_028318108.1, from coordinate 1,935,011 downwards.
AAAGCAGTCCAACTAAGGGGTGGGCAATACAGCAAACAAAACACTAACAGACCCAAGTCTTAACAAATGGGTGACAGCCTTGCAAATCTAGGAAACAGTTTCCAGATGCTGAAAAGCCCAAAAAGAACTTGAAGACCTGTCAGAGGTAGATTGACAGGAAAAAGGTGCAACCTGACCATTAGGATCACAATCTTGAATAATGATTTCTCTGAGCCACCAATATATGTTAGAATGAGAAGCAGGTTCCCCTTTGTGGGGACCATCAGGAATGACAGCATGTCCCAAAGTGGGGATGCCCTGAGAGTGTAACAAGAATACTCCAGGGCTAGAACCTTATTGCATACAAGGGGTGTGAAAGACAGATTGACTGGCAGAGCCACGAACTGGAAGTGTTGACGACCCACACCAAAGAGAGGATAGCACTGATGTGCAGGAAAAATAGGGACATGCAAATATGCATTGTTGATGTCTACAGAGGCCAGAAAATCACCCTGATGAAAAGTGGCTATGCAGACCTTGTAGATTCCATACAGAGTTTCTGGACTAGAATGAAGACATTTAGGTCCTTGAGATCCAGAATGGGACATTTCCACCTTTTTGGTTTTGAAACTGTGAAAAAATGGAATAAAATCCTTTAAATCTTTTCAAAACAGGAACTGGACAATAACCCCTTTTCTTAAAGACCCACAAAGACTGGAAGAAGATCTGCTAATCTGAGCAGTGACAGCAGAAAGTTGGAAAACACGGAGTGAGGAAAGGGTTAAGATGGTTAAGAGTAGAACTCTAGCTTGTAGCCCAATGAAACTGAGAACGGTTTATCCAACTGTCTGCTAAGGTAAGAAAGTGAGGGTGTCCTCTCATGCCATAGAGAACTGTCAGCAGGTTTGGGGAATTCAGTGGCCCAATTTAGTGGTTTGCAGTATAACTGGGCTCCTGACTTAGGGTTCTGCCTATAGGCTGAAGTCTGTGAGTAACTTAAGGAGCTTCTTTTGCGTGGGGAAAATTGACGAGTGGCTCCAGAGGTTTATCTACAGAATCCTCATTATACTGGCACATTACTGCCAGACCAACTGAGGGAACAGCCCACTTAACAAATGACTCTTCAAATGGATAAGGGACCACAAAACATTTGGAAGGTGTGAAAAGTTTATCAGAAGTTCTCCACCAAGTGTACACAACTTGTGGAAATAGTGTGTGAGAATGAGGAACCTTTTAGTGGCCCAAGGGCCTCTCATGGACCCTAGACTAGCAGCTTTAGTAGAAGCTCGAGAGACAACTTCATCCTGCAAAGATGTTTGAGACTCTGATAGTCTTCGCAATTGAAAGCTTAGAGGCTGCTAAGGCTGTAGGCAGATCACATAATGACTCTGCAGGGGAAGGGGATGAGGTATGCTTGTATCCTCTACAGAGTTAGCACGTAACATTGCAATTTGGCCCATAAAATCCTGAACAACTGCAATGGAATTTCTTGCAGGCTGAAGCCAAGGAGGAGGTCAAACTCAACAAAGCCTAGGAGGACTATGAAGACTCAAGCAAGGGACAAAAATTAAGGCTGTTTCTGTCAGGTCTTTGAAACAAAATACTGTGGGTTACCCCAGAACTGTTAATAGATTGAGAGCTGGAGAGAACCAATTCTGCTTATGTTTTGTTTGTGATCCAACACCATGTATAATACATCGGGTAACAGTTCTAATAAGTAGCTCCCAATGCTCAGCCCACAGCTTACGCAGGAGTCTTTAGAGACTGGGTCACACCAGAGACTGTGCTCTGGACCTTGAAAAGGTTTGGAATACACCACAAGCAGAGTCCACTGCCCAAAAGGTTACATTCTAGACAGACCCTACAATTGTCCAGGGGGTCCTGGTTTGGTCTCCAAAACTATTGCGGAGGATAGGACTCAAATAAGTGCAAGAGACCAGATTAGGCAATGAGCAGCTCAAATCTTGATTGAGGATTAAAAAAAATTAAAAAAAGAAACACCAGTAAAAGTTACATTTTGCACAGTAGAATATGGGATATATGTTCATCTTTTAGGACACTAGAAGAAATGCTGGCAGTGGGAGGGGTTATATAAGGCTGGGCACTGTTTTGTGTTTTTTTTTTTTTGTTTTGTCTGTCAATATTCAAATACAGTTGGTGGCAGTATAACCACAATGTCTCTGAGTTTTGTGTCTTTCAGTGAACAAAAAAGAAACATTTTATTTTTACATTGATTCACATTCAGGTCCAAGTAGTTTTTTTTTTTTAAGAGATAAACATTTTGAGGGGAACACCTCCAGCTGCCCTGGAACAAAGAAACATGTAAGGTCAGTACAATATATGTGTACTTGTACAAATACAGTTGTGTAAAGGGAATATAACTGGGCAAGGGACAACATAAAAACCCATAGCAGACTGAAGATTTGTAGCAGGTACACAATTGCGCTTATTGGTGGTAGAAGATAATGAATTGCTTTCAATGTAAAGTCTGTCTTGAAATTTCCAAGCAATTTGTAACGGTGGCCTGGACTACAGAGCTGGGTGGCTTTTTGCGGAATTCGGAGCTTGATATAGAACTCAAGACATTGTCCACTTCGGTAGCTACTCATCCATTGCAGCTGCTGATGATCACCAGTTGATCTGTAGCTGCCTTTAGAAGCATAGTCAGCTATGGACAGCTACACATCATCAGAGTAAAAAGAATAAACAATTTGTAGTTGCTAGTGTGACATAAAAGGTGATGTAGGAGATGTGATCAATCTTGAAACATGGCAAAGGTGAGCATAGTGGCAAGACACAAGATGGTTATCAAGTGTATCTCCCAAGCAGAATTTTAGACCTTTTCAGAGATGTTATCCAAGCTGTCCTAGGTCAGCCTCTGTATGATTTTTTAGGTAGATGTGGTGGATTAGCATGGCTGGCAGAAATGGGAAAAGTATATAATGGCACCTCAGGGTGCTGCTATACTGCAGGGAGGTTGTTCTACTTTGTAAACAAAGTTGTAATGGTTGCTTTAAAGTGTATCCAATCAAAACTTTGTCTTTAACAGAGTATGAAAGGACAAGAACGCCTGTCAAGTTTTTATTGTCCATTTTTGCACTGGAAAACATCATGCGGTTTGTCCTGGTGGGCACTGTCACTGGGTCAGAAAATGATGGGAAATCAGAAATTTTAGTTGTCACCTAACCAAGAGGGGACATCTTCCAATTAGGCCACCTGACCTGTCTCCAGGACAATCCTCAGCCATAAAAAAAAAAAAAAAACCCTACAGGTTTTCACTATTCCACAATATCAAAGGTTTTCTTTGTCTCTCCTCACACTGTTTATTATAGAATACAATTGTTCTTTAAAAAAAAAAAATGAAGAGATGGGTTACTGAAACATGCTACAGTATTCATACCCCTTGAAATTTTCCACATTTTGTAATGTTACAACCAAAAACACAAATGTATTTTATATGATAGACCAACACAAAATGGCACATAATTGTGAACTGGAAGAAGAATGTTAATTGGTTTTCAAAAGTTTTGACAAATATCTGAAAAAGTGTGGCGTGCATTTTTATTAAGCCTCTGAGTCAATACTTTGTAGAACCACCTTTTGCTGCGATTACAGCTGCAAGTCTTTTTGGGTATGTCTCTACCATTGGATGGAGAGAGTCTGAACAGCAATTTTCAAGTGCCACAGATTCTCAATTGGATTTAGGTCTGGACCATTCTACTACATGAATATGCTTTGATCTAAATTATTCCATTGTAGCTCTGGCTGTTTGTGTAGGAGGGTCGTTGTCCTGCTGGAAGGCGAACCTCCGCCCCAGTCTCAAGTCTTTTGCACATTCTAACAGATTTTCTTCTAAGATTTCCCTGTATTCCATTCATCTTCCCATCAACTCTGACCAGCTTCCCTGTCCCTGCTAAAGATAAGCATCCCTACAACACGATGCTGCTGCCACCACGTGTAACAGTGGGGATGATGTGTTCAGGGTGATGTGAAGTGTTAGTTTTCTGCCACACATAGCATTTTTCTTTTAGGCCAAAATTAGGTCAATTTTGGTCTCATCTAACCAGAGAACATTCTTTCATGTTTGCTGTGTGCCCCACATGGCTTCTTGCAAACGGGATTTCTTTCAACAATGGCTTCTTGCAACTCTTCCATAAAGGCCAGATTTGTGGAGTGCACGACTAATAGTTGTCCTGTGGACAGATTCTCCAACCTGAGCTGTGGATCTCTGCAGCTCCTCCAGAGTTACCATGGGCCTCTTGGCTGCTTCTCTGAATACTGCTCTCCTTGCTCTGGCTGTCAGTTTAGGTGTACAGCCATGTCTTGGTAGGTTTGCAGTTGTGCCATACCCTTTCAATTTTTGGATGATGGATTGAAGAGTGCTGTGTGAGATGTTCAAAGCTTGGGATATTTTATTTATATAACCCAACCTGGCTGGAAACATCTCCAAAACGTTATTCCCTGACCTGACGGGTGTGTTCCTTGGCTTTCATGATGCTGTTTGTTCACTAATGTTCTCTAACGGTTTCACAGAATAGCTGCAATTATACTGAGATTAAATTACACACAGGTGGACTCTACTAAATTAGGTGACTTCTGAAGGCAATTGGTTTGCACTAGATTTTAGTTAGGGGTATCAGAGTAAAGGGGACTGAATACAAATGCACGCCACACTTTTCAGATATTTATTTGTACAAAAAAAAATGTGAAAACCATTTATCATTTTCCTTCCACTTCACAATTATGTGCAACTTTGTGTTGGTCTATCACATAAAATGCTAATAAAATACTAATAAGTTTTTGGTTGTAACATGACAAAATGTGGAAAATTTCAAGAGGTATGAATACTTTTTTTTTTTTAAGGCACTGTAGTTCTTAAGTAGCTTGGTTTTTCAAACTTCAGGGGTTAACAGAGTACTGCATAAAAGAACAGGAAAGAAAGAATAGACCAGAAAACAAAGAACAATTTCCTTCATCTGTATTCACTGACCTTGATGCCAGATTGCCATTGTCTGGGACAATAAATACACTTCCCTGTTGGAGGAAACCTGACATTCCCCATATTCAGTACTGCTGACAGGGTTAATTGTAACTTTGTTTATACAGGGATATATATACAGTATACACACATTTATTATATTTCTATCTCATCACTATAGAGGATCAGATAGAGTGCAAAATATGATCATCAATTCTAAAGCAGCCAAATGGTCTGATATCTGTTAAATCCACAAGGATTGCAGCACTACTGTGAAACTGATTTAAGATTTGTGATCCAGAAACTGAACAAACAAGAATTGTAGAGATGATAGGTTAGGGTTACTAAACCCAGGACCCTGCATTCCCTATATCTGGTCTCCCACTATACACAGAACATGGAAATGCAATTATTTTAGTAAATATAAACTACTAAATACCTTTTCTCATCAGCAATTAGAGCAGTCTTGTGACTTCTATTAGTGTCCAGCAGAGCACATGGTAAAGCCTGTAGGAGTTTTCTTTCTGCTCTAGGAGGATGCAGAACCCCTGACCTCTGCATGTGATCAGCACAGGGCCAATCAGCACTATCCAGACACTCTCCAAAAGAAAACAACAAAACCCCTCACTAGCAATACACAGCAAACTGAGCATGGGCAGCGTGTCTCCACACCATATGTCTTATTAGGCGATAAGGGTGGGGCACTGGAAGAAGGGGAGGATCAGAGAAGTCAGGATCAAACAGCTTTTTAAAACAATGCAGAGGATTAACCCCTTAGGTTCCACGAGTATAACAAGCATGCTTTACTGCATATACAGACCGATTTTACTGCTGTGGGTTTAGTAACACTTTAAAGGGCCCATTTACATTTTTGCAGTGTATTTTAGGATATTATGTTGCGCATTAACTTGCCTATTCAAGATTAACTGCCAATGAACCTTAATGTGTTTAAAATTGTACATGACCTGTTTCTAGTGCACTGCACTAGCATATGTTGTGTGCTACAAATCAGGTGTGTTACATAGCATATTGGGGTGTTAATCAAAACAATGCATGTTGCAGAGATTCACACAGTTATCACAACACAGAGTTGTGCATCTGGCTCAAAAGCAAGCAGTTACCTCAGTGATATGATCAATAAAGAAAAAAAAAAATAGGACAATGAGACAACAGAATAGACAGGACAAAAGGTGATTTTGTACTTTACTGTGCTCCAAGAAATGGATTTTTACAGGCAAGGGCTCAGGCAAATTCAGACATGACTGGTTATAAGACAGGTACCTACAGGGGATTGGTCACTGGCAAAAAACAAAAAAATACTGTGAGGACCCCATATAATATCTCTCATTCCCAGAAAGCCTCAATTGTTTAGCAATCAATATGAGGACCACAAAGGGGAGGCTGGCCTGTGTCCTGCACTTTACTCCATGAAATGTATTTTACAGGTAAAATCAAAAATCCCAATCTCATGTGCATACAGTACAGGACACAAGCAGATTCAGAGACTATGGCAGCCTAAAGCACCTTGCGACCAAAGGTAACATCAGCAGAGATAGTAAACCTAAGTATATGTGCGAACTGGAGACTAAGTGGCAGCCTTACAAATCTGCAAAGTAGACGCTTGATGCTGGAAAGCCCAGGATACACAGGTATAGTAGAACGAGCCGCCACCAGAAAGGGAGGAACATTATCCTTGGCCGAATAGGCCTGAACCACAATCGGATGGATCCACCTAGTATTGGTGGAATGAAATGCAAGGGGCCTCCTCAGAGATCCCTCCAGAAGTACAAAGAGGCCATCCTGTTATCTCAGGGTGGCCATGGCAGCGAGGTAGCCTCTAACAGCCCAAGCTACAATCAGAAAGTGTTTTGGGAGTGGGACAAAGGACACCCTTCCCTTTGCAAATGGGAAGTTTTCCATACAAGATTAAGCAACCAGCCTCAAACCTCTCCTGAGAGATAATAATGATCAGGAAAACCACCTAGCAAGTAAGGTCAGGCCAGGATAGTATTTGGAGGGAATATGAACAAACCGCTGAACAAAATTCTTCACTAAAGAGTGAGTCGTCAACAGATGCTGAAAAAGAATAACCAGGGATAATATTTAGCCCTTGATCCCACTAATTTCTGATCCAGCCTCGACTGAAGGAAACCCACATCCCAAGGAGTACTGGCAAGGACTAACCTCCTCCTGTTTACACCAGGCATACAGCTTTCCAGGTACTGGCACTCAAAAGCATAGGGATAACAGAGTTAGCCAAACCCCTCTCTCTTGGTCACTGAGCTTCAACACCTAGGCCATCAAAGCCAGCAACTGAGAAGCAGGACCCTGAGACAGTAGATCAGGGTGGTCTGTTAACAACAGAACATCTGCTAGAAGCCATCCAGCGTGAAGACCCTAAGATCTCGTGATTGAGACACAAACCTCGCCACTTTGTGGGTGAGGCCAAGAGATCCACATGTGGCATCTCCAGGTATGAAAAACATCTGGGAAATACCTTCAGGTGTAGGGACTAATCTCCCAAGCCCAGCTGCTGGCAACTGAGAAAGTCCAACTACCAATTTACCAAACCCGGATTGTATATGGCTGACAAGGCCAAAAACTTGACATTCTGTCCAGATCAGAATCAGGTCTATTCTCTCTGAGCTGCTCAACTGTCGACATGGCATTATCTGACTGAACCCATGTCGGCAGTACCTGAAAGAAGCTTGTTCACTTCTGAAGAAAAGGTACATAGCTCAGAGTGCCAAGATATTGGTTGGAGTAGGAATCCCAACTTCCTATCAAGTCCCCTGTACTGTTTCTGTCCCTAATACACCTCCCCATCCCAACAGGCTGGCATCTGTTGTGAGCACTGTCAAATTCAAGTTGACAAAAGGACTGTTCTGATTCCAGCGCTAGATCGCATATTCACCATGTTAGAGAGTGTCTGGCCTCTGACAGGTGCATGGGTCGATCTGAAGAAGTCTGCTTGCCCCATGCAGCCAGGATACTGTATTTTAACATCCTGGAGTGAATTTGAGCATACAGTTGCCTCAAGATAGGGCTACCAAGAGACCCAGGACTCTCATGCAAAACGGCACCAAGAGTCAGCGATGGGACAAGAGTATTCATGTCTGAGCTCTCAACATCAATATTTCTGCTGGTGAAATAAATAATTTGAGCTATCCAGGACAATTAAGTTTTCCAAGTGGTGAGTCAATGAAGATTTTTAGAGACTGCAGATCTAAGTCTGAAGGCCTGCTGTAGTTGAGCCATTCACTGAATGTTGCAGAGTAGAACCTGGACAAATTTGGTCTATGACAGTAGGTTGTCCAAGTACCCCACGACAGAAACACCCCGAGAACGAAGTATGGCAACAATCAGAGCCAAGACCTTCGGAAAGACCTGAGAGGTTGTGGACAACCCAAAAGGAAGAGCCACAAATTGAAAATAATTCTCACCTAGGGAAAAGCACAGAAAGTGTTGGTGTGGGGGATAAATGGGGACATGCATATAAGCATCTGTGATGTCCAAAGAAGCCAGGAAATCCCCTTGTTGGAGGGAGGCAATGAAAGATCAGGCAGAATCCCTGCTGATATTCCAGATTTTTAAAGTACTTGTTGAGGACCTTAAGGTCCAAGACGGGACACACCACCACTGGGACTGTAGGAGGTTGGAGTAAAAGCCTTGAAACCTCTCGGTGACTGGAACTGATATAATGATCCCCAAGTAAACAGGCTGTTGGAGAGAAACTTGAAGAGCCTGCAGGTTGGAGTTCATGAAGCAGGGAGGGGTAGAGGACTGAAGCATACATGGATCGAAATTTGGTCAGTTCAGCATTTGAGGACACTATGATTGAACAGAAGTCGATCTACTAATCATTTTCAGTTCGAGCGCCCTGTCGTATAGGAGCCGCTTGATCAGTGCTGCAGGCAACAGGATGCAGCGCTGATCTGTGTTAGACATGTGCAAATTGAAATTTGGACAACATTTTCATTATTCGAATGTATCTGAATCACAATAGTAATGAATTTCAACAAATCCAAAGTAAATTAAAAAAAAACAATTTAGCAAAATTCAAAAATGAATTGGAAATTGAAACATATTGCAAAAAATACAGTAAGGTAGAATAGTGATAAAAGATGATGAGCCACACTTAGGCTGCTTTATAAAATAGAAAATAAAAGAAAAAAAAGAATAGAATAAAATAGGACTACAAAAGAATAGTGTAGAATATAATAAAAAAACAGAACTGAATAGAATAAAACAGAATAGAATGATAGCTTATAATAGAATAGAAAGAATATACCTGGTGAGGAACAAAAAGGAACCTTTCCTCTGGGTAGAGGTTGGGGACATATTTGCAGGAGTCTTAGACATGTGTTTGCTAGGTTAAAGGGTATTCATACTCCCAGTTACATTCTTGATAAAGCAGTCAAGGTCCTGGCCAAAGAGACGTCCACCAACAAAGGAAATACTCTCCAGCTGTTTCTTACACGCCAGATAAGCTGAGTATTTGAGCTAAAAAAGTCAGTGCATCTGAAAGATAGGTGGCCGGCTATAGACATTTGACATAGGGAGTAAGTCAGCCCATTCAAGCAATATCTAAGGGCAGTCAGTCCAAATGCTGAAGGACCTCAGGGTCCACAGAAATAGATTCCAGTCCCCAGATATACACTTTGTCCATACTGCAAGAGTATGACACCATAGAGGCAACATCAGACTGCATTGCAAGACCAATCAGGGTGAAAGATATCATCAAGTATCTTATCCACAGCATCCTGGAATGTCCCCCCACAGGCACTGACAGAAACCTGTTAAGACAATAGCTGAATTAGCAACAGAAACTAATCCCCAACAGGATATTGTTGAGCAAAATGTTTTGTCAGGGCATAAACCTCAAAATGAGGCCAGTCACTATAAAGTATGTCCTCCTCCAAGGAGTTTACTCAGAGAAAAGTCTTAGGCAGTTTTGCACTTAAGGGAATCTATGCTTGTAACCTTAGGTCGGGAGACCTCTGATGGGACCAGACCAACCCATCCTCATCTTATCAATAAAAACGGAGATCGTGTCACGAGGCTTTGATGATATAATGGGGGGGATTCCTCCTGGGAGGATGAGAAGGGGAGGTAGCGGCCTCCAACGCCCCCCCCCACTCTCCTTTTCCAGGATAGAGACCTCAACGAGGGCAATCAGAAACAGACAAGGCAGACATGGATGTCGCAAAGTCCTCAAGGATAGTGATTATTGCACTTGTATGCCATTGAGAACTACAAGTCTGTCTGCTGCAGTTCATTCATTCACAGATAGACAATTTCAAAAGTGACAGCAGCTGTGAGGGAGAAGAATCTCTACATGCTGAAACAGAGGAAGGAAGAAGGTATTCCAGGGGTGGGAGGTTTCCTTTGCACGGTTATATATCCTAAATATGGTTGTAACATGTTTCAAAAGGTGGCACCTTTAAAGTTCCCAAGAAACCAGGATGCTTTCCATGTTTTGTATTCATTACTCTAACATGAACAAGGGCAGTACGTTTAATCATTCACAGCAGATATAAATGTACGTTTTTTTTTCTTTTTAACATGTTTAGTAGCTATGTAGTCTGTATGATAAAATGTCCTTGTGGGCTTTGCTACATGGGATAAACACAAAAAAATTAAAGTGCGAATGGCTAGACATACAGTACTGTGCAAAAGGCAGGTGTGAAAAATGCTGTAAATTAAGAAAGCTTTCATAAATAGAAGTGTTAATAGTTTATTTTTATCAATTAACAAAACGTAAAGTGAATGAACAGAAGACAAATCAACCAACTCAACATTTGGTGTGACCACCATTTGCCTTCAAAACAGCATCAATTCTTCTAGGTACATTTACAGTTTTTGAAAGAACTTAGCAGGAAGGTTGTTCCAAATATTTTGGGAGAACTAACCATAGATCATCTGTGGATGTAGACTGCCTCAAATCCTTCTGTCTCTTCATGTGATCGCAGACGGACTCAATGACGTTGAGATCAGCGCTCTATGGGAGTCAAACCATCACTGTCAGGACACTTGGTTCTTCTTTATGCTGAAGATAGTTCTTAATGACATTGGCTGTATGGTTTTTTTTTGCTCATTGCCCTGTTCTATTTCTGAAAGTATTCCTAATTTACAGCTTTTTTTGCACAGTAATATTTATATATATTTCATTATAGGAGTTACCTGTTGCAGGGTGTCCCTAAAGTCTGGACACATAGGCAAAATGCATATTTTCAATAAAATGTTTTAATTGGAATATTAGTCAATAACATCTTCAATGCAATTTCCATCACTTGTGATGTAAAGTTCCATGTGCTTTGCAAGATTCACATCAACTCCACATTTCCATCAATTTGAGCACATTCATTCATGATATGTTCCTTCAGGTGATTCATATCTGATTTTCATTGAGTACACACTTTAACATACCCAAAAAAAAAGAAGTCAAGGGGGTTAGGGTCTGGTGAGCTTATATAGTGATAGTTACACTATATTGCCAAAAAGTATTGGGACACCTGAGTTTACACACACATTTATTTTAATGGCATCCCAGTCTTCGTCCGTAGGGTTCAATATTAAATTGGCCCACCCTTTGAAGCTATAAGTTTCAACTCTTCTGGGAAGGTTGCCCACAAGGGTAGGCCAACGTGTTCTCTGGAGTGAAGGGGGGGGGGTTTGCAGAGATAAGCTGTAGAAAAAAGTGCAAAGGTGAGTTGTGAACAGGAGTTCACTATGGCCAGGGGTGAGCTGCAGTCATGGAAGGAGAAGAGTGGGTGCAGAGATGGGTTGCGGACAGGGGATGCAGACAATATTTGACGGGATGCAGGTGTGAGTTGTGGATGGGGGTGTAAAAGTGAGCTATGGCAGGGAGTGCAGAGATGAGTTGTGGACGGGGGTGCAGAGGTGAGCGGTGAACAGTTTTGGACAGGGTACCAAAGCATGTTGTGGACAGGGATGCAGAGGTGAGCTGTAGATAGTGGTGTCAGAGAAGCTGAGGATGGGGGCAGAGTTGAGTTGTGGACAGTGTGGTGCAGAGGTTTACAATGCCCATGTAAGGCCCACCTACTGTACTATCTGGCCACACCCACCCTTTAACACAGCGCACACCATGGGGGGGGGGGGGGGGGGGGGGTGGAGTTCCTGCACCTATTCTCTGGAGGGAAAAAAAGCCCTTATGTGACAATGCAAGAAAATGAAGTGTCTGAACGGGGGCCTTAATCACCAATTGTCTAATTGAAAGCTGCAGATGTAAAAATACTTTGGGATTTCATTAACATGTTGATGCTTTTATCAGATATTAGCAATTTGATTCACACTTGCTTTACAGCATGTCACCTTATATGCAGTCAGATGGTACGGTCTATGTATCAATTACTTCCTAGGCATAAGTGCTCTATAAAAAGGAGAGCCCTGCTCCTATCGTTTAAACTCAACAAGCTTTCTGACACATCAGTCAATCACCCTGGTTATCAATAAGGGTCAATGCACTCACACACACGGTCCTGACTGCATGTAGGGGATGATAGGAAGTCAGTATAAGAACTACCTGTAATGGCATTCACAGAGGAAATCAGATGCTAGCATGCATGCAGTTTTAATCTGAATAATCTTTTCAAAAACCTAGGTTTGAAGTGCAAATAAATCCAATGCTGCCAATTACCACCTTTAAAATCCACTTTATTTTGCTTTTTTCATACAGAACTTAAGGCATCTGCACAAGACACACAACTCTTGCAGAGGTTATAAAATCTTTCCTTTTTTTGTTTTTTTAATCATTTTTAATTCCTTATATTTGTTTGTACATGTTGGTCAGGTACCATTCACTTGTTTGTCATTTTTGTTCCCTAAAACTGTGTAGGCGTTTGAGATATGACCGTTAAACCAGTGTTAAATCAATTAAATATTTACATAGCACAACACATTAAGCTTTGTAACACTCACAGAGGGGGCTTTGGGTGAGGGGGAAGAGGGGGGATAAAATCACATCAAAAATATGACGAACACCACCAGTATAATGTTCAGAATCAGCTATTTACAGGTCCCCTAATATGAAACGATAATTTATTTCTTTTAAATGGTTTGTAAACTGGCCCCACACAGGGCCTTAGAGATGCGTTTAAGGGAAGATTTAACCACTTGTGACCTGGGGATACGGGAAGAATTAACTCCATCCATATCTCAGCACAGAAGAGGATAAATCATCAGGACTGGAAGCACACTTGTTATGCTACCCTGGATCATGTGCCATTTACATCGGTTTCCCAGATGGTTTCAAATCCTACAAAAGCAGGTATGGCTAATTAAAAAAAAAAAATAATAATATTAAAAAAAAACAAAACAAAAAAAACAATGTATTCAATTGGACACTGTTTAGCTGCCTAGTTTTAATCCCTAATTTGGACTCTGAAATTGACTCGGCCAAGGAACTTGTCTCTCTCGTCCTCGTTCTTCAGGTTAGGAGAGCCATGAAGCTTGCACTCTAGCACTATCTCTGACGAACCGGTAGAATTGGAAGGTGTGATTTTCACTGCAACCAAAGGCTGCACGTATTGCAACTGCAGAAAGGGAGAAAGTAACAGGAAGGTTATCTCAAGAAAACAGTCATTCCTGAAACTAACAACCGCAATAATTACAGATCTAGAAGACAGCACCAGCTTATAGGATGTGGTTTTCAAACAACATACACGGAAATTAAAAAAAAAACAAAAACAAAAAAACAGCCACAGTGTAAGTAAAGCTAGGGTAAAATATATGATTAATGGGGATAATCCTTTGGAAATCTGTAGTGACACTTTTCACGCCTGCTCTGTCATCTACTGTCTGGTAGTAGATCTGAAGTCCCATCAGGCACACTGATTGATGCCATTTGAGAGATCACTGCTGGAATAGTAAGAAACTCATTAAAGTAGCCATGTAATGAGAAACAATGGTGCCCCTGTAGAGAGGAGATCTTCTAATTACCTGTCCCAACACCCGTGCTACAGTACTCATAAAATCCACCTCATTTTGAACCAACAAGCAATGTGGTTCCTTCCAGCAGTCCCTACCATACCCTATTCTTTCTTGGTCACCATTATTACTGGGACAGAAAATGATGGGAAATGCTATATGCCATCTTGTGATAACCAAGAGTGTATTGCTTCCCACCCTTGGTTTTGTCTCCGAAGCATAAAATTAGATCTCCAGATGAGGTCTTAACCATTCTGTACTTTGTTTTGGCTAAAAGATCATTTTAAAAAAGGGCAATTTCCCCTTTGGTGCATTTGTGTTTTACCCCTTCCCACCACGACTTCCTATCCCTTTAAGAGTATCTAAATGTCAAGAGGTGGAGGCAGGCATTCCAATCATGTGATTGCTGTCACAGTGGTTACATGATTGGAAAACTCCGGCAATCGGGAGCTTTCCGCAACACAGTTACTGTGCCTTGGAGTGCATAGTGACCGTGCTCCCAGTACAGTAAATGGTTTACATATAGACACATACATGCAGCTGTTGGGCATTAAGCCCAGCTGCTGAGAGGCTGCATACATGCGGCCCATCGACTTGAAGAGTTTAGTAAATCCCCTACCCCACGTCCAGGCCAGCATCTTTTCATTTTGTGCATGCTCACCACAGTCATATTTATTCTTTTGGGTAGCTGTACTCATGACAGCCTATTGCTGTTGTTCAGAGTACGGCTCTCCTCATAGAAATGAATTGGGCCTTGGCACACATGATCACAATAAAGAGAAGCTGGCTGGAAAAGTGCATGCCTTAAATGTAACAGTTTTGGGAAACCATAAATCAGTGGGTTTAGTTCCATTTTAACTTTCCTGTTAAAGGTGATCTCTGGCAATAAAGGCTGCCTGTCACAATAAAGTGGAACTAAGTTTAATCTGTACCAGAATAACGGGAAGAAAAAAAAAGTGTGGAGAAGGTTTCGAACAGCTCATGATCCAAAGCACACAACGTCAACTGTAAAACATGGTGGAGGCAGTGTGATGGCATGGGCATGTATGGCTTCCAGTGGCTCTGAGTCGTTGGTGTTTATTGATGATGTGACAAAAGACAGAAGCATCCGGATGAATTTTGCAGTGTTTAGAGACATACTGTCAGCCCAGATTCAGCCAAATGCAGCAAAGTTGATTGGACGGTGCTTCACAGTACAGATGGACAATGATCCAAAACACACTGCAAAAGCAACCCAGGAGGAAAAGAAGTGGAATATTCTGCAATGGCCAAGTCAATCACCTGATCTCAACCCAATTGAGAATGCGATTGATAATACTCGTGAGCCAAAATGTGATACTCCCCTTAACGTGATAAGTAAATAACTAGAATCACATATAGCTAATGGTGCATCAGCACTCCTCACTTAGGAGTGTGGCACAATACACCTCACTTGTCACTGAAATATTATAGAAGTATAAAGAGGACTGTTTATATTACCGGTTTAAAGATTGGATGAACATTATTTTGATATGCACTATATGTTGCACTTGCTTGAAGCACATTTATTTTGTTCACGTTATTGCTTGAATTATCACTAGTATATGAGTTGTTCACTTTATTATGGAGCGCGGCACGTATATGTATATGTAGATACATACCATGTTTTATGTCCAATTGAGAATGCATTTCACTTGCTGAAGGCAAAACTAAAAAGGTGAAAAGACCCACAAAGAAAAAAACTGAAGACAGCTCCAGTTACAGCCTAGCAAAGCATCAAAAAGGAAGAAACCCAGTCTTTGGTAATGTGCATGGGTTCCAGACTTCAGGCAGTCATTTCCAGTAAAGGATTCTCAACAAAACATTAAAAACTAACATTTTACTTATGATTATATTCATTTGTCCAGTTATATTTGAGCTCCTGAAAATGGAGGGACTGTGCATAAAAAAATGGTTGCAGTTCCTAAAATTTGTACTTGATATTTATGTTCAACCCCTTGAATTAAAGCTGAAAGTCTGCAGTTCAAATTCATTTGGATTGTTTCGTTTTAATTTATTCTGGTGGCTTACAGAGCCAAAACTAAGAAAATAATGCCTGTGTCCAAATATATATGTATTTAACTGTATATCACAGGTCTCCAAGTATTTTGGACTTAGTTGAGACCTGCATCATGTGTGTGCATGTACAGTGGGATTCTGCGCATGTGTAGGCAAGCCACAGGTCTAAGCCAGGTCTAAAATACTCAGAAGAGACGGTGCATGCACACAATCTTGCAGTGCATGCACCAGTCAGTGAAATGCTCTACATTAAGGTAGAAAAAAAACAAAAAAAAAAAAAAACAAAAACAAACACCTTTCATGTTCGGCTCCCCCAGGCCTCCCCTTAAATACTTATCTGAGCCCAGCATTAACCATGCACTGTGCCGGACAGCAACATTGCTGCTCTTTCACCTCAAGGACTCAGATAGCAGTGAGAGCCATTGATTCCTGTAGCTGTCAGTCAAATCTGTGAGAAGAGAGCAGGGCCAAACTGCATTGTGTCTGTGACGCCCACAGCCTGGCTCAAATACAAGCCCACACAAATGCCCCCTAGCAAGCGGCTTGCTATAGGGGCACTCAGTAGGGAGAAGGAGCCAAGAGCACCTACGAGGAACCCCAGAAGAGATTCAGGGCAGTTCTGTGCAAAATCATATATGAACCTTTACAATCACTTAAACTCCCATGCTGCAAAAAAATTCAAGGGGCAGTACACATAAAGATTTCCGATGTTATCTGGGAAGTTATCTTCTATCAAATGAAAGGAAAGAGTGCTCGGTTTTCATCCTGCTAAACAATTTGTTATGCCTTTTCTTTTGTATACGACACCTTTAGTCTAGTAAGTACATACAGTATATACTCGAGTATAAGCCGAGTATATAGCCCTCGGCTTATACTCGAGTCAACGTCTGCAGATGACATGCCGTCCCTGTCATCTGGACACACCCCCGGGATCAATCCTCGCCGGTGATTGGCCGCCGGAACTGTAGCTCAGGAGAGGCACAGAGGCGCCCAATCACCGGCGAGGAGGTGGAGCTTGGAGAGGAGGAGCCGAGCGGCACCGCGAAGATCGAGCAAGTGAAGAGGAGGAGAGCGGCCGGAGAAGGAAGACATCTGACCGGTAGGTGTGTACCATGGGAGAGCGAGGGAGCGAGCGAGCCCAGGCTAGAGCAGGGGTCACCAACGATGGGGCACTATTCCTCCCCCCACTGACACCAACGATGGGGCACTATTCCTCCCCCCACTGACACCAACGATGGGGCACTATTCCTCCCCCCCACTGACACCAACGATGGGGCACTATTCCTCCCCCCACGGACACCAACGATGGGGCAGTATTCCTCCCCCCCACTAACACCAACGATGGGGCACTATTCCTCCCACACTGACACCAATGATGGGGCACTATTCCTCCCCCCACTGACACCAACGATGGGGCACTATTCCTCCCCCCACTGACACCAACGATGGGGCACTATTCCTCCCCCCACTGACACCAACGATGGGGCACTATTCCTCCCCCCACTGACACCAACGATGGGGCACTATTCCTCCCCCCACTGACACAAATGATGGGGCACTATTCCTCCCCCCTCGGCTTATACTCGAGTCAATATTTTTTCCCAGTTTTTTGTGGTAAAATTAGGTACCTCGGCTTATATTCGGGTCGGCTTATACTCGAGTATATACGGTACTTAGAATCTTCTGTGTACTGCACAGCTTTCATGAACTTGTGATTTTTGGAGAAGAAAATTTTTCCTTCTCACTATGACATGACATTTCCCTACATCAAAACCTTAATATGCACAAATGAGAGTGACAAAAAAGGAAATTAAAAAAAAGCTTGTGTTCTGCTTTAAAGTGCTAACAAAACCAATCATTGTAGAACCCATCTCTAGAGATGTCACTTACATGAGTTTTCTTTCCATAATACGGAAAGTACATCAAATCTATCTTCCCGTATTCAGGGTAATACTGCAGGCTGACGTTTTCTACCTGCAAAGGTTAGAATGGCACGTTAGGAAACATTCCCTCATGTACATTACAAAAAAAAAAAAATATGAAATATGTATTAAAGACATTATTCATAGTTTTCAGCTATCACCTGCCATTCCTTCCACTACCTCATGAGGTACAAAATAAGCAGTGCTTCTGGTTTGGTAGGGTTGTAACCTCCGCCCTCCTGATAGTGCTCAGGTCAAGTGGCCAATCGCTACATCCAAGTACTGTCATGTGATGGGTCAGAGGGTCCTTGTCAAAGCCATTGCATTAAATAGCAGTAGGCACAATGGGGAAATATTTATTAATCCTGTTGCAAGGCAAAGCAATGCTAAACAGAAGCAGTGAGACACATCACAAGCCAAATTGTATTATAAGATCACACCCCTCCTTTGGCTGCTCTAAATTCCACACCTGAAGCTACATTAAACACTTAAAGGCCGCCCTATAGCAGTTTTACTGCTACAGGGCGGCCCTCCTGTGCAAAATCACATGTATATACACGGGACTTTGCACTTCCGTCATAGGGGGCGTGCAAGCGCCGCCGCCGCCAGATCACTTCTGCTGGGCGTAATCACAGCAGAAGCCCGAGAGTCCCAGCACCCGCAGATCGTAGTGCAGAGAGGAACAACAGAGCTCTGCCTAGGTTTACATAGGCAGAGCTCTGTTCTGACACTTCCCCTTGTACCAGCATCACCTAGTATATGCCAAGCACATAGCTAGGCACATGCTTAACCCTAGATATTAACCCCTTCCCGACCAGTGTGAATAGTACAGTAATCGTATTTTTAGCACTGATCACTGTACTCGTGTCACTGGTTCCCACAAAGTTTAATGTAAAAATGTCCGCCACAATATCGCAGTGCCGATATAAGTTGATGATTGGCTGAAGTCAGACCAGTAAAAAGAAAAAATTCCAATGGGTTGCTATAATACAATACAGATAAAAAACTTGAATAAATTTGAAATTGCCTTATGCAGTCCCTTCCTCGGATACATCAATAGGATCATTATTAATGAATACATTACTTTTGGCACATAGCTGCACTGCTATGAATAAATGAGGTGATACTGGGCTACACCCTAAAAAGCATGAAGGATCACCCTGCAGAAGAGGCAGTACAGGGGACAAGATTTATGAACATTTGTTCCATAGCTTGTGGGGACGATTGTGGATTTGTGTATTCAGCTGCTCTCACAAACTGAGTTAACCGAGCTCAGCTACAGCTGCCTGAAGAAAAACAAAACACGTGGGGCAATGAGTAAGGGTGTGACTGTGTGACAGGGGGTAAAAGGTGCTGGCTTACAGCCTGTTACACAGGAACAGACCCTGCTGTGTTCTGTACACCCCAGCAGTGCTCTGTGGCATTGTGGGAATTCTCCACATACTCTTGTAAGAAAAGTATCAGAACCACAATCTCGTCCGATCACCCACAGGGAGAGCACTCACAGGCTTATTTATCAAAAGGTTTCAAGGAGAACTCTTCTGACCACACAAATCCACCAGCCAGGTTATACCTTTTACTCGCTGTACTAAAAGAGTGAAAGCCTCTTGGAAAGAAACTGGTAGGTGATTAAACCCTGCAGTATCAATCTGTGAATACAAAAGTGCTACGATCTTAAACTGCCACAACAATGCTGCCACTATTCATGATTTGCAGGATAATCAATTCTTATACTCACCCTAGAAGTACAGTTTATTTTAGGATTTCCTAGCGGTTTTAGTCCAATTATCTATTAAAAAAACAAAAATACACAAAAAGATATAGTCATAAAATGAGCATTCACAACAATGCATGAAACAAAAACGTCTGATAAACATTTTATAATAATGTCGTTATTGGGGGTGCCTCTCCCCAATTACCCTAATAATCTGACATATGCATTAAAGCTGTAAGGGCAAAGTCCATAAAAAAGTATCCACAAAAAAAAAAAAAACCCTCTATTTAGGTTTGGATACAGCAGGGATTGGTTAGAACATCTACCAGGTTTTTCTTTAACTGTCTCTGTACACAAGATTATGCTTCCTGTCTCAGGGACACAACAGGAAGTGACAACTTTCAGAGAACAGGCATTCCCATTAGAGTTACCTATAGATACAGTCTGAAGGAGTAGGCAATTGAAGCCTTGTTTGTTCAGAAAAAAGACTGCTCATACAAAAGATATTTGATAGGCAATCAGAGAAAAGTAAATGGATCTGGCAACACAATTAAAGATTTCCAAGAAATCTGATTAGAAAAGGACCGCAGGAGGCAAGTGTGATGAGTAATGTGTATTTCTATGTAAAAGTGATTATACTGATCACAGTATGAGTTTCCTGTGCCTGGGAGCATTGTTTCAATATGACAAGTCCTTATAATGGTATTTTTCAAATCCATTTCCTTCTCAGTAAAGAAAATCAATAGGATTTATGGATTAAGCCAAATCTTAAGGACCGGACATGTACCAATCAGCATCTGCCAACCTACCTGTTGGATATGAGCTATAGAAGCTTGTCTCTTTCAATACTTAAGGAAGGATAAAGATAGGTAAATACCATGACTTCTACAATACAGCTGTAATTTCACCCATTAGGCACAATGGATCTCTTTGACCCCTCTGGTATATGATCCGAATATAATGCGCTTTGTAACAAAATATTGATATTGAAAAAACAATACAAATGAGAACACTGGAATAGATTAATTTTATCACTTCACAATCATCTTTTATTATGAGGCACCATACAGGATCAACTTGCTCCAGACACAATCAGAATAGCAGACCTTGCACTGTATGTAATGTAATGGTTCTGGCTTCTTAAAGCTGCCCAATTCCAATAATTGGTCTACGTAAAAGGAACCTCATGCCACCTTGGCCCATCCCAACATTCAGAAAAATTGAACTTTCTGCAGACAGCGCACAGACATGCAACAGCGTACCCTGTTCATCTTGACAATCACACAGGGGCTTCCTTCATTGTACCCAAAAAACTCATTTCCTTCCAGCCCGGAGCAGGGTCCCAGGGAGGACCTGTTAAACTGGCAGGACTGTTTTTTCTCTTCCCCTTCCTGTTCAAAATAGTGGCCTTGCGGGCATTGCACATTTGAGGCTTGTAGGCTGTCGTTGTATGCTGGAAAACATAACAGAAACAATGAAGAATGGCAGAAAAATGGCTAAATATCTCAGTCAATAAGGAAATCTAAGTTAAGCAGCACATTTTA
The DNA here is from genome assembly GCF_062004578.1 of Staurois parvus. Taxonomy (NCBI): domain Eukaryota; kingdom Metazoa; phylum Chordata; class Amphibia; order Anura; family Ranidae; genus Staurois; species Staurois parvus. The sequence continues at coordinate 1,913,888 of NW_028318108.1, read as the reverse complement.
CTGCACCACGCCTGGTGTGTTAACAGTAACCGGGGATTATGGGAGATACACATGTAGCAGCCATCATGGTTTAGCAGCTTTACCTTCCTGAAGGATTATCTTTAGGAAAAAAAAACAAAACAAAAAAAAAAAAACCACCTACTGACATAAGAGTAATGATTGTTTACACTGACCAGTAACTATAACCTCATGACATCATTGTGTAAAAACATCAATTCTTTCTATACGGTGCCCTGCGAATGCCTGGAATATGGATTTTGGTGTTTTTCATGTTGCATTGCAACCTGGAATATGGATTTTTTGTGCGATCATTTGATGTACACAACATGTCTAAGAATTTGCATACAGGTGGCACAATAAAGCCTAATTTGCACCTTCAAAGTGTTGCATGTCAGTACAAATATAATACAAATGTTCTGAAAGGCCCCTCAGTCTGCACCACCACTAAAGCAAACAAGACCAAGGAGCTCTCCAAACAGGCCAGATACAAAGTGGTGAAGGGTTAAAAAAAATAAAATAAATTATTACAAACTTTGAAGAATGCAAAAAGCACCATTAAAATCAGTTCTAACAAAATGGAAGGAAACTCATGGACTGGGCAAGAAGGGCATTAGTCAGAGATGCAATAAACCAACAGAGATAACACTGAAGGAGCTGCAAAGGTCTACAGCGGAGGTGGGAGTATCTGTCCAAAGGATCATTTTAAGCCCTATACTCCACAGAGCAGAGCTTCATGGAAGAGTGGCTAAAAAAGCCATTGCTTTAAATAGATAAATAAGAACACCACACATTTGGATATTTGATAAACATCTGTGGCAGACTTTCCAAACACATGGAAGAAGGTTCTCTGGTCAGAGGAGACTAAAACTGAACATTTTAGCCATCATGGGAAATGCTAGGTTTGGTGCAAATCCAACACTTTCTTATTAACTGGAAAACCTCATCCACACAGTGAAGCATGGTGGCGACAGCATCATGTTGTGTAGATGTTTTTAATCAACAGGGACTTGGAAAACTGGTCAAGAATGACAGAAAAATGGAGGGCAATGAACACAGGGCAATTCTTGAAGAAACCCTGTTTTAGTCTGCCAGAGATTTGAGGCTCAGAAGGATGTTCACCTTCCAGCTGCAACCTTAATATACTGATAAAAAGAATAAACTGCATTGGTTTAAAAGGAACATTTAAAATGTGTTGGAATGGCCTAGTCAAAGTCCAGATCTCAATCCAATTGTGAATCTGTGGAATAGTTTGAAGATTGCTGTACATCAAAGCAATCCATCTAACTTGAAGGAGCTGGAGTAGTTTTGCCTTAACCACTAGCCTACAGGGCACTTCTACCCCCTTCCTGCCCAGGCCAATTTCCAGCTTTCAGCGCTGTTGCACTTTGAATGACAATTGCGCAGTCATGCAACACTGTACCCATATGACATTTTTAGCATTTTTGTGTGACCGATAGAGCTTTATTTTGGTGGTATTTAATCACCTCTGGGTTTGTTTGTTTTTTTCTTTAAACCAAAAACCACTGAAAATTTTGAAAAAAAAGTTTTAGTTTTTTGTTATAAAATTTTGTAAATAAGTGATTTTTCTCCTTCACTGATGTGTGCTAATGAAGCTGCAATGATGGGCACTGATAGGTGGCACTGATGAGGAGGCACTGATAGGCGGCACTGACGGGCAGCTCAGATGGGCACTGAAATGTGGCACTGGCAGGTGGCATGGATGAGCACTGAGAGCTGGCAATGATTGACACTGACAGGTGGCGCTGCTGGGGCTACGCAGATCAGGGCACACTGATCATCAGTGCTCTGATGATCTGTGTACATGTCCCCTCTGAGGAATGCCGATTACCGGATCTCCTCTCCTCACAAACTGTCCACGTGACAGCTCGTGAGGAGAGACATGCCAATAACCAGCATTTCCCTATTTACATGTGATCAGCTGTGATTGGACACAGCTGATCACATGACCGAACCGACATCTTCGGCTCTTTCTGTGGAACGGTGATCCAAGGGACAGCGCACCGCCGATCTGCACGCTGCGCGCTCCGGGAGCCGCGCATGCACAGTTAGAATGGGAGGACGTCATATGACGTCCTCCCAGAACAAGAGAACTGCCTTGCGTCCATCATATTACTATATGGTGGGCAGGAGGTGGTTAAAGAATGGGCAAATAGCCCAGTGGCTACATGTGCAAAGCTAATGGAGACATACACCAGGACTAGCAGCTAATCGTGGTTCTACTTAAAAGTGTTACTAAACCCACAACAGTAAAATCAGTCTGTGTATGCAGTAAAGCATGCTTGTTATACTCACTGTGGAACCTAAGGGGTTAATCCTCCACATTATGTAAAAACACTGTTTGATCCTGACTTCTCTGATCCTCCCCTTCTTATCTGCTAATACATAGTGTGGACACCAGTATGCTCAGTGTTGTGTGTATTGCTAGAGTTTTTTTTCTCCTGTAAATGTGATCAGCAAAGGGCCAATCAGCACTGTCCAGGCAGAGGTCTGGGGATTTCCATCCTCTAGAGCAGAAAGAAAACGCCTCCTACAAGCTTTAACAGTGCTCAGCTGGACACTGATAGAAGTCACAAGACTGCTGTAACTGCTGATGAGAAAATGTATTTAGCAGTTTATATTTACTAAATAATTGCATTTCCATGTTCTGTGTACTGTGGGAGACCAAATATAGTGAATGCAGCGTCCTGGGTTTAGTAACACTTTAAGCCAGCCATAGATGGTTTGAATCTTGCCAGTTCAGCAGGGACCAGCCGACATTCAAATCATCTATGGGCAGACTGAGTGTACACAATTAGACTGTTGTATGACTTGGGTACAACCAGCATGTTGTATTTTTACATGTGATTACTGGCAGCGGCTATAGCCACTAGAAATAATAACTGGGGTAGATTTACTAAAACTGGAGCACTCAGAATCTGTTGCACCTGTGCATGGTAGCAAATCAGCTTCTAACCTCAGCTTGTTCAATTAAAGGAGAAGTTCACCTTTTAGAAAAAAAAAAAAAAAAAAAGCACATTTTTTTTGCAGGTAAAAAAAAATGTCCATTTATTATTTCTGCCTGCAGGATCCTGTAAACCATTGCACCAGCGATCAGCAGATCGCTGGTGCCATGCAGGTCTCCTGCAGATCTGTCAATATATATGCTTGCCCGTATGGTATGTATGAACAAGCAGATATACTGACAGGAAGAATGAATGAACTACCATGGTGTTTTACAGAGCCATGGTAGTTTATTGAGGACTACAAGCTGACAGCCGCTAAGGCTGTCTGGAGTTGTAGTCTCTCATTCACAGATGACTACTAGTGAGGGGGGTGGGGAGGGAGAGGGGGTACTTTGTACCTTTAAAGTTGTGTACAAAGCCCCCAAAATCCTAGGTTGTAGTGCAACAAAAAAGGAAAGACACCGTGGGGGTGAATACTTTTGCGAGGCACTTTACTATGTAATGATATGTTTTTCTATACCAGACATACTTTCCCATTACATCTACAGGAAGTGCTGCATCCTCAGTTACTGCTGTGCAGAGACATCACTTTCTGTCACTGAGACCCATTAAATAGAAACTAGTAAAATTGTTTGTTTCAAGTCAGCTGATAAGTTGAAGTCTGGTTTAACCCACACAATGGCCTTGTCTACAGTGTGGGTGACAGGTACTCTTTAAGAATATTTGTTAACACAAAAAAACAAGTTGCTATCACTATTAGGAGGTACAATGCTGGAAACAGCAATCTTTGCAGATATTTTTCTGCCTCAATTCTACGGGACAGAAGGTCATTTCAGCCCTGCTGGGAAGTGAACAAGTGACCTTCTGATCACAGCACGTCTAAGAAAGGCACATGTAACCATTTCATCACTGTGCAGCTTCACCATAAATACAGCTAAAGCCTTGTGAAATCGTAATAACCAGCTTTGGTTCAGCTCCCCCAACACTCAGTGGAAAGCACTGGTACTCTAAAGTCAGTCTCCATAACACCAGAAAAGTTGTAATCTGATGGACAGCAAACCTATAGCAGAATTAAAGCTTTTTTTCTTGATGGCTGGTTCACATTAGGAAATACACAGAAATGTGCTACGCGTTCCTGTGCGAATCACGTGCAATACAATTTGTGCCTAATTATTTTAATTGGGTCTAAATTGCACTGCACCAAAAAGTAGTGTATGCATTACTATTGGAAACGCACTGCAACCGGATCTCATGGTACTTCTGTACAATCTGTGGGAAAGGTCTATTGCCATAAAGAACAATGCCCTATTGACTGTCTGACCCTACTGCAAGTGAAAGGAAAGAGCAACAATTACTCAAAAATGGTGGAGACTTGTTTACCTCTCGCAAAAAATAAAAGGGCCCTCTGATAATGACACATAGGACTGTTAGCCTTTGCAGGAGAAGTCACCTTGGAAGTATAAACAACTTTTATGCCTCCCACATTGCTTTTACCAGTTTTTTATGCCTCCCACATAACTTTTACCAGTGTTTAGAAGTTCATGCTTTAAATCAGGTTTTGGATCATTTAGGCCCCTTTCACACGAGTGGCTGTTCTACTGCATGTTTTGTTATTTTGAAGTTCCAAGACTCCAGGCACAGCGATCACTTGCGGTAGTACATTACAATAACCTGTGATTACTTGAGCTTACATGCGGCTGTGTTTTAACTGTGGTGGTACATTCTTGCCATTTCTATAGCAACTGTATTTTTTTTTTTTTGGTCCTGACTACCCATAGTGCATTTGTGCCCTCCTATTTCCTGTGTCCTTATTCAATGTGTTTTTTTTGTTCAGCGAGAGGACTTGGACTTTTGTTGACATGTGATCACTGAAAATGGATTACAGAAGCAACTTGATTGCTATGCTCCTTTTGCTGCTTATGAGAATGAAAAAGGAGAAGACCGAGCTATACCATGGGCCACCATCACTCATCTCTTTATTTGTACCATCCATGCAACTTTCTGGGTCATTCCCAGGTATCACTTGTGATTCTGACATGCTTCTTTTTTTGCCTTAATTTCTTGCCACAGCTATCAGCAGGTGAAATTATGCACTGCGTTTACCTGTTATATACAGATAGCTGCAATACATCCTTCCAGGACGCAGTCAACTTTATTTTTTTTCTAACCACACAAAACTGCATGTAAAAACAAAAACAAAAAGAAAACACAAAAAAAAAGTAGCTAAATGCAGTGTGTGCATGGGGTTATAGGAAGGTATTGTCTGAGTTTACCTGAGGTAGATTACTTCATCTATCTGCAACTAAAAGCTGCGTTCTATCCGCCCATGTGAAAGGGGCCTTAGAGTAACTAACTGGATCCTGGATGTGCACTATATTCCTTTCTAAATGTCTGCACCTAAACAAAAAAGTAACACAATGTGAATGGCACCACTAAAAAATAAATTACCTGCATTTAATCAAGTTTGACAATGCCAGTGTGAATGAGGCCTAAGTTCCATTTTTTGCATAGTAATGCAGAGCTGACCGCTAATGCCAAAACATAATTAAAAAACAAAAAACACAAAAAAAACACTTATTTAGAAGGAAACTAGTTACTATTATGCTTGCCTGAACATAACACAATCCTATTCTACTTATTTGCTATGCCATACTTTCATGGCTATTTTATATACAGAATCTCCCTCTAGGACCGTATGCAGAAGTGCTATTAGCACTGCAGAATGACTAAAGAAATTAACAAAAAAGTGGAAAGAGTGCAGTACTGGTAAATAGAAAGCATGGCTGCCATATGTATTAAGTGAACATGGCATGGTACAGATACACTTTTATACAAAAAAAAAAAAAAAAAAAAAGGCAAATTTCTTCATTTGACCAGCCCTAAACTATAGGAGCAACAGAGATAAGGAATTTTTTTTTTTTTTTTTTTTTTTTTTTTTTTTATTTGTTCCAAGCTGCTGCAGGTTTTACATCTTGAAGAACCAGCCAAGCAGTTATTTAAGATGTAAGCAATCGCAGCCAATGAACACATACAAATGCACTGCTCAAATAAATTAAAGGAACACTTTTAAAAAACATCAGACCTCAATGAGGAAAATAGCATGCTGGATATCTATAATGATACGGACTGGGTAATGTGTTACACCATTATATAGACCAGACTGCAAACATACCTCATCCCTAATACATCATATGAAAAAACACAAAAAACTAATGGGACCTTACTGGTACAAAAGACGGTCCTTAAAAGGGCCTACAATAGGGCAAAACTATAGACGAGACATACTTTGCTGTTTGGGAAACGGGAAGGTATTCAACAGGATCTGGTTAGGATTGTTACCACTTTTTCTAATCAGCACCAGAAAATTAGAGATGCCATACAGAAGCATTGGCATCTATTGACTGAGGACCCTATTATAAACAAATATATTAGGGATTGTCCCCAAATTTAAAAGATCTAAATCACTCAAGGACTGCCTTGTCAGGAGTCATTTTCAGGACAGGCCATCTAACATTGAGGAAGAAAAAAAAAGGGCACTTTTAAATGTGGATCATGTGACTACTCTGCGTGGATTTTGGAGGGGACATCTATAATTTTACCTAATGGGAGAACACACAGAATCAGGCAATTTGTGGATTGCCAAACCAAAGGTGTGGTATATATTATGTTATGTAGATGTGGTGCCTTTTATGTGGGTAAAATTATTAGATACTTTTGGAGAAGGATATATGACCACATTTACTATATTAGAAGGAATCTGCTTTACACACCTATTGGAAGATATGTGGCTCTGAAACATAATCATAACACAGATATCATATGATTTGCAGACCTGGAAAGGGTTTTGGAGGATCCACGGGGTGGAAATTTTGATCAAAAGGTATTGCAAAAAGAGGCAAGATGGATGCCTCATTTGTGTATAGCTTAATGCCTCATTAAGGCCCCCCCTGGCCTTAATGAGGCATTAAGCTATACACAATTTTAATAAGATGGATAATATTTGCTGTGTATGTTCAGTGTGTTTTCTCAGGATATATATGGTGATCTCCCGACAAGACTATGCAATGTGGTTTTTTATAGTCATATAACCCTTGTTGTTACCATAAATCCTACTTGTGAGAATTTTGATGTGGGGCTAAAGTTATGTTGGTCTAATCTTTTTTGTGATAAACAATGATTTTCCATATTGATGTAACATGTGTCATGTGGGGGTGTTTTTTCTGGGGATTGCAGCATCTATTGGTGGTCTGGCTTGGGTAGATATTTCTGCCCTTGGCCCATTCATCGAGTTAAATACAGTTAATTGGTACTTAATTCTGTCCATGATACTGGTGATCGATGTATGAATTGGGAACCTTCGGCTATGGATAATATCTAGTACACTGGACCATAATTGGCCCTGGGTCTACCAAGGTGGGGGATTTGAAGTGGTGGCAGCCAAGTGGTGGCTTTGTTTGGCCATTGCGTGTTGCTATTTTTTTGCGGTTAGGGTCGTTCTATAGGAGCATAAAGTTGAGGCTGTGGGGTCTGTTGAGGAGAGCGCACAAGTGTCATGGACGCTCTCAAGGTGTGATGATGCATTTCCGCTCAATGGCCTGTAAGGGTGGAAGTGACAGACGTGCATTCGTGATGCGCGCTTGCCGCGGGATTGATCACTTGGGCAGTTCTGTTGGCCTTAATTGATTACATCTTTTAAATGCCCCGACAGATTACATTTTTGGTGCCAGAGGGGAAAGACACACACAGAGGGTGATTGACTTTATACGGTGTATTATAGGTATGACAGATGCCAATTTGAATGTATGGAGGAGTTTCAGTTGGGGATGTTATAGAGTATGGCCAGATTATGCGATTACAGGAACCATATGTGGAGGATCTTAATGACTGACACAGAAGAGTTACTGGACATTAAAGCAATCTAACGATATTGCCCAATTAGTGTCCGATGGTGGACCTTACCTACATCTATCTTTGTGATGGGATAACCAGGTATGAGTAGGAGTTTGATCATTGGATACTGGATAGTATTATTATGATGGTGTGGAATATGGATATTCCCACTGATTTTTTATTTTTATATCTAGATTGCTATGTACAGGATGCATTACATGTGAATGACATCGGCACGTGGCTAGATCTGCTGTCTGCCTCTTTTGCCAGTGAGTCATTTATTGTGAGCCATATTTGGGATTTTTTGTCTTGGAACGGAACATGATCTGATGGTCTTTCTACAGGGCTTGTTTTCATTGGTCACAAGGGGAGGTAGCCTTGTGTATGGATGTTCATCCATGACCATCTTGACCGCTGTGTGGATGCCGCTACCCTATATCACCGCTCATGTTGACATGTTAGTCTGTGGAGAAGGTTTCTTTTCGTAAGATTTCTGAAATAATCACAATTGTATGACTAATGTTGTATGTATGCATCTTCCAGTTAGGGCATTGGACTTCCTTGCCTCCAATCTTTTGGGGTCCTGAGGAAGCTAATAAGCAAAACGCGTCAACCTCTGGAGGACTTTGATGTCATAATACATAATGCTGTGATTTATTGGGCTGACTAGCCAAATACTGTTTTTATGGAAAATGTATAGAAGATGTGTTTCAATAAACATGTTTTATACAGTAACATGAGGTTGTCCGTTTTTTTTGTACCAGTAAAGTCCCATTAGTTTTTTTCTGTTTTTTGGGTAATGTGTTAGGAACGCAAGGTTGCCACATCGGTTGAGGGAATGGAAAATTAACAACCTACAGAAGACTGAATTCAAAGACACCCTGAAAATCAAAGTGAAAAAATGATGCAGCAGGCTAGTCCATTTTGCTGAAATTACATTGCAGCAACTCAAAATGGTACTCAGTAGTTTGTATGACCCCCACATGCTTGTATACATGCCTGACAACATAGGGGCATGCTCCTAATGAGGTGACGAATGGTGTCCTGGGGTATTTTCTCCAAGATCAGGACCAGGGCATCACTGAGCTCCTGGACAGCCTGAGGTGCAACCTGGTGGCGTCAGATGGACTGAAACATGATATCCCAGAGGTGTTCTATTGTATTTAGGTCAGGCAAGCGATTTAATGGTATAAAGTCCTTCATCCTCCAGGAACTGCCTGCATACTCTCGCCACATGAGGCCAGGCATCGTCGTGCACCAGGAGGAACTCAGGACCCACAGTACCTGCGTAGGGTCAGACAATGGGTCCAAGGATTTCATCCCAATACTGATTGGCAGCCAGGGTGCCATTGTATAGCCTGTAGAGGTCTGTGCGTCCCTCCATGGATATGCCTCCCCAGACCATCACTGACCCACCACCAAAATGGTCATGCTGAATGTTACAGGCAGCACGGCTTCTCAAGACCCTTTTACGACTGTCACGTGCTAAGGGTGAACCTGCTCTCACCTGTGAAAAGCACAGGGCGCCAGTGGTGGTCCTGCCAATTCTGGTATTCAATGGCAAGTGCCAATTCAAGCTCTATGGTGCCGGGCAGGGAGCACAGGGCCTACTAGAGGACGTCAAGCCCTCCTCATGAAGTCTGTTTCTGATTGGTCAGAGACATTCACACCAGTGGCCTGCTGGAGGTCATTTTGTTGGGCTCTGGCACTGCTCATCCTGTTCCTCCTTGCACAAAGAAGCAGATACCAGTCCTGCTGATGGGTTAAGGACCTTCTACGGCCCTGTCCAGCTCTCCTAGCGTAACTGCCAGTCTCCTGGAATCTCCTTCATGCTCTTGAGACTGAGCTGGGAGACACAGCAAACATTCTGGCAACGGCACGTATTGATGTGCCATCATGGAGGATTTGGACTGCCTGTGCAACCTCTGTAGGGTCCAGGTATCACCTCATGCTACCAGTAGTGGCACTGACCCTAGCAACATGCAAAGCTAGTGAAAAACAGTCAGAAAAGATGAGTAGGGGAAAAAAACATAATTGGCCTTCACCTGTGAATTCATTCCTGTTTTGGAGGTAGTCTCATTGTTGCCCATTTAGTGCACCTGTTAATTTCATTAACACCAAAGCAGCTGAAATGGATTAACACCCTCTGCTACTTAATTGACCAGATCAATATGCCAGGAGTTTAATTGACTTGATGTTATACTTTCATTAAAAAGTGTTCCTTTAATTTTTTTGAGCAGTGTATATACTGGTCAACCAATGACTGGTTAAATGAATAACATGGATTATCTCATTACAATGGCATGCGAAAGTCCGTGGGATATATTGGGCAGCAAGTAAACCTGTTGCCCATGAAATTGATGTGCTAAAAGCAGAAAAAAAATTAGCATCGCAGTATGCGGTGTATAGGGCTGCGTAGCCGCATACCGGTCAGGGTGACCCGTAGGCGCTTTTGGCTGTGGACACAATGGTCACGTGAGCATCAGAACTGGACCATGGAGCAACAATAGAAGGTGGCCTAGTCTAATGAATCACATTTTCCTTGACATGTGGCTGGACAGGTGAGTCACTTACCTGGGGAATAGACAGCACTGAGATACAGCATGGGAAGAAGGCAAGCCAGCGGAGGCAGTGTAATGCTTTGGACAATGTTCTGCTGGAAAACCTTGGTTCCTACCATTTAGGTGGTTGTTGTTGGACATGTACCACCTATTATTATTATTATACAGGATTCATATAGCGCCAACAGTTTGTGCAGCGCTTTACAACACAAGGGCAGACAGTACATTTACAATACAATTTCATACTGTAGGGCTCAGAGAGCCCTGCTAGTTAGAGCTACATTGTTGCTGACCAAGTACACCCCTTCACGGAAACCACATTCCCTGATGGCTGTGGCCTATTAGCAGGATAATGTGTCCTGCCACACTGCAAAAATGGTTTGAGGAACACAATGAGTTCAAAGTGTTGACTTGACCTCCTAATTCACCAGATCTCAATCAATTCAAGCATCTTTAGGATGTGCTGGAAAACCTGCAACTTACAGGACTTAAATGATCTGCTACTGATGGCTTATTGCCAGATACCACAGCAAACCTCCAGAGGTCTAGTGGTTTCTATAACTTATCAGGCCAGGGCTGTCCTGGCTGCAAAAAAAGAACCTATTCAATACTAGGTAGGTTGTCAAAGTTATGACAGATTGGTGTATGTCTAAAGACTACAGAATGACTGAGCAGCAACATCTATGTATACTAGAATGTTCAGTCCAATTAGACAGCCTATAAACAAATTCCAATAGCAAGACCTCTCACTTATAATTGTGAGATTATACTTACGCGTTAGGAAAGCATGAAGAGCTCTCACATAGCCGTCATATGAACTCTTTTCGCCTTTACTAAAAGTGAGTTCCAATCCGGCTGATTTAGGGGAAATCATAAGACCTGGAATTAAAGGGGAAACAAATGAGAATTCTGCTGACAAACAAACAATACCTTCAAGTATAATAGCATTAAATCACACTGATCACACCCTGATTACATTAAACCCATCTCCCAATGTAGAAAGACATTGATTTCCATTGGTTTCATTCACTGAAAAATACAATAATACAGACAAGAGACCAAACAATTTTTACCAACAGGGTAAAACCAAGGTTTATTGAAACAAAATTTGCAATGAGTGGTGACAATCAGACACAAAGGACAGACATGGGAAAAAAAAAATCAAAATCAGTTGTACACAAGTTGCGTGCAACCAGTGACAGTGCCAGCAGGAGGTGGAGCCCTCAGGAGACAGGGCTCACAAAGCACTATGTGTCAGGCCAGCACACTGACAGGGTAATGTGGAATTTCAGTATGAAAAGCTTTTTTTGCCATCACGGGGGAAGGTGTGGATTGACGCACAGGGCACACTGGGCCTGTTGTCAGGAGGTTTTCAAGAAAGCAAAGGCTGAAAAACAGGTAAAAGGAAGTTTATAAACTCAATCACGTGGACTACAGAGATTATAGCAGAGCCATCATCTGGCCTATCTATTTTTAAAGACAAAATCCTGCTATTCATCTCTTACAAGGTAATTCAATTTATTCAACCTAAAGGGTTTACGGATCAGTGAAGAGAAAAACACATGGAGCACATGGCATTTAAGATTGCACACATGGTCACACTAGATCAGGCTGCAAGCCCCATGGTCGGTAATATAGGACGAAAAGACAACGAAAGGATAAGCAGCAGCTCTATTCCTCTCTGTATTCTCAGATTGTGTCTTGTCTACTGACCTGCTCACTGCAAGCAATGTCAGCATATCACATGCTTAAAGTGATTCTAAAGGTTGTACATTTTTTTTAACCACTTTGTCTGCCCTATAGCAGATCTACTGCTTCAGGGCAGACGTTCTGTTCAAAATCGCGTGTATAAATGTGATTTTGAACTTCTGATGTAGGGGGCGCGTGCACGCTACCGAAGCACCGCGTCTGCTGTGATTGGACACAGCAGAAGCCGATCAACAGGTGCCAGCCAAAAGATGAGCAACAGCACCCATTGATTGTTGAGGAAAGTGACAGGGCACAGCACTGCCTATGTAAGCAAAGCAGTGTCCTGTCACCTGCGATTCTTAGATTTTATTTTCCTGCAAAACCTCTAGCTGGACCCAGGTGTTTTTTTTTTTACCTTCATGTATAGAATGCATTAAAAGTAAAAAAAACCTTCTGCCTTCAGAACCACTTTAATGTATGCAGAGTAAAGTGATCCATTTTCCAGCATTTCTTTCAGGTACCCATTTCTATATGTTGTGAGAACATTTTGGTGTATTAGACTGGGCCATTATAAATCGCAATCATGAAAGACTGACTTAGGCTGGCCATACATGGTTCAATTTGCTTGAGATTTTTGGTTTAGATTTACCAAAAACCATATAATATGAGGTCAAACCTAGCACTTTCAATTGTATCCAATTAGGCAGGCTCTTGCACTACATAGTTGAAGATAAATCTAAATGAAATTGGGCAGAAATTTTACAGAAAATTGTATAGTGTATGGCCAGCCTTAAATGGTATTTTACCAGTTACACCCTGTGATGGTTTAATTAACCAAAGAGCACAATGCATGGGAAAACTTTTTTTTTTCCTAATGTAGCCTTCTTGCATATGTTCACTAGATCATTGCTGAGAAAGGTGATACCATTTAGATTGGTTCCTGATCATATCTACAACTAAATACGGGTGTACCATGTAACATGGAGCCGAAGGTGAACTTAGCCTTTAAACGATTATGTCTTGGGCTTGGCTATTGCTTTTGTCTGGGTACAAAGCTGTCTTGCTCAGGTACACTCCATTACATGAGCAGAGCTGGATTTTAGGAATCCTTTTTAACCTATAAAAACACTCACTGAGGGTGATCAGCTTTGCACACCGGCTTGATCTTCTGACCAGAATAGGTGGTCGCTTGCTATTTTAGCAATGGCTTCTATTCCCATCATTGCAAGTGATGCTTTCTCTAAATAGGTTATATTGTTAAAGTGAGCTGGGCTCTATCGCGTCTCCTAAAAATCTACCTAATGTCCCTAAAAAGGATTGAACCTTCTGGTGGTAGAATATTCATACAAAACCTGTGGGGACAGTTAAAGCAGAACAGCTGAATGGGCCTGGAGGAGACCTGGGCAGCAGAACAGCTGAATGGGCCTGGAGGAGACCTGGGCAGCAGAACAGCTGAATGGGCCTGGAGGAGACCTGGGCAGCAGAACAGCTCAATGGGCCTGGAGGAGACCTGGGCAGTAGAACAGCTCAATGGGCCTGGAGGAGACCTGGGCAGCAGAACAGCTCAATGGGCCTGGAGGAGACCTGGGCAGCAGAACAGCTCAATGGGCCTGGAGGAGACCTGGGCAGCAGAACAAGCTCAATGGGCCTGGAGGAGACCTGGGCAGCAGAACAAGCTCAATGGGCCTGGAGGAGACCTGGGCAGCAGAACAGCTCAATGGGCCTGGAGGAGACCTGGGCAGCAGAACAGCTCAATGGGCCTGGAGACCTGAGCAGCACAAAAAAACTGAATGGGCCTGGAGGAGACCTGGGCAGCACAAAAGCTGAATGGGCATGGAGGAGAACTGGGCAGCACAAAAGCTGAATGGGCCTGAAGGAGACCTGGGCAGCAGAACAGCTGAATGGGCCTGGAGGAGACCTAGGCCTCTGAAAAAGTGGTGTGCAAACCTGGAAGTTTAGTTGACTTATTCCTACAGAGCCTAATATATTCCATCCATAATATTACTGAATATATTAGGTTATTTATCATGTCTAACAAAATCATTTTAGCCTGTAACACGGTGAACCTCACTTCAGCTATAGCTGGGATAAAACGGTGAGCAGTTGAATTTCGACTGATGAAGAAAGAAAAAATGAAGGATGAGAGCCAAAGAAGGGGTAGTGAACTAATAAGAGCAGACAAAACAATTAGTGCCCAGTGAGATACAGAAAGTCTTATCTGTAGAACTGATTATATTATATACATATAATGTATAACATACACATTACATGTATTAAAAAAATTAATTCAAGAGACATTAATCAACGCAGGAGCAAATAGAACTAAAAAAAAAAAAAAAACATTTCTCATGTAGAATGGTGCTCACAATTAGCAACAGAATGGCAGTCAATCCCTGGGAAAAGCCCTGTTCCTTCAGTTTGCAGGCATATCAGCAAGGACAGCTAGGGGTTTCCACAACAAGGTATCCAAGTCTAGTATATCAGGGTATAAAGCCCAGCACCCTACCTGTGCTAGGCTCAGGCCCTTCCAGTCTTTTCACAGCTCAATGCCAAATCACCACTGGACAATAGTGGCACAGGTGTTCGAGCACCCAATGGAGGGGTGGAGTATAGAGCGGATTTATCCAAAAGGTGAGCCCTGTATATAGGGTCCTTCATCAAAACAACGAAATGTATGTTAAAAGCCTAACGCCACATTTAACCATCCTTTTAAAAAAAGTTTGTTTGGGCCAAGCTGACCCAAACAAACTATTTACTGCACTAATAGGTGTGCTTGCTGGGTGCGCTGTATTAACTGAATGTAGACTCAGCTGTATACAACGTTGTGTTCCAGCATTAGGAAGGGGACTTACCATCCCACACCCAGAACAAAATATAGAGTCAGGCTGAGTGCTGCTCAGCCATTCACGGGAAGCTTTATATGTGCAGATGACAAGTGGATGATATCGCAAACTCCGCCTGAGCCAATCAGAAGAAGCTTCCTATTTCGTTCACAGAATACAAAGATCCTGACTCTATTTTGTTTCAGGAGTTGGATGGGAAGTTCCTGTCCCACTGCCTGAACACAGCGCTGTATATACTGGATGTAGCTGGGGCTATACACAGGTAATACAGCAATCCCCGCAAGAGCACCTGCTAGTGCAGTAAATGGGCAGCTTGGCCCAAACAAACTATTTAAAAACAATTATATATACACACTAAGCCCTGGTTCACACTGAATGCGATTTCAAAGTTGTGCGCTTTGGTCCCATTTAAAGTGAAATAGTAGAGCTGATAGACACAGATGCAATTTTGGTGCCATTTACCTTAAGGTCTATGAGAGTTAAATGGAGTGAAGAAGTGGTGAAAAAGTAATGCAGGAACTATGTTTCAAGTTGCATTAATTGAAATGGCACATTAAGACACACAGAAATGCATTAGATGCGCCTTTAGGTGCGATTTTTAAAATCGCATGTCACACCTGAAGTCACAGCAGTGTGAACTAGTGCTAAATGTGGAATTAGGCTTGAAGATGAAAGCAGGTATTTGCAGGCACCTTAGCAGTATAGTTAGCTATATATGGATACCTGAAAGAGGCCTACAAAAAAATGATACAATCTCCCATTTTTTTTTTTTGTTTTATAGAAGGATTTGTTTTAAATTCTCAATGTCTGCAGCTTTGTAGGTTGTGATCAGATTAATGGCAGTCCAAATGTTAAATTATCTATGCTACGTTGATAAATGTCCCAAGATCAATCAAAACCCTATCAGAATATAAACAGATGGAAATCTAACAGGTGTTCACATACAATATCCTGCATGGAACGAATATGTAGTTATACTGAACAACTCAAATCCATGGGTTCTGCAAGCAAGAGCTCAGCACTGTGAAGAGAAAATAGTTTACATAACAGGTTAAGAACATGTGAATGGTCCATTATTTACTTGACAAATAAATGTAACCTCCCATTAAGCTCAGCCGTGCAGTCTAAGCAAGCATTCCTCCTTTCTTTTCATAAAATCGATTTACGGACAAAGTTGTTCTGCTTTCTGATAAACAGTGCAGCCTTGTCTAGAATATACTGCAATAATAGAAAATATAGCAGTTGCACCCAATAAAGAGTAATCTATCTCACCAGGAGAAGTAAAATTACAGCTGAAATCTGGTTAGTTAGGTAAACTTTTACCACAACTATACAGAAAGAAGAATATGCACAGAGGTATTAAACACACATGATGAAAATATATATATATATATATATATATATATAAATATATATATATATATATATAAATAAAAGATGACCATATTTTGTCCCAAGAAGGTAATTATCCATCTTTACACATGGTTCCACCTTTTAACACCTCCATTCAGATGGCAACCCAGTTTCTGGGAACTGCAATTTCTGAGTTGCAGCTCCCCTACACCATTAAAACAACACAAAAAAGATATATTTACTATAACACAAAAGGGGTCCAAACAATCTCAAGTGGTGGGGTGTTAGATGGCAACATTACCAGAACATGAAACCTGGAACTAAAATCTGTGTGAGACATTACCGACATACTCTAACAAGCCATTTCTAGAAGGTGGTTAGGGCGAAGGCTTGTAATCTGAGGTGTTAGTATAACACATTAGGAGAAAAAAGGAGCAGTGACGTCCACTGGGCCACAAAACGTACCGCTGTAAGAAAAATAGTCTATAATCATCCCCATGGTTCCGAAGCCTTGTGAACACATTGTTTATAATGCATAAACTACTTATGGTGCACTTTAACAAAAACTCTCATTAGCATTCTAAAATTAATTACAGATAGATAGGTTTATGTCTAGAAACCTGTAATCTCTTCTCCAATAAAACAGTATTGGAATGTAAAGACCATCCCCTCTTTCCAGCTTCTCTGCTCTTTTCCTGGTAAAAGCTTAATTTGTGGGAGTTGCCACTGCCCCCTGTTCAGCAAGTGCATTTGGGGGAGATGGTGTCCTAGCTAGAGGGATCCCAACGAGTTCTCCTGTTTAACCCCATCTTTGAATCTTTTGTTCCTGATGCCAGCATCCTTGGTTGATAAGATACAGGTGTCATTGGTTGTTACAGTGCAGGCAGATGCCTGAATTCTAGCAACTAAGGGGCCACCTGCATCCTACCGACCAATAAAAAAAAGAGAGGGCAGAACAGGGGGACCAATATGCCCCCTCACCCTGCATACTTTGTGATAGTGCTGGTTTTGGGGGAAGCACCTGGCTCCAATACAAGCGCTGTCAGAGTCAAAGCAGAACTCCGGTTAAAAATTGTATTTTCCCATGCAATGCAACTGCCCACACTGCATGGGTTAAGTGCTCATTTTGGCTAGGGGCTCAGGGTAAAACTATCCTTACCCAGTCCTCCAATTCTCTGGAAAACCGCGCTCCCCTACGTACAGTGGTGGACTGTTCCATCATTCTTACTTCCGGGGCCGATCTATGGGAGTGATTACGTCAGGAACACCCCCATTCACAAGACCGCTAGCGTGCAGGGGGGCAGAAGCGGCAGGTACAGGTTTTGTGCTCGGAGGATCAGGCAAGTATATCTACTTTCTGACCCACTAAAAACAAAACAAAACAAAAAAAAAAAGCCCCACTGCATGGGAAAATACAAAATTTGCCCAGATTCCTTCTTTAATGAAATATTCGTCCCCTTGCTATATGTATGGTCAGAAGGCAGTGGAAGGGGGCGAGACGAGATTCTGCTAACTCACCACTGAGACAAGCTGTAAACATGGAACAAAGCGCACATGTACCTGGAAGAGAGCTGCAAAAAAATTAACATGTATTTCATGAGTTTACTTGTCCATTCAACTGGATTTTTACTTTAGAGCGTTTAAAAAAAATTAACAAGGAGGTGCGCTTCATTCAGTTGCGTTAGCGAGCCTATGTACAGTCTTTTTCCATAGGTCACAGTGCAATCTAGGAAAAGGAAAAGCTCTTCCAGTTCAAAAGGCCGCACACAATTTGTGAACAGCATTCTGTAATACAGAATAGGCAATCAAGCTCTTAACAGAAGTACTTACACATATCCAGTATTTAAGCAGTGCCAACATATTACACTTTGCAGGGTAGTTAGACCATCGTCAATCATTAGCGTTGACATGTGTACACACATGATTCTGTTGTAAAAACACTTCACTTATCTCTTCATGGGCAATAAAATACACAGAGGAAATCCAACAATTTCCAACCCTGCTAATCATTTGACTTCTGCTGTTCCAAGGTTCTACCACACTTGTTTGTAAAGATTACACTGTCTGATCTGAGTATCTAAAGTCTGAGATCTAAACACATGAACATTAGACACATCATATCAATAAGAATACATACAGATGCACAATGTCAGTGTGAAATTACAGCCTTACCTGGAGAGGAAACCCGATCACGATATTTAGGAACAGTGTCGTCCAGTGTCTGCAGCATCACCCACATAGTCAGGGTGAAGAGTCCGGCCAGGAAGCCATAGAACACCAGGTAAAAGAGCAGGATCAGAGCTGGGTAGAAGAAAGAGAAGGCACTAGTTAAATTATTCAATTTATTATGTATCACACATTGCTGCCAGAATTCTACTGATATAAGGGGGAAAGAAAGGACAAAGAGCTCAAATGGTAAAGCGGCACAAGTCAGCCTTGTCTGCTATATGATCATGGATCATGAAGAGATTATAGAGTTTGTCTGTTACCTAGGCCAAGTGCAGAAGACAGTCACATTAAAAACTTTATATTAATTTATGGCTCTGATTTTCTCTGCTTTGAACTTTTAAATTGTCCATTTTTTTTTTTTATTCTCCAAAGTATAAAAGACTATTTTTTATTAAAGGAAAGTTTACCTTTGAAAGGTAGGCTTGGCTCTGCAAAGTATCTATTGGTGCCTTTTATTTGATAAGCCAAATGCTGCAGGACCTTCTCAGAGGCTAAAAAAGCCTAAACGCCACAGCATTCAATTTTGCAAAGACTTCATTCAGAAGCACATTATTCCCTCATCTCTTAAGGAACTGCAATACTGAGCCCTCAGGCACCCATTGCAATTTTTACCTTCGTGCATGAACCTTCTTTGTGCAGTAGACATACCCCTAATACTTACCTGAGCCCAATCGTGATCCAGCGATGTGCACGAAAGCCTCGGCTCTCCAGGGACTCTACCTCCTCACTGGCTGAGACAGCAGCGGGAGCCACTGGCTCCCACTGCTGTAAACCACAGCCAATGAGGAGAGGGGACGACACAGCTGTGTGTGCTTGCGAATGGACACACAGAGCAGCAGCTCAGGAGCAAGGTTGCTTGGGTGCCCCCATAGTAAGCTGCTTTCTGTGGGGGCACATGGCAGGAGGGGCCAGGACCGCTGGCAGAGCACCCGAGAAGAGGAGGGCTGCCCTGTGCAAAATCATTGCACAAACAAGGAAGTATAACATTTTTTTTTTTTTTTTTTTAAAGAATTGCTTTTAAAATTGAAAAGCTGCATACTGCTAGTGCCTGGGTTTGGGGACTCTCAGGTCATACTATAGTAATAGTATATACATAAAAGCACCAACTGGCACCTCCTAGTCCAAGGGTAGGCAACCTTGGCAGTCAAGCTGTGGTAAAACTACAAATCCCATCATGCCCTCTGCCACCAGAAGTCATACCTGTGGCTGTCTGAATTTTGCCTCAAGGAACTTGTAGCTCCACAGCTGCTGGAGTGCCGTAGTTGCGGACCCCTGCCCTAGTCCATCCATCAAAAATTAAGTTTACTTTATCAGGGTGCGTGACAGTTTTGCTTTGAAATTATGGAAGACTGCATGCTGGAGGTATACCTACATTTAGATATTTCTAATGATTTCTCTGCACAATAACACCCACACACACTTTTTAATAAGGTGAAATAACTGAATGATTGTATGCGGTTATCAGTCTGTTATTGCTATTGTGCCCTAAGTTGCCAAGCTGTTTGGCTGCCAGGGCGTATGAATGCACAGCCTAAAACAAATGCAGTATATTGTATGCGTATAATAAAAGGTCAGACATATCTAGCTAGTTTCTTTTCAGTGCTGGCCAAGCTCATCTAGAATTTAGGAATCATGATGGCAAACTGGGAGACAGTGCTTCCAGAAGCATAAAAGCAGATCAAGTGGAAAAAGCTTTCAGCTTTTCAGATCTTGCTTGGATTTTAAGTATATGCAAAACTTTACCTTGTAAAACAACCCATTCATTTAAAAAAAAAAAAAAAAAAAAAAAAAGGCAAAAACGTGTATGTGTATAGCTGAAAAAAAAAAAAAAATTATAAATACCCTTTTCCCCCTTTTTTTAATACGTGATCACAAAACCTCTGAGCTCCTTACGCAGCTGGGATCACAGAGCTAAGGGAGGAGAAACAGCAGCACACTGAATTTCCCAGTGAATGGCTGTGCAGGAAAAAGGGGGAAGACATGTTAGAAGAAGTCGGATGATCACTGGAGGGGAGAAGGTTGAGTTCCCACCACAGCTAGAGTACAGACCATGGTGCCTTCATGCCTAGTGTGATCAGTGTTAAATAGGAAAGCAGAGGGACTGGTAGGAACACAAAGGATTTCACACAAAGGAAGCAATACATTGAAAACAAGACACTTTCTCATACAAGTACAGCAGGCACATATCAGGAATATGAAATGTTGGGTGTACATACTCTTTAAACACTGGGAGATTTACTAAAACTGGAGCACTCAGAAGCTGATTGGTTACCATGCACCAGATTCTAACTTCAGCTTGTTAAATTAAGCTTTGACAATAAAACCTGGAAGCTGATTGGTTTTATGCAGAACTGCACCAGATTTTGTACCAGTTAGTAAATAACCCCCAATGTTTAACCAACACCAACTCTTAAAAAGCTTTGTTTGCAACAAGTTTTAGACCTGCCTGGTTCTTTGCCACTGATGCCAATCTGGGAGCCAAAAGAAGAAAGAGCTTCTACAAACATGAAAGTTTCAAATATTCGACATAGCTTTAAAATTTACACTTGCTTTCTACCAGTTCCTCAGCTTAAAGTTTGTGAATCCTTAAACCAGGCAGTATAAAAATTTGATTTTTTTTCTACAAACTAACCTGTAAAATCCATTTCTTTATTGTACATCACGGGACACAGCAGGTATTCATGACTATGTGGGTTATATGCCACCTATAGGTGGATGGACACTGGAAGATCAATAAACCAGGAATTCCTCTCCTATATAACCCCTCCTACACTTGAAGTACATCAGTTTTTGAAGCAGCAATGAAATTCCAGAAAGATAGGAGGGACCTCTGTTTCCTGTGATGCACTCCCAAGAAATTGATTTTACAGGTAAGCATGTCGAAAAAAATCCAATTTTCTACCGACTATGTGGAATGTCCTAAAGCAATAAAAAAAAAACAAAAAACAAAAAAAAAAAACACAACTGAGGGGTGGGTGACACCATAATGACCACCATCAATCCCAAAGGTCTTATTCAGATGTACGAGACAAACTGCGGCCAAAGGCAGAATCCTTTGCGGCTCTTGCATTGAAAACCTGAGCCTCTGATCCCTGATAGCAGATAGCCCAAGATGCCCCCACGCTCCCGGTTGAGTGCGTTTTCACCCGAAAGGGTGGTACTTTATAGTTCAAACCATAGATATGAATGATTAACTGGCAGATCCAATGGGAAATAGCTGTTCTGGATGCCACCTGCCTTTTCTGGGCCCTTCTGGCAGATCAAACAAGGATTCCCTGACCTGTGCTGCCAAACTCAAGTAAATCCTGACCACCCGAACTACATTCAGAGTATGCAGCCATCTTTACCCTGCAGACTGTGGACTAGGAAACAAAGGCAATACAATGTCCTGATTCAAGTGAAAACTAGAAACCACTCTAGGCAAGAAGATGGATGAGGATGCAGCATCACCTTATGATGCAAGACCAAGAATGGCTCCTTATATGAAAGAGCTGCCAGCTCTGACACTCCTTCTGCCGAAGTGACAGTATTCCAAGAAGCCTCCTTCCAAGTCAAAGGATTAAGTTTTGTGAACTAGTTCTAAAAAGGTAGCTTCTGCAAGGGCAGCCAAGACCAAGTTCAAGTCCCGAGGACACAAGGGTGGACCATCCACGTTACACCCTGCACAAATCAAGGCGTGAGAAACAACACTCTCTGGGGAAAAAATGACAGGACGAATTCCAGGTCCTGTGATGGAAGCTCCCTGAAGCCGGCCTCCTAGCGCTCAACAGTGCAGAGAAAAAACAGGACCCAAGACACCCCGATTCTTCCAGACCTGGGCTTCAAAAGCCAAACCTTCAATACCAGCAATTATAAAGCAGGATACATTACTGGACCCAAGCAAATAGGTCTGGTCGGACTGGAAGTGTCGAAAGAGTGTCCCCTGCCAGATACACTATTTTGGTGTACCAGACCCCCCTGGGCTAGGTTGGCTACCACTATTATCAGTGTTACCTCCTCCCCGATGCTGCACAAAAGACACAGCAATAATTAAATCAGAGGGAAGGCATATATTAGGAAGAACTGGTCCCTAAGATGTTACCAGTGCATATACCCCTATTGCCAGTGGGATGCTCATCCTGTACACATCTTGACTAACGTCTTGTAGAACCTGGAGGTCAGTAGATCCACATCCAGAGTTCCTCAACGCTTGCAGATTGCCGAGAATGTCTCGGAATGTAGAGACCACTATCCCGGTATTAGCTGCAGACTTCCAGGGGAAAAAAAAAAAACAAACAAAAAAAAAACCCCAAAAAACACAACCTGTCAGTTTTCTATACTTGGAATATGTACTGCCGACAGACGGCACTTGCTGTTCTGCTCCTGACAGAATGTAGTTCACCTTTTCCTGAACTGCACAACTCCTGGTGCTTGATATAGGTCACTGCCGTGGCATTGTCAGACCAAACCCTGACCACAACCTGTGCAACCAGTTCATCCAGTAATCCAGAGCAAGTCCAATGTTCATCCATCATGGCGGGCTCTGCCATAAAATACCTTCAAGGATTCTATCTCCTTTACATCTGGTTCCAACCCCTTGGACCTGTATAGCATCCTGCTGGAAAGCACCTTGATCAGTACAAACACTGCACAGGTTTCCACTGCACAGGGTCCAGCACTGTAAGGCTGCATTACAGGCAAACCTTGAGGACTCTTCTCGCCTATCCAATGAGGCTTAAATACCATCATCCATTTTAGTTAACAGCTTTCTGAATATGTCCAATTCCAGTCCTTGATTCACAGAAGAACAGATATGCTCTAAGAGCACATCAGTGACCACCCTACTTAAAGACACTGGCAAAAAAACTGAAGTACTTCCTGTGTAGGAGGAGTTATATAGGGGAGGACTTCCTGTTTGATCTGCCAGAGTCTATTCAACTATAGGTGGCATATAACCCACATAGTCATGCATAGCCTGCTCTGTGTCCTGTGATGTACGATAAAGAATTAGAAATGAAAGGCAAAACATTTTTGTTTATAATAAAAGAAACATACATAGCTTATTTTTTCTTAATAAGTGATCACATAATTTCTGTTCTCAGCTACATAAGGGGCTCAGAGAGGTGAGAGTGGAGAACCAGCAATACACCGAACTTCCCAGTGAATGGCTGTGCATTGGGGGGGCTTGTCATTACAAGTCTTGGCGAGTGGAGGACATACAAGCTGTACACACACAATTTCATTTTATAATTTTTGTGTGTTGCGCTTAATAAGTTATTTTACATTATTGAATTGTATTTTTAAATTCATATTCATTTATAGTCATGATGTTAATTAAAACCTTGAATATAAAATACAATTATATATAAAAAATATATTTAAAAAAAAAAAAAAAAAAACAGCCACTGTCCAATTCGGTTTTCGGTCATTTGCATCCAGAATTTTCTGTTTTGGTCCAGAATCTACATTTTGGTGCACCACTACTTAATTTTTTTTAAAGATCCACTCCGGTATATTCAGAACGATTATCAATGTCTTAAATTGACACTTGGGTCTGGAAAGGTCCAGAAAAAAAAACCCCAATGAACCCATAAATACCCTCACACGAACAAGTCCTAAGCACAACATTCAGCTACAAAAACAATCAACATAGCATATCATAACAGAAAAATTCCTACTTGAGCATAGGAAGTTCAGGCAGTTTGTTACTAAATGATCACACAATCAAAAGATTTTACGCATGTCCACCTTTCAAAATGGTCAAAGGCTAAAAGGCGTGCCACAAAAATTCATCTGACTTATTTCAGATGAATTTATCAGCTGTAGTGAATTCCCATTCCCGCAAGGAAAAAGTAAATAAAACTCAGCTTAACAGTTTCCAAGAATGAAGCTGCAGAAAGATATGGGATGATCAGATTCACCCACAATAAGAGAATCCGAATCTGTACCAGTTCTAACACACTGCACAAGACCAACCTGGCCCATTACGTGGAAACGGTGGTTGGCCATGCTGCTATTGTATTGCCTGAGATAAGCTACTATCTGCATAAACATAAAACTCTAAAGTATAGAGTGCATGGTTAATCTCTGGCAAAGTTTTATCTGCTTTCCGTGTTCCATTGGGGAAATTTCCCTCCACTTGTCCTGTAGACACAACACGTACCAACCAGTACCACATCATCATATTCTGTGCTAGAGTATTAAAAGGCATAAGTTGGTAAAAGAGAAGAGAGCATCCAGGACAAGGGCGGACTGACAACTCGTGGGGCTCCCCGGGCAATAGGGGATCATGGGGCCTCTGTGTCCTCGCCCACACTCAAACCACACCCAAAAAAGCCTATGGAAGGTACCAGGGGCATCTCATGGGGCCCCCTACTGACCCCGGGCCCTCGGGCAGTGCCCAAGTTCCCAAATGGTCAGTCCGCTCCTGATCCAGGAGCAGGCAATGCTTAGTAAAGAGTAGGGATTTTACTAGATACGGTGTAAAGGGTGATTTGGATTGGTACCCGTTGATCAGTTTTCCCTTATATGTCATGTCTCGTGGGTTTATAGGTTTGTCTATGTAATGTTTTAGTAAGATGTGCTATATCCTTTTTTTGTACTGTATATAAAATGTAATAAAATATTCAAATACAAAAAGGAAACTAACCCTTGTTTGTTTTTTTTTTTAAATCTACACACAGTTTGTGCATTAAAAGTAGGATTTTTTCTTTTTTTTTGGGGGGGGGAGGGGGGGGGGCGCTTGCTCTGCTGTGTTTTCTCAAATATTACTGGGCCGCAGTTTTAGTCACAGTCTGTTGATGGCTTTTGACTCACCTGCTGACCCTGTGGCTACCCTGGAAATGGCATTGCTTGGCTCCTACTCTGAGTTGTGCAACCTACTCCATCGAGGCCCACACTCCACCCCAAAAGTCACTTTCTCCATGAGGACCACCCTCCAGGTTTGGGGGTTAGTGCTAAAGTAGCAAATGCTGACTTCTGGTCACCCTTACACCGCTTTATGGGGTAACCCCTCTCTCCCACATTTTAGATCCATTACAGATCCTATGATAGTTGATTTGACATAAAAACATTGGGCGATATTGCGTCCCCTTGGCGGCTGTTCACCTTTGATGAACTTAAAAGTAGACGCAGCTTAACCAACCCAATGTTTTTAAAGGTACATCCAGCTATGCCACACCTTTGGGATTCAGTTTCCTCACCTCATAGCCCTTGAGGCCATCGATATTTAATGTCTCCTGAGGCCAGAAGGGGAGAATAAACCTATTTTAGCCCTCGATTCCCACCTGTCTTGACAGGATATCTCTAAAGTGTAGCAGCTTTTCTCTACTTGGCAAACGGATATACCTACTTTGATGAGTGGGAAGAGGGCACTCAGCAAAAATTGCCGCACGAGCCGCACAGTGTAGGTCTCAGACACAGAGGTAGCTGGGGAGCAAGCACATGAGTACCCCCAGAGTAAGCAGATTGCTCTGGGAGCACTCAGCAGGTGGAAGGGGGCAGAAGCACTGGCAGGGGACCTGAGGCGGATTGGGGCAGCTCTGCACAGAGCAGGTATGACATGATCGTAAAAAAAAAAAAAAAAAACTGATTAAAATAATCTGAACCTTTACAATCACTTTAAAAAGGCCCCTTTCACACCGACAGTCCGATCGGGTCCGTTTGTCCGTCCGGCCCACAGAAAACAACAGCCTGCGACTGTCTGTTCAGCATAGCAGAGGAGACACGGATCTCTCATCCACCTTCTCAGCGGGGATCAGTGGAGAGATCCCCCACTGAGCAGGCAGATCCGCTCAACGGAGTCCGCCCCATATGAAAGTTGCCTAGATAGTATAATTTGATAAGGCTGACCGGGTCAGGAAGGGGTTCATCCCTACCCATCTGCATCTAAGTCTGAAATATAAAATGTTGGCTGGAGTTGAGCTTTAAAGTGGAAGGTAACTGTATCTGAGCACCACAAAAACTTAAAATGCAATTTACTTAATTTTTAATAATCAAAGCAAACTTAATCTATGTTGCCATGATTTATTTTGTTGAGAAATCACTTTGAAAACATCCCACTAGCATTTCTAGCTGCGGCCATGTTGAGTAATGGCAGATGACTCAAAGCATTTGCTTCCTAGAGTCCATCTGCCCTTAGCTTAGGCATGGGTGCGCTTAGCTGAGAAAGCCCCTCCTTCAGACTCTTGGAATGTATGACATTTTGGAATAGGCCATGAACCAGGAAGCAACTGAAGAAATGGTACAAAAAAAAATGTAAACGATATAATATTCCTTCCCATCAGTTTGCCAATAGATTAAAATAGTTATTGTTGATTGAGAGTTTATTTCTTAATCATCATAGTAAGACCAGATCTATTTGGAAAGTGTGGAATCCAATTACAGCCATTCAATTTTAAAATTTACACTAATAAGATCAGTGCAATAGGATATCTTATTGGTTGCTGATGGTTACTATAGGCTTCAATTTGAATTACTGAATGAGACAGATGACTGTCATACTGGGGACTCTCATATACCAGTGAACAGCAAATGTGGTTTGTATAAACACAAATACCTTGTATAGAATTACACGCGCACACATGCTTTAAGTGACTGATTTGTGGAACCATGGGTAGCGCACCCTTTTCTCAATATTGCTCTGCACTGAAGGCTATCAAGTGATCTTTTGGCCAAGTGACACATCCCCTTGTTACAGCCTGTCAATCTCTTGTCTGCTGGAGAACAGTGCAGGGAATTGTGAAGTGGCTCCTCTCACCAGTCTATACCGATGATAAATTCCATTTTAGGAAACACATCATGTACAACCAGTATCAACTGCCAAGAAACCCAATCTACACAAAGATTTAAATGAAAGAAATACAAACTTTCCACACTACATTGCACTGCAATAATCTGCTAG
This sequence comes from Staurois parvus, assembly GCF_062004578.1. Taxonomy (NCBI): domain Eukaryota; kingdom Metazoa; phylum Chordata; class Amphibia; order Anura; family Ranidae; genus Staurois; species Staurois parvus. Next base: position 1,886,479 of record NW_028318108.1, on the reverse strand, counting down.
GCCTAATTTGTGATGGATTTATTGTGAAAGGAGCCTCCAGGGGGCGATTACATGTAATCCTGATTACACACTTGTTAAGAAAAGCAGAAAGATCTGCCATACTTTGTTGTTCGAACAGCAATACAAGCAACCTAGTAAACACTACATGTCCAAGCATTCCCTCACAGCTTCTACTGACAAAAATGCTAAAATTGTCAGAAGATGCAAGGTTGGGCCATTGGAGGATGGAGAAGGAGCACTCAAAATTCCCCAGTCTATGTGGAAAACCACAATGATCAAACCAAGTAACCAACTCTTCCTCCAAGAGGTCACAACCCACGGACAATTGTCAAGGTGAATGGGTGCAAAGACATATGATCGCTACTCAACCAGCCAGTTACAGAGTTCTTATGTCTGTAGGCACTTTAACGGCTTTCCACCTGGCCAATGTACATACATCCTCCCAAAATGATGCTTGTCGTGCCCGACGGTATAGATTAAATAAAAAAATATTACTGGATGTCAGTGCCACCAGCCATTATATCTGATCACTGCCACAGCAGAACACATCACCAGACCAGTACTGCCAATCAGTGTTCCTAATTACCGCCACACCAGCCAGTTTCCCTGATCACTACCACATAAGTCCTATTATTCCTGATCACTGACCAGTTCCAGTGTCCCTGATTACTGCCACACCAGAACCAGTGTCACCAGACCGGTGCAAGTCAACAGCAGTGTTCCCTATTGCTGCCACACCAGTGAAGTGTTGCCTCTGCCTGCCCTTTCCTACATGTAAGTGTGGATATTGTTTTATAAAAAATGGATACTATGTTTTATTTATCCTGCGCTCGTTTCTTCTCTTTTACTGCCTATACTAACCCTTGTCTGTGTATTGACCATATTTTGGTCTGCCGTCTGGACCGATCCTTTGCTTGTTTGCTGACCAGGTCTATGCCTGCAGCCTGAAATGCCCATCTGCATGTCCCACTTACACTGTCCCTGCGAGACACCAGTCCCAGCCTGACAACTGCACTCCTGGAACCATGGGAACTATTTTGTTCTTCCTTTCTTCAACCTCCAGTACAATGAACATGGCATTCCTGGGGGCAGCCACATACCAGTAGGCTAGGCTTGTTTTGGCTTATATAAAATGGTACTGCTGGTGACATTACACTAAGCTATATTCCCTGCCCATTTGTATAGAGGCAGTTATTACAGTACATTGGTTTGATACAATTGGTGGATTTGTGTGATACTTCATATACAATAATATCCAGTGTATAATCAGTCCAGACAATGAATAAATATCACACATGCAGTATCTCCATACTTGGGAAGAGTAGCAGAACGTGCTTTGGGGTATAATTCTAAGTATGCCCATAGAGATTTTATTAAATTGAAAAAAAAAAATTATATAACATTTCTACATTTTCAAAAACCTGTAACAAAACCAGGAAGTCTTCAAAAGACTCACCATGCCTTTTACAAAATACCTTGGTCAGGATACTAGATACATAATTTAGGCTCCTTGAAAGACCAAAAGGTGTTCCTTAGATTTTGGGCCCCTCTATGCATCTAGGTTGTGAAGAGTCTCACACATGGTATCCCCATACTCATGAGGCATAACAGAAATGTGTTTTGAGGTGTAATTATAAGTATGTCTATGCTGCCTGTGAGAAATATGTTATTAAAATGAACACTGTGAAAAAAGAAACAAACATTTTAATTAAAAAAAGTGGTTCTAAGGGTTCAAGTTTTTTTTACCTTAATGCATTTCTCTGCAAGGTATTAAGAAAAAAAAAAAAAACAAAAAACCACACACCACACCCACCTTCATTGAGCAGCCCCCCCTTATACTTCCCTGAGCTCAACCTTGATCTAGAGCTGCACAGAACAGCAGCAGCTCTTCTGACTCTCTCTCCTCATTTCCCAATGGCTCCTGATGCGGTCAATCCTAGCCAGTGAGGAGGGAATGGGGTGCAAGACTGTGCTGTGTGTGTCAATAGACACACAGAGCCGGCTCGCGAGTAATCATGCATGAGTACCCCATAGCAAATGAGAAGCCAGGAGTGCCGGTGGGGGACCTAAGAAGAGGAGGATTGGTGCTGTAAAACCATTGCACAGAGCAGGCAAGTGTAACATGTTTGTTATTTTAAAAAAATCCTTTAGAATCACTTTAATATTTAATTTTCCAAAAACCTGGGGCAAAAAAAAAAAAATTACAACTTCAAAAACCCACCATGCCTCTTAATATATACCTTGGACAGTCTTACTTTCCAAAAAGGGGTCATTTGGGGGGTATTTGTACTGTCCTGGCATATTAGGGCCATCTGTACTTCAGGACCGATCAATTTTCAAATACACACACACACCATAGTTTGTAGACTCTAAAACTTTCACACAGACCAAAAAATATACATTGATTTGGGTTATTTGTAATCAAATATATGTACCACAAAATTGCCAAAAATGTTGGTATTTTTTCACTTATATAGCAAAAGATAAAAAAACCCAGTGGTGATCAAATACCACCAAAAGAAGGTTCCATTTGATCATTTTATTTGGGTACAGTGTTGCATGACTAAATAATTGTCATTCAAATCATGACAGCACTGAAAGCTGAAAAATGTCCTAGGCAGGAAGGGGGTGAAAGTTGTCTGGTCTTGAGGTGCCTCAAGACTAGCCCTGGTCCATTGTAAAATGTTGCCTCAGTTTCTGTTCTGATAAGTACTGAATGGACAGATGTGAAGTTAGGTTTACTTTATAGGGATACCAATAAGGTAGAAACAAAAATAAGGATACAATACTCATGCGCTGCCACAAATAAATAAGCTGCTGCAAGCACCTAAATGTGTTCCCACATCAATAAAACTCCCCATGAAAACTTGGGGAATAAGGCAGAGAAGTCATGGGGTAATGAAGACAATGAAGACAGCAATAAAATCATGACAGTGGTTCCAAAGTGTCTTCACTCGATTACAAGATTTGTTTTCATTGCTGTATATCCAGTTATGTGAATTTGTCTATCCCCATCAACTACACAGGAAGTGAGAAGATATTTCCCAAAACAGAGTCACAGTAAATAAAGCATGACAGATGCTTGAACCCACTGTGACAGGTAGTGAGACATAGGCTTTTTTTTGTCTTCAAAAACTTACCACTGTAGTGTTTCTTCCAAAATATTAGCTGGCAACTTGATTGCTTAATCCAAATTATTTATTGGTTACAAACTGTTAGTACAAGATCCATAAATGCTAACGCGTTTCAGCGAGAGCCTTATTCATAGCATACAAAAATTAAAATCAAATACAACATATATAGTATCTCAGCCCAGCCAACAAAAGTGGGGGTATTACCTTAATCTCACGTGGAGAATCAACCTAAACTGAATACAGGTTCAACATAAGGGTGTACTTCACCTCTTCAAAAATGCTCATTACCTGGCACACACTATGTCAATCTATAAGTACTACTGCAGTGCCTGGACACACAGTGACCATCAATGCAACTCAGATCAGTTTTGGCACTGCATTCATGGAGAACTTTCACTATCTTTTCTTAATACAGAAGGGAACAACTGACTCCTGCTCACAAAGATGATTAAACCTGGGTATGCCATGAACAGCCCTTTCCAGTTGGCAGAAGGGCTTGTGTTTGGCCCACTGAAGATTACCCACGTGATCCAACTCTAGCAAAGTGACATGAGGCAGACATGAATAATGTTTTGGTTTTTTTTTTTATTCATTTTGTTTGTCCCTCCCCCTTGTATCATTGTCTTGATCCCATGTGCAATTCATATACAGTATGTCCCATTAATATGTGAAGATAAGGCATAGATCTTCAGCTGCTCACAGCAACCATTTTCAAATGCCTACTTTAATTTTGCACTAGAATTGTTTTTTTCTTCTAATGTCATGGTTAAGATGAGAGACTCTGTAAGAGGAGTGTAATAATTGAAATGTATTTATAAAACACTTTCCAGGCTGTGGGGTTTATTTCTGAATCTGTGGCATGGCAGATCACACATCCCACAAAAAAGGTGCAAAAAGACCCTATGTTTGTGGCAGCTATATATTTATCAAGGACCACAGATGTGCACTGCTGCCTGTAGGAAGAGAACTACAAGCTGCATATAGTTCTGCCACAGCGCTGTATGCCATCTCTGAGCTATAATTAAAAATACAAGATATCTATTTAATTGGCAACCAGTCATCCTTAGGGCACTTTCACACTGACTTGCCGCAAAAACACATATGCTTTTTTGCCATGTTTTTACCATGTTTTTACCATACTTGCGGTGCGTTTGAGAAATTTTCCATTGATTTCAATGGGAAACGGCATTTTTGCCGAAACATGCTCCAAAAATGTTGCAATCAAAGCAACATTTTTTTTACACTGCAACAGAAACATCCCAGTGTGAAAACATACATAGGGAAACATTTATCTTGAGCTTTTCAGGCGCTTTTTTTTTTTATTTAATATATTAATATAAAAAAACAACACAAAAGTGCTTTGAAAACTCCTCAGTGTGAAAGCAGCTTTAGGCAATTGCAATAATCTGAATCGCCACTATTAAACTTACAATAGTGGAGCCCTACCTCTCTCTTAGGGCTACTTGATTTTTGATTATTTACTATTTTTTTCTCCCTGCCAGATCTGAAGTGCAGGCTGAATGTTTGGCTGTTGTATCTCCTGCCTACTGATAACAGACACTAAAACTGTCAGACAACAAGCATGCTATAAGGATTATATGAAAGAAAGCAGAGGGCTTTATAACTGACAATTTTGCCTTTGAGAAGCCTGGAACAAAAGGCTAACGGAAATGGGAATACTGCAAAGAATGGCGCCGACATTACATTGCTATGTGATCCCTGTTCTCTGCTGCGTATCCAGGACTGTCCGCTGCATTGCCACAGCACAAGAGAAAGGTCCCTGGGGTGCCGAGTAACAGAAAAAAAAATTGTCTATACAGGTATTTTATTTAAAACATATATATATATATATATATATATATATATATATATATATATATATATATATATATATATATATATATATATATATACACACACACATATACACATACACACACACACACACACACACACACACACACACACACACACACACATATATATACATATATATATACACACACATACATATACAAACACACAGTTGTGCTCAAAAGTTTGCATACCCTAACAGAAATTACATTTTGGCATGGATATTGAAAAAAATTACAGATCAGGACAAAAAAAGCTCAGTGAGGGGTGTTGTCAGACATATTGGGGTTTATTTACTAAAGTTGGAGAGTCCAAAATCAGGCTCACTTCTGCATAAAAACCAATCAGCTTCCAGGTTTCATGGCCAAAGCTTAAATGGACAAGCTGAGGTTAAAAGCCAATTGGTTTCTACGCAGAAGTGAGCCTAGTTTTGTATTCTCCAGCTTTAGTAAATAAACACCACTGCAACTGGGCATTTCTGTGGCATTTCTGTGGAAAATGGCTAATTGGGCCCAATTTGGTCATTTTCACTTAGGGGTGTACTCACTTTTGTTGCCAGCGGTTTAGACATTAATGGCTGTGTGTTGAGTTATTTTGAGGGGACAGCAAATTTACACTGTTATACAAGCTGTACACTCACTACTTTACATATAGCAAAGAGTAATTTCTTCAGTGTTGTCACAGGAAAAGATATAAAAATATTTACAAAAAATGTGAGGGGTGTACTCACTTCTGTGAGATACTGTATACACACACGTCTGTCTCAGTATACAAAATAAAGAAGAAATCCTGAGAACAATTCACTCATTAATGCCATTTTTTTTAAAAAGTACTTTAAATACCTTTTTTGCTCTGCTCACACGGCACAGAACACCGTGTGGCTTGAGATGCTAGAGGTATTACGCTCCAGCTTGTTTGGGAGTAACTAAAATGATCATGTGTAATCCCATTTCCAAGTTGGTTATCATTGATGGTGGGTGTTACTGGGTGGTCTGCCACTACCAACATCTGTACTGTCAGAACATCACCCCTGGAGCCCGAAGAAGTACACAAAAAGGAGTCTGAAGAAGGCTGTATGATGCTGCCTGTCGAACAGCCGGAAGTTTAATTGAAGCTGAACTGAAGAGACGATAAGGGTTAGGAGTAACCTTGCCATCTGCTATCACAGACAAGTTAAATCATCCTAACGGAAGCTCAGCTTTAAATTTATTTGCTTTACCAATTCATAAAAATGTTTTTCTTATTAAAGTAGACCACCTTAAATGTTTTTTCTTATTAAAGTAGAACACCACCTTAAATTTTTTGTTTCCTGTGACATTCAAATTAACATTTGGTAATATTCTTCTGTGGGGTTATTAGATATTAGCCACCTGTATTTTAATTTGGTCATTTTGCATTTAAATATAATAATAAAAAAAAAAAAAGCTTACACTTAGCCAACACTAAGCCGCATTAAGTGTACAGAGCTGACAAATGGGAGTAGATTACACTAAATGGAAGCCGTTCTGTAGAGAAGATAATGCTGTACTACACTAGCCATAGACTAAGCAGCAGAATTCATTAATGACACTACATTGTTTGTATTACTCTGATTAGAAATGGGTTCTGATTTAAAAATCACACAATCAGATTTGTTACTGTAATGTGCTCAAAGCACTGCTAGCTTGTTAGAAAACGGCAAAATAAGTTTGTGTGCAACGTACTTGCTGCCATTTATGGCCTACTCACATCCATGTGTTTTCCACTGAAATCAATGGAAAGAGGGTCAGTGTGTGTTAGGAGCTGTTCACATTTTTGCATGTGTCAATACATGCGCAGCTTTGCCCTTGTTTTTAATGGTGCAAATTCACATTTGTGACGACATGAAATGGTAAAAGTGCAGTTCCATTTTTTAATGCATTAACATTGAGGATCTATTGATGGCAAAGGCAGCATATGAAAACACAACATGTTTTAAAGAATATGTAAACCCAACATTTCATATTCCTGATATGTGCCTGCTATACCATGTACTTGTAGGAAAATGTATCCTGTTCTCTTTGTATGAAATCCCTGACGTTCCTGCCAGTCCCTCTGATTTCCTATTAAAAACTGATTATACTAGGCATGGGAGCACAGCATGGTCAGTTCTCCTTCAACGATCAGACTTGCACTGACATCTCCCCCCCCAGCCATTCACTGGGCAGATCAATGTGCAGCTGATTCTTCTCCCCAACTCTCTGTTCTCAGCTGCATAAGAATCTTAGAAGGAATATGGTCACTTTTAAAATGTGTGTGTGGGGGGGGGGGGGGAAGAAAAAGAAAAAAGGTATTTATATTGAGATACACAGAAAGGTGTGAACCCCACCTAAACACTTGTTACTGCTCATTGCAAAGTACTCTGTACTGGATGTGCAAGTAGGTCGAAATGCACACGGACATGATGTGTTGATGCACATCACGAATTGCAACTGAACAAACGCATTTTTATGCATTTCCACCCATTTCAATGGAAACCACATCAAGCAAAAATACATAGGTATGAATAATTCAGCCTTACACATTATCTAGCATGGCTGACAATTCAATACAAACCCTTCAGCAAATAGCACTTAGAAGAAGAGTGTTTGGGGCCTGAATTCACAGACCAACAATTTTACCAAGAAATGGGGGGAATCTTTTCTGGTCATTAGTCCTCAGCAAACAAGGTATCAAAGTCAATACAGAAACACAACCTGCCACACATTAGGTTTATTTCCTCATGAGATGCTCCTAAAAGTATAAGCAGGGTTTAGCTAATGTTTACAAGTATTTCTAACCTCTTCCAGAAATGATGGTACCCCTGACAATGGCTTCACCTTCCTATCTAAAAGTACGGCACTATCTTTGTTCAAGCATCTTTCAGCATCTGCTTCTTGGACGGAGATTTTGGAACAGAAATAGCAATTCTGTAAATCCTGGTGCCTGTGCGGTACCCTTTATGTTCTGAGATGTATGTACATATGCTGTGTCACATAGTTCTGCCCCTCATATTATGTATTGCTACAAAAATGCAATATAGTCTGATCACTGAAATACAAGCAATGCTTTCTCCTGAACAAATAAATAAATGGTGTAGCGCTCATATTCTAGTAAAAAAAAAAAAATCATACAGCTGGCATATATGCTTGTACCAGGAATGAAATAATCATTTGTGATTATGAGGAATATACCATATTCACATGGTTACCGTAAAGATCAGAAGTAAAAACACACAATGTACATAAATCCACATCAGTGAATCACACCATAGAATTAGCAATCATTAGTGTAAGTGTTCCACACTTAATCAGTGACAAATGGTGATATATCAGTCCACTTTACACACAAGTGAGAAAAACTTCATAAATGTGAAGGTGCCATATGTGCCAAGGATCCCAAAATGGTCTAGGTGTCCCCTCACCTCCTTGCAGTGACCACAAGGGCCAGCCAGCTTTGTAATAGCCTCCCAACGGTCTCCTAAGGATCACCTTTCCAATTTGGACTGTAATGGTTAATAGCCAGGGCTTTGACTAGACCTTCTCCTGCACTCCACCGTTCTGGTAATATCTCACGTCCCTTTAGGTTCCACTCAGACACAAATAGATACGCTCCATAGTGTAATATGTTCACTTTATTCAATCCAAGTAAAAAATACCCACTTACATGTTAGCAGGTATCAGAAAACGCCAGCTGTCCTCATAGCATGTGGCTTCATAGAGTCCCAATATGGCGCGTGCGCCGGAAAGGACGTCACCGGGTCCCGGAACTAACGTTAGGCATACCAACGCGTTGCGTCACGAGTAACACGTGGCTTCATCAGGGTCTGCCCCTCATTATGTATTGTTACAAAAATGTAATACAGTCTGATCACTGAAATACAGGCAATGCTTTCTCCTGCATGCAGCAGCCCGACATCCCCTTAGACAAAGTCACTTGCCTGCAGCTCAAGGTGTTTTTATTTCATGTTACAACTGTATATGGTAGGAATTTATTCATGCAGAAGAGCATTTATTGCAGTCACAATAAAAGTACAGGTATACGATTTCTAGATAGCACTATGGACTTGACATATAGGCTACCCACCATCCTTTACAACCCAAGGAAATAATACAGCCCAAGCTTATGGGATAAAAGAAAGGTACAGCAGTATAATGCTGACCCGATTTTCTCATACTTTAACCCAGCCTCTCACAACCAGGGTGCCACCAGAGGTCTTCAGGGGTGCCGTGATGTCCTAATAGAGAAAGGTTGTCAGTTAAGCACGAGCTCCCGATCCCCAGCCACACTGTACACCAGCACTGGGAGCCACCAGACTGCTGAGCAAAGTGAAAGAAAAGGGAGGGGGAATGTCTTCTGTGCTCTCTGCCTCCCCCTAGAGAGCGAGTGCTGTGCAAAGGAAGGTAATGTACTGCAACTCTTTATAGGGATGTACACGTGTGTGTACGTACATGCGCTTGTATGCGTGTGTATGCATGTTACTTTTAATCTTGACCCCCTATTCCTGTCCTTTTAGAACTGCTTTTTAAGGACTTGTTCATATTAACAGCAAGGACTGCTGCTCTTCTGAAAAGCAATTCATGCTCAGATTGCTTTTCAGAAGCATTTGACAGGTGGTAAAGCGGCAATATGTTGCCTCCTCACCACCTGTTTTAACCCCGTAAAAAGCAGCATCACCACAGTACAACCGCGTGCAATGCGCACACAATTGTGGGGTGGTTGTAGTTCAACCCCATTCACCTGGAGGTATACTTCCAGCTGCAGCCATTGCATGTGTATACCCCCAGCTGCTGCTTCTGCAGCTAAAGGGGGAGCAGTTGGGGGGTAAAAGTAGCTCAATTGCATGGTTTTTACCGCCCTCCAACCTCACAGGTGAACAAGCCCTTGGTTCACATCTGTGTGGCTGTGTGTAGAGGACAGCCCAATCATTTCAACGGGCTGCCTTACCCGCAGAAGTGCAGGGAAAGTCATCCCTGACCGCTTTTTTTTTTTTTTTTAAATTGCACCACACCAAAAACACCCCGGGTTCGCCAAAGTATGGGGGTACCCCTAAAGAGCAGAGCATTTGTCTGTGTGTCAGGAATGAGAGCGATTTTGCATGCGTTCCGTGGCACACAGTAACGTGAACCAAGCCTTGGACAGGGGGTGCTTCGTGACTGAAAATTATTTTCAAAGGCATCCTAACTGGAAAAAGGTTGAGAAACAATGCTCTAGCCCTCCTTTATACTGGGAAGATATACTACCTGTACAAAGGTCTAAAATGATAAAAATCTGCTGAATGAGTTAAAAACTGTTAGCATGGTGGTATACATTTGATGTTATTTGAAAGCCCAAAGTGACTGAACCCACAAGAATATTAAAATGCAAAATGAAATGTGTCAACACGTGATATCCATCCACCTGAATGTTCCAGGACTGTGACTTCCCAAAAATACAGAAGAAGCAGCGTGACAGCCTTTGTAACCCCAAGTCCACAGTGGCTTTTTCTGGAGCTTCACTGCTGTGATCGGGTAGTTAGTAAATAGGCCTCGGGTTACACAAACCTGATAAGACATTGTAGACACAATGATGTGGAATTTAGGAGCATTCCAGTCCAATCTAGAAACCCACTGGCTATATTTAGAAGTTGGGCAGTGTGTGCTTCCGCTGACATCAAATCGAGGAAAAACTCAAAATTAGGGTTGAACCAATACTTGTGCTCAAGTACTCACTGATACTGATTACCAATATCTTCGTGGTGCGATCTGAGCCCATACAAAATAAATGGCCTCAAATCATACCGCACAGAAATCGCATGTGATTTGAGCAGGAATGCGGTGCAATTTCTGTCCAAATAACAAGCGGATTCCCTGCAGGTGCAGTGAAATTTGCAAAGCACTTTGAGCCACACAAAATGAATGGCTCGAATCGCATTGCACCCGCAGTGAATCCACATGTGATTTGGACATGAATTGCACTACATTCTGGTCAAATCACGTGATTCTTTGCAGTGCAATTTGAGCCCATTCATTTTGTACGGGATCAAATCGCACCGCAAAAGGTATCAGTTTCAGGTATCAGAGCATTTGTACAAGTACTTGTTATTGATACCAAGATATTGGTATCGGCACCAATATCAATATTGGTGCAACCCTACTCGAAATATTTCAGAGCCTTTAGGTATCAGACTCCAGGATAAATTAATTTGCATAGCTAAGTCTGGAAACTAACTGCCTGTTCTAGGCTCCAAAACATACTTGGCTTAGGCCCCTTTCACATGAGGATTTGCTCAGCAGAGGATCTGTCTGCTTATCCCCCGATGGAAAGAGCAAAGCGGGCAGATGACAGGTCCAAGTCAGCTTAGTTTAAGCAGAGCGGACACAGACCAAGCCCGCTGTGCGTTTACACCCAATTGCCCTCTAATCTGCCTAAACGGAGGAGAACGGATCCACTTCTCTTGGTTTTTCGCAAACCAGATCGAATTGGAGGTAGGCGGGTGTAAACAAAGAAGTCCTTTTACTCCCCACTGTTCCATAGAGAGGAATGGACAGTCTGATCGGGTCTGCCTGAAAAACTGACAGGCGGACTTTGTCAGAACGGTGGTGTGAAAAACGGGTAAGGATAAAGGGTTTTTTTCTCTTAGAAATCGGTCCAATTTGGCAGATGTCCCACAGTCAAAACAAGAAGCAAGAAGAAATCCCTCCAAAGTGCGGGAATCCCTGATTTTCACCAAAACTAGAGTCACCCTTGGAAGATTTCCCCTCTATTCCTGTTCTAGTGAAACCGCTAAATTTGTGATTTACTTTCACACTCGATGATAACAGTCACCAGGACAAAAAGGAGGGTAACAAGGCCACAAACGGCAATGAAAACCCAACCGCTATTTTAATCCCTCTTCACTCTATGTAAAAACTAAAATAAAAAAGGTTTTGCCTTTATTGATACTTTAAAATTGATAACATGAAAGTCATCAGCTAGTAAACAATTGTATTCCGCAAGCTTGGCACACCTTTAAAGTGGTTCTAAAGGCCAAAAGGCTTTTTACCTTCACATATTCTATGAAGGAAGGTTCCTCTCCATTGGCTGAGACAGCAGTGGGAGCCCATTGCTGTCAATCACAGCCAGTGAGCCAATGACGAGCGAGTGGGGATGGGGCCGACCGTGGTTCTTTGTGTCTTATGGATGCATAGATCAGCGGCTCGGGGGAGAGCAGCTTTCCCTGGAGGGCGCTGCTTGAAAGGGAGGAGCCAGGAGCACTAGCAGGGACCCAAAAAGAAGAGGATTGGGGCTGCTCTGTGCAAAACCACTGCACAGAGCAGGTAAGTATAGAAATGTTTGCTTTGTTTTTTAAAACAAAAGCCTTAAGTGCCACTTTACTGAAGCCATCAAAGCCCAACTGAACCTCCATGTATTATTACAGTCTGCATATACAAAAATGACAATGGGCATCTGTTTTAACTGAACTAGTGTGTTGTAACCTGGAGATGACAGCATGCTGGACAAGGGGACTGTTCGGGTTTGTTCACACTTGACTTCTTCCCAAACGCCCCTAGTGTTAGACAGGCATTTAAAATGGTCCCCAAACACCCCATGCTCCCTTTTGAGGCATTTTATAGGCGTTAAAACCACACCAGAGACGCCTATAATGAACTTAATGGTATTAACACCTCGCAAAGGTCTGAGAGGCATTTGAGGAGTGTCACCATGGACTTGAATGGGAGGCGTTGAAAGACTTCAACTCATTCTGGCTCAACATGAGGCGTCAATTTTGATGCAACGTAACACTAACACTTCAGTGTGAACAGCACTGAGTGCTGCCATGTGTATCATTTTCATAGGCATTTGAGGAGCGTTAAAAACACCCCTCAAACACCTGCTTTCAAAGCCAGTGTGAACTGAGCCTTACGCAATACAAAGTGCAGTGTTCTAGGCCTCCTACACAGTGCTCCAATATCAGATCTCACTAAACTTTATTTCAGCAAGGCTGCATTACAGTGATTATATAAAAGCACCCAAATTAGCTTTAAAGTAGGGCTGCAACTAACGATTATCTTCATAATCCATTAGTTGACCAATTGCTGTTTTGATTAATTGGATAAAAACCTCAAAAAAGTATGCTATAATTTAGTTAATATGTAAAGTTTAACCACCTGCCCTCTAGAAAATTTTACCCCTTTCATGGCCAGGCCATTTATTGCTATTTAGCGCTGCGCTACTTTAACCGACAAATGCACGGTCATGCAACACTGTACCCAAATGAAATTTATATCATTTGTTCACACAAATAGAGCTTTCTTTTGGTGGCATTTGATCACCACTGGGGTATTTTATTTATTTATTTATTTATTTTTTTAAAAAGGATATAAAAACCCCGTCCCCTCGCTGCTGCTGCTCGGTAGCGCTCAGCCTTACTCAACCATCGAACAATCCCGGCGCTAGGCATAGAGATTAGTGAAGGAAAGATGGCCTCAGGACCGGAGCGATGTCACTTCCAGTTCTGGCCATTTTTTTTTTTAGTAATGGCGGCGATCAGCTTCTTTTAGCGGGACTGTGGCGGACATTCTGACACTGGGGGGGAATTTGGTGTACAGTGATGAGTGCTAAAGAGAAAAAAAAAAAAAAGCACTGACAGTACTAATGGCACTGGGCAGGAAGGGGTTAATGTGAGGGGCAATCAAAGGGTTAACTGTGTGCTGGGAGTGTTTTATTAGGGGGGGGTGTTTGTAAACAAAACAATCCTCCTCCCCGTCTGAGATGCTCGGTAATCACCGGGTGCCGGCGCGTAATAACAGTCCGGGACCTGGTGATTGTCATCCGCGGCCGTGAATAGCGCCGTGGGTAGGGCTTGCACGCACCTCCTACTCGGAAATGCAAAATCACGTATACAGACACACACGTGATTCTGCGCACAGGTGCCACCCTGTAGCCGTATATCTGCTATAGGGTGGTCCTTAAACTGTTTTTTTTTTTTTTTTTTTTTTAATTGCTTAATGTGCCCCTCGTCTTCGCACGCAGTGATGAACGCATAATAGGTCACTCCCACATATATAAATGGTGTTCAAATCACACATGTGAGGTATCACCATGAATGTCGGACCAAGAGCAATAATTCTAGCACTAGACGACCTCTAACGTTACACTGCTACCCTGTGGCATTTTTAAAGTATCACCCATCTGTATCACACAGATATAAACCCACGGTTTTTATTCCCTGCTTTACACGTCTCCGCTGACAGGACAGAGCTCTGTGTTTACATTCACAGAGCTTTATCCTGTCTTCCTCTTAGCAGACCAGTTGGGCCTGGCTGGTAATAATTTTTATAACAAACTTGTCATACTTGCTCTGTGTAATGCTTTTGCACAGAGCAGCCCTAAATCTCCTTTTCTGTGGTCCCCCACAGGCACTTCTGGCTCCTCCTGCCTTCAGCGTGCCCCCACAGCAAGCCGCAAAGTATAGTATAGATGGCCCCTATAACAAGGTAAAAAAATTTGTCTGTAGAATCACTCTCTTCTGCCCAGGACTACATGTCCCACGAGGCATTGCTTCTCACACATTTACAAGTTTTCAGGCATGTACTGACATGTATGAACAGTGTACTGAGGTGTATGTGTGCTGCACTTTATTTTCTAATATGTAAACAAATAATGCATTCTGTATGCAGGCCAACTAATCGGCTGACCAACTAATGGATTCTGAAAATTGTTCACAACTATTTTCATAATCGATTATGTGGATTAGTTGTTTTAGCCTTACTTTAAAGCACCTTCAGCTCTAGTCTACATGTGCTGGATATAGCATTTGGTAGGCTACAGCAAGCGTTGGCAGCCTTGCTGAAGCTTGATAAAGCATGAATTCCAGGGTCATTAAGAAATTGTCTACTTACAAGAGCCATGTGCATTCTTACTTGGTCTTTCATATTTCTTCCAGATCTGTGCAGTAATCCAGTATGAAACGTTTCTCTGTGCAGAGCTTCCTGTAATAAAGACTGCTCACTGCACAGGCAGCCGGTAGTGGGTTGGGCCTACTGGGTCCCTCCCACAGCTCTGCTCCGACCATCTAAAAGACAGTGAGGTCACTGCGGTTATTCACAGGGTAAGATTTGGGTTTACAAAGGGGGATTTAAAAGCCCCACTCTTCTTTCCCTTTTCCAATTAATCACTGGATTTTTCCCTCCACAATGGTGGAAGAGACAACTTTTTATTTCCCTTTGTGTTTATTCATGCCTCCCCATCCTCTGCATCCAACTTCACAAAGGCAAGAATGTGTGGTCCCCACTCTGGTGCCTCCTGGAATAATCAGGGCTTCAATGAGGCACTGGAGAAGGGCAGGCCTGGCAAATATTATCAGGGGCCAGCTGCATGAATCCAGAATAAACAACCAGCTCCCGATAAAATAAGACGGGAAGATGGCAGAGTGGGACCCAGCATGCAGCAAGGAGAGGCAGATCACAGCAGAACACTGGATCCACTGGGTGTGCGAGTATGTGAATTGAGAACAACACAAAAAAAACAAATGAAGTGCTTAAAAAAAACAAAACATAAAATATAATAGACACACACACACCATTCATAACGTATTCAGACCCCCTTCATTTTTTTCAAATTTTGTTATGTTGCAGCCCTATACAGAGTTGTTTAAATTCATTTCTATCTCATTAAATCTACATTCAGTACCCAATAATGATAAAGCAAAAACAGAATTTTAGAAATGTCTGAATTTATTAAAAAGAACACATTTAAATATCACATTGGCACAAGTATTTAGACCCTTTGCAACAACACTTGACAACTGCCTCCCAATTCTCTTGTTCATTGCCGATGTGTTTGTACGCCTTGATTGGAGTCCCCTTGTGGTAAATTAAATCGATTGGACATGATTTGGAAAGGTACACACCTCTCTATAAAAGGTCTCGCAACTGACAGTCAGTCTGTATCAGAGTAAAAGCCAAGAGGTCAAAGAAACTGCCTGCAGAGCTCAGGGACAGGATTATTGCAAGGCACAGATCTGGGGAAGGCTACAAAGAAAAAAAAAAAATAATATGTTTGCTGCACTGAAGGTTCCAAAAAGCACAGTGGCCTTCTCACATGAAAGCCCACAGAGAATCCTTCAGGGGCTTTTTCTGAAAACTAAGAGGGCTTTCAGGTGTTTTGCACTGAAGAGAGGCTTCTGTCTAGCCACTCTGCCATAATGCCCAGAGCTGCAGTGATATTGTCCATCTAGAACTTTTTCCCATCTCCATACAGAACATCTGGAGCTCAGTCAGAGTGACCATCAGGTTCCTGGTCACCCCTTTACTAAGGCCCTTCTCCCCTGATTGCTCAGTTTTGCCTGGCGACCTCTTGGAAGAGTCCTGGCTGTGCCAAGCTTCTTCAACTTGAGAATTATGGAGGCCACTGTGCTCTCAGGAACCTTCAGTACAGCAGAATTTATTTGTATAGTAACTTTGCCATTATGGGGTACTGAGAGTAGATTAGCTGCAGTATGAGGCTGTAATATAACAAAAATGAAAAAAGTGAAGGAGGTCTGAAAACACACACACCCCCCCCCCTTTAAGGTGACGTGGCTACGGGCAGATGGAACCACAGCATACAGCTGATTCTAATACCCTCTTAACGTCAGTTGTCTTAAAGGCTTGTAGATTCTACACTTTGGCAAATAAAAAGATCAGTGTGTACTGATAACTGGAGGAATCTCAATACAATTCCTTTTGACAGATGGTACACCAACACTGTTTGACTATGCATTATATGTCACTTCAGTTTTTAGGGATGACATTGTGTACTCAAAGTCATATTTGAATTACATTCCAGGGCAGGAAGCAGATTTAATCCACCAAACAATGATTGTCAGCACCAGCAGTCAGGACAGGTCTGTGAATAAACTGTAATTTGGCCTTCATTACTGAGCAAAATTAGGTAAACATAACATGTCCGGTTTAAAAGAACAACTCCACAGAAACCGGTCTCTGGGAATGCTTAGTCAGCTGTTACACTGAACTACAGCCCAACCACATGCTGCTGCCACAGATATAAACCAGAACAAGAAGCTGTGTCTGCCTTACATCATACCAAACCCAAAAAATGGCAAAGACTACAACTCCCAGCATGTTCTACAGTCCTTTGAGCTCAAAAGCACCACAACTGCCAGCAGCTCCTAATGAAAGGAAATGGGCCAGTTTACACCCTAGATGCCTGCACTGCCCACTTTATAACAACTAATCACTACAGGCTCCAAATGTATGCAAAAGTGCACTTATTCTTTCTGCCCCTTTATCCTGACCTAACTAACCCACCCTCCCCCTCCACATCTCTATACTTACTTCAAACCTACGGCCACCTCCTCCAGTAATGGTTTACATCCAGCGCCACCAGTCTCACTGTCCAGCTCAAAAGACTGTGGGGTTGTGTCCTGAGGATGGACACAAAGGGAAGCAGTCCTATAGAATCCTATGACGCTGTAATGCACAAATATGGACAATATGCAAACAAACACTGAAGGCCACAGATGCATGTGTGGAGGTGGGTGAGAGGGACTGGGTCAGACCAGGACAGAGTAAGACATCGTTCCCATAGAGGCATACTACAGTATACATCTGTGAAGGGCTGCGTTTACCAGCATGGGGACGCACTGTTCCACACACAATGAGCAGGCAATCCCACTGAGGACAACTGGGATGCAGCAGCTACCTTCAATTTGACATCCATGGGTGCATGTCCTTCACACCGTCTACCTGGGCTGTGCATGCGCAAGGATGTAAAATTGCGCATGTGCAGCTGCTGCGTCCCAACTGACTTCAATGGGCCTGCCTGCACAGAGACGAACAGGACACCTATGTATGTAAATGCAGCCCTCCACAGGCTTACGCTGTACTATCAAAAAAAGAATAAAAAGGGCGCACTGTCCTCATGCATTACCGTACTAAAAGAGGAAATTGATAAACAAATGGATACTCACAAACCAATAGGTCATAAAAACAGAGAGAGAGAGCCACAATAAATGGTCCCAGGTAGCAGGGATCCTGTAGTGGAAAGTGCTAACCCGTTTCGTGAGTCGAGCTCCTTTCCACAGAGCTGAAATGCTATACATGTGGATGGTCAAAGAGGGGACCAAATGATAAGGGAGACCCCACCTCATGCCCTCCATATGAGAAAATAGGGGCGGAGCCTGCCAATTAGAGCTATTGATTGTGGCTCTCTCTGTTTTTATGACCTATTGGTTTTGACCCCCTTCTTTCTTTCCCTCTCTCCCCCCTACAGGAGTTCTAACCCTCCCCAATCCAAAACTAAGAGAAACCGTTTCCGGCACATCAATAGTTTTAACCTGTACTGCAGCTTGTTTAAAAGGGATGAGATATGAGGTCTTGTGCAGGTGTTGCAGAGATTTTTTTTTTTTTTTTTTTTTTAAATCTTGCCCTAATATTTGGTTCAAGCAAATAATCAGTATACAGGGATGTGCAATTCATATCACCTGACGCCCGAGCCATGTAGTTCTGGGCGCTGGGCAGGTAGTTTTTTTGGGACTTTAGCCCATGTCAGGTGAAAGCATTTGGGCGGCAGCGCTGCTGCCCGATTGCTTCCACACAGCCCACAGTGCCAGCCGCCACCCCCTATATCTCCTGGGCCCATCTGCAGGCCCGGGCCAGTGGGTGCCGGCGGTATTTCGGGATGCAGTTCTGACCCAGAAGTGATGTGACGTCATTTCCAGGTCCCCGTTGTCAGATTCCCGGCCATCGAGGCCGAGAATGAATGTAATGCAGTGTGATGTGCACTGCATTACATTCAAGTGGGCACAGGGGAGATATCCGGAGTCTTTTAGACCCTGGATGTCTCAAGAAAAGAGAACCTGTTACCAAAATCATCACATAGGGCCCTTTTGTCCACTATGTGATAAAAAAAAAAGTTAAAAGTAAAAAAATATTTTTTTATCTTTAAAAAAAAAATGTAAGTTGCACCATAGCATATAACCCCCCCCCCCCAAATTTGTAAAGGTCCCCCCACATATGTACGCACGAATATAAAAGCACATGCTGGGGTGCCTACACATGAAAACGACAATTGCGGTACACATAACATATCACACACCAGAGCAATAATTCTAGCACCAGACCTCCACAACGCTAAACTGATGAACTACAAGGAGCTTTAAAAGCGTCACCTATAGAAAATATAGGGTACTAAAGTTTGGTGGCGTTTCATGAGCACACGCAAATTTAAGGTTTGATAAGTTGGATATCTATTTACTCATTGCAACCTCAACTTTTATATTTTACAAAAAAAAACTGGATAATTTATTGCTTTTTGTGCCCTAAAATTAACTTAAGTGTATTTTTTTACTGCAATTTTGGTTTCCTAGACCTTTGTGATAATATCGTGTGACATAAAAAATTGGAACTATGGCTATTTTATTCTCTAGGGTCTCTGTTTTCCAAAAATACAAAATGTGGGGGTTTTATATAATCTTCAGTCTTTAAATGATTTTTCAAACATATGCAAAAACCGCAAAAATTGCTCTGGCAGCGAAAGGGATAAAGGATAAGCCCGACACTCCCCTTTCCTGAGGAGCAGGCAATCGGTGCTCATTACACTGCAAGGTCTCTCCCCGCCCTGCTAGTCTGTGGGGGCGGTGCTGGAGACTGGCAGGGATGGGAGGAAGAGATATACAGCACAAATGTTAAAAGTATTACCCGTTTAAGTCGCCATAAAGCCCCTTTTGTTTTTTAAAAGCCCCAGACATTCCATAAAGCACCTCAGATTTAAATACGGTTTTGGTTAAAATGTATTTTGTTTTATCAGGACAAGTAAACTGTCAGGAGGGACAAGTAGATTGGGACACCGATTTAGTCCCTGAACAAGTATTTTTTTTATTCTACTCACATAAGGATTAATTTACAAAGATTTGCACAATGATTAGGAACTTTATTTTCCACCATTTCAATCACTTGAGACTGAAAATAACAGTCACTGACCATAAGGATCCTTATCATGGCGATTAGCTTTGTGAGCTGATAGGGTTTTAAAAGCAAAACTACAAGGGCGGTTTAATCTTCGTTAACTTTAATTTATAATCTTGTAAATGTTGAATACAAAGTAATCTAGGAACAGGTTTCCTCAGCAAACTGGAAACATCCACAAACATTCAGCCTTCCTAACCTACATATCAGTAAAGATACAGCCAATGACTTGGAGCCATCTACACTGACAAGTCTACATGCATCTGGAAGCTGAATCAGCAACTGGACACCCATGTAAGCTGTCAGACTTCCCTCCGATAAGCATAGATGGGACATAAACCCTTTAAAGGAGAGCTCCAGTCACAATGGAAGTACTTTTGCCATTTATTTTGCTTGAGACTTACTTCAATACATTAAAATCACTTTATCGTATCCAAGAACGTGTACAGCTAATCTACAGAATACAATGGGGAGGATTCTGAACTGCATGATATGGAGTGGGTAGTTCACAAACCAAAGCATTAAGACATGATCAAAAAACAGCTTCAGAGCAAAAGATTTATGAAAATAATCTTTCCAATCTTTGAATAGAACGAGGACAGTTATATCATTTTTATTTCATAAATTTGTAATTTTCGTCTTTTGGCACCCTTAAAAACGGAGCTCCACCAAAAAGAGGAAGTTCAGCTTTAAGGACTGCTCCCCATTAAGGATTGGCACCTTTGGGGAGTGTGGGGGAGTGGGTACCCGAATTTGACAGGCACCAGCTCCCACTTCCGTTCCTAACGGAAGCGGAAGGTGTACTCCCTCCCTGTAGTCTTTGGGACATGTGACAGGTCCCAGAAGACTACAGGACCATTCACAAAGCGCAGCGCTACTCCCGTATGCGCAGTGGGTACCCGGCTGTGAAGCCACAAGCTATCACAGCCGGGTGCCCACACTGGAGATGCCAGCATCCTGGAATACAGGACGACCGGTGAAATGAGCTGCGGGGGACACACCACGGGACCGAGGGACAGGTAAGTGGCTGTTTTTTTTTTTTTTTTTTTAAAAAGTCAGCAGCTACAGTTTTTGTAGCTGCTGATTTTTATTTTTTAATAGATTGAGTGGAACTCTGCTTTAAGCTGGCCATACATGCAACTTTCATTTTTTACAATTATAAAAAATAAAAAAAAAAAAAACACTTTGGTTTTTATTTATGTGATGATTTTTTGCTGACAGGTTCTCTTTATTGAGGCTTCCAGGGTCTAAAATACCCTGGATGTCTCCTCTGTGCTCCCCTGAATGTAATGCAGTGCACATCGCACTGCATTACATTCTTTTCCAGCTTCCATGGCCGGGAATCTTTCAACGGGGACCCGGAAGTGACATCATAACATCACTTCCAGGTCAGAACAAGAAGGGGAGCAGACGTGTACACTCTCCTCTAGCCAACAGCGGTGGGCTGGCCCTGGGCCTGCAGATGGGCAAGCGGAGCCTGGGAGACCTCACGAGGGGAGAGGCTGGCACTGTGTGGAAGCAATCGGGCGGAAACACTGCCACCCGAATGTTTCCACCTGGCAGGAAAGCCCGCTGCTTGCCCACAGCAGGGCTAAAAAGGTAGAAAAAAAAACTACATGTCCCGGGCATCAGGTGATAGGAATCAAACATCCCTGATTGTGTAATATATAGCCAGCCTTAAAAAAGAAGACAGTAAACTACCGTATTTTTCGCCGTATAAGACGCACCTGACCATAAGACGCACCTAGGTTTTAGAGGCAGAAAACAGGAAAAAAAAAAATTCTGAACTAATGGACTGCAGACACAGTACAGGGGATGACCAGAGACTGCGGACACAGTACAGGGGATGACCAGAGACTGCGGACACAGTACAGGGGATGACCAGAGACTGCGGACACAGTACAGGGGATGACCAGAGACTGCGGACACAGTACAGGGGATGACCAGAGACTGCGGACACAGTACAGGGGATGACCAGAGACTGCGGACACAGTACAGGGGATGACCAGAGACTGCGGACACAGTACAGGGGATGACCAGAGACTGCGGACACAGTACAGGGGATGACCAGAGACTGCGGACACAGTACAGGGGATGACCAGAGACTGCGGACACAGTACAGCTGATGACCAGAGACTGCAGACACAGTACAGGGATGACCAGAGACTGCGGACAGTACAGGGGATGACCAGAGACTGCGGACAGCACAGGGATGACCAGAGACTGCGGACAGCACAGGGATGACCAGAGACTGCGGACAGCACAGGGATGACCAGAGACTGCGGACAGCACAGATGACTGCTGACCTTTGGAGAGGTGGGGAGCGGGTACCTGAATTTGACAGGTACCCGCTCTTACTTCCGCAGAGTTTTTGTTTGATCTTACCTGTTCCTCGATCCAGCCGCGCGCTGTCTTCCCGGCTTCTGTAATGGCGCTCGGCATGACAGCCGGGTGCCCAGTGCGCATGAGCGAGAAGCACTTGCGCTTTGTGATTGGTCCGGCGGCTTCTGGGATCTGTCATGTGTCCCAGGTACCGCCTTACCATTCACAAAAAGCACCGCTTCTTGCGCATGCGCACTTGGCACCCGGCTGTCATGCCCAGTGCCCACACTACAGAATCCGGGAAGACAGCACGCCGGTGGATAGAGGAACAGGTAAGGTCCCGCTGCAGAGCTGAGCGGCCGGCCCGGTATTCTGACACGGCCGCGGTGGAAATACCGGACCGGCCGCTCCATATTCGCCTTATAAGACGCACTGACATTTCCCCCCCAGTTTTGGGGAAGAAAAAGTGCGTCTTATACGGCGAAAAATACGGTATATCCTTATTCTCCAAATAGAATTCATATACATCCACTGCTTAATAGCCCTGTGATTGATTTTTCATGAAATTGTTTCTTACTGCGTTTCTCTGCCCTTTCGTAACATTTGCTGTAAGCTACCAAACCTCCCCTTGTCCCCCTCACTTCCATTGTGTGGAACAAGCAGTTCATTGCCCTGGGCCAACTACACATCTCATAGTCAGTATTCAATATTAGAAGAAAACGAGAGAATGACTACATTCTTACACATGGTGGGACCACGGAGAACGAACATAGCCACCTTGGAACAAGTCGGATCACTGCACCAAAAAAAAAAGGAATTTGGAGAAATGTGCTGATCTGAGCAGTGTGATCCATGAAAGATCATGTAAATTAGACCATAAAATGGAGAAAACTGAAGGTGTTATGTCATGAGAGAATAGAGGCTGCCCATGCTGAGAATGCTAGTTTCTGGGCTGTCAAGCAGAAGCTTAGTTTTCAATTCTGTCTGAGTTTGTGATCCAGGATAAATACAGAAATAAGGGCACACATTTACAGCATGTCTGTTCTGGGTCTTTAACTCAAAAAGTACTAAAACCAGACACAGCCAGGCAACTGGCATTTACAAAAGGAGGTCAGCAATGGCAGCTCCCATACTTCTCTCATGACAAAATAATTCTGAACCACCGAGGGCCACAAAAAGAGTTAGGGAAACGCATGTGTCCTATAAAACTCAGTTTGACATTAAAGAAACGTAGTCCCCTTACTGCTGGTGCCCCCCTACCAGCGCCGCCATGTTTGATGGCCTGACGCCTGCACAGATGTGCCAAAGGGCCATCTCTGGCCTTTGGGACTTGGCAGAGCCCTGTGCAAAGACTGAACAGAGGTCCTGTACACGCTTAACTGATTTAAACAATCTAGAACCAGATCTAAACAATTTGTTTTTTGGGGTGAAGGTCAGCTTTAAAAAGGGAAACCTGTAATGGGAGAACTGCAGGCTGCCAGGGACTTCTTCTGAAAATGCTGGATAACAATGGCTATAATGCTCTGTGATAAAGAATGGACAAAAAGTTCATTTCTAGAGACACTATACAAATGTCTTTACTCACCTTCCCCAGAGTCTCTTGTAGGAAGCTCCTGAAATACACAGGCATGGACATGATACCCTTCTGCTTCGCATAACACAATGCTGGGATCCCAAGAAGGAAAATCGCCAACCCGCACCATTATAAAAATGGGGACAGGGAGGAGCTTTCTAAGCCCTGAGAGACTTTTCTTCCATGAGCTAGCCATAGATGTGGCAGTAAAACCATGGCTCATCCACTTGCTTTTACCCCCTTCTGGCCAACTACGTGAATGAGCGCTTAGAATGGGCTGCCATAAATGCTTCAGTAAAGCGTTTCCCAGTCAATCTCTTCCGACAGGAATATTTGATCCATAGCAGACAACACATTCAACTGATATGCCACACAGAGGGAATGAGAATTTTAATTGTTAAAATAGAATCATAACTGCAACCCTAAATTATCGATCGCATCTGTTTCCCCCCCATAACCTTATAATCTGATCGATCTCAATTTGATAGTAAATCAGAAAAAAAGTATCTGAGTCGATGACTGATTAAAAATGATTGATAATATTTCGCCCTGGCAGAATGACTTCGCATTATTGAATCTGATCGAAATAAAGTCTAAATCGATCAGAACAAAAAGGTTTGACTGTAAGATTGTGGATTTGATGGTTTTGAATGAATTGCAATGTCTATTGCCACCATAATACATAGTTGCTGAGGCAATGTCATCTGCTCTGGGGTCCAACTCCTCTAGCTTTGTTCTCATAGAATTTATATGGTGGTGGGTAGGTCTGGGAACAAAAATGTAGCAATCTCACTACCAGAGTCCTGAGGCTCCTACTCCAGCCATTAAAAAACAAATTGTCCAAATTCAAAATACCATTCCGAGAGGTATGCAACAAATTTCAGGAACCTGATTGCAGCCGCTTTACACGGCATTAATTAGAACAATGTACCTCAAGGCACATGACTGCTGATCTATCAAGGTAGTAAGCCTGGTTCCCAGGAAGCCGGCATTGCTCTGCAGAGAAATGTTGCAGCCTCTTGAGAACCAGTGGAAGCCTTCAGTTCCACTTCACCTAATTAATACTGCATGAATAGAGGCTGTTTTCTGAGCAAAGGGGGGCAGGGCAAGGCAAGAGCGGTACCAGAGCCAAGAATCGGCCACAGGACAGCGCACTGCAGTACAAGAATCTATACCTGCACTCAGCAGAAACTCTGCAATGCTTTCATCAGAGAGCACACAGGAGAGCATCATCTGCACTGCACAACGCACACCTGCATTTCTGGAAGAGGAAAAACCCTTCCAATCCAGCCCATAATGATCAATGGCCTGGAAACAAAAAGGGCAAAGAATGGCTTTATGAATGATCTTGTCAACTATGTCTGATGTATTTCTTTAAAGCATGGTTACTAATTAACACAGAACTAGTGTTTTCAAGATATGGGGACACCGAAAAGGGCTACAGATACAATACAGGTCTTTATGGAGGTGTTCAAACAGGAAAAGATTAAAGAACGGATATATTCTATAGGGTATTTGTGTGATAGATATATATATATATATAAAATTACACATAGTGTGCAAAAATCTGAGGCAGGTGTGAAAAAATGCTATAAATTATGAATGCTTTCAGAAATAGAAGTGTTCATTATTATTATACAAGATTTATATAGCGCCAACAGTTTGCTCAGCGCTTTACAATATAACGGGAGACAATATAGCAACAATACAGTTCAATACAAGAGGGATAGGAGGGCCCTGCTCCTTGGAGCTTACAATCTAAGAGTTGGTTCATTTGATTTTCATTTTGTTAATGGCTAAAAATAAACAGAAGAGATATCCAAATCAATATTTGGTGTGACCACCCTTTGCCTTCAAATCAGCATCAATTCTTCTAGGTACCATTGCACACAGTTTTTGAAGAAACTTGGTAGGTAGGATGTTTCAAAGATCTTGGAGAACTAGCCACATATCTTCTGTGGATATAGGCTGCCTCAAATCCTTGTGTTTCTTCATGTAATCCCAGACTGACTCCATGTTGTTGAGATCATGGACTCTGGAGGCCAAAACATTTCTTCCAGGACTCGTTCTTTACTCTTAAGTTCTTAAAAGAAGTATGGGAATAGGTTTTCTTTTTTAAATTATACCGACCTAGGTGGATGCAGCCTCGCTCCGATGCTGCATCTGTCCCCCCACCGGCTCTAAGGGCGAGAACTGAGCAATCGGACACCGCTGATCGTTCAGTTCTTCCTGCCGCTCTGAGCGGACAGCGGAAACCATCAGTCACCGCTGTCTGCTTTGCCCTCCCCCAGCGCTCACTAGAGTGCCGAGCTGTGGAGGGGGAAGGAGCAGCTGGCCCAGGCTTTCAGTGGCTCGCTGAGAGGCCAACCCAGGTGTAGTTCAGGGATCTTTACCCATTCTGGACCGGCTGAGTGAACTGCACTCCCGTGATTCACAGGAGAAGTACAGCCAAACGAGCTTTGACTGTAATTCTCCTTTAATGATATTGACTGTATGTCTGGGGTTGTCCTGCTGCAGAAAAAATTTGGAGCCAATCACACACCTCCCTGATGGTATAGCATGAGTATCTGCCTGTGCTTCTCAGCATGGAGGACACAATTGACTGAACAAATCTCCAACTCCATTGGAAATGCAGCACCAAACTTGTAAAGGAACCTCCACCATTGTTCACTGTTGCCTGCAGACACTCATTAATGTACCGCTCTCCAGCCCTTCACAAACAAACTGCCTCCTGCTATAGCCAAATATTTAAAATTTTGACTCCTCAGCCCAGAGCACCTGCCATTTTTCTGCACCTCAGTTCCTATGTTTTCATACAGAGTTGAGTCACTTAGCCTTGTTTCTGCATCCTATGCACGTGGAAGTGATGGTTTGGCCCCCGAAGAACCCTGATCAACATGAAGTCTGTCTAGGATTACATGGAGACAAAAGAATTTGAGGCAGCCTACAGCCACAGAAGATCTGTGGTAAGTTATCCAAGATTTGAACCTTCCTGCTGAGTTCCTTCAAACACTGTGTGAAAGTGTACCTAGAAGAATTGATGCTGATTTGAAGGCAAAGTGTGGTCACCCCAAATATTGATTTTTGAAAATAAAAAAAAGATTTATATATCAAACTCAATCTGTGTCTATATGTGTGCTGCATTAATTAAAAAAACAAACACAAAAAACAAAAGAACCGAGGATCAATTTTTTGATGCACTGCGTTGAACTGTCCATTAGGGGGAGCCCCTGCTGGGTCAAATCAGACTCTGGGCTCTCACAGGCAAGCAAGAGCTAAGAGTTGTTACTCATACATGTAATAAAAATTATATATTCAACAGTAGATTGATATGGTTTGATTGGCTCTTCTTCCAGGACTGACTGCCCTTTTTCACATGAATCACAATGCAGTGGATTTCTGGAGAACACAATCCTATGACACAATCTTCTTTTGTATGATTGCACTGTTATCTGTATAGACAGTATTTCATAAAGTGAGAAGTTTGTGCTCATCATTTTCATTGAAAATCAAACCGCAGACAAGTGTATGGGAATTCACAGAGCGTAGAAGATTATTGAGCTTTCATGGGATTCCTAATCATTGCAGCTCTAGATGCTCTTTAGCACAATCACATTTAAATACTGAAACAAAAAAACAATGTTCTGATCCAAAGCTTCCAGCAGGTTCCAGCACAGCAATCTGAACCACCCCATGATACAACTAGAGCAGTCTGTTTTGTATAGGAAGGAGGGCCCCGGCAAACAGCAGGTTAACCCAGAAGTGACGCAGAACAAGTGCGAAAAGAAGCCGACAAATTCATGCGGGTGCTGTAACGGTTACTGTGACACTCACCTATTCATTCGACCTACGCACAGAATGAATAAAAGGAGGGAGGCAGAGAAAGTGCTGATTGGGCTCTGAAATCACAAGACAAGCAGCAGCGGGAGTGGAAATTTCCCTTCCTTTTTCAGTGAGTGGCATTACCAGGGTCTTATTTCCATTTCAATTGTAGGGAGGCGGCACATCACAAAAGCAGCCTGGAACATTCAAAGGAAGCCACGGCCCCCCCTCTTAAAGCACTCGTTCTGGCTAGCAGCAGCTCTGGCCCCTAGAAGAACCAGTTCAGACATCCCTGCTCAGCATACAAGAATGATAATACTGCCCATAGCTGTGGCATTGTTGGGAATGTGACATTTGCAGGCAATATCACACTGCAGGCACGCTTGGATCCTATTGCACACAGATATAAAAATAAACCATCAAGCATGTTGGGGGTGTAAGGTTATACCCCAGAAGGTTGGGATCACCTGTGGTACAGGTCAAACTTTACAAAGTCAGAGCTGCTGATGGTTACAAATGAACAACAGGATTCAGCTCTAGTGGGTTTAATTTTACAGATCAAATGGAGGTAAATGCAATCATTACTGTATACCTGTTCCCTACACAGTGGAGCAAGGTATAAATGGGGATGGCATCTTTGGGAACTGGTTAAACAAGAGCTACAATAAACGCATTAGCCTCATTCCCTAGGTTCTTGCAAAGGGCCATGTTATGCACCTAGGGAGTGCCAGGTGTTAATGCAGCCAGCCTGTAAAAATCATTGACAGGCTGAAACTCAGATTATACAGATCTTTCCACCCATTGGTACAGAAATGGAGGCACGGTTCAGTATTCCAGAGTTTTGCATATGTCCCTATAGGGATGTAAACATTGGGATGTGTGGAAGATCTGTACAGCTCCTGAAACTCGGCCTGTCATTGATTTTTACAAGCTGGCAACGAACACCTGTCACTCCCCAGGCACATAATCCAGAGAGTAGTCAATGAGGCTTTATTCCTCAAACAATTTTTGCTGTTAAGCAAGCCACAGATAGCCCAAATCTGATCAAACCCTTACCAACAATCATTTTGTACATATGTATGGTCATATTCTAGGAATACACGCCGTCATGTAATGGAGGCGATCCTACACACAAAGATATTCAAGCATGTACCATTGACTCAAAAAGTCCCTTCTATTACTCTCAGGCTCCTCCAAATGCCTTTTTTTGGGCTACGATGATCTAACTTATGTTCATTCTCTATGGTCTCACTGTATGTAGGTAGCCATCCTTTCTTGCTCACTCCCGAGATGGACTATGGGATTTGTAGTGTGGATAGAGCAGTGCACTAATCATTCCAAACAAAGGGAAGAGGGAAATGGAGAGGTTTCAGATTTCATAGAGAATGTTACAAAAAAACAGAACACCGTAAGAAAAGATTCCCTAAAAACAGAAGTAGTGGATGTGCATGGACTATTTTTGCAGAATAAGGATATGGTTTAATGTCAGTTTAAAGCGATCGTAAAGCTTTTTTTATTTTATTGAAATAACAAGCATGCTATACTTACCTGCTGTGTGCAGTGGTTTTACACAGAATGACCCCGAACCTCCTCTTCTCGGGTCCCTGCCGATGCTCCTGACCCCACCCCTCACCGAGTGCCCCCTTCTGCTTTAACCACTTTAAGGAGATACAAATATTGTTTTTTAGTGGGTGATCATTAAGGGTCCATTCTTACCTTTTCAGTGCACTGCGTTGGGGGAATACATGTCTTAACAAGTGTACACACACATTATGTGTATGAGCACCTTGCAGTGCCATTGTCAAGGGCACCTCAACACATTAACAGAATACACCTCTGATGCACATGCTTTGCAGCACACCACAGCACATACCA
Organism: Staurois parvus; assembly: GCF_062004578.1. Classification (NCBI taxonomy): domain Eukaryota; kingdom Metazoa; phylum Chordata; class Amphibia; order Anura; family Ranidae; genus Staurois; species Staurois parvus. The sequence continues at coordinate 1,856,972 of NW_028318108.1, read as the reverse complement.
TGTGTCGAGGTGCACTGTTTCGGAAAAAATAGTGCCTGTCCAGAATCCTTTCTGGTGCATTGGCAGTCCATTTATTTGCATGAGTGCATGTTAACGCATGACATAGTGTGTGCATTATTGCGCCAGAATGGACAGGTGTAAATGGTCCCCTTAGGGCGAGAAATGCAGTCCAGATGTGTTTTGACTGCACATTTTTGATGCATTTTTCTCCCCTTCATCTTAAATAGGGATATGTGCATTTCAGTGTGTTTTTGATGCATTCCGGTGGTGGTGTGAACAAGGTCATTGGAACCCATATAGCCTACTGTCCATGTGTTTTTGATTTAAAAAAAAAAAAAAAAAAAACGCACTGGACTGCTTGTGTGAACCAGCTGTTAATATCCATATTTGTACTTAAGCAGGCTGAGCTATCATACAAAATATCCAGCTTGTATAATGACAACAATCGACAACATCTCCTGCAAGACAAAGGACTTGAGCCATCATAAATTGTTAAACTAACAAATTAAAACCACTCATCTGCTTATGACCCCTCTGAGGGGTAACATGTACAATGAACAGGAACTGCAATCCTAGATCTCACCTGCAGAGCTGCCATTAGTCAGATCCGGTACCATGCTGTAATCAGATATAGTGGTGCTCTCTTTCTGTACGTTCGTACTGGAATGACTGATCTGACATCAGTCTGTCCACCGATATTGTGGTAAATGGATATCCACACAACATGACCCTTCAACAAAACCACCCAAAGAAAATCTAAGAGCTCATACACACTTACACATTATGGCAATGCACCTACTCTACATGCAGCAACAGTCATTGTGAATGGCACCCTAAAACCACCTGCAGTAGAGCCCACAATAGTAGACCACCCCAGCAAATACACTGCTTTGTAACATGCTGCATTAAAAAAAGGGTGCACATTTATCATCCCTTGTGGTGCGCCGGCAGTCCATTCACAATGAACAGGTTGTCTTGATCCAAAGCACGTCAAAACTAGTGCTAACATGGTGCAATGGAAAGGATAAGGGGCCCCAATTACGCTGTACAGTATAAAAATGTGCAACAAGGGCATGCAGATTTCATAATCTGTTAGCAAAAGTATACCTTTGGTACACTTTAGTCCTCTTAATATAAATCAGGCAATACGATCTCACTATACCTCCACCTTCCCAAAAAGAGCTGGAGACCTCAGCTTTCTGTAGTAATCTTACATGTGTGTTGCAGTAATGTGTGCCAAAACCTGCGGATTAATGCTCCATATATAAGAATGCCCAGAGCAGTTCCATGATCTCAAGCATTGAGGCGTGCTGATGCACTGCCTTACTACGTACCAAAAGAACAAACATGTAATATACTGAAGTTCCAAGTAATTAAATGTGCTTTTCCCTCCTCTATTTTCACCTGCTGATCCTGACATTAACACCTTTCCTGTCCTAGGGTGACAATGCTTACTCACTGTATTTATGAAGTAGCAGCATTGTCTCCCTAGGCTGCTCACCTGATTTGAACTTCTACCACGTCCACCTCTCCATAACACGGGAGAAGGTATTATGTAGTCCACAGAAGAGAGCAGGAAAGGCAGATAACATGGTTTGAGATTTCAGTTCAGTGAAAAGGAATTTATAAGATCGCTGGACATCTGGCAGGATCAGAAAGCACTTTTCTGTTTTTAAACATTACACAACTCTGTCAATGTATCTGATGTAAAGATATGCTACGTGTAGGGATACCTTAACCCTCAAACAGTCTGAAAATTTTCTTTTTTTTTTTTTCCAGAATAAAAACACAATACACAAAAATGTTTAAATCCCAAACTATCACGAAAGGGTTGCAATAGATGCTCTCATTTATATAATGGAAATGCAGGTTGCCTCGCCTCCCCCTTCCATTGGGATTTCCTTCTAAATAAATGTACAGCTGCAGCTACCTCTGTTCCTGGGGGAAGATCTACAGAAATTATATTGAAAGGCAAGCTGATAACCCTTGCTAAGAGGGCAATTACACGTATAACTAATAGAAATAAAAAAGGGGCCATAACATAAAGCCCAACTCTGGGAAACTTTAAAAGCATCCCTTGCAGTGGGACTGTACCCATTAAGGTCTGGGGGACACAGAAAAGCAGATTTACTTTGATCATGTGTTCTTCCCCGCTACTAGTCTGGTCACCATATCATCTTTCCCCATGCTTCACCAGCCTAGGATCCTGACAACAAGACCAGACTGCATTGGACGTAAGGGTGCTAAAGGACAGTCTACTGATGGGGTTTGGGGGGAGCACCATCTTCTGGAGGAATGGAAGATCAGTTCTCCTCTACACCAGCAATTCACAACCAGGGTGCCCAGGCACCCTGGGGTGCTTTGAGATTTCTTCAGGGGGTGCCTTGGTGAATTGTCTAAAAATTGCCCAAAACTTTTATACAAGCAAGCGGGTGGAACAAGCCTGCCTTTTAGTTACACAAAAGGTAGATTTTCATTGTGCACCATTACAACCTTCTAGCCGCCGGATTCCTGACAACCAATGACATCAGTTGATAAAGAGTATGTTGGTTGGTTGCCCAGCATCATAGTTTGACCCTCTCCTGCCCCTTTCATTCAGTCCTGGGGTCACATTAGCTCAGTGATGGAAAATTAACTGAGGGGAGAGAGAAACATTGGAATACTAGTCAGTACCAGTGTGCAAAAGTGTATTTGCTTTGGAAGAATAAATCACCTCTAATGTTGGGTGTCCTATGTGTGTGGATGTTGCTGCATTATATAAAACTATTAGAATAGTTTTTCACATTTTAGAATTTAAACGGTGCCTTGGAACTGTCCATAATTTTAAAGGGTGCCTTGACTGCTAAAAGGTTGAGAAACACTGGTAAATAACCCTTACACTGTGGGTGCAACCCCATTGCAAAAGAACATTTTATAGTTTCTCAGAGTTGTACTTTAAACCAGAACAACCAACCCCCCCCAACCAAAACAAAAAAAAACAAAAAAAAAAACGTACTTACCTTCTCAGACAACAGTGACTTACCTCTGAAGAAATCCTTTCCTGCCCTGACCTCACTTGCACAGTAACTCCCCATAGACTTGTATTATCCCCACTACAGCCCCATTCAAATCTATACAGTACCCAACACAGAGGATGTACAGGACCTCAATCAACCAAAACAACACAAAGAAATTGTACATTTCCATAAATTGCAAGACTTTACAAAACATGGAGCATAGTGCTTTGTTTGTTTATTGGAGGTCTTTCTTGCTAGCGGCCTAGCTAGTCAGTCATCTGCTACAAAGAACATTATGAAACCATTATACAGGATTTTAGATTTTCTTCTGCAGCAGTGTTGATCACAGTTAAATAATTTGTGGTTTGCCGCCTTAAAGCCCTACAATAGTTTAGTATGGGTGTGGTTACCTCTATGCCCTCTGATAAGCAAAAAGATTTCTGCAGCAGTTGTGTCCTGCTGGAAAAGAACCACACTGCTAAACAGGTTAGACTCAACAATAATTGTGGCCAACAAAAAGTGGACTGAAGATGGAAAACATCTTTAACAATTAAAGGATTTAAAAAAAAAAAAAAAAAAAAAAAGTACAAAAAACATCACTTTTACTAACACCCAAAAATCAATTATAAACACAGCTTTAGCTGCCCAAATGTATAAACAACAGGTTGCATGATCGACAATACAGTATATACACACACTGATGTTTCCCTCATTGGCTAACATTTCCTATTTTAACTGTTTGGAATTCCAGCTTACATTTCCAGGCCCTGAACATTGGTGACAACCCATACACAGGTCAATTACTAGTACAGAAGGCCTAAAACAACCTTTGTCATCATTTCATTTGGCTAGACTTCTCTTTTAATATGCCTGCATCTCAGCAAATTAAGACACAGCCCACAGATCCCAAACAATACTTACAAGTAGCATACACTGGAAATGGATAGTTGCTCAGGTTGTTTGGTATTCTGCATTCATCTTTCTTAAACCATAAAAGTCATGCAGCCCTACTGTTCCCCAGAGGATATGACAGCCTCGTCTAGGTTCAGATTTTATTTCATTCCTTTATAATGCCCTCTCTACAGGCATCTTCTGTCATATGGCAAAGAAGAGATGCATATGTACCTCATAACTAGGCCACAGAAGTGACCGTCAACCAGCAGACCTCCCAACTGCCATGGAAATAGAAGTTCCAAAATGCCCTGCCAATGTTTAGATGAACCTATACAGTCTTTGGCTTGCTGAATCTTGGAATGCCAGCTGGAAATCCACTGGTAGTCTCTCAATGGCCTGCAAGAATGAGCGATTAACACATACACACAACTCTAAAGGCATAAGAGGGATGTCTTCATTCATTACCAAAAATACTGGAGTCCATTAACTCCCTTTTCCGTCAGGTGTCTTCTTCTGCACGTCCTGAGACATTTAATTTAAGAACAGTGCTATACAGATATGAGAACATAAGGTCTGTAAGTTGCTGGGTACAGATAAATAAAGAGTGAGAAACAACTTGAGTATATTTATCTGATACAAATAAAAGCAGCAAACAATGACAACCCAACATCTTCATGATTGCAGAGTTGTCCAGACACCAGCATGTGGTGGTCAATCATGGCTAGCTACCAAATTCCATTAACTGAATGCAGTAAAGGAAAACTACTTGTATCATGGAGAAGGAGAAAACGTATACTTGACCGAATGGATTACTATTAAATCAGAACCTGAATTACCCATGCCAGTCCAGGAGAAGTTCAATATCTTGATGTTTTCCAAAACACTAGGATTTCAGCTAGCTGTGAAAACACCATTCTGCAGGTCATATGACCTCGCCACTAAATAATGAAGGGGTTAAAACCACAAACTGGCCATATTTGTTTAGCGAACTGCTTAATGCTATGTAATTAGTGTCCAACATGGCTGCTGCTGAACACATCCACACATTTATCTAGCTACAGTAGGGGTAGAAACTGTCTTAACATTCTAAAAAACAGTGCAGACTAAAAAAGGTCCAACAGGATTGGATTATTTTTTTCTCTAAAATGAGAAGGCGTTGGAGGTGCTCAGTCCTACTTCTCTGCCTACTGGAAGCCATTGCTGAACGGTTTCATTGCAGTCCTTGGCTAATCTCTGTGTATTGATTATGAATGACTAGATCAAAGGATCCCTGGAAATTAGCAGCTTAGCAAGTTTTGTCCAATTTTCTAATGACGTCTGCTGACAAAGCTGTGGTACCCAGGTCACAGTGCTCCACAGTCCACAGAGATTGAGCCTGGCATGAACTGAAAAGCAAAATAATTTTGAGGTGCAGGGACATGGATTCTATTTCTTTGGTGAAGGAACCTTTTACAAAATCGCACTGTGCGGTCGCATTATGGATGAGTACCAATGAAAATAATGTGATATCCTTTGTTTTGTGAGTCTGTGCAACTCAATCACATCAGAAGCCACTCTAGCGTGAACCGGGGCTTAGGCCACAGACATTTACAAATGTAGTTATGAGTCCAGCTGTGGAAAGGTCATTTTACTGTACATGTTTTTCAAGGTAATAAAAGCTAAAAGTTAGTCCACCTTGAAAATTAAGTGCTGAAAAAGAAAACCTGTTATGAGAAAAAAAAAAATAAGGGGCCACCATTGCTGATGACCTCAAATTTCTAGCTGTCTGGCAGTCATGTTGACTTTCTGAATAATATTTTTGGTCTCTATCCCAGAGCAAGCATGCAGCAAGTGAAGTCTAAATTCCTGATCTGCATATTTTCTCCATGGCAGGTACTTCAGTAACTAAATCTGCAGGCAATTCTATATTTTCAGGAGGTGATTAATGACAGCGTCCATAATATGCTAAGCACAAGTTTCCGTTAATGAAAACCCCGGGCTTCCATCCAATGCTGCAAGATACCAAAGCCCAACTTGCAGGAGCAGTGTGAATGCAGAAAGGTGACATGGCTGGCGTGGATCTAGCGCTAATTTTGGGAGTTAGGCAATGAAGGCCCCAGCACCGGACAGGAAGCTCAGCTGTGACAGGTATTAGACATCTTGGAAGCACTGAGCTTCTAAAGGAAATCAACATTGTTCTTACCGAAGCTGGAGCACAGACTGGCAAATCATTTTGGTACCACTTAAAGGGTATTTCTGCTTTGGCTGACACTTTATATTTGTTACATGTTCCCATTAACATAGCAAAACTTAAAAATATTTAATGATTGCTGGTTACCTTTTTAAGTACTTTTACTTGCTTAAAAGTCCTTGCATGCTCTCCCTGCTTTGTGATGGTTAGGAGGGGGTTATGGAGAAATGTTTAAGATACTGTACTGTTCACAGTTCATTATCAGCTGTAAACTAGATCTGAACACGGTCTGTTCTAATAAAGAGTTAAGACTTGTGTGCATTTTAACAAGATATAGCTTAGTGTGGTGACAAGTCACTGTAAGACTGGCCAGAAATTCTTACAATCAGCTATGACACCTTCTCTTTGGAAACATCTAAAGTCATTTTTTTTTAATTTTTATTTAATTTTAAAAAGGTACACAGTGTGAATGGGAACACATTGAACATATAGTGGGGTTTTCTCAGATTTGACTGCATAAGAGGGAATACACATCAACTCCAAACTTTCTACTGTACTGCACTTAAGGGGTTACCAATCCCACAACAGTAAAATCAGTCTGTGTATGCAGTGAAGCATGCTTGTTACTGTGGAACCTAAGGGGTTAATCCTCTGCATTGTGTAAAAAGGCTGTTTGATCCTGACTTCTCTGCCCCTCCTCTTGTTCAAATGTCCAGGCCGATAAGACATACTGAACCCGTAGCCTTTCTGCACATGCTCAGTTTAGTGTGTATTGCTAGAGAGGTTTTTTTTCTCTTGGGAGAGTGCATGTGATAAGCACAGGGCCAATCAGCACTTTCCAGACAGAGGTCAGGGGTTTTGCATTCTCCTAGAGCAGAAATAAAACTCCTCCTACAAGCTTTAACCAGTGCTCTGCTGAAGTCACAAGACTGCTCTAACTGCTGATGAGAAAAAGGTATTTAGCAGTTTATATTTACTAAACTAATTGCACTTCCATTTTCTGTTTCCTGTGGGAGACCAGATATCATGAATGCAGGGTCCCGAGTTTAGTAAAACTAACAATACTTGGACTCCAAACTTTCTACTTTACTGAAAGAAAGACATGTCCACACCTTAGCTCACCTACAGGCCCACAAACGGCACTGGAAATCTGGAACCCCTCAACCAATGAGGACTTAACCATTGTTAGGCTCCATGCACACTAGCGTTTATTGTTTTTTCAAGCTCCTAGAAGCGATCAGAATTTTTTTTTTTTCTGCTCCTAGAAGCCAAATGTTAGCCTGTGTCCATGCACACTACTTTAGGCTATTCGCATTTTCTGAGCATCTAGGAGCAGAAAACAAAATTGGTTTTGTAGAGTCTTTGTGGAGTGTTTTTCCAGCAGAAAAAGGCACTAAACGCTAGCTTTTTTTTTTCCTACATGTACTGTAAAAACGCTAAATAAAATAACACTCTTAAACGCCTCTAATTCCTCATGCACACTGGATGTTTTTACAGCTGTTTTTTGGCTTTTGATGTTTTTCTACAGCCAGTAAACTCCCCAGCAGGTTATCCCATGTGTCCATGCACACACAGACTATAATCAATGTTTTTTGGCTGGGACATTTTTTGGCTGGAATAAAAAAAAAAAAACCAGGACTAGAGGGTTTCTAGAGGACTTTCTTAGCTGTAAAAACGCTCCAAGGATAAAAAACATGGTAAATCATGGAAAACCAGCGTTTGACTTTTTTTGACTAGGAAAAAAAAATTTTCTGGTAAAAAAAAAGCTCTAAAAACGCAAATGCGAAAAAACGCAGCAAAATGCTGCTAAATGCTAAATACAAAAATGCAAACACCGCACGTTTTCAACGTGACTTTACACAGCTAACGTTACCAGCGTTATTAAAAACGCCCAGTGTGCATGGAGCCTAAATGTTAATAAAAATTGCTATTACCAGTGTTTTTTTTTATCCAGCCAGCCTTAGGGAGAGCTGCAGACCACAAACTACCCTAAGCATATTCAGAGGGGTGCAGTATTACCGAAAACAAAACCCCGGGGCCAAATGGCAACCTACACGGAGAATACCATTTGACGTAGCACGGGAACATGAGTATCAACTGCACAATCTGAATTCCCATACCATAGGGCTGTGGACTAAGCCACATACAAATATCAGTAAAAAAAAAATCCATCAAGGCAAAAGCATTCCATAGAGAAAACAAATTACACTTGCAAGATATTTTTGAGTGTTTGAAAGAAGCCATAAAAACAAGTGCTGCCTCTGATGGGCTTACAAACCATCAGGGCACCGCAGGGAATATAATATTTCTGCACATAACAGGTTAAGAAATCCTCCATAAGCTGAATGCTGCAAAGACCGTACCCATACATTTACAGCAAGCATTTCTGCCAGTGTGCGGTTAACATTTCAAGCCACTTAAATGTGTTCCCTGCATGAGAGAAAGGAAATCACAGAGAAGCTGAGAATCTGTACAGAATATACGCAGAAGGATGTCATGTAACTAGGGATTGCTGGCCATCAACGTGTGAAAGAGTTAATGGATTGTGTTCTTGCAGTTGTGACTATGACACACCATCCCCCACCCCATCTCCATCTCCTCTGAGAGGCTGAAAGATTCATTCAAACAAGGAGGAGATGGAGGAATCAGGACAATCTCACCTAACACATCAAGAATCCCCCTAATTGTCTTCTGCCTCAGCAGACCTGCTCTAAGGAAGGCCACCTCCCTTACTATACAGGTGGAGGTTTGCAAAACGAAAGATCAGAGACGTGGTGATGGTGAGATTTTCTGCCAGAATAGAAGAAGATGGCAGCCCCCCTCAATGTCTCCCATCCACAGTCAGAGAGCTATTTTTAGCATCCAATGCGCCTGACTTCAGAAGCGCCCCCCACCTCCTCCCAGATACCAAGAATTGTGTCACACCACCGATAGATACAGAGCCTTCCCCACCATTTCTGCCTAACGTAACCCCTGCTACTAAATGGGTAATGCACGGTGCTCCTCTACACAAGTGTGGCCATCCCTGAGATCTTCCCTACACATCCAGCACAGCATCCCTACGGAACAGCCAACTCTTGTATGGCTTCTGCATCATAAGCTCCATTCACTGACCCATTTTAAGATAAGAATTCCACTGCTGAAATGTAAACTGCAGCAGCCCGGCACGATGCAGCAATGAGCCATGAACAGAAATGTCATCGGAATGTCACCAACCTGACATCTGCCACCAACGTTCATGGGGAAAAATATAGCAACTCAAATTGTTTATTGCAAAATAACAAACCATTACTTAGCCTTCATAATTACGCCCAATATACTGGACACCCATATACCTAACTGAAGTCATTTAATATCTGTCTGTTCTGAAGGGCGGACATCTCTCGATATATTCATTCTAATGGAAGAGATGCTCCATCACTGGGAATCCTCACCATTACACAAGACTCCATTAGCCAGAAGTCATTTCAGCTTTTGTCCACCAGGGGTCACCAATTTATGGAAGTTATCACTTCATTGATCCCCCTCTTCATCTCAACCATTCCAGATATGAAGACAGAATTAGGGGGATGTCATACATGTTTTATACATACAAATGTTTGATCATTAAAATAAACTTGAGAACCTACAGGCAAAATGTACAAGTGTCAATGAGAAAAACACTACCACTGTATCCTACGATCACTTATACCAAACAACAGCGATCACCTACATCCAACAACTATTAATGCTGCATCCTCCAATTCACCTACACCGAACCAGCATTCATTCCACACCCACTGATCCCATACACCCAACCAGCATTCATTCCACACCCTCTGATCCCCTACACCAAACAAACATTGATTCTTCATCCTCTGCTCCCCTACACCCAAGCAACATTCATTCTTCATCCTCTGCTCCCCTACACCCAAGCAGCATTCATTCTTCATCCTCTGCTCCCCTACACCCAAGCAGCATTCATTCTTCATCCTCTGCTCCCCTACACCCAAGCAGCATTCATTCTTCATCCTCTGCTCCCCTACACCCAAGCAGCATTCATTCTTCATCCTCTGCTCCCCTACACCCAAGCAGCATTCATTCTTCATCCTCTGCTCCCCTACACCCAAGCAGCATTCATTCTTCATCCTCTGCTCCCATACACCCAACCAGCATTCATTCCACACCCTCTGATCCCCTACACCCAACATTGATTCTTCATCCTCTGCACCCCTACACCCAAGCAGCATTCATTCTTCATCCTCTGCTCCCATACACCCAACCAGCATTCATTCCACACCCTCTGATCCCCTACACCAAACAAACATTGATTCTACATCCTTCGATCCCCTACACCCAACATTGATTCTTCATCCTCTGCTCCCCTACACCCAAGCAGCATTCATTCTTCATCCTCTGATCCCCTACACCCAACCAGCATTATTTCTACATCCTCTGATCCCCTACATCCAACAAACATTGATTCTAAATTCTTCAATCCCATACACCCAACAATCGTTAATGCTGCATCTATTTATCACCTATACTGAACCAGTACTACTGCTACACCCTCCGATCACCTATACTCAACCAGTGTTAACACTACAGCCTCTGATAACCTATACCCAACAATCAATAATGCTGCATCCTCTGATCACCTACCCTCCGATCACCTATACTCAACCAGTGTTAACACTACAGCCTCTGATAACCTATACCCAACAATCAATAATGCTGCATCCTCTGATCACCTAGCCTAATAAGCTTAATGCTACATCTTCCCATTACCTATACCCAACTAGTATGAATGCTGCATCTTCCCATCACCTATACCCAACTAGTATGAATGCTGCATCTTCCCATCACCTATACCCAACTAGTATGAATGCTGCATCTTCCCATTACCTATACCCAACTAGTATGAATGCTGCATCTTCCCATCACCTATACCCAACTAGTATGAATGCTGCATCTTCCCATCACCTATACCCAACTAGTATGAATGCTGCATCTTCCCATTACCTATACCCAACTAGTATGAATGCTGCATCTTCCCATCACCTATACCCAACTAGTATGAATGCTGCATCTTCCCATCACCTATACCCAACTAGTATGAATGCTGCATCTTCTGATAACCTTAATGTGGCATCCTCCGATCCCCTACACCCAACCAGGGTTAATTCTCCATCCTCCGATCCCCTACACCCAACCAGGGTTAATTCTCCATCCTCCAAACACCTATACCCAACCAGTACTAATTATCGCTCCATCCTCCGATCACCTGCACCCAACCAGGGTTAATTCACCATCTTCCGATCCCCTACACCCAACCAGGGTTAATTCTCCATCCTCCAAACACCTATACCCAACCAGTACTAATTATTGCTCCATCCTCCGATCCCCTACACAAAACCAGGGTTAATTCTCAATCCTCCGATCACCTGCACCCAACCAGGGTTAATTCACCATCCTCCGATCACCTGCACCCAACCAGGGTTAATTCACCATCCTCCGATCACCTGCACCCAACCAGGGTTAATTCACCATCCTCCGATCACCTGCACCCAACCAGGGTTAATTCTCCATCCTCGGATCACCTGCACCCAACCAGGGTTAATTCTCCATCCTCCGATCACCTACACCCAACCAGGGTTAATTCTCCATCCTCCGATCACCTACACCCAACCAGGGTTAATTCTCCATCCTCCGATCACCTACACCCAACCAGGGTTAATTCTCCATCCTCCGATCATCTACACCCAACCAGGGTTAATTCTCCATCCTCCGATCATCTACACCCAACCAGGGTTAATTCTCCATCCTCCGATCATCTACACCCAACCAGGGTTAATTCTCCATGCTCCAATCATCTACACCCAACCAGGGTTAATTCACCATGCTCCGATCATCTGCACCCAACCAGGGTTAGTTCTCAATCCTCCGATCATCTGCACCCAACCAGGGTTAATTCTCAATCCTCCAATCACCTGCACCCAACCAGGGTTAATTCTCAATCCTCCGATCATCTGCACCCAACCAGGGTTAATTCTCAATCCTCCGATCACCTGCACCCAACCAGGGTTAATTCTCAATCCTCCGATCACCTGCACCCAACCAGGGTTAATTCACCATCCTCCGATCACCTGCACCCAACCAGGGTTAATTCTCAATCCTCCGATCACCTGCACCCAACCAGGGTTAATTCTCAATCCTCCGATCACCTGCACCCAACCAGGGTTAATTCTCAATCCTCCGATCACCTGCACCCAACCAGGGTTAATTCTCCATCCTCCGATCACCTACACCCAACCAGGGTTAATTCTCCATCCTCCGATCACCTACACCCAACCAGGGTTAATTCTCCATCCTCCGAGCACCTACACCCAACCAGGGTTAATTCTCCATCCTCCGAGCACCTACACCCAACCAGGGTTAATTCTCCATCCTCCGAGCACCTACACCCAACCAGGGTTAATTCTCCATCCTCCGAGCACCTACACCCAACCAGGGTTAATTCTCCATCCTCCGAGCACCTACACCCAACCAGGGTTAATTCTCCATCCTCCGAGCACCTACACCCAACCAGGGTTAATTCTCCATCCTCCGAGCACCTACACCCAACCAGGGTTAATTCTCCATCCTCCGAGCACCTACACCCAACCAGGGTTAATTCTCCATCCTCCGAGCACCTACACCCAACCAGGGTTAATTCTCCATCCTCCGATCACCTACACCCAACTAGCATTCCTGCTGCATCACTGCCCCCACCACTGTCCTATAGGATAACCTCTAAGCCTGGATGCTCAGCTCAAGGCTGTAGTGACAACACTGGCATCTGCATTACTACACCTCAGTACATGCTGTCAGCAAATAGAGATGGTGCAGGACTGCATAGATCTACATAGGAGAAAAGGGGGCCTAATACTTGACCTCAGCCAGGGAGCCAAATAAATGCATCAGCCCCAATCAGAATTATAATATTAATATTTAGAAGCACCTCAAACATTGAGGATCCCATGGACACCAGTAACAGACATTGTAGACAGATCATAGCAAACACCGACCTAGCCTGATGACCAATGAATGGAAACTTTCAGAAGCCAATCACCATGCACATTAATGGGCAGAAAGCTTTCCAGCTCGGAGACATTTTAGTTCTGGGAAGATGAGCGTCCTTGTAGGAGAAGAAGACCACCAATATGGCTTACAGTGGTGGATCAGGTCATCCATCAGCATCTCCTATTTATCAAGGAGTCCAGTTCCATGTCTGCCTACCCTTGCTATGAAATCTCACTCTTTCTGCTGCATTGGCCCCGTAAAATCTAATGGGAACACGTAAACCCTCCACCCCCTGGCGATGGCAAGTGGGTGGGGGGCTCAGGTGTACAGACTTGGCTGTGACATGTATGAAGAAGGTGGGCTTGTCAGGGAACTGTCATCTACCCAGAACACAGACATCAGATTTGAGAGGACTAACCCTTTAAGGAGCACTCTAATAGGTGGAATGAGAGGATCATGTATCCTCCATCAATGAGCCGGGCACAGCTCTGCTCCCATGACTGGCACGCCGCAGTCGGGTGATGGAGGATCTCTATCATGTCTCCCACATCCTCCCCCCTTAGGAATGGTGGCCGTAGCCTGCTTACCCCAGCTGCTGGCCGTGCGGCCCAGGATCTCTCCATTGCGCGGGTTGTAGATGAACTGCTTCCATTCAGAGGTGGACTGCTCCGTGCTCTTGTTCTCCTCCTTGGCCATGCTGATGCTGGAGATGGCGGGGGATAAGGCAATGGAGTCCCGGCGCTGCGGTGCACTCTGAGGCGAAAAAGCGCAGCCTGGACCACTCTACGTCCCCGCCGGCCGCTCTCCAATCTGAGGCTGCTGCGGCACCAGCACACAAATCCCCGGCACAGCAAAATTTGGGCGTGACCGCGCACAGCCAGTCAGGATATTCAATGGGTAAAAGGGGCGGGGGCGTTAGCGGATCCAAAGCCTATCCTTTTAGGAGGAAGGCGTGGCCTACGAGCGCGGTCAAGACTAGTGGAGGGGAGTCCTGCGCAGGAGGGTGGAGCCGCACACGCCGAGTCCAATCTCTGCTATTGCTGCAGAGGCGAGAGCGCGCCGAGCCTGATAGCGGCCGTTTTGCGCTGCGGGGACTAGAACGCGCCTTCTACAATGAAGACTGGCTGTGAGCGTGTTCCCGTGTGTGAGCGCGTTCACGGCAGGAGCTGGGGTCTCTTCAACTCAGCAGCCGCAGCCTGGTCACGTGTACATTGCTATAGGCGCTTATCAAGTTAATATATACAAATAGTGTCTGTGCAATGGGAGGGGGCCATAGTACATGGTGGGGGCACCGAGCACTGCTGCCAGCCACAACCCCTGTTTTCATTCAGATGTACCAGAGGAGAGATGAACTGTTCAAACTTTTTATTGGCATCTCATGAACTCCTTTGTGGAAGCTACATTTACTATCACACTATTAAGTGTATTATTGGGACTACATTGTCTATCACAGGTGCCATGTTGCAGGCAATTGGCGCCACACTGCTATGGGAGCTTTATGTGTGGCCTATATGAGCCTAGCCACCACCACCATTAAACACTGACTGAATCCTGAAACAAAATCCGTAATTGTTTCCACTCACATTGACTTTGAAAGAAAGTACCAAAATGCTTGTGAAGATAGCACTAATGAGCAATTTTGCCATATTTCACATGTGTTCTGATTTGTAAAGCATCTGAACCTTTCAGAAATCTTGTTTGTTCCAGATGGACATTTATTAAAATCGTTCAAAATTCCTCATAAGTGAGTAAAGGCATAGTTCTCCTTTACCAATAAATGATGGTGCATGTGAACAGTCTCTCAGGCCTCTCTTAGCAATGCCCTAGCAACAGGACAGGATGATGCAATTGCTGGGAATATTTCAGTCAGGCTTCATCAGGTATGTAAGTGGCCTAAACCTACAGCAAGGGCATTATTCAGCTTTGGTCAAAGCTGCACAGTTTGTTTATAACCAAAGATAGCAGTTCTTATTCCCATTGCACACGTTCCTGGAATGAGCTCTCAAAAGTACTGGGTTTGTTAGTGCCCACCAGCTGGATACTGGAGCATGCACAAAACAATGTAAACACTTGCCAGCACACCACGGATCTTCAATTAAGACCCATGTTTTCTTAATTGAAGAAAGATCACTTCACAGAGTAGTGCAAAGTTTTGGAGCCACGCAGGACCCCTGTGTCCGGCAAGGGTGCCCCTGCGTGGCTCTGAAACATTGCACTACTCTGTGATCTTTCGTCAATAAAAAAAATGTTTGGACTTAATTGAAGATCCGTGGTTTGCTGGTGATTTACATTCTGTTTTATCTACTGCAGGCACCCCTTATCCGCATAGGCAGCTTTGTGGTAAAGGTGGACTATGCTTTTAAGGCTCATTTAGGAGAGACAGTCAATGTCCTGAACTTGAGGTGTATACAGACCTGTGCCAGGGGCAGATGCCACCTGAGTCAGCCATTTTTGCTGTTCTCATTCCTCCTGTTCAGTTGCCAGGATGCAGTTGGCTCCAATACATAGTGTCTTTGCTAGGATACTACAGCGCCCAACCGCACCATAACAACCAGTGACACCGTGTGAGCATACACAGAGCTGAGCATGCACTGTCCTCTATGGACACTCCAACCTCAGTGCCACCCCCTACTGTGCCTCCATGAGTACCATATGCACCATACCAACCAATGATGCTTTGCATCCCAGGGGTTGAACATGTACTGAAGATGCAATGTCCAGTATAGACACTCTGGTATCAGTGCCACTCTCCTACTGTGCCTCCATGAGTACCATATGCACCATAACAACCAATGATGCTGTGCATCCCATGGGTTGAACATGTACTGAAGATGGAATGTCCAGTATAGACACTCTGGTGCACTGAGGACAGAGTGTCCGTTGTGAACATTCTGGCTTCAGTGCCACCCCACTTCTGTGCCTCCATGAGTGCTTCTTGCACCATAACAACCAATGACGCTGTGCTGCCCGAGGTCTGAATATACATGGGATTGAACATGCACTGAGGATGGAGTGTCCAATATTCACACTCTGACCTCAGTGCCATTTCCCTACCCTGCCTCCCCGAGTGCCATCTGCACCATAACAAGCAATGACACTGTGCGGCCCGGGGCCTGAATATACACAGAATTGAAAGTGCACTGAAGATGGAGTTTCTGGTGTAAACACTATAGCCTCATTGCCACATCTCCCTGCCTCAGGCAACCTCACGGGCAGCAGAGGGCCGGTTTTTTGGCACCCTTTGAAAGTTACCAATGCCTGCCAAATGTTGCTGCCAAGATCCGAAACAACAAGAAGCAAAGCAACCTGAAGGCAGTCTGATATTCACGTGTGCAATAGACAGCTGTTTATATCTTATAGAACATGTATTGGCTTTATAAAAATGTTTGGAAAACTTTAATATCACACAGTAAACTCCTGTTTGTTACACCCATATGAACAAAGTTTTAGTGATAGTTCACACACGTGCTACCACAGACTACCCACACTTCTGCATTTATCATGGGATTACATACATTTATGATGCTTTCAGCAAGTACTTGGTAGTCTTTCTTTATGCCAGTCATCAGCTAGCGATGATGACCATTCCTTCAGAATTAAGGACAATTTATATCAGATGCTTCTCATATGTCAACAGACAGCCAACCTTAAATGGACCCCGCCAGCCATTTTAAGCAATTACAAGTCCTGTTAAGTGCACATGCCACAAGATGTTTGTTATTAACTTCATTAGCCACACAACACTCATATAGGTGCCTGTTTGAAATTAATTTCAGATTGCTATGGGGACCTGAGTGCCCTGACTTCTGAACCCCTGCTAATTGCTTTTCCCCTTTACTGGCCACTAAGTAAAGGAATGTGTAAGCTAATGAAGGTTAGCCCTGAACTCGGGCCCCTCATAACAAAGAGAAGCCTAGCAAGGTAATAGCAGGTATCCTTTACATTTAATTGTTTAAATGATTCAGAGGATTGCTTCAGATTTTGTGTACCCAGTCACTGAAAATGCAATCTGTGAATGAAGCATCCTGAACCCTATGGGCAGTAAACCCTCCACTATCCACTTCCACCAGTCTCCATCTCAGAGCACCATGTACACAACAGTACTGACCATAGGATTCAATGATGGCTGCATGCATCACAGAGAGTGACTTCCTCTCTGTATCCTTCAGAGCAGCCTTTCTTAACCTCTTCACCCCAGAGGAATCCCTAAAATAACTTTGAACTCTCAGGAAACCCTTACTTAAACCTACTGATCAATGATAAATACACCCTTACATTGATGGTCAGCTGGAGGAATGCCGATCTTATAGTAATGGTCAGAATGCTACCCTTACAGACAACTGAAATGATAATTGGTGTCATGCCAGTGGTTTTGAACGTGGTGTTGGTCCTGGAACTATGCAGGCACCATCAAATGGCAGGTCAATCAGCCACAGCTCAAAGAACCTCTGGAGGAACCCTGCTTGCCTCAAAGCCTGGAACAGGAGGGCCTAGACATACTATGAGCCCTTGACTAGAAATAAAAACTTTGGTCAGTTTTATATTTCCAAATATTTTGTATACAAATGAATGCAAAGTTTTCCTTTAGGGCTCGTTCACATGGGTGGCCAGGGAAGCAGTAAAAACAGACGGTTAAGCCGCAGCTTTACAGCCCTCCAACTGCCCACATACAGAAGGGCATGTGGCCTGTCAGGGCTGTATACATGTTACAGGAAAAATTAAACTGCATGTCACATTCTTCGGGTGATGTTGCCACTGAACATGGCCCATTTAAAGTGGATGGGGCTATGCCACAACTGCCCACTGTAGTTCACATTTCCATTGCAATAGTTTTTTATAAGGTTTTTAATAGGATGTACAAGTTTTGTCTGGTTACAATATATGTCAGTAAGCAAAACACAATTCACATTTATACAAAAAATGTATTGCCTTTCTTTAGACAGTCATACAAGTGCTATACATAATTTAAAACCCTGATACAAAAAGTAAAGTATTTGGCCCTGCATTTTTGGAATAGTATTGATCTGTTACACGTTGCCATGGTGCCATAACAAATCACTGTGGTGTCCTCCCTTCTGCAGTTCTGTCTGTGATAGAAATAGTATTTGTATTCTGTCACAAATAATTCAAATCGACACAGCCATTGACTTTATCGGTAAGGATTTGTTGAACAGTTCTGTTTAATAATTGTAGTAAAATTTATCTGATGGTATGTTCAATCATGTGCACCATGGAAGGTCTTTTCTATCCTTCCTCCAGAGCCTGCAGTCACAGTGTGAACTTCACTCTAAAGACCACATGACCCAACTGACCTCCAAAATGGAGAATGGAATGCATGTATTGTCTCTTGTTATGCAGTGAACACTGCAGTATGAAAAACGACTAGTTTGGCAAAGGTAACACTAAAAATCAATTGTTTAGAACAAGACGTATTGTGAACTCCTTTGTGGACCAAATTTACGCAGAGGATCCCAATTCACAATTGGCTAGCATGCAAAGAAGAGGTTAAAATAAACCAAAAACAAAAACATTTTTTTTTCATTTTAGATGGGAATGGAGGCTTATAAGCCATTAGTTTTTTGTGTTTTTTTTTGCTTTCTGTATCTCACTGGGAAGACTTCCCTTCACTTCCTGTCTCATAGCCAAGACAGGAAATCTACTGATTACTACCACTACTACTTTATTGTCATTGTATACATACTGTACAACAAGATTTCTCTATGTAATCTTTACAACAGCAATAATAATAAAAAAATAACACAACCACACATGCATACTTGCTAACATATGCCCCCATATCTGTCTTCAATATAGCAAACATTTAAAATAATTATAAAAAGTAAAAATTTCACATAGAATCCCTAAAACTTTGAACCTGCTGGATTTATAGATAGCATAGCCATAGGGAAAAGACTATACTTTATGCAGTTAGTTAGAATTTTAAAATGCAACGTCACCTGAAAAGGGACGTTCCACTTGTTTGCAGTCCCCCCCTCTTCTTTAACAATCAGCACTTTTTTGGGAAGGGGGGCGGGTACCTTGTTTTGGCAATCCAAGCGGATGTTCTGCCCCCCTCCTTCCCTCGCAGCCTTCTGGGATATGTCACAGGTTCCAGAAGACTGCGGGGCCATTCAAAAAGCACAGAGCAGTGGGAAACCAGCTGTGAAGTTGCAAGGCTTAATGTAAAGGTTGTGATTACAGTTGGGTTACTGGGAGGGATAGTATGGAGGGCTTATATTAGGACATCACTCTCGGAGTAGGACCTCTGCACTGAAAACTATCATTGGATGGAATGAGATACACATGGAATGAGATATTTCAATAAGCTGCATGCCCAAGGTACAACTTTTCACTTCAAAGGTGTAAAAAGGCAAATGTATGTTTTAAAGTGGAACTTCACTGCATCTGAGCACCACAAACCAAAAACAGTATTTAATTCATTTTTAATATTCAAAGCAAACTCACTTATCCATCCATGTCTTCCTGCTTTATTTTGCTGGGAAATCACTTTGAAAAACACCCCCTTCTATTTTTGGCCATGGCCATCTTGAGTAAGGGCAGATGATTTATGTAGCATTTATTCCTGCCCTTAGCTCAGGCATGCAGACAGAAGGATGTACTTAGCTGACAAAACCCTTCAACCCTCCTCCCCTGCTGAAGACTCTTGAGATGTATGACATCATTTGCCTAGGCATGGAAACCAGGAAGTAACTGAAAAAATGTAAAAAAAAATAGTTCAACAAAAGTAAATATGATATACATATCTATTTACCTATCTATTACCTATCATTTTACTAATACATACAGCATAAGAATTTAAAATAGTCAATGTTGACTGAGAGAGTGAAATTCCGCTTTAAGCACATATGTTATTTTATCTGCTTTTTCCACTCTTTACTGAAGATTCCACATGCTTTGAAGCCTTCTTTGCCTTACTTTGCAAGCAACAAATCACAGTGTTGAAATAAAACCACTGTTTTATTAAAAATCTCATTGGGCTCCTGGTATAGCCAGTGTATGTACACATAAATCTCCAGTCTGAGAGTTCCCACAAATAATAGATGCTCAATATAGCATTTACCTCTGGATTGGCCATTTGTCTCATGTCTGTAGGTAATCCCCAAGACCCCCACGCTGGCTTTTGTGTGCTGGAAGCAGAAGGGGGGTTGATCACAAATCTGTCCCTACCATAATTTTTTCCCAACTAATAAGCTGGCACCAGAAGCCTATTCTGCTCTTTGTTCTACTCCTCACCCCTCCTATCTCCATAGAAGTAAGTCAATTAGCATGACAGGGTTGAGTTGGATTTGTATGCCATAGCTACACTCTTTAGGTGTGAGGGGGCCACTCTATTTTCCTTTTGTTCGTCCTTCAGCAGGGAACTATGTTATGCCTGTCCTGCCTGCAATATTAAATTTGAGCACCAGATGGAGCTGGTAATAAATTTGCTGTTTTACAGAAACTAGAGACTGTTTAGTCAGGAGTTATTAAAACAATTCTATAATTCTGAGAGAAAGAAAATAGTTAATCTTGGGGGCACAGACTCCATCATAGAAACTGTGAGAAAAGGAACCAGTTATCAGAGCTAATGTTGGACTAAGACCTGCATCCCTTTGCATTCCCTAAAGGCAACATCGCTAGTGAGAATCAAGACCTATAGCCTAACTATTAATTGTGTTTTCTGTATATTTCATATATTCATTGAATGTATTTCTGATCTGTTTTTTTCCTAATAGTTTCACCCACCTTGTTTTGTTAATAAAGATTCAAGATTACATTCAGTATGGCTTATTGCAGAATTGGAAGGTTTAGCTGCATGTTGAGCTACACACAGGGAAACAAGTAGTGAGGACAGAACAACTCATTGTACACCTTCCTGCAATATTGTTAAAAAGTTGGCATATTTTGCCACTGAATTATGTACCAGAAAAGAACTGCCTACCTCTGGCTTAGACAACAGTATATATCATTCCACATGGAATACCTTCAGCACTGTGTGAATTTCAAACACATTAGTTATAATTGTAGATGGGCAGAAAAACAAGGTGAAGAGAACCCAACAACCTTATAATTAAACTGACTGCTTCTAAGATGTCTGTGGGCATGATTCCCTGTAAATGAGCTAGATGCCACTTCATTCACTTCTAGCATTAACACCTCTGCCTTCTTCATGGGATGTAATTTCAGTCATGGCAAACTTGCCAATTTAAATCCATCCCAAAATCACTATGTACCCTGTTCTTCTGACACCTTCATGTCAGTATGCCAGTCGCTGTATAAACAAAACACAAGTATACAGAGTCCAATCCTCTGTGAACAAAGCATTTAATGGCACTACTAAGAGAGTAATTGTAACACTGGACATGAGTAACAAATACTCATAGCAAACTTTTTTACATTGCACATTGCTGAATATAAAGGAACTGCAACTAATATAACAGTTCTCTTTATATTTAGTGTAAGTACGTATTTTAAGTACAGTATGTGTAAACCCTAAATGCATGACATTCACTTTGCTAACGATCTACGTTAAAAAACAATTGCAATTATTTTCATAAAATACTGTTCTCAACTTTTTTCCCATCCTTTTGTGCTTCTTCTGGCTGCTGATCTCCTTCAGCATTTCTTGGCCATTTTCTGTCTACGTGCTCTCATTCCATTCTCATTCATTGGCTGAACATCATTTCTCTGGACCAGCATCCTGAAAGAGCTCATTCACATGGCTGCAGAGTGCAAAGTGTTCTCTGATTGGATGAGGTGGAGAGATTGGGCAATGAAATCACGCTGTCCACCTCATCCAATCAGAAATTGCTTTGCATTCTTTGAAAAAAATCAAAGCATTTCTGAATAGTGCATGTGCCCAGTGGCCGACCTTCTGTGTTTAGAATCCAGAAGGCCAATCACTGGCATGGGAGCTGGAAGCAAGTGGAGATTACTGAAGTAGTGGGGGTGCCAACTATAGTGGCTTTCAGCTTCTAGAGAGATCCGGCATGCAAGGTATATGCATAGTTACATTGGTCCAAGCTGCACCTATGTAACTATGTAAAAATATCCATGCCTGGAATTCTTTTTTAAAGTCCAGCCTGATTGGTAACTATGGATCCCTCCACAGATACAGTGGAGGAAACATCACAGCCAGAAGTGTGTTATTCACAGAAATACTGGTAAACATAAGGAAAGTCTGGAAAAATAAAACTAATGCAACCATGATTATTTAAAGTGTTGCTAAACCCACAACAGTAAAATCAGTATGTATATGCAGTGAAGCATGCTTGGTAAACTCAATGTAGAACCGAAGGGGTTCATCCTCCGTATTGTGTAAAAGGGCTGTTTGATCCTGTCTTCTCTAATCCTCCCCTTCTTCTACAGTCCCCAATCCATCTGCTGATAGTACAGAGTTCCAGGAGTCACTCTGTACATGTTCTGATGCTCTATTTGGTGTGTATTGCTGGAAAACGGAAAATTTCCTATCAAATACTTACCGTAATTTTCCTTTCCTGATGGACTCCATGGCAGCATACATATGAGTTAGTCTTGCCCTCTCATCTCCTATAGGACCCCACTCTCTTTGCTCCTCGCCAGAGGCCGTGTTCCATAACTAGCCTACTTATGACATTGGGAGGGTACTTCTGCTGCCATGGAGATCAGGAAAGGAAAATTACAGTAAGTATTTGATAGGAAATTTTCCGTTTTCCTGACAGACTCCATGGCAGCATACGTATGGAAAATAACTAGCCATACACACACGGGTGGGCAGATACTCAAACAAAGACTTTCATTTGCCCCGTCAACCAACAGGACTTTCAAACCAAAATTAACAGAGGATAAGGAGGCAGGCTCTACACAGTAATGAGCAATAACGTGTTGATTGAGGACAATGAGGCTGCTCTGCAGATCATCTCAGGGGCGACATGCCAGAAATCCGCTCAGGACGTAGCCACACTTCTGGTTGAGTGTGCGGTCACTGCCTCCGAAGGCGCCAAGCCGTTAGCTCTGTAGGCCATTTGGATGGCCTGGATGATCCAGGCCGCAATTGACCTGGGAGACACCCGGTCTCCTTTACTCTTCCCATGAAAAAGGATGAATAGACTGTCCAACCTGCAGAAGGATGCTTTAAGGGCTTACCTACGTCCAGGGGGTGAGCATCATCGACTCCCGAGGCTCTAAATGTTGGCAGGACAACCTCGTGGAAGACCGAGGTCACTTTAGGATTAGAACCTAGCATAGGGAAGAGGACCACTCGATCCGGGAAGAATGTCAAAAATGGCTCTTTACAGCCAAGGTTCCCGATTTCGGAGACTCTTTTTGCCGATATAACTGCCACCAGAAAGGCCGCCATGATGGAGAGCTCCCTCACTATGGGAGGCCCAGCTGACTCTGGCACGCCTCCAGAGAAGAAGTTGAGGACAAGTGGCAGGTCCCATTTTGGGAACCTCTGTTTCTTTTGCGGCCTCAACCTTACTACCCCTTTGAAGAATTGCCAAACCAGAGAGTGGTCCACCCATAATACTCCAGTGAAGGCCGAAATGGCTGACACTTAAATTCTGAGGGTGCTGACTGACAGGGGCAGGTCCAGGCCTGACTGCAGGAATCCCAGAACATCCTGAATCCTCGGATTACTAAAGGATCCATCCACGGTCGAGATATAGTCCATGAACTTAGACCTGTATGAGTCCTATATGCATGTATTGATTAGACGTCTTGTATAGCACACATTGATTTTCACAAGCATAGTCGTTTGTTTTTTGCACGTATTTATTGTCTAGCACTATATTTTATATTTATATTGTTGCACTGCATTTTTGATTTGTTTATTTATGTTGTATATGTGGGAACACATTATATACTAGCCGCACAAATTTAAATTTTTCTTCTTTTAGGAGGTCCATAGCGTTGAGGGTTTTCTATACACCCGTGGAACTGACAAGTGGCCAGTCACCTCGCATCTCCTGAAAAAGCTTGCCAGGCCTTGGTTGCGGACCATCTTCTGTGCGGTAACCAGGTAAGACTTGCACTAGGTCCATAGGAGGAGGAAAAAAAGGAACACGGCCTCTGGCAAGGAGCAAAAATTTATGGGAGTGGGGTCCTATAGGAGAAGAGAGGGCGGGACTAACCCATACGTATGCTGCCATGGAATCTGTCAGGAACGTTTTTTCTTTTTTGTGAGGGTGCATGTGATCAGCACAGGGCCAATCAGCACTGTCCAGACAGAGGGTCAGGGGTTATGCAGCCTCATAGGACAGTTAGAACAGAATGAAAACTCTTCCTACAAGCTTTAACCAGTGCTCTGCTGGACACTAATAGAAGTCACAAGACTGCTCTATACTGTTGATGAGAAAATGTGTTTAGCAGTTTATATTTACTAAAAAAATTGCATTTCCATGTTCTGTGTACTGTGGGAGACCGGATATAGTGAATGCAGGGTCCTGGGTTTAGTAACACTTTATGAACTAAGCTGCGATAGATTACATTTTTGTTTGACAAGTCGGTTGAACATGGCTGCACAGAACACCTGTCATTTTCCAGGCACATAAACATGACCCTCTGCGCGGAGGAATGGGTCTATGCGCCTGTGTGAATGAAACCTTACTAATCTGCTGAAAAATAGCTATAACCTGGGGCCACAGTTTTCATTGATGTACATGCAGAGTGAAAGGAGAATCATTCAGCAGTTCACCCTGGTTTTATTCACAATATATACTGTATGCTTTTAGAAGCAGTGAATAGTGTGTTTTTAAATTAGAGGTAAACCCTAACTAACATTTAGTTTTCAAAGCAACAATTACCATATATAATAAAATATTTGTTTTCCCATTTTTGTCCTTTGTTGCATCTCTGTGATGCTGATGCCCTACTGTCTCATTGCAGCTGCATCCTATCTCTGGCAATGGCTCAATGACATTTCTCAGGGCAGTAAGTAATGTGTGTTAAAACAACCACTTTTTTTCTCCATCATAGGATCACCAGGTATTATTTTAGTGAAAGTTGTAGATTAAACATTTTGAAAATTATTTTTGAATTTACAGTAACTTGTGATAGCTTATATGAGATTTTAGTAATTCAGTTTACATATACTTGAAGTGCTGTCACCAGAGGTAGCGTTCATTAAAAGCAACACAACATGCAAAATGACCATCTCCCTCTTGCAGTCTCACATTCGCTCATGGACTCCGTACAACCTGCTTGAATAAATCCAAAGCTGTCCTAGCAAATTGGACCATACAACTGGAGCAGAAGAAATATGTATTATATTTAGCATCAAACCCCTTTACCTTTTCCTTTGGGATCCAAATTCTGGACAAAGGTGGCGCATGATTAAGTACAAACAAAACAGATACCCAACATCCATTGAAATAAGAGAGATGCTAATAGCACACTGCTAATTGTTGCATTGTTTGGTGTCCAGTTGTCTTAAAATAAAACAATGAAGAGGACAATGCTCTTTAAATAGATCGAATAAACAACAGCTATGTATATGTCTATTATCTTCATGAGAACTTCAGTACTATGGTCCTTCTTTGCAGCTCCTATCTCACCTGATGAGCATATAATGATATTATTTACTAATCTTATTTTGTTTCTTCTAATCCTACACAATAAAAGGGCCAGTGTCTCCTGCCTGTCAAAGTGAACATCACTTTCCTTCATCAGTTTACACAAGCAAGCCCTCCCATATCCCTTTGTGATCACATCTTATTTGTTTATTGCTCCCAGACATCCATTGTTGAGTTGGTCTCTTCACAGACATTGGTACACAACATCAAAGTTTTGGTAATTTTCTGTCTGTCTTGCATAAAGTACAAGCAAACATAATCACCCTGCTGTGAAGTGGGAGCAAGGTTTTCACTTTACATGCATTTTTATAAATAAATTGAGGTTTTCTAAATAAAGCCGCCCTAATTTTAAGTCATCTTAGGGAATTTCTCCATCCATGCTAAACAGTCCATCTGACATTCTCTCAGTACATGGCCAGCTTTATGCACATAAAGAAACAGGCCTGACTTTGAGAGTGATAGGCCATTCCAGATCTTCAAACATAACTCCTTCCGAGGGTTGGATTTTCATCACTAGGGCCTGTAGGCACACAGTGTTTGGCGCCCAGTACAACTCACCTCTGCTAGGATCACTTCTTCTACATATAGTATTTCTCATTTAAATGGTCCTTATCTAGCTTATAATATTGTGACTGTGTACATTGCCGGATTTATAAGGGGGCAACTGTCCTGAGCCCTGACAGAAGGGGCCCCCTCTCTATACACAATTTTTAAAAATTATATAAAATAATTAACAATATAAAATGAATAATAAAAAATTGTTTATTTTATTAAATGTATCTTGGGAAGTAATATTTTGCCGGCTCTCATCTGTAAAAGCTTTTACTCTGGACTGGTATATCTTATTGTTTTTAAAAATGAATTTTGAACCACACATAGAGCGCTATGGTTGCGTGTGTGTGTGCACGACCTCAAAATGACTTTGTGTCATGCATTTTAAAAATGTGTGACTGTCATTGAGAATGTAAACCAACTCTGTGTTTAAGGGGTCTCCTGAACCTGAAGTTCCCTGGGCCCCTCAAGGTCTAAATCTGGCCTTAACTGTGTAAAAAAATTATCTTACTTTTGCTGATGTTGGGGGAGAAACCTTTTTGCCTGTGTCAACTATAGGCACAAGCCAATTAAGCCTAATGGAAAAATCAGGCCTTGCCACTCCAGTAGGTACAAAACCGCCTATGATTAGCAGGCCTAAAATCCAACCCTTTCTATCCTTTAAGAGTCAAAAATTCTCACTTTCCAATGTAGAAGGTGTTGTACAGTGCCTAACAAGTTAGCCATTTTTTAAATAGAAACACAAATTCTCAAATATCTTTTTATCTTAATGAAAGCACCTTCCTCCTGGCTGTAAATTACTTCTGTCTCCCTGCAAGTGGACATGAAAAACAGGAATCAATTATAGGCTATGGGCTGCAACGCACATGTGCCAAACTGAAGAGGACATCTCAGGGCTTGGGTTTCTATGGAAATCCAAATGCTGACTTGTTAGGGATTGTATGGCAGCTACTGCATTGGAAAGTTTTTTGAAGCTAATAGAATAAAGAGGTTTGGAAGAGAGCATATTTATGTTTTCTGGGTAATCTTGCACATTTTCTTTAAATATGATCACAATATGTAGGACCAGATGATCACAAGCAGTGCCTTTTACCTTGAGTCATGTTAGAGGACCTGCTATATGCAAACCTGAATGATATCAAGTTTCTGAACCAAAGCTCTAATTTGAAATTATGCTGGAACAGAAGAGGCAATCATGGAACTATCACATACACAAGTAGATGCAGTCATTATAAGATTGGCTATAAACTAGGGAAGTTTAGAGACAAAAGATCAGAACCTAAGTATAATGAATACCAAAAGGAAACAGATGGTACTTTTTCCTGTTGAACACTCTCTGAAATCTGTTGTATGATTAGTGTAGTGGGACTAAGGGCTCAAAGTATATTCCTGTACTCTTGATGATGCTCTGTGTCAGCAGGTTGCAAGGTTGATTATTGCTGATGCATCTTGGTTGTTACATACTTTTAGGCCCCATTCACACTATGGTGTTTTGAATTGCAGGCTGAATCGCCATGATACTGCCTGCAATTTCAAAATGCTTTTCTAAAATACCAAATCACACAACAGTGTGTTCAGGTGTCATTCATTCATGCCACCTAAAAACTCAGTGAGGTTCTATTATGATTGCCACATGATAAATCTCACTGCAATCATAGAAAACCACATCACTTGAAGCGTGTCACCCAAAAGAAACTCCTGAACTTCAAAATGCCATAGTGTGAATTGGGCCTTAGAGATTGCTGAAAAAATGCACTACAATTGCCATATTGTTTATATATGTGTACCGCAGGCTGGCTGTCTCTTCTCTTGCTCACACCCAATTGTTTCTCTTGTGATGTCTAGAGGAATCATGAATCATATTTAGGAGGTTATCTGCAAACAAGGTCTAAAGTGACCTATTCTGCAGAAGTTCTGTTATTTGTAAATGACAGGTCTACTTTTGGGTTTAGAAGCAAGATACAGTATATGTATTCTATTATAGGATGCATGTTAATACAATTTTGCATTTTACCATCCTGTTGACCTGCCAGAGATAGACTGCTCTACTGGGTAACTTTTCTGTGATTTCAGGTTTTTGTGTCACCACTTCTCAGAGGCACTTCTCACAATCACCAGCAATCCCTTCTGCCAAATGTAATATCCTGCAGTTGCAGTTTGTAGCAATTTACAGCCATCTGCTCACTACAAACAGATTCCACAGAACCTCCACAAGATAAATCCCTTGACTAGATTTGATTTGCTTTCTGAGAAAGCTTTTACTTCATTTATAATGCAGGTCCAAGCTCTCAGAAGCCTGATTATTATTGCATCAACACCATAGTCTTCAGATATGACATGATATCTGTATATTTCTGTTACAGATCTATGATTCTTCTTCAGTTGATGTGCTTACAAACCCATTTTCTTGTAGCAAATGTCCCATGTTAAAGTGTTACTAAACCCAGGACCCTTCATTCACTATATCTGGTCTCCCACAGTGCACAGGACAAGGAAGTGCAATTATTTTAGTAAATATAAGCTGCTAAATACCTTTTCTCATCAGCAATTAGAGCAATCTTGTGATTTCTATCAGTGTTCAGTAGAGCAAATGTTAAAGCTTGTAGGAGGAGTTTTCATTTTGCTCTAGGAGGATGCAGAATCCCTGACATCTGTCTGGACAGTGCTGATTGGCCCTGTGCTGATCACATGCACTCTCCCAAGAAAAAAAACAACTCTCTAGCAATACACACCAAACTGAGCATGTGCAGAGTGACTCCACTTGATATGTCTTATCAGGAGATAAGAGGGGGACACTGGAAGAAGGGCAGGATCAGAGAAGAGAGGATAAAGCAGTGTTTTTACACAATGCAGATATTTAACCCCTTAGCTTCCACAGTGAGTATAACAAGCATGCTTTACTGCATATACAGACTGATTTTACTGTTGTGGGTTTAGTAACACTTTAACACATGATTATGATTTCCAAAAATAATTTGCTTCAAACTATTGGAACTTGAGTTAAAAGAGAGAATCACCCCATATGGTATAAACGATAGCTAGATTTGAAGTAGCCGGTGACGGCACCAGTGCCTGCACACTGCACTCTGAATCCAGTGCTGTGCTGCAATCGTGGCTCCTGTGTGCATGTGTGGGTGTGACGTCATCGCAGCTCAGCCATTTAAATGGCCAGAGGCCACGAATCTGGAGGGAAGACCAAATGAAGATGGAAGCCCTGTCGGCGGTGACAGTGCACCGCTGGAGGGATCCCTTGAATAGGTAAGTCTTTCATAATGTGCCAGTATGAGATGTATACTAGCACATTATGCCCTTAAAGAATATATAAACCCATTATTTCATATCCCTGATATCTGCCTGCTGTACCATGTACTTGTATGAAAAAGTATCAGGTTCTCTTTGTATTGCTTTCTTTGCATGAATTCCCTGGTGTTCATGCCAGTCCCTCTTCTTTCATATTAATAACTGACCTTACTAAGCAGGAGAAAACACAGTGGTCAGCTCTCTAGCTAAGCTGGGAACTTAGTGTGCTCTCCTCCAATGGTCAGACTTGTCCTGACAACCCTCCCTTGTACAGCCTTTCACTGGGAAGAGCAGTGTAGCAGTGCAGAGCAGAGCAGTGTACTGCTGTTTTTCCTCCCTCCAGCTGAGAACAGAGGGCATGTATTCACATAAAAAAGGGAAGAGAAATTTTATATATATATATATATATATATATATATATATATATATTTTTTATTTTTTTTTTAATCTATACACAAATGTTTTGCCTTCCATTTCTTTTGTAAATTGAATGTGTTGTTTTACAAGATGAGGGAGGGTTTACAATCATTTTAAGTTGCATGGAAAAAGGTATTTTTTTTAGACTTAGTTACTACCTCTTTAGCAACTTTGAAAATATACCCTCAGCCATTGTATTTTCTTTCTCTGTGCTTTGAGAGCTGCCATCCCATGAACATCACATGACCAACCCAGTGTAAACTCTGCTTTGTTTATGTATAGCCTGGCTACCCTGCTACATATTGTGCACAGTGTAGCATGTCTTAGATTAGAATTAAGAACAAACAGGGCATATTCTTGTTGTTCACTGTGCTTTCGACTAGTTGTAAGGATGTGGTTCAAGTTCGCTGCTACCATGGGTTTGAAGTTGGAAATTTACAATCCTGGTGCATTTTTCTGCAGAAACGCCAAGGACAGTCTTTTTTTAAAACCACGATGCACTGCATGGCCTTTGAACTATGACCAGCAGGCTTAGAAGGACCATTAAGGGGCTTTTGGATAAGTCAAGCTCTTTGCAATGAAACAGGGGCACAGAGCTGCCATTGTGTTAGTTTATTGGAAGTTGCTATAGGAAAAGGTTAGGGAAAGCTGAAGGGAGACATGAGGATTGGGAAGTTATACTTGAATTCTGATTTCTAGCTCCTTAGGCAATCAACCTCTTTGCTGCCTTAATTTTGTTCTTGTTTTGTGGTTTATTTGAGGTCAGTGGTCACTTTTAGCAGCTATCCTGCTCATTGCAAACTTTTTTTTTGCTGCAAGCATTTCCTTTAAAATATGCACTTTTGTATAAGAAAGGGTATTTTTGGGTTTCCATTTATTTTGGGCGTATATTGTTTTTATTGTATGTTGACAAGGGCAAGAAAATTGTGCACCTAAACAATCTCAAATTAGATCAGTCACATTCACTGCACCTCCTATTCCAATACTAGGCATGCACTGGTTACGCCAATTATCCCTGATTAAAATTGTTCTGTTACTGGCCAGTTTTACACTGATGCACCATGTGAAGTGTACTATTTGTCTTTAGTCAGTTTGGGCCTAGCCTTGCACACTACTAGACATGTGCGGTTCATTTCGCTCTGAATGGAAATTCAGACAAATGTTTCATTATTCAGAGATTTGGATGTATCCACATTTCTGAATTACAATGACTTTAAATGAATACAAAATAACAAAACAAAATTACATCCAAAATTAAAACTATATCTGAAAATTCAAATTTGAAAATCAGAATAGAATAAAATAGAATAGAAAATAAAGGCATAGAATAGAAAAGAACAAAACAGAACAGAATAGAAAGGAAGAGAGTAAAACAGATCAGGATAGAATAGAAAATAAAAGAATACAATAAAATAGAATAGAATAGAAAGTAAAGGAACAGAATATAAAAGAATCAAATAAACAATAGAATATAATAGAATAGAAAACAAAATCGTAAATATGCAAATTTGTACTTGTGAGCCACTTTGTGTGTGAATTAATTAGTACTATGGTTCGCTGACATTAATCACATCCTCATTTTATGTATATTTATACTTATTTAAAAAAATAAAAAAATGTCGCGCTCCGAAATGCATAACAATAAAAGTAATAATAATAAATCTTTTAGTGTTGTATCTGAACATCCAATTTCATGATTTTCTACTTGATACTAATTGTGCTTAGTGCCAAATATTAAATATTAATATTTAAATTTTTGATTATTATCAAATTTTTTGATTAGATGGCACAGATGATTAATTTGTATGGATTTTCATATTGAATTAAATATTAATTTGAATATTTAATATTTGGCACTAAGCACAATTAGTATTAACTAGAAAATCATGAAAGTGGATGTTGAGATACAACACTAAAAGATTTATTATTATTACTTTTATTGTTATGCATTTCGGAGCGTGACATTTTTTGATTTTTTTAAATAAGAAAACAAAATTGTGAAACAGAATAGAATAGAAGAGAAAATAAAAGAATGGAATAAAATAGAACATAAGGGAATTAAATAGAAAAGCATAGAATATAAAATAAAAGAATAGATTAGAAAATAATAGAGTAAAACACAGTAGAATAGAAAATAAAAGAACAGAATAGAAAATAAAGGAATTGAATAGACTAAAATAGCAAAAATAATAGAATACAATACAATAAAAAAAATATATAACCGTCTTCCGAAATTTGAATTTTGAATAAAATACATTTGAATTCAAATAGAATAGATTAGAATAGAATATAATAAAAAAAATAGAAAAGAATAGAATAACAAAAACAATAGCATAGAAAGAATTTAACCGTCTTCCAAAATTCAAATTTCAAATAGAATAAATTAAAAAATGAATATAATAGAATAGATCAGAATAAAATAGTAAAAAAACAGAACAGAATAAAAAATAACAGAAGAAAACTGAATAGAAAAAAAGAATACAATAGAATAGAATAAAATAGAAAGAATATAACCATCTTCCAAAATTCGTATTTCAAATTAAATAAATTCAAATATAATAGATAGATAAATAAAAAAAACCCATAAGAATATAATAGAATACAATAAAATAGAATATAACCATCTTCCACAATTCAAATTTCAAATAACATAATTTCAAATTCAAACAGAATAGAGTAGAATAAAATAGAATAGAAAATAAAAAAAATTGAATAGAAAAAAACAATAAAATAGAAAGAATATAACCCTTTTCCGAAATTTGAATTTCAAATAGAATAAATTCAAATTAAAATTTTCTGAATTTAGTCAAATTGAATTCAGTCTGACCAAATTTAGAAGATTTCAATAAACAAAACGAATTCCAAAAAAACGAATTAAACTAAACAAAATTATTTGATTAATGAATCAAAACTAAACATATTTTTTAGTTCTGCACATGTCTACTCATTACAATTGTCCTGTTACCGGCTAATTTTTTGCTACTGTATCACTAGTCTCCTAATTAACCACTTCAGCTCCAGAAGGTTTTACCCCCTTCCTGACCAGGGCATTTTTGCTATTCAGCACTGGTAATTGCATGATCATGCAATGCTGTCCCCGAACAAAATGTATATCCTTTTTTTCACAAAAATAGAGCTTTCTTTTGGTGGTATTTGATCACATTTTTAGCGATATAAAAAAAAAAGACCAAAAATTTTGAAAACAATTTCAATCTTCTTTTACACAAAATTTTCAATAAACTAAAATTTCTTCTGCTACATGTCTTTGGTAAAAAAAAAAAATCCTAATTAATAAGTGTATATTAATTGGTTTGCGTGAAAGTTATAGTGTCTACAAACTATGGTATATACAGTGGAATTAATGCAGTTATGATGCTATACTGGTAATGACAGTTACAGTGACTTATAGTGGGACTGTGATAGTGTGGCAGGCAATCTGGCACTAACAGATCCTCGCTGGGAGGTACACTAACTGACTAACTGACACTGATATCAATAGTGACACCTAAAAAGTGATCAGATATAATGCTGTACACTGTCACTGTACTAGTAACACTGGCTGGCAAGGGGTTAACATTGAGGGGCAATCAAAAAGTTAACTGCGTGCCTAACAAGTGTGTGTGCTGCTGTTACAGACCATGCTGTTTTTTCTCCCTGCCAAATAGCTGGTCTGTGTACACAGCCCTGTGTGTGTCTACAAACTGTGGTATATATACTGGAATTTTGGAAAGGAGACAGCCCAAGGAATTTGCTGGAAGATTTTATTTTTTGTCGCAAGTTTTTAAAAAAAATGAGAAAAAAAGTTTTCCTTTTTTATTTTTACATGTAGTTGTCACTTAAATGATATATTACTCACATGCCATAGGTATATGTGGAATTACACCCCAATACATTCTGCTGCTTCTTCTGAGTATGGGAATACCAAGCGTAAGACTTTTTTGGAGCCTAGCCACGTACAGGGTCCAAAAAGCAATGACTACCTTCAGGCTTTCAACGTGCTTAATTTCCTCATTTCCCTTCCACATTACCTATCACAGTTTCAGAGGCCATGAAATGCCAGCATACCTCAATCCCCAGCAAATTACCCTTTTCAGAAAGTAGACATCCAAAGATATTTGCTGAGAGGCATGTTGAGTCCATGGAATATTTTATTTTTTGCCACAGGTTTTTCAAAAATGACAAAAAAACTTTTTTTTGTACACAAAGTTGTCAGTTAAATGATATATTGCTCACACATGCCATGGGTATATGTGGAATAACACCCCAAAACACATTCTGCTACTTCTCCCAAGTATGAGGATAACACATGTGAGAGTCTTTTTGGCAGCCTAGCCACATGCAGGTCCCCAAAATCCAAAGACCACCTTCAGGCTGTCAAAGGACACACTTCCTCATGTCACTTCCTCACTACCTATCACAGTTTATGAGGCCCTGAAATGCTAGGACAGTCCAAACACCCTCCCCCCAAATAACCCTTTTTTGGAAAGTAGACATCCAAGAAATTGTATAAGACACATGGTATTTTTCAGATATAATTTTTGTCACAGGGTTTTGAAAAATAAGAAAAGAAAAAAATAAATGTTTGTTTCCTTTCTTCATTTTCCAAAAACTTGTGGCAATAAATGAGATTTTTACAATACTCATCCTACCTCTCAGCAAATAGCTTGGATGTCTACTTTCCAAAAAGGGGTAATTTGGGGGGTTTTGGACTATCCTGGCATTTTATGGCCAACGTTAGAAGCTTCCGCCACGCATTAACCACTCTTCTAACCACTTGAAGACCAAGTCTTTTCTGTCATGTTTTATTTACGTGAATAAATCAGTATGTTTTGCTAGTAACCCTAAACATTATATATATTTGTAAAAGCAGAGGCCCTAGAGAATAAAATGGTGGGTGTTGGAATTTTTTATGTAACAGTATTTATGCAGCAATATTTTAAATGCAATATTTTTTAATTTTAATGACCAAAAATACAATATATCGCCCAATTGATTGGTAACATATAAAAGATGATGTTACACCGAGTAAATAGATACCAAACAAGACATGCTTTAAAATTGTGCTCTCTCATGCAATGGCGACAAACTACATACATTTTTAATATCCATAGGTGATGTTTTAAAAGTCTTTACAGGTTAACACTTTAGATTCACACAGGAGGGTTAGTTCTAGAATTACTGCCCTTGATCTGACGTTCGTGGTGGTACCTCACATGTATGGTGCAATCCCTGTTCACATACCACCACAGGACTGCCTCAGAGAACTACTGACCAATTTCTATCTGCTAGTCAAAGGAGGCCTATTACCAGATTTACTAAAATTGGTGCACTCAGAATCGGGTGCAGCTGTGCATGGTAGCCAATCAGCTTCTATTTTCAGCTTGTTCAATTACACTTTGGAAGCTGATTGGTTTCTATACACCAAATTACAATTTTCTTGGATTTAGTCCCCATTCACACTTGAGCTAATTGTAGATCGAAGCTCCAAAACGCTTCAGAAGAAAAAAATCAATTATTCTCAATGGAGATGATCTCCACTCCAAGGCAAATGCCTGAAGCGCAAACAAGTTCTGGAGCTTTTTTCAAATCTGAGTGATTTGAGTGATTTTGAGTGTTTCTACTTCCATAGAAATTAACTACCTCCAGAGGATTTACCCCGCTTCCTGACCAGGCCATTTTTTGCGATATGGCGCTTTTTTACATCCTTTTTCCTCCACAAATAGACCTTTCAAATGGTGGTATTTAATCGCCTCTGTGTTTTTTACTTTTTGAGTCATTAACAAAAAAAGACCGACAATAAAAAAAAACAATATTTTTTACTTATTGTTATTAAACATGTCCAGTAAAAAAAATTGTAAAAATTAAATTTTGTCATAAATTTAGGACAAAATGTATTCTGCTACATGTCTTTGCTAAAAAAAAAAATCCCAATACATGTAAGTTAATTGGTTTACGTGAAAGTTATAGCGTTTACAAATGGCGGCATATATACTGGAATTTTTTTTTTTTAATAGTAATTTTGACGATTGAATTATAGCGGAACTGCAGAACTGCAGCGGGCATTCTGACACTGGGGGGAACTGACTTGGTGTCACTGACATCCCCAGTGACACCAATACAGTGATCACTGCTAATAAAAAGCACTGACACTGTACTAATGGCACTGGGCAGGAAGGGGTTAACATCTGGGGCGATCAAAGGGTCAACTGTGTGCTGTTTTACTGTGTGCTGTGTGTAAGCACACTGCTTTGTATGGCTCTGTGTGCCCTCTACCCGGAGCAGCAAAATTACGTATATATACGTGATTTTGCGTACCCGTATGCCCTATAGCAGTATTTCTACTATAGGGCGGCACAGAAATGGTTAATGGAAATGCAATATTTGTGTGTTTTTGCGCATATTCGCACATTTTTGCTGGTCAAATGTAAAAATGTAAATATATATATAAAATAAATAATCATAATAAATAAATAACATACATTAATAAAATGTATATTGTACAGCGCTGAGCAAACTGTTGGCACTATATAAATCCTGTATGATAATAATAATAATATATAATAATAATAAATAATAATTAACCTCTAACCTTAACCCCCTAACCCTAAAAAAAAATAATATATATATATATACACACACACACACACACACCGGTATATATATATATATATATCTATCTATATCTATATATATGTATATATATAGATCTATATAGATATATATGTAATAAATTATGAATAATGATATTAATAATAATAAAATAATAAATAAAACCCCAAACCTGAACATAAAAATCAATTATTATTATTATTATTATTATTATTATTAATAATAATAATAATAATAATAATAATAAATATTATTATAATAATGTATTCATTTAGTGTTAGGGTTAGGGTGTTTAGTAATTTTATTATTATTATTATTATTATTAATAATAATAAATTACTTACATTTTTTTAAGGGTTGGGGGTTAATTATTATTTATTATTATATCCATGTATTTTATTTATAATTATTTTATTTATTTTACATGCATTTATTTATTTATTGGTATTATTATTAATATTATTACAATTATTATTATCAATAGCCTACCCCTGACAACAAAAAAATAGACAATAAATAAAATATTAACCCATAACCCCTAATCCTACCCCTATCCCTAACAAAAAAAAAGATAATAAATTAATAATTACAAAAAAAAAAAGCTACAAAAGCTGAAAAACCTAATGATGCTACAGATGATATTTTTCTCTATTGGCTAATACAAAAACGCCAAAGCTCAAAAACGCCTGAAAAATGCTGTATAAATGTGTAAAAACACACATAAATCGCACAACAAAACACACATAAAGCGCACAAAAACGCTACACTCATGTGTTAATCCAGCCTAAGTTGGACACATTTTGTGAACCTGATGGATCTTAAGAAAGCTGCCATTGTCTGCAGGCACTTTTAGCTATAAAAGTGTGCCCGTTCCAACCAACAACTGCCCTCTCATGTCAGTTGTCAGCTTAAAGCCAAATCATCTTTATCATTAGCAGTTCATTGCCTAGTTTTATCGTGAGAACAGCGCCTGGAAGTGGGATGAGGCGTAAATAAACAGATGTCCAGTATTGTGAGAGATGACTCACTCACAACTTATTAACACATGACAGCACACCTCTATGTACACAGAACACAGAAGACAAACTAAACTCACTGTAATATCTCCTATTACAGGCACACGCGTGCCCCAACACACTGTTATTTACTACAATGACCAGGTTTCTTTATTAATACATCAACTGCATTTACATCTGCTGCTGATAGGGACTGTATTGGCATCAACTGAAGAGCAAGGGCCTCAAAAGCAGATCATGCAGTGTGAAGACTGCACATGAAACATGTATACTGCAGTTATTGAAGACTTTGCTACATCTACACAAAATCAATGAAAAAATGTAAAACTAACATTTTTGCAAAAGTAACAATAAAGAAACAAAAAACCTCTTCTAGTATTTGAATTTCGAAATTTGTTGAATTTGTGCTTGAAAAATTGCAGCAACATTTTTTTCACAAACAAAAATGAAACCATTGAAAAAAACAATGACATTTAATTATATAAATAACAGCATTATAAAAGTAAAGGCATGATTAAACAAGGAATTCATGTACTGAATACTATCATTACATCATTAAATCCTGAACTCAGCTGCCAGACTCATCCACCTCACCCTGAACTCAGCTGCCAGACTCATCCACCTCACCAGCCGCTCCACCTCTGCCACCCCCCTCTGCCTCTCCCTCCACTGGCTCCCTATCGCCCAACGCATCAAATTCAAACTACTCACTCTGACCTACAAAGCCATTCACAACACTGCCCCTAACTACCTCACCGACCTGATTCCCAAGTACCACCCTACCCGTACCCTTCGCTCTTCACAGGACCTCCTTCTATCTTGCTCCCTGGTCTCCTCCTCACACGCACGTCTGCAAGACTTCTCCAGGTCCTCCCCCATCCTCTGGAACTCACTACCCCAATCCATCAGACTGTCACCTTCCCTCCTCACCTTCAGGCGCTCCCTGAAAACCCACCTCTTCAGGGAAGCCTACCCCACCCTCACCTAACTGCTGCTCTCCTTCATTCCTCCTACTACTCCATCCCCCACAGCCACTTCCTCCTGTACCACTACCCCCTCCCTCCCAGATTGTAAGCTCGAAAGAGTAGGGCCCTCTTACCCCTCGTGTGCTGTTCGTAGCTGCTGTAATGTTTCATGTATTGTCCCCCCCTCTTTTGTACAGCGCTGAGCAAACCCTTTGGCGCTATATAAACTCAATGTAATGTAATGTAATGTAATGTAATTAAACTTAGTAGAATATAATATTTTAGAGAGTGTATTTCTTTGAAGCAGATCATGTCATTCATTTGTAAGTACGTGTATATTATTTGAAATATTTGTTTTTATCTCAACATCCAGCTCTGCATGTGTACCACATTGGCATTTACCCCATTGGTATGTACACACTTCATAAACAAGACCCTAAATGGGATTTCTGAGGCTCAACAAATATGTTTTTTCATAAAACTTCTTTTTTATTTCTATATTCTAATCAAATAACAGTCAATACAAAAAAAGTACTGTCATATGTACATAAATCTCCATAAAATCAGCTCCGCATGCATGGTACAAAGAAGATTTTTTTGGATTACAAAAAGTGTCTATTCATAGTCACCCTTTATTTTTGCCGATGTTATTCAGCAGGAAACATTAGGCTTGACACATTTCCTGGACGTAGTCCACTTCTTCAGGAGCCAGGGATTAATCATATAAGTAATACAGTATAAAGAATTCTAAACAATAATATGTGGTGAAGCCAAAATCAGATAAACATATTAATATTTGCATATACATATACACATACATATTTGCTAGACCTTGGTTACCTTGGGGAAACAAAAGATGACACTTCCTCCTATACAGCAGCCCAGGGGCGTCCCTAGGCAAGTGCGGGGGGTGCGCACTGCACCCGGTGACACCTATTGCACGGGATGACACCGGACCCGCTCTACGAAAAGGTAAGTTTTAAAGCAAGCTGACAATCCCCGCAAGATGGATTGGATCTGCAGACTGAGCATAATGGATCGGAGTCCGATCCATTATGCTCCCCAATCCGCAGATCCGATCTATCTTGCGGGGATCGTTGGCTTGCTTTAAAACTTACCTTGTCGTGGAGAGGTCAGATAAACCTGTATAGGTTGCAAGCCGACGATCCCCACAGGATGGATTGGATCTGCAGATTGCAGAGGATAATGGATCGGACTCCGATCCATTATGCTCAATCCGCAGATCCGATCCATCCTG
This sequence comes from Staurois parvus, assembly GCF_062004578.1. Lineage (NCBI taxonomy): Eukaryota > Metazoa > Chordata > Amphibia > Anura > Ranidae > Staurois > Staurois parvus. Next base: position 1,817,200 of record NW_028318108.1, on the reverse strand, counting down.
CGGGGATCGTCGAAGGGGGTGTCACCAAGTGTTCCAGCACCGGGTGGCACCAACACTAGGGACGCCCCTGCAGCAGTCCACATAGGGGGGGGGGCTCACACAGGGGCCCACACCCCACCCAGACCACATCCAAAACATTCATTCAAACACATCGAGCCTAATACTTCTTGATGCATAACATCTGCAAAAAATAAATGGTGGCTTTTTAAAGATACTTTTTGTATTCCAAAAAAATCTTGTTTGTACCATGAATATGGAGCTGATTTTATGGATATATATGCACATATGGAAAAGAAGTAGTTCAGTGAGCGCTATGATGAGAACATAAGCAGCTGATACACTAAAAGGAAACCATAAACCTCTCAAGCATATAAATTATAAAGTGCAGCGCTGAAAAGTATATATATACACTGGATATAAGGCTAACCACAACCTAAATATACAGTGTGAAGTCCAAAGAAAAAATGTCCAATAATGGTAACAAATAGATGGAACGGTGGCTTTGTTATTTTCCAGTGAGGCACTCACTCAAAAAACCGTGCAGGAAATATAAGAAATGCCCACTCACCAGATGCGCAAAATGGAAGCGCAATAATATAAGCCAAAGATCCCCTTTTCCTCTTATGGAAGGTGCAGCTCACACTGGGCAGGTTATTCCACAGTATTGGCACCTTTAAAGGTCTTCTCTATGGGTGGAAACTGAAGTGGAGGTCGGCACATGTAAGTCACTCTCCTCTGGGCCTCAGGTTGGTCACCATAAGGTCCTGGGGAATTAAATGCTCGATGTGGAGCAAAGAATAGTGGCCATAGTGTAGTAGGTCAAAATATCAGATTTTATTGGAAATAAAAGTAATGAACATACATAAAAAAGAACTTGGAGGCGTTCGCCGATCAAGTGTATCAGATAAAATCATTCAAACTATTCGGAACACTAAACAGCTGGATGGTTATGGGGGCCACCGGACCTCCTTGATCCGGTGGCGTGCCGTCTCAGGCGTGTGTGGCTCCTCCTTGACGCGTTTTGCACACAAAGTGCATTTTCAAAAGGGGTGGTACCCCTATTGAAATTGCACTTTGTGTATGAAACGCATTAAGGAGGAGCCACACACGCCTGAGACGTCACGCCACCGGATCAAGGAGGTCCGGTGGCCCCCATAACCAACCAGCTGGTTAGTGTTCCGAATAGTTTGAATGATTTTACCTTAAACACTTGATCGGCGAACGCCTCCAAGTTCTTTTTCATGTATGTTCATTACTTTTTTTTCCAATAAAATCTGATATTTTGACCTACTACACTATGGCCACTATTCTCTGCTCCACATTGAGCATTTAATCCCCCAGGACCCTATGGTGACCACCCTAAGGCCCAGAGGAGAGTGACTTCAGTTTCCACCCGTAGAGAAGACCTTTAAAGGCGCCAATACTGTGGAAACACCTGCCCAGTGTGAGCTGCACCTTCCATAAGAGGAAAAGGGGATCTTTGGCTTATATTATTGCGCTTCCATATTGCGCATCTGATGAGTGCGCATTTCTTATATTTCCTGCACGGTTTTTTGAGTGAGTTCCTCACTGGAAAATAACAAAGCCACCGTTTCATCTATTTGTTACCATTATTGGACATTATGTCTTTGGACTTCACACTGTATATTTAGGTTGTGGTTAGCCTTATATCCACTGTATATATATAGTTTATCAGCGCTGCACTTTATAATTTATATATGCACATATGATAGTACACTTTTTGTATTGACTGTTTTTTTTTTTTTGAGAAATACATTTTTTATTAAGGTTGTAATATTACAAAACAATGAAAAGGAGAACAATAATAATCTAATAATTTCAGGGTGCAAGATTAACAGAACATGTCAATATTCAAAGTAAAGGAAAACATATTCAGCTAAACTGAACTGATTAAATTTGAATAATATGGTGTAGAAATCATAATAGGATATAGAAATAAAAAACAGGTTTTATGAAAAACATATTTGTTGTGCCTCAAAAATCCCATTTAGATAGATAGGTCTTGTTTACGTAGTATGGTGTCCATTTATGAACCAGCGGTAAATAATTGCTGCTCAGTTCTCTGGAAGTCTAGGAGAACACAGTTCTCCTGCGAATGCCTTTTATGAAGCGGTGTAGATCAGTTCTCCAAACGAAGGGAGAACGGTCTACAAACGCTGGAAAACGGCTGCTTTTACCATAATGGCACGAGATTACAGTAAAAGATCAGTTTACTAAGCAGAGGTAAATTATCTCTGCTTAGCTTGTGGTTCCTCCGATTCTCCAGCTCTGGGCTGGAGAATCTGGAGGGAGAACACAGATCTCCAGTGAAGGGCTGAACATGTTCTCCGCTGATCTCCTGAGTGTCATAAATTGTGAATGACCAGAGAGTAGCTGCGATCCTGTGAATCGCAGCTATTCTCTGTGTCATAAACAGACACCTATGTTATAACAAGGGGGCTTGGTACTTTTAGCAGATACATTTCAGTTCTACCCCATTGGTATGGTTGATTTCAATACAAATTATAAATTAGCAGCAATTTACTGCACAATTTTTAAAGTAGGCCTATCATGAGAAAACTATATTGATCGACTTGTAGACAGGTATTATGAAAAGCAATAGTAATCAGAGTTTTTTCCTGTAGACTTTAAGGGGTTTATTTACTAAACCTGGCTGACTCAGAATCTTGTCTACTTCTGCATAAAAACCAATCAGCTTCCAGGTTTTATTGCTGAAGCTTAACTGAACATGCTAAGGTTAGAAGCTGATTGGATACCATGCACAGGTGCCCAAGATTCTGAGTCAACCAGGTTTAGTAAATAAACCCCTAAATGTCAATTACAGTTTCCAGATTCTCTTTCTATTCACCATTTTACTTTTTGCTATTCTAGTCTATGTGAGACCCCGTGTTTGAATTGCAGCAGCCCAATCTCAGCTCTGCTCTTAAACAAGTATTCAGGGGAATCACCCTCTTCACTGGAGCTGAAGCTTTACACCTACCCTGGTATGACAGCTTGCTGCCAGGTCTCCTGTCACTCACTGACACTTTCACGGAGCCTCCTTAAAGCAGAGTTCCACCCAAAAGGGTAAGTTCTGCTTTAATGCTTTGTCCACCGCTCCCCATTAAGGATTGGCATGGGGCCATTAACAAAGCGCAGCGCTTCTCACGCATGTGCAGTGGGCACCCGGCTGTGAAGTTGCAAGCTGTCACAGCTGGGTGCCCACACTAAAGATGCTGGTGCCAGGGGGAGAAGACGGCCAGTGAAACTAGTTGTGGTGAGGACACTGCTGGACAAGGTAAGTGGCTGTATTTTAAAGGTGAGCAGCTACAGTTTTTGTAGCTGCTGACTTTTTTTTTTTTTCAGCTGGAACTTCACTTTAAGAGCAAAGTTTTTGGAGATCTTTCCCTAAAAAGCAAGGTCTCTAACAATCTGCCTCTATACACATTTTTAACTACATGTTATCTGGTCCTACCCTCCATTTATAGTGTCCCCCACTGATATGCTTTGTTACTCACACCAGCCATTGATTTCTCCAATATTGCCCCCAGGGTCTATAACTTGTGTACACTGTACACTTTAGTCCATGCTACAGCTCACCTAACCTTTTTCTATGCAGTGTATAGGCAGCTGCTGCTACATTGCTCAGAAAGAGGGGGGTTAACATTATTATTAGAGATGAGCGAAGTATTCAAAAATTCGATTCGGTTGATTCGGCGAATTCGCGGAATAAATTTGATTCGAGTCGAATATATTCGCTGCGAATTTAACTTATAAAAAGGGTGTTTCTAGGCTTCAGAGAGCCTTTATATTAGTGCAGAACACTGTACCTTTAATTTAAATGCCCTTGGAGTCTGCTGGGGAAGAGAAATAATACTGTCAGTCAGTATGACATGCAGATGAGTGCTGTCGATCTTAGAATCACCGCACACTTCACTCATTTGGGCAGTCACGGGGCCAAAACCAGAGTGTGGAGCCACAGTGTGGCGGTGGAGGCAGCAGCAATGGGAGGCCATACAGCACCCTATGACAAAATGGAACCCACCAGCAGTGTGAGGAGACCTGAAAGTGGCACATGGCAGAGTGTGGCGATGGAGACAGCAGCAATGGGAGGCCGTACAGGGACCCATGAGACACTCTGGACCTGGCAGCAGCATGAGGAGGCGGTACAGGGGCCCATGACAGATTACGGGCCTGGCAGCAGCATGAGGAGTTGGTACGGGGGCCCATGACAGATTACGGGCCTGGCAGCAGCAATGGGAGGCCCGGAATCTGCCAGCACCCTATGACAAAATGGAACCCACCAGCAGTGTGAGGAGACCTGAAAGTGGCACATGGCAGAGTGTGGCGATGGAGACAGCAGCAATGGGAGGGAGTACAGGGACCCATGAGACACTCTGGACCTGGCAGCAGCATGAGGAGGCGGTACAGGGGCCCATGACAGATTACGGGCCTGGCAGCAGCATAAGGAGTCGGTACGGGGGCCCATGGCAGATTACGGGCCTGGCAGCAGCAATGGGAGGCCCGTAATCTGCCAGCACCCTATGACAAAATGGAACCCACCAGCAGTGTGAGGAGACCTGAAAGTGGCACATGGCAGAGTGTGGCGATGGAGACAGCAGCAATGGGAGGCCGTACAGGGACCCATGAGACACTCTGGACCTGGCAGCAGCATGATGAGGCGGTACGGGGGCCCATGGCAGATTACGGGCCTGGCAGCAGCAATGGGAGGCCCGTAATCTGCCAGCACCCTATGACAAAATGGAACCCACCAGCAGTGTGAGGAGACCTGAAAGTGGCACATGGCAGAGTGTGGCGATGGAGACAGCAGCAATGGGAGGCCAGACAGGGACCCATGAGACACTCTGGACCTGGCAGCAGCATGAGGAGGCGGTACAGGGGCCCATGACAGATTACGGGCCTGGCAGCAGCATGAGGAGTCGGTACGGGGGCCCATGGCAGATTACGGGCCTGGCAGCAGCAATGGGAGGCCCGTAATCTGCCAGCACCCTATGACAAAATGGAACCCACCAGCAGTGTGAGGAGACCTGAAAGTGGCACATGGCAGAGTGTGGCGATGGAGACAGCAGCAATGGGAGGCCGTACAGGGACCCATGAGACACTCTGGACCTGGCAGCAGCATGATGAGGCGGTACGGGGGCCCATGGCAGATTACGGGCCTGGCAGCAGCAATGGGAGGCCCGTAATCTGCCAGCACCCTATGACAAAATGGAACCCACCAGCAGTGTGAGGAGACCTGAAAGTGGCACATGGCAGAGTGTGGCGATGGAGACAGCAGCAATGGGAGGCCAGACAGGGACCCATGAGACACTCTGGACCTGGCAGCAGCATGAGGAGGCGGTACAGGGGCCCATGACAGATTACGGGCCTGGCAGCAGCATGAGGAGTCGGTACGGGGGCCCATGGCAGATTACGGGCCTGGCAGCAGCAATGGGAGGCCCGTAATCTGCCAGCACCCTATGACAAAATGGAACCAACCAGCAGTGTGAGGAGACCTGAAAGTGGCACATGGCAGAGTGTGGCGATGGAGACAGCAGCAATGGGAGGCCGTACAGGGACCCATGAGACACTCTGGACCTGGCAGCAGCATGAGGAGGCGGTACAGGGGCCCATGACAGATTACGGGCCTGGCAGCAGCATGAGGAGTCGGTACGGGGGCCCATGACAGATTACGGGCCTGGCAGCAGCAATGGGAGGCCCGTAATCTGCCAGCACCCAATGACAAAATGGAACCCACCAGCAGTGTGAGGAGACCTGAAAGTGGCACATGGCAGAGTGTGGCAATGGAGACAGCAGCAATGGGAGGCCGTACAGGGACCCATGAGACACTCTGGACCTGGCAGCAGCATGAGGAGGCGGTACAGGGGCCCATGACAGATTACGGACCTGGCAGCAGCATGAGGAGGCGGTACGGGGGCCCATGACAGATTACGGACCTGGCAGCAGCATGAGGAGGCGGTACGGGGGCCCATGGCAGATTACGGGCCTGGCAGATGACGACGAGGCTGCCAAGTGCGATCAGCCTCATCATCATCAATTAGGGTCTCCGCCTCACTACTAGCCCCCTCGCTGCGTGTGGGTCAGGAGACAGACCTGTCTCTAGACCGGCTACCGAGCCACTCTCCTCGCCAGTACTTCTTCGCCTGGCTGCTGAAGAGGCGGATGTCTCCCCCCGTTCCTGACCGCCCTCTGTTAGCTCTTCCTCACTGTACAGTGGGGCTGAGCCCACAGCATGCGATACTTCGCTTGGTGAGGGAACACCAAAGGACAGGGGCAGGTAGAGGACACGTGATTTCAGTGGGCTTGCTCCCGGGCCATGCCAACTAACGGTTGTGTCTGACGTACCCACCGACCGTTGGCTGTAGGTGTCAGAGGTGACCTGGGAAGAGGAAGACGACCGAGCCAACCAGACGATGACGGCAGGGTTGTCGGTGGAGACACGACCGCTGGATGACACCGGGAGCACTGGCCTCTGGCTGCGACTAGTGCTGCCTCGACCCCTTCCTCTGCTGCCACGTCTGCTCGCTCCTGAAACATTGCCTCCTCTGCCACTCCTCTGCGTGTTGTCTGACATACTCTTTAATTCAACGATTCTGTGTCCCTGAGTAACAATTCTGTGTCCCTGAGTAACAATTCTGTCTCCCTCAGTAACGATTCTGTGTCCCTCAGTAACAATTCTGTGTCCCTGAGTAACAATTCTGTGTCCCTGAGTAACAATTCTGTGTCCCTCAGTAACAATTCTGTGTCCCTGAGTAACAATTCTGTGTCTGTCCCTGAGTAACAATTCTGTGTCCCTCAGTAACAATTCTGTGTCCCTGAGTAACAATTCTGTGTCTGTCCCTGAGTAACAATTCTGTGTCCCTGAGTAACAATTCTGTGTCCCTCAGTAACAATTCTGTGTCCCTGAGTAACAATTCTGTGTCTGTCCCTGAGTAACAATTCTGTGTCCCTGAGTAACAATTCTGTGTCCCTGAGTAACAATTCTGTGTCTGTCCCTGAGTAACAATTCTGTGTCCCTCAGTAACAATTCTGTGTCCCTGAGTAACAATTCTGTGTCTGTCCCTGAGTAACAATTCTGTGTCCCTGAGTAACAATTCTGTGTCCCTCAGTAACAATTCTGTGTCCCTCAGTAACAATTCTGTGTCCCTCAGTAACAATTCTGTGTCCCTGAGTAACAATTCTGTGTCTGTCCCTGAGTAACAATTCTGTGTCCCTGAGTAACAATTCTGTGTCCCTCAGTAACAATTCTGTGTCCCTCAGTAACAATTCTGTGTCCCTCAGTAACAATTCTGTGTCTGTCCCTGAGTAACAATTCTGTGTCCCTGAGTAACAATTCTGTGTCCCTGAGTAACAATTCTGTGTCCCTCAGTAACAATTCTGTGTCTGTCCCTGAGTAACAATTCTGTGTCCCTGAGTAACAATTCTGTGTCCCTCAGTAACAATTCTGTGTCCCTCAGTAACAATTCTGTGTCTGTCCCTGAGTAACAATTCTGTGTCCCTGAGTAACAATTCTGTGTTCCTCAGTAACAATTCTGTGTCCCTCAGTAACAATTCTGTGTCTGTCCCTGAGTAACAATTCTGTGTCCCTGAGTAACAATTCTGTGTCTGTCCCTGAGTAACAATTCTGTGTCCCTGAGTAACAATTCTGTGTCCCTCAGTAACAATTCTGTGTCCCTGAGTAACAATTCTGTGTCTGTCCCTGAGTAACAATTCTGTGTCCCTGAGTAACAATTCTGTGTCCCTGAGTAACAATTCTGTGTCTGTCCCTGAGTAACAATTCTGTGTCCCTCAGTAACAATTCTGTGTCCCTCAGTAACAATTCTGTGTCCCTGAGTAACAATTCTGTGTCTGTCCCTGAGTAACAATTCTGTGTCCCTGAGTAACAATTCTGTGTCCCTCAGTAACAATTCTGTGTCCCTCAGTAACAATTCTGTGTCTGTCCCTGAGTAACAATTCTGTGTCCCTGAGTAACAATTCTGTGTCCCTGAGTAACAATTCTGTGTCCCTCAGTAACAATTCTGTGTCTGTCCCTGAGTAACAATTCTGTGTCCCTGAGTAACAATTCTGTGTCCCTCAGTAACAATTCTGTGTCCCTCAGTAACAATTCTGTGTCTGTCCCTGAGTAACAATTCTGTGTCCCTGAGTAACAATTCTGTGTTCCTCAGTAACAATTCTGTGTCCCTCAGTAACAATTCTGTGTCTGTCCCTGAGTAACAATTCTGTGTCCCTGAGTAACAATTCTGTGTCCCTGAGTAACAATTCTGTGTCCCTGAGTAACAATTCTGTGTCCCTCAGTAACAATTCTGTGTCTGAGTAACAATTCTGTGTCCCTGAGTAACAATTCTGTGTCCCTCAGTAACAATTCTGTGTCCCTCAGTAACAGTTCTGTGTCTGTCCCTGAGTAACAATTCTGTGTCCCTCAGTAACAATTCTGTGTCCCTCAGTAACAATTCTGTGTCCCTGAGTAACAATTCTGTGTCTGTCCCTGAGTAACAATTCTGTGTCCCTGAGTAACAATTCTGTGTCCCTCAGTAACAATTCTGTGTCCCTCAGTAACAATTCTGTGTCCCTCAGTAACAATTCTGTGTCTGTCCCTGAGTAACAATTCTGTGTCCCTGAGTAACAATTCTGTGTCCCTGAGTAACAATTCTGTGTCCCTCAGTAACAATTCTGTGTCTGTCCCTGAGTAACAATTCTGTGTCCCTGAGTAACAATTCTGTGTCCCTCAGTAACAATTCTGTGTCCCTCAGTAACAATTCTGTGTCTGTCCCTGAGTAACAATTCTGTGTCCCTGAGTAACAATTCTGTGTTCCTCAGTAACAATTCTGTGTCCCTCAGTAACAATTCTGTGTCTGTCCCTGAGTAACAATTCTGTGTCCCTGAGTAACAATTCTGTGTCCCTGAGTAACAATTCTGTGTCCCTCAGTAACAATTCTGTGTCTGAGTAACAATTCTGTGTCCCTGAGTAACAATTCTGTGTCCCTCAGTAACAATTCTGTGTCCCTCAGTAACAGTTCTGTGTCTGTGTCTGAGTAACAATTCTGTGTCCCTGAGTAACAATTCTGTGTCCCTCAGTAACAATTCTGTGTCCCTCAGTAACAATTCTGTGTCTGTCCCTGAGTAACAATTCTGTGTCCCTCAGTAACAATTCTGTGTCCCTCAGTAACAATTCTGTGTCTGTCCCTGAGTAACAATTCTGTGTCCCTGAGTAACAATTATGTGTCCCTCAGTAACAATTATGTGTCCCTCAGTAACAATTCTGTGTCCCTCAGTAACAATTCTGTGTCTGTCCCTGAGTAACAATTCTGTGTCCCTGAGTAACAATTCTGTGTCCCTCAGTAACAATTCTGTGTCCCTCAGTAACAATTCTGTGTCTGAGTAACAATTCTGTGTCCCTGAGTAACAATTCTGTGTCCCTGAGTAACGTTTCTGTGTCCCTCAGTAACAATTCTGTGTCCCTCAGTAACAATTCTGTGTCCCTCAGTAACAATTTTGTGTCCCTCAGTAACAATTCTGTGTCTGTCCCTGAGTAACAATTCTGTGTCCCTCAGTAACAATTCTGTGTCCCTGAGTAACAATTCTGTGTCCCTGAATAACAATTCTGTGTCCCTCAGTAACAATTCTGTGTCCCTCAGTAACAATTATGTGTCCCTCAGTAACAATTCTGTGTCTGTCCCTCAGTAACAATTCTGTGTCCCTGAGTAACAATTCTGTGTCCCTGAGTAACAATTCTGTGTCCCTGAGTAGCAATTCTGTGTCCCTCAGTAACAATTCTGTGTCTGTCCCTGAGTAACAATTATGTGTCCCTGAGTAACAATTCTGTGTCCCTGAGTAACAATTCTGTGTCCCTCAGTAACAATTCTGTGTCCCTCAGTAACAATTCTGTGTCTGTCCCTGAGTAACAATTCTGTGTCCCTGAGTATCAATTCTGTGTCCCTGAGTAACAATTCTGTGTCCCTCAGTAACAATTCTGTGTCCCTCAGTAACAATTCTGTGTCTGTCCCTGAGTAACAATTCTGTGTCCCTGAGTAACAATTCTGTGTCCCTCAGTAACAATTCTGTGTCCCTCAGTAACAATTCTGTGTCTGTCCCTGAGTAACAATTCTGTGTCCCTGATTAACAATTCTGTGTCCCTGAGTAACAATTCTGTGTCCCTGATTAACAATTCTGTGTCCCTGAGTAACGATTCTGTGTCCCTAAGTAACGATTCTGTGTCCTTAAGTAACGATTCTGTGGCCCTAAAGTCTCTCTGGCCCTAACTCCGTCCCTAATTTAGACAGGTCTGTCTCTCTTGAATGACCGCAGGCTAATGGAGAATTGTAAGATGGCCGCAATTTATAGCTCCACCATTACACAGTGCTGGCTGGCTGGCTGCTGATTGGCTAATGCGATCACATGTCATGAATGAATGCATTATGGGTCAGCGCGCCTTGTCTGCGCGCCTTCCCAGAGATCCCCGCTCCGTCGCCACACATGTCGCCGCCATTTTTGGGAAAATTCGATTCGTGCATCCGAAGTTGGCTAATTTTCGGATTCGGCGCGAATCGAATATTTCCCAATATTCTAAACGAATTCCACTTCGCCATGTTCGATTCGCTCATCTCTAATTATTATATAATAAGCCTCCTCCCTTATCATTATATGCAATTTGCAAACATGAATAAATATGTAATTCTGTACATATGTAGACAGTTAATGTATGGGTGGTACAGTGACAGTGAAAAGTTGTGCAGTATATACATTAGTTAGAGAGAGTGCTGGTTGGCTTATATAGGAGGAAGGAAATTTAAAGCCCTAGTCTGATTAGTTACAATTAAACAATTTTTTTTAATGACCCTCTCCCCTTCTAGAGCATGTTCCAGGATCTTTTTTTACCTTGTTTGTGTTGCAAGAAACAGCTTTTATTACTTCCTGTGAGATCTTCACCAGATTTGTAAAAGTCTTGCAAGGACAACTATTGGGAGCTTAATTCCTAACTCCCAGAACTACATCTCCAAGAGCCCTTTCCCATGCACTTTTTTGGAACTAGTACACATATCTGCAATGAGAGATATATATGCTGCAATTGGTTCTTACAATCATTAAAGGACAACCCCATTTTCCTGGGAAACAAAAAAAAGAATAGTATAGTGTATACAAATGAGACACATGTCATATTGCAATTGAATGTTATTAAAACCTACAGTACCTTTCATTTTCTATCTGCAGCGTTGTCATTTTCTGTAAAATGCAATGCAATATGGCTACCTGGAGGTGTTCCGTACACAGATGTGTCATTTTTTGCTTGTGTGATTGGCTCACTGATTTTTCCAGAAGTCTGCACTAAGATAAGTCTGATTTTTGGCATCCCCTGCAACAAAAATATCGTTTTTGGTGCAATACTCCAAAAGGGAAAACACATCTAGAGGGATGCATACCCTGCAGTTTTCTTCATTAGGGCCCTGCAGGTGCAGTAGCTGACTGATAACTATGAAACCACTCCCATACAGGTTTACTCTGCATATGAACACAGACAAACAAACAGCTATTTCTTCAGAATAACAAAAGGTAGGAATCTACAACAATGTTTAATAAAATTCTTGCAATGTACATACTGTAGATCACCCAGGGGGAAATGTGTTTTCTCAACAAAAGTGGACTTACACTTTAAGGGGCTTGTTGCATTTTGGATAGATCAAATTGAAGCTTACTGCATATCGCCAAAATGTTTGGATGTTACTATAGCAACACAATAAGGGCAGGCTATAGAAGAAGGTGGACAGAGCTATAAAGTGACACTAAACTTTGGTTTACAAAAAAAAAAAAAATCTCCAAATTCCTTTTATTTTTGCTTCTGTGACAGTGAGACCATGTTCTCCATGGTCTCACTCTATGTAGGAAAGTAGTCACCTTCTCTTGTTTGCTCCCGAGATGGACTAGGGATTATATACTATGGGATTTTTGGTGTGCACAGAGCAGTGCCTGAAAACAGAAGTGAGTGGGAAGAGGAGAAGTTCAGTTGCTCAAAATGGACATTACAAGGAGGCAGAATGCAGTAAGAAAAAATTTTAAGAAAAATTGATTACAGGTCAGAATTGCCTTGTGAAAAAGGGCATATAAACAAAAACAGGCTAGATTTTATTAGGTCTTAGATGCACATACAATGATGTTTTTTAATATGTTTCTGTTAGGAAAAAGATTATGAAAAGTATAACTAAAGGCAAAACTTTTTTGTTGATAGAGTGTTGAGAGGTTTCAACCTATCCCAATCACCAAAGCATTGGGAATGAAAGTGAAGGTAAATGTAAAATTTTGAGTTGTCACCAGAACAAGAATAGAGAGGAAATTTTCCAATGAAGACACTTGCTCCCATGAAAACTGTCTAATGCCTAGTACACATGATTAGAAAATCAGGCGAAAAATACCGCTTTCGAAGTGATTGTACGATGATCTGATCATTAGTATAAACCTTTTAGAGCCAATCACAATAGTTCATGCAAAATTATCTGAAGGGACAAACATGAAAATTTTTCTTAAACGATACCAGAACATACGATTTTCGTTGAATCAGTACAGGGTTCATCTGAAATAAAATGGAAGACCAAAACCACGCATGCTCAGAAATGGAAGAATACATTACAATACAATACAGTACATTACATCACTTCCAAAGTTGTATTTTGTTTTATGAGAATTTTCATAACTTTAGTACCTCTTCATTTTTGATATGAGACTAGCATGCAAAAAAAAAAAGAACTAAAAAGGAACCCAAAGACCTTATATAACACATATAAACAAAAAATGCAGCGTATATTGTGTATAAATAAATATGTGTTAAAAAAAAAAGAACAGACTATCATTCGTCTGATATTGTCATCATGTGTAGGAGGCTTGGATATTCCTCTTATAGGAAAGATAAGCTCTCAATTCCTGTTAAGTCTACATGACAATAAGTGAAAAGACATCTCCCTAACAAGACGCAGATGGCAAAAAAATTGACAGTGGTTTTAACCCTCTCCTACTCTATCCAAAATGAAAAAAGCTGTGGCTTTAGATATACTTTTATTAAAACAGGCAAGCAGACAGTTTGAGGGTTGCAGAATACAAAAGACATTTGAAGCCACAGCATGATAACATTTGAGCACCTATGCTTCATATGCTTCAGGTAACCACCAGACCACATGTATGCTAAAGTCCAGCAGCCCACTCAACAGCCTACAGTACTGTACTTATCTTGGTGCCGAACAGCATAGGAATAATCATTCTACAATCAATCAAATCAATCAAATCTACAATCTAATAGATTATTTCCTAGCAATTTATTATAATACATCATATTTTGTTCTTTTGTAAATATACTGTAAATATCTATTTGCAGGAAGACAACAGGTAAGCAGCTGAACCTTGCACACATTTGGCAACTTATTAGCTCCTTGCACACATTTGGTCACTTATTAGCTCCCAGAAGGCATGTTGTTCAACAGTCATAGCAATGACCACATCTGTAAATGTATCCATTCCATGCCATTGGAGACCATCTTGTTCTTGCTTTGCTTACCAACCATTGTACCTTACAGATGGCACCATTTATGGACTAAGTGTTCAATCACCAGAACTCTGAAAACGGGTGAAACCTCCCTGCCCCAAATATATTTTTAATGACGTTCAGTGGAAAAATGGTTAGCACTTCTGCCTGGCAGTACTAGGGTAATTGGTTTGAATCCCAACCATGGCACCACCTGCCTGGAGTTTGCATGGGTTTCCTCCAGGTACACCGGTTTCCTCCCAAACTCCAAAGACATGCTGGTAGATTAATTGGATCCTGTCTAAATTGGCCCTAGTATGTGTATGTATGAATGTGAGTTAGGTACATTAGATTGTAGGCCTCTTGAGGGTTAGGTACTGATGTGAATGTACAATATATATGTAAAGCACTGTGTAAATTGACAGCGCTGTATAAGTACCTGAAATAAATAAATAAGTCAAAGTTGGCATACTGTCTAACCGAGATATTCCTATTCAGGGGCGGACTGAAAACTCATGGGGCCCCCGGACAATAGGGGATCATGGGGCCCCTGTGTCCTTGCCCAAACTCAAAAAAGCCTGTGAAAAAGGTACCAGGGGCATCTCATGGGGCCCCCTACTGACCCCGGGCCCTTGGGCAGTGCCCGAGTTTCCAAATGGTCAGTCTGCCCCTGTTCCATTAGAAAAAGATCTTTATACAGGTGAAACACTATCAAAGAACTTGTTTGTCTTGAAATGAATGGTTTTTATGCAGGGGCCTACTGACAACTCATGGGGCCCCCGGGCAATAGGGGATCATGGGGCCCCTGTGTCCTTGCCCAAACTCAAAAAAGCCTATGAAAAAGGTACCAGGGGCATCTCATGGGGCCCCCTACTGACCTCGGGCAGTGCCCGAGTTTCCAAATGGTCAGTCCGCCCCTGTTTGTATATTTATGAATAGGCAATTGCGTTTTATTTTCTCTGATAATTTGCTCATCTTTGGTCTTCTGCGGATTGGCCTTTGGGGTTCCTTGTGATCAAGTCAATGTTTGTTGAAGGGATAATTTCTTTATTTCAGATGCACTCATTTACTATCCCTGTTTTTGATATGCTTTTTGATATGCTTATCAAGCAACAATTATGTGATCGTAGTCTTCAGTTTTCCACTAAAGAGTACGTAGAGATCAGAAAATTAAACTCAAGTCGGCTTCCACATCAGATAATGTTCCTATTAAACTGACAAACCCACTCTGAATTATAGTTGATTTTTTTTTATTGAAAGGAAGGGGTTCAGAATTCATTGGTTCCATCTACAAAGCCAGCTTGTGGTGTGATGTGAGTGTCTGAGACTGTGTGTGCTGGCTGGAGACATGAATTAGTGCTCCCTTCACAGAGGGAGTCATCAGTATTCATTGCTCCCCTCCCTTGTCAGCTGCTGGGGATATTTATGACATGCAGGCTGAGGGCAAGCATGAATTGGTTCTGATTGAAAAGGCCACACAGATCATTGCATCTGTACTTCTACAGAGAGGACCGGTGATAGCAATTTTTAAAGGGTCATCCATACACTAGCATATCAGATGAGAGAGCTGTCTATGCAGTGATCAGTTCAGAAGTCTCATCCCTGCCTATGTACATCATTATCTTGTGCAGTGTTTGTACTGGAGAATGTTGCCTTGCAATGGCTTTGTTCTTCCTGATTGTAGTCCTCTTTTGTTATGATTTCAGGACACTGACTGCTTTTGTTTTCTCTTTACTCCTAACATCTGTGTTTTTTCCCCAGCTTTAGTCTGTCTCTGAGAATGTCCTCTCAAAGTTTATACAGCATAGTTTAAAAAAAAAGCTTGAAAGTTAGCCACCCCCCTGCCAGGAGAGGGAGGAAAAACACAAGAGGACCAGGGCACAGTTTTCTTCTGGAGGAAATTCTTATGGCCAGCACTAGACTACGATATGATGCTGTGCTAAGCACCATCAATCATTACATCTTATTTATAAGTTGGAACCACTTCATTTTTAATAAAGGAAACACTGGTTAAAGTGACACTAAACAATAACCCTGGTCTCCAAAAGTAATCCATTACTTAAATTGATATTAAAGGTTTGTTTTTTAAAAAAGAAAAAAATAACAAATACGTTATACTTACCTGCTCTATGCAATGGTATTGCACAGAGCAGCCCTGATCCTCCTCTTCTGGAGTCCCCTGCCGGCGCTCCCGGCTTCTCCCCCCAAGCTGCTTGCTCTGGGGGCACTAGTGCGTGCTCACTTCCGAGCCGCCTCTGTGTGTTCATGAGATATACAGAGCATGGTTCACGCACCCCCTGCTTCCTCCCCACTGGCTGTATTCTCAGCCTATGAGGAGGGAGAGACCCCGGAGAGCTGCTGCTCTCGTTCACAGTGCTGGATTGAGATCGGGCACAGGTAAGTATTAGGGGGGCTGAGTGGGAAGCTGCACACTGAAGGTTTCTTACCTTTATGCATAAAATGCATGAAGGTAAAAAAAAATCTGAGTCTTTAGAACCACTTTAATGGCCCTGTAATCTTTTTTTTTTCCATTAAATTGTTTCTCACTGTGTTTTTCTGCCTCTTTCTAACGTCCTCCCTGAGCTCCCTAACTTCCCCTTTTTCTCACACTTCCGTTAGTTGGAAATGAGCAGTGCACATTGGTTGTGGCCATGTGCAATGCTATATGCACAGTACACATTGTCCATAGTCCATAGACCCTAGTCCATCTCTGTATGTCAAGTTTGACAGGTGGCCCTGCCTGTCAAACACGCCCACTGAAATGGGACCACACAGCAGCTGCAAACCAACAGCTCGGCTTGTGGTTGCTGCATTAACACAGTTGCAAGAAAAAGTATGTGAACCCCTTAGGATTACGTGGAGTTTTGCATGAATTGGGCATAAAATGTGCTCTGAACGTCATCTAAGTCACAACAATAGAAGAACACAGTCTGCTGAACATAATACTACACAAACATTAGATGTTGCCATGGTTTAATTGCACATAACATGTAAACATTCACAGTGCAGGGAGGAAAAAGTATGTGAACCTTTGGACTTAATAACTGGTTGACCCTCCTTTGGCAGCAATAACCTCAACCAAACGTTTCCTGTAGTTGCAGATCAGATCTGCACAACGATCTGGAGTAATTTTGGACCACTCCTCTTCACAAAACTGTTTCAGTGTAGCAATATTCTTGGGATGTCTGGTGTGAATCGCTCTCTTAAGGTCATGCCACAGCATTTCAATTGGGTTCAGGTCAGGACTCTGACTGGGCCACTCCAGAAAGTGTATTATGTGCTGTTGCAGCCATTGTTTTGTTGAATTACTTGTATGCTTTGGGTCATTGTCCTGTTGCATCACCCATCCTCTGCGGAGCTTCAGTTGGCGGACAGATGGTCGTACGTTTTCCTGCAAAATATCTTGATAAACTCTGGAATTCATTTTCCCATCAGTGACAACAATCCGTCCAGGCCCTGAGGCAGCAAAGCAGCCCCAAACCATGATGCTCCCTCCGTCATGTTTTACAGTGGGGATGAGGTTTTGATGTTGGTGTGCTGTGCCTTTTTTTCTCCACACACAGTGTTGTGTGTTCTTCCCAAACAACTCAATCTTGGTTTTATCTGTCCACAGTATATTTTGCCAGTAGTGCTGTGGAACATCCAGGTGCTCTTTTGCAAACTTCAAACGTGCTGCAATATTCTTTTTGGACAGCAATGGCTTCCTCCGTGGTGTCCTCCCATGTACTCCATTCTTCTTTAATGTTTTCCTTATTGTAGATGTGTCAACAAAAATGTTAGCATGTGCCAGAGATTTCTGTAGACCTTTAGCTGACACTCTGGGATTCTTCTTTACCTCGTGCAGCATTCTGCGCTGTGCTCTTGCAGTCATTTTTACAGGACGACCAAGCCTAGGGAGAGTAGCAACAGTGCTAAACTTTCTCCATTTGTAGACAGTCTGTCTTACCATGGACACATGAACATCAAGGCTTTTGGAGATACTTTTGTAACCCTTTCCAGCTTCATGCAAGTCAACAATTCTTGATCGTAGGTCTTCTGAGAGCTCTTTTCTGCGAGGCATGGTTCACATCAGACAGTGCTTCTTGAAACCAGTAAACCCAAAACAGGTGTGTGTTTTTTAAAGGCAGGACAGCTGTCAGCAACACATCCAATATCATCACACTGATTGGATTCAAGGTTGGCTCACTCCTGGCTCCAATTAGCTCTGGGAGAAATCATTAAGCTAGGGCCTCACATACTTTTTCCTCCCTGCACTGTGAATGTTTACATGTTATGTGCAATTAAACCATGGCAACATCTAATGTTTGTGTAGTATTATGTTCAGCAGACTGTGTTCTTCTATTGTTGTGACTAAGATGACGTTCAGAGCACATTTTATGCCCAATTCATGCAAAACTCCACGTAATCCCAAGGGGTTCACATACTTTTTCTTGCAACTGTATTTCAATGCAAAATTTCCCTTTGACGGAAGAAAAACCCAGACATTCAGAAGGCATCCATATAATTTCTTGAACCTCCACATGGAGGTGAGGGGGCATTTCACCTAGTGTTGGACTTCCTATGTATAGCCTTTCATATACATACATCTAAAGGACTACAGAACACCTCCACCATTTAGTTGGTTTCGGACTTTTAGTTCATTTTTTTTGGAGAAAGATACACTTTATATGTTGGATATTTATTTATATATGATTTTGGAGTTTTTTTTGATTTATTGATTGTGCCACGGATTCACGTGTATGCCACTTTTTTCTATCCCCGCAATTGGGGTCACATATTATTAGTATATTTTTTTCTTTTTTTATATATTTATAGGCGGTGCAGCCTATACGTTTTCACCATATACAGTTTTTATTGGTGTTACTTAGTCACTAAATTTCACTTTATCCCCAATTTGGGGTCACTGTTATATGGTTCACAATTTTTTTCCTCTTTAGTCATATATCTGTTGTTTTTTGTTGATTCATTTATAATATTTATTTGCAGCAATTTTGTGGTCTTTTCACGAATAATCACTTCTTTATTCACCTATGGGCACTATAAGTGTCTTTTTCTGGTAGATTTTTGGATTATATCAGGTTAGCACATAATATACCTGTGGGTATATTCTCACATCACTTATCCATTTGTGCAATTCAGCACAGTAGTGGGGGGATTCTACTCTTTATCACCAATTTTTTGGTTTCACTGTTATATATGTTTTGTTATTTCACGTCTCTTTCTTGTATTTTTCTGATCAATACCAGTTTGGCACATAATTTACCTTAGGGTACTTTTTCACAATCCATTTTTTTGTGCAATTTAGCACAGCAGTGGGGCTTCTATTCTTACTACTATTCTTTGATTTCATTGATATATATGATTGGGTATTTCACGTGTTTTTTATTTGATATATCCTGTGATTTCAAGTCACCTATATGGTACACATAGGTATGCCCTAGATATAATATTTTGGGGGTTTCATTATATATAATTTCATGTGGATTTTATTTTGATGTATTTTTGTATTTATATGTTCTTTTTGTGAAGTTTTATTTGTAGCGCATCATCACATTATTATATCAGACATGGACTTATTATCACTTCTGATTAGGCCATGTGAAGTTTTATTCAGATGGAAGTCAGAAGTGCAGGCATTATGTCAGTTATAAAACATCTTACCATAAACAAGTATTTTAGGTTGGCCTAGTAGAGACCTACATGCTGTATCAAAAATATACACTGCCTTACTCATCTCGTCAAGCAGAATGTGCTGGTGTGAGTGGTTCTGGTTCAGGATATAGTATTGGTATGCATCCAACTGAGAAGTGAACTCCCTGGTTGTTTATTATTTTTTTTACTCTTGCACCCCCCCCCCTTCTTTTTTGTATTCCACAGTCATAAGAAGTTTTTTCATGTTATTGCACCTGAGATTCTGTATTTGGTGCTAGAATATAGTATTGGTATGCATCCAACTGAGAAGTGAACTCCCCGGTTGTTTATTATTTTTTTTCTCTCTTGCACCCCCACCCCCTTTTTTTTGTATTCCACAGTCATAAGAAGTTTTTTCATGTTATTGCACCTGAGATCCTGTATTTGGTGCTAGAAATTTGTATTTGCTATTTGGTGTTTCCCAGCATTTGATGGGATATTTCATGGGCCTTAAGGCGAGTCTGTTTTTTTGTACTTGTGCCCCATAAGCAGTCTACTGCCCTCCTGACTGACATGCCTTCTTTCACTCGGTTGGCTTGCAATTGGCTGCCATCTTTGCCCGCAACAATTTGGATCCCTGGTCTAATTTATATCAGTCTTGTTTGTTTTTTATTTGCAGTTTTTTCCTTTCTGTACATTGCTATGGTGACATGAGACTGCTTGAATTAACTGTTTGCTGTGCCATGATGTGAATTGGAAATGTCTATTTCCTTTTTTAAATAAAAATTAGATAACAAAAAATATAGACTGCAAGCTTACCATAAAACCAAGATTTGAAAATGAAGTTGTAAACCTACGTGTCTCCTACACAAAATGACAGGCAACACCCTGTCATGTCAAAATGACTATTATTATAGCCAACTTATGGGAGGAGGTTCTATCTGTAATACTCATTTCTCCATCACACAGTAAACCACAGGGACACATCAAATATACTACATATTCAGTGTTGCAAGTGTAAAAATCTTGAGTTTTAACTAATGATCCTCTCTGGGGTGTGATATATAGTATTCCCTTTGAGGATAGTGTTGCTTTGTACACATCCTAAAGAGGGGAATGTGCCCTTTTTCCTCCCTCAAAAAATACCTGTCCACATCTTGAAGAACCTCTTCTTGAAGAGACCTCTTATAAGGAATCAAAGGATTACATCAGAATTCAGATACAAAACTAAAGTTGTCCCTTTAAATACTTCATCAATTTTGAATGATTGTACTAAAATTAGTAGGTAATACATTGTATCCTGTAATGACCAGAACTTGTTCAGGGTTCACCCTTACACTTCTTGGCCTAATAAACATGAACTGCTGGCTATGAACTATCCCCACTCACTTTTCATTTCCATTCCTAGGCTTTGTATGTATTTCTGCATTTAATACCTGTGTGTATGTAACATGAACACTACAAAAAGATAACCCAACATCTAAATTAAGTACATATGAGTCAGAGAACGGAATCCTCCCTGTTTAGATGTATCCTTCCAATGTGCTGTGTGAAGAGTCCTTAAGATCTCTGTGTCGGAGAATTATTTGTGGATCTATTACAGTATATTCGTGCCCCTCCGGAAAGCTGGCTTGTCTTTCACAGGCTCTATCCACAGCACCTTTATTTGCCATGAGAGGAATGCCACAGACACGTCTTGTAAACAGGGAAAGTCAGTTCAGCTCCAGCCACTGGTGTGGAACTAACAGGAGAACGAGATTAGGATGCTGAATACAGCATGTTTGGCACATATGAAAGACCCGGCATGACACAGATTTCTGACCCTCTGTCCTCTGGCACATACAATGTGACCATTCGTCCTGTTACTGCTAGAGGAAGCTGCAAGGACTCTAATAATACGCAGCAGGCTACTGGTTAAAGGAAGGAACATTTTCTCTGTATTTTCTAATCTACATGATGCACGTTTTTATTAATCCACAGTATTACTGCCTCTACTAGCCTTGGAAATCTTGGTTAAGAATGTCTTCCACATGTGGATCAAATCTATTGAAATATTCAGTCTTGAGTTTTAAACAGTGTGATAATTATAATTACTGTAAATGAAAGTTACAATTACTTTTTCTCCATTGTTATGAGTGTTCTGTTTATTGTCAACATTTTCATAACATGAATATATTAATTAACAAAACTTGGGCAGATAAGAATAAGGGAGCTGCTACTGACAACCTATTTTTAACCACTTGCCCTCCAGAGGATTTACCTCTCTTCCTGACCAGGCCATTTTTTGCGATATGGGGCTGCTTTACTTTAACTTACAATTTTGCAGTCATGCAACGCTGCACCCAAATGAAATTTATGTCCTTTTTTCCCCACAAATGGAGCTTTCTTCTTGTGGTATTTGATTGCCTGTGCGTTTTTTATTTTTTTGTGCTATTAACAAAAAAAGAACAACAATTTTGAAAAAAAAATAATTTTTGACTTTTTGCTATAAAACATATCCAGTAAAAATTTTTTAAAAATCGCATTTCATCATAAATTTAGGCCAAAATATATTCTGCTGCATGTCTTTGTTAAAAAAAAATCCCAATACGTGTAAATTAATTGGTTTACGTGAAAATTATAGTGTCTACAAATGGCGGTATATATACTGGAATTTTTATTATTATTTTTTTATACTAGTAATGGTGGCGATCAGCGACTTATAGCGAGTCATTTAGATTACATTAATACCACTAATTATTGGACTTTATGGACTTGGCATTAGTGTTTTGCGCTGATTATCACTTCTTCTTAGGAATGGGTTAACATCTGGGGTGATCAAAGGGTTAACTGTGTACTGTGTATGTTTTACTGTGTGCTGTGCTTTACTGTGTAAGCATTCTGCTTTGTATTGCTCTGCTATGCAGAGCAACACAAAGCAGCATGCTGGAGCTGACAGGGGAGAGATCTGTATTATTTACATACAGACCTCTCCCCCATCAGTGATACTCGGCGATCACCAGGTGTCGGCGGGGAATCACCAGCCGGGACCCGGTGATTGACAGCTGAAGCCCCAAATGGCACCAAACACACGCCCTGTACTTGGAAATACAAAATCACGTATATATAGGGTGGTGAGGAAGCGGTTAAAGTGTATGTAAACCCCAACAATGAACACCTGCAGCTACCTTTTGGTCTGTTAAATTTACCATGAAAAGCCTTTTGTTTTATCTGTTCAATAAGATGGAGAGAATGAATCTCCTTAGCAGTTTTGACTTTAGATGCACTTTAATACCCATAATTCCCAGAGACTATAATCATTGAGCTTGCCATTCAGTGCCTTGAAAAAGTATTCATACCCCTTGAAATGTTCCACATTTTTTCATGTTACAACCAAAAACGTAAATGTATTTTATTGGGATTTTATGTGATAGACCAACACAAAGCGGCACATAATTATGAAGTGAAAGGAAAATGATAAATGGCTTTCAAAATTTTTTACAAATAAATATCTGAAAAGTGTGGCGTGCATTTGTATTCAGCCCCCCTGAGTCAATACTTTGTAGAACCACCTTTCACTGCTATTATAGCTGCAAGGCCTTTTGGTTGTAACATTGCAAAATGTGGAAAATTTCAAGGGGTATGAATACTTTTTCAAGGCACTGTACATTACCAGGAAATTAACCACTCCTCCCACTTGTAGGATAAGTGGGATAATGTTTTTTTTTTTTTTTATATAAATATTTATTAATTTTTCAACCAAGTAAAAATCACAATCACTTTCTCCTTTAACAAAAGGAAAAGAAAGAGAATAAAAAAAAAAAAAGAAAGACATAAAATTAATATCTTCCTACTAACATAGTTTATCTATTTACCACATCTTCAACCACCCCTTATATGATACTTTTCCATCTTATCTATATGCGTATAATACAATCTTTCCAACCCACAAATCTGATTCATTCTGACCATCCAATCCTCCTCTGTCGGCACCTCCCTTTGTTTCCAGAACCTAGGTATCAAACTCTAAACTGCGCTTAGGAAATGCCAAATCCCTGAATCCTTGTATGACCTCACTGAAAGCTCGGTGATATGGAGAAGACATAACTCTGGATCCAATCTAATTTCGATCTCAGTAATTTTTCTTACTAAATAAATAATTTTATTCCAAAACACCTGTATCTTTGAACACTCCCACCACATATGATATGTCGTACCCACTTCTCCACACCCTCTCCAACACAACGGTGAGATCTCCCCATTCAATTTGTGTTCCACATTCAGTGTAATGTGCCATCTAACTAAACACTTGTAGCTCAACTCTACTTCCCGCATGCTAAAATTTTCGTGTATTAATCTAAACATTTTCCTCTGCTGCTCCTCATCTATTTCCCTTCCCATATCTTTTTCCCATTTCTCTACATAAATTAATTTTGTGCCTGTGTCTAATTCCGTTAATATTCTATATATTTTTGCAACACCGTGTCTCCCATCTCCCCATGTTTCTAATAATCTTTCAAATGAATTCCACTCCTTTCTAGTTCTTGCCGGTTTTGGGAGACTCTCAAAGAAATGTTTAAATTGATAATATCTTATCTCATCCATTCTACTAAAAACCTCCTCCTTTTTTTTTCTCCAACTCTCTATATGTACCTATTTCCTCATCCACCATTATATCTCTTAATTGCACATCCTGTTTTATGATCCATTTCCCTGTGATATCTTCCTTCCCGGGAACAAAATAGTCTGTATTTCTTAGTGGCATTAACTGTGAGTTAAAAACCCATCCCTTTTGTCTGTGTAACATTTCCCAAACTTTTAAAACAATAAAAGTGTACACACTTGTTTTAACATCTAATCCTCTATATTGTGCTGGTAACCATATAAAGTGGGATAATGTTTTAAAGGTCTGGTTGCTATCAGTTTTCTACAACAGCTCCAATAATTCAGCTCTATTATGAGCGCTCTTCATCCAGCCAGCACAGAAGCATCGAAAAAATGATTAATGGAGTACTCCCCAAGTGTTTCTGAGGAATACATTGTGTGCTAACCAGGACTTTTTTCATCTGGAACTTGGAACTCATTTCCACCACCTCTGGCTCAGGTCCTCTGCTCCCCACTATCACTTGTGAACACAGAAGCCTGGCTTCTGTGTTTAAAGTGATAGCTTGTCTCTCAGTGGCCCCCACAGATTAGATGTCCTGAGCAGATTCCAGAGTATAGGATACGGACAAGGAATACGCAGGTGCCTGGGGTGTAGTGCAGTTATGGCCGGGAGGGGGAGCTTGGTAGGCTGCACCCCTTATGATCTTCATTTTTTCCCTGGTGCCCAAATGATGATGCATCTGCTGAATGATCTCCCTAAGTGAGAGAGGCGGAACTGCCTATAGTGTGTGGGGACGTACAAGAGCCGGCGGGGTGCTTCAGCTTAATACGGCAATAAAAGTAAGACATGTGGAAGATGGTGGAGCTTTGTAGGAGGGGAGAAGATGATGAGCTCACTCTGCACTTTGTACACATTGTCAAGCTGCGACTTGTGTATATGTATGTCTTAGTGCTACAATTCTATTGGTCATCTACAAAAATTTAAATTTTTTTTTTTGTGAACCCTGGGAGAGTTCTGTGGTCGGTCATTCCAATAGTCTGACACTCTACAAAATAATATGTGTTTTGCGAGCTGCTATGTAAAACCTTAATTGAAGCGTCTAGAGATGAGCGAATCGAACATGACGAAGTGGAATTCGTTCCGAAGATTTGGAAAAATTCTATTCGCGACGAATCCGAAGATTAGCAAACTTCGGATGCACAAATCGAATTTTCCCAAAAATGGCGGCGACATGTGTGGCGACAGGAGAAAATGGACAGAGAAGATGGGGCGGGGATCTCTGGGAAGGCGCGCAGACAAGGCGCGCTGACCCATAATGCATTCATGAGTCATGAATCATGACATGTGATCGCATTAGCCAATCAGCAGCCAGCCAGCCAGCACTGTGTAATGGTGGAGCTATAAATCGCGGCCATCTTAGAATTCTCCATTAGCCTCCGGTCATTCAAGAGAGACAGACCTCTGTGTATTGAGGGACAGAGTTAGGGCCACAGAGACTTTAGGGCCACAGAATTGTTACTCAGGGACACAAAATTGTTACTCAGGGACACAGAATCGTTACTCAGGGACACAGAATCGTTACTCAGGGACACAGAATCGTTACTCAGGGACACAGAATCGTTACTTAGGGCCACAGCTATCAAAGAATCGAAAATTTAAAGTGACATACACCCTTTTTTTTTTTGGTGGCTGTCGTGCACAGTTGGTGTTGCAGTTTGCCGATTGTGCAAAATAAACTGACTTTCTGGTTCACAACCACTATTGTACGTTCAAAGAGTTAAATCCATTTACACGCCGGCTGGCGGTAATATTTTTTGGGTGATTAGTGCATTCCAGTGACAGAAACGTACAGTTTCCAGCCAACGGCAAGCTGCAATTGACCGATTGTGTACAATAAACTGACTTTCTGCTTCACAACCACTATTGTACGTTCAAAGAGTTAGATCCATTTACACGCCGGCTGGCGGTAATATTTTTTGGGTGATTAGTGCATTCCAGTGACAGAAACGTACAGTTTCCAGCCAACGGCAAGCTGCAATTGACCGATTGTGTACAATAAACTGACTTTCTGCTTCACAACCACTATTGTACGTTCAAAGAGTTAGATCCATTTACACGCCGGGTGGCGGTAATATTTTTTGGGTGATTAGTGCATTCCAGTGACATAAACGTACAGTTTCCAGCCAACGGCAAGCTGCAATTGACCGATTGTGCAAAATAAACTGACTTTCTGCTTTACAACCACTATTGTACGTTCAAAGAGTTAAATCCATTTACACGCCGGCTGGCGGTAATATTTTTTGGGTGATTAGTGCATTCCAGTGACAAACGTACAGTTTCCAGCCAACGGCAAGCTGCAATTGACCGATTGTGTACAATAAACTGACTTTCTGCTTCACAACCACTATTGTACGTTCAAAGAGTTAAATCCATATACACGCCGGGTGGCGGTAATATTTTTTGGGTGATTAGTGCATTCCAGTGACATAAACGTACAGTTTCCAGCCAACGGCAAGCTGCAATTGACCGATTGTGCTAAATAAACTGACTTTCTGCTTCACAACCACTATTGTACGTTCAAAGAGTTAAATCCATTTTCACGCCGGCTGGCGGTAATATTTTTTGGGTGATTAGTGCATTCCAGTGACAGAAACGTACAGTTTCTAGCCAACGGCAAGCTGCAATTGACCGATTGTGTACAATAAACTGACTTTCTGCTTCACAACCACTATTGTACGTTCAAAGAGTTAGATCCATTTACACGCCGGGTGGCGGTAATATTTTTTGGGTGATTAGTGCATTCCAGTGACATAAACGTACAGTTTCCAGCCAACGGCAAGCTGCAATTGACCGATTGTGCTAAATAAACTGACTTTCTGCTTCACAACCACTATTGTACGTTCAAAGAGTTAGATCCATTTACACGCCGGGTGGCGGTAATATTTTTTGGGTGATTAGTGCATTCCAGTGACATAAACGTACAGTTTCCAGCCAACGGCAAGCTGCAATTGACCGATTGTGCTAAATAAACTGACTTTCTGCTTCACAACCACTATTGTACGTTCAAAGAGTTAGATCCATTTACACGCCGGGTGGCGGTAATATTTTTTGGGTGATTAGTGCATTCCAGTGACAGAAACGTACAGTTTCCAGCCAACGGCAAGCTGCAATTGACCGATTGTGTACAATAAACTGACTTTCTGCTTCACAACCACTATTGTACGTTCAAAGAGTTAGATCCATTTACACGCCGGGTGGCGGTAATATTTTTTGGGTGATTAGTGCATTCCAGTGACATAAACGTACAGTTTCCAGCCAACGGCAAGCTGCAATTGACCGATTGTGCTAAATAAACTGACTTTCTGCTTCACAACCACTATTGTACGTTCAAAGAGTTAAATCCATATACACGCCGGGTGGCGGTAATATTTTTTGGGTGATTAGTGCATTCCAGTGACATAAACGTACAGTTTCCAGCCAACGGCAAGCTGCAATTGACCGATTGTGCTAAATAAACTGACTTTCTGCTTCACAACCACTATTGTACGTTCAAAGAGTTAAATCCATATACACGCCGGGTGGCGGTAATATTTTTTGGGTGATTAGTGCATTCCAGTGACATAAACGTACAGTTTCCAGCCAACGGCAAGCTGCAATTGACCGATTGTGCTAAATAAACTGACTTTCTGCTTCACAACCACTATTGTACGTTCAAAGAGTTAAATCCATATACACGCCGGGTGGCGGTAATATTTTTTGGGTGATTAGTGCATTCCAGTGACATAAACGTACAGTTTCCAGCCAACGGCAAGCTGCAATTGACCGATTGTGCAAAATAAACTGACTTTCTGCTTCACAACCACTATTGTACGTTCAAAGAGTTAAATCCATTTACACGCCGGCTGGCGGTAATATTTTTTGGGTGATTAGTGCATTCCAGTGACAGAAACGTACAGTTTCCAGCCAACGGCAAGCGGCAATTGACCGATTGTGTACAATAAACTGACTTTCTGCTTCACAACCACTATTGTACGTTCAAAGAGTTAGATCCATTTACACGCCGGGTGGCAGTAATATTTTTTGGGTGATTAGTGCATTCCAGTGACATAAACGTACAGTTTCCAGCCAACGGCAAGCTGCAATTGACCGATTGTGCTAAATAAACTGACTTTCTGCTTCACAACCACTATTGTACGTTCAAAGAGTTAAATCCATATACACGCCGGGTGGCGGTAATATTTTTTGGGTGATTAGTGCATTCCAGTGACATAAACGTACAGTTTCCAGCCAACGGCAAGCTGCAATTGACCGATTGTGCTAAATAAACTGACTTTCTGCTTCACAACCACTATTGTACGTTCAAAGAATTAAATCCATATACACGCCGGGTGGCGGTAATATTTTTTGGGTGATTAGTGCATTCCAGTGACATAAACGTACAGTTTCCAGCCAAC
This sequence comes from Staurois parvus, assembly GCF_062004578.1. Taxonomy (NCBI): domain Eukaryota; kingdom Metazoa; phylum Chordata; class Amphibia; order Anura; family Ranidae; genus Staurois; species Staurois parvus. The sequence goes on along the minus strand of NW_028318108.1, from coordinate 1,789,005 downwards.
GGCAAGCTGCAATTGACCGATTGTGCTAAATAAACTGACTTTCTGCTTCACAACCACTATTGTACGTTCAAAGAGTTAAATCCATTTACACGCCGGCTGGCGGTAATATTTTTTGGGTGATTAGTGCATTCCAGTGACAGAAACGTACAGTTTCCAGCCAACGGCAAGCTGCAATTGACCGATTGTGCTAAATAAACTGACTTTCTGCTTCACAACCACTATTGTACGTTCAAAGAGTTAGATCCATTTACACGCCGGGTGGCGGTAATATTTTTTGGGTGATTAGTGCATTCCAGTGACATAAACGTACAGTTTCCAGCCAACGGCAAGCTGCAATTGACCGATTGTGCAAAATAAACTGACTTTCTGCTTCACAACCACTATTGTACGTTCAAAGAGTTAAATCCATTTACACGCCGGCTGGCGGTAATATTTTTTGGGTGATTAGTGCATTCCAGTGACATAAACGTACAGTTTCCAGCCAACGGCAAGCTGCAATTGACCGATTGTGCTAAATAAACTGACTTTCTGCTTCACAACCACTATTGTACGTTCAAAGAGTTAGATCCATTTACACGCCGGGTGGCGGTAATATTTTTTGGGTGATTAGTGCATTCCAGTGACATAAACGTACAGTTTCCAGCCAACGGCAAGCTGCAATTGACCGATTGTGCTAAATAAATTGACTTTCTGCTTCACAACCACTATTGTACGTTCAAAGAGTTAAATCCATATACACGCCGGGTGGCGGTAATATTTTTTGGGTGATTAGTGCATTCCAGTGACATAAACGTACAGTTTCCAGCCAACGGCAAGCTGCAATTGACCGACTGTGCTAAATATACTGACTTTCTGCTTCACAACCACTATTGTACGTTCAAAGAGTTAAATCCATATACACGCCGGGTGGCGGTAATATTTTTTGGGTGATTAGTGCATTCCAGTGACATAAACGTACAGTTTCCAGCCAACGGCAAGCTGCAATTGACCGATTGTGCTAAATAAACTGACTTTCTGCTTCACAACCACTATTGTACGTTCAAAGAGTTAAATCCATATACACGCCGGGTGGCGGTAATATTTTTTGGGTGATTAGTGCATTCCAGTGACATAAACGTACAGTTTCCAGCCAACGGCAAGCTGCAATTGACCGATTGTGCTAAATAAACTGACTTTCTGCTTCACAACCACTATTGTACGTTCAAAGAGTTAAATCCGGTTTTATTTTTGGGGTGCTTATTGAATTAAAGAGTATGTCAGACAACACGCAGAGGAGTGGCAGAGGAGGCAATGTTTCAGGAGCGAGCAGACGTGGCAGCAGAGGAAGGGGTCGAGGCAGCACTAGTCGCAGCCAGAGGCCAGTGCTCCCGGTGTCATCCAGCGGTCGTGTCTCCACCGACAACCCTGCCGTCATCGATTGGTTGACTCGGTCGTCTTCCTCTTCCCAGGTCACCTCTGACACCTACAGCCAACGGTCGGTGGGTACGTCAGACACAACCGTTAGTTGGCATGGCCTGGGAGCAAGCCCACTGAAATCACGTGTCCTCGACCTGCCCCTGTCCTTTGGTGTTCCCTCACCAAGCGAAGTATCGCATGCTGTGGGCTCAGCCCCACTGTACAGTGAGGAAGAGCTAACAGAGGGCGGTCAGGAACGGGGGGAGACATCCGCCTCTTCAGCAGCCAGGCGAAGAAGTACTGGCGAGGAGAGTGGCTCGGTAGCCGGTCTAGAGACAGGTCTGTCTCCTGACCCACACGCAGCCGAGGGGGCTAGTAGTGACGCGGAGACCCTAATTGATGATGATGAGGCTGATCGCACTTGGCAGCCTCGTCGTCATCAGGCTATTGCTTCCGCATCATCAGGAGAAGAGGGTGCCAGCTTGCCAGCGAGCAAAGCAGTCGGTGGGTTGCCCAGGAGGCAGCAGGGTCGCAGCAGTGTCAGTGGAGCCAAACGGCCACGGAGTAGAGCACCAGCTCCACTGCAGCCTACCACCACGGCCAGTAGTGGTGCCGGTGTGCACGGAGGAAGTAGCAGTCAGCCAGTGAGGAGTAGCGGGGGCAAAGTTTCCTACTCGGCGGTGTGGCAATTTTTCGTCAAGCCGCCCGAGGAAGTAAACGTAGCCGTGTGTCGACTATGTGGCCAGAAAGTCAAGCGTGGCCAGGGGGCCAATGTTGGGACTACAGCGTTGCATCAGCATATGCAGCATCGCCATTCGGTGGCCTGGGAAAACCGTGATAAAGATACGGCGGTTCTGCCTGCCCCAGCCCCCGCTCCATCACCCGCTCCATTACTTGCTCCGTCACCCGACGTCAATCGCCCTCTATCAGCCAGTCAAGGCTCCAACACCTCTGCTGAGGGGAGTTGTCGCTCGTTGGCATCTTCCGCTCGTTCAGATGCTCCTTCTCCTGCTACTCCTCTTCACGGATTCCGTCAGCAGTCTTTCTTGGAATCCGTTTCCAAGAGACAACAGTTTGCGAGCACGCACCCGACGGTGCAGAAGCTGAACGTCCTCCTGTCCAAGTTGCTGGTGCTGCAGTCCCTCCCTTTCCAAGTGGTGGACTCAGCACCTTTCCGAGAAATGATGGCTTGTGCCGAGCCGCGGTGGAGAGTGCCAAGCCGGCATTTCTTCGCCAAAAAGGCAGTGCCAGCCCTGCATTCACATGTAGAAGAGATGGTGGGCCAGTCTTTGAGCATGTCGGTCTCTGCCAAAGTGCACGGCAGCGCCGACGTGTGGAGCTGTAACTACGGTCAGGGACAGTACATGTCATTTACGGCCCACTGGGTGAACGTGGTGCCGGCACAGCCGCACCAGCAACTTGGACAGGTCACGCCGCTTTTGCCTCCACGTTTGCACGTCCTTGGTCCAGCAAAGATGTCCGCCTCTACCACCTCTTCTTCCGCCGTGTCCTCAGCCGCCACCCCCGTGCCAAGTCCCATTACCCGACCGGCATATCACATGTGCAGGGCGCAACGGTGTCACGCTGTGCTGCACCTGGTATGCCTTGGCGAACGTAGTCACACAGGGGAGGAACTTCTGAGTGTAATGAACAGAGAAATCGACAGATGGCTGTCTCCGCACAAACTGAAAATCGAAACCATGTTGACCGACAACGGAAAGAACATGGTGTCTGCTCTGCGTCAAGGAAGGTTGTGCCATGCGCCATGCATGGCTCACGTGTTCAATCTGGTTGTCAAGCGGTTCCTAAAATTCACCATCCCACTGCAAGACATCCTTAAAATGTCACGTAAACTTTGCATGCATTTCAGCCATTCCTACACCGCAAAGCACATCCTCCTTGAGCTGCAGCGGCAGAACGGAATTCCACAGCATCGCCTGATCTGCGACGTTGCAACAAGGTGGAATTCAACCCTACATATGTTAGACCGCCTTTACGAACAGCGAAAGGCCATCACCGATTTCCTGTGTTACAAGCGGATAAAGGTACTCCCCTGTGTAACTTAGATGTCAGCCATTGGCAGCTCATGCGTGACACCTGCCGCTTGCTCAGGCCCTTTGAGGAGGCCACGCTATTCGTGAGTCGGCAGGACTATGGGATGAACGACGTCATTCCTCTGTTGCACGTCCTGGAACAAATGCTGTTAACAATGGCTGGTCAGGGTGCGGTAGACGTGGCGCACAGATCTCAACGCCACATGACCCCTGTGGGGGCAGGACAGGAAGAAGAGGAGGAGGTAGAGGAGGACATTGGTGCTCAGGAATTATTGAGTGAAATGGGTGGTTTTTCCACTCAGCGGACAGGAGTGGAGGAGCAGGAGCATCTGGTAGAGGAGGAGGAGGAGACAGAGGACCCAGACGCACCGTGGCAGTATGCTGTGGAGATGGAGGCAGGGAGTCCCTCGCATTCCTTGGCACAAATGGCCCATAGCATGCTCGGTTGCTTGCGTAGCGACAGCCGAATAATAACCATCAGACAGAGGGATGACTTTTGGCTGTCCACTTTGTTGGACCCTCGCTACCGTTCAAAAATGGGGGCCTTTTTCACACCTGCTGAGAGGGAGGCCAAAATAAAGTACTATAAAAACCACCTATGTAGTCATGCAGTATATAGCCCTATCGGCCACTTTCTGGCATCCAGTTGCTGTAGCCCCCATCACCACACTGTGCCACGGGCCCCTGTACCGCCTTCTCATACTGCTGCCAGATGCATCCTCTGCCATGTGCGTCTTTGTCGTCTGCTCACGCTGCTGGGTTCCAGTTTTTAACCTAGGCCTGTGTATGGCTTCCGAATACTGCTGCCTCCACCGCCACCCTGCGCCATGTGCCTCTGTCGTCTGCTCACGCTGCTGACGGCTTCCGCTTTTTAAACTAGTCCTGTGTATGTCTTCCGAATACTGCTGCCTCCACCGCCACCCTGCGCCATGTGCCACTTTCAAGTCTCCTTACACTGTTGGTGGGTTCCATTTTGTGATAGGGTGCAGTATGGCCTTCCATTGCTGCTGCCTCCACCGCCACCCTGCGCCATGTGCCTCTGTCGTCTGCTCACGCTGCTGACGGCTTCCACTTTTTAACCGAGGCCTGTGTTTGGCTTCCGAATACTGCTGCATCCACCGCCACCCTGCGCCATGTGTCTCTGTCGTCTGCTCACGCTGCTGACGGCTTCCGCTTTTTAACCTAGGCCTGTGTATGGCTTCCGAATACTGCTGCCTCCACCGCCACCCTGCGCCATGTGCCACTTTCAGGTCTCCTTACACTGTTGGCGGGTTCCATTTTGTGATAGGGTGCTGTATGGCCTTCCATTGTTGCTGCCTCCACCGCCACCCTGCGCCATGTGCCTCTGTCGTCTGCTCACGCTGCTGACGGCTTCCGCTTTTTAACCGAGGCCTGTGTTTGGCTTCCGAATACTGCTGCATCCACCGCCACCCTGCGCCATGTGTCTCTGTCGTCTGCTCACGCTGCTGACGGCTTCCGCTTTTTAACCTAGGCCTGTGTATGGCTTCCGAATACTGCTGCCTCCACCGCCACCCTGCGCCATGTGCCTCTGTCGTCTGCTCACGCTGCTGACGGCTTCCGCTTTTTAAACTAGTCCTGTGTATGTCTTCCGAATACTGCTGCCTCCACCGCCACCCTGCGCCATGTGCCACTTTCAGGTCTCCTTACACTGTTGGTGGGTTCCATTTTGTGATAGGGTGCTGTATGGCCTTCCATTGCTGCTGCCTCCACCGCCACCCTGCGCCATGTGCCTCTGTCGTCTGCTCACGCTGCTGACGGCTTCCGCTTTTTAACCGAGGCCTGTGTTTGGCTTCCGAATACTGCTGCATCCACCGCCACCCTGCGCCATGTGTCTCTGTCGTCTGCTCACGCTGCTGACGGCTTCCGCTTTTTAACCTAGGCCTGTGTATGGCCTTCAATTGAAGCTGCTTCTGCTCCGCCACTCTGCCATTGGACTCTTGATAGTCGTCTCCCCACGCTGCTGCTGGGGGGACTTTTTAACATAGGCCTCTGTATGGCCTTCAATTTTAGCTGCTTACGCTCCGCCACTCTGCCATGGGCCCCTGTACCGCCTCCTCATGCTGCTGCCAGGCCCGTAATCTGCCATGGGCCCCCATACCGACTCCTCATGCTGCTGCCAGGCCCGTAATCTGTCATGGGCCCCTGTACCGCCTCCTCATGCTGCTGCCAGGTCCAGAGTGTGTCATGGGTCCCTGTACGGCCTCCCATTGCTGCTGTCTCCATCGCCACACTCTGCCATGTGCCACTTTCAGGTCTCCTCACACTGCTGGTGGGTTCCATTTTGTCATAGGGTGCTGTATGGCCTCCCATTGCTGCTGCCTCCACCGCCACACTGTGGCTCCACACTCTGGTTTTGGCCCCGTGACTGCCCAAATGAGTGAAGTGTGCGGTGATTCTAAGATCGACGGCACTCATCTGCATGTCATACTGACTGACAGTATTATTTCTCTTCCCCAGCAGACTCCAAGGGCATTTAAATTAAAGGTACAGTGTTCTGCACTAATATAAAGGCTCTCTGAAGCCTATAAACACCCTTTTTATAAGTTAAATTCGCAGCGAATATATTCGGCTCGAAGCGAATTTTTTCCGCGAATTCGGCGAATCAGCCGAACCGAATTTTTGAATAATTCGCTCATCTCTAGAAGCGTCTATCACCCTTGCACACTTTCATATAAATGTATTCAGAAAAGCCAAATACCAAATATACGATGCAGCGCTAATATTTATAATTGTCAGTAATGAAACACAAATATTGAAATAAGATGTGAAATGTCCTCCAAATCCAAAGCACGTCGCTTCAGCAATAAATGTCTCTTAAAAAAATTATGCCATGTGTGCTTTGTTAATTCTAATTAATTCTCATACAGTCTAGATGTGCTCTCATCTGACTTAATTGACCCTACAATCAAGTATGGTCAAATTGCACTTTTTGCTAAGCAAAAATTGCAGATCCTTCTTCACCAGCACTGGGGAGGTTATGACCGTATTTATTTTCAGAATAAACTTTCTTTGTTATTTAGACAGGAGCATGCAGTCGAATATACAAAAAGCATGACAAATTTTTTTTTCTTTAAAGCATTACCCTGCCCATAAAATTTGATGATAGTTTAGACCAGGTACTTAAATAATCTTTTAATTTCTGTATAAGGGGTTGAAGATTGTTGTCTATATATGAATCCAAGAGTAATTGGATATCAGTTCCTAAATATTGGAATTTAGAAACTACTTGAAGGGAGATATTTGGAGATGGGATGGCGTACACATAGAGCCAAATTGGAAGATGTTGGACTTGCTCCAATTGACTTTAAAACCAGTAGCACTACCAAATTTAACAATGAGCTGGCAGAGTCTTCCAGATATAGCAACATACCCTCTGCAGTGGAGTTTTTTTCCTCCAACGTTTTGATCCAACAACCATGAATAGTGGACTCTTGTAAAGCTGCTAAGGCTCAATAGCAAAGGCAAACATCAGGGGCGACAATGTGCACCTTTTCACCTCTGCCGAGTGCCACGATATATTTGAAATGGTTCAGTGATATGATATTAACTCGAATTCAAGCCATCGGTTGGCAGTAAGGTAACTTAACCTGTTTCATAAAATTTTTTTCAAAACCATGCCTTTCAAGGATCACAAATAAATACGGCCTTTCAATAGAATTGCATGCTTTATGTGTGTCCAAAGACGCTATCACTCTAGTACCTAGACCCTCAGATGAAAGTTGAAGATTATTAAATAGACAACGGATGTTAATAACAGTATAGTGACCCAGTATAAAACCAGTTTGGTCTGAACTGATAATTGCAGCAATTACTTTATTCAGTCTACATGCTGAAACCTTAGCAAGGATTTTTGCATCAATATTGATTAAGGATATGCCTATAAGACTCACAATATTTGGGATAGTTGCTTGGCTTTTGCATTAAAGTGTCAGGAAAGAAAGCGAGAAAAAATTCTGGCAAATGTGACAATGCCCAATATGGCCACGCTAATTTGCAGAAAAATGGGCATGCACATAGGCGCACGGCACGCAGTGGCGCATCCGTGTGCGCGATGGCACATCGGTGCACACAACACGTGATAGTTGCTGGCATCCATTGGCATTTATAAGGACTGCAGCTCCTCGCAATAATTGCTGGATTATCGTAAGCCTCCTGTTCCTGTGTTCCTGTGAGAGTTACCCTGCTGATTACCCATTACCAACCTGGCTTGACCCTGGCCTGCTCTTGCTTCTATCCTGGTTCTGACCCCAGCTTGTTTCTCGGATCTGCTTCTGCCTATTCCTGATTGATGACTTGTGCAGGACCCTGGCTTGCTCCTGACTATGCTCCTGATAGATGCTTTGTGTTTGACCCCTGACTCTGGCTTCTGACTTTTCTTCCTGCTCCGCCCATCTGTCAAGATCCGCCAGTCTTCTATAGAGTTCACTGCTGTACCCTCTCTATCCACGGGTGTCATCTCATCTAGTATCACCAAGCAACCACATCATTGGCAACCCGTGCTTCTTTGGGCACTGCACCTTCTGTTACCACCTTCAGGGGTGCTTTGCCCTAAGCCATAAGGGGAGCCCTCTTGTCATCTCAGCCTCTGGTCAGGTATGTAACATAAAGTGGTAGTAAAATCACTTTGTATATTTTTAGTAAAGTGCCCACGGGCAATTAAATACCACAAAAAGAAAGCTCTATTTGTGAGAAAAAAATGCTAAAAATTTCATATGGGTACAATGTTGCATGACCTCGCAATTGTCAATCAAAGTGCAACAGCGCTGAAAGCTGAAAATTGGCCTGGTACAGAAGGGGGAATAAGTGCCGGTAGGCAAGTGGTTAACATTAAAGGACAGCACATCCCTACACCACATTTGACCATCTACAATGGTGGGCAGTGGTGACAGATATGGGCAGTACAGGCGGGTGCTGCTCTGAAATGACTGACAACTGAAAATCTCACTGCAGCTAGCCTGACAGGGGAAAGTGCTACATTGGGTTCCTAGAAGGGAAAGAGTTTATTATACCTCCTGTGTGTTGCATAGCACTCATGTCTCATATCAAGGAATCAGCTCTTTAATGAGAAATGTTAACTGACAATTAGACATGTGCATGCCACATTTTGTTTAGTTTCAGATGCATTGAACGTTGAACCATTTTGTTTTTGGAATTTGTTTAGTATCTTCGGCATTCGCTTCGTTTATTCATTGGTTCGGGTGGATTAAAAAAAATATGTGGCATACTATTCAACTGGATACCCATCAAACCGAGGTGTTTTAATTAGGTTAAAAAAAGCAATGGCCTTGTCAATTTCTTGAATCGTAATAGGAAGGTCTACTGTAACAGACTTAGCTCTAGGAAGGGTCGGGAGCCTTATTTTGTCTAAGTATGAGGTCAAGTCCTCTGAGGTATATGCAACTTGAGATTTATATAGCGGACACTAAAACTTGACAGCTGTTTCTGGACACACTAGGTCCCTTACTCTACAAACCATTTTATGTTCACAGCAATGTGTTTTATATTGCACTTACTACTAAACTGACATTGCATGCTATTTGTATTCAAACAATGCAAATGGTGGAGAAACAGCATTTAATCTCCAGCTATTTCTTGCAACCTGAAGTAAGGGGATGGGGTAAGAGATCAGCAAGCCGTAGGCTCCTGGAAAGGGCGCATTTGTTTTCTTTCCTTCCAGTGCCCTGTGTGTCATTTCACATTATGTAAATTCCAGGATGGCTGCAGCCGAGCAGAATGCAAATTGGTAATAGAAAATGCTAAAATAAACCACTGGAAGACAGAATATCTGCAGACATTTGCAAAGGATCCACTTTGACCTCTGTTTTATCTCTGCACTGTTTTGCATTACTTTGCTGTCCTTCTCAGTTGTAGTGCGTGCTGATTTTACTGGCTCACTAATAAAACTAGTGATGGATTTAAAGTGATGCTTTCTGTTCCCCCAGCATGTAATCATAGTAGTGCCTTTATAATCTGCTCCATCAGCTGTTTTTCAAAAGGCATTCCTTCCTTTCCAAATATATACAGCCTAAACACCCTAAACAACTATGCAATTGATATGCAACAACAAAATGTAACTGATTAGTCAACAGTTAAACTTTTTTGCTTGTAATCATTTAAAGGACTTTGCTGGCTAATCTAAAACAGTCCAATTCAATAGGATTTAGAGAATCGCAGTAGAACAGTAAAAACTTTTAGCATATGTGTGCTGCATTTGGTTGGGCTAACTCAGTGGTGGGCAACCTTTTTTTTCAACTGAGCCAAATCTCGCCAAAACCATGATTGAAATTTATTTTGAGAGCCACATTTTTAAAACTGAAAATACATCTCCCATATAGTAATTCATCCCCCATAGTAATTCATCCCCCATATAGTAATTCATCCCCCATAGTGTAATTCATCCCCCATAGTGTAATTCATCCCCCATAGTAATTCATCCCCCATAGTAATTCATCCCCCATATAGTAATTCATCCCCCATATAGTAATTCATCCTCCATATAGTAATTCATCCCCCATAGTAATTCATCCCCCATATAGTAATTCATCCCCCATAGCAATTCATCCCCCGTATAGTATTTCATCCCTCGTATAGTATTTCATCCCCCGTATAGTATTTCATCCCCCGTATAGTATTTCATCCCCCATATAGTATTTCATCCCCCATATAGTATTTCATCCCTCATATAGTATTTCATCCCCCATATAGTAATTCATCCCTCATATAGTATTTCATCCCTCATATAGTATTTCATCCCCCCATATAGTATTTCATCCCTCATATAGTATTTCATCCCCCCATATAGTATTTCATCCCTCATATAGTATTTCATCCCTCATATAGTAATTCATCCCTCATATAGTATTTCATCCCCCCATATAGTAATTCATCCCTCATATAGTATTTCATCCCCCCATATAGTATTTCATCCCCCCATATAGTATTTCATCCCTCATATAGTAATTCATCCCTCATATAGTATTTCATCCCCCCATATAGTATTTCATCCCCCCATATAGTATTTCATCCCTCATATAGTAATTCATCCCTCATATAGTATTTCATCCCTCATATAGTATTTCATCCCTCATATAGTATTTCATCCCCCATATAGTATTTCATCCCCCCATATAGTATTTCATCCCCTCATATAGTATTTCATCCCTCATATAGTATTTCATCCCCCCATATAGTATTTCATCCCTCATACAGTAATTCATCCCTCATATAGTAATTCATCCCCCATATAGTATTTCATCCCTCATATAGTATTTCATCCCCCCATATAGTATTTCATCCCTCATATAGTAATTCATCCCCCCATATAGTATTTCATCCCCCCATATAGTATTTCATCCCCCCATATAGTATTTCATCCCTCATATAGTAATTCATCCCTGATATAGTAATTCATCCCCCATATAGTATTTCATCCCCCCATATAGTATTTCATCCCTCATAAAGTAATTCATCCCTCATATAGTATTTCATCCCCCACAGTACTATTCCCCCCCCCCCCTTCTAGTAAGCCAAGTCCCCCGTGTCAATTCACTTACCTTTTGCGTTCCTCTCGCTGTCTTCCCGCGCCGTTCGGGTCTTCAGGGCGGACTGTGAGAGGAGCCTAGCTCCCCTCCCCTCACGTTCGGCACGCTGCCCCGCCTACACACATCCTGACAGCCACATCCGCAAGCCGGATTAAAAGGTCCGCGCGGACTTTTGGGGCTGCCAACCGAGAGGAGGCAGGGGAGCGGCCGACCGAGAGGAGGGAGGGGAGCAGGCGCCCGGCACACAGAAGAGCCGCATTAGACTGGGTAAAGAGCCGCATGTGGCTCGCGAGCCGCGGCTTGCCGACCACTGGGCTAACTCAACAAAACACACCAAAAAAGGTACATGCACTATTTGTAGCAACACTGTGCACCACAATGCACAATATGTTTGTTGGTGTGCTTCAATACCATTCATGAATGGCACCCCAAAGCACCCGTGTTGCAGCACACCAGAATGCACAGGAAAGCACTACTGTATGTTATGGTTTGCTGTTTTGCTGAATGTAGTGCATTCCCTGTTTAGGTGTGTTAATCAGCCCATTCAAATACATGGACTGCCTTAACACAATGCAAGTCAACGCATGGAATAACACATTGAATGCAGCTCAGTCGTGTAAATGGTTATGATAGAGCGGTTAATGGTTATTATTATTATTATACAGGATTTATATAGCGCCAACAGTTTGCTCAGCACTTTACAATATAACGGGCGACAATACAGCAACAATACAGTTCAATACAAGAGGGAAAGGAGGGCCCTGCTCCTTGGAGCTTACAATCTAGGAGCGGTTAGAACTTCTGTCTGTTTTTTTCTGCTGTGTTCACATTGGTAATATTTCACTTCACTGCCTGTCTTCCATTAGAGAAAAAGAAAGCCAAAAAAGACTGGCCAAGGTTCTACACCTTCCCTATTCTACTAAAAAAAAGTTTGTTTTTGTAAGAAAAATGCTGCCCCTTTAAAGGCTTGGAAGTGCTACTCCTTTAATGAGCTCAACCGCTTTCTCAGCTGTCAATATTTCAGTGTAGTCCTCTTTTGGGGGGGTTGTGAGAAATGACCCTCCCCAAACAGAATAGTGCTCTAAACCTGTTGGTAAATAAGAGAATCAAAATCTTCACTCTAGGAGGATGCAGAACCCCTAACCTCTGTCTGGACAGCGCTGATTGGCCCTGTGCTGATCACATGCACTCTCCCAAGAAAAAAAACAACTCTCTAGCAATACACACCAAACTGAGCATATGCAGAGTGTCTCCACACAATATGTCTTATCAGGAGATATGAGAGGGGACACTGGAAGAAGGGGAGGATCAGAGAAGTCAGGATCAAGCAGCGTTTTTGAACAGTGCAGACTATTAACCCCTTAGGTTCCACAGTGAGTACAACAAGCATGCTTTACTGCATATACAGACTGATTGTACTGTTGTGGGTTTAGTAACACTTTAACTAAAATAAGGGGAGCTGCATATAAACTCTATTGCAATAAACAGGTTCACCTACTTATATACTGGAAGGTGACCACAACATACACACAGTAGCACACACCTAGCTATCTGGAACTGTGCATGTGAGATAATAACAATAGGACAGAGATAAGTCTGTCACAAGGATTTACACTCAGTAATCTATGGGCAGCTGCAGTTAAACTGTTAGAACAACTTTTTATTAAACTAGATGGTCTTTTTTCAACCAGACTAACTATGTAACTATGTAAGAACATAGAAATACTTGCATAATAGTCTCTGTTTCTTGTCTGGGTGAAAATACAGCAGCAGCCCTCATGTGTATAAGGCCATGTGGCTCAGTTTTCTGTTTATTTTCACTTCCTCCTTCTGGGGTTTTTGAGCCAGGAAGCGCTAACACATATTTATAAGTACTGTGATATTAGCAGTTAACTACTTGCCAACCGCAGATAGCCGAATGACGGCTACACTGCGGCCGGCCAGTTCTGGGAGGGCGACATATGATGTCCTCCCAGAACACGCTCCCCTGCACGCCTCTGGGGGCGCGCACCCAGCGATCTCTGTGATTGCTGTGTCCTACGGACACAGCTGATCACGTGATGTGGTAAAAGGCCAATCACAGCAGCCTTTTACCACGTGATCAGCCGTGTCCAATGACACGCTGATCACCGTTAAATGCAATTGCCGGTTCTTGGCTGCACTTTCCTCACGCTGTCAGAGTGTGAGGAAAGTACTGCCGAGAACCGGCAGTTGTCAGAGCAGGGATCAGCACTGATCGTCAGGGCACTGATGATCAGTGCCCTGATGATCGGTGCCCAGCAGTGCCACCCACCAGTTCCTCCCACTTGTGCCGAGCAGTGCGCCCTCCTGTGCCCACCAGTGCCACCTACCTGTGCCCACCAGTGCCACCCACCAGTGCTGCCAGTCAGTGGCCAGCGGTTGCGCCAGTCAGTGCCTAGCAGTGCTGCCAGTCAGTGCCCAGCAGTGATGCCAGTCAGTGGCGCCTATCCGTGACACCTCATTAGTGCCGCCTATCCGTGCCACCTCAGTGCTGCCTATCAGTTCCGCCTATTGGTGCCCATCAGTGCTGCCTCATCAATGCACATCAGTGAAGGAGAAAAATTACCTGTTTGAAAAATGTTATAATAGAAACAAAGAAACAATTTTTTTTTTCAAATTTTTTTGCACTTTTTTTGTTTATAGCACAAAAAGTAAAGTGCCCACGGGCAATTAAATACCACAAAAAGAAAGCTCTATTTGTGAGAAAAAAATGCTAAAAATTTCATATGGGTACAATGTTGCATGACCTCGCAATTGTCAATCAAAGTGCAACAGCGCTGAAAGCTGAAAATTGGCCTGGTACAGAAGGGGGAATAAGTGCCGGTAGGCAAGTGGTTAACATTAAAGGACAGCACATCCCTACACCACATTTGACCATCTACAATGGTGGGCAGTGGTGACAGATATGGGCAGTACAGGCGGGTGCTGCTCTGAAATGACTGACAACTGAAAATCTCACTGCAGCTAGCCTGACAGGGGAAAGTGCTACATTGGGTTCCTAGAAGGGAAAGAGTTTATTATACCTCCTGTGTGTTGCATAGCACTCATGTCTCATATCAAGGAATCAGCTCTTTAATGAGAAATGTTAACTGACAATTAGACATGTGCATGCCACATTTCGTTTAGTTTCAGATGCATTGAACGTTGAACCATTTTGTTTTTGGAATTTGTTTAGTATCTTCGGCATTCGCTTCGTTTATTCATTGGTTCGGGTGGATTAAAAAAAATTTTACTTTTTTTTCCAGAAGATTGCTATATATTCGATATATATTATCGAATGAACCATATTTGAATCAGAAGGATTTTATATTTTCGGAAGCTAGTCCAACCCACCAAGAGAAATAGCATGAGCTGATTGGACAATATTGATCCATTCATTATCCTAATCCGAATTATTGAACAATTTTTTAGAAAATGTAATTCATTAGTTAAGTGGCTCAAACTACGATATCATCATGTAAAATTATCCGAATGAAACAAACAAAACAAATATATTCATTAATTTATTTGAAATTTTTTTTCCGGATTCGTTGATGTTTGTTACTATGCTCATTCGGAAATATGTATAACATCCAAATCTCTGAAAAATGAATTTTCATCCAAAAAAGAATCGTGACAAAAGAAACCGCACATGTCTACTGACAAAGTATATACTGTAGCTAAGTTCTGTAAGATAACACCCTAAGCTCAAAGGCTGAGAACAGTGGTAAGATGGCTATACATGGATCAAAAATTTTGATCCATATATGGGCAGACTGGCTGTACACATATCAATCTATTGACCAGCCTATGAGGTTTTTCCTGAATTATTAGTGCTGCCAGCTATTTAGTCCAGTTATGTTGGCACAAATGTCCCTGTATTATTTTTATTGAGAATGCTATATGTACCAAAAGAGGAAGCAATAATGCAGACATGATCTATATTAACCACATGCCACCCAGCCACTGTAGAAATACGGCGGCAGAGCGGCACGGCTGGGCAAAACCACGTTTTAAAACGTGTGTTTTTAAAACAGGTAGGGGGTGCGCGTGAGGCGCACCGCCGCCCTACCTGTCCCGCCAATCACGGCCGTGGATGTAAGTCGCCGGGTCACAGCCGGTCGTTACCGGCTATGTCCCGGCGATTAGTGGCAATCAGTGACAGAGAGCACAGCTGCAGTAGCTGTGCTTTCTGTCAGTTCCCTGACAGCTCCAGGACACGCTGACCGGGACAGAAGAGTTTCTCTCTCCCGATCAGCGGTGTTCCCTGCAGTACACACCCCCGCCCCCTAGTAAAACACTCCCCTCACACAGTTAACCCTTTCACTGAATAATAAAGTTAACCCCTTCCTCCCCAGTGCCATTAGTACAGTGTCAGTGTTTTTTCTTTGCACTGATCACTGTATTGGTGTCACTGGGGATGTCAGTGACCCCAAGTCAGTTCCCCCCCAGTGTCAGAATGTCCGCCGCAGTCCCGTAGTCCTGCCATAATTCGCTGATCACCGCCATAAGTCACTGATTGCCGCCATAAGTCGCTGATCGCCGCCATTATTAGTATAAAAAAAAATTTAAAATCCCAGTATCTTTCCCGCCATTTGTAAACGCTATAACTTTCACGTTAACCAATTAATTTACACGTATTGGGTTTTTTGTAGCAAAGACATGTCGCAGAATGCATTTTGGCAGAAACTTATGACTAAATTTGATTTTTACATTTTTTTTTGCTGGACATGTTTTATAGCAAAAAGTCCAAAATATAGTTTTTTTTCCTCAAAATTGTCAGCCTTTTTTTTATAGCGCAAAAAATTAAAACCGCACAGGTGATCAAATACCACTGAAAGAAAGCTCAATTTGTGGGAAAAAAAAAGGATGTAAATTTAATTTATGTACCGTATTGCATGACCGCGCAATTGTCCATTAAACTAGCGCAGCGCTGTTAAGCAAAAAAATGGCGTAAATTGCAGTATCTATACCATAGTTTGTAGACGCTATAACTTTCACACAAAGCAATCAATATACACTTATTGGGATTTTTTTTACCAGAAACATGTAGCAGAATACATTTTGGGCTAAATTTATAACTTACTTTGAGTTTACTATATATTTTTTATAGCTGAAAGTAAAAAATATCTTTTTCTTCAAAATTTTGGGTCTTTTTTTGTTTATAGCGTGAAAAATAAAAAGTGCACAGGTGATCAAATACCACCAAAAGAAAGCTCTATTTGTGTGAAAAAAAAGGACGTAAATTTAGTTTGGAAGCAGCATTGCATGACCGCGCAATTATCAGTTGAATTAGTGCAGAGCCGAGTAGCAAAAAGAGGCCTGGTCATTAAGGGGGGTAAATCCTCAGGAGCTCAAGTGGTTAAAGCCCAACCTCAGTAAAACTAAGCTGCAAGGCTTAACTGCCCATTTCTGTCTAGGGGGAGGTAAAATCAAATTTACTTACCTGATTCTCCATTTCCCCAACAGACAACACAGCCCCATGTTGCAGTGGTGAACGTATCTTTCGATGTCCTTCGGTGTCCTCACATTTAATGCAAGCCTATGCACCCTGCGTCAATCAGAGGACCTTGGAATGCCCCAGTACAGGGAAGAAGAGGCTGCGAAAACTGGTCTAGCAGTGTGGAGGAGCTTGCAGGATCTTGCAGTGATGCTCATGGCCAGGTATGTAAAAAGTGCTTTTCCAAATCCCCCAGACATAAAGAAGCAGTTACCCCCTGCAGTGTGGGCACATTTAAACTGCAATAGAAGAGTTTCAGCTTCAAAACTGAACTCCAGACAGATAAAAAAAAAACCACATAAAAGGCCTCCTTCACAGGGCAGTTTAATCGCATACACCAGATTTTTGCGGCTGGAATGATAGGTGCATGTGAATAATAGTGGCCGCTGGAATCCGGTGTATGTGCTTAAATGGCTGTATGAAAGAGGCCTAAGTACTATTACTAATTCATTAAAAATTATAAAAAGCATAAATGCAAATATGTAATTACCAGAATTCATGTCAGCCTCTTGTAATCCCCTGTAGAGGAGGACTAAGAGCAATGGGGGCAACATTATGAGTCAATCAGGTGGACTGCATGCACAGTTGCTGACATGGAATCTGATGACTAGAGCATATAGCAGAGAGATGAAACCATCAGTTTACTGTTGCGGCTTCTTCACTGTCCAATCACAGGTTGGTTGCAGGAAGGTGACTAGGCTGTGCTGTATAAGTGTAGTTGAAAAAAGTCAGGTCACCAACTTGACTGTGCTGTCTGGCAAACCTTTGTAAATCTCAGGACTACATGGACAGAAATACAGATCATTCTGCAGGGACACAGTTCAGATCAGAAGCATTTGCAACCCAGCCCCATGGGGGCCCATGCAGCTCCCGTCATATTTTGTTTTACACCTGAATAGGAGGGGCGGCGGGGGCAGCATATAGAGGAACCAATGCCCTCCATTTTTCTCTTGCAGCCACTGAAAGCTTGCTTCTCCTCCTCTCCCTCCTGCATCGGTTCCTCTATATGCCACCCATCCTATTCAAGTTCCTTGTTTCCTGCTGTACCCAGCACCTGCGTGCTCCCCTGACCCACTCTCCTCCCCCGCAGTGCTGCTGGCTTCCCCCTCCCCTCTTTCCCCGGCTGCTGCGGGGATGCTTTCAGGAAGGAGAGTGGGTGAAGGGCCCAGAAACTATGTAATTTACTGGCCCCCTTTTTTTTTGAACAGACACAGTGAGTGATCGGTACTGATTACGCCTGTGTCCGTTCACAACTGAGGCATAGTAAATTGTGGTGAAACATCAGAGGTCTGTTTACAGCAGACCTCTGATATGACTAAAGCCCCCAATGGGGCTCCTAAAAAGTTTGTAAAAATAAATTGTAAAAAAAAAATATAAACAGAATGGTAAAAAATAATAATATACTGAAAAAGTCTACTGCCGTACTGACACCGTCCACTGCCCTACTGACCATGTCTACTACATTACTGACAAAGTCCACTGCCATACTGACCCTGTCCACTGCCCTAATGACAACGTCTACGGCCATATTGATACTGTCCACTGCCCTACTGACCACGTCCACTGAATTACTGACAAAGTCCATGGCTATACTGACATTGTCCAGTGCTCTACCAACCACATCCACTGCATTACTGACAAAGTCCATGGCTATACTTACATTGTCCAGTGCTCTACCAACCACATCCACTGCATTACTGACAAAGTCCATGGCTATACTTACATTGTCCACTGCCCTACCAACCACATCCACTGCATTACTGACAAAGTCCACTGCTATACTGATACCATCCACTACCCTACTGACCACATCCACTGCATTACTGACAAAGTCCACTGCTATACTGATACCATCTACTACCCTACTGACCACATCCACTGCATTACTGACAAAGTCCACTGCTATACTGATACCATCCACTGCCCTACTGACCACACCCACTGCATTGCTGACAAAGTCCACTGAGGTGCAGTATCTAAGGAAACATCTGGTCTTTCTAAGGGCCCCTGAATGTGGGGAGAGTTTTGTTGCCACTGGCCCTGCTTATTATAACATAGATGGATAAAATGGAGAAGTAGAACAAAACAAGGTTGTTTAAAGTCAGCCAACAATCAAATGAAGTGTTTTGATATTTGTAGAAAGCCTGGCAGAAGCCCCCAAGAAAGTTAAAATACTGCTCCCTAGGCACCACAACCTAGGAGTGCTCTGGCTGCACTCTATGTGCCCTGCAGAGTCGGGGATAGCATGGCAGCATTGTAAGGTAGAAGTAAATAAAGGAGCAGTTTAACAAGGGCTCTTCAGGATGTGCTGATGTCACTTCCAACAAAAGCTGCCCTGCATGGCTCAATTTTCAGTTCTTTCAGCATGCATCAGTTGAAATTCAAGCCATGGCTGTTCCAGACTGCAGCACCTGGCTCCAGAAAAGTTGATTGTTCAATAGACTTTTGTCGAAGGAGTCGGGTGGAAAATTGTCAGTTGAACAGCACCTGCACCCAATCAAATACAGGCACTGTTCGGGTATCCAACTGTCAGATTACATTAGCTGGCAGGAAAGTTTCATCCATTTGTGCTGTTTAGCATGAATAGCTGAACAAAAGAAGCTGATGGGTGTATGGCCAGCTAAAGTTCATAGGATAATGATTCAAATTCTGCAGCGTTAGCCAAAAGTTTGAGCCTATAAATGTAGGGGAACATTTTTTTTTAATAGTAAACATTTATTGTACATTTTTAGTACCAGAGTGCTGAGTACACAAACAGTACAAGGCATTGAAGTGCATTACAGGAATTGGCCAATAAAATGTATATTTTTACAATTACTGAGGAAAGACTTCAACAACCATGTTAATATGACAAATAAAGTCCAAAGGAGACCCATGCTGTATATTGATCCCCACAGAAGACATTGGGTCAACCTCGGTATGCGTATGGGCATAAAAATTCAATTACCCTGTAAACTAGCAAAAAAGGAACCAGGTGGAAAGAAAGAGGAACCAGGTGGAAAGAAAGTACAGAACAATGAGGAGATATGCAAGCAGACAGCGGAAGGCAATAGGAAAGGATAGAGCAGGATGTGGTATAGCCTCTGAGAGAGATGATCCTTGAGTCCAATCCATGGGTTTGAGTGCTCATGTAATGGATCCAAGTACATGAAATGGTCAGGCTGTCAAAACCTGTATACACTGCAGGTGAGTGATTACTCAATGTTGTGGCTGCCCTAAGAAAGTCAGGCTGTCAATTCCTCCATATATTGCGGAAGGGTGATTTCCTTGATAGTAGGAGGATGGATAGATATTCAGTGTCTGGGTTTTACTGCTGTGGCTGCCATAAGAAAGAAACAAAGAAGGCCTTTCTTGCAGCTTGATATTGATCCTGGGATAGTGAGGAAGGCAATTTCTGATGTTCCAAGAGATGCAAAGGATCATCATTTGTATATAAAATGTAAAGATCTGCATCCAAATGGGCAAGATCAAAGGGCAGGAGCACCATGTGTGTAGCATAGTACCTTTCTCTGTCATGCAATGATAGCAGCAATCCAACAATGAAGGAAATATTTTGTGTAGGAGGGTAGGACACCCCCCCCCCCACTCTCTTCACTCACAGAAGACTTGGCAGCAGCAGGAGCCATTGGCTCCTGCTAATCCTGTTAGGGGTTAGGGACAAGTCGCATTGCGTGTGCCTATAGACCAGTGGTTCTCAACCTTCCTACTTCTGTGACCCTTTAATACAGTTCCTCATGTTGTGGTGACCCCCCAACCATAAAATTATTTACCCATTAATTATAATTCATGAAGTGTCGTTTTACCTCCAATACTGTTGCTTTCAACACAGTAGCTGCTTTCTACACAGTAGCTGCTTTCAACACAGTAGCTGCTTTCTACACAGTAGCTGCTTTCAATACAGTAGCTGCTTTCTACACAGTAGCTGCTTTCTACAGAGTAGCTGCTCTTTACACATCGGAAATATGTGTTTTCCCGACGGTCTTAGGCGACCCCTGTGAAAGGGTCGTTCGACCCCCAAAGGGGACACGACCCATTGGTTGAGAACCACTGCTATAGACGCACACAGCCCAGATCTGGAGCAAGGCCCAAAGAGACTTCCTGTGGTGGCACACCAAGAAGAGCAGGAGCCAAGAGCACCAGCAGGAGACCCAAGAAATGGAGGATACGGGCTACTGTGTGCAAAACCACTGCACAGAGCAAGGAAGAGTAACATGTTTGTTATTTAAAAACAAAAACTTAAGTTTTACAATCACTTCAAAAAAGCATAGGGTTTCTATGGAATGTATGGAAAGTTTTAACAAGGAAACGGCATACCCTGTACACACTGCTCAAGGCTGACCTGCCAGAGATCCCATGCTGCTGGATATGTCTGTGTGCCTGCTTGGTCCGCAACCACAATCCGCGAACATGTAATGGATCCCAGTACATGAAATGGACACAAGATTGTCAAATTTGTCATGGAGCTAGGCTGTCAAAACCTGTATACACAGCAGGTGAGTGATTACTCAATGTTGTGGCTCTGGGAACATCAGTAGACGCGTTTCACACTCCTTTAGTGCTTATTCATAAGTATAACAAATGTATCTACTGATGTTCCCAGAGCCGTGTATTGCTGTCTTTTTATCTTCATGGATTGAATAATACAGACGTCTGCTGTTTGTATATTGGAGTGCTGCTATTTCTTTTCCTCATGTTTCCTCCTCAAAGATGTTGACATGATAGGACTTACTGCATACTAATGCATTAACGAGAAGCCAACAAAACATTACGGGGCACTAGTGATCAATTCTCTTAAAATCATTTATAGTTTTAAGCCCAGAATTGCTATGACAACCATCATAAAATCTGGGTGCATGTACCTTTTGCTTTCGAATCAGGGGTAGTCAAACCTCAGCCCACCATCTGTTGTGGAACTACAAGTCCCATGATGCATTGCAAGTATCTGGCAGCCTAAAGCATTACAACCAGATGACGGGTATTGTAGTTCTCTAACAGCTGAAGGGCCTATCCTTGCTTTAGACCACACATCCTGCAAAGGATAGACTAGTATACAAAGACACCCAGCCTTTTAAATCCTTGTAGGCCATAATCAAATGTGGGTTACTAGCTATTTTTTGCCGCACAACTAGGCATCTATTCCTGCAGCTTACATATTACAGACATTTCTGTAAATCCTCTCAAAATTCCATGAGGACTACGTTATCCAGGCAGCAGCCGGATGTGAAGTTTTGAAGCAATTCTTTATTGTATTACTAGTTATGACACAGTATACAGGAAGCTGCAGAGCAGTGAATTATTATTGTCATTTGTCCTCTTTCAGTATATGTTGCAACACAGATATTTTGACAGAGAGAGAGTCCAGGACCTGCCTGAGGGGAGCCAGATATTCCCAGAATCCTCAGATTCTCCATGTTGATGTAGACATGACAAGCCTTTTATATTTATAATCCCACATGTTACAGGACGTCACAGTAGGTCACCAACATTGGCCACTCGCCAGACTCAGCCAATAATTATTACATGGTGTATTAATTCAGAACACTTTGTTTTGTTACAAACACTGTGCACTCTGTTGAGACAGCTAGGAATAATCATACAAGATGGAATAAATTATTTTATGGGCGGCGTGCTCTTCTGTGAGAGACTTTTTTTTAACAGGAATTTTTATCTGTGAAAGACTTACTGTAATTATCTTCTAATTTCATGGAAAATTCTTTGAAGTTGCCGGAAAACTACACTAGAGATAAAACTACCATTACTTTACAATTTGGTAAAAGTAATAATCTGTGTTAAATGTAAAATACAGAAATGCTAAAGTTTGGGCACATTTGGAACTGATATAGATAGATAGAGAGATAGATAGATAGATAGATAGATAGATAGATAGATAGATAGATAGATAGATAGAGTTCATATTTTTAAACTGGTGTTTTATATATTTTTTAGTATGTATAAAATTTGTTTTACAAATAAACATTGAATACTTCACAAAAAATTCCCTGAGCACTAATGATTAGCTAAAGAAACATTATCATTGCAACTGTCACCTTTCAGGCAGGATCTCTGTAACTGAAACCTCAGGACAAGTTCTCCAGTAAATGATGAGCATGGTGAATCACATTTTGACTCACTAACTTTTGTGCATAAATTTCTGCTTGAGCCATTTTGCTGCCTAAACAACAGGTTTTTAGGTGGTAAGAAAGCCAGAAAACATGTAAAAAAGGACCTAAAAATCTACCTGCTGGCTAAAAAGTGATAGATCAACAATCTATATGTGTTCAAATGACAATGCAAACATCATATACAGCATTCAGATTTACCTGACAAAAACCAAAACTTTTTATTTTTTTAAATTTAATTCCAGACCATCATGATAAATAAATAAATGAATACATATGAGTTATGAATATGCGTTTATGCATTTCCTATTTAGAATATCTAAAAATTTCCATTAAAAGATCAATTTAAAAATAGTTTTTGCTGAAACATCTTCATTCGAAAGCTGCCCCCCCCACTGTGCCTCTTTTCCAGCAAAAGACAGCCTCAGTGTTTTCTGTTGAATGACAGCTAGTTTCATCCAGCCTGCTTCCTTTAAACCCAGTAAGGGAAGAACAGGAGGCGCCTCCTGTTCTTCCCTTACTGTCTTCCCTACAGATCTGGTCACACTCTGCGGACGGCTGCTGCCTGTGCCTCTTTGGATTTTTTGTATCTTGTGGAATTCTAGGACTTACAAGGACTTTGTAAGAGTAATTAGGACTTATAAGGACTCCCATATATATTGTTTGCATTATGATTGGTCCTGGTTAAGCGCCAGATCATATTGTTCTCTTTCTGTAAACCCATGTTGTCATTTAGTTTTGGATAGAGCGGAGAGGGATTAGAACCTCTGTCAGTTGTCATTGCTGTCTGTGTCCCTGTTAGGGAGATTCACCCTCTCTATTTGTCCTGTTTACTATTATCATTGAAAGCGAAAGCAAAAGAAAATCCTAAATGTTTGGTTGTCCCCAGAAAAGTAATAGAGGGAAAACCTTCCAATGGGGACACTGGTTCTGGTGACCTAGGGTCCCCAAGGGATTCCCTTAATTTGCAGGATTTCCTCCTACTTCCTGTTTGTCTACAGGTCAGGAAGTGAAGGGAAATCGCCAAGATGGGACACCGATGGCAAAAAAAAATCTGACAGGGGTTATAACCCTCCCTTGCTCTGTACAAAATGAAAAAAAGAGTTTTGCCTCTAGTTCTGCTTTAAAATCTAACTGCAGGTTTCTTGTGACTATAAATGGTTCATTTGGACCAAGCTGGTCTAAAGAACAATTTTCTTCACTAACAGATGCGCCTGCTGGGTTGCTGTGAAAATTGTATGTAGCGTCCTGTGTTCGTCCAGCAGCATCATGGGGATTCCCATCCATCTCCAAAAATTGGGTTGGGCTCAGCACTGCTCAGCCATTCACAGGAAGTGAATACGGGGCTTTCTCTGATTGGCTAAGGTGGAGAGGCAGGCAGATGATGTCACATTCTCCATGTCAGCCAATCAGAGTAAGCTTTGTAGTTCATTAATGAATAAAGGGCTTCCTCTGATTGGCTGAGGTGGAGAGGCAGGAAGATGGTGTCATATACTCCACGTCAGCCAATCAGAGGAAGCTTTGCATTCATCACAAGCAGCAAGGCTAATTCACTTCACTTGGGACACTTACACAACATACAGAGATTTTCTTGTGTACTGAAGAACCTTTTGTGAGTTATGTTTGATCACATTCTCCCAAAGCACATGGACTGCTCTAAGCTTCACCCAAATCATTAGCTCCACAATGTTTCAAAGACTGGCAGGTATTGCCTAGACACAGAAATACTGATAGTTAGTTTGTGAGAGGAAATACTATTTTGTTTATTACTAGATTTATGATTATGGAGGATTATATCCTCCTGAGCACACCCCTAACCAGTGTACAAAAGGTCAGGAATTTTCCTAGAACTGATGAGCAGAGAATAACTGTGATCCCCTAAAAGGAAATGTATAGGGCATTTGAGTAGTATTAGTTCTTCTAGTTTCTTGATCACCATATGCCAAACTGGGAAGTGTGAGGGCAGCAGAGACCATTTTTTTTTAAAGTGCAGGGGCTTACTTCTGTTAAGAGAGGGTTGCATTTACAGGCTAAATTCACCTTTCCAGGAAGAGTGTCACCTTTCATAACAGAAACCTTTTCTAATATCTTTTCTGCCCAAGCCATCCCCATGATGTGCCTACAGTGAGGAACAGAAGTATTTGAACACCCTGCAATTTTGCAAGTTCTCCCACTTAGAAATCATGGAGGGGTCTGAAATTCACATTGTAGGTGCATTCCCACTCTGAGAGAAAGAATTAAAAAAAGAATTCAGGAAATCACATTGTATGATTTTTAAAGAATTTATTTGTTTTGCACTGCTGAACATAAGTATTTGAACACCTAAGAAACAGCAAGAATTCTGTCTCTCAAAGACCTGTTGCTATGCCTTTAAAAAGTCCACCTCTACTCGACTCATTAATCTAACTTAGTAGCACCTGTCTGAGCCCTTTAAAGACACCTGTCCACCCCAGTCAGTCAGACGCCAACTACTACCATGGGCAAGACTAAAGAGCTGTCAAAAGACTCCAGAGACAAAATTGTGGACCTTCACAAGGCTGGAAAAGGCTACAGGGCAATTGCCAAGCAGCTTGGTGAAAATAGATCAACTGTTGGAGCAATTGTTAGAAAATGGAAGATGCTAAAGACGACTGTCAGTCTCCCTCGGACTGGGGCTCCATGCAAGCTCTCACCTCGCGAGGTATCACTGATGATAAGAAAGGTGAAGAATCAGCCCAGAACTACAAGGGAGGAGCTGGTCAATGACATGAAGAGAGCTGGGACCACAGTTTCAAAGGTCACTGTCGGTAGAACACTACGCCGTCATGGTTTCAAATCATGCATTGCACAGAAGGTTCCCCTGCTCAAGTCATCACATGTCCAGGCCCGTCTGAAGTTTGCCAATGACCATCTGGATGACCCAGAGGAGGCATGGGAGAAAGTCATGTGGTCAGATGAGACCAAAGTAGAACTTTTTGGTCTAAACTTCACTCATCGTGTTTGGAGGAAAAAGAAGGCTGAGTTGCATCCCAAGAACACCATCCCTACTGTGAAGCATGGGGGTGGTAACATCATGCTTTGGGGGTGCTTTTCTGCGAAGGGGACAGGACGACTGCACTGTATTAAGGACAGGATGAATGGGGCCATTTATTGTGAGATTTTGAGCAACAACCTCCTGACCTCAGTCAGAGCATTGAAGATGGGTCGTGGCTGGGTCTTCCAACATGACAACGACCCGAAGCACACAGCCAGGATAACCAAAGAGTGGCTCCGTAAGAAGCATATGAAGGATCTGGAGTGGCCTAGCCAGTCTCCAGACCTAAATCCAATAGAACATCTTTGGAGGGAGCTGAAACTCCGTGTTGCTCAGCGACAGCCCCAAAACCTGACAGATCTAGAGGAGATCTGTGTGGAGGAGTGGGCCAAAATCCCTGTTGCAGTTTGTGCAAACCTGGTCCAGAACTACAGGAAACGTTTGACCTCTGTAATTGCAAACAAAGGCTTCTTTACCAAATATTAACACTGATTTTCTCAGGTGTTCAAATACTTATGTTCAGCAGTGCAAGACAAATAAATTCTTTAAAAATCATACAATGTGATTTCCTGAATTTTTTTAAAATTCTGTCTCTCAGAGTGGGAATGCACCTACAATGTGAATTTCAGACCCCTCCATGATTTCTAAGTGGGAGAGCAAAATCTGAGGGTGTTCAAATACTTCTGTTCCTCACTGTATATCCAATCACTATGTATCCAGTCAGGCTAGCCTTTGCACTACATAGTTGATGGTAGATCTCAGGAAGATTGTGCATTCAGATTGTATAGTTCATGGCGAGCATTACAGACTTCCAGGGACATACTTCTCCTGTTTTCAATACTACAGCTTCCTAGATTGTAAGCTCGAAAGAGCAGGGCCCTCGAACCCCTCTTGTATCGCATTGTATTGTTATTGTACTGTCGCATGTATTGTCTCCCATTGTAATGTACAGCGCTGAGTGAACTGTTGGCACTTTATAAATACTGTATAATAATAATAATAATATAATAATACAGCTCTGCTTCACATGTTATATGATGGCCTCCACCTCCAAATGAACAGCATTCTGCCAAATGAACAATATATGTAAGAAGAAGGTAAGGTACAAAATGAACAGAGGACACTGGCTATGTATTGAGGGAGAACAATGCTCACTGACTCTGACTACAGAGGGGGGCGGGATCAATCTCCTGGAGGGGGAGGGCAGGTGCACGCTGTGTGTTCATGAGGTCAAATGCTGAAGTACTCACAATACTAACAGTTTTCAAATCCTAAAGGATGGATACCAGGAAGCCATAGTGGAGTTTAGGCGGTAATGCCTGCCCTAGAATATAGGAACAGCTTTTTGTTTTCTGCAACATGGATAAATTAATGGTATATTTGTACATAGAAATGAATTAGTCTTTAATACTTGATTCTGTTGGAGGACTCACATTTCCAGGTTTGGAGTATTATTTTCCTACCATAGAAAAACAATATTATATAAGAGTGATTTTATATGACTAGGGATTTGGAGTTTGCCAAAGATACAGAATAGGAAGTTCCTGGGGTTGAAGATGTTGGGTGATCCTTGGAACGTTTCTATGAAGTTATTAGAATTGTTGAAAGTATCACCAATCCCCAAAGAAGATGGCGGAAATCTGTGGTCTGCTCACATCTCCTGAAACTAAAGGCGAGGCACATAGACCAAGTTTATGTAAGTTTAGCAGTATTAAGCATTTTTACTGCCACCACAGAAGGGAAAGTTACAGAGCAACAAACATTTCATCTGGGCTACATCATATTTACTTGGCCCCAAATTTGTTTTTATATGGCCTTGTTCTGTTCCCTGCATAGTACATGTACTATATATTACACTTTAAGAAGACATTCTCTTTGAACTCTGTATTCTTTAAAAGTCATTGAGTTATTAAGAAAAGTTGAATTATTAAAACATAGCACAACTACCTAATTTAATTAATCAAATCCCCATTTTTAACAGTTATCTGGAGCATCATGTTTTACATTCCAAGTCTTTTCTACTAATAACAGGGTCTATCAATAGCTTTGGTTGTGCTTTGCCATGTTTTCTCTTTGATGTTTAGCTGAAGGGCTGCAGCAGATGAAGAACTGAGTACATGTTTGTCTACACAAGTGTGCAACTTTTAACTTAAGTCCAGGCACACTAGGCAGATTTTCTAAACAGTGAGCGTAACCTCTGCTTTAAATTCTCCCAGCATGAAGCAGCTGAAACAAGTTCTTTGTTTTACTTGCAGAGGTCTCTCCATTTAGAAGCTTGTTCCCACTATGCCTGGTGCATGGGAAGGATCACATTTGGGCCTTGTGTAGATCTGGATTTGAGATGCTAGTCTTCATTTTTATGTTTTCATTCTGAATAACTTTAAAAGTAATACTGATCGAATTATATGTAAAAAATAAAAATATGGCATATAGTAAACAATTGAAAAAAACTCTATATTAAAGTATTAGATGTATTGTCATAAATATAAAACCTGTCACAAAAAAATCACAGGAAATAAGCCTCTAAGTAGACACTGCATACCGGTCAATTTTTGGAGATAGGAAGTAGGACATCTTTCCATGTAAAATATTTATAGCAGAAAAATGTGCCCTTGTCATACCCCTGCCATTTAAGTCGTAAAGACTTCAGATATTCAATGACAGTAAACAAAGGGACACCATGCAACCACATACCACATAACCAAGAATAA
Source organism: Staurois parvus (assembly GCF_062004578.1). Taxonomy (NCBI): domain Eukaryota; kingdom Metazoa; phylum Chordata; class Amphibia; order Anura; family Ranidae; genus Staurois; species Staurois parvus. Next base: position 1,760,651 of record NW_028318108.1, on the reverse strand, counting down.
CATAAACAGAGAGGTACTTTTTACATTGCTTCTTTTACGAAATGCCAGTATTTGAACCTAAAAAGGGAAATTCTTTAGATAGTTAATACAAACGATATCATATAAATGCGTTGTTATCAAATTATATAGATCTGTATTTTATAACAAAAATAGGAACAAGCTCTGTATGAGGGACAGAGGGATTTAAGAACTTCCTTCCAAGTGAGGGACAGTTGAAGCTATGGTTACCCGAAGGTAACACTTGTTTGTAAATTTTCTGCTACCAGATGCCTCGGAAGCACCTGAAACTTAGGTGCCCCACAGGCTGCAACTTATTACAGTGGCTTGAAAAAGTATTCACACCCCTTGAAATTTTCCACATTTTGTCATGTTACAACCAAAAACCTAAATGTATTTTATTGGGATTTTATGTGATAGACCAACACAAAGTGGCACATAATTGTGAAGTGGAAGGAAAATAAAAAAATGGTTTTCAAAATTTTTTACAAATAAATATGTGAAAAGTGTGACGTGCATTTGTATTCAGCCCCCCGGAGTCAATACTTTGTAGAACCACCTTTCACTGCAATTACATCTGTAAGTCCTTTTGGGTATGTCTCTACCAGCTTTGCACATCAAGAGAGTGAAATTTGTGCCCATTCTTTGCAAAATAGCTCAAGCTTTGTCAGATTGGATGGAGAACGTCTGTGAACAGCAATTTTCAAGTCTTTCCACAGATTCTCAATTGGATTTAGGTCTGGACTTTGACTGGGCCATTCTAAGACATGAATATGCTTTGATCTAAACCATTCCATTGTGTGTTTAGGGTCATTGTTCTGCTGGAAGGTGAACCTCCGCCCCAGTCTCAAGTCTTTTGCAGACTCTAACAGGTTTTCCTCTAAGATTGCCCTGTATTTGGCTCCATCCATCTTCCCATCATCTCTGACCAGCTTTCCTGTCCCTGCTGAAGAAAAGCATCCACACAACAGATGCTGCCACCACCATGTTTCACAGTGGGGATGGTCTGTTTAGGGTGATGTGCAGTGTTAGTTTTCCGCCACACATAGTGTTTTGCTTTTAGGCCAAAAAGTTCAATTTTGGTCTCATCTGAACAGAGCACCTTCTTCCACATGTTTGCTGTGTTCCCTACATGGCTTCTTGCAAACTTTAAATGGGACTTCTTATGACTTTCTTATAACAATTACTTTTTTTGCCACTCTTCCATAAAGGCTAAATTTATGGAGTGCACAACGAATAGTTGTCCTGTGGACAGATTCTCCCGCCTGTGCTGTGGATCTCTGAAGCTCCTCCAGAGTTACCATGGGCCTGTTGGCTGCTTCTCTGATTAATGCTCTCCTTTCCTAGCCTGTCAGTTTAGGTGGACGGCCATGTCTTGGTAGGTTTGCAGTTGTGCCATACTATTTCCATTTTCGGATGGTGGATTGAACAGTGCTCTGTGAGATTTTCAAAGCTTGACATTTTTTTTTTAACCTAACCCTGCTTTCAATTTCTCCACAACTTTATCCCTGACCTGTTTGATGTGTTCCTTGGCCTTCATGATGTTGTTTGTTCACTAATGTTCTCTAATAAGCCTCTGAGGATGTCACAGAACAGCTGAATGTATACTGAGATTAAATTACACACAGGTGGACCTTATTTACTAATTAGGTGACTTCTGAAGGCAATGAGTTCCACTAGATTTTAGTTAGGGATATCAGAGTAAAGGGGGCTGAATACAAAAACACGCCACACTTATCAGACATTTATATGTAAAATATTTTGAAAACCATTTATAATTTTCCTTCCACTTCACAATTATGTGCCACTTTGTGTTGGTCTATCACATAAAATCCCAATAAAATACAGAAAGTTATAGCATTTACAAATGGTAGTATATACAATGGAATTTTTTTTTTACTGCTAATGGCGGAAATCAGCGACTTATAGCGGGACTGCAGCGGGCAATCTGACACGGGGGGGGGGGGGGGGGGGGAACTGACTTGGTGTCACAGACATCCCCAGTGACACCAATCAGTGCTAATAAAAAGTACTGACACTGTACTAATGGCACTGGGCAAGAAGAGGTTAACATGTGGGGCGATCAAAGGATTAACTGTGTGCTGTTTTACTATGTGGCCTGTGTGTGCTTTACACTGTAAACACACTGCTTTGTATGGCTCTGCTATGCAGAGGCATACAAAGCAGTGTGCAGGAGCTGAGAGGGGAGAGATCTGTATTGTTTATATACAGGTCTCTCCCCTATTGGTAACACTCGGAGATCGCCGGGTGCCAGGGTGTAATCACCGTCCGGGACCTGGTGATTGACAGCCGAAATGTGGCACGGGTAGGGTGCGCACGCTCCCTACCCAGAACTGTAAAATCACGTATATATACATGATTTTGTGCACTCGTGCCGCCCTGTAGCAGTATTTCTGCTATAGGGCGGGGCAGAAGCGGTTAAACAGGTTTATGACTCAAAAAAGGTGAGCAAATACTGCTTTAAGGGGACAAACAAAGGTCTAAGTATCACTGCTATGGTGTAATAATGATTAATGCATACCCCTAGTTCATCGTATATATCGAATTAATTAAAATGCTTTCCCATTGGATTTATTTTAGAGGCTAAAGTGTACACACAGAATAGACAGCTTTGCAGACAGCAGCGGCCTACCTGGTAATCTAGTTTTAGTGTTTCTGCTGCAGGGAACTGGCCATACATATTAATGAAGTGCATTGGCTGTCTGCTGTCCCATGCTCAGCAAACTGTATTATAAATTATAATGAAGAAACAATTCAATTAAATATAATACCAAATGTTAATGTAACCACTTAGTTTGGTATTCATTTTAATGGAAAACTATTGCATTTATTTGGTGTAAATGTAACGTGCAACGATATCATTCTTTTTTTTAGTACTTTTTCTAATCTGTTTCTTGTCTCCCCATCTGTGTTTCTACCCCTCTCCGCATCCCCTGCTCTCTCTCTTTCCATCTCCTTCCACCTGCTAGCATAATAGGAATATTTAAATTAAAAATATCTTCAGCAGCATAAAGTTCTTGTAAGTGTTTACACTGTAGGATGCCGGGTGCATCTCCTCTAATACGATGTTAGAGTTGCATTTTGCAGGATTGTGTCCTTCCAGCCTGCTGTGTTTTTACACTGCAGCATTTGCTGACTCCTCTGTCTTGTCATATATCACTCAGAATGCTCTGCAGTATCTCTGCAGTGTAACCAGCTTGTGCTATTGCCAGCCTCCTGACTAATCCAATATGACCTATGAAGGTCTAGATAAAATGCACAGGACGGCCTTTTTTCTTCCTATAGGCTGCCGTTGCATAGGGATGTGTTATACGACACATATTAACCATTCATTGCTGATAATACAACAAAGGTTACACCAAGAAATTGAAAAACATCATCATGTTTGCATTTTGCATCAGGAATAGTTTGCATTCTTTAGGGAAATTCTGCATCAGGAATATTGAAGGTGAAGCTAACCCATGTTCCCCTCCCCCCCTTCTTGTCACAGTCTCTGCCCAGTGCGTACACAGGCATACAAACATGATACAATCTTGCATGTCCATGGACAAGTCATTAAAAAAACAATTCATCCATATATGGATTCTGCCTGCATATTATCCTCTGTCTATAGCCAGCTTCAAGTCAAAAGTGGTTGTCATCTACTAACTCTGGGTGTGGCCAAATGGAGTTTAAATAATTCTGGCTTTCAGTATCTATGATCAAAATGCACCTTCAACCAAATGTGACTATTAAACAAGCTTCTAAAGTGGCTTTTCACAATCTTTTTTCTTTCAGGTCTTAAGGCAGAGCTCCAGACACAATATGAAAAATAAAATAAAAACAAAAACTGTAGCTGCTGATTTTTAACCATTTGCCATCCTGAGGGTTTACCCCCCTTAATGGCCAGGCCTCTTTTTTCTATTCAGCGCTGCACTAATTCAACTGAAAATTGCGCGGTCATGCAATGCTGTACCTAAACGAAATTTCCACCCTTTTTTCACAGAAATAGAGCTTTCTTTCAGTGGTATTTGATCACCTGTGCGCTTTTTATTTTTTTCGCTATAAACAAAAAAAGGCCAAAAATTTTGAAGAAAAATTATATTTTTTACTTTCGGCTATAAAAAATATGTAGTAAACTCAAAGTTAGTTATAAATTTCGGCCAAAATGTATTCTTCTACATGTTTTTGGTAAAAAAAAATCCCAGTAAGTGTATATTGATTGCTTTGTGTGAAAGTTATAGCATCTATAAACTATGGTATAGATACTGCAATTTACGCCATTTTTTTGCTATACAGCGCTGCACTAGTTTAACTGACAATTGTGCGGTCATGCAATATGGTACATAAATTAAATTTACGTCCTTTTTTTCACACAAATAGAGCTTTCTTTTGGTGATATTTTATTTTTGGCGCTATAACCAAAAAAATTTGAAAAAATTTGAAAAAAAAACTATATTTTCTCATTTCTGTCATAAAAAATATCAAAAAAACTAAAATTTCATCATAAAATTTAGGCCAAAATGTATTCTGCTACTTTTTTTTGGTTAAAATAATCCTAATAAGTGTATATTGATTGCTTTGTGGGAAAGTTATAGAATCTACAAACTATAGTATAGATAATGGAATTTACACAGCTTTTACTTTCTGACTGCCTATCATTTCTTGAGGTGCTAAAATACCAGGATAGTACAAACACCCCCAAATGACATCTTTTTGGAAAGTAGACACCCTAAGCTACCTGCTGAGAGAAATATTGTGTCCATGGAAGATTTATTTTTTTCCACGTTTTTGGAAAATGACAAAAACATTTGATAAGAAGCATGGTGAGTGTCACGTACCTGAATAGTGAGCCTGATGTGAGGAGGCAGGCCCCCCGTACAACTCCGGCTCAAGGACCGCTGATGGTGAGACAGCGGTCACAGGTGCACCGTGGGGTATGGGTGTCTGAGATCAGTCCGGTAGCAGCTGGTGGGCTGATGAGTTGCAGGCCAGAGCAGGGTACAGACGTAGCCATGCGGGATGGATGGATGCTGGAGCACAGTGTGCTGAGAATGCAGGGTCGGACGATCCAGGGTTCGATATTGGTGAGGCAGATCAGGCTTATAGCGGCAGGAGGAAGAGTAGTTGGGTCACAGGCCAGGTTCAGTAACAGAAGATCAATCAGACAGGAGCAGGCAGAAGAGTAATCCGAGGACAAGCCAGAGGTCAGGGCAGGAGGCAATCAAGCAGAAGTCAGGAACAGGCTGGTTTGGCAACAGGAATCAATCACAGAAATCAGGAAACACGAGCAAGAGAAAAGACTATACGGCAATGAGATAACCACAGCAGACAGTTTAAATAGCCCTCTTGGCAACAGCATTAGTGACAGGCGCGCGCCCGCATGTGCGAGGGCGCAGGCGCGCGCGCAAGTGCAATCCTGACATTTCAGGGCCTCCGAAACTGTGATATGTAGTCAGGAAGTGTAATGAGGAAATAAAGCCCTTTAAAAGCCTGAAGGTGCTTATTGGATTTTGGGGTCCTGTGCTTGGCTAGACTGCCAAAATGTCTCTCATATGTGGTACCACCATACTCAGGAGAAGTAGCAGAATGTATTTTGTGGAGTAATTCCACATATACCCATGGCATGTGCGAGCAATAAATCATTTAAGTGATAATTTTGTGTAAAAAAAAAAAAAATTAATTTTTTTGTCATTTTCGAAAAACTTGTGGTAAAACAATAAATTCTTCTATTGACTCAACATGCCTCTCAGAAAATAGTTTGGTGTGTCTACTTTCCATAAAGGGGTCATTTTTGGGGGTGGGGGCATTTTATGCCCAGCATTAGAAGTTTATGCCACACATCATTCACTCTTCTAACCTGAAGACCAAGCCTTTTCTGACACTTTTTGTTCACATGACAAAAATCTGTATTTTTTTGTTAGGAATTTACTTTGAACCCCCAAACATTATATATTTTTTTAAAGCAGACACCCTAGTGAATAAAATGTGGGTGCTGCAATTTTTTATGTCACATAGTACTCGTGCAGCGATTTTTTAAATGCAAATTAAAAAAAAAAAATACACTTTACTTTTAATACACAAAAACAGAATATATTGGCCAATTATTTGGTAAAGTATAAAAGATGATCGTATGCCAAGTAAATAGATGCCAAACAAGACATGCTTTAAAACTGTGCATGCCCCATGCAATGGCAACAAACTGCATACATTTTTAATATCCATAGACAATGCTTTAAAAGCCTTTACAAGCTACCATTTATGATTTACAGAGGAGGTCTAGTGCTAGAATTACTGCCCTCGATCTTACGTTCCTCACATGCGTGGTGCAACCACTGTTTACATACTGGCACAGGGTCAACGCTCGCACACGCAGAGGGGCAAGGGTGCTTTTTTTTAAAAGTTTAGATTTTTAAAAATTATTTTTACATTGTCCCTTTCATTTTTTTTTTTTATCACTTTTAATGCTATCACAGGGAATGCAAATATCCCTTATAACTTCAATGGGCATTGTCATATATTTTTTTTTGAGAAATCTGGGGTCTATCAGACTCTAGATATCTCCTCTGCCCTTGATCAGATGCTTTCCCAATTTACAAATGGTGCTGTTTATATCCTGCGAACCTGAAGTGATGAAATGCTCGAAGCTTCTGATTTCTTAGACTATAGAGATGATTGGCACCATTCCGGTCTCCAATCAGCTCTATGGTCAGCTGGCAGAAACACTGGCTGCATTCTCAGGTTTCCCCGATGGCATGGGACTGCCCGAGAAGGCCATGGAAGGCAGCGGGGGAGGGGGTGCATCGCTGCTTGTAAAAGCAATCCTGCAGCTAATTAGCCACTAGGATTGCTTTTGCATGATAGCTGATTGCCAGCTGAAAAAAAACTGTTACCAGGATGATGCCTGCAGCTGTAGGCATTATCCTGATATAACCATTTAAAGTCCAGTGATGTACCAGTACGTCGCTGGTCCTTGTTGGGTATATATGCTATGTTCCTTTTTTTTTTGTATGCAGCCTGTGGGCTGAATGAAAAAAAGAGAACAAATCTCTGCAAGAAAAAGTGTGTGGTATGCCCACCATTAGAATATACCTTCCTGCATCCACCCACTTCTAATGGTGTGCACACATTAGGTCGCACGGTGCCACATTAGCCAATTCCAAGATTGTACAAATGTCTAAATAGTGGTACGCTTGAATAAAAATTGTCCACATATAAGTAGCACCCCATATGGAAAAAGGATGACACCAAGTCCCAAACTATCTTGCTATTGCTCCCCATGTAATCTGGGCTTCTTTTCACTTGTAAATCCGAAACTTATATGTATAGCCTGTTGCCTTTTCACAGGTCTTGACCCCATATCTGGCACGCTCGCTGGGGAGAAATTGTTTGAATGTAAGGCGGACAGAAAAATTAATGATGGACTTTTTGCTGGGGAGTATAGACATCTGCAAATGTTTGGTTAAGGTGATTTACGAGGGGCCGAATTTTGTGGAGCCGGCTAAATTCAGGGTCACCCGGAGGACGACAGAGTGCATTATCATTGAAATTCATAAAACACATTATACTCTAATATCTATGCCTGGCCATGGCAGCAGGGAACACGGGCATATGATGAATCGGGTCTGTGGACAAATACAACCGCAATTCATTTTTTTTAGTAATACCGATGTTGAGGGTTAGGTCCAAAAAAACGTTAAATTCAGAAACCGTCATAGGTTTCCACGTGAATGGTCTGGAAAGGTTTGAATTTGGGTTGGCGGCAATAAATTGTTGTGCATATAAATTGCTTTGATCCACAATCAATGCATACAGATCTTCCGTGAAAAATGGTGGGATCAGCGACTTATGGCGGCGATCAGCGACTTATAGCAGGACTGTGGCGGGCATTCTGACACTGGGGGAACTGACTTGGTGTCACTGACATCCCCAGTGACACCAATACAGTGATCAGTGCTAAAAAAAGCACTGACACTGTACTAATGGCACTGGGCAGGAATGGGTTAACATGAGGGGCAATCAAAAGGTTAACTGTGTTATGGGAGTGTTTTACTAGGGGGCTTGGGTGTGTGCTTCACTGTAAAGCACACTGATCTGGATGGCTGTGCTCAGCAATCCCGAGCAGTGTGCCCAAACTGACAGGGAGGAGGGTTGTTGGTAAACAATGCAGCCCTCCTCCCTGTCAGTGATCGCCAGTAATCACCGGGCACCGGCGGGTAATCACCAGCCGAGACCCGGTGATTGACATCCAGGTGCGGGTGGGGCGGCCACATGCCTCGCTCGCCCCCCCTACCCAGAAATGCAGAACCACGTTTATATACGTGGTTTTGCACAGAAGGCCCGCCCTGCAGCAGTAAATGTACTGTGGGTGAGCCTTAAGCGGTTAAAAAACAGACACTTACCCGTCCCTCGGCTCAGCGGGATTCTCACCACAGACGTCCTCCCTCTCCTGCATCTTCAGTGTGGGCACCCAGCTGTGATAGCTTGTGTCTTCAAAGCCAGGTGCCCACTGTGCATGCATGAGTAGCTCTGAGCTTTCTGAATGGTCCCGTAGTCTTCTGAGACCTGTCACATGTCCCAGAAGACTACGGGAAGGGAAAGGGGAGGACAACCTCCGTTTCCAATTGCCTAGGTGATCACAGCACAAGTGGGGGTGGGTACCTGTCAAAATCAGGGTACCCACTCCCCTCCTGCTCACCAAAGTTGCCAATCCTTAACGGGAAGTGGGGGATGAGCCCTTAAAGTGGAACTTCCCCTTTTGGGTGGAGCTCCGCTTTAAGCTAGCCATATGTGGGACAAAATTCAGCCAGTTCAGCAGGGACCAGATTTAATTCATGTATGTCAATTTCCATAGCAGAGAAGGCAATCTAATGATCAACTTTAATCGATCTGGCTTGTCAAATTTTTCTTCAATCAGGGCAGCAGCCAATTCGCTGCAGTGCTGATCAATGTATTCTGACAGTGGAGGCTTCTAACTGGAGGACTCTAACTGATCCATGTATGGTCAGCCTTAAGCCAGCCATATATGGATCACAGCCAGTTCAGCATGGACCTGCCAAGATTTGATCCATGTATGGGCAGGAAGATTCTACACAAATAGAACCATCGATCAACTTGGGTAAAACCAGCCAGTCGGATTCTTTTACATTTGATTACTGCCGGAAGCTATAGCCGCTAGCAGAAATCATTGTGTTTTGCCAGCCGGGAAAACACAATAGTACTGTGGAGGGCAGCACTAATTATATTAATGGGGGATTCAAGGGAATTTCTTTTCTTTCCAATTGTGATGGGAGGAAAGAAAATCAAGTCATCTATGGCCTGCTTTATGCATTAAGTCTTTTGACGTATTAGCACAAACTGTAAGTTGAAGATGTAAAAATCAATACAAAATTATGGAATGTGATGAAATTGGCATATTTGACAACCAAGACTGCTCTATATGACGAAATTATATTTACTGTTAATGAAATGAAACAAATAATAACTATGGCTATGCTCTCTTTCGAAGAAAGAAACAGAAAGGTGGTGGTGTCTGTCTCCATTTGAGAAGTGATCTAAAAGCAAGCATGAAAGAGAACCTAGTGGATGGAGAGTGTGATGAGGCTGAAGCATTATGGGTGGAACTGCATATGGGTGTGAGTACTTCAAAGTTAATTTTTGGAGTATGTTACAGGTCACCCAGTGTTAATGAGGAGGTGGAGACTCAGCTCCTTGCACAGATAGAAAGGGCTGCAAGGACTGGGATAGTGATAATAATGGGGGGGGGGGTTAACTACCCTGATATTGACTGGGGTAATGGCACTACTGAAACAATTAACGGGCAAACATTTACAAATCTGTTACAAAACAATTTTATGGTACAGTTCGTAGAGACCCCAACTAGAAATGATGCTCTGTTGGACCCGGTAATCTCAAACCATGCTGAGCTTATTACTAATGTTCATATAAAAGAACATCTGGGTAGCAGTTACCATAAGGTGATTTAATTTAATGTTAGCTGTAAAAAAACAAACACATACAGGAAAGACAAAACATTTAACTTTAGGAGAGCAAATTTCCTAAAGATGAGGGTTGCTCTCCAAGCCTGGGAGGGAATATTGATATCGAAGATTACAGAAAAGAAATGGGAATTCTCCAAAACGACTGTATGGGAACACACTGCAAAATATATTCTCATGGAAAATAAGTTTAAAAGGCTAAAAAGAAAACTATGCAGCTCATGGCCAAAGTTAAAAAGCTTTAAATAATAAGAAAACAGTTTTTGAAAAATGTAAAAGTGAAGGAACACTATCATCATTTAATTGTTACAAGGAATATGTAAAAAGGAAATCCAGGTCTCAAAAATTCAAAATGAACAACAGATTGCAAAAGAAAGTAGGACAAACCCCCAAAAATTCTCCAAATATACTAGTAGCAGAAAGGTCAAGCCTGAACATGTAGGCCCTTTACAAAATATTCTTCAATGGGTGACTGGGGACAAATAGAAGGCAAATTTATTAAACACCTTCTTCAATTGTGGAGCATGGAGGAGCTCAAAATTGATATGGTCCAAAAATATTTAGAAAGAATAAGGTGAACAAAGCAACTGGGCCAAATGGCTTACACCCTAAAATAATTGAGCTCTGTCACTTCAAAGCAGTTGTTTCTAATATTTAGGGATTCTTTAATGACTGGCATAGTACCTCTGGATTGGTGTAAGGTCAGTGCAGTGCCAATATTTAAAAAGTGATAAGCCTCTTTACCAACTAACTACAGACCTCTTAATTCAACGTCTATGGTTGGGAAGATACAGGAGAGTTTAATAAAAGAGCACATAGATGAGTTATTGCTAGAAAAAATATTTTAAGCAATAAGCAGCATGGTTTCATAAAAGACCGAAGTTTTCAAACAAATTTCTTTTTATGAGGCGGTAAGAAAATCTTTAGGAGTGACTGAAGGAGTGGCTGTGGATGTAGTATACTTAGATTTTGCAAACATGTTTGACACAGATCTCCACACATGGCTAATGTATAAGGTAATGTGGGCGGACCTTAAGCGGTTAAAAATCAGCTTGTAAATGGTTAGAAAACTGGCTAAAAGACCATATTCAGTGAGTACTGGTTAACGATTCATACTTTGAATAGTCTAAGGTCATTAGTGGTGTACCCCAAGATTCAATGTTGGGACCCTTACTTTTTAATATGTTTATAAATGATTTAGGGTCTGGGATTAAAAGTCCAATTTCAGTCTTTGCAGATGACACAGTGGAATAACACACTTACAGGATGTCTCCAATTTACAAACTGATCTCAATGCACTGTTTATTTGGGCAACTATGTGGCAGATTAGGTTTAATGTTGATAAATGTAAAGTTATGCACTTGGGGGCTAAAAACATGAATGCATCATACATACTAGGAGCTGGGGGAAATCAATGGCGGAGAAGGATCTGGGTGTTCTGGTAGATCAAAGACTTAATAATAGCATGCAATGCCAAGCTGAGGTTCCCAAAGCGAGCAAAATTCTCTCTTGTAGTGAGAGAGGTATAGACTCCAGAGAGAAACATCATTTTGTCCCTGCACAAAACATTAGTAAGACCTCATCTGGAATATGCTGTTCAGTTTGGGCACCAATTCACAAAAAAGACATTGGGGAACTGGAGAGAGTACAGAGAAGGGCGACCAAACTAATAAGAGGAGGAGCTCAGCTATGAGGAAAGATTAGAGGAACTGAATGTATCTCCGTGAGAAGAGGAGATTAAGGGGGCATATGACCAAAATTTATAAATACGTAAGTGGTCCACATAGTAAACCTTGTGTAGAGTTATTAATTTTAAGGTCATCACAGAGGACAATGAGGCACTCTTCATGTATGGAGAAAAGAGATTTAACCTTCAAAAAAGGAAAGGCTTCTTCATAGTTAGAGTTGTGGAAATGTGGAATAGACTTCCTCAAGAGCTGATTCTGGCCAGCTCAGTAGATTGTTTAAAAAAATGCCCCGATTCTTTCTTAGATACAGATATTATAACTGGATACTATTTATAGGTAAAGTTGATCCAGGGTATATCTGATTGCCTTTTGGGGGATCAGGAAGGACCCCCCCCCCCACTGAAGCAAACTGGATCATGCTTTATTGGTTTTTGTTAGCCTTCCTCTGTATCAACTGTGGGTATAGAATTGTGTACATATACAATTGTATATACAGTCATTTTTTCAGCTAGACTAACTATGTAACTATGCAATGGGCAAAAAAGCAGACAGTGGAAATAGTAGTATAGTGGATGATCATTGGAGAAAGGCCCCTTTACACTTGTAATCAGTGAAGGACCCTAATACATTGGTGATCAGTGTAAAGAATGTTTTTTCACTGGTGGTCAGTGGAAGATTTCCCCACCCCCATTTCCCATTTCTTGAAGTACTTTGCTTGGTTGAATTGGTGGCTTCCTTAAACTACACGCTTATCAACTATCTTAGATGTAATTACATGATAATCACGATAAGAATTCGTTTAAATATTAAACAGAGCAGAGGGTGATAACATCATCCAGTATAGGTAGATATTGTAGACTACTTTTGCTGTCCTGCATGTTCTAGAAGTTCTACTTAGTCACTGAATGCCTAGATATCAAAAAGCCAGGTCAGTTAGTCAGATTTTCTGAAGTATGAACAGATAAAGTGAGTTCTTAGTGTACAGGATTTATATAGCTAAGAAGATTGTCATGAATGTCAGTGGTAATTTATCTGAGAGAAATATTCTGTTTATTGCTAATGGAACCTCTGGAGGAGCACTAGGGTTCCATGAAACCCTGGTTTAGAAAGGTTGTTCTAAAGCATCAACTCCTATCACATACCCTCTGATGCCACATTGTAAATTCCTGTATTTCTGGGTATGAGGTACACATGCACACTCACCATGCCCTTGGTTTGTATGTATATAGCTGACTGCTGTCTAATGTTTTTGTCACTATAGCTGAAATCAAATGTTCTAAAAGAGTATAGATTACACTATGGCACTATATCTGTTGTTATACTATGGCTGAATCCAAATGTTTTAAAATAGCATAGATTATACCTCTTACCATGCTGCCAAAAAACAAAATTGTAAAGCAGGATATTTTGCAAAATTCAGTTGCTACATATAGGTTTCTAATTTCTATACAGAACATGCCATTAAATGGGCATATATATATCTTTTTATTTTAGCTGTCCTCTAGTTACTTTTTCACATTATTCTGGTGTGTTAACCAGTGTCAGAGCCCATGAAAAATGTCCACATTTTATCAAACCTGCTTCCTAGCCAAATGTCTTTCTTCATAATGCTATGAACATGATGACTCCTCACTTAGTTCCCATCCAGTTTATAGGCAGGTGCAGTTTTGTCTCCCCCTTATAGGTGGCACTGTTCCAGCAGCCGCTGTACAGAGGAAATGAAGGTTGAGAAGAGCTTTGTTCCTCTCGGAACTCTGCTATGACCAAATCCCTCACATGTTTATACCATGATCAATAATCTTTCATAGGTACATGGAGCATCCTATCCACTGGTAGGATAATATGCAGAATCATCTGCTGAACGTCTAGATATCAGATATGACATATCTACCTTGATGGTTAAAGAGATATCGCTTTCTGCTCTCGGGTAGATTTAATCTAGGGGTGTAAGATATCAGACGACTCACATTAAACTGAGCTATCTGAATATATCCTTTGTTCGATTGTATGTATTCCCTATTTTAAGTTATGAAAAGTTTTTTTTTAAATGGGATGTATGTTTTACGGCTATTCTGGAATGTGTTTGAAGTCCAGTGACTGACGGGGTTATGGCTTTACGATTAGCTTCAGAGCAAGAGTTTGCCAGACACCCTGGCATCAGCTAATTGGGTTTACAACCATGAAGGATATCCAACTGTGTCCTGTGCACTCCTGAACCCAGCACACAGGGACCACATATCACTCAACAGAGAGGGAGGGGGGAGCTGATTTGGAGTGAGAAATGATACAAGATGGAGGGTCTTGGACAAAATGGAGATTTGTATATGCAATTGCTACACCTTCAGGCTAGGAACAGTATTTCTAGTGTTAGGGAGGTTGAGGAGGAATAGTGCAAGGATACCACGCCTGGCTCCAGTATCTGGGAACTGTAGAGAGTTTGGACAAGGACCTTCCTATCAGTCTACTAAGGGCGCCACCCCCTTCATCAGATGCTGCTTTGGTAACGAAAGGCTATCAAAGTGTCCTTTCAAGTGCAGAGTTTGTGTTAAAGTACTGCCAAGATTGTTAAGAACTCTTGTACCAGGGTTGCCTGTGACATTAATGTTCGGCTTCATTGCCATATTGTTTGTAACTGTGGACTGAGCACCTTGCTGCTGTCTTCCATGTGTTATTTGTTACTTCTACTTATCCAAACAATAAATGTGCCGCCTTCATCTGTCTCTGTGTACCTCTACTCCATCTTGGGTACCAAGCAACTGGCCCCACCCACAAGCATTGCTGATCAAAACTGCCCTTTTAGACTAACTAAATTATATTAACTTTGTGCTAGACACATAGTTCTGAAGCATTTCCCTCTTTGAATTTCAATGGCAAGTGCTTCGACTGGAGAGCCAGAGAGGAAAAAAATGGACAGAAATGCTATTATAATATTTATTTGTTTCCTGCTATATAATTAGGGCTATTGGTACCTTTGTACTTATTTGTTTGCTTCAGTGAAAAGGAAAGAGATAAGTTCAGTGTGTTGGATTGCCCTGCAATCATGCAGTTGCCCCCACTATTGGTTGAGATTCCTATCAACTCTGACATCACATGTCCAATAAATTTGGAACAGCAGCCAGCTTGGCACTGATGTGGAAGAAGCTGTGAATCGCTGTTGTGCCAAGTAAATGTCTCTGGCTCATTCATAGCTTGCCAGACAAGCAACACTAGATGAGCTTTTAAAGTGTCACTAAAGGCAAAACTGTTTCATTTTGTATAGACTATGCGAGGGTTATAACTAATGTCAGTTTGTTTTGTCATATGTGTCTCATTGTGGAGGTTTCCCTTCACTTCCTGTCTCATAGCTAGAACAGGTAGTGAGAGGAAATCCCTCCAAAGTGAGGGAATCACAGGGTGTCATCAGGGTCACCAGAGCTAATGCCCCCAGTAGAAGATTCTCTTCTATTCCTGTTCTGATGTCAACCCAAAATTTCATATTTTTCTTTACTTTCACTTTTGATGAAAACAGTAAACAGGACAAATAGAGAGTGCAATACTCCATAATGGGGTCACAGACAGCAATAAATTAAAAAAAAAAAGACAAGAGTTCTAACACCTCTTCACTCTATCCAAAACTAAAGAAAAATGTTTTGGCTTTAGCATACCTCACAACTTTCTGAGATTGGAACGAGGAACACCTATCAGCAAAAGTGTGTACACATAGGACGCCCCCCCCCCCCTTAAAAGAGAAATATACAAAAAAAATGATTGGTTAAACCCAAAAGTGCTTTTTTTGCTACTACTATTCCTTAATATTAGCTTCTGAAATTTACAAATGCAGCAATTTAGGAACTGGATGAAAGGTTTAGCACCCGGAAACACTTTTTGATAGATAAATATTGCATTTTATATACAACTATATAGATCAGACCAAAATGAGGAGGAAGGATGGACAGAGGGACAGAGGTACTTTGTTCCAAATCAGGGACAGTCCCTCAAAATCAGGGACAGTTGTGAGCTATGCTTTAGTGACTCTTTAAGTCATCTTAGTTAGTTGGCCCCAATGTGAGTCCTGTACTACATTCTTATAACTGAAATAATATTCTCTTTTTAAAGGAGAGATCCACCATTTCTGGACATGCTTTGCTCGGTTGAATTGGTGGCCTCTTTAAACTACACAATGATCAATTATTTTATATATTAATTATGATAATCACTGGAAATTCATCTAAAATTCTGTTTAAACAGGACAGAACACATGGACATGGGGTGATAACATCATCCAGTGTAGGAAGATATTGTAGGCTACTTTTACTGTCCTGCATGTTCTAGAAGTTCTATTTGGTCACTGAATCCCTAGATATCCAAAAGCCATGTCACTTAGACAGATTTTATGAACAGATAAAGGGAGTTCTTATTGTGCAGTATTTAGATTGGGCCAAATGGTGTGGTATAAATGTGCATTAAGGTTAGGGCTTACATCACAACAAGAAGCTCCACAATTAAACATTGGTCTTTATTAAGGAACCTCTGGAGCAGGAGTCTCCAAAATTTCCAAAGGGCCAGTGTACTGTCCTTTAGACTTCGGGGGCGGATTTTGGCTAGTGGAGGAAGAAAATATCCCTGGCCCAGAACAAGTGATAGTAAAAAATTCCTAAGGCATAGTGTTCAGCTGCATAGTGCCTGTGGTCTGTAGGATGAGGAATAGTACCCCATCTCTGGTGTCAGTGGATGAAATAGTGCTCCATCTCTAGTGTGAGTTTATGAAATAGTGCTCCATCATTGGTGTCAGTGGATGGAATAGAGCACCATCATTGGTGTCAGTATATGGAGCTGTGTCCCATCACTGGTGTTAGGGGATAGAATAGTGCCCCATCATTAATATTAGTAGTAGGAATAATGCTTCATCGTTGGTGTCAGTGGATGGAATATTTCCTTACCTCTGGTGTCTGTGGATGGAATAGTGCTCCATCATTGGTATCACTGGATGGAATAGTGCCCCATCATTGGTTTCAGTGGATGGAATAGTGCCCTACCATTGGTGTCAGTAGATGGAACAGTGTCCCATCACTGGTGTCAGAATGTGGAATTGTGCCCCATCTTTGATATTAGTGTCAGTGTTAGGAATAGTACCTACAATCAGTGGGTGCAATAGTGCCCCAAGGGTTGGATAAAAGCTAGTAAAGGGCAACATCCGTCACTTGGGCCCCAGTTTGGAGACCACTGCTCTGGAGGAAGGGTTCCATGGAATTCTGGTTGAGAGAGGCTGTTCTAGAACATCACATCCTACCATATACCTTCTGATGCCACACTATAAATACCTATACTTCTGGGTATGGTGTACATGTACAGACTATCTGTGTCCTTGGTTTGTATGTATATGGTTTACTGCTGTCTAATGTCTGTCGTCAATATTGCTTGGCTAAATCCAAGTGTTTCTAAGGAGTATAGCTTACACTTCTTACCATGCTGCTAAAAACTAAATTGTGAAACAGGATTTTTTGCTAAAATTCTGTTTCTGTATATACTTCTCTCATTTCTGTACAGAACATGTCATTAAATGGGCATATCTCTTTAATTTCAGCTGTCCTCAAGTCACTTTCATGCTCACAGTGCAACTCAGCAAGCAGGAAAGTAAATTTATGAGTGTTGGCGGTGTATCCAGGATGTAGACTGCTTGGGAATAAAGGAGAACAGACCACATAACTTTTGTCTTATTTCTTCCTGTAGCTTTGCTGTGAGCCTATATATAGAAGTCTTTTCTAGTAAACAGCTGCCTATGTATATTAAATGATGAAATATTAACACCACATGCCAAAGCCTGACACTATGAACCTCCTAACATCCGGGGAGCATTTAGAATGCTGTAATATCGAACTAACACAGTCATAAAATGAGGATGCATTATTCTGATTTGTTAACCAGCATTAGAGCTTGTGGAAAATACCCACATTTTTTAAAACTGCTTCCTATCCACACGTCTTTCTTTCATAATGCTGTGAACATGATGGTTCCTCAGTTAGTGGCCATCCATCATTGCTGATCAGAACTGCCGTTTTAGAATAACTCATTTAAACTGACGTTGTGCTAAACACATAGTTCTGAACTATTTCCCTCTGAATTTCTTTGGCAGGTGCTTTGATTGCAGAGCCAGAGAAGAATAAAAGGATAGAAATGCTTGTTTTCTGCTATATAATTGGGGGTAAATTTACCTTCATACTTATTTGTTTGCTTCAATGAAAAGAAAAGAGAAAAGTTGGGTGAGTTATATGTTGGATTGCTCTGCAATCATACAGTTGTCCCTCAGTATTGGTTGGAATTTCTTTCAACTCTGTGACATCACATGCCCAATTAATTGTGTACAGCAGGCCGCTTGGCGCTGATGTGGAAGGAGCTGTGAATGGCTGTTGTGCCAAGTAAATGTCTTTGGCTCATGCATTGCTTGCCAGACAAATAACACCAGATGAACTGTTACTAAAGTCAAAACTTTTTTCCTGGGGCCAACATGGCAGCATACATGTGGTAGCACTTCTGAGGAATGTAGCCTTGGCTGCACTGCTGTATGCGGGGCTAGTTAGCACCCAATTCATCACCTCAAAAGACCCACAGGAGTTCCCTTTTTGTCCTCACAGAACTCACAGCCAGTGTGAAAAGAAGAAACCCTTACCTGTCACCTTTGCTGGTTTTGCGCACAGGTTCAGGCTCTCCTAACCTTGGGATGTTAAATGCTCTGATAAGACAAGGAACCCCTTCTGTGGATCTTTTGGGGGTGATGAGTTGAGTGCTAACTAGCCCCGCATACAACAGTGCAGACAGGACTATGTTCCTCAGTAGTGCTACCACATGTAAACTGCTATGGACTGGCACCAGGAAAGAAAAAACACAGTAAGTATTTGATACATGTTTTCTTTTTTTATTTTGGATAGAGTAAGGGAGGGTTATAACCCTTGTCAATCAAGCCAGACAAGCAACATCAGATGAGCTTAGGTCATCCTAGTTAGTTGGCCCCAACGTGAAGTCTGTATAACATTCTTAGAACTGAATTCTTATATGCTTTCTCTTTTTAGAGGAGTCATTTGCCATTTCTGAAAGCTCTTTGTTCAGTTGAATTGGTAGGTATTGTAGAGTACTTTAACTGTTCTGTATGTTCTAGACGTTTTATTTGATCACTGAATCCCTAGATATCCAAAAGCCAGGTCACTTAGACAGATTTTATGAACAGATAAAGGGAGTTTTTAGTGTACAGGATTTAGATTGGGCCAAATGGTGTGGTACAAATGTGCATTTAAGTAAGGGCTTGCTTCTCGACAGGAAACTCCATAATTCCGCATTGGTCCATATTAACGGAAGATAGTGGAATGGAAGTTAGTATTTTAGTGGAAGTTAGCACTTCCACTATGCAAGCTCTAGGGTCCCTGGTTTGAGACCAGGTCAAGACAGTATGCACGCGGAGTCTGTATGTTCTCCCTGTGCTTGGGTGGGTTTCCTTTCCACACTTCAAAGACATGCTGATAGGTTAATTGGCTTCTGTTTGAAATTGTCTATTGTATCATATTCTACAAAAATGAGCATGATGGCTGCCTCGCCAACACATAAAAAGTGCCTTGAGGCTCTGGGGAGGGAAGTGCTTTAGAAATATGTTGTACAAATGAATGATAATAAATAATCTAGATTTCTTATTTCTCAGTGGCTACTTCAACATGCCCTCTATCCAGGGAAGTATTTAAAGTGGATCTAAAGAGAAAAATTGGCTTTAGCTCTGTCCTTCCCCCTATGTTGGGTGCTGTTACTGAAATCATCAAAATACTTACCTGTGTGGTCTCCCTCCAAGCTTGACAGTCCAGCGAATCCTCAATATTCTGCAATGCAGTCAAATCGATGCGTTTGCTCTCTCAGTGCATGTCCCTCGGGTCTGTATGTCAGGTAGATATTTTGCAGCTGATTTTAACAAACAGAAGACAATGTGGGTGTTGGTCAGTTTCCTTTAGGTCTACTTCAAACACTTTAAATGCTGAGCAATATTTTCACAATGGCTCTGAGTTTTTCACCTGGTAGTTTCTACAATTAAGCCCATTTGCATTGGAGGATCCATGTGGGGTTTGTGCAAGCTATCTGTAAAAATAAAGTTTTCTTTTAAATGCTGGATAAACATTGCCATGCTATAATAGGATGTGCCTGAACAAGGATTTTTATGGCAAGATTGCCAGGTATTATTTTAGTGAAAGCTACAGATTGAAGAAAATTAGATTAGCTGAAAGTGTCAACAACCTCAAGAAACCTTTAGGTGTTCTCCACAGGAAATAGAATAAACAGGGCTTTAGTAATTGTTATAGAATAAAAAAAAAAATCCCACACACATGGGTTAAACTGGATGGACCTGAGTCTTTTTTCAGTCTTATAAACGTATAATGTAACTATGATTAGTTTTGAATTTACAATAACAAGTTTAACTGCTTCCCTGCCACCATAGAGCAGAACTACTGCTACAGGGCGGCATGGCTGCGCAAAATCACGTATATATACGTGATTTTGCATTTCCAGGTAGGGGGCACGCGGACGCACTGCCCTACCTGTGCTGCTGTTGGCAGCTACAAATGTCGATCACCAGGTCCCGGACAAAGATTTTCTGCTGGCACCCGTCAATCGCCAAGGAACAGTGACAGGAGAGAGACCTGTGTGTGAACAACACAGGTCTCTCTCCTGCCAGAAATAACATGCTGCTGTATACTTCTCTACACAGCAGAGAAATACAGAGTGACATGTTTCCCTAGTAAAACACACACAACACATACAGTAGAACACAGCACCCAGTTAACCCTTTGATCTCCCCAGATGTTAACCTCTTCCTGCCCAGTGTCATTAGTACAGTGCTAGTGCTTTTTATTAGCACTGATCACTTTATTAGTGTCATTGGGATGTCAGTGGAAGTTAGTCTGTTCGCCCCACCAGTGCAAGAATGCCCACTGCAGTCCGGCAATAAGTCGTTGATTGCCACCATTACTAATATAAAACATTTTTTTAAATTCCAGTATATACAGTATACCGCCATTTGTAGACGCTATAACTTTCACATAAACCAATTAATTTACCTGTATTGGGATTTTATTTAGCAAAGACATGGCCTAAATTTATGATGAAATTTTATTTTTTTAAATTTTTTACTGGATATGTTTTATAGCAAAAAGTGAAAAATAACATTTTTTTTTCAAAATTGTTGTTTTTTTGTGTTTATTGGCAAAAAATAAAAAATGCAGAGGTGATCAAATACCAACGAAAGAAAGTTCTATTTGTGTGGAAAAAAAGGACATAACTTTCATTTGGTTGCAGCGTTGCATGACTGTTCAATTGACAGTTAAAGTACCACAGCGCCATATCGCAAAAATTGGCCTGGTCAGGAAGGGGGGTAAATCTTCTGGAGGGCAAGTGGTTAAAGCTGAACTCCAGGAAACTTAAATCATTTCCCTTGCAGTGGGGCATCACCCACACTGTAAGGTTTCACTGCTTATTTAGGTCTAGAAGACATGGAAATGTAGATTCCTCCATGCTGCTAGACCATTCTTCACCCCCATACTCCAGCGGTCAAAGCTCCTGAGTCCATAACCCTGCACTGGGTGTGCAGAGGCCCAAACCACAGTCCACTGCCACAGCATGGGTGAGTGCCGTCTGTTGGAGAGTGGAGGATCAGGTAAGTAAAATGCTTTTACTCTCCCATAGACTAAATGAGCGGTTATCAGTTGAGCTTTGAGCCTATATGAGATTTTAGTGCTTTTTTGTGTGAACGTGGAATAAAAATTAAGCAGCCCATACATGAATCAGCTTTTTCATTCAACCAGCGGATTGAAAAAAAAAAACTGACTTGATGCCCCAAACCACACGTTCGTGGAGGATGGCGGAATCCTTCCAGCTGAGATATTGTATTGTGACAATGAGGAGGATTCCCCACAGTCAGAATACACTGAGTTAAAGCTGGCAGTGCTGATTGACCATCAAAAATCCATTGGGGCGGTTGTACCAAAGACTATCTGTAGTTCGACTTCAGTACAACCACCGTGCCCGTCCATGGATCAAAATTCAGCCTGACCCTGCTGAAACGGCAACATTTTGTCCCATGTATGGCAGGTTTATGCACACCATACTACATTTTACTCCTAATGTAATGAGAGTTTTTAGTAAATACACAACAGGGTGCCAGGCTATTGTTTTAGTTGGTTACTCTAAGGTGTAATTATGGCATTGACTTCATGCAGATAAGTGTGAAAATTAAAGCAAAGTGATAAGCTCATAAGGTTCAGTAGGGGCTCTGTTCCTTTTGATTTTCATGTGGATAATGAGGATAAGATGAAAGTAGAACTCAAGGTCCAACAATTGGCTTTGAAGCTTCAATAAACCACTTACAATAGGAACAATCAGGGCATTAAAATCCCAGACAATGGTAGTTTAGATCTGTCCACACTAAGAGGAAATGGTTTATCGTTGGATGCAGTGCTAATTTGCTGGAAAATACACGAAGGTTCTTTCTTGTAAGGCCAATCGAGATATATTTACTGGTACTTTTTAAAAACAAAATGCTTATTTAAGCGTAGCAAAATATTTTCTGTACATATTTATAAAAATATATGCTGTTATCATAGTTATATGAATAATATTATTTGACATAGGGTCACAAAAATGCATAAGGCAGAGCACTGATGTTGTTAAATAGATAGCTGTTGACAAACAGTTCTTGTGGGGGCAAATATACAGCACAGCATCTGAAATGGACATAACCAAAGTACCAAAATTGCCAAAGGGATCCAATCTCCACCTATGCAGCATCTGAGATATTCCTCATTATGTTGTAGACATCTTTGTCCAGTCTTCTTCTAGGTTTGATGTATTTGGCCATCTTGATTAGCCAGGTTGGGAAGACATAACTTCCACACATGTGCAAAGGGGTTACTTCTCCAGGGCACCCATGGAATGCTCAGATTGCATGCTGTAGGTGCTGCGACTGCAAGCACAGTTCAGTGTACAATCAAAAGCAAACTGACTGTACAGTTGCAAGAAAAAGTATGTGAACCCCTTGGGATTATGTGGAGTTTTGCATGAGTTGGGCATAAAATGTGCTCTGAACGTCATCTGAGTCACAACAATAGAAGAACACAGTCTGCTGAACATAATACTACACAAACATTAGATGTTGCCATGGTTTAATTGCACATAACATGTAAACATTCACAGTGCAGGGAGGAAAAAGTATGTGAACCTTTGGACTTAATAACTGGTTGACCCTCCTTTGGCAGCAATAACCTCAACCAAACGTTTCCTGTAGTTGCAGATCAGACCCGCACAACGATCTGGAGTAATTTTGGACCACTCCTCTTCACAAAACTGTTTCAGTGTAGCAATAGTCTTGGGATGTCTGGTTTGAATTTCTCTCTTAAGGTCATGCCACAGCATTTCAATCGGGTTGAGGTCAGGACTCTGTGTCGGGGATCGTCGCGCCGCTGGTCCCGGCGCAGGCGCAGTACACCTCCCTGTACGCGAGCGCCGGGACTTGGCCGACCGCGGCAATCAGGTTCGCGCATGCGCAGTAGTGACCGCGGGCGCGCGCCTGGCACCAATGACAGCGCAGGGCGGGATATTTAAACTGCCCTGAGCTGTCATTCAGTGCCTTTTGGTCTTTTGTATCCTGTGAACCTGTGAACCTGTCTGAAGTAAGTTGCTGACCCGGATTGTGCCCTGACCTTGCTGTTTTCTCCTGTTTTGACCCTTGCTTGCCTGACCTCTCTCCTGTATGCCCCCTATTGGATCTGACCTGCTGTTGCTGACCTGGCGTGTGACCCGACTATTCTCTGCCCGCTGCTCTGTACCGCACCGTCCCCATAGTTACCGACCCGGCTTGTATGACCCTGCTCCTGCTCAGCCATCCATCCGTCCCTCTCTACGGGGTCTCCAGACCTCCTCATACCTGGCTCTCTCCCGTGGGAGCCCCTGGCGAATACCCCTACCACTGACGGGTGTCCTCAGTAGTCACGACCTGGTCCTGGGGTACTCCAAGTCCATCCCCACCATCAGGGGCCCTGGTGAACAAGTACCCTGGGGCTTAGACTCCGTGCGCTGGGAACATCCGACCAGTGGAGTGCTAGTGGTACCGCCGGGCGGTCCCTTACAGTACCAAAAGGCCATGACTGAGCCTAGAGGAGGGCCCTCCCCGTTAGAGGAAATTTGCAGGCACCTAGCTACTTTGACGCAGGCCGTAACGGTCCTGCAGGACAGATGCATGCAGCTGGAGAATCGCATCCAGACTGGCTCTATTTCTGATCCTGCCCCACAGGCCCCGGTTTCTGCACCCCCGGCCCTGGTAGCTCAGGAGCCAGCCTCAGGGGCTTCCGCCCCGCTCCCTATGGTAGAACCCCGAGTACCCCTACCGGAGCGTTTTCACGGGGACCGCACACGCTTCCGGTCATTCCGCGACTCCTGTCTCTTGTTCTTTGAGCTACAACCCCGTACCTTCCTGACCGAAAACGTGAAGGTAGGATTCATTATTTCACTACTACAGGGTGAACCCCAGGATTGGGCCCACCGGCTAAGGGGAAACAATGATCCTCACCTGGGATCGGTCAATAGTTTCTTTGAAGCAATGGCCATCTTGTATGATGACCCACAGCGGGCAGCCTCTGCCGAAGCGACCTTATATGCGCTCCGACAGGGCCGGCGGGCGGCAGAGGAATACGCCTCTGATTTCAGGCGGTGGATGGGGGACACACGCTGGAATGAGTTCGCTCTATTGCACCAGTTCCGTATGGGACTCTCCGATCCCTTGAAAGATGAGCTGGCCCGGGTGGAGGTTCCCGAGTCTCTAGAAGACCTTATTGCCCTGACAATTAAGATTGACCGAAGACTGCGGGAACGCAGGCTTGAGAGGTCCGGCCAGGGTCGCGGAAATACCTGGGGTCCATTCCTAGGCCCCAGCCCACCAACCCGACAAAGCATCCAGAACCCACCACCAGGAGATGTTCCGGAACCTATGCAGCTAGGTCTGGCACGGCCTAAATTATCACCGGAGGAACGCCAGCGCAGACGAGCCCAGAACCTCTGCCTTTACTGCGGTGAAGCTGGTCATATGGTGCGATCCTGCCCTCAAAAAATGAGTAAGTGCACCCGTTTTTCTTCCTTGTCTATTAGCAATACCTGTCCTTCGCAATACTTAGTAGTGCCCCTCTCCTTTCAGCTTCCAGGAAAGATCGTGGAGGTGACAGCCATAGTTGATTCGGGGGCATGCAGCTGTTTCCTGGATCTAGAGTTTGCTCACCAACAGGGTATCCCTCTCCAACACAGACAGAAGGGCTTCAACATCTTTTTGGCTGATGGTTCCCAGATAAAATCGGGGGTAGTTAATCAGGAAACTCCCCCCATTGCCACTATCATTGCCAACCAGCACCAGGAGTTCCTCCGCCTGGACGCTATTGCATCACCTCTTTTCCCAGTCATTCTGGGGCTCCCATGGTTACGGGCCCATAACCCCCAGATTGACTGGGAGACCGGGTCAATCTCGTTCCCTTCCCCATACTGTCGGAAACATTGTCGCACTTCGGGCCCCGCGGGGCCCCGAGTTCTCCTTTGCTCCGAAGGAGACTCCGACTTGAAACAGGTTATTCCCGCAGCCTATCATGGGTTCCTGGATGTGTTCAGTAAGCGGGGAGCCGACACTCTGCCCCCCCACCGCCCGTATGACTGTCCAATCGACCTGTTACCAGGCTCTGAAATCCCTTTTGGGCGTATTTTCCCCCTATCTGAGCTTGAATTGGGGGCCCTGAAGGAATATATCGAGGACAGCCTCCAGAAGGGATTCATCCGCCCCTCCACTTCTCCAGCAGGAGCGGGAATCTTCTTCGTGGAGAAAAAAGACAAAACCCTGAGACCTTGTATTGACTACCGGGAGCTGAACAGGGTCACGATAAAAAATCGTTACCCATTGCCATTGGTACCAGAACTGTTTCAGAGCCTAAAGGCTGCGGCTATTTTCACAAAGCTTGATTTAAGGGGGGCCTATAACCTGGTACGCATAAGAGAGGGGGACGAGTGGAAAACTGCTTTCCGTACCCGGTTTGGCCACTTTGAATACTTGGTCATGCCATTTGGGCTGTGCAATGCACCAGCCACCTTCCAACACTTTGTGAACGACATCTTCAGGGATTTTTTGGATGTCTTCGTTATCGTCTACTTGGACGACATACTAATTTTTTCACCCTCTCTAGAGGATCATAGGATACATGTGGCGAAAGTTTTGGGGCGATTGCGGCAGCATGGGTTATATGCTAAGGCGGAGAAATGTTGCTTTGAGCAATCTAGCATCACGTTTCTAGGCCTGATTATCTCCACTGCGGGGGTCGCGATGGACCCCCAGAAGGTCTCTGCAATTTTAGATTGGCCTGAACCCACGGACAAAAAAGGTGTCCAACGGTTTATAGGGTTCGCGAACTTTTATCGGAAGTTCATCAAAAACTTCTCGGGTCTGGTCTCCCCCATTACCCAACTAACCAAACTTGGAACCCGGTTCAAATGGACACCAGAGGCTCAAAAAGCTTTCGAAGCTCTGAAAAAGCTGTTTACCTCGGCACCCATCCTGGGCCACCCGGACGCGGCCCTGCCCTACATCTTGGAGGTAGATGCATCGGAGAATGCGGTAGGATCCATCCTGTCTCAGCGGAAAGGCACCAAAGAGTTACTCCATCCCGTAGCATTCTTCTCGAGGAAACTCACCCCAGCAGAGAAGAATTACGATATCGGGGATCGAGAGCTGCTGGCTATCAAAGCAGCGCTAGAAGAATGGAGATACCTGCTGGAAGGTGCCTCACACCCTATATTGATTTTCACAGACCACAAGAATCTGGAATATCTGAGGACTGCCAAGCGTCTACGCCCACGGCAGGCAAGATGGGCCCTGTTCTTTTCCAGATTCAATTTTCATATTACTTACAGGCCCGGATCTAAAAATACGAAGCCTGACGCGCTATCTCGTATGTTTGAGGACTCCGAAGAAGAACTGGTACCCGACACTATCTTGTCCTCAGGGAACTTCTTGGCGCTCCAGTCGGACCTTCGCTCCAAGTTAATAGAAGCATCTACGGCCACACCAACCCCAGTTGGGGTATACCTTCAGAACAAAGGGGGACTCCTGTGGAAGGAGGATTCTATCATGGTACCTGAGGAAGTCCGGACCCTGGTTTTGGGGCATTGCCACGATCACCCGCTGGCGGGTCACTTTGGCCCAGTCAAGACTCTGGAGCTTCTCCGGCGCTCGTTTTGGTGGCCAAACATGGCTAAGGATTGCAAGCGCTACGTGAGATCCTGTACCATCTGCCAGAAGAGCAAACCGTCAAGGAGCAAAGCCTGGGGGCTGTTGCGACCTTTGCCGATTCCCGAACGGCCTTGGCAGAAGATCGCGATGGACTTCATAGTCGAGCTCCCACCGTCACAAGACCACACAGCAATTCTGGTGGTTATTGATCGCCTATCCAAGATGGCTCACTTCGTGCCACTAAGGAAGACTCCGTCAGCAACCGAGACGGCGCGAATATTTATCCGGGAGATCGTTAGACTTCATGGAGTACCCGAGGACATCGTCTCTGATCGAGGGGTCCAGTTTACATCTAAGTTTTGGAGGGCTCTGTGCAAGGCCCTGGACATCAAGTTGTCCCTCTCCTCCGCGTTCCACCCTCAGACCAACGGTCAGACCGAGAGGACGAACCAGACCCTGGAGCAATACTTGCGTTGCTACACGTCTTTCCTGCAGGATGATTGGCTATCTCTTTTACCCCTGGCGGAGTTCGCTTATAACAACGCAAGCCATTCGGCAACGGGGCAGTCCCCATTCTTTTCGAATTATGGGTTTCACCCTGTCTTTCTCCCTGACTTGGTCTCTGAATGCCCAGTTCCAGCCACGCAGGATGCGTTGACCTTCTTCTCCGTCAATAACAAATTACTCCAGGAAGCCATCGCTTGGGCCCAAGAGGACAATAAGAAGGAGTTTAACAAGAAACGAAGAGGGGATTTGGCGTTGCGGCCTGGGCAGAAGGTGTGGTTGGCCACAACCAACTTAAAGATGCTTTGTCCCTCGAAAAAATTGGGACCTAAATTTGTGGGGCCATTTCAGGTAAAGCGGATGGTCAACGAAGTGGCATATGAGCTGATCCTTCCGGCCACGTTCAGAATTCATCCAGTTTTCCATGTATCTCTGCTGAAGCCAGTGATCCCAGATGCCTTCCCAGAACGAGAATCCAGACCCCCTGAGGCCATAACGGTCGAAGGACAAGAGGAATTTGAGGTGGAAACGATCCTTAAGTGCCGAAGAAGGGGGGGCCAGACCCAATTCCTAATTAAGTGGAAGGGCTATGGTCCTGAGGACAATTCCTGGGAACCGGCTCATAATGTCCACGCACCTAGACTAGTCCGGGAGTTTCTTCGTGATCACCCGTGGTGGAGAGATCGGGTGGGCATCCGGAGGTTGCCCGTAGGGGGGGGGCAATGTCGGGGATCGTCGCGCCGCTGGTCCCGGCGCAGGCGCAGTACACCTCCCTGTACGCGAGCGCCGGGACTTGGCCGACCGCGGCAATCAGGTTCGCGCATGCGCAGTAGTGACCGCGGGCGCGCGCCTGGCACCAATGACAGCGCAGGGCGGGATATTTAAACGGCCCTGAGCTGTCATTCAGTGCCTTTTGGTCTTTTGTATCCTGTGAACCTGTGAACCTGTCTGAAGTAAGTTGCTGACCCGGATTGTGCCCTGACCTTGCTGTTTTCTCCTGTTTTGACCCTTGCTTGCCTGACCTCTCTCCTGTATGCCCCCTATTGGATCTGACCTGCTGTTGCTGACCTGGCGTGTGACCCGACTATTCTCTGCCCGCTGCTCTGTACCGCACCGTCCCCATAGTTACCGACCCGGCTTGTATGACCCTGCTCCTGCTCAGCCATCCATCCATCCATCCGTCCCTCTCTACGGGGTCTCCAGACCTCCTCATACCTGGCTCTCTCCCGTGGGAGCCCCTGGCGAATACCCCTACCACTGACGGGTGTCCTCAGTAGTCACGACCTGGTCCTGGGGTACTCCAAGTCCATCCCCACCATCAGGGGCCCTGGTGAACAAGTACCCTGGGGCTTAGACTCCGTGCGCTGGGAACATCCGACCAGTGGAGTGCTAGTGGTACCGCCGGGCGGTCCCTTACACTCTGACTGGGCCACTCCAGAAGGCATATTCTGTGCCGTTGCAGCCATTGTTTTGTTGAATTACTTGTATGCTTTGGGTCATTGTCCTGTTGCATCACCCATCCTCTGCGGAGCTTCAGTTGGCGGACAGATGGTCGTACGTTTTCCTGCAAAAGTCTTGATAAACTCTGGAATTCATTTTCCCATCAATGACAACAATCCGTCCAGGCCCTGAGGCAGCAAAGCAGCCCCAAACCATGATGCTCCCTCCGCCATGTTTTACAGTGGGGATGAGGTTTTGATGTTGGTGTGCTGTGCCTTTTTTTCTCCACACATAGTGTTGTGTGTTCTTCCCAAACAACTCAATCTTGGTTTCATCTGTCCACAGTATATTTTGCCAGTAGTGCTGTGGAACATCCAGGCGCTCTTTTGCAAACTTCAAACGTGCTGCAATATTCTTTTTGGACAGCAATGGCTTCCTCCGTGGTGTCCTCCCATGTACTCCATTCTTGTTTAATGTTTTCCTTATTGTAGATGTGTCAACAAAAATGTTAGCATGTGCCAGAGATTTCTGTAGGTCTTTAGCTGACACTCTGGGATTCTTCTTTACCTCATGCAGCATTCTGAGCTGTGCTCTTGCAGTCATTTTTACAGGACGACCACGCCTAGGGAGAGTAGCAACAGTGCTAAACTCTCTCCATTTGTAGACAATCTGTCTTAGCGTGGAAACATGAACATCAAGGCTTTTGGAGATACTTTTGTAACCCTTTCCAGCTTCATGCAAGTCAACAATTCTTGATCGTAGGTCTTCTGAGAGCTCTTTTCTGTGAGGCATGGTTCACATCAGACAGTGCTTCTTGAAACCAGTAAAGCCAAAACAGGTGTGTGTTTTTTAAAGGCAGGACAGCTGTCAGCAACACATCCAATATCATCACACTGATTGGAGTCAAGGTTGGCTCACTCCTGGCTCCAATTAGCTCTGGGAGAAGTCATTAAGCTAGGGCCTCACATACTTTTTCCTCCCTGCACTGTGAATGTTTACATGTTATGTGCAATTAAACCATGGCAACATCTAATGTTTGTGTAGTATTATGTTCAGCAGACTGTGTTCTTCTATTGTTGTGACTTAGATGACGTTCAGAGCACATTTTATGCCCAATTCATGCAAAACTCCACGTAATCCCAAGGGGTTCACATACTTTTTCTTGCAACTGTATGTCTCCTCTGCCATAAAAGCCTACTGAGTTTCTTGTCCAATAAAGCTCTTGATTTATTTAAAAAAGATTTTAGTTCACCATGGGAAAAAAAGTCCTGGAAAAAAGAAAACGATTGCAACCAGCATACTGTATCTAAGGAGAGGGGAGCTGCAACGTAGTACTTTTTGTCCACAGTTTGGTGAAAGTTCTCAAAAGAGATAAACTTACAGTACACTGGAGTTTCTGGGGGTTCTGAAGCAGTTTTAGGCAGTAGGGGAGAACAGGCAACAAAAAAAAGATGCATACTCTGTATGCTATAATAACGAACTTGTTGCTTTGCCTACTATAGAAAAAGGACAGCTTCACTTTAACTGTATTTTAAAATACTGATTGTATAATTATTTACTGTACCTCAATCCGCTGCTCGGTAGAAACCAGACTTAGGCTGCCCATAGAAATTAGAAGGCATTCAGATATGAAGGCTAGATCTGACTGCCCTCAAGGTAGAAAATCTCCCAAATGCTGCACAGTCAAGTTATCTGTTCATTAAAACAATCATTAAGGTGAACTGGTCGCCACAAGCAACAAAATGGAGTGGGTGATAGGAAGTAGGCAGTCAATGCTTCTCCTGTATCCACAGCTGACTGCTAAGTATAGTGCGGTATTCAGCCATCATCTTGGCTGGAAAACCAGGCAAAGATAAAGGGTACCCCTAGACATCCATGGCTAGAATGCATGACCATGCTCAGTCTTTGCTCTCAGTCAACCAGTTCACAAAATGACTGCTTGGCCAAGTGTTATTTCTGTTATTATGGAAAAAGGAGGTGAATGGGGCAGATTTTTTACCCAACTAATTGTTCAAAGGCTCCATAGATACAAGATCATTGTCTGATAGGTAATCTAAGGTTTACCTCCATAGGTATACCTTACCTGAATAAACAACCTTAAATACACTGAGCAAATTTTAGTCTGTTCCTAATGAAACACATGAAATTCAATCAGCAGTTGGCCCTATCAGCATCACTTTGCCCAACATCCTTCAGTTAAAAAAATCAAAGAAGCTAGGTGAAAAATAGCTGGCTGAACAGCACCCACATCCAATCACTGGCATTGCTGTTCGGGTATTCCATCAGCTGGCCATGCCAGATGTCAAAATACAAAAACCACAGTGGGAGATATGTCCATCCATGCTAAATACTGTAGCTGTTAACTTTTTTGGTTCAGCATGCAGACTGAATGAAAGAAAACTATAGGTGTATGGCCAGCTTTAGACAGTTGTCACTAAAACAAGTTTACCCAGTGGAAGATTTTACCTAACCTTTTGTTCCTATGACAACTCAAAAAAATGTAGATTCCTATTCCTTTTTGTATTTTCTCTAACAAAAAGTGAGCAGGAACCAACCCATCATGGACACGGAGAGCAAAAAAAGCCTTACTACTTAGTGCTACTCATGCCCCACACCATCCAAAACTAAGTTTCAGCTTTACATGCACTTTAACATAGTTTCAAAATTAGTTTTCAATCTTCTTAAATCTACAGCTTTTAATAAAATAATATCTGGTGACCCTGCCACGGAGGTCCTTGTTCAGACACTTCCTGTTATGAGGTAACAGCTGTCTCCCAACTGTGCTCTTGAGTTGTCACCCTGTCACATGCACCCCCAGTGGAGACCACAAGAAGAGGTACCATAAATCTTGCACATAAGAGAAAGCATGGTCAGCCATTGTTAGGAAACAATGGTATGTAGACGACATATATAGAACAAGTGTGTGGTGCCCCCTATCAACAGGTTGTTCAGCCAGTTCCCACACTAGACCCCAGAGGAGAAGTCTACATTTATTTTTCTGGGTCCTGGGTCACCAGGTGCGAGACACTGAAGGAATTATTTACTTTACCACCTGGTGGAAGGAGTTTCCCCTCTCTCTGTCTGCTATGGATGGGGCTGGTATCACTTCTGGGGTTTGTGAAGTGGGTTAAGGGACTCTGCAGCAGACTAGGTGGCCATATAAGTGTGAGATTTCTGGAGGGGCACTGTAGGAGGTTGGGGGAGCACTGTGGGACACTGTTGAAGGTTGGGGGCACCATGGAGGACTGGAGGCTCTGCGGCAGGCTCAGGGGCACTATGGGAGGCTGGTTGGCACTGTTTGATGTAGGGGGCACTGTGGAGGCTGAGTTCTCCCAGGGAGCCTGAGGGCACTGTTGGTCACTATGGGAAGTTGGGGGCACTATGTGAGCTGGGACGTGCTGTGGGCAATTAAGGGATCTACATGTGACTGGAGCATTGGGAGAGGGGAGGCCGTAACCTGGCTGTAGGCCATGGCCCAGTGGTTGAGAACCACTGTTCTAGAGCTCTTTAGCATCATAGTTATCGTCAGGAAAGCACAGACCCAACTTTAGCCCATCTAAAACAGTGACCTTACCATGACACTGATACATAATCCTTGTTTACCTTTCCAATCATTGCTAATTCCAACATGTTATGTTATCTTATTTGGATTACTGTAATCTTGTGTTTTCATGATAACTGCCAACGTTATATGTAAATCAATTTCTCCAGTTTACACTTACGTCTTCATATACAGCTAATGGAATGCTGGAGCCTTTTAAGGCAAAGGCCAATGAACAAGGTGCTGCAGTCCTCAACATCCAGTCACTGCACTGCACTGACTTCTGAAGATGGACAATTAAATGAGCTATTAATGAAAACCAGAGCATATTTTTTGTAATGAGTACACTTTGTGAATTATTAAAGTTTACATCAATGTAGTTTTAGATATAACATTCAGGTGTTTACTTATTGTTCTATATTCTATGAAGGTATGTAATACAAAAGGCTCAAAATTTTCAGATCCAAGCAGTGTTTTTTTCTGATCTGAAAGAAGCTTTATTATAGCCACTATGTCCATATGCATAGCAGCTTTTAGCTCCATAATCTAGAGCAGCATTCAGCAATGAAAACAAAAGACTAAATCCTGCATTAGAGATAAGTATTTGGATGTAATTTATGTCTATATGCTTGTAAACACATACAGATGCTGAACATGCATATGCACATAAATGGAGGAGTGGATGAAGAAGTATACACTTCTAAATGCTGCATGGATGTACAAACATCTAAACACATAACAGCAAGTAGTTTACTTGCCATTACATGCCTTTTTTTATGCTGGGTGTTTTTGACAGCTTCTGGCACCATGATCTAGTGCAGATATGACCACATTTAAATTGTGCTTGTGTTCACAAGCTCAACGATTGGTAGAATTTCTCTATTGTGAGAATCTGTATGCCAGACAGGTACAGTCATCACCCTTGCTGAGAGATTACTTGGTTTTCAAGTAGACTAGTAGTCTTGAATTCAAGCAGAATTCCACTGTGGTCCCCCAAGCTCAATATATTTGTACATTATGATAGACTTACCTTTCAGTGAGCCCTCCTCCAGTAATGTGAGGACTGCACTCTCCTGTGTCCCTCTATGACTATTGCTGCCATCTTCTTGTACCCTTTTTTCAAATCTGAAGTATTCTGTCTTCTCAATTGGCGAGCCCTGGGTGTCAAAACTCTACACATCTATATGCAGCAGTCAGTGAACAATTAGAAAAAAATATACTGAGAAACAAAATCAAATCGTTGTGTTAGAAGGAAAAAGTGTGTTAAAACTCAATTTAGCAGCCAGCACACAGTATAGTATACACCATGCACTGAGACTGTAGTAAATAAGTTAAAGTGCAGTGCTTAACTAATTATACTAGTGTATATAAAAATAAATAAATCACATTAAATAAGTAGCAAACAATCCAAGACTTTAAATAGTGATATGTGCAAACGTAACATCACCCAAGGAAGTCCACAGGCAAACAGAGCAAATATAGCATGTGCAGCATAAACTTCAAGTATAACAACTCCTTCAGTGGTAAGTAGATGTAGCTGTGCAGTGGAATAACGTCCTTACAGGATGTCTTCAACTTACAAGCCGACCTGAATGCACTGTTTAATTGGGCAACTATGTGGCAAATGAGCTATAATGTTGATAAATGTAATGTTATGCACTTGGGGGTTAAGAATATGCATGCATCATACATACTAGGGGGGTACAATTAGGGGAATCAATGGTGGAGAAGGATCTGGGGGTTCTGGTAGATCACAAGCTTAATAATGGCATGCAATGCCAAGCAAACAAAATCCTCTCTTGTATTAAAAAGAGGTATAGACTCCAGAGACAGAGATATCATATTACCCCTGTACAAATCATTAGTAAGACTTCACCTGGAATATGCAGTTCATTTTTGGGCACCAATTCACAAAATGAACATTGGAGAACTTGAGAAAGTATAGAGAAGGGCAACTAAATGGATACGAGGCATGGAGGAGATCAGCTATGAGGAAAGATTAGAGGAACTGAATTTATTCTCTCTTGAGAAGAGGAGATTAAGGGGGGATATGATCAACATGTATAAATACATCAGTGGTTCATATAGTGAACTCGGTGTACTAGTTATTCACCTTGAGGTCATCACAGAGGACAAGGGGGCACTCTTTACGTCTGGAGGAAAAGAAATTTAATGTCCAAACACAGAAAGGTTTCTTCACAGTGAGAGCTGTGAAAATGTGGAATAGACTCCCTGAAGAGTTGGTTCTGGCCAGCTCATTGGATTGCTTCAAAAAAGTCCTGGATTGTTTCTTAGATACACAGAATATAACTGGATACTAACATTTATAGGTAATGTTGATCCAGGGAATATCCGATTGCCTCTCGGGGGATCAGGAAGGAATTTTTTTCCCAGCATGAGCAAATTGGATCATGCTTTGCTGGGATTTTTTGCCTCCCTCTGGATCAATTGTGGGTATACTATAACAAACTTTTTTTTTTTTTTTCTAGGGTGGAACTGGATGGACTTTTGTCTTTTTTGAGCCAGACTAACTATGTCACTATGTAATGGCACCATGTGTTCTACACCAGAAATCACTCTGAGGCTTACCAGAATTCATGTGACTTTCATGAGAGAAGTCAAAACAGTGCTTGTTATATTGGATCTTCACCCAGCTCAGCAGCTCACAAAAATGGTCTCTCCCCTCAGAGCGATCTTTCACCATAGCACACCCAGGATACAGGAGTCAATCCCAGCATCAATCACGTAAAAAATCCAAAGTAACACTTCCCATAGTGTAAATCCGGCAAGTAGGTTTATTAATATTGGTTAAAAACATGAAAACGTGAAGCATGAAATCAGTATTAAAGGCTACACGACCCGAGAATCCTTGGCGGTGCGTGTACATATGTATGTCATCTCTGACAAAACATGCTGGGCGGAGCCCAAAGCCATGACATCACCACATATGAACAAGCATCCCCGAGGATTCTGGGTTGTGTAGATTTTAATGCTGATTTCATGCTCCACATTTTTGGAAGTGTTTTTAACCGATTTTAATAAACCTACCTGTCTGATTTACACTATGGGAAGTGTTACTTTGGATTTGTTACATGATTGTGCTGTGGTGGGAGACCGCTCTGAGACCGTTCTGAGGGAAGAGACCATTTTTGTGAGCTGCTGAGATGGGTGAAGATCCAATATAACAAGCACTTTTTTTACTTTCTCTTGAAAGTCACATGAATTCTGGTACGCCTCAGAGTTATTTCTGGTGTAGAACACATGGTGCTATTATAGATAGATCTACTTACCACTGAAGGAGTTGTTATACTTGAAGTTTATGCTGCACACGCTATATTTGCTCTGTTCACCTGTGAACTTTCCTGGGTGATGTGAAGTTTGCACATTGTCACTATTTGGCCTTTTGCACATGTACTGATTTTTGAGCATCTTCATTTTTGGGCGTAATTTCAAGCATTTCATGCGCATTTATGCGTGTATTTGCAAACACAATATATTCTTAGGGAAAATTAATTAATATTTATGCTCATATGCACATATTTGTGTGCATTCATGCGCAAATTCATGGGAGCGGTGTAAATTACTGACCAAACATACAGATTTTCCTCTTTTTTTTCCTATTCTGCCCGTGATTTGAAAACACGCTGTAAAAGTGAGAAAACGTGTAATCGCATTTTCAGGTGCCATACATTTCAAGGTTCCGGAAGCTTTTTTGGGTGTCACGCATACTGAGATTTTGTTTGTGCCGCGATCACAGCGCATTTTTCTGTGTGGAAAATGCGCCGCAATCGCAGCACACACACCCTGTGAAAACACGATCGCGTGTTTTCAAACTTTTACAGCGTGTTTTCGCTGGCAGAATGGCAGTGATTCTGTTCATAATTTGAAAAAACTTAGTGTAAATGGAGCCTTACTGAAGAATACACAGCACTTCTTTACACGCTTGTGTGCAAAGGCACATTGTCAATAATTTTTACCTCTTTAAAAAAAAATGCTGTACTGAGCTTTTCCAAGCTGTAATGTGCAAGAGGCCTTTGAAGTCTTTTTTCTTTTTTGCTACTTATTTAACATGATGTATTTATTTTTATATGTACTAGTTTAATGAGGTGCTGCACTTATTTATTATATTATAATAAATAATAAAATAAAATTATAGCAGATGGAGAAAGAGGTTTTTGGCAAAAGAGTATCTTCTGTCATAAATACCAGCAGTTTTGTGTAACCACCCATATATTGGGGTTGAAGCTAGTGGGAGCAAAGAATAAGGAAAGTATTGCTACTTTTTCTTTTGCCTTTCAAAGAAATTAGAAATTAACCCTTGTAGTCTTTGCGCTTGTGTGTGTGTGGGTGGTGGTGGTGGGGGTGGGGGGGGGGGGCCATTGGGCACTGCCCACATTTTAACAGATTTAACTCTTCCTACGCTATCAAAAAGTTTTGGCTTTACATACACTTTAAATCTCCCTAAAATGTATAGGTAATGACTAAAAAAGGCTACCTACAGTATGTACAGTTGACTTGGCATGCCCCAACACACAGTAGTGCAATGTGGTGCACTGCAACATGTGTGTCAGAGCTGGGTTGCTTAGTGTACTGAGGTGCCATTCAAAATGAATGCACATGTTACCATTAGACACGTGTGATTCGTTTAGCTTTGATTAGTTTTTCGGGTGAAAATTTCATTTTGGATACTCAGATGCGTCCAAATCTCTGAATGGAAACAGAAATGAATGGCAACAAATCCGTAAAAAAGTTATAATGAACTCAGCGAATGCATTTGTTTCATTCAGTTCATTTGGATGACATCATATGATGCGATAGTAGTTCAAGCCCATAGGGAAATTAATAAAATTTTAAAATTTGTTTGATAATTCGGATTTGGAACATGAATGGAATTTCCCTCCATTTGTTAATTCAGATGCACATGACGCCAGTCGATATGCTCCCATCAGCTCATGCCATTTCTCTTGGTGGGTCGGACCAGCGTCTGAAAATATCGATTTGATAATATATCCAATATATAGCAATCTTCTGGAAAAACTGTAAAATTTTTTGAATCCACCCGGACCAATGAATATACAAAACAAATACCAAAGATACAAAATTAATTCTACAATGAATCAAGTCAACATAACGAATATAATGAAACACAATTTTTCAGTGAACAAATGCATCAGAAATTAAACAAAACTTTCCGGCTTGCACATGTTTAGTTACCATACCAAAGAGTAAATGTTGTTTCAGCCTTAAGAAACAAGTGTTCTTTTTTAAGATTGCCATCATTTGCCTTTACAATTTTTTACTATAAGGTGATAATCTCCACTATACTAGATATTTTCCCCATCCATACAAGTCTCTAGAAGATATATAATATACAATCAACAGCTCACAGGGACGCCAAGTGGCAGTAACCAGTATTACACAGAGAATCTGCGGGAAAAATGTAAAATAAATAACCAACCAGCATGGGTTTAGTTTATTAAACACAGGCCACAGAGTTCTTTTTCTATTGTATCCTTACATGTAATACTTAGGATACTCATATCTGATATGTATGTATGTGGCTTATCTACCTTTTTTGTACCTATCATTGTCAGTGAGCATTTTAAAGAAACCTCATAGAAAAGCAAGGTTTTGTTATTAAATGAGGGGTCTCTTAAATCAGTAAATATAAATTGCATACTTGTATTTTAGGGCTCATGTACACTGCAGCTGATAAACTCATGTTTAGGAGCTGTTCAGCGTTTTTTTCAGCAGCCCCTGA
The DNA here is from genome assembly GCF_062004578.1 of Staurois parvus. NCBI lineage: Eukaryota > Metazoa > Chordata > Amphibia > Anura > Ranidae > Staurois > Staurois parvus. The sequence continues at coordinate 1,722,460 of NW_028318108.1, read as the reverse complement.
ACCCTCCCTAATGTTTTCCTATGTGTCCATGTACACATCTTCATTTACAGTCATTTACAGGCATTTGAGTTTACAGTCGTTTTTTTTAACGCACCAAACTTGCGTTCAGCAGTCGATTTTATCAGCGTTTCAAATGCAAAATGCTTGTAAACGCTTGTAAATGTCAAATCGCGTTTATAAGCGTTTGCTTTTGAATTTTTTTTTAACTCTTCCGGTTCCCGATGCTGTCCAGAGTCTTTTTTCATCATGAACAATGCATGCAAAGCATTTTCAAGTTGCTCAGATGGACAAAACACTGAACACAGGATGGTCCTACCAAGCTTATCACACATTGTAATGACCAATTCACACCTCAGACCTCTCCCACTCTTGGAAACAAAAGATATGTTAATGCCTATTCACACCTCAACTTTCTCATGAAGACCCCCTGCCAGGTGACCTTAATGACTGACTCCACCAGACACCTTTCCCATCCTTGGAAACAAAAGAAATGTTAATGACCAACTCACATCTAGCTAATGTCAACACATACTTCTGTGTCTGCTTCTACTCTCTGTATTTCTCTGAAACAGTCTGAAATAGTTAATAATTTACCACTTTTCAGTTCATACTGGGCATTTGGGAGGTTCTCCTGTGCTTATCTTTAAAAAATGCTTCTAAACGCAAACACATAAACGTGCATAAACGCGTTATGCAAACGTGGCTAAACAGATGTTTTTTAACCTATGTTTTCCAGCAGTTAGTTTCCATCATTCAGAAGTGTCTCGTGTACATGGGGCCTAAGGATACAGATTCCAGGGCTGTCACCTTGATCCTGGCTTTACTACCTAGTAAGTTATTGACCCGAAGCCAGCGTGCAGGATGGGTGTTCCAACTTCACCCTAAAGAACAGAAACAATTCCCATATTTCTATATTCACAGGTTTAATTATACCTTGAATTTGCAATGTAGATTCTGACACTCTTTTTGTGCCAGTCATTGAGCAGCCATGCTAGTTGTTGTTAAATAGTGGCTTGTCCAGAACCTAGACCCAGCTTTCAACTTTGAAGCAGCAATTCTAGGATCCTTTGAAGCCTAATTAATCTGTCTATTAAGATGCCCATACAAAGTTAGATTTTTTTTTCATTCAGCATATGGACTGAACAAAAGAAACAAAACAAATTCCTCCATCCTTACTAAACAGCACGGATGAATGAATCCCTTTGCTGGGCTATTGTATTCTGACAGCTGGCAAGGCTAGCTGTCAAAATACCCAAACAGTGGCTGTATCTTATTGGATTGTTTGAAAGTTTTCCAGCAGGCTTCTTCAACAAAAGTCTATTAAAGCCAGGCCAGCAGGGCTACCTACAGAGAACATTTTGTCCTTTTCAGCGATTTAGAGGACATACACACATTCAGATGTGACTTTCCTGTAAAGATAAGATGGTTTGGAGTGAAACTAGGCACGGCAATTCAAATTTCTCTTTATATTCCTATGCAGAAACCCACTCTGGCCCATTATGTGGCCTTGCCAGATCACTGACCAATACGTTATCACTGAGGCTTGGTTCACACCTATGCGCTTTGCTTTTGATCCATTTTTTAATGTTTTTTGCATTGTGCTTTGCATTCTTACACACACAATTTTGCCGCATTTTTACCAAGTTTTTAGTTTTTCAGCTTTTTTTTTGTTGCTGGACAGAACAAAAAAGCAAAATAGAAAACATAGCAAAAACATGGCAAAAATGCACTGCATGTGTTTCAGCAGCTTCTCCATTGAACTTAATTGTAGCAAAAGCACTGCTTTTTGCATTTAAAAAAGTCCCTGACTCTTTCCAAAAATGCAGCAGCTCAAAAAAGCATAGATGTGAACATGTCCCACAGGAAACACTGTTAAATGGACTGTAGCGCATTTCTGCAAAAAGGACTAAAAAATGCATTGGTGTGAGCTAGAGGTAAGGGAAGCTGCCACAAGGTCAGTAAGAGACATTATAACTGCCTAACCAAACATATTTTCAATGCCTTCAGCAAAGCCATACCATGCAGAATCCTTTTTACAGCTGCTATGCCAATTACATCACACATGATTGAATCTCTTCTGATCCCTTGAGTATTGGTTAAGCCATTATCAGATTCTTTTGCAGTCAATTCACAAATCCCCCCTTCAGCTGCAACATTTCCTTTGAGATTGGAAGCCTGATGCACCACCAATTTATAGAGGGGGGGGGGGGGGGGGAATGAGTGATATGCTTGAAGGGTTAAGCATAGTACAAAAGATGAGAATATCTGATGACTGGTCGTCCTTTTTTTTTTTCTGCATGCTAGTCTCATATTGAAAATGAACAGGTTACTGAAGGTATGAAAATTCTTGTAAGACAGAACACAACTTCAGAGGTGATGTATTGTATTGTATTGTAAAGTATTCTTTCCTTTCTGAGCATGCACGGTCTTGGTCACTTGATTTTTTACGGATGAATACTGTACTGAATAAATGAAAATTGTTTGTTCTGTTATCATATGAAAAAGATTTTTGCGCTTGTCCCTTCAGATATTTGCAAATGAACTGTCATGATCAGCTCTCAAAAGCTGTGTACTAATAATCAGATTATCAGACGATCACTCTGAAAGCGGTATTTTTTGTCCATTATGCTCATGTGTATGAGGCTTAAGTATTCTAGTACCAGTTACAGTAACCAGACAAAAATGTAAGTAGATACAATACATTTATGGAATTTACCTGCATTTTTTTAAAAATTAAAATAGAAGGCACTTCCCCTTTAAATCACAGCATAATAATAAATCTGGCTTATTTTCGGTATGGTTTAGTGCTTTACTTTGATCCTTTATTTACTGCATTTTAATACAGAATCTTACATATGCAGGTTACATAAGATCCAAAGATCATATTTCTGCTTATCTTGGTTGATTCTACTGCTTAATTTAAAACTATAATATGCTAGAGAAGAAATTATACTTAAAGTTGAACTGTGTACAGTCTATGGGCATTTAGATATTTGATATATTCTTAAAACCAGCATATAAGCTTTAAAGCAAACATTCACTTACCCCTGCAGTTGTAGACACTGTGGAGCAATTCATTCCTAAAGTTTACAGTAGAAAGTACTTTCAGTTCCATTTTAGCAGCCCATCTCACCCTGTTTCACCCTATATCTGAACAACTTCTATTTTGTGGGTTCACTGTAGGCTGTATCATAGTTTTAATACTTATGCATGGAGGTGTACTGGCTACGTACCTAAAGAAGTGTCCAAGGCAACCTGCTAATTACCAGCAATAATTTCTGGATTATCTTCTTTTCGAAGGCAGGCAGCAGTGTCTTCAGTACCTAGACAATAGACTGGCGACAGCACAATGATGCTGCAAAGACCATCTAGGCCAGGCATGTCCAAAGTCCGACCCGCGGGCCATTTACGGCCCGGGGGTCGGTTTAATACGGCCCTCCAACAGACCTCCCTGCTCTGTGTCATGTGGCCCTCCCACGGCCCTCCCTTCTATGGCAGACAGTCTTCTGCTTGAGAGCAGAGGGCAGTGCGCATGCCTGACTGCGGCGCGTTCTCCCTGGTCTGTGTAAATGCGGCTGTCGCACGGCCCTCCCTTCTGTGGCAGACAGTCTTCTGCTTGAGAGCAGTGCGCATGCGTGACTGCGCCGCGCTGGGAGCGACAGAGGGCGGTGACGTCAGGGCCGGGCTTCCAGCGTGAAGTGTGTTTCTCTTCCCCTCCCGGCTGCCGAGCAGAGACTTCAGCTCCAGCTACCTTTTTCATCCTTCACATCAGTGCAGGTAAGTTTTTTTAAAATTTATTTTCAATACATTGTGAAAACTCAGCTGTCAGTTGATCTTAATGTTATGAAATGAAAAGTATGTCGTTTGCAATTAACTTGGCATAAAATAATTTATTTGCATTTAATTGTAATGGTTCAAAGAATGTTTGGAAAAATGTTCGGCCCTCCACCATGTTCACTTCATCCAATCTGGCCCTCTTTGAAAAAAGTTTGGACACCCCTGATCTAGGCCTATCCCTTAAAAGGAGCACTTGTGATCATCCCAACTGACCTTTGCAGCATGCTGATGGAAGATGGAGTTGCTGAAGTTGCACCTTATTAGCCATGACTTGTCAGACCCAGAACACTGGACAGTAATTTGGAGACTTTCAGGTAGTCAACAAAATATCTAGTCAATAGGATAGGCTCTTCACAGCAGACTAGCACATCAGAAAGTGGGGTGTTGGGGCTTAATGAGATAAGTGACCCAACTTGTATATAAGTTACCAAACTTATATATGTTATTACTTGTATACATTATTAAAGCTCAATAGATTTAAATTTATATCAGCCCTGCTTCATGTTGTTTAAGTAAATTAGCACTTCCACCTAGCAGGACTAGGTTTGTTGGGTCGAATCCTAACTATGGCACTACTTGCCTGGAGTTTGCATGTTCTCCCTGTGCCTGCGTGGGTTTCCTCTGGGTTCTTCAGTTTCCTCTCACACTCCGAAGACATGCTGGTAGGTTAATTGGCTCCTGTCTATATTGGCCTTATTATGTGTATGTATGAATGTGAGTTAGGGACCTTGGTTTGTAAGCTTCTTGAGGGTTAGGGACTGATGTGAATGTATAATATATATGTAAAACGCTGCGTAAATTGACAGCGCTGTATAAGTACCTGAAATAAATAAAAATAAAAATTATTTGCCCCCCAGAGTCCTGCACTCTCACTCTTACCTTCCATTTTAATGAATCAGCCTTTTTTAGGAATACTACATATTTGTAAAAAAGCTGATTGGTCCACTAGATACCCTTTCCACGCTAACATCGGGTCACCCCCCCCCCCTCAAAGTTATTTATTTTGCTTTGGGTAAAAAAATGAAGTACTAGGATACAATATAAAGTGCTATTAAGCCCAGAAACTACATCCGTCCAGGATTTATAAAGCTTGTCTGACAGTTCAGAAAAAAGGGGGTGGAAAGCTTAAATAACACACTGCAGAGCTCAGTGAGGTGATCTTTGAGAGCTGATTGGAGGGAAGAGACACACCCCTTTCCACACAGCTCACAGGAACAGAGCTGAGGATGTCAATCTGCTGGAGGTCTCTCCCCTCTTACCATTTTTCTCTTGGTGTCAGGAAAACTTGTCAGAAGTGATTCATGCTGATAGAGGAATGAGGCAGAAGACAGAAATGACACTTAGTGCTCTGGATAGAGATAAGTACATGCTATAGAGGGATATGCTTTGTTTATATGTCATCTAAGGCTTACAACCACTTTAAATGTGGTGGCTTCATCATTTTTCCTCTTTACTTTCCTTTTTCCCTTTATTTACACCTGGTGACCTGGCCAGCAACACACTTCCTGTCTTAAAGTGTCTCTACTCTGGAGGAAGGAGCAATGAAGACACTCTTGGACAGCAGCATTATCAGTCAGGGGGAGGGTAGTGTTAGACTAGCAGATTTAGAAGGACTTGACTAACAAATGAAAGCTGAAGTTCATCTAAAATGTTTTAATGATTTACAGCAACAGTTTTTTTTTTATTTTGAGGTAATGGTGTTTACTTAAATAAATACTAGCTGACTATTGTAAAACTGGCCATACAAAGTTAGTTTTTCTTCATTAGGGCCTGGTTCACATCTATGCGGGTGGTTGCGGGTGTGGGAATCAAAGCGACACCCGCACCCAAAATCACCCGCAGTTTAGCCTGCAGGTGGTTTTGGGTGCAAGAACCTCACTGAAATCGCATGGTGCAAAGGCACCATACGATTTCCTGGCTGCTGCATTCTCAGAATGGTGCAGGAACCTTTTTTCTGCAGGAAATGCAGGCACAGCAGCCCATTCAAATTAATGGGCTGCTGTGCCTGCACAAACCGCACCGCAAACTTGCATAGATATGAACCAGGCCTAATGGTGAATGGACCATCTGATCAGGTCTGCCTGAAAAACCGAGTGGACCCTTCATGTGAAAGGGGCCTAAGTGTTTCATTTGCACTTAATATTTGTACATGTCACATGAATATATACTGCTGGGCAGTATTTGGCAGTTTGTGTTTAATTTGTTCCTTTCTAGCTGGATACTATTCTTTGAATATGGCAGCAAAACTGAAGCAGGTACAGAGACCAGTCACTAGACTCTCTGCAGCTCAGTGCAAAGTACAGTCAAGGTTGAGAAACTGCATACTGCAACAAATTCTTCAAGCAATGAACCTGGTATTTTCAAGTGCTCTTTTATAAAAAAAAACTGCTTAGCTAATTAACCACTTGCGCTCCAATGGATTTACCCCCGACCCCCCTTTCTTGACCAGGCTGTTTTTGCGATACAGCGCTGCGTTACTGTAACTGACAATTGGCGGTCATGCAACGCTGCACCCAAATTAAATTTACGCCCTTTTTCCCCACAAATAGAGGTTTCTTTCTGTGGTCTTTTTTGCGCTATAAATAAAAAAACACCAACAATTTTGAGAATAAAACAATATTTTTGACTTTTTGTTATTAAACATGTCCAGTAGAAAAATATTAAAAATCTAATTTTGTCAAATTTAGGCCAAAATGTATTCTGCTACACATCTTTGCTAAAACAAAATTCCCAGTACGTGTAAATTAATTGGTTCACGTGAAAGTTATAACATTTACAAATGGCGGTATATACACTGGGATGTTTTGGTTTTTTTTACTAATAATGGCAGCAATCAGCGACTTATAGCGGGACCGCGGCGGGCATTCTGAGCCTGGGGGGAACTGGCTTGGTGTCACTGACATCCCCAGTGACACCAATACAGTGATCAGTGCTAATAAAAAGCATTGACACCTTACTAATGGCACTGGGCAGAAGGGCTTAACATCTGGGGCGATCAAAGGGTTAAATGTGTGCTGTGTGCTGTTTCACAATGAGGGCTGTGTGTGTCCTTCACTGTAAGCACACTGCTTTGTATGGCTCTGCTAAAGCAGTGTGCAGGAACTGACAGGGGAGAGATCTGTATTGTTTACATACAGGTCTCTCCTCCGTCAGAGATCCTCGGCGGCAGAAGCCGCTTGTTTGTTGTCCCTTTTTACCCTTACTTTGCCCTGCAGCCAGGCACAGTGTATTTCTTCAGCCAAATAAACACACACACGTCGGATCCTTGTCTTCAATGGCCAGTCTAGTGGATGTTTGTTTTTAGAGTTTATTGTAGAACTGGGTATAGGGATGGGGAATTGTAGTAGGATACCCCAAATCAGAACTATTGACACTGAGGACATCTGTCTCATCTCTTCGTTAAACACTTATGAATTCTTGCCTGTCAGCAGATAGCAGACCTCCCTTTGTCACATATAGCAGCAAGTAGTTTAGGAGTGAGCATGGTCCCTTTAGCAGTAGTAGTAGTTACAGGGCTGAATTCCTCTGGTATAAGCCAGTATGACAGTATATGACAGACTGTGACAGCCCAAAGGTAACGTAGCTAGTCCTTTGCAGTCCTTTGCAGTATCAACACTTGGACAATCTCTTCAGAACACTAGCCAGTGTTCCCTCTTTCCAGACCCACCTCCCTAAATTCATTAATGTCAGTACTCACAAGGCCCAAGGATAGACTGGTTGCCTCCTTCCAATCTTCCCAGCAAAACCCTCCAGTGATACCAGACAGATCTTTGACAGACAGCCCCCCTCAGTCAGCTTCCTGCAAAACCAGGGTCACTCTCTCTAACTTCAGGCCCTCAGGTCAACCCACCTGAGACCACATGGTAACAAGTGCCAGCTGAGGCAGCCTGCCTCCTGCCTGGCTTGGTGCAATCCTCTCCCGGGAAAAGACGCTGAACCCATGTGCTCTCAGAATATAAATACCACTTCCAGCATGCAATGGAACTGCTTTCCCCTGCAATTGGCCAGGGCTGTATCCATATTCATGCTGTTCTTTTGCCTAGCCCCTACCCATGTTCTGGAAGGCTCTCATAGCTTCCTGAAGGTGGGCAGAACTCAGACAAACTCCAACAGCACCAGACAGGGACGGACTGACAACTCATGGGGCCCCCGGGCAATAGGGTATCATGGGCCCCCTGTGTCCTTGCCCAAACTCAAAAAAGCCTATGAAAAAGGTACCAGGGGCATCTCATGGGGCCCCCTACTGACCCTGGGCCCTTGGGCAGTGCCCGAGTTTCCAAATGGTCAGTCCGCCCCTGGCACCAGAGCATCCACAGCGCCATAACTAATCAATCACAGCACTCTGTTAAGCAGAATACCACACTGAATTTACCTGACAGTCTCTCTGGTAAGCAGAGAAACACAGCTATGCTTAACCTAACTATACAAATTCTAGCACCTACCTAAGAGGGTGCTACACTACTAATCCAATCAGCCATAATGTAATGGAGAGGAACAAAGGCAGATGCCTTTCAAGTTCAGCCTGGGTAGCAGCCATGGGGTTCATTTACTAAAACTGGAGAGTGCAAAATCTGGTGCAGCTCTGCAGAGAAACCAATCAGCTTCCAGGTTTTTTTGTCAAAGCTTCATTGAACAAGCTGAAGTTAGAAGCTGATTGGCTACCATGCATAGCTGCACCAAATTTTGCACTGTTCAGTTTTAGTAAATCGACCCCCATGTGTTCCTCCATAGATAAAGTGTAGGAGTGAGTGTAGCCACCCAAGGATAGGAAGTGTGTTATTCACAAGGATTATCAGCTGAAACATTGGGGGAAAAAAAGGCATACAAACAGAAGAAAACAAATGCAGCCACAACATCTAAGAACTGGCAAGCTGCAATCTATTAACATTGTTTTGGGTTTTAAAGTTTAGATGTGAGTTTAGATTTGCTGTATGCCATTGCTAGGAGTTGAAAGCTGTGTGCGTCTTATAATTTGTTCTGATCTGCTCTTTACAATGGTGGTTGGCTGATCCCTCTCTATTGTTCCTACATGAATCTAAGCTCCCTGCAAAACAAATAGAAAGCTTTGGGCTTGTACCCAGGGACAACGTCCAGGGACAGCATTATCCACTCAACGGCCGGAACTCTTCTCTTTAACTCCCAGGATTCTACTGTCAGGCATTTCTCTGCCGTAGCGCAGACAACAAGCTATTGAGATGTAGGGTTTGGTTTTCCTGTGAAGACAATGATACGACGGGTGGATCCAATAAGTGCTGCCAGTTTGCTTTTGGCTTTTCACTGTTAAGTCACAGGGATATATATATATATATATATATATATATATATATATATATATTCTCAAGATGCTGAAGTCATTCTTGAAAAATATGGTTCATCTTCTAGCACAAGGCAAATTCAAATTCTAGCATTCTTGTTACTATGTATACTAAGGATTGGTAATGAAAAAAGAACACTTTTATTGGAAGGGATTAACACTCACCCAGTTAATCAGTTTGTCAAAAAATACAAGTTTAATTAGATATAATTGGGTGTTGGGGTTCATTAGGCTATCTACATCCTGTGATTGAAAAGCCTGACTGGAAATGTTTCCTCTGTGCCTTGATGCTGTCAAAAAACACGGATATCACAAGTGGGGCCGAGTGACACCATGAGTTGTGTGGTGTCACTGGTAAATGGCTAGCAGTGTCTAATTCTAATTGCTGGGCAACCACAGTGTGGACAAAAATCAACCATGGTGCTGCGTATTTATCATGTACTATTTGTTTAATGTTCATAGATTAATATTAAGGTAAACGTCTACTTTACCGTACAAAACATTAAGGCAGCCCAGATTAGACTGACAAAACACAACTAGGGTATAATAGTCTGAGCTAAGAGCACTTTTTAATGGAGCATGTTTGAATGGTATTCTAAATGAATGGCACAACAATGCACAGAACAGACTGTTGTGCTTTATCATGTATTGCGGGAACATGGGGTAAAATGGATTTCTACTGCATGTTACCATAATGCATATGTCTGAAGCCCAGCTTAAATCTGAAGTCCAGGAAAATGTATAAGACATAAATGAATGCAGCTCTGTAATCAATAATACACCATTAAATGCATGCAGTGTAGTTACCTGAATTTGACTTGATATCAATCTTTTGTAGTCCCTGTACAGCAGAGCACAGAGCTGGGTAAAGAGGCTTAGCATGCTGGCCGCAGACAGACTGAAATTAAGCCAGTTCAGCAGGCGCCAACCAACTTTTGATCAGTGAGTGGACCCATCTTTGCGCAACCTCCTTGTTCGCTTGTTTGATCGACTTCTGTCAAATGGACAATTTGGAAACCTTTCATCAATCAGCAGCTACAGCCACTGGTAAGTGCTTTCTGACAGTGGTGAGTCGCGCTGTTAGAATTCAGTGTCCTGAGGAAGGGAATTCCTTCATCCAGTTCATTTGTGTGGACTGGAAAATGTTATCTTTTATTTGTTCAACCTGCTGGCTGAAAAAGAAATAACCATCTATATACAAGCTTTAGTATAAAAAGCCAGTTAGTTGTGCAGCAGTGCAAGGAACATGCTGATAGTAGAAGAGAGCAGAGTGGCAGAGAGTGTGCCGCTTCTCCTATTACCATCCAATCACAGGATGTGGGAGGGACAAGATCTGTAAGTGTTACTTAAAGTGTATGTTCTGCTTTAAAGACTGGTCCCCCACTCCCTATTAAGGATTGGCACCTTTGGGGAGCGGGGGGGGGGAGGGGTGAGTGGGTACCTGTAATTGACAGGTATCCACTCCCTCTTCCGCTGCGATTGCCTAGCCGATCAGAACTGGAAGTTGTCCTCCTACCCTCCCTCCCCGAAGTCTTGTGGGACATGTAACAGGTCCCAGAAGACTACGGGGCCATTCAGGAAGTGCAGTGCTACTCACGCATGCGCAGTGGACACCCAGCTGTGAAGCTGCAAGCTGCCACAGCCGGTTGCCCACACCAAAGGTGCCGGAGCCTGGAGCACCAGATGGCTGGTGAAATGAGCTGCAGGGAGGACACCGTGGGATCGTGGGACAGGTGAGTGGCTGTTTTTTAAAAGTCAGCAGTAGAGGTGGCCACAGACATTAAAGGGTGGTCAGAATTATTTATATTTTACACATTGATGCATAAGCATAGGAAGTGTGCATGTTTGTGACTACGAAGCACTGTGGGTGAGCACATAAAGAGTGCCGTTATAGGGGAAGCAACAAAGCAGCCCAAAAATATCCAGCAAGGCTGAATACTATATGCCTGAACACAATTAGACACATGTGTCTAGTGTGCTTTGCTTGTGCCCATAAATATGACGTCTGTCAAAATTACGACCATTCTGTGTCTATGGCCACTTTGACCATATTTTATAGTCATAGGAAATAAACTATTATTTTATATCCAGCAGCACTAGAAATCACAGAAGTGAACCAGATTTGCTGTATTACACTGATAGGTGTGATGGTGTGTACTCTGTAGTCCTTCAGAATTGTAGAGCAAACAGTGGAAGTCTCACTGAAGTCTCCACATTACAATAGCAGTAGTGTTAGGAAGGCCCTTACAATAAGCGCAGTGTTCCTGGGACCAGGTCAGGTGCTCACACTGACAGATGAATCATAGCAGCACAAGTGAAGAACACTATGTGACGGATGGGACATCACAGGGCTCTTATAGCGGGTACACAGCAGAAGCCGGCTAATCATCAAGCACAAAGACGTTTCCTGGGCTTGTGCAGGGACTGGTGAGGAATAGTAAGAAGACCCAGGCACCTAATGAAAAGGTTCACTGTTGGTTTGGGTACTGGCCAGATCCTGTTCCAGAGACAAACCTGAAGACAGCGACAAGGAACTGAAGACAGTGACTTGTTGTAAGAGTTTGAATGGAGCTGACTGGCACCACACACTAGATATTTTATTATATATATTATATTATTTTCTATTCTATTATATTTGTGATGTGCAATACCAACTTCATTGTCCATGAATCTGTGGCTATTCCATAACTGAGGGATGTACAATTAGGTTGTTAAGGTCACAAAATGTTGCATTAAGAGTATATCGTGCTAAAACATTTTTGCCAATCTTGGATAGAGAGGGAAAGGATTAGAACCCCTCTTGGGTTTTTACTGACATAAAAAGGTTCTGTAAGGCTAGGGTCACACCTATACAGTTTGCATTTGATCCATTTAAGCAGTGCTTTTCAACTTGTTGCTGGGCAGAATAAAATGCAAAACGCCTCAAAAACGCATTACATGCTTTTCTGCACCGTGTCCATTGACGTCTATAGAACCACAAATGCAACGTTTTGCGTTTAAAAAAAGCCCCTGACCCTTTCCAAAAAATGCACCGGGTGAAACCGTAGAGATGTGAATCTGTCCCATAGAAAATCATGTTAAACGGACTGCTGTGCGTTAATGCAAAAGGCAGAGGAAAATGCATAGGTGTGAACCTAGACTTAGAGGTATTTTCTCTCACCTTTTGTCCCAGTGTCAATGGTTTCATTAGTCAGGAAGTTAGGGGAAATCTGGAAATGGATGACAGCAAAAAAACTGACAGAAGTTCTAGCCTTTCTCTACTATATAAAAAAAGTATATATATATATATATATATATATATATATTTCTTATATATATCTCCTTGTATTGCTCATTTTCTTGTATTTCCTGCTAGGTGAAAACATTATCACTGCGATAGTAAATGAAGATAAACCACCCAACAGAGCTTGTAATCCTTCCGCACTTTTTTTTTCAAAATAAAAAAAAAAACTTTGGTTGAACACACTTTTCAATGTGACCATATGGCTAATATCAATATCAAATGTTGCAGATATGATTCTTACCAGTCAAGATGCTGTTGGACACATGGCTGAGGTCTTCTTATTTTTATTGATAACAATGGGAACACAAAGACAGGAAATGACATCATAACCACGTAGTTCCACCAGGAAGAACTATCTGTGATGATGACTTTTTACAGAATGAGATGAAATATGGTATTGTGGGTGTACATTTAGCAAGTGTTTGATAAGCCTTGTTATTGCACAGAAAATTCTGATGAGGTTTCATCTAGACAGCTATGAATTTGATCTTCAGTAGTTTGTGTGCCTGGTAAAAATCAAATAATCCATAAGTCAACACCACAGAGGTAATAGGGTAACCATAATAATGTCCAATGTCAATGGCCCAGTTTTTTTAGGCATATTCATAGAATAGAATGAGAATGTTGAGTTAAAATTATTGTTTTCTGACACTTGTGTAAATGTCCTCCTCTTCCCTCCCCCTCTCTGTTGGGGTCCCCCAGGGCTCTGTCCTTGGACCCCTTCTCTTCTCCATCTACACCTCCTCCCTTGGCAAACTCATACACTCCCACGGCTTCAACTACCACCTCTATGCTGATGATACTCAAATCTACCTATCCACCCCTCACCTCACCCCCACATTCTCCGCCCGCATCACTCACCTCCTAAACGACATCTCTGACTGGATGTCGCTCCATTTCCTCAAACTCAACCTCTCCAAAACCGAGCTTCTCGTCTTTCCCCCTTCCCGTGCCCCCCCCCCATCCTTTCCATCACTACCAACAACACCACCATCAATCCCGCCCCGCAAGCCAAGGTCCTTGGCGTCATTCTGGACTCAAACCTTTCCTTTCAACCTCATATCAAATCTCTCACAAACTCATGCAGGCTCCACCTCCGGAACATCTCCAAGATACGCTCCTTCCTTACCCCAGACACCACTAAACTACTCGTTCACTCCCTGATTATCTCACGCCTTGACTACTGCAACTCCCTCCTCACCGGCCTACCCCAGTGCAAACTCACCCCGCTTCAGACCATCCTGAACTCAGCTGCCAGACTCATCCACCTCACCAGCCGCTCCACCTCTGCCACCCCCCTCTGCCTCTCCCTCCACTGGCTCCCCATTGCCCAACGCATTAAATTCAAACTGCTCACTCTGACCTATAAAGCCATTCACAACACTGCCCCTAACTACCTCACCGACCTGATTCCCAGATACCACCCTACCCGTACCCTTCGCTCTTCACAGGACCTCCTTCTATCTTGCTCCCTGGTCTCCTCCTCCCACGCACGACTGCAAGACTTCTCCAGGTCCTCCCCCATCCTCTGGAACTCACTACCCCAACCCATCAGACTGTCACCTTCCCTCCTCACCTTCAGGCGCTCCCTGAAAACCCACCTCTTCAGGGAAGCCTACCCCACCCTCACCTAACAGCCGCTGCCCTTCCCTCCTCCTTCCACTCCATCCCCCACAGCCATTTCCTCCTGTACCTCTACCCCCTCCCTCCTAGATTGTAAGCTCGAAAGAGTAGGGCCCTCTTACCCCTTGTGTGCTGTTTGATGTTACTGTACTGTTTCATGTATTGTCCCCCCTCTATTGTACAGCGCTGAGCAAACCCTTTGGCGCTATATAAACTCGATAAATAAATAAATAAATAAATGTCCACTATCAAACTACCAAATATGAAAACAATGAAGAGTGGGTAAGGTGTTATCGTGTCAGTTTCATCTGCCACTTAAAGTGGTAGTAAAGTCGTTTTTTTTTCATTTTACCTACAGGTAAGCTTATAATAAAGCTTGCCTGTAGGTAAAATGAATATCTCCTAAACGTGCACTGTTTAGGAGATATTCTCTCTTTCCTAAAGTCGGCACATGCACTCTGAAGAAACAGCATACCTGTGCCGTTCCTTCAGAGCTGTGTAACGTGGCCCGGGACTTCTGCACATGTGACGTCATCGAGGCTCGGACAGTCAGATGGCTGGAGATCATGAACCCGGAAGAAGGAGCCGGTGAAGATGGAAACCTCTGCAGCAAGTTTTACATGCAATGCATACTAGCATATTATGACATTACCTTGCAGGGGACTTTTCTTTTTCTTTCTTGTGGTTTACTACCGCTTATTATTAAATAAAGGCTTAAGTGGCAGATGATCCATTTATGGCTGACTTTTCCCAGTTGAGTAGATACCACAGGGCTCAATCATGGGAGATCTGTCACACCACCTCTGCCAAGAAAATTAAGGAAAAGAGAAAAATTAGTTGCCTAGTAAAGCTTATCCACTATTGCTTTGGGCAACAACAAGGATCTTCCTTTTTGGAGTCACAAAATATGTTACAGTCAGTCTCTGGTCAAATAAAACTTGGTATTTCCAAGCCCCACCCCTTTAAAAGCAAATACTTATGACTTTTTTAACAGCAACTGCAGAGGTCATCACTCCTCTGGAGGTGGGATCTAAGAAGGTACCATCTGACACTTATTCCAGGACCAGGGCTCCATGTTGGTCTTTGTGTCCTATACTGATTGACATTAAGCACGCATATAGATGCAATCAGGCTGCAGTGAACCCCTGTGAAAGAAAGGCCTATTGACTGGCAGTATCACCAGGTATTTATTTTAAGAACAAAAAAACTTTTCAAAAATTGAAAAGGGCATTTTGATCTATTGCTACAGCTCTATTAACAACTGCCAACTGCTATCAAATTGCAGAAAAGCTGTGCTCCATGTCCAATGACTGCCAGCAAACACCCCCAAACAGGGGTACTTACCAACTCCTTATTACCATACACAGGTTGGTTATACAGTGCTCATGTAAGACTCTTTAAGCTGTTTCTTGGTCTCCAATTCTTCCATTCTACTAAGTGGAGATGTCAGCCTCTCTTTTGTCTGCTGATGGTTTCATCTTAGAGTCCTCTTCCATTCAGTTCCGAAACAGCGTAGGTTAAGCAGCTCACAAACAAATTGAATAGTTTAAAAGCATTTATTTAAAACTAAAAATTAACTTCATCTAAAAACTTTTTATATCCTTTTTCTTCAGTGTTTAACAACTTTATACTGGTTTATGCAAAACTTTCATGTACTCTTTCAGCCCCAAAGTCCAAGATTATTTTTCAATATCACTTCTCTCTATGGCAGTAGAAAAAACATACAGCACCTGGTATTCCCAGGCTGGGTTCCATACCCACCAGCTCCAACTTAGCGTCCAGAAGCAGACAAAATTAAATAGATTCACACATAGTCAATTACTCAGAAGCCACCCCATGTATAGGAACCACATTAGATAAACATTTCAAAAATGTTCTTTTATGCATTTATATACATTTTTACTTTTACAAATTCAATGAAGGGTACATGATAACTAGACCTAAAATAATCACTCTATATTGTACTTATTTACACATATGTATAGATTCTTTACACATATGATAAAATTGCATAAATCGATTCCTTAAAAAGGAATTAATAATTTACCATTAAAAAAGTTCAAATTAATATTTAAAGTGACAATAAACTCTGGTTTAAAAAGACAAATTTTATTCAAGTATGTACTCTTAACTCAAAAAACTTCAATTGCTCTCAGCCTCCTCTAAATTTCCAAACTATATTTTGGTACTGTGATCTAACATCCTGTTACCCTAGATTCACACTACTGCAGGCCATGCGGTCCACATTTGCTCGGACACAGCAGCCCATTCATTTGAATGGACTGCTGTGCCCGCTTACTCTGCAGAAAAAAGGGTGATAACATTCATTCTCCATGGTCCCACTGTATGTAGGAATGTAGCAACTCATTCTTGTTCACTCCTGAGATGGACTATTGACTATGGGATGCAGGGGCATTTTATGAAAACAGTGGGCCTGTGTGCAAGACTATAAATTGGGCCCCCTGGGCAGTGAATGATGAAATGCGGTGAGGTGGATATAGTCGTGTTTCTAAATGCACTGAATACTGGGTATGGGTTAAAATGATGTAGTTTAACAAAGTTGGAGAGGACCTATATAGTATAGAATGAGACAGTGTTGAAAGGGAATGTACAGCACATCATCTGTGAAGGTACATTGGAGGGGCCAGGGCCCAACAATAGACTCTGGTCCACTTGTTCAGGGGTTTGTATTAGGTGACTTACTTACTACTGACCCCTGAACTCTTCATCACTCACTATTAACCCCTACTCATTAATGACCTCTGAACTCTGAGTCATTCTCTACTGTCCCCTGAATTCTGAGTCATTTACTATTGTACCCTGAAGTCTGAGTCACACACTACTGTCCCCTGAACTCTGAGTCATTTACTGCTGATCCCTGAACTCTGCATCACTTACTACTGACCCCTGTACTCTATGTCACATACTCCTGACCCCTGAACTATTTGTCACTTACTCCTGATCCCTGAACTCTGCATCACTTACTACTGATCTCTGTGTCACTTACTGATGACCCTATTACTACTGACCTCTGTGTCATTTACTGATGAGCACCTTACTATTGATCTCTGTGTCACTTAACGCTGGTCCCTGAACTGTGTGTCACTAATTCCTAACCAATGTACTCTATGTCACATACTCCTGATCCCTGAATTCTGCGTCACTAATTCCTGACCCCTGTACTCTATGTCACATACTCTTTATCCCTGAACTCTGCGTCACTAATTCCTTACCAATGTACTCTATTTCACATACTCCTGATCCCTGAATTCTGCATCACTATTTCCTGACCCCTGTACTCTATGTCACATACTCTTGATCCCTGAACTCTGCGTCACTAATTCCTGACCCCTGTACTTTATGTCACATACTCCTGATCCCTGAATTCTGCGTCACTAATTCCTGACCCCTGTACTCTATGTCACATACTCTTGATCCCTGAACTCTGCGTCACTAATTCCTGACCCCGGTACTCTATGTCACATACTCCTGATCCCTGAATTCTGCATCACTAATTCCTGACCCCTGTACTCTATGTCACTTACTCTTGATCCCTGAACTCTGCGTCACTAATTCCTGACCCCTGTACTCTGTCACATACTCCTGATCCCTGAATTATGCGTCACTAATTCCTGACCCCTGTACTCTATGTCACATACTCTTGATCCCAGAACTCTGCGTCACCAAATCCTGACATTTTGTTACCACGTGCGATAATTTATGCAAGTTAGTCACATGGCCGTGTTATTGCATGCGGTAAACTTTAGCGAATTGACCCCTAAGTCACTTACTACAGAGTTCAGGGGTCAGCAGTGACACTGATTACAGAGAGCAGTAGCAGGTGACCCTTTGTCTCTGAGTATAAACAGCCCTCCTCTGCACTGCTTACCTGTGTTTGTCTTCTCCCTGGACTCAGGATACTGCAGCTCTGACTCTTCTCCCCCTTCCTGGCCCAGTAGGCGGGGCTGAATTACAGCTAATCATGGCCCTGCCTACTTGACCAGTTTTGTCTTGTCCCTGAGGAGATCACAGCCTGGGGGGGGGGCTGACTGCCCCCAAGGCCACCTGCCACATGTTTGCTGATCATCGCAGTCCCTGCTGGGCGAGCTGGAGCTGACTGAGGGGGCCTGTCGTTTGTGGATCTAGTCTGGTATCACAGGGAGAAAGTGTCTGGAAGTCATTGGAAGGAAGCAGCCAATCATCTGAAGACATTTGTGAGTACAGACAGTTGTGAGAGACTGTGTGTTGTTGCCACCCCCTGGAATCAGAGAATCAACTGTTTGTTTAAAGGGAACAAAGTGTGCATTGTCCTGAAGAGCTTGGTCTATTGAAATCTTAGGGAAAGGACTTTGCTTGAACTGTCCAGAGAGGAAGATGAATCTCCTCAAGTGGCTTCTACAACATTTAGTCCATTTCTTTACTTGTGCAAGGACTTGGATCCTAGTTCTACAGAAGATAAAGTGTCCTGCTATTTGTACATAGTTTTGGAGCATCCCACTCAATTCCCTATCCCCATCCAAGTGACCCAAAATAAAAACACCAAAAAGAATACCCCTGGACTGTTCACTGAGCCAAATAGTGACTGTGACCGTGTGTCTGCCTGTAGGGCAACTACTGGGAAAGGTACCCTAGGCATCTTTCTAGCTGCTCCTCCTACAGGGGGTAGAGCTACACTCACATAAACAGTCTTTCTCCTACAGCTGCCTAGGACAAGTGCAGAACCAGTGGAGATGTTTGTTCCCCACATTTGGTCTGCAATGTGTGAGGGCACAATGGGCCCCATATCCCCTAGGGCCTGTGTGCACAACACACGTGGATGATACGCCCCTGATGGAATGTGTAGGGTGCATATGGCAGTGCATAAGACCGGAAATAACGTGCATTGCTCGACCCAAATGAATAGAAGTGAGGGGGAAAAGGATAGGTTCATGAACTCTTGGGGGACATTACAGGGAGACAGAAAAACACAGTAAGAAACGACTTCATGAAAAATAGATTACAAGGCTATTAAATATTGAATGTATATGGAATTTGGAGAATAGGGATATTGTTTAGTGTCACTTTTATCCCGTTGGTTTTATGGTCTTCATTTTGAAAATCCAAAAGCACTTTTTAAACACTTCTTTTCCTATTTTACCCCTTTTATACCCCCTCTATCTTTTCTGAACCCCACAATCCTGACCTCCTAAGGTTTGCGTTATGCTTATAGAAGAAAAGTGTTGATAAGCTTATACGTTTTTTTACTTTTATGATATTAAAATATGCATTTTTATACAGTCTTTTAATCTTCTTGTTCTTCATTTTATATCTAGATACTAGGTAAGGGATACTCATTCATATATACAACATTTTTTTTTCTTGCAGTTAATAATCTGTAAAATCTTTAGCAGCCTCTTCAGACCTGTTACAGTGCTATGGCATTAAGGTAACATACGAATTTTAAATGTTCAAAAACGTTAAATTTTTTTAATGCAGACATTTTTTTAACGTTGACATTTTTTTAATACATTGCATGTGCATTGTGGAGCATTGCAGCATGGATGCATTTCTTGCAAGTGTAATAACTAAATGAATGGCACAGCAATACATCAACACATCTACCATGTATTAATGCATATTGCAGTTCCGCATAATAGAACATAAATTACCATAATGCATTGATCTAAAAGGTGCTTAAATCTTTGTCACTTTCTACTTTCAAAATTATGTAAGAGAAATGTGTGCACAGGCCTGGGTTTCCTATTTGCCATAGCAATTCATTCATGTTTTAAGTATAAAAAATATATATTAAAAATATATATTAATATTTTATTAAAAATGTCTTCTGTGGTCATATTTGTTTGATGTGTATTGCAATAATGGTAATGGGATTGTTGTGGATCTTGATACTGCGGTTTTGCTCCTTTTTGTCTTTCTGTATACATGATGATGCCAAGGTGTCTGATGCTGCATATGAATTCTGGAATCTCTGTGTATCACCTACAGCAGCCTTTCTCAAACAGGGTTCAGTGGAACGCTGGGGTTCCTGTAAAGCAGTGGTCTTCAAACTGTGGCCCTTGGGCCAAATTCTGCCCTTTGATTGCCTTTTCTGGCCCTTGGGGCACTATTCCTCCAACTGACACCAATTATTGAGCACCATTCCTCCCACTGACACCATCAGCGGGGCACTATTCCTCCCACTGGCACCAATGATGGGGCACTATTCCTCCCACTAAAACCAGTGATGGGACATTTTTTACTCCCACTCCCCCTAAATACTAAAGGGCAGCTAACTGGCCCTGTGTTTAGAAAGTTTGGAGATCCCTGCTTTAGAGGATGCCAGGGTTTCTTTGAAGAGAGAGCAGTGGAAAGCTGGTCTCCTGTTGAAATTGAAGTATACTAATGCCACCAATTTAAGGGGTCACTTTTAAACTGACTACCATTATGGCCATTATTATTATTTCATTTCATGATTATTACTGACATTAATTAGAGAATGAAGGGGGGGAGTTATATACACCCATTTTCTTTATTATTGCATTTAAAACTTGCTACAGCCTACTTGACCATGTACTGTGAGCCGCAGATAAAATCATTTTATCAAGGGTTGCCTGAAACCAAAAAACTAATCGCTATTTTAGGAATTTCTCTATGGCAAAAAGATTGCGAAAGGCTGATGAAGATACGTAAAACCAGCACTACATGTCTTGCCATTGGCCAAAGACAGTTTCATAGTGGCATAGTGTAGAGAGTAAATATCTCAATCTAAGGTGTTCGTTTTCCAGGTATTATCTTTGACAACATCCCAACTTCTGTAAAATGGAGTAATTCGTACTGCCTTGGCCAAGACACCTACGTCAATTCATTACTTAGGTTCATATTCTCTTGAACAATAAATTCAAACCAAGACACCATAACAAGCCCTTGTTGTTATTCTTTCATTTTAATAAAAAAACAAACACTTTTGACATAAGGATAAGTAAGTCCAGGCATTGAGGTGTAACAAGCCATAATGACGCAAGACACTGAAACACAAAAAGGCTTTGTAAAACTTTGCCAAAAATACATGTTCAATACGTCTGTTGTTTTGGGTAATTTTGGTAATGAGCTACTTACAGCACAAGACACCATATTTTGTAAGCAGTTTTAGTGATTTTCTTCCAGTATTGACCAGATTTTGTATGGTTTCACCACCCAGTTACCCATACCCTAAGGTACTGGACAATAGGCAGGGTTATTCCAGATTTGTGTTTTCAGCCCTTTACACATGAAGGACCCCCTTCCCTGAAACCACACATCATTGACACTAGACAACAAAGCAGAATCATCTAAAAATTTCCAGCACAGCAATTCAGCTTAGTACCAGTACATTAATCCTGAAGATGGCTATGGAATTGCAAAACTGTTTATCAGACACTTAAACCAGAAAAGTGACTATTTGGTATACGTTATAAGAAATATACTAGGTTCTGGCCTTACCCCTTACCTCTTCTCTCCTCCCCATCCCTCTCCATTCTTTTCTTATCTGATTTCCCCTTGTTCCCTGAAATGTGTACTACCCTTTGGCGGGCAGGACTGCTAGTATTTATTCCATGCCCATCTGATGGCCTTTCCTCGTTATGAAGTGTCTACTCATTTTATTACTTGTAAAGTTTGTATCTCTAACATTCTGATGTGACACACTACCCACCTATGAGCTTCCTTGTCAACTATGTTCTCACCTAACCTTATGGCCTCTCACGTACATTCTGACTATATGGGCAGCCTGGAAGCAGCACAGGATGCATCCTTGTAGTGTGTCCCTATTGTCTATACTTATATATATATATATATATATATATATATATATATATATATATAAACCTGCGCTAATAAGAACCACAAAAGATAATCAATAATCAAAAATGAATTGTGAAACATATAGCAGCTGAACACAAAAACCCTGATACTGGGCAATCAGCAATAAATACATAAGAGTGCAGCGCCTAAAAAAGTGACAAATAATCATAAGAAAACAGTGAAAATTGTGTAAAAAAATAGTCCATCCAAAAATGAAAGAAAAGTCCCAGAGGTTGTGATGAAACAAAAGAAATCCAATGACGGTTGTTGTGTCATCAACCACTGCTACAGAAGGCTTACCAAAAAGGCATGACCCCCTTAAAAGAGGTCAGTCGCGCTTTGTTAAACAATCCAGAAAGCTGGAAACTCGAATCCTCCTCCAGATCTCCAAAAGAGCAGATAACGTTACCTGTGACGAAACGTGTAGTGCGGAGCCACGCACACACGCTACTGCATATGTGTGCACGGCCAGTGGCCATTTTGGAAACTGGAAAATTTGGATTATTTTTGCCAATCAATGCCTAATGATGTTTGCTTACATGTGAGTGCAACCATACTTTAGATAAATGTTGTGATTATGGTTTTACACTATGTGGAGCGCTCTTTCTTCGCATGTTTTCCACTATGAGTCCAAGCATTATCCTGAGTGGTTTAGCTTCCCTAATTAAGGTCCATTGTTTGAAAGATCCTTATCTGCTGTTTTGGTGATCTGGAGGAGGATTCGAGTGTCCAGTTTTCTGAATTGTTTAACAAAGCGCGATTGATCACTCTTAACATGGGGTCATGCCTTTCTGGTAAGCCTTCTGTAGTAGTGGTTGGTGACACAACAACTGTCCTTGGATTTCTTTTGTTTCATCACAGCCTCTGGGACTTTCTTTCATTTTTGGACGGACTATTTTTTGACACACTTTTCACCGTTTTCTTATGATTATTTGTCACTTTTTTAAGTGCTGAACTCTTATGTATTTATTGTCTATACTTACTGGGTCACATGCACTGGCAAGGACAGCAGTCATTGCTGAAGTCAGGAAGGCAGTATGTTTAGTGCAACTTCAGGCAAAACTAAGCTTAGGATCAATCATACAGTGAAAACTGTCAAAACGTGTAAGATACTGGACATATAACTGTGTACAATTACCTGTGATCCGAGTATATTTTAATATTTAACTTTATTAGCTTTGTCTGACTCTTAAGCTTACGTTCGGAAGCGAGAGTTTGTCTGATGTCTGACAGTTGCTGCCCTCTCAAATGCCAGCCCTTACAGTGATTCTTAGCTTCCAAGTGTGCATAACACCATCAAATAACAGAGGCAGTTGAAGGGCAGCAACTGATAGACTTGATATGACCCCCCAATCCTTTAAGATGGGTTTTGATATAGTTTCAGATAGTACTTTGTTTACTTATTTTCCAGAGGGGTCTAGCGAACAAATGACTTGCATTGAGAGAATTTAACTAGAAGTAAAAAAATCTTCAGCTACAGTATATGAATAAAACTGCTTATAAAATACATCCCATTCTGCCACTAATTTACAAAGAACACTTACTATATTATGGAACATACTCCTGATTTTTTCTCACCATCACTATACGAGTATTTTCCAGAGCTTTGCCTGTTTGGGTCACTGAGCTCATCAAAGAGTCCAGTATCAATGATTTCTTGTTGCCAGCTGATTGGCACTGCACCAGTTGAAAACCTCTTGAAAAATTTGGCATCTTTGTCATCAAAATCAATCCCTTTGACCTCCGAGAAATCAGCTATGTCTGCAATGTCCTTAGCATAGACCACAGATGGGTCTGGGACAAACGGAGGGTCCACCATCCCAGCTTCCAGTCTGTTGAAGTTTATTGAACTAAAGAATGAATGTTTCCGTGGGTCATCATCATTGGATCTATGAGAGAGGATGTTACAGAGCTGGTTAAGAGAGATGCATCATGTTCAGCTACATGTTATAAAAAGACCCCTGATTCCCCCAACACATTCCCAGGCCATGTGGCCTGGTCTTTAAAAAGAAAATTCAGCTATGCAATTTAAAATGAAAGGATAATGCATCACATGGCCTTATGGCCTTACACATTTTAGGTAGATACCTATTTGAAACATGTAAAACAATCCGTGCATTCAATATTAATGCAAAATACCATAAACTGTCTGTGACATATAAACCTAATGTACATAAATCACAAACAAATCGATGTGTGAATTCTTAATTGCTGCTCAGCACCGTTAGGCGTTTTCACTCCACCCCTTCAAAATATGATACAAATAATGATGCAGTGCAACTAAAACAGTGTCTCTTAAATAAATGAGTCCCAAATGACAAAACAAAAAAAAGTCAGAAAATAGGTACGGTATATGTGACCAACCACCAGTGAATTACAGATATCACAGTCTTCACTTCAACGATTCACCCACGTGTCACATAAATTACACCCTGTGAACCATATGCGCTCACCTCCTGGATTAGACCTTAACCAATAATCAAGGTCAGACGCACTTTTGCCCCTGGAGAGCTATACTCCAACTGGCTCCCAGTAACAATCACAGACATCGACACATCGACTGGAGCTGCTGTTCGATCTCCTCCTCTCTGTGTGACATGTACTCATGCAAAAGGAGTAAAACCAATAGTGCTCTCCATACATTTTAATACCAATTTAATAAAATCTAAAATTGGACACTCACAAACAAATGTACTCTCAGTGCCAAGTTCTGTGCATAGTATAAAAGTAATCACACCAGATATAATGCCCATATAAAAACAACGCTGTAGCCACAGTCATAAACAAAAATTCTTCCACTCATCTGCTGTGATAATGAATCTGTGTGGATTGCAAGCGTCATGATGTCATCTAGCCCCTCCCCTACGCGTTACACCACAGGGCCACGTAGCCCCCTCTGGGGGATATGATTTTACAATGTTGTTTTTATATGCGCATTATATCTGATTAAGACCCTAAAGAATGTGAGTGGCCACTGTTTAAGTTTTAACAAAATATAATATTTTTAAGGATAAAGCACTATTGTGTTCTCTATCTTTCTTATCATATATGTGGAGTGGAGGAGGAGAAATTTAGAGAGTGGTGATCTCTGGAGGAAGAACCTGCACTCTGGATACATATACCAATACATGTCCACTTCTTGGGACACATGCGTTTTTTGACCTGACATGATGTAATGTCAAATGCTCCAGGTGAGGGCACATCTGGTGGTTGTTTGGTGGAGGATTTATTTTGTATGAAGACAGAAGTTTTCTTTTTATTCAAGTTGGAAAAATCACTTATTCAAGTTGAAGAAATTAATTTTGAGAGACTTTATATTGATGCATGTTCACTTTTATTGAAGCACAGTAGTGAATGCAACAGAAAGCACAGAAATGCCAAACCTGCAGGGAACATCACCAAATCTCACTTCAAGTCTCCTGAGACTAGCAGTCAGAGGTGGCAGTGCCTTAGATCTCACACTGCAGATATTCATCTGAGGCTGTAGATACAGAAGTGCCTGAAAATGCACTGCTATCTTTCAGGAGGAATTCAAGACAGAGGGTACATTTTCAGGGTATTGTTTAAGCAGAAATAACATTTTAAATGTTCTCAGCAATAACCACCAGTTACCCAACAAATTAATGACTATGGGGATTTTGCAAAGGTTTCACGATATGGATGGTATTTTCTGCTGGAATATATGAAAGGTATCCATATATGAAATAAACACATTGCAAGTTTTCAGAGTATTGGGTAAAAACACATGACATTGTTGATAACCGTTAGACAATTTGCGAAATGTCACATTTTTTTTTAATTTGCTGTTTTTTGGCAGACCATGTGTTGTGTGCTAAGAAAACTTCACCCAGCAAGGACTGCTGAGTGGATGTTCATTTCCAGCAAAGAACCATTTAGGACTCCTTCCCATAAACCTGAGCCATCATAGTACATCTTTTCTTCACCTTTGTAGTGCAGGTACTTATGGGATACCCTGGAATGTGTTAATGTGGTATATTAATTGCATTGTGTAGTTATGCAGAAAGTTCAGTTCGCTCAGGATGGGAAGGAGTTAACGGTGTCTTAGACCTTTCCTGGGTATTTGTGGATCCTGCCCTCTGTTGTGGACCAATAAATAGAGGGGTCAGTAAGCGGGCCAATGTCAGAAGCACCCACGTGGGACTGGAGGGAAAGACCTACCAGGTCCTGGGCATCAATGGGCATATTCACGAAAGAGTCTCCCCCTATATGTAGGGCGAGTTGGCCCCACTCAAACACATACTGATAGATATTGGTATAATTCTGCTGTTTATTCTGCAACCTTTTTGCACAGCTTCATACAACTAGTAATATTTAAATGGTATTTATTTTCTACATTACCAAATTTGTACAAAATAAATTCCTATTGATGGCTATGGAAAGCAGCAATATGTCATAGCACTTTGCCACTTGCTTATTCAATAAGTCGAATATTGTTATATCAACAGCATAACTATAGAATCAACTCATATGTATGGTATCCTTTATTCCGATCTTTACAGAAGCACCAAAGACTAGCTGTTTTCAAATTACAGTTGTCTATTGTACAACAAACCCAACCTGCTGCTGGCAGCAAATTTAGAAGAACTCCACTGCACTTTTTAGCACAAATGATGAAGTGCAGCCTGTACAATTATTGAACAATGGCGTTAAATTAAAGCGGGGTTACACCCAAAAGGGGAAGTTATGCTTTAAGTACTCCTCCCCTGCTTCATTTGGGATGCAATTTTTTGGGGGGGAGCAGGTATCTAGTTATGACAGTTCGGGCCACTACTTCCCCCCACAGTCTTCTGGAACAGTTCACAGGTCCCAGAAGATTGCCGGACCATTCAGGAGGAGCAGTGCAAAATTGCACATGTACAGTGGGCACCTTGCTGTGAAGCCACAAGCTGTCACAGCTGGGTGCCCACAACTGAGATGCTGGCACCAGGGAAAGAAGAGGGAGAGAAGGGACAGCTCATGTGAGCACATCGCTGGATCCTGGGACAGGTAAGTGTGTGTATATTAAAAGTCAGCAGCTACAGTTTTTGTAGCTGCTGACTTTTAATAGACACAGAAACGACTTGAGCTCCTCCTTTAAATATGATTTTTCATGCAGTAGAACACTTTGAAAATATGAAGGTTCAAATGAGCCTACGCGACATATAGCTTCCAAATGTCCCTTATTTGGAGGGATTGTCCCTTTTTTGGGAGCAAATCCCTCTGTCCCCTGTGCAGCCTCACTTGTCCCTCTTTTTGCTCTGATATGTACAGTACATCTCACAAAATGTCTATTTTACTACCAAAAGTGTTATGCTGAAGTAAACTTTTTATCTAGTTTCTATATTGTTGCATTTGTTATTTTGTAATGCCAATATAAAGGGAAAAGGTCAAAAAAGGACATCTGTGGTTTAGCCTATCATTTTCTGCACATCAGATCTTTGTGGTTCGTGTCCTTTGCCTACATACTGTGTGCTAAAAGGTATCCCTCTTTATCATTTCATAAAGTTGGGAGGTATGCATGTGTGGCCACTGAGTAAACAAAAGCAGAGAAAAATTATTATCTATGGGTACATCAATGGACTTGCTTTGAGTACAAAATGTACAGCCACTGAGCCATTTCAGGCCACCTTCAAAATGTAGAAACCCGTTTGCAGTTAGATTAATAACTTCAGCACCCTCTACTGGAAAGAAAAAATATTTTTTTAAGTTGCATTATAAATGTATTATGCATTCATAGACTATACATATGCACAAGCACAGGTTATCCACTGCGATTCATAACAGGGAAGAACCAACAATTAGAGAAAGAAGGAAAAAGCCCACTGGGTCACTCTTATTTTGAAAAATGAAGACCAGCACAGAGAGCATAGGAGCTTCCATTAGGTGTTGAAATTGAACACGCTCATACAATGCAATGGTATATACAGTACACTATACGTAGGTGTTTTTGCTTACAGAGGGTCTACTACACATAGGTGTTTAATGCTTTTGCTACATAAGCAATCCTTCCATGTATTTCAGTTTACAGTTTTTTACATTAGTAAATAGTCCCATCCATGCATATCCTGCAGGAGGAGTAATATCACGTACCTGGTTGGGTTGCCACCTCATCCCTTTAAAACCGAACACATAATAATTCCAAAGTTCTGTGGCTGATTAAGGTGGTAATTAAACTCACTTTGTGATTTATCTGCAATAAATTAGCTTCAGAACCTTTGTCATTAATATGCGTTTGGTTTTAAAGGGATGAGGTGTCAACCTTAGTACCTGGTGAAGACTGGAATGTAATGGAGGCCTCTCTTGCACCTCCTGCCCAACACTGCTGAAGGTGGAGACAGAGAGTGTGAGGACAAAGAATGGCACAAGTGCCAGAGTAGCTGGCTGTTGGTGTCCACTCTATAGGTGGGTAGAGCTGGTAGTCGCAGACCTCAGAATGGGACTCAGGAGCATATAAACAAAGAATGCGAGCACCTAAAAAAGTTAAATTAAATATATAAAAGCTGGTATGCACACAACAGGTAACCAATATCACCTAAAACCAAAGCGGTACAGAAACAGCAGGCAAAGGCAAGTCCAGTAAACAGGCCAAGGTCAGAGTAATCAGGTGAACAGAGTTTATACAGGAACAGAAGTGAAGTCCAAGGGCAAGCCCGGTCATACACAGGTAAGCAGTTACAGCAGATCACGTCACAGGAACACAAGAACAAGCTGAAGACCATTCAGCAACTGCTCATAATGACAAACCAGGTTAAATAGGCCATTGGGCACCAAATGTGCACACTAATTGGAATGCGCGCATGCCCACTTGCATGTGCGCATACATGCACAAATGTGTGCACAATGAACTGGAACAGCACATCTTTTGCCTCATTGCTCAGAAGTATGAGCACATGAGCAATGCATACCAATATGAGCATAAGCCTTTACTGGTTATCTGGTGCTAGGAATTCGGTTTCCCTTACATTGCCCCCTCTAACGGGCAGTTTCCTGATACCCATCTGAGACATCTTTTCAGGGTGGGCTTGGAAAAACTTTCTCACCAGTCTTGGGGCATGAACATTGCCTTCTGGCTCCCATGAGTTCTCCTCAGGACTATAACCTTCCCACTTGATTAAATAGTTAATGAGGCCTCTCCTCTTCCTACAATCCACAAGGGCCTCAATTTCATACTCCTTTTCATTGTCAGTCATGACCGGTGGTGGAGGATCTGGATTACGGCCAGGAAAGGGATCTAGTACAGCGGACTTTAGCAGAGATACATGAAAACAGGATGAATCCTATACTTCTCTGGTAGCAAAAGTTCATAAACTGTTGGATTTATTACTATTTTTACAGCAAATGGACAGGTGTACTCGGGGCCCAATTTCTTAGAAGGGCAGGCCAATTTCAAGTTAGTGGTTGATAGCCGAATCCTGTCCCCTGGTTTGAGGTCCACATCACCCCTTCTCTTTTTATCATTGAATTATTTATTGTCCTGTTGGGCCTTGGCAAAACATTATTGTTGGTTTGCAGAAATTACAGTCTTTCCTGGACATCTGGAATAGGTGAATCAAAGACTGTATCAGGTAACAAGGAAGGGTTAAATCCAAAGTTCACAAAAAATGGAGTTTGACCTGTAGTCGAATGGACAGAGTCGTTTTAGGCAAATTCTGCTAGAGGAAGGAGTGAAGCCCTGTCATCCTGCAGAGAAGAAAAACACTGAAGATATTTTTCTTTCTGGTTTGTTCGTTCTGTCTGACCATTCATTTGGGGGTGATATGCTGAATTTAACCATGTCTCAATTTTAAGTGCTTTACAGAGTTCTTTCCAGAATTTGGATGTAAACTGAACCCCTCAATCAGAGGAACCCCGTACAACCTTACTATTTCTTTAACAAATGCTTGTGCAGTCTCTAAAGCAAATGGTGTCCCAATCATTGGTACGAAATGCGCCATCTTGGAAAGCCTATTGACTATACCAAAAAAAGTGGTAACGTTTTCAGATGGTGGTAGCTCTATGATAAAGTCCATGTTAATAATCTCCCAGGGCTTACCAGAAATGGGCAAAGGCCTTAACAGGCCCCAAGCTTTAGTCTTGTCTCCTTTGCTCGGATGCAGACCGCACAAGCCCTTACATAACCCGGACAATCAGACCTCATGCTGGACCACCAAAAGGACTGTTGTAAAAGCTCCAAAGTCTTGTGAATCCCAAAATGTCCTGCCAGGAGGTGGTTATGGCACAGGTTTAAGACTGACTGGCGTAAGCTTTAAGGAACAATGGAAGAACAATTCACCCCATTCTTGCAATTGCGAGTCACTTGGTGGACCTTCTGCCCTTGATGCTTGTTTGAACTGTGACATCAAATCTCCTTGCAGCAACAGAAAACTTTGGTGGGATGGTATTGGGCTGAGTAGCTTCCTTTTCTTCCAGAAACATGCATTACAGAGCATCGGGTTTCTCATTCTTATAACCTGATCTGTAGATTATATGAAACGCGAATCTCAAAAAGAACAAGGTCCACTTGGCCTTACGGGGTTTCAAATGCTTAGCTGTACGGAGATACTCTAAGTTTTTGTGGTCCGTGAAAATCAGGATTGGGTGACTTGCCCCCTCAAGCAGATAACGCCATTCCTCCAGAGTGGACTTGATAGCAAGTAGCTCACGGTCTCCCACATCATACTTTTTCTCTGAAGAACTGAGTTTCCTTGAGAAGAAGGCCAAAAGGGTGTAGAAGTGACTTAGCGGCTTGGCGTTGAGATAGAATGGCACCAACTGCGTTTTCTGAAGCATCTATGTCAAGGACATAAGGTAATGCAGGATCAGGATGTTGCATAATTGGTGCTGACATAAAGAGAGCTTTTAATTTATCGAAAGCGAGTTGTGCTGCCGGATTCCACTGAAATTGGGTGTTTTGTTTTGTAAGCTGAGTAATGGGGTTGATGCTGCCTGAGAAGTTCTTAATGAATTTACAATAAAAATTGGCAAATCCAACAAACCTCTGGATTCCTTTTCAATTTCTTGGTAATGGTCACTCGAGAATTGCACTAACTTTTTGCGGGTCCATTGTGTGAGATAATTAGTCCCAAACACTATAGTTTCTTTCTCAAACTCACATTTCTCAGTCTTTGCATATAACTGGTGGTCCCAGAGAGTACTTTTTTAACTTGCACACAGTGTTCTTCCGTGGAAAGCGAGAATATGAGTATGTCATCAAGATACATGATCATGAAGAGGTCGAGAAAGTCTCATTGACGAAGTGCTGGAAAGTAGCTAGGGCATTGCATAGTCCAAAAGGCATGACTAAATACTCAAAGTGCCCAAATTGAGTACGGAGAGCTGTTTTCCATTCATCCCCTTCCCGGATTCTTACCAAGTTATATGCACTCCGTAAATCAAGTTTTGTGAATACATTTGCTGCTCTGAACCTCTGGAAAATTTCTGGAACAAGTGAAAGTGGGTATCAGTTATTGACTGTTATTTTATTTAGTTCTCTATAGTCCACACAAGGTCTTAGAGTGTGATCTTTCTTTTCAACAAAAAATATGCCAGCCCCAATGGGGGATGTGGATGAATGGATGAACCCCCTTTCCAGGTTTTCATTGATGTACAGGCGCAATGCCTCAAGCTCTAGTTCTGATAAGGGGAAAATTCATCTAAACGGAATCTCAACCCCGGGTAACAGTTCACTCGGGCGACCGTATTGTCGATGGGGTGGTAAGGTCTCTGCCTTCTTCTTATGAAAGATATATAAAAAGTTATGATAAGTGGAAGGAACATATTGTGAAACTGAGGTCTCTGGCTGCAGTTTCACTAGGGGGGCCGAAGTGGTGATGGTTGGGGAAAACAGTGTTGCAGAAGGTGGTAGGAAATGACACAGTTCAAGATTCCCAGTTTATTTTAGGATTGTGTACCTGCAGCCATGGAATAGCCAGGATGATTGATGGGAAACAAAGGTGATGGAATAATGTCCAGGTTTCGGTATTCCGAATGACCCAAGGGGGTCACTGCCAGTAGCGAAAGTTTCTTATGTGACCGGACCTGACTTTTGGTTTTAGCCATCCACCAGATGAATCTTCAGATGCTGCGTTTTAGCAGCGGAATTTGGTGTTGGTTAGCAAAGGTATAGTCCATAAAACAGCTGCATGCCCTTTTTACAGGATAACTGGAAGCATCAGATGCAGGGGCAGACTTCCGCGGCCTTACTGGACAGTCACACAGATAGTGACCAACACCACCACAGTAGAGCCATAAGTTTTTCTGCTGATGTTGGAGTCTTTCCTTGGAGGACAGAGGTGAATGGGTAAGTCCCACTTGAATAGATTCCACCATAGAAGAGGATGTTGCTGGAGCTGGAGCTGGAGCTGCCGGGTGCGCAGGAGCTGCTGATGTCCAGGTAGGTTGAGTATTGCCAGACCTCTCTGCCCTCCTCTCTCAGATTCTGCGATCAAACTGAATAGCAAGCTGGATCTGGTCTGGGAGTGTTGCTGGTGGATCCGGTCTACCAAGTTCATATTTGAGAGCCTCTGAAAGTCCCAAACAGAACTGGTACCGCCAGGCTGCATCATCTAAGACTGAACTCCATTTGTGGAACTTAATCACATAGTCCTCCACGGGGTGAGGTCCTTGCCGGAGCGTATGCAAGTTAGCCTCTGCTGTAGAGGTTCGTTGGGAGTCGTCATAAATTTGAGCCGTGGCCTCAAAGAAGGAAAAGACTGACATAAGAACCATGCTGGTCTGTTCCAGAAGATGATGGGCCCATGACTGTGGTTCCTTATGCAATAGAGAAATGACAACCTTATTGAATGAGAAACATTTTGTGGTTGTAACTCAAAATACAGCTGGCAAGCATTGTGGAAGGCCTGAAATTTGTGGCAATTTCCGGAGAAGCGTTCCAGGGTAGGCACTCGAGGCTCTGGGGAAGGAATCACTACTCTAGGTGCAAGAGCTGAAGCTGGAGATGTAGTGGGCAGAGAGCGCATACGACCTTCAAGCTGAAAATAACCCTCCTGGAGTCCCGTCACCAATTGAATTAGGGTTGAGATTTGTTGGCATAGAGCCTCAAGCAGAGAGGTACCTCCTCCAGTCTCAGTCATGGCTAAATGGTACTATCATGTACCTGGTGAAGGCTAGAATTTTATGGAGGCCTCTCTTGCACCTCCTGCCCAACACTCCTGAAGGTAAAGACAGAGAGTGTGAGGGCAAAGAGTGGCATGAGTTCCGGAGTAGCTGGTTGTTGGTGTCTACTCTGTCATACACAGGTAAGCAGGTACAGCGGATCAGGAAACAGGAACAAGCTGAAGACCATTCAGCAACTGCTCATAATGACAGACCAGTTTAATTGGGCACCAAGTGTGCATGCTAATTGGAATACGTGTGTGCCTGTTTGCGTTTCCCTTACAGTTAAGCTGATGCTGCTGAACCATCACTGCTACAACCATATCATTTTTAACCAATTCCTGTCTGCCCTATAGCAGAAGTACTGCTACAGGGTGGTACGGGTGCATTTTGGCCTAAATTTATGAAGAAATTAGATTTTTTTATTTTTTTTACTAGACATGTTTAATAGCAAAAAGTAAAAAATATAAAAAGTGCACAGGTGATCAAATACCACCAAAAGAAAGCTCTAGTCGTGGGAAAAAAGGACATAAATTTCATTTGGGTGCAGCGTTGCATGACCGCACAATTGTCAGTTAAAGTAACGCAGTGTCGTAACGCAAAAAATTTCCTGGTCAGGAAGAGGGGGTAAATCCTCTGGAGGGCAAGTGGTTAATAACTATGTGACATGTAAACATGCGTCCTACAATAAAGAGCCATTTAAAGTTAATATGTAAGCTCGTTTATGCTGCAAATGAAGCTCACATTTTGTAGAGAAGGCACCGTTATGTGCCTTATCTTTAAATTAAATGCATGGCCTCAAATGTTTTTCTATGCTAGACCACCTTGAAGATGTTAAATGCATTGTAAACTTTTATGCTATTAGTGTACTTATATTTTTTTGTATCATTTGTTTGTTTTACCTTGTAATGATGGGCTCACATATTGTGGCTGCAGTTTGTAGTGTTATAGCTGATCAATTCCCCTGTGTCCCTGTATTCATTCACTTAGCTTGTCCCTAGTCACTAAAGGCAAAGGCAACTTTTGTTCTGGGTCACACTGGGACTTGTGTACTTAAGCTGGAGAGTGCAAAATCTGGTGCAACTCTGCATAGAAACCAATCAGCTTCCAGGTTTTATTGCCAAAGCTTACTTGAACAAGCTGACGTTAGAAGCTACCATGCACAGCCGCACCAGATTCTGAGTGCTCAAGTTTTAGTAATTCTCACCCACAGCGTCTAATTCATGACTTGCAATTTCTTCTATGTTGCATCACAAATGTGGGAGTGCTAATGTGATTACACATCTTTTCCAGCATGGTGATCTCTCTGTCAATTGATCTGCCTGTTGCGTCTATGTGAGATCTAATTACTATTCAGCTCTCACCTGCAGGACACTAGACTGCAAGACCCAGGTATTATGGTATGCAGTTTCTTCACAGAAAATGTCAGATCCTAAAGTGTTACTAAACCCAGGACCCTGCATTCATGATATCTGGTCTCCCACAGTACACAGAACATGGAAATGCAATTATTTAGTAAATATAAACTGCTAAATACCTTTTTTCATCAGCAGTTAGAACAGTCTTGTGACTGCTATCAGTATCAGCACTGGTTAAAGCTTGTAGGAGGAGTTTTCTCTAGGAGGATGCAGAACCCCTGACCTCTGTATGGACACTGCTGATTGGCTCCGTGCTGATCACATGCACTCTCCCAAGAAAAAAAAAACCCTCTAGCAATACACACAAAATTGAGCATGTGCAGAGTGTCTCTACACAATATGTCTTATCAGGAGATAAGAGGGGGACACTGGAAAAAAGGGAGGAGCAGAGAAATTAGGATCAAACAGCCTTTTTACACAATGCAGAGGATGAACTCCTTAGGTTCCACAGTGAGTATAACAAGCATGCTTTACTGTATATACAGACTGGTTTTACTGTCGTGGGTTTAGTAACACTTTAAGACCAGTACACATGATGAGAAAATGGGACAATGCAAAAATTCTGGTACAACAGAATACAACTTCCCATGTACATAACTACGTTCTAGCATGTAATCAGAAGTGATGTAATGTACGTGTGACCCCTCTTCTAGCCATGCTTAGAGCTAGCCATGATCCACAAGGCTGTCAACATGGTAACAAAGGGGTTTCAATATTTAATAGAAAGGCAAATTGTGACTTATTACGTAATACAAAAAAATGTTCTGTAATACAATATTTGTTTTCATTGCCCCTTTCTTCTTTGGGTTTATTGTTTTGTTTCCGATCATGCATAGTCTTGGTACATTGACTATTTTCATACAAAAACTATACTAATCATATGAAAACTGTTAGTTCTGTTAACAAACAATACACATTTCACTCATGTTTCTTCATAAGCTATTGTCTGAACAGTCGTGATTGGATGTCAGAAGCTGTGTACTGATGATTAGTTTAACAAACGATTGCTGTGAAAGTAGTTATTTTTGTCTGATTTTCTCATCGTGTGTACTAGGCATCAGACTACAAACAGAGCTCATGCCTTAACCTGCGCAGTGCCATGCTGAATGCCTCATGTTTGAACACAAACTGCACCAGACTGTTAAGATGTACTCATTTATTATAGGCAGTGTATACAGGGCAACAAATGACACCATGAAACTACAGGATCAATGCACATCTTATGCAGGTGAAAAAGACAAGATGAAGGTAGGAAGCCTTTCACTACTGCATAGGAGGCAAACATCCTCCCTCCCCAATCATCAAAGTAGTGCTCTATGCCATAATGACTTATCACCCAGCTTGTTAGGGGTTCCAGGAGCATAATGGTGCACTCTGAAAAGTAAAATGTACGCTACATCTCCTGGCTTAGTGTTCTATAGGTTTAAATTTAATCAGATTGCTCTTGGACCTAAGATATCTCTTCCCTATTGCACACTGATGGGTGCCTGTTTTGTGTCTATAGGCCATTCCTGGGTCAATCACATTTTCTAGAACTTTCTCCTAGTTTTAATAGACCAATTACAAACCATGGTGGTAGTCCCATTTTATGTATGTTTTGATATTGGTCAAGTCACTAATATATACATACTGTAAAAACAAAAAAGTCCAAGTGCCGAAACCCCAGATTGTAGGAAGCCAGTTGATTCTCAGCTGCTAATGCCACACTGAAAGAAGTGATAAATAAAATCCAAAAGACCAGGAGACTTAGGCTTGTGGTAAATAATAACCCCACAAAGTACTTCGAAAGGGGTATAAATTTATTCCATAAAAAAAGAATCATTAAAAGAAGCATATAATCCCCTAATGACAGCGGTGAACCCAGTCGACTTGATAAAGCGCATGCTTGCAAAACGCGTTGTGGCAACCAGCTCAGCTTGCAGTTCAGCCTGATACAGTGTCCTACTTCCGCTTCCTCCCAGGACCTGTGACGTCAGTTCCAATGCGCCACAGTCCCTAGTCCGGTCAGCTTGACTCTTGTGATCACCTTGCATTACCATCCATCCCGGTGCAGGGGCTCAGGTGAGCAGATATTCCATCACAGCCACACATTGGGTTCACCGCTGTCATTGGAGGATTATATGCTTCTTTTAATGATTCTTTTTATGGAATAAATTTATACCCCTTTTGAAGTACTTTTTTGGGGTTAATATTTACCACAAGCCTAAGTCTCCTCAGCGCTGGTCTTTTGGATTCTAATATATACACACTACCTTACCTGATAGAGAATCACCCCTATGGTGCAGCTGTCCCTCACCACCTCTAAGCCTGAGACGTGAGCAATCACGAGACAACTGATTACTTAGTTCTCAGGTTTGCTGTGAGCAGAGAGTGGTGACTGTCAATCACCGCTCTCTGCTCTGCCCCTTCAGCACTCAGTGGAGCACCAGGCAGGAGAGGGAGTGGAAGCAACTGGCTCAGGTTCTCGGCATAGCACTGAGAGGCTGAGCCAGCTGCTGGTCAAGAATCTGGGTGGATCCTGACATTATTGTCTGGATCTTTTCACAGACCTGAGCAGGTCTGTGACATCAGCCCACAGCTGACTTTAGCCCCCTGTCGGCTGATTCTGGGTCATAGGGGTGCAAGAGTGTACTCCTGCAACCCACATGAGAAGTATGACAAAACAAGCTTTTCTTCTCTTTTACATTAAGTCAGAGCAGCAGTCTCTACTTGTACATAGCCATTCCCTAATTATGAATATGTGCTAATAAATTCAACATGTGCAGATGGAAATAATGACTTAGTAATGATTTTAATTTACATTTGGCTAAGAATTCTAATTATTAAACCTATAAAAATATACAATATTATTAAGCAAACCAGAAAAGACAGCATGAATAAAAAGTTAGATTTGAAACTCATAATCTGGTGAGAGGTCAAATGTTCAGAAGACAATCTGTTTCTGGTGTACATGTAAACATCTGTGTTTGTTCTCATTTTTTGATTTTCTCAGTATACACCAGATGACACATTCCATAATCCTTTTAAATATATTACATTTTCACTAATCTTACTAAATATGTGTACAAAACGTTGAATAATCACTGACAGCTAAAGTGGTTGATATACCTTGGGAAGTGACTAGCCTCAGGTTATACACAGAGATGAAAGAAAGCCTCCTACATAAGTTGTACCTGTTTATCTGCAGCCCTCTCTTCTCCAAAGTACACGGATCACAGGCTATTTCTCAGCAGCAACGGCTAGGGATCTGATGTCAAACATGCTGCATGGCCAGAGCACAGAGCTCTGTGTAATCTGAGAGCAGAGTGGATGGAGAGGACACACACACACACGCTCATAGAGAAACATACATAGCTGAGGCTGTCAGTCATCCACTGTGAGCTGGAGGGGGATGGAGTTCTCATTCTGTTGTGTCAGCCTAACCTATTAGGAGTGAATCATGCAGATAACTGAGGGATGACAGAGCAGAGAGAAATTACACTTGTTACTTTGGATTGAGGCAAATACACACTATAAAGCGACATGCTTTGTTCATTTTTCATGTTATAGGTTTACAACCACTTTAATGAAAATGGTTAAAGCAGCCAATGGCTCTAAGGGGTGCACAGATGCTACTTTCTTCACCAATCACCTGAAACCTTATATCAGCTTCTGTTTAGCTGGATGTCTCTGTATCCGCCCTTCCTTAAGCAACAGTATCCGGATTTAGTTCTGCATGGCTGCAGTCAGCAATGCTAATTTGTTTTCTTTGGTTTGTTCAGCCACCCCTAAGTTCAGCCTGGCTGTCAGCTTTAGTTTCTGTCAGTAGATGGTGCTACCATCTCTGGTATTAGTGACACAGTAGGTATGGATTATGAGAATGCATATCTTTTCCCAGTAAACCACTAGTAGTTTCCTAAACCAGTGATGCATTATGGGAAATGGTATAAATATTCAAGGCCGACTGATACATGCTCTATTTTCCCCAGGCTCTGGCCTGGGAAGGGTGCAGGTGATGGAACTACTTCTTTAGACCTGTCATGCCTGAAGGGGTCCAGATGTGAGTAGGCCTGGAGTTGAGGCCTGGTGCTGCTGATCTTCACTGGAGGTAGGATGGAGTCCCATGGAGTTTGGCCAACTCTCCTGCAGAAGATTAGAACAGGATGTAGAGCCAGAGGAGGATCCTGCTGGAGGTGTCTGCAGGGCTTTTACAGTGAGGAACAGAAGTATTTGAACACCCTGCGATTTTGCAAGTTCTCCCACTTAGAAATCATGGAGGGGTCTGAAATTCACATTGTAGGTGCATTCCCACTCTGAGAGACAGAATTTAAAAAAAATTCAGGAATTCACATTGTATGATTTTTAAAGAATTTATTTGTCTTGCACTGCTGAACATAAGTATTTGAACACCTGAGAAAATCAGTGTTAATATTTGGTACAGAAGCCTTTGTTTGCAATTACAGAGGTCAAACGTTTCCTGTAGTTCTTGACCAGGTTTGCACACACTGCAACAGGGATTTTGCCCCACTCCTCCATGCAGATCTCCTCTAGATCTGTTAGGTTTCAGGGGTGTCGTTGAGCAACACGGAGTTTCAGCTCCCTCCAAAGATGTTCTATTGGATTTAGGTCTGTAGACTGCCTAGGCCACTCCAGAACCTTTATATGCTTCTTACGGAGCCACTCCTTGGTTATCCTGGCTGTGTGCTTCGGGTCGTTATCATGTTGGAAGACCCAGCCACGACCCATCTTCAATGCTCTGACTGAGGGAAGGAGGTTGTTGCTCAAAATCTCACAATAAATGGCCCCATTCATCCTCTCCTTAATACAGTGCAATCGTCCTGTCCCCTTCACAGAAAAGCACCCCCAAAACATGATGTTACCACCCCCATGCTTGACAGTAGGGATGGTGTTCTTGGGATGCAACTCATCCTTCTTTTTCCTCCAAACATGATGAGTGAAGTTTAGACCAAAAAGTTCTACTTTGGTCTCATCTGACAACATGACTTTCTCCCATGCCTCCTCTGGGTCATCCAGATGGTCATTGGCAAACTTCAGACGGGCCTGGACATGTGATGACTTGAGCAGGGGAACCTTCTGTGCAATGCATGATTTGAAACCATGACGGCGTAGTGTTCTACCGACAGTGACCTTTGAAACTGTGGTCCCAGCTCTCTTCATGTCATTGACCAGCTCCTCCCTTGTAGTTCTGGGCTGATTCCTCACCTTTCTTATCATCAGGGATACCCCACAAGGTGAGATCTTGCATGGAGCCCCAGTCCGAGGGAGACTGACAGTCGTGTTTAGCCTCTTCCATTTTCTAACAATTGCTCCAACAGTTGATCTATTTTCACCAAGCTGCTTGGCAATTGCCCCATAGCCCTTTCCAGCCTTGTGGAGGTCCACAATTTTGTCTCTGGTGTCTTTTGACAGCTCTTTGGTCTTGCCCATGGTAGTAGTTGGCGACTGACTGACTGTGGGGTGGACAGGTGTCTTTAAAGATCTCAGACAGGTGCTACTAAGTTAGATTAATAATTATAAAATAATTAATAATTATAAAATAAGTGGAGTAGAGGTGGACTTTTTAAAGGCACAGTAACAGGTCTTTGAGAGCCAGAATTCTTGCTGTTTCTTAGGTGTTGAAATACTTTATGTTCAGCAGTGCAAGACAAATAAATTCTTTAAAAATCATACAATGTGATTTCCTGAATTTTTTTTTTTAATTCTGTCTCTCAGAGTGGGAATGCACCTACAATGTGAATTTCAGACCCCTCCATGATTTCTAAGTGGGAGAACTTGCAAAATCGCAGGGTGTTCAAATACATCTGTTCCTCACTGTATGTTGGAAACTCATATGTGGGAGTTGGGTACCTCTCCTGGAGAAAAAAGGATGCTGTTGCTTCTGGTGATGATTGCTAGAGAATTCCAACATAGGAGTGCAGGTCTCGACTTAAAGGCTCTTTTCCTTTGAAGTGACTGAGATCTGCTTTAACCTGAGCATCTGCAACCGTAACCATTTGCTCTCCCATGGACTGTGTGATAACATTTTTTTTGTGTTTTCACCTAAAAGTGACTGTTTACATGTCCTACTATGCCTAAGTGATCTGCCCCTGAGGTGAAATGTCAGTCCAGGTCAGGTACTACATCTCCGATTAGGTATGCTTTGTAGTATGACAACATTCAGTATACTTATAAATAGACACACAGAGGCGGCTTGGGAGTGAGCGCGCACGGGTGCACCCAGGGCAAGAAGCTTTCTCCTCTGCAGGGGCGAGGAGTGCTGGCGGGGATCTGAAAAGAGGAGGATTGGGGCTGCTCTATGCCACAGACCAGGTAAAACACAGCAGGTAAGTATGAAATGTTTTTTTTTAATCTGAACCTTTAGAAATGCTTTCAGAAAAGAAAAGAGACCAAATGTTAGAAAGATTTGGGATTTTGCATAGCTGACATAGGTTGTATCCTAACATAGCAGGGCTTTCAAGGGTGTCACTCAGCCACCTATATAAACACATAATGTCGTTGGAACAGTATTTAAGTTTTAGTTCACCCACAATGGGTTAATACATCTAGAACCAAACTACTAGTTTTTGGGTCTTGGTACACTGACTGGAACCCCATCTCTTTCATCCTAGAGATGTTGGGAAGTACTATCAAGGACTGGATGAGATTTAAAGCCCATTTCTGGGAAACTTAAAAATTATCCCTTGCAGTGGGGCTGCACCTGCACTGCAAAAGTTAATTGCTCATTTAGGTCTAGGGGACATTAAAAACAGGATCCACTTACCCACTCCTCTGCACTACTAGACCAATTCCTGCAGTGTCTTCATCCCATGCTCCAGTATTCTAAGGTCTTGACATCACCAAGACCAATGTGGGGTCCATACCCCTGCATTGGATGTGATGGCAGATAGTCCACAGCTGGAGCATGAGGGAGCGCCATCTACTGGGGGAAGCAGAGGATCAAGTAAGATAAAGTGCAAAAACTCTCCTATGGATTAAACAACCTTTGCAGTGCAGACACAGAGTCGCTGCAAGAGATCGTTTTTAAGTTTGCCGCACTTGGGCTTTGCTGAAACATAGTATTTTGGAGGTTTTGTGGGGAGGGCAGTAAGGCACATGGAGCAGATGCTTCTCTCCTGGTTGAGAGCACTTTTTGTTACTTTGTTGTACTGTTGATATATATATATATGTACTGTATTTGTGTATTTGAGTATAAGCACAGTTACTGGACATAAATAATTTGCAAAAGAAGAAATGTTATGTGATTTTTTTTTTGTACACGCAAAGCAAAACAGGCTTTCCTCACCTGCTTCCCAATCGCTCCTCTGGTTTCTTTGCTAAAAAGAGTTTACATATATCTTTAACCTCTGCAGTGAAGTTTGGATGGTTAAATGTAACCGCATCCTCCAGTGTCTTCCGTTTCACCTCGTCCTTGTTTGCCTTCTCCTTTGGATCTCTGAAAGGTGTTTGGGCTGCAACCATCTCATACACACTGCAGCCCATTGCGAACCAATCCACAGGATAAGAGTAGTTCTCGTCTTTCAGAATTTCAGGTGCCATGTAACCGTTAGTCCCAGCCTAGGATACAGAAAGAGACAGCAGTGTTTTGCTGAAAAAATTGTACTACCAGAAAGTATGTAAAATGTATCTATTAAAGAAAGCAAAGAAAAGAAAAAGTAAATATCAGATCAATTGTGAGATCCTGGAAGGAGGCCTGATGAACACTTTTCAGTGTTTTTCTCCATAACATGTTAATAGCTCCTCTCAACCACTTGCCCTCCACCCTATAGCAGAAGTACTGCTACAGGGCGGCAGGGCTGCACAAAATCACATGT
Source organism: Staurois parvus (assembly GCF_062004578.1). NCBI lineage: Eukaryota > Metazoa > Chordata > Amphibia > Anura > Ranidae > Staurois > Staurois parvus. The sequence continues at coordinate 1,680,262 of NW_028318108.1, read as the reverse complement.
ATATTTCTCCAGACAGGGGGCACGTGCGCGCACTGGCCTACCCACGCAGCTATTGGCGGCTAGAGATGTCAATCACCAGGTCCTGGCCGGCGATTCCTGGACCAGAACTCGGCGATTGTCGGGAAAAGCTGACAGGGGAGAGACCTGTGTGTAAACAGCACAGCAGAGAGATACAAAACAGCATGTTTCCCTAGTAAAACACAGCACAAAGTTAACCCTATGATCGCCCCAGATGTTAACCCCTCCCTGCCCAGTGCCATTAGTACAGTGTCAGGGTTTATTTTAGCACTGATCACTGTATTAGTGTCACTGGGGATGTCAGTGGCAGTTAGTTAGTACCCACCCAGTGTCAGAATGCCCGCCACAGTCCTGCAGTCCCGATATAAGTTGCTGATCACCGCCATTACTAGTATAAAAAAAAAAAAAAAAAATTCTAGTATATATACCATTTCTAGATGCTATAACTGTCACGTAAACCAATTAATTCACACGTATTGGGATTTTAGCAAAGATATGTAGCAGAATACATTTTGGCCTAAATTTATGACAACATTTAATTTTTAACATTTTTTTATTGGATATGTTTTATAACAAAAAGTCAAAAATATTCTTTTTTTTGTTTATAGCGCAAAAAATTAAAAATGCAGAGGTGATCAAATACCACCGAAAGAAAGCTCTATTTGTGGGGAAAAAAGATATAAATTTAATTTCTGTACAGCATTGGATAACCGCACAATTATCAGTTAAAGTAACGTAGCACCGTATTGCAAAAAATGGCCTGTTCAGGAAGGGGGGGGGGGGGGAACCTCTGGAGGGCAAGTGGTTAAAAAGGCTGGATCTAGAAAATGTAAGTTCTTATTCTGAGTTAGGTTTGGGCCTACCAGTCTACCATTTTATTTCATGGTTTTTGTTATTGAAGACCAATTGCACATAGACAAATTCACTAGTAAACCAAAAGTGTACATGATCTGTACTGTAATCTTCCTATAGATGGCGAGATGGAAGCGGAGTATATATTGATATGTGGACCCTTCTCAAAACAGTATGGTGGTCTTAAAAAAAAATTACTGTATAAGAGTGCTTGGTCTATTTTACATTTTTACAAACATTTAAACTTGACTAAGGCCCCTTTCACACAATTGGTCCGATCTGGTCTGCCTGTCCATTTTTCAGGTGGATCCAATCAGACTCTCCATTCTCCTCTATGAAGCTGCAGATATAAATGGACATGTGTCAATTTACTCCTGCCTACCTCCAATCTAATCTGCGGAAGGGAATCCATTCCCCTCTGTCTGGGCAGATCAGATCAGAGGGCAGTTGGGTGTAAACAGACAGTCTGTGCACACCCAGCCACCCATGGAGCAGAGTAGGCTGTGTCCATGTCAGATCTGCATAAACGGACCTGTCATTCCTCTGTTTTGCTCAGCAGGGGCTCCACGTACACATCCCCCACTGAGCAAAGCGAAGTCCACCCTGTGTGAAAGGAGACTAAGGTAGAACAGATGTCCCCAGCCATTGCCCCATTACCTGCTAGGCCATCCCAAACCAACTCTCATAACATACCCCAGTTAAATCAGACCAAAGTTAAATCAAATGGCCATAGCAGCCATTTATTAACCCCTTTATGACAAAGGGTAAAACAAGTCCTAATGCATATATATATATATTATGTGGTCCAACAGATAAAGACCCACTTCTATGAGGCTGCATGTATGCATATGCACGGTGGGAAGTGGTTAAAATATAACCAAAATTCCAAAACATTACTTTAAAACAGACACAGGATAAAGGTTGTGGGTCTTTGAAGACACCATGAGTAAATTTGGAAATAAAATCTCTTTTTCTCCAGATGTAAAGAGTGCCCCCTTGTCCTCTGGGATGACCTTAACTCTACACCAAGTTCACTATATGAACCACTGATGTATTTATACATGTTGATCATATCCCCACTTAATTCCTCTTCTCAAATGAAAATAAATTCAGGTCAGCTAATCATTCCTCATAGCTGAGCTCCTCCATGCCTCTTATCAGTTTAGTTGCCCTTCTCTGTACTTTCTCCAGTTCCTCAATGTTCTTTTTGTGAATTGGTGCCCAAAACTGAACTGCATATTCCAGATGAGGTGTTACTAATGATTTGTACAGGGGTAATATGATATCTCTCTCTCTTTGCAGTCCATACTTCTCTTAATACAAGAGAGGATTTTGCTTTCACTGGAAACCGCAGCTTGGCATTGCATGCCATTATTAAGCTTATGATCTACCAGAACTCCCAGATCCTTCTCCACCATTGATTCCCCCAGTTGTACCCCCCCCCCCTAGTATGTATGATGCATGCATATTCTTAGCCCCCAAATGCATAACTTTACATTTATCAACATTAAATCTCATTTGCCACACAGTTGCCCAATTCAGCAGTGCATTGAGGTCAGCTTGTAAGTTTTTTTTCTAGCAAGAACTCATCTATGTGGTCATTTAAAAAAACTCTTGAGTATCTTCCCAACTTTTGAAGTTAAACTAACAGGTCTATAATTACTTGGCAAAGATTATGACCCTTTTTTAAATATAGACACCACATTGGCCTTACATCAATCCAGTGGTACTATGCCAGTCATTATAGAGTCCCTAAAAATTAGAAACAGTGGCTTTGAAACAGCAGAGCTCAATTCTTTTAGAACTCGTGGGTGTAAGCAATCTGGTCCAGGTACCTTATTCACCTTTATTCTATCTAAATAGTTCTGGACCATATCAATTTTGATCCATTGTGGATCACCCCCATTATGGACATGAGCTCCCCCATGCTCCTTTGTATACACAGAGCCGACGAAGGTATTTAAATAAATTTGCCTTCCCCTTGTCCCCAGTCACCCACTCCAGAATATTTTATATAGGGCCTACATACTCAGACCTGACCTTTTAACTATTAATATATTTGAAGAATTTCTTTGCGTGTGTCTTACTCTCTTTTGCAATCTGTCATTCGTTTTGAATTTTTGCAGTCTTGATTTCTTTTTTACATATTCTGTTATATTCCTTGTAACAATTAAATGATAATAGTGTGCTTACATTTTCATATATTTTAAAAGTCCTTTTCATATCATTTATAGTTTTTTAACTTTGGCCGTGAGCCATATAGGTTTTATTTTAGCCTTTTCAACTTGTTACCCATATAAATATATTTTGCAGTGTGTTTGCAGAGAGTCGTTTTGAGGAATTTCCATCTTTGTTCTGTATTACTCAGTGCCAATATTCCCTCCAAGCCCTCAGCCTTGGAAAATTTGCTCTCTTAAAGTTGAGTGATTTTATCTGTCTAGTATGTGCTTGTTGTTCACAGCTAACATTAAATTAAACTGTGTTATGGTCACTGCTACCCAGATGCTCTTTTATATGGACATTAGTAATACGCTCTGCATGGTTTGAGATTACCAAGACCAGCAGAACATCATTCCTAGGCCTCTATGAACTGTACCATAAAATTGTCTTGTAATAGGTTTATAAAATTTTGCCTTTTAGCTATTCCTGCAGTGCCATTACTCCAGTCAATTTTGGGTAGTTAAAATCCCCTATTATCACTATCCCAGTCCTTTCAGTCCTTTCTATCTTTTCAAGTAGCTGAGTCTCCACTTCCTCATTAACACTTGGTAGCCTATAACAAACTCCAGTGTAGTACACACACCCATATGCAATTCCACCCATAATGCTTCAGCCTCCTCTCCATCAACTAGATCCTCTTTCACACTCATTTTGAGATCACTTCTCACATAGAGACAGACACCACCACCTTTCCGCTTTACTCTGTCTCTCCAAAAGAGAGCATAGCCAAGAATATTAATATTCACGTCAAGTGAAGACTAAAGCTATTTTGCTTGCCAGACTTCTGGCATTGGTAAACAAACACTTTAATTCATTGTCACATTTTACACACACGTATTTTGCATATTTTTTATTTTAGTAGAAATAGTACCATTTCCAATGGTTGTTTGTAACATGGCAACCTTTTTATCATCTGCCATAGCCCTCACCCCATCTTTCCCCATTCCACCCACCATTAAAGATTGACCCCTGTCTGACCCATTATAATCTAATTCACCCTCCCCCCTCAATCCTAGTTTAAATACCCCTCCAGCCGTCCCATAAATCTCTCCCCCAGCACAGCAGACTTACTTCAATTTAGGTGCAAACCATCTTTAGTATATAGGTTGTACCCTAATGAAAAGTCAACCCAGTGCTCTAGAAACCCAATACCATCCCTCTAACACCAGGTCTTTAGCCATGCATTCAGTTCTCTAATCTCCCCCTGTCTTTGCTGTGTTGAGCATGGCACAGGCAATATTTCATATTTTTGGAGGTCCTTTCCTTCAGCTTGCAGGCTAGTTCTTTGAATTGATTCTTAACCACCTCCCGTCTGGCCGTTTTATATAAACGGCCGGACGGTGGCACTGCAGGGTCGGGTGGCCGTCTATAAACGGCCTCCCCGCACCCTGCTTGTGCGCGCTCCCTGGGAGCGCGCAGCATCGCGATCCAGTGCCCGCTGTGTCCTCTGGACACAGTGAAACACCGATCGTCGGACGGGACCTCTGTACAAGGTCCCGATCATGTGATCACTGATTGGCCAATCAGTGATCACATGCAAAGTAGTAAGCAAGATGTCACTTCTGACATCATTGCTTACTACGTGTGAAATCTGTGAATGATCACAGAGGTCACATGGTACAAGGCTATTCACAAAAGCCTTGTACCATGTGACAAGCTGTGACCAATCACAGCTCACTCAGTACTTCTCAATGAGTGCAAGAATGCACACAGAGAGAAAGAGAAATGATTGCTTTTACATCCTATATGGGTGTAAAAGCAATCAGTGTAAAAAAAAAAAAAAAAATCTTCATCACCCCCCACAAGTAGTACAGTGTCACCATGGTGACACTGTACTGCTAGGGTGACAGTATGTAAAAAAAATAAAATAAAATAATAATATAAAAAAATAGAATAAAAATGTAAAAAAAATGTTTAAAAATTATAATTTTTGCTTATAAACTAAATTGGATTTTTTTTTTCTTACTAAAAAGATAACGGAATAAATTTTGGCTAAGATTTATGATGAAATATTATTTATTTGCAAAATTTTATAAAAAAAACACTTTTTTTCAAAATTTTTGGACATTTGATTTACATAGCAAAAAAAATACAAATCCCAGTGGTGAATAAATACCACCAAAATAAAGCTTTATCTGTCTCAAATAAATGGTAAAAAATTCATTTGGGTACAGTGTTACATGACCACGCAATTGTCATTCAAAGTGTGATAGCGCTAAAAGCTGAAAATTGCCCTGGTCAGGAAGGGGGTAAAAGTGTCCGATCTGGAAGTGGTTAAGGAGCCTTCACCTTCAATTTGTTCTGTTGTTGGTTCTAACATGGACCAAAACAGCTGGGTCATGCCCAGCCCTTCCCAGTACTTTATCAACTTGGTCCACTACATGCCGAACCCTGGCACTAGGTAGACAGCAAACCATTCAGTTGGGGCTATCTTGGCAACAAATTATTTTATCAGTCCTTCTGATTATAGAATCCCCTATTACCACCAACTGTCTAGGCCTTCCTGCACTACCCTCACCACCCCTACTACATGGGCTGCTCACCCTGGCTGTTAGGAATAGCAATAACATCCAGAGCTGCCACCTCTGAGTTTTCACTCAGTTTGGCTTGTATGTGTGTGTGTTTTACCATGCACATGGACTAATGTGAATTCAGAAGACTAGGTTCACACTAGAGCTGCTGCATAATTATGCATCTTTCGGTGTGTTTTGTAGCATATTTCTACACATTTTTTCTGCATTTTCATGCTTCATGCATTTTTGTTTTCGCAAGTGACTACCAATATCTGTTGTGATAGTTTTGATTCTAGGAGGAAGAGATGGGGTTCAAGCACAAAACTACACCAACAATGTATATATGCTATGGGAAAAAGCGCTGTATAGTACCAAATGAAGCACATGCACCATTTCAAAATTTGCACTGCACCATGTTGCATTGATATGAACAGGCACCATAGAGAATAATCTGATTTCCATTGTTGTGCATTGCAGAAAGATGGCAGGTGCATGACAAATCGCACTAGTGGAAGCTTAAAGTCAGTGGTACAGATATGACCTTTATATGAGATAATATAGCTAGGCTGAGTATGTTTCAATACATTTTTATTAACTTTAGGAAACAGTTATAATTAATAGACCTTTTTTTTGTTTCACATATTATTTTCTTAATGGTACAGAAAGTGAATGGTTTTCAGGTGTGATTCTTGATCATGCCATTGCACACAACAAGTCACATCATTCCCCCAGCTGACAACAGGTTGTAAAAGATAATCTGTTTTTTTTTACATAGTTCATAAGAAATGGTCATTAAACCTGGTTAAAGCCAACAAGCTGGAAAATCTCCCTGTGTGATATTGAGTATCTAGGATAGCCTGAGGCAATCAATTTTGCAAGATGCAGTTTAGCAATGGATTTATAATTTATTATTATTATTTATGCAGGATTTATATAATGCCCACAGTTTGTTCAGCTCTTTGTAAAACAAAGCAAAGCAGTACAGTTGCAGTACAATTTAAGACAAGAAGCTAGGGGGACCATGCTCATAAGAGCTTACAATATAAAGGGAAATTGTACAAAAGGTAGTCGTTGTAGGGGTGAGTTGTTTAAGAAAGTAAGATCCAGTTCTAGCTATAGGCAGAATAGGCGTGCCTGAACAGATGAGTTTCTAGGGAACACCTAAAGATAAACAAAGTAGGAGACAATCATACAGGTTGGGGGGCAGTAGGTCTTGAGAGGAGTGAAGTGGACAGTTTGATATTTTGAGATGAGGCTGGTGATGTAGACGGGGGCAGAGTTATGGATGGCTTTGTAAGTTGTTAATATTTTATTTGTTGGGCGGTCAGAAGCCACTGAAGGGTTTGGAAGAAAAATGCAATGTGCTTTGAGCAGTTGGTAAGTTGGATGAGGCTGGCAGCAATATTTATAGTACACCCAAAAAGGTGATATACTGTGTAGAGGTAGGCCACTGAGTAGGGAGCTACAGTAGTCAAGAAAAGAGATAACAAGAGAGGGAATTAGTAGCTTGGTCACGTAGTTAGTTAAGAAGGAGCATGTTTTGGAAATGTTATGGAGGTGAAAGCAGCAAGATTTGAACAGTGATTGGATGTGCCAACAGGGCTTTTTATGTATTGGGGTGATCAGATTATGTTTTAGAAGGGAAGAGGAAATGCCAGTAGAGAGGGAGGGATTAAAGATGGGAGTATAAGAATTTAGAATAGAGCAAGAAGGTGAGTGAAGTAGTTTTGAGGGAATGGGATCCAAGGGGCAGGAGGTTGGTGTCATAAAAGTTTAGGACATCAGAGAAAACTGCAGCGACAGTGTCAAAAGAGAATAGTGTTGAATGTGGTGGGACAGATGGCATGTTAATTGGGGAAGATAACTGGACAGTGGCAATTTCATTACTTATTGAATCTCTATTATTTTTGGAATGACTGGCAATGCCCTGGGCTGTGAATGAGTTAGTGGGTGTAGGCAATGAGAGTTAAAGGTACAAAAGAGTTGATAAGGCCCAGGTGTGAGGGTATTATTAAGAATCCTATACTAGGTGTTTGGCAGCCTAGAGAGAGGAACTATATTTAATGAGATCAGCTTTTGGAGCTGCTTTGGGCTCCATCCACAATAGCTTAAAAAATGCTGCTCCTAGAGGAGTTTAGCTTTTTGCCTGTAGAAGCAACTAATGTTATCCTCTATGTCCATGCACATTAGATTGTTTAAAGGCATATTTTAAGTTCAGCATTTAGAGGCAGAAAAAAAACCTTTGGTTTTGCTTTTTTGATAACTGTTTTCTGGCAGAAAAAAACACTAAACGTGCCTAAATGCTAGTACAAAAAATGCTCGATATAAGCGTGTTTTTTTTCTGCCAAAGGCACTGGAATTTATTTATTTTTATTATTTTTATTAAGTACATCTTACAAAACCAACATAACATTGTTATATAATTATCAATCATTATTACAATTTTCCAGAAAACAAAGAAATATCTGCACTCTTTTGTATAGTTGCCAACAAGGGCTGCAAGGATAGGATGAACAAAAGGGGTGAGAGTGGACATCCCTGCCTTGTTCCATTATACATTTCAAAAGGTTGCGATAATGAGTCATTGATCTTCACTGCTGTCGAAGGATGGCTATATAAAGATTTGATCCACTGAATCATCTTAAGTCCTAGTCCTATCGCCTCTAAAGTACTAATCATAAATCCCCAATCTACCCTGTCAAACGCTTTTTTCAGCATCTATTGACAGAACTATAACTGGGGATTTCCCTTCTTGCTTTTTTGTAGGAGGAGCAATGATCTCAGGCCATTATCTCTACTTTCTCTTCCTGCTATAAACCCCACTTGATCTAAATGTATCCATTCTGGCATTAGGTCTTTCATCCTACTAGCAATAACTTTTGCCTATAATTTCGTATCTATATTTAATAATGATATTGGTCTATAGCTGGCACATTGGGACAGATCTCATCTTTGTCTTCTTTAGGTATAATTGTTATATATTCCAACGACGACTCTTTCCTTATTTGCATTCCTTCTCCTAATGCATATATATATATACACACACACACACACACATTTTCGGCACTAGTTGTTCTTTGAATTTCCTATAGTATCTCACCGTGTATCCTTCTGTCCCTGAGCTCTTCCCTGCTACTGTACTTCTTAGTGCTACTTGTACTTCTTGTGTAATTGGTCTTTCTAACATTGCCAATGACATTGCCAATCTTTCTTCTTCTTCTAATCTGGGTAGTGCTGCTGTTTCTAAGTATAACTGAATTTTTTTACTCCTATCTCCCTCTATCTCTTTTGGATTCTTTAGAAGTAACCACATATATGGAACTATAATATTTTTCGAATACACTAGGATTTTTTAGTTGAATAAACTATTTCTCCTGTTTTATTTCTAATTTTCTCTATAAAATTTATTGATTTCTTTTTTCTTACCATCTTTGTCAAGTATTTTCCCAGTCTATTCCCCCAATGATATCTTTCTCTTGACACCATATTGAAAGCCCTGTTTGTCTTCTGTTCCACTAGATTACTTAATTCTTCTCGCTTTAGTATTATCTTTTGTTGTACTTCAGATTCTATTATTTTTTTGTGTAATTGTTATAATTCATATAAATCCTTTGTTAGCATTTGTATCTTTTCCAACCGTTTCCATAAGGACTGGGATGGGGTGGTGGGAGGTGTACATAGACAGAGCCTTACCCCAATTAGAGGGATCGACAGTGGGACTATTCCCACAACAGATCCAAGGGCTAGGAATGAGCTATTAGTTTTTAAGGGGAGGAGGTGGGGGGGGTGAGATGGAGGGGGGAAGAGGGTGGGGAAGGAACAGGTGGCAGGGAAGAGAAGAAAGATCTATCTAGTAGTTCCCCAAAGTATCAGATTTATTATACCGAGACCTACCCCAATATGGACTTGAAGAAAAGAGGCTTTAATATAAAGGATGGTGGATAAGAACATAGCTAACTTTATGACCTATAATGTAAAAGGTTTGAATACCCTGATAAAAAGACATAAGATCTTAAGGGAAATTGACCAAAATTCAATTGATGTAGAATTAGGTTACAATCAAGAAACTATGTGGTTTGGTATTACGCTGATTCACCAATAAAGCGAACGAAAGGTATAGCCATTGGGATTGCAAAAAATTGCTGGATGATCATGGCAAATCTCTGTTGTTTCCTTGAGATAAGGTTAAATAACACACTTATTGATAAAGAAGTGAATGTGACATTCACTATACAGTCACAGGGTTAATCACTCCTTGACCACTTGCCTCCTGAGGATTTACCCCCCTTCCTGACCAGGCCATTTTTTGCATTACTGTGCTGCGTTACTTTAACTGACAATTGCGCAGTCATGTCCAAGCTGCACCCAAATGAAATTTATGTCCTTTTTCCCACAGATTGAGCTTTCTTTTGATGGTATTTGATCACCTGCGCATTTTTTATTTTGTGCCCTATAAAGAAAAAAAGTGAACATTTTGAGAAAAAAACTAAATTTTGGACTTTTTGCTATTAAACATGTCCATTAAAAAAAAATTTAAAAATCCAATTTCGTCAATTGAGGCCAAAATGTATTCTGTTACTTGTCTGTGCTAAAAAAAATCCCAATACATGTAAATTAATTGGTTTATGTGAAAGTTTTAGTGTTTACAAATGATAGTATATATATTGGGATTTATTTTATTTTTTATTTTTACTAGTAATGGCCACGATCAGCGACTTATAGCGGGACTGCGGCGAGCATTCTGACACTGGGAGGAACTGACTTGGTGTTACTGACATCCCCAGTGAAACCAATACAGTGGTCAGTACTCATAAAAAGCAAGGACACTGTACTAATGGCACTGGGCAGGAAGGTGTTAACATGAGCCGCAGCCGTGAATGGCGGTGCGGGTAGGGCGCATGCCCCCTACCCAGAAATGTAAAATCACGTATATAAACGTGATTTTGCGCACCCTTACCGCCCTGCAGCAGTATTTCATTCAAATTTGCATACCCTGGCAGAAACAGTGAAATGTTGGCATTATTATTGAAAATATGACGGATCATGACAAAACATTGTCTTTTATTTAAGGATAGTGATCATATAAAGCCATTTATTATCACATAGTTGTTCCTTTTTAAATCATAACGATAACAAAAATCACCCAAAATGCTCTGATCAAAAGTTTACATACCCTGGAATGTTTGGCCTTGGTACAGACACACACTTCTTAAAATGGCAATCAAAGGTTAACTTCCCACACCACTGCATGTACAGCCCTCAATGTTGCCCGGTCAATGGTGTCCCCAGTGCTGAGAAAATACAGGCAGATACCTATCCATCATGTCATACCATTAAGGAGGCATGTGATTGACCCCAAATTAATTCTACAGCAGGCCAATAACCCCAAACAAACAGCCAATGCCATTAAGAAATATCTTCAGTGTAAAGAAGAACAAAGAGTCCTGGAAATGATGGTTTGGCTACTACAAAATCCTGATCTCAGCATTAACGAGCCTGTCTGGAAATACATGAAGAGACAGAAGGATCTGAGGCATCCTACATCCACAGAAGATCTGTGGTTAGTTCTCCAAGATGTTTGGAATAACCTACCTGCCGAGTTCCTTCAAAAATTGTCTACAAGTGTACCTAGAAGAATTGATGATGTTTTGAAAGCAAAGGGTGGTCACGCCAAATATTGATTTGATTTTGATTTCTCTGTTCATTTCCTTTTTTTTCTTTACTCGATTTGTTAATTGATAAAAATAAATATTAACACTTCTATTTTTGAAAGCATTCTCAATTTACAGCATTTATTCACAACTGCCTAAGGCCTCATGCACACTGGACATTTTAGAAATGCCAGGAACGTTAATTGTAGAATGCCATGTTAAAAAACACCATTTTTGTCACTTTTTTAGTGTTTTTGCTTTAGCGTTTTTCAGTGTTTTTTAGCGTTTTTCAGTGTTTGCGTTGTTAGCATTTTTTAGCAAAACTATATTCCCACAAAAGCTTGAGGCTCAAAAAACATAAACGCCAGATAGCCCCGGCTTTTAGCGTTTTGCAGAATTAGAACGTGCTAGAGTTAGAGCATTTTTTTGCACAGTAATGTATGTTTGCTACATATGATTTAAAAACAATATTTGTTTCACACAGATGTACTTTTTGATCATTTTCTGAAACATTTACATATTTATCTATTATGAATGTTGAAAGAGTAGCCATCCAAAAAAAGCTGTATTCTTATTTCTGATGTCCAGTATGTTCTAAAATGTATTTATTGTTTATTAAATCCAAGACTGTAATTCCTCCTACCTGAGAGTTGTTGATGCTCTTAATTTCTATGACTCCTTTGTATCTCATGTTAAAGGAATATCCCTCTATTACAATAAACTTGGCAATAAAAGGTAAAAAGAACTTGGTAAAGAGTTTTCAAATCAGACACGGATGTTAGCTATCAGATCTATATATAAGACAGCCCAATTCACCAATCACTGGGAGCTCCTGCAAAAACTTCTGCATAGGTGGTACCTGACACCAAACTCTCTAATTAATCCTCTAGCTACTCCTTATTGATGGAGATCATGTGGCTCCATTGACTCTGTTGACTTTCTGTGCCAAATTTGTGGGTATTGCAAGTATCTACAAACATTTTGGAAGCAATTATTTAGGCTGCTCTCTGATGTCATAAACAAACCCTTCAAACCCTAGAATTAGATATGCTCCATCTCAATATAACTGCATTTTTTACACCTTCTAGAACAATCATTTTACATTTTTTACTCACAGCTAAATCTCATATAACAAGTAACTGGAATGTATCTGCCCTTCTCATTAGAGAAGTTAATTTGCTATGTTCATTCAAACTTATATTTGCATGCAAAAACACTCCTACACAAACTTCTACCATTTATGGCAACAATCACCCTCTTTGTAGAACTAAATTTGAAGAGTCATTCTTGCATACGACAGATTGGCTACATCAGTAAAAGGTAGAGAATGAGTATAAGGACTACATTTTCAGAATAAATGCTAGTTCTTCTGGCTTGCATGGTATTTTGTTTATGGCTTCAATTTTATTTTAAAATAAACCAGTTTATGAAACTCATTTATGATTGCTGAAGCATTACTAAAGTACTGCAAGCTCCATTGTGTAACCAACCAGTATTCAATTTACTGAGGTTGGATAAATGAAAGATGTAATCTGATTGGCTGTTAAAGGTTACTGCATATTGTCCAATATACTTTCCATGTTTAAAATATCAGCAGAATGTCAGTTAGTGCACAGTTTTTAATGAAAACCAAGACTATGCTTGTTATAACCTTAGCTTTTGCCAATAGAGGCACTTTTAATATGGCAATTTACCAAGGAATTCACTATTGAACACAATGTCCCTCAGGACTAGGGCAACATTTAAGTCTAATATGCATATAATTATGATCTTATTGATATCTGGCACAGTGTTTCTTGGCTGGAACTTTTCACAAAAAAAGACTTTACAACGCTCTGTTGCCAAGTACAGTAATGTTGGAGCAATTAGTAAACATTTTAGAGAGAAGCTATTACTGAAAGAGAACACCGGGGATCAATACTCTGAAAACTACAGAGTTTAAATGAGGATGAACCTTGTTTGAGCCAATATTGCTCATACATCTAAAACTGCTGAATAGAACCTAAGACTGCATATCCCACATGGTAATAGTGTCTAATAATGTCTATTTAAAGTAAAACCAAAGACAAAACATTTTTTTCATATTGGATAAAGGGTGAATCTCCCTGACAGGAACAGAGACAACAAAAAAAAATAGACAGATGTTCTAATCCCTCTCCATTCTATGCAATACTAGAAAAAATACCTTTAGTTATACTTTAATATCACAAGTAGTGGCACTGATAGAAAAATGCTCATAACAGGAATAAAAACTATCATCACACAGTGAGGTTAGCCTAAAGCAGCTCATATGTGCAGCAAATTTCTTTCCTGAAACCATGGGTCCTCTTCTGGTGGAGTCTATCCCTTGCTATCAGCTCTCCAGGTAGATTCCCCAGTGTGGGAATCTACCTGGAGAGCTGTGACCCCTACTGACCATTATTAGGTGATTCTAAAGCTAACTTCCCTACAGATTCTTGTTCCTTTATGTACTATCTCTTTTTTCCACATGCTTTCCTAAACTTGATATAAAAAACGCAGAGTGTTTTTCACTACCTCAATCAACTTCCCTGTTAGAAATAATTTCTTTTTATATGACCATACTATATCCATTTCTTTGAGTTCATTGGAATTGATTATACTCTCATTAAAATCTCACTTTCAGGCAGTACTATCTTCTGTCATCTCCAACATCATAACATTTTGTGCATCCATTTTTATCAACTGTATTATACTACTAATATGCTAGAACATGTCTTCATTCATTCTTTCATGGTTTAAACTTTAGAAGTCTACCAATGAACTGGCTGGCCTGGCACCACACCTAATTTTGCTGAATCCTGATGCCTGACCCACCAACTTCTGTTCTAGCTTCTCTAATGCTTCTCTTCTCTGTCAGTCCCTCCACTGGCTGCCATTGACACACAGAATTCAGTTCAAACTTCTGGCTCTGCAAGGCTTTCTCCAGTCTAGCTCTTCCATACTCTTTTGCCAATTTTCAGATACTATACCAAGAATAATCTCCACTCTCTATTTTCATAATTTCATTACAGTCTTGCCTCCAAGTCTTCTCGGAAGCCTTTCTACTTCCCTTGAACTCCCTTCCACATGTCACTCAGCACTCTGTGATCCTTTAAACCTCTTAAAACTCATATCTTCAGACAAGTGAGCTAAGTCTCTTCATTGGAGAGCTCTGTTTCCTCCTCTGCTATCTTACAAGAGTTTATAACTGTACTTGATTATGCTTCTGATGACCCACACTCTGAGGATTGGCATCAGCAGCCTCCTAACACATAGAAAAAGTGTGAGAGTTTCTGTGCTCACAAAAAAGACAGCATTACAGGTGCAGCATTATTGTATTATCATGCTATTCACCTAATGTAGTCAACTCCCTTTTAGGCCTGCCACTCTAAAGGTACTCCCTTGCATATATCAGTATTATGTAACAGAAAATTAACAGTTACAAGCCAGTACCAACAGAGGTGTTCTAGCATAAATGTCTCATATATTATGTAAACTGGCAGCTGAGTAGTTCTCAAATGGTTAATTGGCAAAATCTTCTTACCATCTGCCCTTAAAATTAAATAGCCACATAAGGTCTTTAGCGAAGGCCAAATCCAAAGGAATTAAGACTTGCTCTTATAATACGAAGGAAAATAGATCACTTCTTCAGGAAAGGCATGTCAGTAGCCAGAGAAGATTGTTACCTACCCTGGTGGTGATGGCTTGTCCTTCCTTCACCTTAACAGCAAGTCCCAAGTCAGAAAGACGGCAGTTGCCATTGTCATCTAGAAGAACATTTTCTGGCTTCATATCCCGGTAAAGGATTTTAAGAGAGTGAAGATGCAGGATGCCACAGCAAATCTGTGCTGAATAAAACATCACCCTCTTAGTCTCTAGTCCTTTTTCTCCTACATTGTAGATATGAAATTTGAGGTCTCCACCATTCATAATGGTCATCACTAGGCACAAGTGAGTTTTAGACTCATATGCATAGGCCAAAGAGACAATGAAGGGGCTGTGAACCTTCTCAAGGATCTCCTTCTCCAGCAAGGCCATTTTCTCCCCATTTTTCTTCTTGAGACGTTTCTTGTCCAGTTTTTTACAAGCATACATCTGACCTGTGTTCTTCACTTGTATAGCACACACCTGCAAACACACAAGAACAATGTTTGAAGGACTTCAAATATACAGAATTCTGCCATATCTATCTATCTATCTATCTATCTATCTATCTATCTATCTATCTATCATACCAGCCTTCCTCCAGCAGGGTTAGGATACTTCTAACTTACCACCAATGTAAAGGGGTGATTTTCCAGTAACCATAAATGAAAAAGGGGATTTCTCCATCAACCATCTATGACCATCACAGTCATTTTCCATATCACCTACATAATTTTAGGATAAATACTAGGTACAGCTCTTGTTCTTAGCCAGGCTACTTGCAATCAGATCTCCAGTATTGCCAAAGCATAACTCACAACCCAGAACACATAAATAATATTTGCAGTGTTAGTGGCCACCTACCTGTTTCTATGTTATATGCAGTTGTAAATTTGACTCTCATCCAGTGTGACTTCTATGGTACTTACCTGGCAACATATGAGGCCCAACACCAATAGGGGTGTTTATAATAAGTGGCAAAACTACCACTGAGCACTAAGTTTCACCAAACTGAACATGACCTACATTTTGGTAATCATTATTAAGTGTGAGGCCAACAGAAGGCTACTTATGCTCAGGAATGGCATGCACAGGCTATCAATAATACAAACCGTGATAGGAATTGAAACAGATTCTTTGGAGTTCCTTTGGATAAAAAGAGTTTGGACTGGAAACCCATTAGGACACCACCTTTTACAGCATTGTTAAGTTTTGATCCTTGCCATATTTTTCCTCTGTCTGTCCCACATGCATCAGTCATCTGCCTTGCCAACAAAACTAATCCACCCACATCCAGCACCTACTAAGTTCCTAATTTGCCAGCACTGTCTCGCATGCACACTCTGGTAGTGAGAGCCCTTTCTTAATTTTTCTTTCTATTATGAAAAGTCTAATCTGACCCTCTTATCCGTTGGGTCCACTTGCCACATCAAAGGATTCACAGTCATACCTACATTGGTACCTACAGGGTGTTCACCACACAGAATGATATGTTTTCATACCATATGGAGATACTGCAATGGCCAGATTTCACAGCAAAAGTGTTTTGTGCTCTAAATGTGAACTTTTGCATTTATATACATACGTTTTGAAGCCAGTATTGTTATGTAGGCAATCATATAATTTTTTTTATATTGTACTAAACAGAGACAAGGAAGATAAAAGAAGATAAAGCACTATGTGGGAATTCTTCTTTTACATGGTCTAAACTGGAGGAGCAAAAGGGGAGAAGAAGAGATAGGAGATTGACCCCCCTAGGACGAGGGGGATATCCGTATCCATCCACCTAGCCCTTACAGCTCAGAAGAATCTGGGAGGCCACCGAGTGACGAATCACACTTCTCTGTCTAGCAATCTAATGGACGTGTCTGGGTTTGGCAGTTGCCAGGAGAACAGTACTTGCCTGACTGCACTGTGCCAAGTGTAAGTTTGGTGGAGAGGGGATTATGGTGTCGGGTTGTTTTTCAGGGGTTGGGCTTGGCCCCTTAGTTCCAGTGAAGGGAACTCTTAAGGCGTCAGCATATCAAGTCATTTTGGACAATTCCACGCTCCCAACTTTGGTGAAACTGTTTGGGGATGGCCTCTTTCTGTTCCAACATGACTGTGCACCAGGACACAAAGATGAGCAAGTTTGGGGTGGAGGAGCTTGATTGGCCTGCACAGTGTCCTGACCTCAACCCGAAAGAACACCTTTGGAATGAATAAGAGCAGAGACTGAAAGCCAGGACTTCTTGTCCGCTATCAGTGCCTGATATCACAACTTGGCTTCTTGGAGAATGGTCAAACATTCCCATAGACACACTCCTAAACCTTGTGGACAGCTTTTACAGAAGAGTTAAAGCTGTTATAGCGTGGGCCAATTCAATTTTGAACCCTATGAACTAAGACTGGGATGCTATTAATGTTCATGTGCGTGTAAAGGCAGGCATCCCAATACTTTTGGCAAAATAGTGTATATAAGCACTTTATGGACAGGAGTGACATCTGTGCCCAGCATATTATGTATTTTTGGAGGTCAAGGTGCATCTCTAGGAGTACAAAGCACATGCACATATACAGTTGTGACCAAAATTATTCAACCCCCACTGAAATTGAGTGTTTTGGCCAGTTTGACATTGCTTTTGATCATTCAGTCATCTTGCTTACATTTACATTAAAGAGGCACTTGTAGGTCAGACAAATATAACATAACAGTTATAATGAAATAACCACAAATGTCTTTTCTGTGCTCACAGCATTATCAGTTTTATTCAACCCCCAAGTGACATTCAATCTTAGTACTTAGTACAGCATCCTTTTACAGTTATAACAGCTTTTAAACGTGAAGCATAGCTTGACACAAGTGTCTTGCAGCGATCTACGGGTATCTTCGCCCATTCTTCATGGGCAAAGGCCTCCAGTTCAGTCACATTCTTAGGCTTGCGCACTGCAACTGCTTTCTTTAAGTCCCACCAGAGGTTCTCAATCGGATTTAAGTCTGGTGACTGCGATGGCCACTCCAAAATGTTCCAGCCTTTCCTCTGCAACCATGCTCTAGTGGACTTGGAGGTATGCTTGGGATCATTGTCCTGTTGAAAGGTCCAACGTCTCCCAAGCCTCAGGTGTGTGACGGACTGCATCACGTTTCCATCCAATATCTCCTGGTACTGAAGAGAATTCATGGTACCTTGCACACGCTGAAGCTTCCCTGTACCTGCAGAAGCAAAACAGCCCCAAAGCATGATTGACCCTCCACCATGCTTCACAGTAGGCAAGGTGTTCTTTTCATCATAGGCCTTGTTCTTCCTCCTCCAAACATAGCGTTGATCCATGGGCCCAAACAGTTCTAATTTTGTTTCATCAGTCCACAGAACACTATCCCACAACTTTTGTGGTTTGTCCACATGGCTTTTGGCATACTGCAGTCGACTCTTCTTATTCTTTGGAGACAGCAAGGGGGTACGCCTGGGAGTTCTGGCACGGAGGCCTTCATTACGCAGTGTGCGTCTTATTGTCTGGGCTGAAACTTCTGTACCCACATCTGACAAATCTTTTCTCAGTTCCTCAGCAGTCACACGGGGACTTCTCTCCACTCTACGCTTCAGGTAGCGCACAGCAGTCGAAGTCAGCATCTTCTTTCTGCCACGACCAGGTAGCGTTTCAACAGTGCCCTTTGCCTTGAATTTGCGAATGATGCTTCCTAAGGTGTCTCTTGGTATGTTTAACATCTTTGCAATCTTCTTATAGCCATTGCCCTTCCTGTGAAGAGAAATCACCTCTTCTCTTGTCTTCCTGGACCATTCTCTTGCCTTCACCATGTTTGTAACCACACCAGTAAATGTCTAGAAGGAGCTGAGTATCACAGTCATTTTAAAGCTGCCTAATTGGTGCTTATTATGCTTGATTGCTGCTCGGTGACATCCACAGGTGTTTTCAATACCTGATGGAAAGCACCTGTATGAACCTCTGTTCTTCAGAGTGGTAGTCTTTAAGGGGTTGAATAATTGTGGCAATGAAGAAACCACATAAGAACCATTTACTACTGTATTACATAAACAATTGATGTCATTTTAGTTGCATTTGGGTAGTTACAACGTCCTTGTAGGATTTGATTCTGAATACAATTCCAAATGTACACTATAGTCCCTAAACCCCTTTACAGCATTGGGGGTTGAATAATTTTGGTCACAACTGTACCTCTACTCTCTAAAATAAAGTGAATGGTTCATTTACTCTCTTGGCCTCCAAAACTCTGCTCTCTCCTGGTTCTCCTCCTACCTATTGCAGCACTCCTTCAGCTTTACCTATAACTCTGTCTCCTCCTCTCCACTTCCTCTTTCTGTAGGGGTCCCTCAAGGTTCTCTCTTTGTACCCCTTTTCCTTTTTCATCTACACCTCCTCCCTTGGTCACTTAATCAACTCCCATGGCTTTAAGTACCACCTCTATGCTGATGACAAACAAATCTATCTTTCTGCTCCTCACCTCATCCCTTCAGTCTCCTCTCGCATTACTAAACTACTAAGTGACATATCGGCATGGATGTCACTCCACTTCCTCAAACTAAATCTTTTCAAAACAGAGCTCATACTATTCCCTCCAGCCCGTGCCCCCTCCCCTAACTTCTCCATCAAGATCAATAACACAACCATCAGTTCCTTCCCTCATGCCAGGGTACTAGGTGTAATCCTAGACTCCCATCTGTCCTTTCAGCCCCAAATTCAATCACTGTCCAAATCTTGTAGACTTCACCTCCGCAACATCTCCAAGATACACCCATTCCTAACCTCGGAAACCACCGAGCAACTTATTCACTCCCTTGTTATCTCTCGCCTTGACTATTGTAACTCCCTCCTAATTGGCCTACCTCATCGCAGGCTAAACCCTCTTCTGTCTATCATGAATGCTCCTGCCAGACTCATGCACCTTACTAACCATTCCATATCTGCCATCCCTCTCTGCCAATCCCTCCACTGGCTTCCCACTGCCCAACGAATAAAATTCAAAACATTAACAATAACATATAAAGCCATTTATAACTCTGCCCCAAATTACATCACCAATCTTGTCTCCAAATATCACCCAAACTGTCCTCTCCGGTCCTCCAACGACCTCCTACTCTGTAGCTCCCTTGTCTCCTCCTCCCATGCTTATCTCCAGGACTTCTCCAGAGCCTCGCCCATCCTCTGGAACTGTCTACCACAATCTATCTGACTATTGCCTACTCTGCCCACTTTTAGACAATCTTTGAAATCCTATCTCTTCAGGGAAGTCTATCCCACCTTCAGCTAATAACAGAATCTTCTATTCCTCCTATCAGTTCATTCCCCACAGTTATTACCTTTTGTACCACCAGCCCTTCCCTCTTAAATTGTATGCTCCAAGGAGCAGGGCTCTCCTAACCCTCTTGTATTGAACTGTATTGTTGTTGTATTGTCTCCCTTTATATTGTAAAGCACTGAGCAAACTGTTAGAGCTATATAAATCCTATAAAATAATAATAATATACTCTGAAAGGTGTGGATATATATAGAGGGATGCATGTCAAACCTATTATGCCTCAATAGTGCTGGGGCAGCACACAAGCCTGAGATAGAGTTTAGGGACATAGGGAAGGAAGTGTTTCTCTGTTCTCTATAATATTGAGAATGTTTCCAGTAAAGCTTTCAAGGTTTGCCTTCTGCCTTCTTGTCTGAAGTTATTAAAGGAGTGTAATGCAAGTAACTGACACCATACCTAGTCTCCAGCTCTGGGTCAACAGCACATTGGAGTACGAAGACAGCAATCTATTACCAGGGGTAACGGAAGCCAACAGACAGTCAAGCAGCCTGTTGTTAAGCGTGTGCCTATGTTGAACAGGACAGCCTCTTGCAGCAAGGGAGATGTTGTCGCCACTCTCTCCGTGAGCGGTCCTTCTCCCATAACAACAGGAAAAGACCAGCACCGCTGAGGTTCCCATCCCAGGTAGAGGTACTGAATGTCAAGAGTTAAGCCACTGCATGCATGGAGTCTGTGCTAGGTGCATTACGGGGCTTCATTCCATTACTGGCAGTGAGATAGCAGAGATACGCTGGACAGGTGGAGAGGGCATCGTCTCTGTGTATCCCTCCTAAATGTAACAAGTGAAGTAATGGTGTATATTAACATCAAGAGAGTCTACTAGAGTTCAATCATCTGATTAAGTAAAGGTACCCCATGTGTGAGGCTAGTGACCCTGTTCAAGGTGTCTAGTGTAGCCCAGAAGAACCCACCCCAGCATAGGCCTTCCATGTGACCCACACTTGTTGCCCAATGAGGAGTGGAACATGGAGGGTGTATCACCCACCTGCCCTACATATACTTGTATTAAAATGTATTCTCTTCTCTTTGTAATGCTTTCATTGTGTGATATCCCTGGTGCTCCTTCTAGTCCCTCTGCTTTCCTAATAAAAATGACCAGAACAGGCAGTTGAGCACAGTGTGGTCAGTTTTTTTTAGCCTGCTCTCCTCCAAGGAACAGACTTCTGTTGACACCCCCCCTCCCTGCACAGCCATTCATTGGGAACCTCAGTGTGCTGCTGTTTCCCCTCCCCTAGCTCATTATGCAGCTGAGAACAGAGGGTATGTGACAGTGTAATTTGACGTTTGTGGGTTCTAATGAAAAAGTTGACCTTGGGTCCCCCCACTACCACCTGCCACTTCCACCATGCCCCAAGATTCTTCAAGTGGCTAAAAAGTTATTTCAGATCTTTATCTAAATAATGAGAGGATAATTCAAAAGATGTTGGAGAAACTGTCCACATTTTGACATATTTTTCCAATTCTTTTTAATACCCTGGATCAGGGATGGGCGATCTTTGAGAGGTGGAGATCTACCTGAACAACATGAAAGAGACCAAAGATCACTGGGCTTTTGGTGCTTTTTGTTTTTAAAAGAAATAATTAGCAAGGCCTATCTAAATAGTAAGGAAAACTTAGTAAAACATAATGAAACAAATGTCACAGCAAAAAATATAAACTTTGCATACCTTAAAAATGGACAGTGTCAGTCAGTAGAGCAGTGGACAGTGTCAGAAAAGCAGTGGATGTGTCAGTAGGGCAGTGGTTGTCATCAGTAGGGCAGTGGACAGTGTCAGTAAAGCAGAGTTTGGTGTCAGTAGGGCAGAGGACAGTGTCAGTAGAGCAGTGATGGTCTCAGTAGGGCAGTAGTAGATGGTGTCAGTAGAGCATTGGATGGTGTCAGTAGTTTTCTATTTTTGTTATTTTATATTTTAATTATTTTTACAATTTTATTTATTTTTTTACAGTTTTATTTTATATATTTTTTTTTTATCAGCCCTGTTGGGGGGTTTTGTTGAAATATGAGGGGTCGAAACTGACCCCTGACATCTCACCATTGAGACAGAGAAACGAGATTGAGGATACAGCCCTCAATCTCCATATCTGAAGCCTCAGCAGCACAGAATGAATGGACAGGAATAGCTCTGTAGAGAGCTTCCCGCTCATTCACAAACTGAAGCATACAATTTACTATGCTTACAGTTATGAATTAACAGAGTCAGTGATTGGTACCAATCACTGACTCTTTCCATTCAGAAAAGGAAGGGCCTGACAGCATCCCCCACAGCAGCTGGCGAGAGGGTAGGGGTGGGGGACAGGGGAGCAGGAGGGGCAGCGCGGTGGCATATACAGGAACTGATCGGCTGTATTTTCCTCCTGCAGCCACTGAATGCCAGTGGGAAGGAGAAGAGAAAAAGCAGGATTTCAGCAGCTGCAGGAGGAAAATACAGCTGATCGGTTACTGTATGACAGCGAGGCCGCATTGGTGGGGTCGCCGTTGGGATCTCTGATGCTTACGGCAGTGTTGGGGTCCCTTCATATCACACAGGGATCCCTCTGCTGCCTGCACACTACAAGCCCCAGCATGTCCAAGACTCAACCCTCCCCCATGCTGGCTCCTTTCACTCCCCTATACATGGGATGTTCCCAGTACAGAAGGAGTCCAGGGAAGTCTCAGTCCCACCCAATGTGTAGAAGTTCCCTAGCCCTTTCAGTGTCTTGGACTGTATAATGTTTTCAAGTCCTTCCACATTCCCCTCCTCCCCCAAGCTCCTCTCTCACCACTTGAACTTGATGAACTTGCATGCAGGATCTCTGGCACCCGAACCAGCCCCAGGTAGAAACCATGTACACCTAGCCGAGCCCCACCATGACTGATAACAGGTCTGGGGGGCAATAAGAGAAGAGGGAAGTGAGTCACCAGCAGAGACTGAGAGGCAAAGGTGAGGAGACAACGAACCGGCCCCAGGTAGAAACCATGTACGCCTAGCCGAGCCCCACCATGACTGATAACAGGTCAGGGGGGCAATAAGGGAAGAGGGAAGTGAGTCACCAGCAGAGACTGAGAGGCAAAGGTGAGGAGACAATGAACCGGCCCCAGGTAGAAACCATGTACGCCTAGCCGAGCCCCACCATGACTGATAACAGGTCAGGGGGGCAATAAGGGAAGAGGGAAGTGAGTCACCAGCAGAGACTGAGAGGCAAAGGTGAGGAGACAACGAACCGGCCCCAGGTAGAAACCATGTACACCTAGCCGAGCCCCACCATGATTGATAACAGGTCAGGGGGGCAATAAGGGAAGAGGGAAGTGAGTCACCAGCAGAGACTGAGAGGCAAAGGTGAAGAGACAACGAACTGGCCCCAGGTAGAAACCATGTACACCTAGCCGAGCCCCACCATGACTGATAACAGGTCAGGGGGGCAATAAGGGAAGAGGGAAGTGAGTCACCAGCAGAGACTGAGAGGCAAAGGTGAGGAGACAACGAACCGGCCCCAGGTAGAAACCATGTACGCCTATCCGAGCCCCACCATGATTGATAACAGGTCAGGGGGGCAACAAGAGAAGAGGGAAGTGAGTCACCAGCAGAGACTGAGAGGCAAAGGTGAAGATACAACAAACCGGCCCCAGGTAGAAACCATGTACGCCTAGCCGAGCCCCACCATGACTGATAACAGGTCAGGGGGGCAACAAGAGAAGAGGGAAGTGAGTCACCAGCAGAGACTGAGAGGCAAAGGTGAGGAGACAACGAACCGGAACCAGGTAGAAACCATGTATGCCTATCCGAGCCCCACCATGACTGATAACAGGTCAGGGGGGCAATAAGAGAAGAGGGAAGTGAGTCACCAGCAGAGACTGAGAGGCAGAGCTGAGGAGACAAGAGAGGAGGTGGCGGGACCAGTTCACAGAGCAGCAAGGACAGGGAGGACACAGAGCTTGCAGCCAGTGGGGGAGAAGTCAAGGATTAGACAGTCCATGTATGAGGAAGGAGGAAAGTTCCCTTGTCACCGTTCTTTTACTCATCCTTCCCCTCAGCACCTGACCCGCTTCCTCCATTCAGCAGCCCTGTCCTGCAAGGCACCTGTGCATAGGCACAGACATGCAAATTTACAGGAGGCACAGAGAAGGTGATCAGGGTGGCGGGGAAGGGGCAGTTGGGGTGCAAGTAGAGGAACTGATCCCTTGTATTCTGCAGCTAAAGGCAGTGGGAGGAAGAGGGGGAGATACTGGTTTATGCTCGCTGCATACGGGGGATCATTTCCGCTACTTGTCCCCTGCCACAAATGTAATGTGACAGGGAGGCTGCACAGCCCCCCCCTACCCCTGGAGCAGGGGCCAGGTCGCAATTGCGATCTCTGCGACCCCTGACGATACACCACTGGTATGTGATCACTTCTAAAAAAAAGGAGAAAAAGGGTATTTATAAGTTTTTTATACATACATAAATGTTTTGCCTTTCATTTCCATTTTAAACTGAATAAGTAGTTTTACAAGGTGAGGGTTCACATATACATGAACCTTTCTCAAACTATGTTTTACTTAACAAAGTCTTAAGAAATTAACTGGCTGCAGAGAAAGCCAGGAGACTTGTATTTCCAGAAGGTCAGCAATGGTAGCCTTCATTTTTCTGTCAGTACAGGTTTTCTTTCAAATTAAAGTAGAACTATAGAAAAAACTTTTTTTTCTCATTTTGGATAGAGTAAGGGAGAATTATAACCCCTGTCAGTTTGTTTTTGCCATCTGTGTCCCATTGGGAAGCACAACCTTCACTTCCTGTCCCATAGCCAAAACAGGAAGTGAGAGAAACTCCTTGCAAATTAAGGGAATTTCTTACCAGAACCAGTGTCCCCATTGGGAAATGTCCCCTCTATTACTTTTCTGAGGACAACCCAAAATGTGGGGTTACTTTAACATATCACTGGATGCAATTGGAAAAAAACAATCAAAGCAGAAGTGACCTTTCAGCACACAGCCTGAATAGCAAAGTCTGTCAGCCTGCTGTAAAGAAGGCCCCTTGCTCTCTGTATGGAGCTAGTAGAGGTCAAACTGTAATCAGCAACTCTCATACGCCCTGATAATTGAAGAGCTCTAGCACTAAATGAGCCAGGGTGTGTAAAATGTCTGCAAGAAGGCCACCACTTTCACAAAAAGGAAAAGGGTCCTTCTCTACAGCATGCTGGCAGTGGACAGGCTTTTCTACTTAAACTGTGTCTGCTTTCTAAGGATCACAAACTGTAACACTTTGAACCTCTTTTTTCTTATGCACATTGGATGTGGTTAGTTGATTTAAACTTGAAGTGATACTAAACCCAGGACCCTGCCTTCACTATATCTGGTCTCCCACAGTACACAGAACATGGAAATGTAACTATTTTAGTAAATGTAAACTGCTAAATACCTTTTCTTATCAGCAGTTAGAGCAGTCTTGTGACTTCAGCTGAGCACTGGTTAAAGCTTGTAGGAGGAGTTTTATTTCTGCTCTAGAAGGATGTGAAACCTCTAACCCTCTGTCTGGACAGTGCTGATCACATGCACTCTCCCAAGATAAAAAAAAACCTCTCTAGCAATACACACCAAACTGAACATGTGCATGTGACTACGGATTCAGTCTGTATCAGGTGGTCATTTCAATAAGAGGAGGGGCAGAGAAGAAAGGATCAAACAGCCTTTTTACACAATGCAGAGGATTAACCCCTCAGGTTCCACAGTGAGTAGAACAAGCATGCCTTACTGCATATACAGGCTGATTTTACTGCTGCTGGTTTGGTAACACTGTAAAGTTAACTTGAACTTTAGGATCACAACTGGTGCTAACAATCTACTCCTTCATATTATAAAATCAAAATATGTCCTATTACTTATTTTACTATTGATACCAAGCTGCAAAATCAATTTTAAAAATTCTTCAGCCCTTCTAAAGAAATATAAATGAATAAACCTTTTCGGGGAAACAATTTTCCATGAAAAAAAAATACTCTGTTTTTTCCTATATGGGAAATAAATATTACTTAAACTTAACTTCTATACTATACAGATCTGTAATATCGTATGGTATATTTATTTAGAATCCTGAAAGAACGGCTGCAGAAGCCTAGTATTAAAACTAACAAACCAATAGATCACACTCTCATTTCAGTATAAAATTTACATATATACTCCATGTATACAGATAGCTACTACCTAAAGAAGCTAAAACCATCTAAACCAGAGCTAAATATCTTTTCAAAGGTTCTAACATTTTACAATTTTTATATATGCAGTTCTATTTGTAAGACAACTGACAAGCTGTTGGATAGAGGCTGACCCAGTCCTCTAGATGCCATGGTTTTATCTCTAATCTTTATTAGTAAAGCTTTTTCTTTATATGTTCATACTGAAAAATACACTGGACTACTCAG
This sequence comes from Staurois parvus, assembly GCF_062004578.1. NCBI lineage: Eukaryota > Metazoa > Chordata > Amphibia > Anura > Ranidae > Staurois > Staurois parvus. Next base: position 1,653,671 of record NW_028318108.1, on the reverse strand, counting down.
TATCTATCATAGATTATATGAACAACTGTTTGATTTTTCTGATCTCATTGCAGAAAAGATTTTGGAGGTCTGCAGTAACTTTTCGATCTTGGTCCAATCATCCACCTACTGTTAGATGTTTCTAACCAGGCTTTCTCAGTGGAACCCTGCGGTTCCTCCAGAGGTTGCTAGGGGTTCCTTGAGCAATGAGCAATTTCTGCCTCTCAGATAAATTCCCACTGACACCATTGATCTTTTTAGCTGTCTGTAAGGGGGTAATTCTTCCAAATGACCACAAATGTAAGGAACATTCTGCCCACTGACCATCATACTAATGTATAATAAGTTGTAGATATAGGCATTTTTAGCAGGGGTTCCCTGAGACTGGAAAGTTATTTCAAGGGTTCCTCCATGTTGGAAATGTTGAGAAAGCTATTCTATATGTCCCTATGAAATTATTTCACTCACACCTCTCTGCTTTTCCAAGAATTGCTAAATATGTGATAAATACCAGCTGATCTGTCGTGCAACTTCAAATATATTAATTGATTGAAAAATCAAATTGTATTACTTTGCCAATTCTAATTAGATAAATTGCAGAATGGACAGTTTCTTGTGTTACAAAAATAGAAGGGGTCAAAGTGACCAAGGGCAGCAGAAACTTGGCTCTGATAATATTTGCAGCTTCCAGGAAAATGATTCTTCAAAACCCAATTTCAGTCAACCCTTGCATGAAATAGTTTGGAGATGCATAAAAAGCACAGCCCTAAAACGTTCCTTGCAACTTAGAAACATTTCATGAATACACTTATCCACAAAAAACAGAATGTGGCACCTTGAAATACTTATTGGTAGACAATGGCTAGGAATACTGTTTTGCTGAGACAGGTTTTGTTCATTATGAGAAAATATATTGAAACCGAAGACCAGCCTGCTGCTGCTTCAGCACACATCTTTGGGATGACTGTGGCTTTCATCTGACTTGCTGGTGTAAACACAAATTCTTGAAGGTCATTACATTCAAAATACAATGTTAAAACCCTTATTTTGTGCATTATTCTTACTAGTACCCCTCTATGGGTACATGTTCATTTACTTGTCTCTTTAGGTTGTTATGAAGCCCCAATTTATACGATATTATCATATTTATTGCTGAATCAAACAAAAAATGTTTAAAGGATTATAATATAACATTTTTAATGTGTAATCTGTAAATGGAAAAATATTATATTCCATGGTAAGCCCTGTCAGAAAAGCAGCTACTTGTGCAGGCTGAATACATTGATAACCCCACTGTGAAAGACTTACAACCAGAAATATACTGAGCCATACAGCATCATAACTTGGCCTTTGGCATTTTGCTTCAACCCTCCCGATCCACTTAACCAGTAATCTCCCATTTATCTGTCTCCTCTGTGGGCCCAGGACCACTGCAAAGGAATTCAGAATGGAGAATGCCATGTGCAGATCTTCTGTAGGCTACATGAGCTCTGAGTTCTTTTGGGTTCAAAGCTGTCAGAATCCTTGCAGCAGCAGCTGTGAAGTAAGCAGCTGATCAGGGACTATGTGTGCCATTAGGTTAGGCACACATAGTCCCTGATTAGCTGCTTATTGTACTCCATAATTGTTGTACAGCACGTAATGCTGTGGCAGCTTTCAAGCCCTGCTGTGTGTCTGTCTGAACAAAGAAAAAAAATATTAAAAAATAAATAAATAAATAATTAAAAAAATAAAATAAAAATTATATATATATATATATATATATATATATATATATATATATACATACTTGTATAGCACCGTCAATTTATGCAGCACTTTACATATATATATTGTACAGTCACATCAGTCCCTGTCCTCAAGGAGCGTACAGTCTAAGGTCCCTAACTCACATTCTTGCTAGGGCCAGTTTAGACAGGACCCAATTAACCTACCAGCATGTCCTTGAAGTGTGGGAGGAAACCCATGCAGACACGGGGAGAACATGCATACTCAAGGCAGGTGGCACCGTGGTTGGGATTCGAACCAGCAACCCTAGTACTGTCAAGCTGAAGTGCTAACCATTTAGCAACTGTGCTGCCCATATACAGTGCTCAACATAAATGTGTACACCCCAACAGATTTGTCAGAAAACCTTTACCTTACTTTCAGAATCAACATTTTCTATGGGACTCTATACTACAAAATACTCCCACAAATGTGGGCCATTGATTGCAAACAAGACTTGTGAATTTGCACACACAAAAAAGTATTTTTCCTAACAAATTCATTCAAGACCATGTTGCAAAAATGAGTACACCGCAATGAAAGTCTTAGGAGAAAAGATAAATTTTAGACATCAAAATTAACAAGAATGCAACTACAGGTGAGTCTAATTATTCATTAAACAGGTGTCCAGCAAACAGTTGTTTATAAAAGGGCATGTCTTAACATAGAAAACCCCTTCCATTTCACGCTGTCAGCAATGGCACCACGTCGAAGAGAAATGTCACAAGGCCTGAGAAAGAAAATAATTTCTTTACACAAGAAAGGTGAAGGCTAGAAGATCAGCAAAGCTTTACTTATCAGTCAGAATATTATAGCAAAAGTGATATAAAAATTTAACAGATGGATGGAACTGCAACCATCTCACATAGTTGTCCAGGCCATCCACAGAAGTTAACACCTCCACGGGAGCATCTTCTGATGAGAAGGGTCGAAGAAAATCGCCATGCAAGTTCAATACAATTGGCTAAAGAGTTAGACTGGGGTGATTGTTTCCCGTAACACAGAACGGCATACACTGCAGAAGAATGGCATGCATGGGTGTCGTCTACAAAGGAAGTCTCTCCTAAAGCCCATGCACAAAAAAGCCCACCTAGAATTTGTCAGAGCCCATGCTGAAAAAGAAGACTACTGGGACTCTGTACTCTTGAGTGATGAAACCAAGATAAATGTTTTTGGAACTGATGGCTTCAAAACTGTTTGGTGTCGCAAAGGTGAGGAATACAAAGAAATATGCATGGTGCCTTCAGTGAAACATGGTGGTGGCAGTGTCCTTCTGTAGGGCTGCATGAGTGCTGCTGGTGTTGGGGAGCTACATTTCATTGCATAACATGGATTCACAAATGTACTGCTCTATATTGAAATGGAAGATGCTACCATCACTCCATGCCCTTGGTCATCGTGCACTTTTCCAGCATGATGCAAAACACACATTTAAGGCCACTGTTGCATTTCTGAAGAAGAGTAGGGTGAAAGTGATTCAGTGGCCAAGTATGTCTCCTGATCAGAACCCAGTCAAACACCTATGGGGAATTCTGAAGTTGAGCATCACTCTCCATCCAGCATTCAGACTCTAACAGAGGTTGTTCTTGAAAAATGAAAAAAGATAGATGTTGCAATATGTCACCAACTTGTTCATTCCATGCCTAGAAGATTCGATACTGTGCTTACAAATCATGGAGGTCATACAAAATACTAGATGTAGTAGTTTTTGTTGTGGGGTGTATTCATTTTTCCATCAACTCATTTGATTAAAACTGAAGATTTTTTAATCTAAGTTATATTATTAACCTTACTTTCATGTAATGAGCTAAACAAAAGTTCTATACATTTTGTCAAAATTTTGGAAATTGTTCTTGTGTTCATTGAGATATTGATTAAAATCTTAAAATTCAAAAGCTGTGTACTCATTTATGCTGAGCACTATATATATATATATATATATATATATATATATATATAAAGGAAAAAAAGCGGGAGAGAGAGGGAGAGAGAGAGTGAATGTGTAGAGGTGGGCCACTGCACACACTTGTAGGGATATTGGCCTGGCTGCAATTCATGAAAAAAGTACATAGCATATGAAGCAGGCAGTAGGTGCACTCAATGGAACTTATAACAGGAGGAATTTTCTTGCGAAAGGTGGGCTGTGCCCCATGAAAACATTGAATTGGATTGAACCATGTTAGAAGATTCCTGCTGTTGTAAGTCCCGTCGAGTGCACCTACTGCCTGCTTCATGTTTGACATATGTATAGTATATCTACACCAATCAGCCATACCATTGTGACCACTGGCAGGTAAAGAGAATAACATTATCTCATTACAATGGCATCTGAAAGTCAGTGGGATATATTGGGCAGCAAGTGAACATGTTGTCCCTAAGGTTGATGTACTGAAAGCAGAAGAAAATGGGTAAGTGTTAGGATTTGAGTGTATTTGACAAATTGGCTAAATTGTAAAGGCTAGACAACTGGACCAGAACAACTCCAATACTGCAGCTTTTGTGATGTCCACAGTCTTCAGGTCAGCACCTATCAAAAATTGTCCAAGGAAGGAAAACCAGTCAACTGGTGTAAGTGGGAGCAAAGGCTGGCTCATACAGTCTGATTCATACCCATACAGCTTCTGTAGCTAAAATTGCTAAAAAAGTGAATGCTGGTTCCGATAGAAAGGTGCCAAAACACACAGTGGATCGCAGTTTGTTTTTTGTAGGACTGCATAGCCACAGATTGGTAAGGGTGTCTATGCTCACCTGTGTTTACAGCCAAAAGCCTACAATGGGCATATGAGGATCAGAACTGGACCGTGGAGCAATGGAAGAAGGTGGCCTGGTCTGAGAAATTCAAACATGGTTTGAGGAGCACAACGAGTTCCAGGTATTGACTTGGCCTCCAAATTTTCCATATCTCAATCCAATTGAGCATCTGTGTGATGTGCTGGAAAAACAAGTTCGATCCATGAAGGTTCTACATCACAACTTACAGGACTTACTGCTTGGTGCCAGATACAACAGCATACCTTCAGATGTCTAGTGAAGTCCATGTGTTGAAGAGTTATGGTGAGAGACCATAAAATTATGGCTGATCGGAGTCTATTAATGGGCATTCACTCTGCCATTAAGTCCCCTACATACGAACCTTCAAGCTGCGAACCTGCAAAGGATGCAAACATGCGTTTGCAAGTCTACCCACATAATAGTTCATGTGTCTGGAGTACTTTGTCTCGTGCATGCGTCCTCCACAAGTGGTTGTGTTTTTTTGTACTTTATTGTACAGTACTGTATAGAGTACAGTATCTATATTTCAACCTTATTATAAACCTAGTACAGTACACTACACTGTATTATAAAGCTGATTGTGTTAGTTGGGTATCTTGGTTAACTTTGTTGGACTTATGAATGCACTCTATAAACAGAACTCGTTCGTATGCAGGGGACTTGCTGTATATTTAAAACCCACGTTGATTGTAAAACCCACTATTGATAGAGTAGGGAATATGTAAAACAACTGTCAATTTCTTGCTATCTGTGTCCCAATAAATAGATTTCCCTTGACTTCTTGTCCTATAGATACAACAGGAAAGAAGAGAAAGTTAAAGTAAATCTCTCCAAACTGTGGTAAATGTCCTCTAAAACAACTGTTACTGAAACAAGTTACCACACTTGAAATATTACCTTCTACTTCTGTTCTGGTGACAACTCAGAATGTTAAATTTTCTTCTCACTCTCAGTCCTGTGCCAATGGTCATCTGGACAAACAGCAAGAGTGCATGCAGGGGCAGGGATAGAGACAGAAACATTGAGCACTGTTTAAGGCACTTCTGAGATCATTTGGAATTTACTGACCGGTGCATTTCACTTCCAGGTGACCTCCTGACCTGCTTCAAGTGGACTTTGCATTCCCAAAGTCTTGTATGGAAATGCAAAATTCACATGAATTGAACAAAACCCTGGTAACACAAGCTGATAGGGCTCATTTACACTAGCAATTGTAAACCACGTGGTTGAGTCACATTTTTACCACCCCTCAGCCACTCCCCATTTAGCTGGAAAGGCAACAGCCAGGGGTGTACACATACTGTGGCAGAATTTATTCCTTCCTGTCGCATTCAAGTAAACAGAGCTATGATGCACCTGCCCCGCAATCACGGGCAATTCACGTGGTTGCGACATGATTGTCTGGCATGTAGCAGGTTAAAACAGGCAGTGAGGAGGCAATACAATGTCTCCTCACCAACTGTCAAATACTCTCTGAAGAGCGATCTGAACAAGGATCTGTCTTCAGAGAGTAACGCAAGAGTGAACAGGCTCATAGTGAGATGAAATAAATACCCAGACACAAAGATTCATTCAGCAAGCAAGCTACTGTTTCTTTATTTTACTCAGGGTGAGAAAAAGAAAAAGGCCCAGTCTATTCAATGTCACTCTGTATGTAATTCCCATAGTTACAATTTAAACAGTAATAACAAAAACCTGCAAAGCAAATAGTTTCTACTGGCTTCATTTATGAACTCCATCCAGTCTACCCACCATCACTGAGTACCTGTTCAAACTTTGGGAAACCCTGGTTTAGCATTCATATCCAATAAAGATTCTGCTGTGTGGTCATTGGGATCTTTTCTATGGACACGTTTGGAGACACCCATTCTACAAGAAAAAAGGAGCTCAAAGAAGGGAGAAGTATTATAATGCAATCATACCTATCCTGTACCTGCAGCAGCACTCTACTATTAACAGTAGCAAAAATCTCTAAGGCTTTGGTCACACATGCGAGGGGTTGGTAAATCCTGAACCTGTGCATGCAGCTACTCAAAGCTGAACACATGCTGTGGCCACGGCAAAAATTAAACAGCAAGTCGGATTTGGCAGGTGTTACCAGCATCGAATGTGACCAATGCAACTCTATAGGGCTGCATGACAACCATGTGCATTACACGTGATAGTGATAAAGTAGTGTGGCATTTACAGGGTTAAATCAGGTGGTGAGACGGCAGAATAATGCCTCCTTGCTGCCTGTCAAAGGACCTCTGGAGAGCAATCCAACATGGACAGAGTATGGGGGAGGTAAAAAGTACTTGGCTCATCAACTAATAAAGTTTTAGTAAAGTGATTGTTAAGATTCAAATGTTAAAGACTAAAATGTGAAGACTGAGATTGAGCACTGCAGTCAATTTTGCAGCAGTTGTAGTCTCATTCTGGGTCACAATCCTGCACAATGTTCTTTTTTCTCTTTTCATCAGTTGACCATGGCAACCACGCTTATGCTTATCAGACGATGTTTTTCTGTAAACTGAATATATATACATAACCTTTGATACTGTACCTCGTGACACAGCAAATAAATGGCAACTTCAGTCACAGAGGCTCTAGCTAAGGGGGCACCAACAATTTGCTCTCTTTAAGCTCAGTAAGCTCTGACATGACCTCGTATTACTAGCAGCACACACAGTGAACAATGAATGTGAGGCTTCCGTTAGCTAGGTGTCTCATCACACAGCGGAAGCAAAAGAGTGTTACATCACTTCTGCTTTCAACATGAAACATGTCATCATTTTCACATCTAGAATTCATGTAATGTTTCCATTTTTTGTCCAATCCCTGTACCTGATGAGATGTCACAATTACTTATGTTAGTCTTAACATCAATCCCTGTGTCCTTTTGGAGCTTCTTGGATCCTAAGCCCAGGTTGTACAAAGGGTTTCAACTTTGCTCCATGTTGAAAATAAGACCCCTTTCCAATCAAGTGCGACTGTCAGTTTTTCAGGTGGACCTGATCTGGTGGTCCGTGTATTCCTCTGGACCAGCAGATGTAAACGGATTTGTGTCCATTTACACCCGCCTACCTACAATCCGGCCTGGCACACAAAAACATCTAGGTGGATAGAATCACAAGGCAGGAATAGCTGGTTGTTAAAGAGCAGGTGGCAGCCAGCCTGCCGCTGCATCCTTAACACCCATGACTCCCCGCGGACAGCAGAATGTAAATAAAATAAGGGCCAGCATTAAGAAATTAAAAAAAAAAGCACAGCAGAATGTAAATAAAATAAGTGCCAGCATTTAGAAATGCTTCCCGAAATGCTTCGGGTCTGGTATGGATTTTGAGGGGAACCCCACGCTAAATTAAAAAAAAAAAATGTGAGCTCCTACCCAAAATTCATACCAGACCCTTATCCGAGCATGCAGCCTGGCAGACCAGGAAATGAGGGGAGGAGGCTGTTAACGAGCAAGGGCCTTTCTCCCTCCTGAACCATAGCAAGCCACTTGCTGAGCCTGAATAGGCTTTGGTATACTGCACATTTTATGGTTGTTACGCCACAAATGGTCCTTGAGGTCCGCTTGTTTGATTTTGAGCCTGGTTTTCTCATCCTGCTGGGAGGAATGAGAATCCTGTAGAGGAAGATGAAAGAAAGAGCGCACAAACCTTGCGCATTACCTCAATAAATAGTGACTAATTTTATTATTAAGGAAATATACTCAGAAAGTGATGGTATAACAGGCATAAGTAACCATAATCCAAACAGGGTTACAGGTAAATCGAAAAGGGGGGATGAAGGCTAACACGTTTCGAAGGGTGCTCCTTTCTTCATCAGAGCTGGGTTGAGCAGATACAGACTTCAGTATGGCAGAGTTCCCATGGCAAGGAGATATTCAGCCACTGAGTGTCAGTATTACAGATAGAGCTGCACAACCTCTGATCACCAGTGGATGAACACAAAACACGCTGCTTGTCACTAACGCCTGTTTGATCTGAGTCTTTGCGCACAGGAGATAATGGATCTTTGAGGAATGAGAATCCACCAGAGTATTACATGAGGTTGTCAATTCACCCATTCTATCCTCCACTTGAGACACCCTATCTTCAAGTTCAAGGATCTCAGCCTTGGATTGGTGTATGAAAGATGCTATATCAACCTGAAGGGATGACCACAGGGATAAGAAAGGGGCCTTATTCCTGCCCGCTCCTAATGCTAATATTTACCACCTTGCCACCCAACAGTCAAATCCCAGAGACTCAGGAGGGCAGGAGATATTTTAGTATTTACCTGCTGAAATACAGAAAGGGGCTTACAATGGCTATACATGTTAAGACATCAATAGATTCCCCCCATTTGTATCTGACAGCTGCCCTTGCCATGACAGTCAGAATACCCGAACAGTTGATGTATGTGATTGACCCGTTACTGTTCGGCTGAAAATGTTTCACATAGCTTCTTCAGTTTTTCAGTTGCAATCTGTTGACTTGGGTGTGGTGCCAACAGGGCCACCCAGTTCTAGGACTAGGTCATCCAGTGCCCAGGGCAAACATGCCAAGCACTGCACCCCCCCCCCCCCGCGCATGTTGCGCATGACCAGTCATCTTACCCACACCTGATCAATATACCTACAGAGGTCAGGATTTGATAAATTACAAAGTGCAAGAGTCAGGAGCAAAAAATAACATAGAGAGTGCAGCAGTCAGGAGCAGATAATGTACATGGGTAAGGTGTACATAATATACAATGTACAGGCATCAAGAGTGGGTAAACTACAGACTGCAGAGAGTGGGAGTATACACCACACCCAACTGCACAGCAGTACCCCCTATGAGACATTCCATACCTATATACACATACACGCACATACATAAAACCACTCATTTATTTACCTGCCTGACCCAAGTGTCTTCTCTGGCTTTCTCTGATGTCATCATAAAGGTTTAAATCCCAACTCCAGGAAAATATAAAAAAAAATCCACCCTTGCAGTGGGGCCCCCATACAGTGGTTGTAAAGGTTGAAGGTGTTTTACCTTCATGCATTCTATGATCCCCCCAGACCCCACTAATATTTACCTGAGCCCAATCTCGATCTAGCGATGTACATGAAAGCAACATCTCTCTCAGCGCTCTCTCTCTCCTCATTGGCTCAGAGACAGCAGTGGTCAGTCACAGCCAGGGAGGAGGGAGCAGGGCTGAGCACTGCTCTTTGTTTCAATGGACACACAGAGTGGGGCTTGGGTGTGAGTCAGGTGACCCCCTAAGATGGAGGTGGTGGTGTCAGGTGACCCCCTATGGTGGAGGTGGTGGTGTCAGGTGACCCACCCATAGTGCTGGTGTTGGGTGACCCCCTATGCTGGAGGTGGTGGTGTCAGGTGATCCCCTATGCTGGAGGTGGTGATGTCAGATGAACCCTTATGATGGAGGTGGTGGTGTGAGGTGACCCCCTATGGTGGAGATGGTGGTGTCGTGTGACCCCCCCTATGGTGGAGGTAGTGGTGTCAGATGACCCTCTATGGTGGAGGTGGTGGTATCATGCGAGGTGAGAGCATGTCAGTGTAAATGTGCTATGCGAGCTCTGTCCTTCCACCGTGGCCGTGGCTGCACCCTAGAAGACTGCCTAGTTCACCTAGCGGTAGCGCCGGCCCTGTCTCTACTGCTGTCATTGCAGAACTGTAGGAAGTGTGAATGAACTACAAGAGTGCTGATCAGCACACGTGCAGTTCATTTAACTGCTTCCCCTCCGCTCATATCCTATAAACAGCAGATGGGAAGCTGAGCCAATGCGGACTAATGTACCTGTACGTCAGCTGGCTCATGTGCAGTTCACAGAGTGCACACCTGGGAGCCTGGTGATCTGTATGTCTCCTGAACACGGAGGATTACATTACCATTGTGTCCGGGTGATCACGTGGTGTTTTACCATGTGGTTGCTGTGTCCAATCACAGCAATCACATAGTAAACAATGAAAGTGAAAGTAGAGATTGGTTCTTTCTGCTCTTATGGTGAGAGCAGAGATAACCGATGCTGCAGCCTGTGAGTGTACAACAGCCTGTCAGGCTGAATTTACACTCACAGAATGAAGTGCCAGCCTGCCCAGTGTCCCTAATCGCTGCCCCAGTATAGGAACAATAAAGTGTGCAGCCAGCCGCTGTCACCTGTCCCAGTGCTCATAATAACACCACCATACACCATACCAATGTACTGATCACCACCATACCAGCGTCCTGATCGCTGCCATACACCATACCAGCACCCTGATCTCTGCCATACACCATACCAGCACCCTGATCACTGCCATACATCATACCAGCACCCTGATCACTGCCATACACCTTACCAACACCCTGATCACCGCCATATGCCATACCAGCACCCTGATCACCGCCATACATCATACCAGCACCCTGATCTCTGCCATACACCATACCAGCACCCTGATCACTGCCATACACCATACCAGCACCCTGATCACTGTCATACGCCATACCAACACCCTGATCACCGCCATATGCCATATCAGCACCCTGATCACCGTCATATGCCACACCAGCACCCCGATCATCGCCATATGCCATACCAGCATCCTGATCACTGCCATACATCATACCAGTGCCCAAATCACTGCCATACCCCATACCAGCATCCTAGTCACCACCATATCCTACAGAAACGTTCTGATCATCCCGTACGCCATACCAGTATCCAGATCATCGCCATGCCCCATACCAGCATTCTGATCACCCCATATGCCATACCAGCGTCCTGATCACTGCCATACCCCATACCAACACCTCTGGTGTGATAGGGGGAACTCTAATGTAAAGAAGTGGTCTCCTAGGTGAAGGGGGCTAGGGTGCCTCATAAATGTGCATATTTCTAAAGGGTCCCGTAACCAAGAAATGCTGGTGCTTTTGTCACAGCCATCCACCATTCACCGTTCACTCCCACACCACCTCTGCATAACCTGGCAGCAATGTCAAAGTTATTTCTGAGTTATGACTGTGTTAATTCAAAAGCACGCCAAGTGAACAGGGAATACGGGTTCCCTGCATCTCTGTCACACTGTGTGATAGACTGTGATTGACTCAGTGGGGCACCTGAAGAGACAGCAAAACCTGAAGAGCTTGCTGGAGAAGATAAAATGAAGGTGTTGCACTATGCCCCCCCCTTACCTTTTTTATTTTTTACTGCACCCCAGATCAGGCAGTCTAGAACCGACCCTGTGCTATACTGTCAGGGAATGTCAGCAGCCAGCCTGAGATTGGCTCTACAGCCTTTAGTGGATTTCTGGCTCCATTAAGCTACTTGTCAGCCAGCTCATCTGAATCCTGACAGGTCTATATAATTGTTCCTGAATGTGGATGCAGTCACCTTCTAACCCATGTAATTACCAGCAGAAATGTTCCTTTTCACAGTGGGGAATCTGTACCGTATGCTGAGGATTAGCGGGAATTAGAGAAGGGAGCGGGGGACGGCAACTTTTTCAGTCCGACTTAATTGTATTGATGTACAGTCATTTCAAGGAGAAGCATTTCACCTTGTAACTCAGTGCTAGTCATATTTTCAGCCTCACACGGTGTACATCTGCAACACAATGATAACCCCATATAATTACAGGCAGCCACCAGGAATATCTCAAAGGAACAACAGACAGATCCCAAGCAAATACCTGCTATAGGCCATTCATGTATCAATTTGTTCAACAAGTTTTTAGGTTTAGGTTTTTAGGTATAGTGGTGACATTCAGATTGGTGAGAGGGACCAGGGAGTACTGCAAAGGACAAGGAGACTCCCAGAAATGTCAACTTTTGGAGAAGACTTGAGCGGTAAGTATTTACTGTTTTCTCTTGCAGGTATTTTAATATTCTTGATAGTGTCACAATAAATGGATTATTCAATCCAGTTGCTACAGGCATAGCAGCTTTTCTGCAAGGAATACAAACCCTTACTACTCTGAAAAAAATATTGTCTTTACCATTCTTCCATTCTTTTGTATATGGTATAAAGCCACCTGAGGTGTCACACAAATACATGTGACATCAGATATTTGCTGTGTACCTTACTTCTTTGGTTAATAGGAGACACTAAAGCATAAATGAACTTTTTGAATGGCATTTCCCACATAACTGAAAGGCACAGCACGAAAATACATAAGCCATACTGCTTTTTTTCCGTGACAGACTAATGTTTCCCTTGTGAGCAATTATTTTCCAACCTGAGCTTAGAAGTTAAGTATAGGATCGCAGCTGAAGCTTGCCCAGGAATATGACATTTGTAGTGATTTTGGGCCATTACAATTTGTTTGGTTCTCAACAACATAAGAGAGAACTTTTCATCCTAATGCATTACCAAAATGAGGACAAGGACCCACCATATAGAAAACATTACCTGCTCCATGTGTCAAAGTGAGTAACAGAATTTTTATTTATTTATTACAGGTACTTATATACAGTATGGCGCAATCAATTTATGCAGCGCTGTAGACATATATATTGTACATTCACATTAGTCCCTGCCCTCAAAGAACTTACAATCTAAGGTCCCTAACTCACATTCACACACTGCTCAAACACTTTTTATTCAGAGTATAGCATCAAGTCAATTAAACTCCTGGGATATTGATCTGGTCAGTTAAGTAGCAGAGGGGGTTGTTAATCAGTTTTAGCTGCTTTGGTGTTAATGAAATTAACAACAGGTGAACTAGGTGGGCAACATTGAAACGACCCCCAAAACAGGAATGTTTTTGTAGGTGGAGGCCACTGAGATTTTTTTCCCTACTCATCTTTTCTGTTTTTCACTAGTTTTGCATTTGGCTAGGGTCAGTGTCACTACTGGTAGCATGAGGCGATACCTGGACCCTACAGATGTTGCACAGGCAGTCCAACACCTCCGGGATGGCACATCAATAAGCGCCATTGCTAGAAGGTTTGCTGTCTCTCCCAGCACAGTCCCAAGGGCATGGAGGAGATTCCAGGAGACATGCAGTTACTCAAGGATCAACCCATCAGCAGGACCAGTATCTGCTCCTTTGTGCAAGGAGGAACAGGATGAGCACTGTCACAGCCCTACAAAATGACCTCCAGCAGGCCACTGGTGTGAATGTCTCTGACCAATCAGAAACAGACTTCATGAGGGTGGCCTGAGGGCCCGACGTCCTCTAGTTGGCCCTGTGCTCACTACCCAGCACCATAGAGCTCGATTAGCATTTGCCATTGAACATCAGAAGTGGCAAGTCCACCACTGGTGCCCTGTGCTTTTCACAGATGAGAGCAGGTTCACCCTGAGCACTTGTGACAGATATGAAAGGGTCTGGAGATGTTGTGCGAACGTTATGCTGCCTGTAACATCGTTCAGCATGATTGTTTTGATGGTGGGTCAGTGATGGTCTGGGGAGGCATATCCACGGAGGGACGCACAGACCTCTACAGGCTAGACAATGGCACCCTGACTGCCATTAGGTATTGGGATGAATTCATTGGATCCATTGTCAGATCCTCCACTGATGCAGTGGGTCCTGGGTTCCTCCTGGTGCATGACAATGCCCGGCCTCATGTGGCGAGAGTATGCAGGCAGTTCCTGGAGGATGAAGGAATTGATACCATTGAATGACCTCCACACTCGCCTGACCTAAATCTATTATAACACCTCTGGGATAGCATGTTTTGATCCATCCGATGACGCCAGGTTGCACCTCAGACTTTACAGGAGCTCAGTCATGCCCTGGTCCAGATCTGGGAGGAAATACTCCAGGACTCCATCCTTCGTCTCATTAGGAGCATACCCCAACATTGTCAGGCATGCATACAAGCACATGGGGGCCATACAAACTACTGAGTACCACTTTGAGTTGCTGCAATGAAATTTCAGCAAAATGGACTAGACTGCTGCATCATTTTTTCACTTTGATTTTTGGGATGTCTTTGAATTTAGTCCTCTGCAGGTTGATAATTTTTATTTCCATCAAACGATGGGGCATCCTTACGTTCCTAACACATTACCCAGTCCATATCAGTATAGATATCCAGCATATTTTTCCCCATTGAGATCTGATGTGTTTTTAAAGTGTTCCTTTAATTGTTTTGAGCAGTGTACATACACATACTAGGGCCAATTTAGACAGGAGTCAATAAACCTGCCAGCATGTCTTTGGAGTATGGGAGGAAACCGGAGTACCCAGAGGAAACCCACGCAGGCACAGAAATAAAATGCAAACTCCTGGCAGGTAGCATCACGGTTGGGATTCAAACTGACTACCTTAGTGCTGCTATGTGGAAGTGTATGGCTGGTCCCTATGTTTAGGGTAAATGATCAGTTCCAAAGCCAACTGTAGATGGCTGTTTGAGAGTCTGAGCTCCTGTTACATCAGGCCCTTCGACTTACCACCTATGGGGTTCATTAAATTTGGCAGCTAATAAGCAAAGCACAATATAGGCAGTGCTCAGATGGCTTATGCCTTAAAAAAAAACAAAAAGCAAAAAAACACAGTGAAAGCCTTTAGCTTTTACAACCTTTATAGATTAGTTTCGGAAGAAACTCTGATTCCTCGTGGCAGTTGTTTCATTAGCTAGTTCAAACAGAAGGCTTCTTACAAATTTGCAACCCCTTTACCAAAAACCAAACTGTCACTGCTAGAAAATGCATATAAAAGAGGCCCTGTCACCAAACCTCATTTTTTTTATTAAAACCTTTACAGAGCCAGAGCATAAAGATACAGATTTCCCCACTTTTTCTTTAAAACATGTTTATTCTAAGTTCTTAGCAATAAAAGTTTTGGGAATAACAGATCTCTATATCAGATGTCTATCTGTGTTGGCTCCAGCCATAGAGCCCAGAACTAACTTTCAAATTCCATTCCACATGGATTACAAGAAAAACAGCAAAGGCATTTAGGTGCATTTTACTGCTGGTGAATGTACTGTATTTTAGCCACCATCCAGGGAGAGGGCTGGAATGCAGTGTTGGTGTGCTGACATCACCGGAACAAGTGCCCAGCACTGGCATGATGACATCACTGCAACAAGTTATTCACGCAAGTGCTGCGGTCCAGGTGCATTGCAGTCCTCTCCCTGGATGGTGGATGATTCCTGGCCCGTGTACTCCCCACTGACAAATGGATACACAGATACCCTGCGGTGTTTCTCTCCCTTGAGACGAGTGATCAAGTCTCGGTTTACACTATGATGAGCCTTCTGATTTCCTTCCTCAATGGGACTAGCCAATTTTTATTTTTAATAAAATTGCTGCTTAAGTTTACACTTAGGCTACTTTCACACTGATCTGCCGCAAAAATGCATACGCGTTTTTACCGCACTTTCTTTAACTTTATTTAAAGGACACATGACTTAAAAACTGCACCAAAAAAGCTTCTCAGAGGCATTTTTCAGGCACTTTTCATTGATTTCAATGGGAAGTATGAATGTAAGATAGTGATCTTAGACTGTACGCCCCTTGAGGGTCAGGGACTGATGTGAATGTACAATATATATGTAGAGTGCTGCGTAAATTAACAGCGCTATATAAGTACCTGAAATAAATAAAAAATAAATAAAATAAGAGGCGTTTTATTTAACTCACCAAACATGCACCAAAGATGCTGCAAGCAGGGGTTTTTACACCGCAACGCAAGCGCAACACCTTGAAAACATGCATAGATATACATTCACATACACAGGGAAAAACTTTTCTTGAGCTTTTCAGGCACTTTTTTATGCAAAAACGCTTCAAAAGCCCCTCAGTATGAAAGTACCCTTAGAGGCACTTTTTCCGTTTTCTCCTTTCCATCACTATTAGAGTCAGGTTCTTTCTCCAAGGAGTTTTCCCAGGTGGACAGACTATAGGACTACATTGTTTTATTGCCTTTTATCATACATTGGACTTATTGGACTTGTTTTTTATAATTTATTTTTTATTTTTCAATTGTCTTCACAGTATTATCATCTCAGGTGTGCTGATTCCATTGCACATATTTCCTTGTGGTTTTATACTGAGTCGATTCGGAGTTGAATTTCACATTTCAGATCTCCTCCTTCCACTTCAGCCCTACATAAACCAGTGTGTGCGTACACAAAAAACAAATTAACTAGGGTGTACCATTACAATGGCCCCTATGTATATTACAACACTATATTGTCTTTGATAAACCTGTAGAAGCACAGACAACACTGTGCAGTTATTTTACTGCTCCTTGAGCACAGGGCCTCTTTTTAAAAAGTGCCTGAAAACAAACCTGCTCTGCAAAATCTGTATGTGATATCATATTGGTTTTTGTGGACAACAAATTCCTTTCAGTCACTGACACATACAGTAACTTAGGCATGTAGACGAAAGAGGAAAGTTGAGACATTATGGCACCATGTACAGTTGTGTTCAAAATAATAGCAGTGTGTTGAAAAAAGTGAATAAAGCTCAAAATCCTTCTAATAGCTTTTATTTCCATACACACAAATGCATTGGGAACACGACACATTCTATTCCAAATCAAAACATGAAGAAAAATATATCAAATTTGTGTTGTTCCTCTAAAAAAATTGAAGAAAAGTGAATATTAGACTGTTCAAAAAAATAGCAGTGTTTGTATTCTTCTTTACAAACTCAAACATTCACTATATAAACTAAAAAATGTTTGAAGATTTTGCTTTTCTTTGAATCACTTAATTAATATTTAGTTGTATAAGCACTGTTTCTGAGAACTGCTGTACATCTGTGTTGCATGGCGTCAACCAACTTCTGGCACCTGTGAACAGGTATTCCAGCCCAGGATGATTGGACTACATTCCACAGTTCTTCTCTATTTCTTGGTTTTGCCTCAGAAACTGCATTTTTGATGTCACCCCACAAGTTTTCTATTGGATTAAGATCCGGGGATTGGGCTGGCCACTCCATAACGTCAATCTTGTTGGTCTGGAACCAAGATGTTGCACATTTACTGGTGTGTTTGGGGTCGTTGTCTTGTTGGAACACCTATTTCAAGGGCATTTCTTCTTCAGCATAAGGCAGCATGACCTCTTCAAGTATTCTGATGTATTCAAACTGATCCATGATCCCTAGTATGCGATAAATAGGCCCAACACAGTAGTATGAGAAGCATCCCCATATCATGATGCTTGCGCTACCATGCTTCACTGTCTTCACAGTGTACTCTGGCTTGAATTCAGTGTTTGGTGGTCGTCTGACAAACTGTTTCCGGCCACTAGACCCAAAAAGAACAATCTTACTTTCATCAGTCCACAAAATGTTGCGCCATTTCTCTTTAGGCCAGTCAATGAGCTCTTTGGCAAATTGTAACCTCTTCAGCACGTCTTTTTTTCAACAGTAGAAATTCTGAAGGACCCTCTGCACACTGGTATATACCCTTTCAAGCAAACTATGCAATAAATAGGGATATTTAGTTCACACATAGCTCCAGCTTAAGCATGTATTGCAATATGTGTGAACTAAATATCCCTATTTATTGCATAGTTTGCTTGAAAGGGTATATACCAGTGTGCAGAGGGTCCTTCAGAATTTCTAGTGTTAATATGTGGTTACACCCCTTTAGCACCTGATGGATAAATGCATGCACTAGCTGTATGGATTGAGTACAGGGATCTCTTGTTTGTTTTTTTCAACAGTGGGACTTTGCGGGGGCTTCTTGCAGATAGCTTGGCTTCACATAGGCGTCTTCTAATTGTAACAGTACTCACAGGTAACTTTACACCTTCTTTGGTCTTCCTGGAGCTGATTGCTGGCTGCGTCCTTGCCATTTTGGCTATTCTTCTATCCATTCGAATGGTAGTTTTTCGCTTTCTTCCACGTCTTTCAGGTTTTGGTTGCCATTTTAAAGCATTTGCGATCATTTTAGCTGAGCAGCCTATCATTTTCTGCACTTCTTTATATGTTTTCCCCTCTCCAATCAACTTTTTAATCAAGGTACGCTGTTCTTCTGAACAATGTCTGGAACGACCCATTTTCCTCAGAATTTCAGAGAGCAATGCACTGTAACCAGCATGTACAATATTTGCTGCCTTCCTTCCTTAAATAAGGGCAATAATTGCCACCTGTTTTTCAAAGAATGAATGACCTCACCAATAGAACTCCACACTGCTATTATTTTGAACATGCCCCTTTCAATTAATGACTCAATTACACAGAATCAGTAGCATGCATTTCATGACTGTTGGGTCTGTTGGATTTCTATTACTCTACTACACCTGCTAGTAAATTATTTGCCATGTAGAAATATCATTTCTACCAAAAACAGTGATTGATCAGGTTAGTGATGTCTGACTGCTATTATTTTGAACACAACTGTACATACAGTATGTATTACCTAAAAAACACACATTTCTTTTACAAAGAATTTTATTATAGAATAGGAAACAGCAAAAAGTCAGTCAAGAACATATGCAATGACCAATAGAAATATAACATGCAAAAGATTTGATGGATAATACAGAATATGTACTAATGAGAAAACATGAAAAATTAACTACGTACATAAGTACCGTACAGAAAGAAAAGGCAATAAATTGCAAAAATGATAGACATTTACAGACTAATAACATAATAGACTCTCGGGAAAGTTTGCGATGCTAACTGCCGTTCAGGATGAAGTAGGCCCACTAATGGTTTAAATAACAGCGCTTCGTACGGGTTGCGTTTAATGTCTGAGTGAAACATAGTGCAGAGAAGGGCATAAACTCTGATCCACAATCTGCACACCTTGGGGCAAGACCACCAAATATGGACCATGGTACCCGTCTGTTGACAACCTTGAAAGCAAGTCGGGGAATATGTGGGAATAAAATGAGCCAGACGAGCAGGCGTGTAATACCATCTATAAAGAACCTTGTAGGCGTTTTCTAGAATGATAACATTCCTAGAACATTTGGATAATTGTTGGGTCATGATCCACCAATCCTGCTGATCTAGAGTGCCCCCAAGTTCTGACTGGGTCTATGGATCTATGTCTACATTGACTTTCAAAGGGGGTTAACCTGCAGGGTCCCGAAAGTGTCTGTATTAAAGTACTGATAAAGTGGCGGAGTTGAAGGTATCCAAAATGTTCCCGCAATGGGATATTGTAAGAAGAGAGCAGAGTTTCAAAGGTGAGTATCCGAGTGGGAGAGAGCATAGAATGAATATCATGGAAGCCATTTGCTTGCCACCAAGCAAACTGTCCAGGATTGTCACGACCTGGGGGAAATAATGGATTGTGTAGCAACCGTAGTAATGGTAGATGGGCAGAAATAAGGCCAGCAGAATATTTAATGGAGTCCCAAAGACGGAGCGTTAGCGTCAACGTCGGGCTAAGGGATGAGGGTCGATGATTAGAAGGAAGCCATGGTAAAGAAGAGAGCGGAATCGGGTGGGAGTCCATCAAGTCTACAGTAGCCCACAAGGGAAAATGGTGAGATGCATGGAGGTGGGCTAAGGGGGCAATATTGGCCGCCAGATAGTAAGACTGAAGGTTTGGGACAGATAACCCACCCTCGGTCTTATGAGCATATAAGATTTGTTTACCGATTCTGGGTCGGGAGGATCTCCAGGTGAAAGACAGGGGTTTTCGCTGATGAATACGCAATATATGTGAAGGAACAGAGACTGGTAAAACTCGAAACACGCACAATAATTTGAGAAGGTAAGTCATGCGGACCGCATTGATTCTACCGAACCACGAAAGCGGATAATGAGACCAGGAGGACAACAACTCTGTCAAGTCATTAAAAACAGTGGGGAAATTAGCCCGGTAAAGACCTTCGTAAGTCGGAGTAAGCTTGATTCCCAAATACGGCAAGGCAGAAAGCCATTGAAAAGGAAACTAATGTTTCAGAGTCTCCAAAAGTGATGGTGAGAGGGTAATCGACATAGCTTTGGACTTGGCAGGGTTAACCTGGAGGCCTGAGAGAACTGCATAGGAATCCAAAACCGTCAGTAAGTTTGGCAAAGTAACCCCCGGGTTCGTAACCGATAACAATATATCATCTGCGAACATAGATAACTTGTGTTTGGAACCAGCTACGTCTATTCCCTTAATATCAGGATGTATACGAATGGCTTCCACCAACGGTTCCAAAGCCAAGATAAATAGTATGGGAGAAAGTGGGAAACCTTGTCTAGTTCCCCTGCCAATCGAAAACGTTGGAGACTCAAAACCATAATATTTGAGTTTTGCTTGTGGGGAAGTATATAGCGAGGAAACCCAACGCAAGAAGGAGGGACCAAAGCTAAAATGATGGAGGACCGACATGAGATAAGGCCAGGACAAAGTGTCAAAAGGCCTTATTGATGTCTAAAGATAGGAGCATCATATCGATTTTGCGAGTATGGGCCAAATGTTGTAACTGTATAATACGTCTGATGGCATCTCCGGCTTGTCTGTGGGGGACAAAACCCACCTGGTCCTTCTTAATCAAGCGAGAAAGGAAAGAATTCAAACGAGTGGCTAAAATCTTAGTGAGAATTTTCATGTCAATGTTAATAAGAGAAATTGGTCTGTAATTTGCCCAGGAGGAATTGTCCCGATCTGGTTTGGGGATCATAACCACGTTAGCAGTCAAAGAGTCAGGGGAAAAGTGTGCACCTCTCTTCACCGCATTGAACATAGCAGCAAGGTGAGGGGCAAGCACATCAGCCAATTTTTTGTAATATGAAGCCGTGTATCCATCTGGACCTGGGCATTTGCCCGTCTTCAGGTCTGCACTGCATTGCAGAACTTCCGATACCTGAATGTCACGGTCCATCAGGTCTTCATGGGCCTGGGTCAGAGTAGGTAAGGACAAATGAGATAGAAAGTCAGAGATAGATTGGGGATCAGCCCATGTGGGATCCGCATAAAGTCTGGCTAGTCGATGCCAGAACTCCTCCAATACCGTTACAGAATTACTGGTGAGAACATTCTGACGAGTGCGTAGAGAAAACGGTTTAGGATGGTGCGCGAAAGAGCGCAATCTATGTGTTAACATGGAATCTGGTTTATTTGCTTTACTATACCATTTCTGGCTTGTCCATCGCAAAGAATGCTCAGCCTCATCAGTCAAACAGAGATCTAGTTCCAGGCGAGCCTGCTCTAACAACCTACAGTTGTGACCAAAATTATTCAACCCCCAATGCTGTAAAGGGGTTTAGGGACTATAGTGTACATTTGGAATTGTATTCAGAATCAAATCCTACAAGGACGTTGTAACTACCCAAATGCAACTAAAATGACATCAATTGTTTATGTAATACAGTAGTAAATGGTTCTTATGTGGTTTCTTCATTGCCACAATTATTCAACCCCTTAAAGACTACCACTCTGAAGAACAGAGGTTCATACAGGTGCTTTCCATCAGGTATTGAAAACACCTGTGGATGTCACCGAGCAGCAATCAAGCATAATAAGCACCAATTAGGCAGCTTTAAAATGACTGTGATACTCAGCTCCTTCTAGACATTTACTGGTGTGGTTACAAACATGGTGAAGGCAAGAGAATGGTCCAGGAAGACAAGAGAAGAGGTGATTTCTCTTCACAGGAAGGGCAATGGCTATAAGAAGATTGCAAAGATGTTAAACATACCAAGAGACACCTTAGGAAGCATCATTCGCAAATTCAAGGCAAAGGGCACTGTTGAAACGCTACCTGGTCGTGGCAGAAAGAAGATGCTGACTTCGACTGCTGTGCGCTACCTGAAGCGTAGAGTGGAGAGAAGTCCCCGTGTGACTGCTGAGGAACTGAGAAAAGATTTGTCAGATGTGGGTACAGAAGTTTCAGCCCAGACAATAAGACGCACACTGCGTAATGAAGGCCTCCGTGCCAGAACTCCCAGGCGTACCCCCTTGCTGTCTCCAAAGAATAAGAAGAGTCGACTGCAGTATGCCAAAAGCCATGTGGACAAACCACAAAAGTTGTGGGATAGTGTTCTGTGGACTGATGAAACAAAATTAGAACTGTTTGGGCCCATGGATCAACGCTATGTTTGGAGGAGGAAGAACAAGGCCTATGATGAAAAGAACACCTTGCCTACTGTGAAGCATGGTGGAGGGTCAATCATGCTTTGGGGCTGTTTTGCTTCTGCAGGTACAGGGAAGCTTCAGCGTGTGCAAGGTACCATGAATTCTCTTCAGTACCAGGAGATATTGGATGGAAACGTGATGCAGTCCGTCACACACCTGAGGCTTGGGAGACGTTGGACCTTTCAACAGGACAATGATCCCAAGCATACCTCCAAGTCCACTAGAGCATGGTTGCAGAGGAAAGGCTGGAACATTTTGGAGTGGCCATCGCAGTCACCAGACTTAAATCCGATTGAGAACCTCTGGTGGGACTTAAAGAAAGCAGTTGCAGTGCGCAAGCCTAAGAATGTGACTGAACTGGAGGCCTTTGCCCATGAAGAATGGGCGAAGATACCCGTAGATCGCTGCAAGACACTTGTGTCAAGCTATGCTTCACGTTTAAAAGCTGTTATAACTGTAAAAGGATGCTGTACTAAGTACTAAGATTGAATGTCACTTGGGGGTTGAATAAAACTGATAATGCTGTGAGCACAGAAAAGACATTTGTGGTTATTTCATTATAACTGTTATGTTATATTTGTCTGACCTACAAGTGCCTCTTTAATGTAAATGTAAGCAAGATGACTGAATGATCAAAAGCAATGTCAAACTGGCCAAAACACTCAATTTCAGTGGGGGTTGAATAATTTTGGTCACAACTGTACGGTTCGATGGGGTTGGTACCTGCTTAAAAGTGAGCCGACGCAGAAGCTAACTTTGATTCCAGCTGACTCTGTTTACGTTGTCTATCCCTCTTCCGCCTCAAAGCTATCTGAATAATATGACCCCGTAGAACAGCCTAATAAGCTTCCCACAACGTCACCGAAGAAGAGACAAAACCCGAGTTTAGCTGAAAATATTCTTGGGATTTACGCACTAGTTCCGCCTGAATCTCCTTCAGTGAAAGTAGAGAGTCATTCATAATCCAAGAGGAGTAGGATGGCTTACAGAAGAGAGATCGATAAACCACCAAAATGCGGTCATGATCGGACCATGGGACCGTGAGGATAGAGACGGAGCGTACTAAGGGAAGATGTTTACGCAACACAAAAGCATGGCCAATTCTTAAATGAGAATGATGAGGGTGAGAGTAGTAAGTATAATCTTTTCCCCGGGGGTGGAATTCACGCCATAGATCTACCAGGTCATGGGTACTTAACGTACGGTTGAAGGATTTGGCTGACGTGGAATAATTAGAGGTTTCTGCAGGGTATTTATCTAGGGATGGATTTAATACTAAATTGGAATCTCCTGCCAACAGAAGAGTACCCCGTTGATGGACAGCCAGGAGGGAGCAGATATGTGATAGAAAGGGTCCAGAGTTGACATTGGGAGCATAATAGGTCAGTATTGTAACATCGATACCCTGAATCGTGCCCTGTAATAAAAGATATCTGCTGCTTGGATCAGCAATACGCTTCACACAAACAAATGGGGTTTTGCCGTGAAAAGCGACAAGGACTCCCCTTTGTTTAGTAGGGCCAGTAGCCTGAAAAACCTGAGGGTAGCGTGCATCAAAATATTTAGGGGCAGAGGTGTTTGAAAAATGAGTTTCCTGCAGACAAGCAATGTCGACATGGCGAGCCCGGAGAAACTTAAATATCTTTACCCGTTTTTGTGGAGAGTTCATGCCCTGAACATTCAAGGATAACCAGTTTAGCAACATGGCAATCGGAAGGGAAAGAGATCATCTTCGCCACGATCCCTGAGAGCCCTGAAATTTTTTTTATAAAAACACAAAACACACATGGCAAGAAACAGAGAAAAAAAGACAGGAAAAAAGGAAGAAAACAAGAAACCATCTGGTATACAAGCAATATTCATATGAAACAGTAAGATTAGCACAAACATCTTAATAATCCACTGTGGGTGAAATACCCACAAAAAGGCTGGATAGCGGGCAGGAAACCAATCCAGTCCACTAACCAGCTTGAAGGGGGACACCTTGGTCCACCGGAACTACTCGACTCAGTTAAGGCAAGAAAATACCAAACAAACAATTTAGGCTAATAAACCCAGGAACAATTAACCTATAAATGGCTAGTAAGGCAATATGAATCTCAGTAGGCTCGAACTTCAAAAATGAAGAAGCTACAAAATAGCCGGAGGGGTGAAACCGCCCACGGGACCGCCTAGTGAGCTGAGTCACACCTGCGGCCTGAGATCCGCCGCCAGATTCGCCCATCAACTATGACATAAGTAGAAGCCTCTACAAAGAACTAACATGGTCATTTAGGCACTAGCCACTGTGGGAGAAAGTGCTACAAGGCATAACTGCATAGGAACACATATGGGCGACGTCGCCCGCATCTCAAAGAGTAAGAAAAAAACAAATGTGAAAAATCCAACCAGGCACAGAATTTCAAGTCGAAGAAACCTCCTGGAAACGCTGAGCCTGTAGAGATCGAAGAGCCTGAGAGCTACTCTGACTTGGAGAAGGTTTACGTGAAGACTGGGAACTCGGAGGGTGTGTAGAAACTATAGTATCCTCGTTCTGGAAGTGTGGTAATTCCAATTTCAGTTCCTGAAAGTGGCGGCGAAGATCCGCTGGTGAAGAAGCTTGGAATTGACAACCTCGGAAGGAGAAAGAGAGCTTGAAAGGAAAGCCCCATCTGTACTTAATATCAGCTGATTGTAAAATCTGGAGGTAGGGTCTCAGGGTACGGCAATTGGCAATCGTGACTGAGGACAAATCCGCAAACAGCTGAACAAAGTGACCCTGGAATTCCAAAGCCGGACGATTCCGAGCTGCCTGTAATAGACGCTCTTTAGTGCGGTAAAAGTGGAATTTAATGATAATGTCCCTGGGAGGGCCCTCCGTGGGCTTAGGAGCTAAAGCTCTATGGATACCATCAAACTCCAGTCGTTCCAAGGGGATCTCAGGAGCCAGTTCCTGGAATAGAGCGGTAGCAGTATCCTGTAGATCGGTGATTGCCTCAGGGATCCCGCGGATGCGGAGATTATCTCTGCGGGCTCTATTCTCAGCATCTTCCAATTTGTCTTTTAAAGTGTCCAGCTCAGCATGCAAATCATCCACCTCCCGTTCATGGCCCTCCAAGACCGTGGTCGCCAGATCCATACATGGTTCTAGTTGATGGGCACGATGGCCCAATTCTTTTAGGCCTCTTACTAGATCAGAAGATAATTTACGAGAGGCAACTGTAATCTCCTTGCGCTCTATGGCGCGGAATTTGTGTAGCAAGGCTTCAGGGTTTTGTTCAAGAGGGCCGGTCAGGCCAGATGGGAACTGTTGCTGACTATTGCCATCTGACTCAGGATCCCCTGTAAGCTGCGTGGTGTCATCAGGCTCTGGGGGGCTGGGTGTTAGCTTGCTAGTGTGGCTATGCGGAGGGGATTGCTGCTGGGCCCGGTGTTTGGGTTTGGTGTGTGGGGTACGATGCATTGTTAGAGAAGTCCAGGTAGTTCACAAACACCTTCAACCGGTTGGAATTATATGCCAGGGTGTAGAAGCCCAATTGCCGAGCGATATGTTCCGGTGGCACGACACAGGGAGATCACTTGGTCATCTTCCCCGATTACGTGTACGTGTCCCCCGACGGGGTTACTTTCACATAAGATCCATTACTACGGAGCACATCATGCATCCCGCCGCTGCCAATAAATTGTAGAAAAGATTATTACATTGGGGAGGGAGGAGTAGAAACAGACTGCTGATGTAGCTGTAGCGGTACCCTCCATAGAGTGATGATGGAATTCCAGGTAGAACGATCATAGGCCCCAAGATCTCAGCAGCCGGTGGGGCGCGAGGATCTGCGTCATTCAAGCCAGGTGGTCAAGAACAATGAAGGCCTGCCTAGGGGGGCCACAGAAGCCTCTGATTCACCCTCTATGGAAGGGGGGCTGATGGGAAAAGCCTCCACCCCTATCAAGGGCCGCTCATCCACTTCAATGGGCCTCCGAGCCCTATCGGAATCCAGGTAGGCCTAGTGTGACCCCTGGGACCAACACAGAAGCCAGGGGGACCCACACAGGCTGTCCCAGCAGCTGGCCCTATAGCAGGGGGTCGGAAGGTAGAGTGGCAGCGTGGCAGCTTCCCGAACCGGCTGCGGCAGCGTCCCGTCCTGACCGCGTTCCGGCCGCGGCAGTAGGAAAGACCATGGCTTCACGCTCCGCGGTAGGCCACAACTCGTCCAGCATTCCGAATGGCTAGAGGGGGGACAAAAACGTCTGATACCCCCCCTCAGATGTCAGGCAGGGTCCGCAGAGCCTCCGGTGACCGTGCAGGGCCCGCTGTCACCCAGATGGCAGCGGATTCGACCTCAGGGCGCCGGAGCTCAGGAACAGACGTCCGCTCCGGTCGCCATCTTGGACACGACAAAACACACATTTCAGTTCTTGTTTAGCACAATAAAAAATCAATGCCAATGTAGGCATAAGAAAATAATTATGACTTGATATACAATCCTGGTTTTGAATATTAAGAAGTCATGCCAGAGAGCTAGAATCCTAACTAGGAATAACTGATAGTTTAAGATGATGTCAGACAAAAAAAACTATAGTGCTGGGGGGTTTTTACATCAGTTTTACATAGTTTCGTGGTGCAGAAGTTATTGGCTTGCCATGAAGGCCATGCCATACTAGTTGCTGGCTGAAATGCTGCAGAATCTCACTCAGCAGCAAGAGATGGAGCAACAATTTTCTGGTTCAGCACTTTAGGTGGAGCAACAGTTTAAAAACAGATAAGTGCTTTCTTCTCCTGTCACTGGTGAGTTGCCACCAAAGCCTAGTTTGCTAAAATGGCCCTAAGGCCACCTCATTCTAACCCTCCCATTAATCCCCCTCTTATAAATGTGACCCCTTGTTTGCATACTAACCTCTCCTGCAGCAGGATTCTCTGCAATGAAGGCCAACACATACTTCTTTGAAAATCTGTGAATTTGCACACCTGTCTCTCTTAGTACAGAAGTACAGTGGGAGAAGTCACCTGATACATCACCCAAATACGTGTGACACCAGAAACTTGACTGTGTGCATTACTTCTCAGGTTTACAGGCAGCTTACAACTGAATGTCTTGAATGACTTTACCAACATAGCTGAACTACCCAGGGCAGATAAATACATAAGCACAGCCTGAATTTCATATACTTGACCTTCCCATGTGATTAACTGATGCCGTAGGGATGCCTTTGCATACATACAACAGAATGCAATCCTATAAGTTACCTCCATAGCTTAAATGTTTGGAGGAAATGTTAAGGCTTACCCAGTATACTGCAATCTTAGTGACTATGGGATATTACATTTTGTTTTTCTCTCATACATATTTGTATGTCACGGCTAACAATCACCAAAGCATACCTGAAAATTGTATAGTAGTGATCATATTCTCTTCACAATAGGCTCGATAAACCAAGCAATAACAGTCATTATTTGCTACAGTGACCTCTATTTTCAGCAATGAGAGCTATTAACAAAACAGCAAACATATGGCTGAAAATTACAATTATTATGTCAAATAGCATGTTGTGTGGCTTAGTAGATGGGCCTAATGTCCCTTTGATAGACAGCTAAGCATCTGTTTCTATAGACTGCTGCAATAGTTAAAACATACTGTATACATTCCTCCAAATACCAAAATGTTTGCAACAAAATCTATGCTTACAGATATAGTAGAAAACTGTTGATAAAAGACATACTAATAGATCCCCTGTAGGAAACTGCAATAGGCTTAATTCATTAAGATATAACTCATGAGTTACTTATCATAACACATAAATGGTTATCTTTCAGCATATTCCAAACAGTATGTGGACCAAAAGGTTAGAGGGTGCAGTAGTAAATACTCAATGGATGGAGCTGTCAATCATAAGGTTCAGGGCTGTCCGAGCATCACCAGCATACCGCAATCCTACTAAGGAAAATGTCTCGGCCTCTATCACACCTGAGCATTTTGTAACTTAAGTTCAAAGCTTTAAAACACTCAAAAAATCACAGGAGCTTCTTTTTAGGCAGATTTGAATGTTTTTAGACCATTGACTTCAATAAGAGCAACTAAATAAACTTCTCTCTCTTAGAAAGTCTCACTCTACACGTGTTTCATCATAGCTAGAATATGGTTGCTCATCGGGACAGTGCATGCTTAATATTAAAGGTATTTCTATGTATAAGGCATCATAAGACATCACCAAGGCATTAAAGAGTCACTGTGCGTAATTTATATTATTTACATAAAGTAATGTATGCAAAAACAATTTTTAAAAAATCAAATATAGGTAGACGTTTCAAGTGATTATCAGTGTACAGGACCACTATTTTGCACAATGCTGTATTCTGAGATTTTACATGTACATATAGTGATTAGTGTATAAACTGTTCCCACTATCCCCATTTGACGGGTTTCAGCGATTTGTGTTTGCCTACTTTAACCTGGGAAATCCTATTATTTCCAGTGGGAATCTAATCATTCAAAATAAAGAGGATTCGCCAGATCAGCGGATTTGCTGGACGTTCACTAGAGAGGTTTTTTTGTTTTTTTTTTAAATACAAAGCTGTAAGTGTCAGCAGTACCTCCTTTACATAATGCAGATAACGAAATATTTTTAGTTCTTTAAAAGACTACTTTTCCTATCACAAAAATGTTTCAGGTTGCTAAGGATGGCCAAAAGCAGATTGGGATACCTAAATCTGAGAGAAAGTTGTTGGGAGGCATAATGTCTGTGTGTAGGCAGGTAAGGGTCAGTTCACTCAAAAGTGTAATGGCCTGTACACACGATAAGAAAAATCAAGCGACAATTGCCATAGGAGGAATGATTATCTGTTCGTTAGTATAGTGCTTTTGACAGCTGATTCCGACTGTTCAGATAAAAAAAAACAAAAGGTTAAACATTTTATCGTATGTGAACACAACGTCCGATTTTCGTTCAATGTAATCCTATGGAAATAATTGAATAGAAAAAACATGCATGCTTGGACGCAAAGAATGACCCAACACTTTATTTTCTACTACGCTAGTATGTAGTTATGTTTGCCTTTTTTGGTCGAGAATTTTCATACAAGTTAATACTATTGTTACGTCAGGATACATGCCCTCGTGGAAAATTGGATGATCACTTGTATGAGTTTCTCATAGTGCGTACCAGGCTTAACTGTAGTTATAGGCAGATCCTGCTTGGCCCTGGATCCCCAATGCCATGTTTCGCAACAGTGCTCTTGTGCACGTGGGAGTTTTGGGTGTTCCTACCATCTTTGCATGTCCCATTACTCCATGTTACATCTTTAATAATATGAAATAAGAATCAAACACAGAGAGCGGAACCCCAGTGGTCACGTCAGGTGTAAAGGCCCAAGAACTAAAATACACATTTCTCATTGCATGATTCTCATGTCACCAAAGCATAGCTATTTAGTCCCTAGACCTGTAACATTCTGCTATAAAATATGAACAATAAAGCACTTAAAACTAGCTTCCAGTGGTAAAGTAGTAAGCATCATAATATACACGCCACTGCAGGTTACACAACACTGAGATGTAAAGTGCATTATATTTTAATTGTAGTATCAGTCATTCTTACCTCTCCAAAGCCACCTTTCCCCAGCACTCTAAATTCATAGAAATATTTATGGCTGATTGGCTGCCTCTCAAATGCTTTCCACTGAAGGAATCGGTCATAGTAACTGCCGTTTTGATAGGCTTCAAATGGCTCTTTTGCAAGGTAGACATGTGCCTCCTCCTTGGCAAGCTCAACCAATGGTGGAATCTCAGCACCCTGGGCATTCTGGAAGCGTTTTGAAAGGTCTTCACCCAGCCAAGTGAGGCGATCCGGAGAATCCTGTTTAAACCTTTTGCTCACCAAAGTTTTTAGTAGCTGCTCCTTAGCAGAACCCTCCTCCAGCTCCCAGTCATGTACTTCATCCAGGAACTCCTGAATCATAATGTACTCTGGTACTGAGTTCAAGAAGTCTCTGAACAGTCGTTGGCCAATGGGCTGATCCACGCAGATGCTCTGGAAGTCAAGAGGAATGGAGTCTTTAATTTCATTGCGACAAGTATCCGGCGGAGGCAAAGACAGACTCTTACGTCGTTTCTGCAACTCTCTCAGATCCCCCTCACTGCTTTTTCTGGCCTGCAAGTAAGCTGTGTTGGCTATAAGATTATCTAGTCCTCCCATATCACACATGGCTGCCGCTGAGTCTTAGCAAATATGAGAAATACACCTTGCTGGGACAGAGGTCACAGGACTTCTACCCTCTCTCCCTGGGACTATCTTCTCCCTCCTCAGCCACTCTGACACAGGTGCCAGCAACAGTTAGCATTAAATACCACTAAGGGATTTTCATTAAGACCTTTGCTTGTACCATTTGTGGAAAGTGACTAGTAAGAGGTTTCTCTGCTGTAAGGAGCTTTTCCTTTGCTATCTATAGCTGCCGATTATATACAGCAAGGAGCGTTACAAGAGTCAGTGGGAGTCCAACACATGTACAAGGTAGAACAGCAAGAACCAGGCATGAACCTTCATGTTGAATTATGCACACTAATAAAATGGTAAAACAAATTAATCAAAATAATAGGTTACCTTTGACAGTCTTGTGGTTAAACTGCACTGCCAGCACCATTACTTCACCACATCATATTTTTCCAAAACAAGTAAAATGTTATACTGAGAAGAAAACAAAGGTGCAGATCTAGCCAAAGCAGATTTTTTTTTGTATTTTTGGATATGGTAGGGGAAGCATGAAATGTAATGTTCAGATTGGACTGTACTTCATAATTTTTTCATATTCTTATTTTAATAGCCATTTGTGTACAGGCCATACAATCAACAACCTATCTGAATACTGGATAAGATAATGGTTAAGCCAGTCAATGTCCTGTTGTCAATTAGTCTGATTGGACTGGCATACCTGTACTGGGAGAGAACAGCAGCAGCATTTTAGTATTCTAAAGTCCACCTTTTCTTAGAAAATAGCCTATGCAGTCAATGGGCTCCAATAGATATTTTTTAAAAATGTGCAGCTTTGTAGAATGTTCAATGATATTATTGTCATACCTGTAGGCCATTTGGGTGTCCTCAGAAGACTCGCCTGAAATCTCAGAGTTAGCAACCCGCATGTCCTAAGTTGTTGCAAGGACATGATAACTGTGGATCCAGGTAATGTATGGTCAGCTTTAGTCTTGCATTGTGAGAAGGACCGATAAAGCGCAGCCACTGTGTAGCAGCCAAAAGCAGGAAGAACATGTGTATGTAATGAGAAAATAAGGCTGCACCCATGAATATACTCTATTTGCAAACCATAATCAGAAACACATTTTTTTTAAAGCACTGATAAGACGGAGAATGTTGATAGAGATCGTTGTCAAGATTGTTTATCCAATACTGATCTCTTTTGCATTTACATATACAAATAACTGAAAAGACTATTCAATGCTTTTGAAAACGATATAAAAATATATGAAGTGATGAGACATTCTGTATAAAACAGCACATTCATTTAAAAGCAGTTTCAGTTATAAACTTGACACAGAAGCGGACCCTGAGTCAAAAGTTTACTTATAGTACCATTCAAGGATATCACTAGCTAAAACTGCTCCATCCCCCTTCTACCACCTATACCAACTAAGCTGTAGAAGGAAGATGAATATACGTACCTATTATAAGATGCTTATACATACCTATTTTCAGGGCACGCCAGTCCAGTCACATGATCAACTACTGCTTTCAGCTAGCAGCAGCTCCAGAGGAGAGGAGGGTGCACCGATATGGATGGCCCATAGTAAGCCTATAGGTCCTACAGGTGTCAAACTGGTGGCTCTCCAGCTGTTGCAAAACTACAAATCCCATGAGGCATTGCAAGATTGACAGTTACAAGTATGACTCCCAAAGGCAGAGGCATGATGGGACTTGTAGTTTTGCAACAGCTGGAGGGCCACCAATTTGACACCCCTGCTATAGGTGATGCCATGCTCAGGCATTTCAGCTGTTGTTGAGCACTTTCCTCTCTCCTGTAGCTGGACCTTGCTGACATGGGAGCTCATGTGAATGGACTGGTGCAGCCTGAGAATAGGCCTCTTTCCTCTACAGCAGTGGTCTCCAAACTGTGGCCCAGGGGCCGGATATAGCCCTTTGCTTGCTTTTATCTGGCACTTTTTCTCCCACTGATGCATGACACTATTCTTCCCACTGATAATAACAAAGGGGCATAACTACTGTTACTTACACCAACAATGGGGCACTATTTCTCCCACTGACATCAACGATGAGGCACTATTGCTACCCCTAATGCCAAAGATGCATTGTTTAGGCCTACTGACGGCAGGAAAATTTCTATTCCAGATGGCCACAGTCCGGCCCCCCTAAAGTCTGAATGACAGTAAACTGGCCCTTTGTTTAGAAAGTTTGGAGACCCCTGCTCTACGGGATAGTCAGGCTAGGTGTTAGGAGGGGGAGGGAGCAGTTTTTAGATTACTTAGTGGTATCATGGAACTCTACTTTAAAGTCAATGCTTCTCCTTATACTTCCATAAGATGTATATCACAGCTTTAAGTACTTATCATTCATTTAAGAAGCCATTTATTCCCCGGGGTCCAACCAGCTGCTGCCTCTCTGCCTGCTTAGCAAATTAGTACCTTAACACAGAACCTAAGCTCAGCTATGCAGCAGAAAGAAATGTCAGAGAAGCAGCTACCAGCAGGCTGAATACAAGAGCCAAGAGGTAGGTATTTTAATGGTGTAGCCGTTTCTGAAAGCTGCGAGGTTTAACAGCAGATTTAAAGTGGATCTTAGAAGGTTTGATAAGGACATCATGCCCCTGCTATTTTTCTTGAAACCTTTGTTACTGCACCAGATTATAAAGATTCTGCAGCTGGTACAGAGCTTGTTCAGCAGGAATCTTGCAGCTGTTCAGCAGAACACAATCAGCAAGGACATCCAAATCACAGCGTACTGTATAATTCACAGCGACTGCAACTCAGAAGACTATAGGCTGAACAGCACAAAGATTAATATATAAAGCCAGATTTTTTAAAAATTATTTTTAGCTCTCATCGTTAAAATAACAATAGCCACAGCAAATAACAATTGGCAGAGATTGGCGAATTATGCGTAAATTGAGTTTCTGGCAAATCTTGAGCATACAAGTGCCTTATCCTATGACTCCCCCCTCTTTACTCTTGCAAGACTGCAGAGTGTGCAAACAAGGACACTCATAGGTTTATTCAGGAAAGCTCTACAGGGATCAGTGTAGAGAACAGAAACCCACAGGATCAGAAATCACTTCTGAAATGGTCTGATTACAGTCATCGGATGCACTTTATAAATCCTCACTGCTCTTTGCTCAACCACACTGCATAATCCTTTGGCAATTATGCAAGAATGGAATTCCTGTAGCCACCAAGCTAATACTGAGAAGTGGCAGGAAAAAAAAGGGCTGCACAGAGGTATTCTCTGACCTTTTGTAAACTTGCGGTATAATGCACACACTCACCAGGTTTCAAGATATTTAAAGGATGACTCCATTTTCATGAGAAAAAAAAATTTGCAAATGAAAAGAAAAATAATTATATACTGTATATATATATCTTTATCTATATAGATGTATATATATCAGTCATACAATTGCGACTCAAGTCATATTGCAATTGAATGTTATTAAAAATGATCTTTCATTTTCAATCTGCAGCACTGTAAAATGCAATGCAATATGGCTACCTGGAGGCATTCTGTGTACAGAACGCCCCAAGAAAATGTAATTTCCTGCTTGAGCGATTGGCTCACTGATTTTCCCAGAAGTCTGCAGTAAGATTGGCATACCTTGCAACAAAAATGTTATTTTTCTCAAAATGTGAAGTTACTCTTTAAATATATTTAAAGCAATAAAACCAAAATTGTAATATGTTACAGCTTACCAGTCATTAGATGTGGTTGCTGCATTAGTTTTCTCTTAGGCTTTTTTTCTGTTTTCACCTGGCGATCTGGCCAGTGACACACCTCCTGTATTGGAGTGCCTCAACTCTGGATGAAGGTGCACAGGGACACCTTTGGACAGCAGCGTTGTCAGTATGGTGGGAGGGGAGTGTTAGATGGACTAGTAGATTTAAATACAAACTGAAACAAACTCCAGCTAACACTTTATAAGCAGTTACAGCAAACTGTTTTTTCCCTTTTGGGATAAGGCTCCATTCACACTAGGTTTTTTGCGATTTGAAAATGCGCAATCGTGTTATTTCAATCAAAGTGCACACATGCATGAAACACATCGGATGGAGCCACACTGCTGACGTCACGCTGCCGGTGCTGAAGGACGGAGCGGTGGCCATTTTGGTACCTGTCATTTTTACCTTTATAACTCCACGTGGATGATTTAACTCTGCTTTATGAATTCAATAAATTACTACACTATATACGAATTTCTGGCTCTTGTGGTTGAGCTATCTTCCCTAGGACAAGGGTTCCTCTTCCACCTATGCCTCTGATGGAGCAATTTGTTTAACCCCCTGGCTGCCTCTTCACCTCCACATGTGATATACCTATATAACTGTTATCATATACCTTCTGGTCAGACACACTGTCACATGGGCGTTCCGGGGCGGAGCCTGACGATGGCGGTGGCGGAGAGCTCGAGCTAGGAGCTCTCGCACGAGCCCTCTCTGACCAACCCCCCCTATTTTCGGTCTTAATTCCCCCCAGCGGTATGGAGCCCTAGATGGCAGAGCTATACCTCGGCCTGGTGGGCTTTCTTTGATGGGCAGCGGTGCGCGGTTGGAGCCGGAGAGCAGTGGAGATAGACTGGGACGCTGAGCCTGGTTGCCGGGAGACGAGGAGGCGCAGCCGGGGCACGTGACCAGCCGCGGTGCATCCCTGGGAAGCA
Source organism: Staurois parvus (assembly GCF_062004578.1). Classification (NCBI taxonomy): domain Eukaryota; kingdom Metazoa; phylum Chordata; class Amphibia; order Anura; family Ranidae; genus Staurois; species Staurois parvus. Next base: position 1,618,334 of record NW_028318108.1, on the reverse strand, counting down.
GGGACGCCGGCCGGCCGAAGGCGGACAGGGGGAAGGAGAGTCGTGTGAAATTGGAAGCCGGCTGCCTCCCCGATGTGACAGGGAGACGCTCACTGCTGCCTATACCCCCCTACCTAGCTGGCTGTCCGCACCTGGGCCTGGTGGAGCCAGGAATACCAGGAAACCCATCCTGCCTCCTTGGGACGAACCCTAAGGAGGAAAAGAAGAAGAGAGGAAAAAGGAGAGGGGAAGAAAAACAACACAACATCGGAAACCCTGAGAAATTGCCCCCCCCCCAGGACTGAGCAGCAGTGATGGCCCTCCGTACAAGCATGGAGCTACCGTCTTGAGAAGGGAAGGGTGAGTGAGAACTACTGGGGACTTACTGTGTTGCTGTGTTGTGGACCCCAGAGTGACATAGAAGACCAGGTGGTGAAAGGGGAGGGGAGGATTTCCAGGGGTTAGAAGAGAAGAAGAGAGGAGGCCCAGGTGTCCTAGGTGTCCTAGGAAAATAAAACATAAAAAATTGCAAGTTTGTCTGGTCCAGAAATTATAAAGGAGAGGTACAATCCCATCTTGAGGATATAGAAAGAAAAAAAAAAAAAATTTTAATAACAGAAATTTCACAGAGGATATGAAGAATAAGGGTCCCAAGGCAGCAGGGCCCAAAGGGTCTCAAACAGGAACAATAAAGAAATTTACATCATATGGAAATATTACGCCAGAAAGGGTCCAGGGCACAAGCACAAAAGGGGAAATGGACATTAGTTCAGGTAATAGTCCGAGATTATCATTGGGCATGAATAGCAGCTGCAGCCAACAAATAGAGGATGGTTCGGGAAAAAGAGAACCAGATGGGGAACTACAAGCACCAAACAAGAAGGAGATGATAGAAATGTTTCAGAACCTGGAAAAAATGATAAAACATGAAATGACAGCTATTCGTAATGACCTAGGGCACCTGCTATCAAGAATAGAAGAAACAGAGGAGAAAGTTAAAATTCAGGCCCAAAACTTTGATAACTTAAGGAAAAAAATAAACCAATTGGAAAACACTCAGAAAAAATTGACCTATAGGATGAAAGCCCAAGAAAATAAAGAAAGAAGGTGTAACCTTAGGGTACGAGGAATTCCAGAGACTGCAAAAGGCGAAACACTATATGAACTAGTGAAAAAAATTTTGAACTCCATAAGAGATAGACCTGAAACAGACGGGATCAAGTTAGACGGAGTGTTTAGAATAGGAAAGCTCAAACAGGCTACTGAGAAGGAAAGACCGAGAGACATAATTGTACAGTTCCAAAAATTTGGGGTCAAAGATGAGATTTGGAAGAAGACCAAGGGAAGATCATTAATTAAGTATGGAGATTTGACTATCCAAATTTATGCAGACTTAACAGCAGAGACCCTATGGAGAAGGAGATCCCTGAGACCCCTGTTGGAGCAAATGAGGAAACAGAATGTGCAGTATAGATGGGGTATCTCAGCATCTCTGATTGGCTGGAAAAACGGGGTCACAGCCTATTTGAGATTTCCGGAGGAACTAAGGGACTTTTGCGAGAGACTGGATTTGCAAAGAATGGAGATGGCGGGGTGGGAAGAAGAAGAAGAAGATAAAGGAGATACAGATGTTACTAGGAAAGAGGACTGGCAGCGGGTCGGGGGGAGGGGGAGGGAGAATTAAGTAGAAATTATGTTTTTTTTTTTTTTTGTTTTTTTTTCTCTCTCCTGCTTCCATCTCTCGCCCCTGGTCTCTCCCCTCCGGATGTTGAGGTCCTTCAGAACACTCTGGTGAAGGGAGGGAAGTTAAGATTCTTCTTGGGCCTGGACGTTAGAGAGAAAAGATCTGGGGGGGTTGGAGGAGAGGAGAGCCGTCCATGGGCGGAGCTTACGCCCTAAGTTTTAAATCAAAGGTGGAAATAGATCCACAAATGATTTGCAGGCAGTTTATAAGCCTAAAAACGGGTGGGGGAAAAAGAAGAGAGGGGGGGAGGGAGGGGGGGTGGGAGATGGGGGTTGGGGGGGAGGATGAGGGGGGAGGGGAGGTGGGGTTAAAATGTTACACGATAGAAGGGCCTAATAGAAAGGTTTATTAGAAGAGAGATAGACAGATTTAAGAAGGATGGAAGAAATACAGGTAAATAACATATAATGTGAACGGGTTGAACTGTCCTGGGAAAAGATTTAAGTTGTTTAAAGAGTTACACCACAGGGCAACGTCAGTGGTATTTTTACAGGAAACACATTTTGAGATAGAGTCAAATGTGAAATTAAAATCTAAATATTATCCAACATGGTATTATGCTGACTCCCCAATTAAAAGAGCAAAAGGGGTGGCAATAGGGTTGGCAAAGAACATGAGATTCGAGCTGGAGGATAGAAGAACTGATCCGGAGGGGAGATTCCTATTTTTGAAAGGTAAATTACAGGGAATCGAGTGTACATTAGCCAATATATATTGCCCCAACAAAAAGCCGGAGATCTATTTGAAGGGTCTGTTGAAAAAACTGATGGACTTTAAAAAAGGGCGTTTGGTAGTAGCAGGAGACTTAAATCTCTGCATGGATCCCCAAAAGGATGCAACCTCCCCTGTGCGGAGAGAGGGGGGTGGGTCTCTGAGAGCTTTGAAGAAAGCGATCCACGAGTACCAACTGGTGGACACTTGGAGAATAATGCATATGAGAGACAGAGACTACACCTTCTTCTCTAAGGCACATGAGATATATTCAAGGTTGGATTATATTTTGATAGATCATCAACTCATAGAGCTATTGGTTAAAATAGAAATAGAGATGAGTACATTCTCGGATCATGCCCCTGTCACAATGAAAATGGGATGGGGAAGAGGTGGACGGGAGGTTTAGGATGGAGGTTAAATGAGGCCCTTCTTTTGGATGAAGACATAGCTCAGAAGATTGGGGAAGAGATCAAGCTATATTTTAAGGAGAATGAGACAGAGGAAGTATCGACAGCCACAGTATGGGAAAGTCACAAGGCATATATAAGAGGTATCCTGATTGCGATGGGAGCAAGGAAGAAAAGAGAAAGAAGAGAGAGGGTTAGTGGGCTCCTAAAAGAAATCCTGGATCTACAGCAGATGCAAAAGAAGAAAACAACAAGAGAAATAAGACAGAAGTTAATGGATAAAAAAGATGAATTAGAGAGATTGATGGACGAAGAGAGGAGAAGAGTATATAACAAAGTACTAAATTAAAGATATAGATGGGGCGACAGACCAGGAAAATATTTAATGAGAGCTCTGAATAAAAAGAAAAATAGAAATTATATAGAAAGGATAAAAAATTCTAAAGGAGAGTTGGTTTATTCAACCAAAGGGATTATTAAAGTATTCACGGAATACTATAGAAAACTGTATAATATTAACCCACATGGCTCTTCAAAGGAAAATGTAAAGGATATTAATGAAAAAAGGATGATATATTTAAAAAATGCAGGATTACCAAAGTTAAGTGAAATACAATTGAATGCCTTGGATGCGGAAATTTCCCAGGATGAAATAAAAGTAGCATTAAAAAGTACAGGGGGTGGAAAAAGTCCAGGTCCGGATGGGTATACAGTTAAGTACTATAAAAAATATAGTGAAATATTGTTACCTAAGCTGAAGAAGTATATGAATGAACTGGGAGGAGGGATGGAGGGTAGAAGAGAATCTCTTCAGGCCCATGTTGTACTCATTCAAAAGGAGGGAAAAGACCCTTCCCAGTGTTCTAGTTATAGACCAATTTCACTATTGAATACCGATACTAAGTTGTACGCAAAGGTCCTAGCAAATAGGCTGAAAGATCTAATGCCTGAATGGATTCACGGAGATCAGGTGGGCTTTGTCCCAGGGAGAGAGGGTAGAGACAACGGGTTGAGAACTCTGATGCTCATTCAGAAAAGTAGAAAAGGGAAGGCCCCGGCGGTACTACTGTCGATTGATGCCGAGAAGGCGTTCGATAGAGTGGACTGGGCCTTCATGATGGACAACTTAGAAGTGTTGGGGATTGGAGAGAGAATGCGTGAGTGGATAGGTAAACTATATAGAGAGCCCACCGCAATTATCACGGTAAATGGGGAGAGGTCGGAATCCATTGGAATGTCCAATGGAACAAGACAGGGCTGCCCACTGTCCCCCTTGCTGCTTGTTCTGTCATTGGAACCCCTGCTGTCTACGATAAGGAATAGTGGAGCGGTAAAGGGAATCCAGATAGAAAATATAGAACATAAAGTTGCGGCCTTCGCGGATGACCTATTGTTTTATGTAGACAACCCTCGAATAACATTACCTAATATAATGAAGATCTTGAAGGAATATGGCGATTTATCAAATTTAAAAATTAACCCAACAAAAACAGAGATCTTGAACATTAACGTACCAAAGAGTGAAAAGGAAAAGCTACAAAAAGAGTTCCCCTTTACATGGAGAGAAAAAGATTTAAAATACCTAGGAATAAAACTTGCTATCTCATATAAACAACTGTATAGATTAAACTATATTTCTTTAATAAATGAGACCAAGGAAGAATTAAAAATATTAGAAGGAGGAAACCCATCATGGATAGGACGTATAAACTTAGTTAAAATGGTAATCATACCTAAAATACTGTATAGATTCCAAATGGTCCCAATTAAACTCCCAGAGGCCTTTTTTAAGATAATGAAAAAAATGTTAAGATATATTTGGAGGAATAAAAAACCAAGAATAGCATACGAAATATTGAGTAGAACTAAAGAGAAAGGGGGAATGGGACTACCTGATGTCAAGAGATACTATAAAGCAGTAATTTTAGCAAGAATTTATGATTGGACATTCAACCACAAGGGGAAGAGTTGGGTACAAATTGAAAACGAATTGAGTGGGATTAGTTTGAGTAAGATGATATGGGTCCCAGCACATCTTAGAAGAATTAAAGAAAGCACAAGTATTTACACTTTAAATGTTTTAAGGGCATGGGATAATTTACACAAAAGTAGGAAATGGGAATTCAATTCTATATTAATGCCTCTTGTAAATTCTGATTATTTCCCCCCAGGAAAGGATGAGATATCAGGTAGATGGTTTAAAAGGGAAGATATCCAACTGAGAGATGTACTGGATGAGGGGGAATTGAGACCATTTAAAGAATTAAAAGAGAAGAAGGGAGAAAGTTTTATTGGAATAGACGAGTGGAAATATCATCAGTTAAAATGTTTTATTGGAAAACTACCAAAACCCCTGAGATTAAAAAAGGATTGGAATAGGTTTGAAAGGTTGTTAGAAACACGTAGAGATGGGAAACACGGTATTGCCAAGGTTTATAGAATACTCACAGAATTAGACACAGACACAAAGTTAATTTTTATAACGAAATGGGAAAGAGATATGGAGGTGGTGTTAGATGAGGACCAACAGAACAAGATATATAGATTGATACACGAGAATGTTAGTATGAGAGACGTAGAGATTAATTATAAATGTTTGACACGATGGCATATTACACCGAGTATTGAGCACAAGATGAGGAGGGAGAACTCTAAAATGTGTTGGAGAGGTTGTGGGGAGGAGGGCACGGTGTTTCACATATGGTGGCAATGTCCGAAAATTCAGGCTTTCTGGAAGACAATAGTTAACTCAATAGAAATAATAACTGGAAATGACATAGGGTTAGACCCAACGATGTGTCTTCTACACAATGCTGGGATCTCAGTAAATAAATATAAAGAATCAGGCATATGGTACTATTTAAACGCTGCAAAGGGGTTGATACCCAAGTTCTGGCAAAAAACAGAGGTGCCGAAGGAGGAGGATTGGATCAACAGAGTAAATCAGATAAGTAGAATGGAAAGATCTTACTATATGCAGGAAGATAGGATGGGAATATACTATACAAGATGGGAAAAATCAGGAATGAAAGAGAAGTATAGAAAACTATAAATTAAGAAACTATTGGGCCTCGAGAGAGTATAGAACGTGCTAAGGGGAGGGAGGGGGATGGGGGGTGGGAAAGGGTTGGGAGGGGAGGGAAAGAAAAGATTTATTAGAAGGGGTAAGGTAGAAATGTATGGAATATTTATATGTATTGTTATCTCTTCTTATGGAATTTTTTGTAATAATATGAAAAACTAATAAATATTTAAATTAAAAAAAAAAAAAAAAAATCATATACCTTCTGGTGAGTGTACATCTGACCGAGGGGGTGGATTCCCATATGTGATTGATCTCACGTTCACATCCTGCACTTTATGAATATAAGGACATTATTTGAACGCAGTTGTTTGAAGAAACTATGATATTATTGCACAAATCAATTAAGTGCAACCGTAAATATCATTTATAATACTATTAATTTTATTGCACTTTAGTGCACTTATCACATTTACTCACGGACATTATTTTCCTACCATTGGCTGATTTCCTGTTTTTTAAATATTTGCAAGTTCTATATATATTTATATGTTGCATTTTATTGTTCCACTTGATACATTTTGTGTTTTTACTGCTGCACTTTTTTATACATACAGGTGAAACTTGAAAAATTAGAATATTGTGCAAAAGTTCATTTATTTCAGTAATGCAACTTAAAAGGTGAAACTAATATATGAGATAGACTCATTACATTCAAAGCAAGATAGTTCAAGCCGTGATTTGGCAGTCTTTCCTACTGAACCAGACTGAGAGACAATTTAAAGGCTCAGGAACCCTTTGCAGGTGTTATGGCTTAATTAGCTGATTAGAGTGGGACACTTTGAGCCAAGAATATTGCACCTTTTCACAATATTCTAATTTTCTGAAATTGTGGATTTGGGGTTTTCATGAGCTGTAAGCCATAATCATCACAATTATGACAAATCACAGCTTGAACTATCTTGCTTTGCATGTAATGAGTCTATCCTATATATTAGTTTCACCTTTTAAGTTGCATTACTGAAATAAATGAACTTTTGCACGATATTCTAATTTTTCAAGTTTCACCTGTATTGTTGTGGGGATTGTTACCTATACCTTGCATGCTACCTGCTTTATAATCATCACTAGTGCTCGCCTGTATACAACATATTTAGAAGAAAACATGTTAGCGTCTGCAAAAGACTTGAGACTGTGGTGGAGGTTCACCTTCCAGCAGAACAACAACCCTAAACATACATCCAGAGCTACAATGGAATGGTTTAGATCAGTGGTCTCTAAAATATGGCCCTTGCTTGCTTTTATCTGGCCCTTGGGGCACCATTTCATCCTCTGATATTAACAATGTGACATAGTTCACTCTACTGCCACCAATGATGGGGCAGAATTCTTCCCAATGATGGGGCACAATTTCTCCCAATGATACCAACAATGAGGCCCAATGACCCCATTGATGGGGCACAATTCCTCTCACTGACACCAACAATGGGGCACAATTCCTCCCATTGACACCAAAGATGGGGCATTGGTTTTTTCCCCACTGACATCGGGACCTTTTCTACTCTCAATGGCCACAGTCCGGCCCCCCCTAAGTCTAAAGGACAGGAAACTGGCCCTTTGTCTAGAACATTTGGACATCCCTGGTTTAGAGTAAAGCATATTCATGTGTTATAATGGCCCTGTCAACGTCCAGACCTAATTCCAATTGAGAATCTGCAGCAAGACTTGAAAATTGCTGTTCACAGACGCTCTCCGTGAAACCTGACAGAGCTTGAGCTATTCTGCAAAGAAGAATGAGCAAAAATTTCACTCTCTAGATGTGTAAAGCTGGCAGAGACATACCCCAAAAGACTTGCAGCTGTAATTGCAGCAAAAGGTGGTGCTACAAAGTATTGACTCGGGCTGAATACAAATGCACACCACACTTTTCACATTTTTGTAAAAAATTTTGAAAACCATTTATCATTTTCCTTCCACGTCACAATTATGTGCCATTTTGTGTTGGTCTATCACAGTGGTCTCCAATCTGTGGCCCTTGCTTGCTTTTATCTGGCCCTTGGAGCACTATTTCATCCTCTGATACCAACAACAGGGCATAGTTCACCCTACTAACACCAATGATGGGGTACAATTCTTCCCAATGACACCAATGATGGGGCACAATTTCTCCCAATGACACCAGCAATGGGGCCCAATGACCCCATTGATGGGGCACAATTCCTCTCACCGACACCAACAATGGGGCACAATTCCTCCCACTGACACCAAAGATGGGGCATTGTTTTTTTTCCCAACTGACATCGGAACCTTTTCTACTCTCAATGGCCACAGTCCGGCCCCCCCAAGTCTGAAGGACAGGAAACTGGCCCTTTGTCTAGAACATTTGGAGACCCCTGGTCTATCACATAAAATCCCAATAAAATACATTTACGTTTTTGGTTGTAACATGACAAGATGTGGAAAATTTCAAGGGGTATGAAATACTTTTTCAAGACACTGTACATGGCATCAGTGATCTGCTGATCACTGGTGCAATGCTTCACAAGCTCCCAAAACAAAAAAAATGAATATTTTTTTTACCTGCAAAAAATGGGCATTTACTACTTTTTGTTGAAAGGTGAACTTATCCTTTAAACTCTGTGAGAGACTGAAAGCGACTGTGGCTGGACAGGCACAAGCAGTATGAGCATTCATTCCAGATTACATACTACGCTCGTGCAGCCACAGCAGCTTTAAGCCTCCCATAGCATTTTCCAGGCTGAACGGCGTTCCTCTGCCTTTGGTCCACACCTCAACTCTGGAGTCTTACGCACTGGGGCTAAATGCCCAGTGTACATGAGACCTTATTGGGAACTGCATTATATATATATATATATACACACACACACACACACACACACACACACACACACACACACACACACACACACACATACATACACAGTTGTGTTCAAAATAATAGCAGTCAGACATCACTAACCTGATCAATCACTGTTTTTGGTAGAAATATTTCTACGTGGCAAATAATTTACTAGCAGGTGTAATAGAGTAATAGAAATCCAACAGACCCAACAGTCATGACATGCATGCTGCTGATTCTGTGTAATTGAATCACTAATTTAAAGGGGCATGTTCAAAATAATAGCAGTGTGGAGTTCTATTAGTGAGGTCATTCATTCTTTGAAAAACAGCTGGCAATTCTTGCCCTTATTTAAGGAAGGAAGGCAGCAAATGTTGTACATGCTGGTTACAGTGCATTTCTCTCTGAAATTCTGAGGAAAATGGGTCGTTCCAGGCATTGTTCAGAAGAACAGCGTACCTTGATTAAAAAGTTGATTAGAGAGGGGAAAACATATAAAGAAGTGCAGAAAATGATAGGCTGCTCAGCTAAAATGATTGAAAATGCTTTAAAATGACAACCAAAACCTGAAAGACATGGAAGAAAACGAAAAACTACCATTCGAATGGATAGAAGAATAGCCAAAAAGGCAAGGACTCAGCCAACAATCAGCTCCAGGAAGATCAAAGAAGGTCTAATGTTACCTGTGAGTACTGTTACAATTAGAAGACGCCTATGTGAAGCCAAGCTATCTGCAAAAAGCCCCCGCAAAGTCCCACTGTTGAAAAAAAAGACATGTGCTGAAGAGGTTACAATTTGCCAAAGAGCACACTGACTGGCTTAAAGAGAAATGGCGCAACATTTTGTGGACTGATGAAAGTAAGATTGTTCTTTTTGGGTCTAGTGGCCGGAGACAGTTTGTCAGACGACCCCCAAACACTGAATTCAAGCCACAGTACACTGTGAAGACAGTGAAGCATGGTTGCGCAGGCATCATGATATGGGGATGTTTCTCATACTACGGTGTTGGGAATATTTATCGCATACCAGGGATCATGGATCAGTTTGAATACATCAGAATACTTCAAGAGATCATGCGGCCTTATGCTGAAGAGGAAATGCCCTTGAAATGGGTGTTCCAACAAGACAACAACCCCAAACACACCAGTAAACGGGCAACATCTTGGTTCCAGACCCAGATCTTAATCCAATAGAAAACTTGTGGGGCGACATCAAAAATGCAGTTTCTGAGGCAAAACCAAGAAATAGAGAAGAACTGTGGAATGTAGTCCAATCATCCTGGGCTGGAATACCTGTTCACAGGTGCCAGAAGTTGGTTGACTCCATGCAACACAGATGTACAGCAGTTCTCAGAAACAGTGCTTATACAACTAAATATTAAGTGATTCAAAGGAAAGCAAAATCTTGAAACATTTTTGAGTTTATATAGTGAATGTTTGAGTTTGTAAAGAATACAAACACTGCTATTTTTTGAACAGTCTAATATTCACTTTTCTTCAAGTTCTTTAGAGGAAAAACACAAATTTGATATATTTTTCTTCATGGTTTGATTTGGAATAGAATGTGTAGGGTTCCCAATGCATTTGTGTGTATGGAAATAAAAGCTATTAGAACGATTTAGAGCTTTATTCACTTTTTTTCAACACACTGCTATTATTTTGAACACAACTGTGTGTGTGTGTGTGTATGTGTGTATATATATATATATATATATATATATATATATATATATATATATACACACATACATATACACACACACACATATATATACACACACACACACACACACACTGTATGAAGGATTGTGGATACCTATCACAAGTATAAAAGGTTTCTTGAACATCCCATTCGAAAATGGACATTGAAGAGACACTGACACCCATGCTGGGCAGAGTGACAATGTCTTCACTTCTCCTTACCCACATCAGTGTGTTAGTGAATTTAGACTTGATGACAAACAGGGAGAGCAATGTTATCACTCCCTTGACAAAGTGGCAGTACTTTGGCCAGCAATTGGCTGATAAACTCAAGCACAGTTGCAATGAAGGTCAAATGCTACCCCATAATTGAGTGTGTGTGGCTGCAATGAAAGAAATTGGTGGAGGGGAACAGGCAAGGTAAGTATTTATTTATTTCAGGTACTTATATAGCACCGTCAATTTTACACAGCGCTTTACACATATATTGTACATTCACATCAGTCCCTAACCCTCAAGGGGTGTACAATCTAAGGTCCCTAACTCACATTCATACATACACATTCTAGGGCCAATTTAGACAGGAGCCAATTAATCTACCAGCATGTCTTTGGAGTGTGGGAGGAAACTCCAGGCAGGTGGTGCAGTGGTGGGGATTCGAACCAATGACCCTAGTACTGCCAGGCAGAAGTGCTAACCATTTAGCCACTGTGCTGCCCATATAGGAATCTCTTTAATATTGACTTTCCCCCACCTTCCCTTTGCGGCTATTATGCCTCACTAGGGAAGGCTTTTCACAAGATTTTGGGAGTGGTTTTGTAACAATTTGTGCCCATTCAGCCAACAAAGCATTTGTGAGGTCAGCGATGGATGTTGGATGAGAAGACCTGGCTCACAATCAGCATTTCACTTCACCCCAAAAGTGTTCAGTAGATTGAGATCAGGGCTCTATGCAGACCACTTAATTTCCTCTGCATCAAACATGCCTTTATAGACCTGGCTGTATGTACAGGAGTACAGTCATGCTGGTACAGAAAAGTGCCTTCTCCAAACTAGTTGCAAGCATGCATGTGTGCAAAATGTTTGCGTTCTACAGCAGCCGCTTCTACTGGTTTTTCACTTCCTAGTTTCTTGAGGCACTGGTGATGAAACTCTGGTCTCACAGCTGCAACCTGAAAAGTTCTTGGTAAATGTTCTAGGAAGGAAGATGGATTCATCTGTCCTTAGTGAAAATGGCCACCGGGAAATGAATGGAAAAACGAAAACAAGCTATGCAAAAAATAAACCGCCTACCAGTATCTATTAATAATTAGGTTGCAATTACTAAATATTTCTAAAGCTGCTTTTGTTGAAAATTTTTATGAGAAGGGTGAACTACATACGTGTGTTCAAGAATACAGTGAGCACAAAAAAAAAAAAAAGATGCAAGTGGTATAATAGAAGAAATAAAGATGTGCTGATTTTGTGGTTCCTATTTAAAGAAGTCTAGTAAATTTTTTGAATTTATCTATCTGCAATCAGAACCTAGCCAGACACTGAGTGATAAATAAGCCTTTACATTTTTATGTCTGTCTAGAACTACTGTATAGGAAGAAAATGTAAAATCAGAATACTACCAGAATTCCAAGGCAGAAACAATACAAAACAATAACTTTATTCTGCTTCCAAACACAATGGATTGGAGTCCACACCTGCATGCACATAGATCAGGACAATGCTTTATCTACCCAGAGGTCTCTTCTTTCAGAAGCAAACAGAGACAAAGCATATTAACAGCCATGTAACCCCGCCATTCACATAACTATTCACCCATATGGACCTCTGGTGACAGAAAACCTCCAGTCACATGCAGAAAACTATATAGAATATAAAAGTCTTCTTTTCAAAGCACAAACAAGCCGACCACATTCAAAAGGCTCTCCTGAGCCAGGACAGTTGTCGTCTTCTTCTTCAGACATAGAAAGGTCTATTTGCCTATTCTTTGAACCACCCAATCTTGTTGGCACAGTGGGCATCGGTTGTTCTGCTTCACCCACAGGGACATGCAGCAGTTATGAAACGAATGGTTACATTCTCCCCATACCACTGCAAGAGACCAGAGCAAGATTTATGTTAGCACAGCAGTCTACACATGATCATTTTACTGAGTAACCTGTAAACATTCAGCTTTTACCATCCTCATCTTACAGTCACTGCCACAAAGTGTACAACACAATATAGTGTATGTATAAAATAAAGCTTTTAAAATGAAAACCAAATGGTGCTTAATAGGACAATGACAGGAGCTGATCTTTAAAGTAAGATTCTGAGATTAAACCATTAATCCCCATTAAGAAAGGAAGAGTTGACGCTTTATAATCTCATGTACACAGTCACCATATTTCCACTGATACACTTCAAAAAGGGAATGCAAAAACAAAAAAATACATACCGGATGCTGCAACTGGAACACACAAGACAGTTCTACCACATGAACAATTTAAAGAAGAAGAATATGAAAATCTGAAGGCAACTGGGATACAGATGAGGCTTCCAGGTTATTTTTTGGTCAAAGCTTAATTGAGCAAGCTGAAGTAGCTAATGACACCACCAAATCTCACTAGAAAGCTGCCAAGACCAGCAGTTAAAGGCAGCAGTACCTTGGATCTCATACTGCAGATATACAGCTATGAGAGCGCGGGTTCAGGAGTGTAGAGGCACACTTATATAAAACAGGAAGTGCACTGGAAACTTTCAAGAGGAATTAAGCACAATGGAGGTTATTTACTAAAACGGAAGAGTGCAAAATCTGGTGCAACTCTGCAGAGAAACCAGTCCGCTTCCAGGTTTTATTGCTAGCGTTAATTGAACAAGCTGACATTAGCAGTCGTTTGGCTATCATGCCCAGCAGCACCACATTCTGGGTGCTCCTTTTTTAGTAAATCTACCCCAAAGGGTACATTTTTCAGGATGTTTCTTAACCGCTTGCCTGCTGCCCTGTAGCAGAAATACTGCTACAGGGCGGCAGGGCTGTGCAAAATCACGTATATATACACACACAAGTGACTTTGCATTCCTGAGTATTGGGTGCGTGTGCCCTACCTGCAGCCTCAGCTGTTGATCACCAGTCTCTGCCGGCGATTCCCTGCCAGCACCCGGTGATCGCAGAGTATCACTGACGGGGGTGAGGACTGTTTGTAAACAATACAGATCTCACCTGTCAGCTTCTGCACGCTGCGTTGTATTGCTCTGCATGGCAGAGCAATACAAAGCAACATGTGTACACAGTAAAACTCACACACAGCACACAGTTAACCCTTTGATAGCCCCAGATGTTAATCCTTTCCTGCCCAGTGTCAGTGCTTTTTATTAGCACTGATCACTGTATTAGTGTCACTGGGGATGTCAATGACAGTTCGTCAGCTCCCCCCCAGTGTCAGAATGCCTGCTGCAGTCCCACTACAAGTCAATGATCGCTGCCATTAATATACCGCCATTTGTAAATGCTATAACTTTCATGTAAACAAATTAAATTTACACGTATTGGGACATGTAGCAGAATACATTGTGGCCTAAATTTATGACAAAATTCGATTTTTTTTTTAAACATTTTTTTATTGGACATGTTTAATAGCAAAAAATCAAAAATAGTTTTTTTCTCAAAATGGTTGGTTTTTTTTTATAGCGCAAAAAAAAAATAATTGCATGACCGCGCAATTATTAGTTAAATAACGCAGCACCATATCGCAAAAAATGGACTGGTCATGAAGGGGGGTAAATCATCTGGAGAGCAAGTGGTTAAAGCGAAACTCCAGGAAACTTAAAACTTCTCCCTTGCAGTGGGGCTTCATCCATGGTAGCCAATCAGCTTCTAACCTCAACTTATGCAATAACCCCCCGGTCACATCAAGCCCGACTTTGAAATCGTGTGACTTACAGTGAAGTCGCACGATTTCAGTGTCGGGTGAAATGCCGATTTCAGGTGTTTCAGGTGCAATTTGCAAGACATCTGACACAGATGTCTATGCAGATCACACCAAAAGTAATACATGTACTACTTTAGAAATCGGTGTGGCTCCAACCAAGTCGGAACCGCACCGATTTGACAGCTCTAATTGCAGACAATAGTGTGTGACTTGGCATACGATTTGCAAGTCGCATGGCATGCAAATCGCACACGATGTGACCGGGGTGTTAAGCTGATTGGTTTCTATAAAGTTGCACCAGATTTTGCAATCAGCTTCCAGTTTCTTTTTTTTTTTCTTATATACTCGTGCACCTGCAGGTACTGCTGTCTATGACTGCTAGTCTTAGCAGCTTTGTAATGAGATTTGGTGGTATCATTATTCTTCGTGCTGGAGGTGCTGCGATGAGCAATGGACATACAATATACAATTTTCTTTTACAATTTCCCTTTAGATGTACCAAAACCATATAATAATATGAAGCCTAACCTTAACCTAAACACTTTTCAATTTGTATGCAATCAGGCAGGCCGTTGCACTACAGAGTTGAAGGTAAACCTAAAAGGAAATTGAACAAGGAAATTGTATAATGTATGGCCAGCCTAATTAAAACCCTGTCTCTACCAAGGTAGCTGCCCCCACACAGACATGAGGCAGAACAAACCAAGGCAAGTCAGTAATAGGGAAAAAAAAAAAAAATCAGGCGCAAGAAGGCCAAAAATGCTGGTGACTAGTCCTCTCCTCCCCCCACCTTGCCTTTTTTTTTTAGCTCAGCTTCCGGAGTTCAGTTCCCCCTTAGTTACCCTTACCTATGCGTTGGAGCACAGAGGTACCTATAGATCAATACTTCTGTTTTGTGCATCTCTACATCCTGTCCATGCCATTTTAAGAAAAAAAGGAGTCATGTAAATGTAGATTCCAGCCCAAACACTTCCATGAAGACAGGCCCATGTTTTGGAGAGCTATATCTGAGAATGGACAGACCAAAGTTAAGTGTACTTACACTTGACTCTGAATATCCTTTCTATCACAATTTCCTGGATAGTGCCTTTAATATTAAGCGGCACCTTGGACCAGTTATCCCAAGCAACTTACCTTGAAGACCAGTAAAGAGAACCTTCAGCTTCTTTGTATCAGTTTTTTCTCATCGGTTTAAGGGTCAGTTGAATGTGAAATCTGCTGGGCTCAACTGCCTACTGGATTTTTATACTTTTGAGGTACACCAGTTGAGCTCTCCAGGTTTTCGGTGTTCCCATTCTTTCTGCTAAATCCTCCATAGGAAAAAAATCCAGCAGGTAGAATTTGATCCCCCAACAATGGCCACAGCAAGCCAATTTGTTTACTGACCTGTTTTTTGAATGTCCTACAGCAGACCCCAGAACACCGCACCAAGTGCAGACATTTTTTTTTTTTTTAGATAGGAGTATGAAAGGGTTATAACCCTCTACTCTCCTCTAACCAAATGAAAAGAAAAAAAACAACAGTTTATAAAGTTTTTCAAGTTTGGAGATCTCTGGCAGCACAGCTCTTGAATGTACAAAGCATGCTCTTTTAAGAGACTTACCTACCAGTGATAATTCCCTCTTAAGAGACCAAAGAGATTACAAGAAAAGACAAACAGTAATCCTCGCAGTCCCTGACCCCATTCCCCTCCTGTAGTATATCTCATGCACAGTACATGGTAACAGTGTGCCAACTGCCAGGGAAAGGATGCATTGCATAGAAAATGAACACAAGTCTTCTGCAGCAATATAACCTGCTAGTATGAAATAAGGATTTTTCCTAATCTAAAATGTTATAATCTCAGACACGTTTATGTTGTATTATTATTCGGCAGTAATGGGTACACCAGCAGGGTAGCACAGTACTTTCCTTAATAAGTGGCTTATTTTACAGCAGACATACAGTGAAAACATTTTTAATATAAAGTGAATGCATGCTATGTAATGTTCAAGTGTAACACTTACTGGCGTTTATTGCTTTAGGAAGACCTCATGCTAGTCCTCTGAACCTGAATTCTTTTAAATGAGTTAGCTATTCTAAACTTTGTTTAGGCGTTATACAGGTTCAACATCTACTTCCTATATCAATATGCTGTCCCATAGGTGGCATAATTGTGTCCTACAGCTTGTATGTTCTTGGTTGTTTTATACTAATCATGCAGATCAGCACCATACTGCTGCTGTACAGTGTGACCTGCCAAAAATGTCTACATACATGCTTGTAATGTTAATGACAGGTCCACTTTAACTATCTGAAGATACTGGATGTGCTACACATGCCCAAAAAGCATCCTCAAAGTACACAGCGCTTGTGTAGCACTTCCAGTCCTTCTGCCCAGTAACTGCCCCCACCCCTCCTGGGAATTCTCGGCTCTTAAAGTGGGTTTAAAGCCAAAACATTTTGTTACCTTAATCCACTCACTGCATTAAGGTAAAAAGGTTTTATTGCTTTCTGGTCTCTCCCTCCCTGTGTGAAGGGGCAGAGAAGGCAGAAGAGATCCAGTGCTGTACACGAGGGGGCTCAAACAGAAGCAGGAGTCATTGGCTCCTGCTGCTGTCAATAAAATGCAGCAAAGAGGAAGCAGGGGATGGAACTAATCCCCGTTTGTGTGTGTTTATGGTGCTCCATAGACATACACAGCTCAGGAGAGAGCATGCACTGTGAACCCCCCTAGGCAAGCAGCTTGCTATGGGGGCCACATAAGAGGTGCAACACCATTGCACAGAGCAAGTGAATAATAAACATGTTCATTATTTTATTTAAAACAATTTACCTTTAGTGTGACTTTAAAGTGTTATTAAACCCACAATAGTAAAATCAATCTGTATATGCAGTAAAGCATGCTTGTTATACTCACTGTGGAAACTAATGGGTTAATCCTCTGCATTGTGTAAAAAAAGGATGTTTGATCCTGACTTCTCTGATTCTCCCCTCCTCCCACTGTCCCCATTTCATCTCCTGATAGAACAGAATCTTGGGAGCAAGCTGCATATGCTCAGTTTAGTGTGTATTGCTAGAGTTTTCTATTTTTCTTGGGAGCGTGCAAGTGATCAGCACAGGGCCAATCTGCACTGTCCAGACAGAGTCAAGGGACCTGCAGCCTCATAGGACAGTGAGAGGAGAATAAAAACTCTCACTCCTACAAGCTTTAACCAGTGCTCTGCCGGACAGTGATAGAAGTCACAAGACTGCTCTAACTGCTGATAAGAAAGATATTTAGCAGTTTATATTTACTAAGATAATTACAATTCCATATTCTGTGGGAGACAAGATATAGTGAATGCAGGGTCCTGGGTTTAGTAACACTTTAAGGGCTGTTCACACCTGAATAGCACAGGAACACGATCCACATTCCTGTGCGATTCCTATGCGACTTCATTTGAATGGGTACTGGATTGGACCAAGTAGCCCATGTACTACTTTTCAAAAACGAACTGCACCAGATTGCAGAATCCTATGTTACCATGCCATCGGGTACAAGCAAATGCACGGAGTTTGCCATCTGCATTTGGGGTGTCATTAGGATTATTTTGACACCTGCATCAAATTACACATCCAGTGTGTTCTGAATGCGGTGTGAGAAATGCACATGGAACACAGGTTTTCTGTTCCACAATCTGGTGTGAATGAGCTCTTAGGCTTCATTCACACTTGAGTAATTTGTAGTTTAAAGAGCTCAGAGCTCCAAAAACACCCAAAATTAAAAAAACAAAAACAATTGTTCTCTATGGTGCCTGTTCACACCTGATCAGGTGAATAGGCACCATAGACAGCAATTGATTGTTTTAAGTTTCAGCGTTTTTGGAGCTTTGAGCTTCAAGTAACAAATTGTTCAAGTGTGAATGCAGTCTTAAGTTGGGAGTTGCTGTGTAAATAGAGGTAGCTGTTAACCACTTGCCCTCCAGAGGATTTACCTCCCTTCCTAACCAGGCCATTTTTTGCTATACAACGCTGCATTACCTTAACTGACAATTGTGCGGTCAATTTTTCCAACGAATTGAGCTTTCTTTCGGTAATATTTGATCTCCTGCCCCTTTTTTTAGTTTTTGCTCTATAAGCAAAAAAAGACCGACAATTTTGAAAAAAAAAAAAAAACAAACAAACAATATTTTGGAGTTTTTGCTATTAAACATGTTTAGTAAAAAAGTAAAAAAAAAAAAATCTAATTTCTTCATAAATTTGGCCAAAATGTATTCTGCTACGTCTTTGCTAAAAAAAAAAAAAAAAAATCCCAATACGTGTAAATTAATTGCTTTACATGAAAATTATAGCGTTTACAAATGTCGGTATATATACTGGGATTTCCCCCCCCCCCCCCTACTAGTAATGGGGGCGATCAGTGACTTTTAGTAGGACTACAGCAGGAATTCTGACAATGGGGGGGACCTAACTTGGTGCCACTAACATCCTCAGTGACACCAATACAGTGATCAGTGCTAAAAACCAGCACTGACACTGGGCAGGAAGGGGTTAATGTGAGGGACGATCAAAGGGTTAACTGCGTGTAGGGAGTGTTTTACTAGGGGGAGTATGCTTTACTGTAATGTGTTTATAAACACTGCTCAGATGAGAAGGTGAAAACCATAGTAACATGGTTATTTTGGATCTACTCTGTCTACTTCATCTGCAGTTAAAACAATGACTGAAAGCTGGTGAGGCAGGTTCCCAATCATGTGATTAATGTGACAGCCAATCACATGATCAGAAAGACCATGTACTGCTTCCGGCATTATGAACTTTTATAGGGCTACTTCTGAATGGCTGTAAAGAGTTAATGTTTCAGAGAAAAGTCACTTTTATAGCACTGTCTGCTATGCTTTTCCAGTACACAATGACATACCTACACAGTCCTCCTGCTTGTTCTCAGCTTGGCAGCGCAGGCAAGCATCTGGAAATAGACACACAAGTTACATTTCAGATTTCCTCCCAGCAACAGGCAGTCATGTACACACTTCAGTAACTTTATGTCTGTATGCAACATATTACACACAAGAAGAAGAAAAAAAAAAAAAAGTGGTAAGGACCACTTGTGTTGCAATTGTATATGCTGCAATATATATTTTTTTTTTTATTTGCCTTTTTTTCTCACGAAAGTGGACTTACACTTTAAAAAGTCGATTAATTGACCGACTTCTCATGAATAGGAGCGGCCATAGATGGATTGAAATTTGGATGGTTCCTGCTGAACAGGCCGAACTTCAATCCATGTATGGCCAGCTTAAGTCACTGCTGTCTTTTAATGATGAAGGGGTCAGGGGATGGAACCACAGTAGGAGATCTCAGACACTCCGATTAGTGCTGGAGGCCAGAGTTCAGCAGAAAGAAGGCCACTGAAGAGTGGTGAGTATAGCATACATCTTCCATTCCAGTGAGTGTCCATCAGGATTTCTTTTTTATACTAAAAGAGTCCTTTTACAGTCAATGCTAGTCAATGTAACAGGTATGTGTTGCAGGAGACACCGTAGGCTGCCTTCAGTCATCTTCCCTACCCTGATGCTTGTGGTCTCACAAATACCAAGTCCCAGGGCTGCTGGGGGAGAAAGTGTGAGCCTCGTGTGGGATTAAAGCTGGCCATACACATATAGATTTTTGAGAATTTTCGTTTTAAGAATATTAGTTTGATTTTCTAATCGTTACTGGAGTCAATTCGATGTTTGTTTTCAACAGTGACTAGAAAATTCCAAGGGGCAGGAAGGAAAACTTTTCTCGATCAAATTAATTATCGGCCAGTGTATGTGGTTATCGTTCAGAAATTACATTCATTTTAAAATCGAATGTTAAAAGCAAGAGAATTTTTCGAACGACATTAGTCCATTCGTCGAATGTGAAAAGAATTTTCATACCACTTTTCTCTTACGAATACTCTGGGCCGAAAATCTACATATGTATGGCCAGCCTAAGACTTCAGAAGGTGGAAACTTGTGTAGAGATTTTGGGTTCCTCAAGAAAGGTGAACACACCTAAGACAAGCCTATTATGTGGAGATATTGTGGCAGCTGCTTTATTCCTAACCCCCCCCCCAAAATTTTCCTTTATATTAGTCTTTGCTTTTGTTTCCAATCATGGTGCAGGCGTCCTTAACCAACTTAGTTTATTATGTGGTCTGCTATGTGCATATATACAGGGGTTGTACAAAATTATGGAAACACCAGGTAAAAGAACAAAATGGTTAACTAGTATGGTTTTGGACTGCCTTTGGCATCCAAGACGGCCTGGGAATTATTATTATAGAGGATTTATATAGCGCCAAAAGTTTGCTCAGCCCTGTACATTATAATGGGAGACAGTACACGAGACAGTACAGTAACAATACAATGCAATACACGAGGGGTTCGAGGGCCCTGCTCCTTGGAGCTTACAATCTAGGAGGGAGGGGATAGTGGTACAGGAGGAAATAGCTGTGGGGGACGGAGTGGTAGGAAGAGTGGAGGAGATCAGCAAATAGGTGACAGCTGGGTAGGCTTCTCTGAAGAGATGGGTTTTCAGGGTGCGCCTAAAGGTGAGGAGGGAAGGTGACAGTCTGATGGATTGGGGCAGAGAGTTCCAGAGGATGGGGAGGCCCTGGAGAAGTCCTGGAGACGGGCATGGGAGGAGATCAGGGAACTGGAGAGTAGGAGGTCTTGTGAGGAGTGGACAGTGCGTTTTGGGTGGTAGATGGATATCCGGTTGGTGATATAGTTTGGGGCAGTGCTATGGATAGCTTTGTACATCAATGTTAATATTTTGAATTTTATGCGTTGGGCAATCGGAAGCCAGTGGAGGGATTGGCAGAGGGGGGAGGCGGATACAGAGCAGTTGGTGAGGTGGATGAGTCTGGCTGCAGAATTCAGGATAGACTGAAGCAGGGATTGACAAATATAAGTCTTGGATATTGGGTAATGGAATATGATAATCTTCATGCAAACATCATTCCAGTTCTCACAGAGATGCCAGAGGCGGTAAATGAGCCCGAACCTTGTTCTCCAAAATTGACCATAGTGGCTCTATGATATGGGAGTCCGGTGTCTGCAACACCCAGGGAAGGTGTGAGACTTCCTCTGCATGCTCATCAAACCACCAGCTGTGTGAATCTGAGCATTATCGTCTTGGTAAATGGGGTTGTCTTCGGAAAACAAATTTCTGCACCATGGTGTGCACATAGCTGGCTAAAATCTGTACAGAGTCACTGGCAGTTATGATGGAGTCTGCAGAATACCAAGATATGGCTGCCCAAACCCTGATAGCACCACCACTGTGCTTTACCATTGGCACAAGACAGTCCTGGTCATAAGCTTGGGACAGCATTTGCCACGTTTAAATAAATACATCCGGTGGTTGGTAACAGCACGAAGCGCGACTTTTGTGGGCGCGGGCTTTGGAAGACTGAGATCGAGCTCTGCAGTCACTTTTGCAGCAGTTGTTCCCTTATTAGGGGGTCACAATTATGCGCAAGGTCCTTTTATCTCTTTTGGTCAGTTGACCATGGCGACTGCACTTATTCTCATCAGACGATGTTTTCCTGGAAACTGTATATAACCTTTGATACCGTACCTTGTGACATGGCAAATCCAGTCACAGAGGCACCAGCTAAGCGGGCATCAACAATTTGCCCTCTTTGAAGCTCAGTAAACTCGGACATGCAGTGAATGACAAAAGTGAGGCTTCCCACTGGTTAGCTAGGTGTCTCATCACACAGGGGAGGAATGTTACACCACTTCCGCTTTCAACACAAAACATTTTGTCAGTTTCACATCTGCAAATCATGTAGCGTTTCCATTTTTTTGTCAAACCCCTATATGCATTTATAAATCCATATATTGGTATCCAAACCATGATTCTATGGGCCAGCTCTCTGGGCACCATGTCTGATACGCTTGGGAGCCTTTAGCATGCAGGATGCAATTGAACATACTAAGGACAATTTAGATAGGAGCCAATTAAATGAACATGCAAGCAGGGGTGGACTGACAACCCATGGGACCCCCGGGCAATAGGGGATTATGGGGTCCCTGTGTCCTCGCCCACACCCAAAAAAGCCTATGAAAAAGCCAATAAAAAAGGTACCAGGGGCATCTCATGGGGCCCCCTACTGACCCCGGGCCCTCGGGCAGTGCCTGAGTGCTCGAATGGTCAGTCCGCCCCTGCATGCAAGCCCAGGAAGAACATACTCCATGCAGTGCAACATAAACCCCCCTCAATCTCTCCTTCCTGACAGTGGAGAATATGCACATCCCCTGCCCATCACACAATGCAACATCCGGTGTCATAGTGATTCAGGTATCCTCTGAACTCATCTTTAGCCAAACACACTCATTTTTTTCCTTAATTAAGCTGTGGGTAGTGTCACCCCCATCTCTTTGTTTACATTAGCTGTGGGGTGGGAATAAGCCAGTCCGCAGCCCATTGGAATCATAAAATGAGTGCAATTTGGACTAGAGAGGAATTCTGTGCCCGATGCCCCTAATAGGTAGCTAGAAGCATGCCCACACAGAGTAAGAGTTTATTCGGAGACCGTCAGTAAAGCCTGGTGCACACGGGAAGGTTTTTTTTTTTTTTTTCGGTAAACCCAGTGGGCTGACAACACACACCAGTCAGTGCTCAGCTTTTGGCTGATTGGCTGCTGGTTTTCCAGTGTGCTCGTTTGCAGACGCCAGTTGTGATATCAGCTTCTGTCAAACAAGGACTTGTATACACAGGCAGAAGGTCTGCTGGCATCTACTGTACCGGCTAATTTTGGCTGATATTTGGCCTGTATGTACTTAAGGCTAGCCTAACACGACGTGAATTTTCTGCCCGTTCCTGCATGTTGGGCAACTCATTCATTTCAATGGGATGCCCTATGTGTGAGAAATGAGCAAAATAAGTCCCTGACCCTTCTGTAAAATTGTACGGCACCAAACCACATGCTACTGCAGCTCCATGCTTCTTGATGCGTATGTTAGCAGATGCAGGGGGGTGCCATTAAAAATTAGTGCGACCACCATGCGTCTGCTACAAGGCGGTTCAATTCTGCGTGTCTGGAAAGGATGTGATTTTACGCTCGTTCCCGACATACACAGTGTGTGCACCTACCCTTAGTCTCTAATTACATATCCACTGTGGTCTGGGGGGGTGTTCAGGCAGTGCTGAGACAGGGTCATCCAATGCTCAGGGTAAAGATGCAGGACTATGCTCCCCTCCCCTGTTGCTGCGCATGATGTAGATGGCCAGAAAACCCTGCAAGCTCTGGCACACCTATCCCCCCCAGGCATCCACAATTAGCATATGGGCATATGTAAAGGTTTTCATGTTGAGAGTGTGACAGCAGAGGCCTTCCGGAAGAAGGAAGATTGCGGTCTTCTACTCCTGTGTTTCTCAACCTTCTTTCAGTCAAGCCACCCTTTAAAATTATGGACAGTCCCGAGTCACCCTTTCAAACTGAGGACAGTCTTGAGGCACCCCATTATAAATTGGGGTAACTCAAACGGTCCATAATTTTAAAAGGGCACCCCATTCTAAAATGTAAAAAACTATTTTAACAGCAACATCCACACACATAGGACACCCAACACTAGAGGTGATTTATGCTTCCAAATCAAATACACTTTTGCACACTGGTACTGACTGGTATTCCAATGTTTCTCCTCTCCCTCAGTTTTTCTCCATCACTGAGCTAATGTGACCCCAGCACTAATGGAGAGGGACAGGAGAGGATCAAACTAGGATGCTGTGCAGGCAGCTGACATCCTCCTTATCAACTGATGTCATTGGTTGTCAGGACACCGGCAGCTAGAAGGTCGTAATGGTGCATGATGGAAACCTGTGACTGTGTAACTAAAAGGCAGGATTGTTACACCCACTGGCGTGTACAGACGCTTTCAGCAGTTTTTAGACATTTTGCCAAGGCACCCCTGAAGAAACCCCAAGGCACCCCGGTTGAGAAAGGATGTTCTAGTTCATTATCATTAACCTGCAGCATGCCCTGGGCACAGGCACCACCTCCCACCCACCTGATGACATTTCCCCCACACACACACTGCATTTGGGCTGCCTGTCCCCCCAGAGGGCATTGTATTTGGACTGCCCGCCCCTCCTCCCCCCTGGAGGGTACTGGATTTGGGCTACCTTCCCCCCTCCCCCCTGGCGGGCACTGGATTTGGGCTGCCTGCCCCTCCTGCCCTCCCCCCACTTGAAGACACTGAATTTGTGCCACCTGCCTTCCCCCCAATTGAGGGCCCTACACCTCCTGTCCTCCCCCCACTTGGGGGGCACTCCATTTAAACTGGCTTCCCGTCCTGCTCCCACCCATGAAGACAAGGCGTTTGCTCCTCCTGCCCCGACACACAAGGCCGGTGCTCACAGCGCCCCCACACGGTCTCTGCTGCTAGTCCATTATTCAGTGCCTATTCTTAGCTCATCGGGAGCCCCATGTAATGATGTCCCAGCAGGCAGGCCCTGGGCGCCCCGCACACCTCATATATATCAGTGGATATCCTTAGCAGAGGACTCTCCTCCCATGTACTGACTGCTGTCCGCTCTCCCCTCCCCCTCTCCCCGGTGGTCGGTGTCTCACCCATGACCTGCACCCTGCAGATGGCGCACGTGTCACACTCCACATCCCAGCTCCACATCGCCACCGCGTTCCATTTCTTTAGGGAAAACATCCTGACACCCGTCCTGGAGGCCAACTCCGCCCGCTTATCGGCCATACCGACTGGGGGCAGTGCTCGACGTCACCAATAGGATAAGCGATTCCAAGGTGAAGACCAATCAGAGACAGGAAAAGGAAAGACAACCGTCCAAATGGCAGATGGATTTGCCAATCATGATGATGACAGCGGAAGCCGTCCGGTCATTGGGTGACGAGAGCAAGGCTCCACAACCGGGAGGGCAGTACACACGAACGTCCAGCAGGTGGAGCTCGCCTCCCGTATATCCCTGTCTGTCACTCAGCCCCTGGCATTGCCTGGCCAGGAAGGAGAGTGAGAGTCTAGTCCAGGATATAGAGGACAGGAATACAGGAGGTGTCTGTGTGTGGGGGGGTCAGGATATAGAGGACAGGAATACAGGAGGTGTCTGTGTGTGGGGGGGTCAGGATATAGAGGACAGGAATACAGGAGGTGTGGGGGGGTCAGGATATAGAGGACAGGAATACAGGAGGTGTCTGTGTGGGGGGGGGGGGGGGTCAGGATATAGAGGACAGGAATACAGGAGGTGTGTGTGTGTGTGGGGGGGGGGGGGGGGCAGGATGTAGAGGACAGGAATACAGGAGGTGTCTGTGTGTGGGGGGGTCAGGATATAGAGGACAGGAATACAGGAGGTGTGTGTGGGGGGTCAGGATATAGAGGACAGGAATACAGGAGGTGTGTGGGGGGGTCAGGATATAGAGGACAGGAATACAGGAGGTGTCTGTGTGTGGGGGGTCAGGATATAGAGGACAGGAATACAGGAGGTGTGTGGGGGGTCAGGATATAGAGGACAGGAATACAGGAGGTGTGTGTGTGGGGGGGGGGTCAGGATATAGAGGACAGGAATACAGGAGGTGTGGGGGGGGGGGTGTCAGGATATAGAGGACAGGAATACAGGAGGTGTCTGTGTGTGGGGGGTCAGGATATAGAGGACAGGAATACAGGAGGTGTCTGTGTGTGGGGGGTCAGGATATAGAGGACAGGAATACAGGAGGTGTGTGTGTGGGGGGTCAGGATATAGAGGACAGGAATACAGGAGGTGTGTGGGGGGGTCAGGATATAGAGGACAGGAATACAGGAGGTGTCTGTGTGTGGGGGGGTCAGGATATAGAGGACAGGAATACAGGAGGTGTGTGTTAGTGTGTGGGGGGGGGGTCAGGATATAGAGGACAGGAATACAGGAGGTGTGTGTGTGGGGGGGGTCAGGATATAGAGGACAGGAATACAGGAGGTGTGGGGGGGGGGGGGTGTCAGGATATAGAGGACAGGAATACAGGAGGTGTCTGTGTGTGGGGGGTCAGGATATAGAGGACAGGAATACAGGAGGTGTCTGTGTGTGTGTGTGTGTGGGGGGGGGGGTCAGGATATAGAGGACAGGAATACAGGATGCGTCTGTGTGTGTTTGTGTGTGTGGGGGGGGGGGGCAGGATATAGAGGACAGGAATACAGGAGGTGTCTGTGTGTGTGTGTGTGTGTGTGTGTGGGGGGGGGGGGTCAGGATATAGAGGACAGGAATACAGGAGGTGTCTGTGTGTGGGGGGGTCAGGATATAGAGGACAGGAATACAGGAGGTGTGTGGGGGGGTCAGGATATAGAGGACAGGAATACAGGAGGTGTGTGTGGGGGGGTCAGGATATAGTGGACAGAAATACAGGAGGTGTGTGTGGGGGGTCAGGATATAGAGGACAGAAATACAGGAGGTGTGTGTGGGGGGTCAGGATATAGAGGACAGGAATACAGGAGGCGTCTGTGTGTGTGTGTGTGTGTGTGTGGGGGGGGGGGGTCAGGATATAGAGGACAGGAATACAGGAGGCGTCTGTGTGGGGAAGGGGGGGGCAGGATACAGGGGACAGGAATACAGGAGGTGTCTCTGTATGTGTGGTCAGGATACAGAGGACAGGAATACAGGAGGTGTGTGTGGGGGGTCAGGATATAGAGGACAGGAATACAGGAGGTGTGTGTGAGTGGGGGGTCAGGGTATAGAGGACATGAATACAGGAGGTGTCGGGGAGGGGGGGGGGTCAGGATATAGAGGATAGGAATACAGGAGGTGTATGTGTGTGGGGGGGTGTCAGGATATAGAGGACAGGAATACAGGAGGTGTGTGTGAGTGGGGGGTCAGGGTATAGAGGACATGAATACAGGAGGTGTCGGGGGGGGGGGGGGGTCAGGATATAGAGGATAGGAATACAGGAGGTGTCTGTGTGGGGGGGGGGTGTCAGGATGTAGAGGTCAGGAATACAGGAGGTGTCTTTGTGTGGGGGTTGTCATATTATTATTATACAGGATTTATATAGCGCCAACAGTTTGCTCAGCGCTTTACAATATAACGGGAGACAATACAGCAACAATACAGTTCAATACAAGAGTGCTAAGAGCAGTGATAATATAGGAGTGCTAAGAGCAGTGATAATATAGGAGTGCTAAGAGCAGTGATAATATAGGAGTGCTAAGAGCAGTGATAATATAGGAGTGCTAAGAGCAGTGATAATATAGGAGTGCTAAGAGCAGTGATAATATAGGAGTGCTAAGAGCAGTGATAATATAGGAGTGCTAAGAGCAGTGATAATATAGGAGTGCTAAGAGCAGTTGAACACAGCAGAATAATCATGCCTTCCCTGCTTTTCACAGGTAATTTGCTGCTATCTGCGCTTCTCCATTCTAAACTGAAACAACGCATGGACTCCTGTTAATTTCAGAACAAATAGTGTATATATATTTTTGTTGAATAGTTCTCACCTCTTGCTGCTCTCTTTTTATGACTGTGGTCTGTGTTTGAGAATCATCCCCCCCCCCTATTCATGTGATCCTTATCAGTTCCTAATTGGGGTGGGGAAGAGTGCTCATTTGACCATCTCCCTATAAATTTAGATCAGCTCATGGGGGGGATGGTCACAGATGGGGTGCTGATTTTGCGTGAGTGCTGCTTTTGAAGGAGTGCAAAGAGCAGTTGAACACAGCAGTTTAACTAAAGCAGCGGGAAGTTACAACAAGAAACTCTACTGCACACTGGACAGACTGCAAGCAAACACCCTGAGAAACATCTACTAGTCTGAGTCCCACTCCATGTACTTTTTAATATGTCCCCTCCACTCCTTTTCATATTACTATCCTGCGTTCCCAAAATCTCACTTCATTACCCCCCTGCTCCACCCCAAAGATTACGCATCTCACCTTCACTGCTACCATCTCCCTACTACTGCTCTCATCACCTCCTGCTGATACTTCACTCACCTGCTGACCCAAACACCAGGACTGGAAGGCATGTACACTCGTGTACATCCCGCTCCCATGTTACTTTCCTCACCCTTCTTCTTCTCCTAACCTCTGGGGATATCTCCCCAAACCCTGGTCCTCCACTATTTCACCCCAACACCAGGCATCCTCTTTCTTCCGGGAATAGCTGCAATCCCCCGTGCTCCCAAAAACCACCCTCCCTTTTTCATGTGCGCTCTGGAATGCCCGCTCTGTCTGTAATAAGCTCACCTCTGTCCATGACCTTTTTGTCTCCCGCTCCCTTAACCTACTAGCAATTACAGAAACCTGGCTTCAAGTAGCAGATTCTTCTCCTGCAGCGCTTTCCTATGGAGGCCTCATCTGGACCCACTCACCCAGACCCAGTGGTCGGAAAGGTGGTGGAGTTGGTTTGCTTCTATCCCCACTGAGCACCTTTCAAGTCCTCCCTAACCCTCCTTCTCTATCCTTCTCTTCTTTCGAGACTCACGGCATCCAGCTGTTTTCTCCCATTTCTCTGAGGATTGCAGTGATCTATCGGCCTCCTGGACCGGTGTCCCGCTTTCTTGATGATTTCTACACCTGGCTACCCTACTTTCTCTCCTCTAAACTACCCACTATCATTCTCAGAGATTTTAACATCCCTATTAATGTCAACAACCCGGCTACATCCCAACTCTTCAACCTAACCTCATCTTTTGCATTAACACAATGTATACAGTCCTCCACTCACTCTGATGGGAATACATTAGACCTTGTTTTCTCCCGTCTTTGCACTCCCTACAACCTCACAAACACCCCCTTTCCTCTCTATGATCACAATCTCATCACCTTCACAGTGTCCTTGTCTTCAAACACCTATCCCTCCAAGCAGCAAACAATTACCTGCAGAAACCTTCACAACTTGAAAACTGCTCCTTTCCACTCTGCAACTGACCAACTCTATGACAAAATCTCTCCCCTGTCCTGCCCTGACCTGGCCACTGCTGTCTACAACAGTTTGCTTTCATCCACATTAGACTCACTTGCTCCTCTAACAACACAAAGTATCAGGCCCCGACCATTATAACCTTTCCAGACTGACGACACCAGAAATCTTAAACAACATAGCCATGTGCTGGAGCGATTGTGGTGTAAAACCAAATCCCAGCAAGTATTCACCCTATATAAATCTGCTTTCTTAACATACAATTACTCCATTCATGTTGCAAAACAAGCCTACTTTGTCACTCTTATTAATACCTCGTCGTCTCTTCTCTACTTTTAACTCTCTACTTTCTTCACCTCCACCCAGTACCTCACTCACTGGTCATGAGATTGCAAATCATTTCAAAAACAAGATTGACGAAATTCGTAGGGGCATTTCCACTGCACAGACATCCATCCCACTTAGCATACCTTATACTAAACCTCCCTCAACACTTTCCTCTTTTGACCTTGCTACTACCGAAGAAGTCACTAAGGTTTTCTCAGAAGCCCGTCTCACTACCTGCTTCCTGGATCCTGTCCCCTCACAACTACTATGGTCACCCTCTTCTTCCATCCTGTGCTCCCTCACTCACATCTTCAATCTCTCCCTCTCTAACGGTGCCTTCCCCTCCCCTCTAAAGCATGCACACATCCCTCCCTTACTTAAAAAGCCCTCCCTGGACCCCACTAACCTGAACAACTTAAGACCCATCTCCCTGCTGCCATTTACCTCTAAACTCCTAGAACGCTTATTCTACAATCGCCTGAGCTCCTACCTCACTGACAACAACCTTCTTGACCCTTTACAGTCTGGCTTTCGCTCACTCCACTCCACTGAAACTGCCCTACTAAAACTCACTAATCTATTAACAGCTAAAACCAATGGCCACTACTCCATACTCTTACTACTCGACCTCTCTGTGGCTTTTGATACGGTTGACCATCCCCTCCTCCTCAAAAAACTCCACTCTCTTGGCCTCCGAGAGACTGCTCTCTCCTGGTTCTCCTACCTATCGCAGAGCTCCTTCAGCGTTACCTATAATGCTGCCTCCTCCTCTTCACTCCCTCTCTCTGTAGAGGTCCCTCAAGGTTTTGTCCTTGGACCTCTTCTCTTCTCCATCTACACCTCCTCCCTTGGTCAATTGATAAACTCCCATCGCTTTAAAGTACCATCTCTATGCTAATGACACACAAATCTATCTTTCTACCCCTCACCCCTTCAGTCTCCTCTCGCATTACTAACCTACTAAGTGACATATCGGCATGGATGTCACTCCACTTCCTCAAACTCATTCTTTCCAAAACTGAGCTCTTAGTATTCCCCCCAGCCCGTGCCCCCTCCCCTGACTTCTCCATCAAGATCAATAACACAATCATCAGTCCCTCCCCTCATGCCAGGGTACTAGGTGTAATCCTAGACTCCCATCTGTCCTTTCTGTCCCAAATCCAATTGCTGTCCAAATCTTGTAGACTTCACCTCCGCAACATCTCAAAGATACGGCCGTTCCTAACCTCGTAAACCACCAAGCAACTTATTCACTCCCTTGTTATATCTCGCCTTGACTATGGTAGCTCCCTCCTCATTGACCTACCTCATTGCAGGCTATCCCCTCTTCAGTCTATCATGAATGCTGCTGCCAGACTCATCAACCTTACTAACCATACTGTATCTGCCACCCCTCTCTGCCAATCCCTCCACTGGCTTTCCATTGCCCAACGGATAAAATTCAAAACATTAACAATAATAAAAGGCATTTATAACTCTGCACCAAATTACATCACTGATCTTGTCTCTAAATATCACCCAAACCGTACTCTCCGTTCCTCGCAAGACCTCCTGCTCTCTAGCTCCCTTGTCTCCGACTCCCATGCTCGTCTCCAGGACTTCTCCAGAGCTTCTCCCATCCTCTGGAACTCTCTACCCCAATTTATCAGACTATCACCTACTCTGCTCACTTTTAGGCGATCTCGGAAAACCTCTCTCTTCAGGGAAGCCTATCCTGCCCTCAGCTAATAATGGAATCTTCTACTCTTCCAACCAGTCCATCCCCCACAGTTACCTTTTGTACCACTAGCCCCTCCCTCCTAGATTGTAAGCTCCAAGGAGCAGGGCCCTCCTATCCCTCTTGTATTGAAGTACTGTTGCTGTGTTGTCTCCCGTTATATTGTAAAGCGCCGAGCAAACTGTTGGCGCTATATAAATCCTGTATAATAATAATAAAAACGGATAGGAGGGCCCTACCTCTTAGAGCTTACAATCTAGGAGATATGTCTACATCCTGGCACTCACATTCAGCTGGACTTGTTCTGTAAAGCTCAGAGCATTAGCTAATAACACTATATAATGCATTTGAACAATGGTCTGCTAAACCAAAACCTTCCAGGACCCAACAGTCATAAAGAGAAGGTTGTACTGTTGCAACTGCAATTATATCGGTCAGTTATTAAACTGTATCAAAGGGTAGTTTACCGAAAGCTGCCTATGCCGACAAGGGGTGTCTGTAGATAGAAACAAACTGGGCAGCTTTAAGTTGAATACTGCCCTTGCTATAGGTGTAGGCCATTTACAGTGGGTATAGAAAAGAATCCCCCCCCCCAAACTACTTCTTGACCGCACTATAGCTGAATGATGACTACAGCGCAGTTGTCCAGTTCTGGGAGGGCGTCATGACGTTCTCCCAGAGCGCGTCCCCCACGCACCCCCCAGCGGTGTGCATCCGGCGCTCTCTGTGACCGCTGTATCCTTTAGCAAGGCCAATCACAGAGGCCTTTTACCACGTCATCGACTGTGTCCAATCACAGCTGATCACCATGTAAATACACTTGCAGGTTACTGGCAGTACTTTTCCTCTCACTGTCACATGAGGAAAGTACTGCCAATAACTGGCAACTGTCAAAAGAGACATCTACATTGATAATCAGCCTCAAAAGTGTCCATCAGTACCCAGCGGTGCTGCCAATCTGTGCCCTTCAGTACTGCCCATCAGTGCCCTCTATCAGTGCTTCCCATCAGTGTCGCAAATCTGTGCCCGTCAGTGCTGCCTGTCAGTGCCCTTTAGTACTGCCTATTACTGCCCATCATTGCCACCTATCAGTACCCATCATTGCCACCTATAAGTGCCCAGCAGTGCTGCCAATCTGTGCCAGTCAGTGCTGCCAGTCAGTACCCTTCAGTACTGCCTATCAATGCCCCCTTATCACTGCAGCCTATCTGTCCATCAGAGCTGCCTATCAGTACCGCCTCTTCAGTGCAACCTCATCAATGCACATCAGCGAAGGAAAACAATTACCTGTTTGCAAAATTTAATAGAAACAAAGAAAACCTTTTTTTTTTCTTCAAGATTTTCGGTCTTTTTTTGTTTATAGTGCAAAAAATAAAAAACCCAGTGGTGATTAAAAGAAAGCTATTTGTGTGAAAAAAAAAAATTTCATATTGGTACATTGTTGCATGACCGTGCAAATGTCATTCAAAGTGTGACAGTGCTGACAGCTGAAAATTGGTTTGGGCAGGAAGGGGGTGAAAGTGCCCGGTAGGCAAGTGACTAAAATAATAAAATGTTGCTTTTATTATTTTAACCACTTGCCAAGGCAGACAGTTTTTGTTTCATCCAGCTGTATTTACTAAGTGCGACTTATAACATCCAAGTGAAAGATATAACACCAACGTCATAAACAAAAATTTGAAAACAGAATCACCAAGAAAAAGGATCACCCTCTTGTGTCAGTATTTTGTTGAACCACTTTTTCCTTGAATTCCAACCTTTAGTCTGTTGGGATATGTCTCTGCTAACTTTGCACATCTAGACTGCAATATGTGCCCGCTCTTCTTAGCAGAACTGCTCAATTTCAATCAAATTTGATGGTGACTGTTTGTGGACTGCAGTCTTCAAGCCATTCCACAGATTTGAATTTAAACCAATGAGGTTTAAGTCTGGGCTCTTACTAGGTCATGCAAGGACATTCACCTTTTTCTCCTTCAACCACTGTGTGCTCATTTTTGCTGTGTGCTGTGGGTCATTGTCATGTTGGAACATAAACCTTCTTCCCACTAACAACTTTCTGGCAGAGGGCAGCAGATTTTCCTCAAGAATTTGACAGCATTTTTCCCCAACCATTTTTCCTTCTATCTCGACAAATGCTCCAGTTCCAGTTCCTGGAAGGTTGCAGGTGCACCACTAATTCCCTGAGGCATTCGAGCAAACTGGAAAAACCCCAGGGGGCAAATAAAAGCTGTCTTTTCTTGATCTTCCTCACTCATTGGTACATGGTAATACCCGGATCTTAAGTCCATTACTGTGAACCATTTGCTGCCTTGCAGGGCATCAAGAGCTTCCTCAAGGTGAGGTAGGGTGTATTGATGTGGGACTGTTCGCCACTTTAGAGTCCTGTAATCAACACATATTCGTACTCCACCATTTTTCTTTCTGATCAGTTTCTAGCAGGAAAAAGCTACCGTTTGCACCCAGTGAAATTTCCACATAAACCCGCAACACTCACTCCCCCTGCTGAAAGCTGTATGGGATGCCATGGATTTCCCACACATCCTCCAGGAAGATCAGGAGCAAAGGTTTGACAGATATTTTGAAATTCTGCAACAGGCAGTGAAGGTAGAGGAGTACCCTGTTGTGGCTGAAGAAACCTTATAAAAGCAGCTTCAACATTGGAACCCACAATCATATGAGCATACTCATTACCTCT
Organism: Staurois parvus; assembly: GCF_062004578.1. Taxonomy (NCBI): domain Eukaryota; kingdom Metazoa; phylum Chordata; class Amphibia; order Anura; family Ranidae; genus Staurois; species Staurois parvus. The sequence continues at coordinate 1,584,414 of NW_028318108.1, read as the reverse complement.
GGGTGGATGACTAGGCAATGACAATGACACATAGGCAATGACTTTAAGGCTGGCCATAGATGGGCTGTTTATCAGCCGAATTGTCGGCCGATAAACGAAAAATCGGTCAGCCCCGTTGCCGATGCTGCCACCAATGTCCATGAAAAACGGCCGTTTTTCGTGGATTTTCCAGCATGACCGATAAAAATAAATGAGAAGATCCGCAAAAAACGGCTGATGGGCTGGCCCTACTATCCGTGAATATCGGCCGATTTTTCCTGTGGACGAAAATTCAGCCAATAAACTACCCATCTATGGCCTGCATTAGTGGGGGATCCTCATCAGCTGTCACACCAGGAATGTGAAGCTCAACTTCTAGACAACCATCCATAAAAACAGGATTTTCTCCCACACCATAAACAGGCATAGTGTCCATAGGTTTCAAAGAGAGTGGCTTAAGTGTTGCTGATAGAAGGACCTGTAGATAAGAGTCAGCTGAGAGTCAGTGTCAAACAGCGCAGTAGTGGGTATATCATTAACAAACAAATTGAAAGTACATCTGTGACCTACTCCAGGCAGTTTATTGAACATTTGTTTTCTTGATTTTCCCTGTTTTCTTTTATACATTTGTCCAGTTTTACTGTGAATTTCAGAACTATCAGGAAGCAGTGGACACTGACGAACTGTGTGACCTGCTTGTCCACAGCGGAAACATTTAATGTGGAAGAGAGGCTTATCACTGGAGGTTTTATCAGCAGATAGAGCTCTAGGCTGTGGAAGTCTACCAACTTCTTTGTTTTTAGCAACAGTCTCATTTTTGTGCTCACCCGAAGAACCTGATGAACTTTGCTTTTAGAAGGGGTACTAAAAAGGATATCAGCCTCCTGTTTCTTTACTTCAGTCATAGTTTCAGTAAAAGTAAAGTTTCTCTCTCTCAAAACAATTCTGCAGCAGTAACCCCTTTATGATTTGAGCAGTCCTTAATTTATCAACATTTGTAGGAGAGATTACTTTTTCAGTGACCAATCTTCCTAGAAGCACTTCTAGGCTCCTCACAAACACAAAAACATCCTTTCCCTCTTTATGCTTTGTTTAAAATCAGCAAGCATCTGATCCGGGCCACAGTGCAGTTCTTAAGCATCTGTCAAAATATCAATATATTCTTCAGCACTGGTACTCACATGTGTGTCCTTGTAAGCTGTAACAATAATGGATGCTGGTGGTCTTAAACTTTCCATGATGCGCTATTTTTTCTTTTCCTCTGAGCAGGTCCATTCCTTTATCACTTGTGCAAAATCTTTCCACACTTCAAAGCTTTCTTCACCAGCAGGGACAGGTAGCACTCCTGAAAAAGCCTTTAATTTGCAGTCGGCATGTAAATTCTGAGCAATGACTTCAGTGACTTTTAGCAGCAGATGCTCAATATTTGTTTCCTGCTTAGTGGCTGTAGCAGGCAACATTACAGTCTCTCCTGATGAAGCAGTTGTATTCAATGGTTCACACTTTACGGCCAGGGCTGGTAACTTTCGCCTTACTGGAGGTGAAATCACTGGAAATACTACAGCACAACCAATTGCTTCAGCCCCTTTTGGATTTGTGCAAAAGGACCCTTTAACTGGATTTAAATCCACCTCACTGAGATAGAGATAATGGGTATAAAGTTCAAAACTCTCATCTTCTTCTCTTTTATCCACAAGAGTGGCATGCTGCAAGGTTTCATTTGCTTTTAGTGCCTCCTGCAGTCTGTGGACACACACAGTGATAGGCACATACGAAATAGCAAATGTAATTTTAGGTGGCAGTCCTTCATCCAGGTCCCACTGCTTCTGTTGATAACAGGGACATGGTCGTTCCTTAATGTCCTGATCCAAGATAGATCTCAGCAGTGCCTCCAAATGTAGCGCTATTTTTACACTCTTTGTGCCACCTGTATAGTATTTAGGAGCAGAGTCTTTATAATCTGTGTTTTCAGGACAAGATCTCTAACAAGCGCTAGTGCCTCCACTCAATTGGGGCTTGTGGATAACAAGTGAAATCCCAGTTGAGAAATGTATTATCCACATAGACAGTAATCCACACAGCATTGTATATGAAAGTCCCTGTATTGAAGAAATCACATTCAGTGAACCATCCAACATAAAGTATTTTCCAAACAGGAACATAACAGCATTAACAGTCTTTTTTGCATGTCTCAGTGAGGGGAGGCTGCAACACTTACAGTCTGAGCTCTCTCTCCACAGGAAATCCACACCCCTCTCTTTTCCACAAGTACTCTCTCTCATCACCTCATCCTCAGTGCCCAGAGAGCATAGCACCCATATTGGAAAAGGGAAAAACAAACACTGCATAACAGAAGTATACACTGGAAAATGGGCAAAGAAATTATCAAATCACTACACACACTATATTGCCAAGCACATAAACTTTAATGACATACCAACCTTAGTCCGTAGGCCCACCCTATGTAGCTATAACAGCTTCAACTCTTCTGGGAAGGCTGTCCACAAGGTTTAGGAGTGTGTCTATGGGAATGTTTGACCGTTCTTCCAGAAGTGCACTTGTGAGGTCAGGCACTGATGTCGGAAATGAAGGCCCCTCTAATTCATCCCAAAGGTGTTCTGTCAGGTTGAGGTCAGGACTCTATGCAGGCCAGTCAAGTTCCTCCACCCCAAACTCGCTCATCCATGTCTTTATGGACCTTGCTTTGTGCACATTGGTGTGCCGTCATGTTCAAACAGGAAGGGGCCATCCCCAAACTCTTCCCACAAGGTTGGGAGCATGAAATTGTCCAAAATATTTCGGTATGCTGATGCCTTAAGAGTTCCCTTTACTGGAACTAAGGGACCAAACCCAACCCCTGAAAAACAACCCCACACCATAATCCCCCCTCCAACAAACTTTATGCTTGGCACAATGCAGTCAGGCAAGTACCGTTCTCCTGGCAACCGCTAAACCCAGACATGTCCAGTGGATTGCCAGACAGAGAATCGTGATTTGTCACTCCAGAAAACATGTCTCCACTGCACTGGAGTCCAGTGGTGGCGTGTTTTACACCACAGCATCCAACCCTTTGTATTGCAATTGGTGATTTAGGGCTTGGATGCAGCTGCTCAGCCATGGAAACCCATTCCATGAAGCTCTCTATGCATTATTGTTGTGCTAATCTGAAGGCCACAAGAAGTTTGTGCTGACCCCGCTCTGGCATTTTACTTGGCCTACAACTTCGTGACTGAGTTGCTGTTGTTCCCAGTTGCTTCCACTTTGTTATAATACCACTAACAGTTGATTGTGGAATATTTAATAGCAAGGAAATTTCACGGATGGACTTATTGCACAGGTGGCAACCTATCATGGTACGATGCTTGAATTCACTGAGCTCCTGAGAGCGACCCATTATTTCACAAATGTTTGTAGAAGCAGTCTGCATGCCTAGGTGCTTGATTTTATACATCTGTGACCATGAAGATGGTTGTTGGAAAACCTAAATCCAATGATTTGGAGGGGTGTCCCAATACTTTTGGCAATATAGTGTGTGTATGTATGTATGTATATGTGTATATATATATATATATATATATATATATACACACATATCTTACACACAAAGATATGTGTGAGGGTCAAACAATGCAGTTGTCAGAGTCTGGGTCTGAACCTGGGCCTTCTGTGGTTAGTGGCAATGTTTCTTCTTGCTGAGCCACCTGGAATGCTTGACAGCTCCCTTGACATCTATTTGGAAGATCCTACCTTTACCTTGTTTGTCATGAACCTTGAACCCCTAGCTCCTCCCATGAACTTCCTGATATAAGCCATGTCTCTGTACTTCCTGTGTCACGGTCTAGGTCAGGTTCAGAGACCAGTTGCTATAGCAGTAAAAGGCTTACCTGAAACCAGCAGGATCAGTACACCAGCGGGTCACACTGGGAAATGGCGCAGGCTCAACTGAGGTGCGGGGTCTAAGTATTAACCGGTTTTCACCAGAGCTCTTAGTGGTGGAGATGGATTTGGCTGCGTGTTAACACCAGGTCGCAGATCTCAGGATCACCCCACCAGGGAATGAGCAAGCTGGAAACCAATAGCGGATCAAACAGGTTAGGGATCAAACAGAAGCAGAGTCAGTCACAAGCCCAGGGTCGGTCACAAATGGTAGCAGATGAGGATGAGGCAAAATGGTAGTCAGTAGCAAGCCAAAGGTCGGTAGCGAAGATGTAGACGGCAGCAGGATCGATAAGCGGGATATTGGCTGGGAAGGCACAATATTCTGGCAAGGAGGAAGTGCATGGATATGGCTTTTATCAGGAGTTCATGGGAGGAGCAAGGAGTTCAAGGTTCAAGAGAAAACAAGGCACAAGGCAGGATTATCCAATAGATCAGGCAGAGTATAGTCCAGCATCTCAGGTAGCTCAGTGAGAAGAAACATTGGCTCTCACTGCAGAAGGCCCAGGTTTGATCCCAGGCTCTGACAGTACTCCCCTCCTCACAGGATGTCCCCTGGACGTCTTAGGGACCAGGCTTGTGGGGAAACCTCTGGTGGAATTCTCTTGTTAATCTAGGAGCATGGACATTTTCCTCAGGCTCCCAAGAATTTTCTTCTTGCCCATATCCTTCCCATTGGACAAGATATTGCAATTTTCCTCTAAACATCCTAGAGTCAAGAATCTTCTCCACCACATATTCTTCTTCACCCTGTACCTGTCAAGGTCCTACTTTTCCTCAGGGCTTGTGCTGCTCCATGTGCTGGCATCCATCTTAGGTGTCTGCAAAGCATTGTGGGATCCTTTATGCTTTCAGCCCTCTGCGGCTCCTCCCCCAGGAGGTGGCAGCTTATCACATATAAGTCTGCTGTTTGCAGCTGTCCATTGCATTCGTGTCCTGTCTCTTGCACAGAAGCAAGCTCCTGTTTAGCTACTCATTGCTTTCCTGGATACCGACTCGGCTTTGGCTAAGACTCCTCCTGGCTTCTGACCCCGGCTCTGGCGGCGATTCTTCCTGGCTCTTGATCCCGGCTTTGGCTACAATTTCCGCTGTTGGACTTGTCTTATTTTTATATTAATAAACCTACCTTTAATTGCACCTCCTTGTGTGTCTGGCTCCTCGCTCCCTGACACTACACGAATGCCATGAATCCTGACGGTGCAGGTACGCCCTTGCTCCCTATGTTGGTTGCCAGACTTGATCAGCAGGATCTCTTGTTGGATCAGTTCGCTCAGGCGTTGCAGACGCTGCTTGCACGCACAGCGCACCTTACTCCTGGTGCTATCAGGCCGGTTGTCACTCCTGTGGTCGCTCCCACTGTTGCTCCGGTTGTTGCCCCTACCTCCGCATCTGCTGCCGCACCTGTGGTGCCCAGAGGTATGACTGGTTCAGCCCCCCTTCCACAGCGCTTTGGGGGGTGAGCCAGTGTCGGGGTGTCCTTAACCAAGTGGGCATATATTTTGAATTGATACCCCACGCTTTTCCTACGGAGAGGTCAAAGGTGGGCTTCCTAAAATCGCTGCTCTCGGACAAGGCCTTGGCCTGGGCAAATTCCTTATGGGAGAACGATAACCCTGTGATTCACGAGTTTGCCGGTTTTGTTGCTTCCTTCCGTATGGTATTTGATGTGCCTGCTTGCTCCGCCTCTGCTGCTAAGCTGCTCATGTCCATGCCTCAGGGTTCACGAACCGTTGCCGGGTACGCCATAGAATTTCGGACCCTGGCGGCAGAGGTGGGTTGGAACAATGAGGCTCTGGTGGCTGCTTTCTCTCATGGTCTCTCAGATGCGTTGAAGGACAAGATTGCAGCCAAAGAACTGCCTGTGGAGCTCGAAGCACTCATTTCCTTCCTAATCCTGATTGACACCAGGCTCAGGGAGAGGCCTTCACTTAAGGAACATCTGCGGAGGCCTAACCGATTGGCGCCTACGTTTTCTGTCCCACCCATTCCTCCCTCTCCTCCCACGCCTCCTGGGGATGGCTTGTCTGGCGGTGAGCCCATGCAGCTGGGGTTTGCTCGCCTTTCCGAGGGGGAGCGGGCCTCTCGGTGTCGGGAGGGTCGCTGCCTGTACTGTGGTCTCGGTGGGCATTTTCGGCAGTCCTGTCCGGTCCATCCAGGTAACGCTCCCACCTGAGATCCTGTCGAGGGCAGATCTTGGGTGGAGTTTCCTCAACCCCGGTTTCCCGCAAAGATAAACCGCTAATCACCGTTGTCCTCTCTTGGGCGGAAGGCTCGGTGACGGCCCAGGCGTTGGTAGACTCTAGTGCTGGCGGGTTGTTTATGGACAATTCGTGCAGGAATTCGGGGTTACCCATCAGGAAAAAGTTGCCAAACTAGAAAGCATTGTGGATAGGCAACAGGGAGAGATTCAGGCTCTGCAGAGACAACTGCTGAATTGAGATGATACTAGCTCACATATGCCCCAGCCATCTAAGTTTAGACCGCCGCCACTACAGGGGTTTCCTTATTCAATGTCGCATATATTTCCAAATGTATCCTGCTGCGTTTCCTTCAAAGAAAAAGAAGGTAATGTTTATTATTGGGCTTCTGACTGGGGAAGCTCTAGCTTGGGCCTCCCCTTATATAGAGCAAAACCATGGCATGTTGAATGATTTTGATACCTTTTTGACCGCGATGAATCAGGTTTTTGATGATCCCAACCGTTGTGCTACTGCCGAAGCAAAATTGCATAGTCTGCGGCAGGGTAGACGCTCGGCCGCTGAATACACAGCCGAATTCAGATGTTGGATCGCAGATACCACTTGGAACCCTGCAGCACAAAAAAGCCAGTTCCTCCAAGGGCTTTCTGAACAGGTAAAGGATGAGCTTACCAGAGTAGATATTCCTAATGATCTTGAATTCATCCAATTGTGTATCCGAATCAATCAAAGACTTACAGAAAGAAGGAAGGAGAGGCTGGGAATGTTTGGAGGTAATAGGGGCATGCATCTCTCTGCTAGTCCATTTGTTCAGCAGGATTCAAGAGTCTCTCTGGGTTCTAACACTCCTGAGCCTATGCAAGTCGATGCTATCAAGAGATCCATTTCCATTCAGGAGAAAGAGAGAAGATGTGCAGAGAATTTATGTCTTTATTGTGGGGATTCTGGTCATTATGCAATTAATTGTCCTAACAAAGTTAGAGGAACAATTGCTGTGACTGATGTGATTGCACCTGAACAAATAAACTCTATAAGCCAGTCTGTCTCCCCACTGATTCCTGAAGAGAATAAAGTGAATTCGCTACTTTCTCATTTTGTTATCCCCATTAAACTTGTATCTGAGGGCCGTGAAATCTCCTGCTCAGCTATGCTGGACTCAGGGGCTGGGGGAAACTTTATGGATATAGAGTTTGCCAACAACAATAATATTCAAGCAAGAAATACATTTACCCCTATTGATATGTTGACAGTTGATGGGTCACCCTTATCTTCAGGACCTGTTACCCATAAAACGGCTCCCCTGGTACTGTTGTTTGATACTGACCATTGTGAGACCATCAGCTTTCAGCTGATTACGTCACCCAAGTTTCACATCATCCTGGGCATTCCTCAGTTCTCCACTCACAATCCTTCCATCAACTGGGGAGCACGAACTATAGATTTTACATCCCCCCACTGTGAAAAATATTGCAAAAAACTTTGCTGACCAAGTTTGTCACCGACCAAGGAAGGGCAAAGTGATATAGTGGCTATCCAGTCATATGACAATTTGCCCCCACATTACCATGAGTTTCGGGATGTCTGTGACAAGAAAAATGCAGATCAATTACCCCCTCATCGCCCATATGATTGCCTCATTGAGCTGCTCCCAGGGGCAGAAATACCTTTTGGCCGCCTTTTCAATCTGTCGGAACCTGAATTAAAAGTACTCGGGTTGAGAATTTGGAGAAGGGCTTTATTAGACACTCAACTTCTCCTGCAGGAGCAGCCCTGTTCTTCGGTGAAAAGAGAGACTCCACCTTGTGTCCATGCATTGACTACAGAGACATGAATAAAATCACTATTAAAAACCACTATCCATTACCCTTGATCTCTGAAATGTTGGAAAGACTTCGTTCTGCCAAGATCTTTACAAAACTTGATTTACGAGGGGCATATAACCTTGTCCGCATTCATCAAGGAGACGAAAACCGCCTTCAGAACCAGGTATAGGCATTTCGAATCCTTGGTGATGCCGTTTGGAGTTTGCAACGTTTCAGCATTTTATCAACGATGTTTTTCGTGATCTGCTGGATCAATTTGTAATTGCCAACTGGATATCCTTATCTTTTCCGATAATTGGGAGGAGCACCACAAACATGTTTGCACTGTCTTTGAAAGATTAAGGAAAAATAGACTTTACATTAAATTGGAGAAATGTGAGTTTGAACAAACTCAGTGTCAGGAATGGACTGGCCAGCAATAGTGGGACTCACATGCCTTATGAGCTGCAGTACCAGGGCTGGCCAGCGGGTGCTCCCAGCAATCAGAGACTGAACCTTGCAGCCAGTCAAACACCTGGAACTAATTATACTGGTGTATTTAAGGGATGGCCAGACCTGCAGACTCTGCCTTGGTGTGTGTTTTTCCTGGGCCCTGTATCTTGTAAACCTGCGTTCCTGTTCCTGTCTTGTTGCTGACCCTGCTTGATTCTGACCTCTGCTTACTTCTCCTGTTCTGATCCCTGGCTTGTGCCCCTGACCATCCCTCTGCCTGACCCTCTGTACCACGCTGCCCGCTACCTGCTGAACCTGGCCTGTGACCCCGACCATTCTCCGCTTGCTCCCCCTGTACCTACCTGCCCGATTGATATTGACCCGGCCTGCCTGACGACGCTTGTATTGTATGTACTGTTATCTGTGGGTGGTTGGTTTGGTTTGTTTGCACTGTGTTATGTTTTAGTATTGCACTGCTTTTATGTTTGTATTGTTAGTGTTAATAAATTACATTGTTTATAACATATCTGAAGTCTGCGTTTCCCTGCGTCAGTCAAACACCTCTGGTCATACCCGGGAGCCCTGACACCCAGATCCAGTTCTTAGGCTATATCATTTCTCCAGAGGGAGTGAGCATGGATCCCGAGAAGATCAAAGCTGTGGTAGATTGGTCAGCACCTGGAAATGTGAAGGAAATTCAATGTTTTGTCAGGTTTGCCAATTTCTACAGGAAATTTTTAAGAAATTTTTCTAAAGTGATAGCTCAAATTACTCAGCTGACAAAGAAAGGGGTACCCTTCGTGTGGATCTCTGAGGCACAGGCTGCGTTTGAAAAGCTGAAAACTCTTTTCACTTCTGCCCCAATTTTAGTACATCCCAATCCTGAACTGCCCTTTATAGTGGAAGTGGATGCTTCCAATTCTGCCGTGGGAGCTATTCTGTCTCAGCGAAGTGATGAAAAAAATGCAGCTTCATCCTTGTGCCTACATTTCTCGTTTGATGTCCTCAGCCGAAAGGAATTACGATATTGGGAATAAAGAGCTACTGGCAATTAAGGAAGCCTTTTCTGAATGGAGGCATCTGCTAGAAGGGGCTAATCACCCTGTAACTGTTCTCACTGACCATAAGAATCTGGAATTTATTCGCTCGGCCAAGAGATTGTCTTCTAGACAAGCACGTTGGTCGTTATTCTTTTCTAGATTCAATTTTATCATATCGACCTGGATCGAGGAATGGTAAGGCCGATGCCTTATCAAGGATGCTGTCTGAGCCTCCCCAGGAGGGTAACTCCGAATGTTCAATCCTAACTCAAAAGAACTTCCTAGGGGCCACAAGTGCAAAGACATTCTTGAGTCTTCTCAAAGAGGGGTATGAGAATGACCCACTTCTCAGTGATCCTCTTAGAGACATTAACCTTGAGTACAAGAATGGCTTTTGGACTCTAGCACAATTCTCTATGTACCTGAGTTGGCTCGGGTGGAAGTCCTCAAATTAGTTCATGACTCCAAACTGGCAGGACACTGTGGGATTTCAAAAACTGATGACCTTCTGTTACGTTCCTTCTGGTGGCCTAGTTATAAGAAGGATATCAAGCGTTACGTGGCCTCCTGTCTGACGTGCGCACTTCATAAGACACCCTGAGCTTCTCCTTTGGGGTTACTCCAACCACTTCCTGTTCCATCAAGACCTTGGGGTCAATTTCTATGGACTTTATAGTCGAATTACCTCCCTCAAGAGAAATGACTACTATCTTGGTAGTCGTCGACCCCCTTACTAAAATGGCTAATTTCATACCTGTTAAGGGGGTACCATCTGCTGAACAAACTGCAGAGTTGATGGTTCGAGATGTTTTTAAGCTACATGGAATTCCTGATGATGTGGTATCTGACAGAGGAGTACAGTTTATGTCAAAATTTTGGAAACGCTTTTGTTCAGCTTTAGGGGTAACAATTAAGCTGTCCTCTGCTTTTCATCGTCATTCTAATGGTCAGACCGAAAGGACCTATCAAACTTTGGAGCAGTACCTTCGATGTTTTGTCAGTTATTTTCAGGATGACTGGGTGGACTATCTACCTATGGCAAAGTTTGCCTATAACAATGCTAAACCTAGCTCCACCTCCCAAAGCCCTTTTTTCCCCAGTACGGGGTATCACCCAGTTTTTGTTCCTGATCTCCCTATTGCAACTCAAATTCCTGCTGTTGCCAACAGATTAACTACATTACAGGAGATTCAGGCGAAGTTGATCGAAACTTTGGGGGAGGCTCAGGAATGTTATAAAAAGGCTGCCGACAGACATCGCAGATCACTTCCTACCTTTCATGTGGGTGACAAGGTTTGGCTATCTACCAAAAATCTGAAGGATCATGTTCCATCTGCAAAGTTAGGCCAAAGGTTTGTGGGACCTTTCCAGATTTCTGCTCAGATCAACAGTCACCTTTCGCTTAAAACCTCCTGACAGTATGAAGATTCATCCTGTTTTTCACGTATCATTATTCAAACCATTTCATGAAAATCCTTTCTCTGGAAGAACTCTTCCACCTCCTCCACCTGTTGAGGTACAGGGGGAAGAAAAATATGTGGTGGAGAAGATGCTTGACTCTAGGATGTTTAGAAAACAATTGCAATATCTTGTCCAATGGGAAGTATATGGGCAAGAGGAGAATTCTTGGGAGCCTGAGAAAAACATTCATGCTCCTAGATTAACAAGAGAATTCCACCAGAGGTTTCCCCACAAGCCTGGTCCTAAGATGTCCAGGGGACATCCTGTGAGGAGGGTAGTACTGTCAGAGCCTTCTGTGGTGAGTGGCAACGTTTCTTCTTGCTGAGCCACCTGTAATGCTGGACAGCTCCCTTGACAATTATTTGGATGATCCTACCTTGAACTTGTTTGTCATGAACCTTGAACCACTTGCTCCTCCCATGAACTTCCTGATATAAGCCATATCTCTGCACTTCCTGTTTGCCATATTATTGTGCTCTCCAGCCAGTATCATGCTCCTTGTCTTCTCTGTTATTATCCATACTTTGCTACCACTTGTTATTGACTCTTGGCTTGTTCTCGACTACGCTTCTGCCTGATCTCAACCTGCGACTGCTCATGACTGACCTTGACTTGTTTACTGACCAGGCTTCCATTTGATCCTTACCTGCCTATATGCTACTGGACCTCCGCTTGCTCGCCTCCTGGTGGGGTGATCCTGAGGACCGTGACCTGGTGCTAACACGCAGCAAAATCCATCTCCACCATCAGGAGCTCTGGTGAACACCGGTTGGTACTTAGACTCTGCACCTCGGATGATCCCACTCCTCCGCCACGATGACCTGCCTGTGTACCTATTCTGCTGGTTTCAGGTGAGCCTTTCCACTGCTTTAGCAACTGGTCTTTGAGCCTGACTCCTGATCGTGACAGCAGTATTACTCCACATAGCAACTCCAGCAAAAAGGCTCAGCAGTTTAGGAGCAGACACTGTTTTTCAGCCATTTGTCTTCCCACACACAGCCCCCCTGCTAGGTGAGGGCTATGCCCATAACATGCCCCTCCTCCAAGATGAGGCCATTAAACTTTTGGCTCCCAGGGTGAGAGGTTGGAGACTCATCCCTCCCATTAACTCTTGAAGTCTCCAGACTCCAGGGACCCATAACAAACTAAAGCAACACAGGAGAAACTACTAACCAGTTTCCCCTCTTGTTGGAATTTCCCTGAAATCTATCAGCTAGGGCAGAGAACCTCTCAAAAGGAACGCAAATAACACCCCTCCACAATCCATGGTGCCTTGTACATTGGACATTAAAAGAAGTTTTACTCACCCTATTCCTTGCTCCTTTAGCAGCCGGTGCTTTCCTTTTCCCAAGGACACTCCGGGTTGTGGATGGTCCCTTGGCATACTAATTTACAATGCAGGACTATAATCCTGGATTATCAAACCCCAAAACAAAAACGTAACATATTCAATTTACCAGTCCTTAGATTAGTATAGGATAAATATTGAGTAGGAACTGGATTTTGAAGGTGCTTTACCAATTGACCGAAAACATAAACAGTTAAAATGCGTTGATGTTTATTCCAAATCTATATTAAAAACAATTGAAAAGTTTACATAGGTGTTCTTTGTTAACATCTTCTATGGTCATTGCAAATGTTAGAAAGGTCCTCTATCAGGGCCAGATCTAGCCTCTCTGATCTGGGGGTGCAGTAAAAAAGGTCAAGGGGCTTAATGTCAACGCTGTGCAAGTCACTGATAGTCTGTCATACAGTTTCACGACCTGGGAAACACTAGTATGTATTAGGCTGTATTTGGATTAGGGTGATTAAACAGAGCCTGTGCCCCTTTATATTAGGTGTACCTATCAGAGTCCCCATTTACATCAGGAGTCCTCATCAGAGTACTCTTTTATTTCTGATTCCCATCAGAGTACCCCCTTTTATCAGGGTCCCCATCAGTGTGATCCTATAGATCAGGGTCCCTATTATATCCGGTCTCCCAATCAGAGTGCCCCCTTACATTGGTGTCCCCATCAGAACACCCCCTTACATCAGTGTCCCCTTCAGGGTGCCCCCTTACATTTGATTAGTTATCCCCATCAGTGTGCCCCCTTACATAAGGTGTTCCCATCACAGTGCCCGCTTACATAGATTGTCCCCATCAGTGTGCCTCCTTACATCAAATGTCTGCATCTTTGAGGGGCATGACTAAAATCTTGCTGTATGAACTACTCTTCCTTCTCTCTTCTCTGTAAGCAGCTGAAGATTACATGCTGTGGCTTGTCTGTATCTTATTTCCCATGCAGCAGTCTGTCATTCTTGAGCCCTCAACCTCTTTTATTATCGGCACAAGGAGAGATGCAGAGCTCAGTAAAAAGTGTGGAAAACCAGGTAAATTTCCCTCCCGGCTGGGGCAGCAGCTGTCTCACTAACCAGCATTCAACCTGCTTACAAACTTCTCTTAAGTGGAAATGGCCACACATGGATTGAAATTCAGTTTGTTCTTGATGAACTGACCAATTTTCAATCAATCTATGGCCAGCAAACAACGGCTATCTTAGCATATGTCAACAACCAGTGTCCACTGCCAAAGCAACACTGTGAGTACTCTATGACTAAGCTCCAATGATGGAGGGAAACGGAGTAGCTGTTGTACGAGGTGCACTTTGAATGTTGCATTCTTTTGAGCTACAATAAATTACTTCGGCTTTGTAAGGTGAACAACATTCTCTTACTTTTTGGAGGACCCATGAGTAAATAAAAATGAAAATAGACTTCAATTCTCTTATTTCTTTACTGTGCCTTGCAACGGTACCCCTACAACTGTCAGGGATCTCCTCGATCCCTGCCGCGATGGTCCCGGCGCAGGCGCAGTGCACCGCCCTGTGCAGGGACACGGGCACTAGGTCCGGGCCGGCCGCGGCGTTCGAGTTCGCGCATGCGCAGTAGAAGCCGCGGCCGCCCGCTGGGCACCAATGGCAGCGCAGGGCGGGATATTTAAATGGCCCTGAGCTGTCATTCAGTGCCTTCTGGTCTTCCCTGCATCCTGTGAACCTGTGATCCTGTACCCCTTGTAAGTTTTGACCCGGATTGAACCTGACCTTGCTGCTTTCTCCTGCTCTGACCCTTGCTTTGCCTGACCTCTCTCCTGGATGCCCCCTATTGGATTTGACCTGCTGTTGCTGACCTGGCGTGTGACCCGACCATTCTATGCCCGCTGCCTTGTACCTTGCTGTCCTCTCTGTTACCGACCCGGCTCGTCTGACCTTGCTCATCCATCCATCCCTTGCAGTGGGGTCTTCCGACCTCCTCACATCAGACTCTTCCCCGTGGGAGCCCCTTGCGCATACTACTACCACTGACGGGCGCACCCAGTAGTCACGACCTGGTCTCAGGGTGCTCCAAGTCCATCCCCACCATCAGGGGCCCTGGTGAACAAGCACCCTGGGACTTAGATTCCGTGCGCTGGGGACGCCTATTCAGTGGAGTGCTAGTAGTACCGCCGGGCGGTCCCTCACAGTACCAGAAGGCCTGAAAGATGAGCTCGCCCGGGTGGAGGTACTTGAGACTTTAGAGGACTTAATAGCACTGACCATTAAAATTGACCGTAGACTGCGGGAACGCAGGTTTGAGAGGTCCGGCCAGGGTCATGGAAATCCCTGGGGATTATTTCAAGGTCCCAGTCAAACACCTAGGCCAATCATCCAAAACCGGCCACCTGGAGATAACCCCGAACCCATGCAACTCGGCCTGGCACGGCCTAAACTATCCCCAGAGGAACATCTGCGCAGACGATCCCAGAACCTGTGCCTCTATTGTGGCGAAGCTGGTCATATGGCACGTTCCTGCCCGCAGAAACTGAGTAAGTGCACCTCTTCTTCCTTATCCATTGGCAATGTTGGTCCATCCCAATACTTAGTGGTACCCCTTTCCTTTCAGCTTCCAGAAAGGACCGTGGAAGTATCGGCCATAATTGACTCTGACTCTGGGGCATGCAGCTGCTTCTTGGATATTAATTTTGCTCACCAGCAGGGTATTCCTCTCCAATTGAAACAGAAGGGGTTCAATATTTATTTGGCCGACGGTTCCCGAATAAAATCGGGGGTAGTGAACCAGGAAACCCCCTCCATCACCACTGTCATTGCCGGCCAGCACCAGGAACTCCTCCGCCTGGATGCTATAGCTTCACCCCTCTTCCCAGTCATTCTGGGGCTCCCATGGTTACGGGCCCATAACCCCCAGATTGACTGGGAGACCGGAGTAATCACGTTCCCTTCCCCATACTGTCGGGTATACTGCCGCACTTCGGGCCCGGGGGCCCCCCAAATCCTCCTGTGCTCTGAGGGGGAAGCTGAATTAAAACAAGTAATCCCTGCAGTCTACCATGGGTTTCTAGATGTGTTCAGCAAACGGGGAGCCGATACTCTACCCCCCCACCGCCCTTATGACTGTCCCATTGACCTGTTACCCGGCTCAGAAATTCCTTTTGGGCGAATCTTCCCCCTTTCAGAGCCCGAATTGGGGGCCCTAAAGGAATATATCGAGGATAGCCTCCAGAAGGGGTTCATCCGCCACTCCACTTCACCGGCGGGGGCGGGAATCTTCTTTGTTGAAAAGAAAGACAAAACCTTAAGGCCGTGTATCGATTACAGGGAATTGAACAGGGTCACGATAAAAAACCGTTACCCACTACCGTTAGTACCAGAGCTGTTCCAAAGTTTAAAGTCAGCAGTGGTTTTTACCAAGCTGGATCTGAGGGGGGCGTACAACTTGATTCGCATAAGGGAGGGGGACGAGTGGAAGACGGCCTTCCGCACCCGCTTCGGTCATTTTGAATATCTGGTCATGCCGTTCGGGTTGTGCAATGCTCCGGCCACTTTTCAACACTTTGTGAATGATATTTTTAGGGACTTTCTGGATGTCTTTGTGATCGTTTATTTAGACGACATTCTGATTTTCTCCCCGTCTTTGGGGGAACACAGAATACATGTAGCAAAAGTATTGGGGCGGTTGCGGCAGCATGGGTTGTACGCCAAGGCAGAGAAATGTTGTTTTGAACAATCCAGCATTGCCTTCTTGGGCCTGATTATCTCCACCGCGGGGGTCGCGATGGATCCCCAGAAGGTCGCTGCAATACTGGATTGGCCTGAACCCACAGACAGGAAAGGCGTCCAACGATTCATCGGCTTTGCAAATTTTTACCGGAAGTTCATCAAGAACTTCTCGGGTCTGGTCTCCCCCATTACTCAGCTAACCAAGCTGGGAACCCGATTCAGATGGACACCAGAAGCGCAGGGAGCTTTCGAAGCCTTGAAGAAGCTGTTCACTTCGGCACCCATTTTGGGTCACCCAGACGCCGCCCTGCCCTATATCTTGGAGGTAGATGCATCGGAGAATGCGGTAGGCTCCATCCTCTCCCAACGAAAAGGCACCAAGGAACTGCTCCACCCTGTAGCGTTCTTCTCACGGAAGCTTACCCCAGCGGAGAGGAACTATGATATCGGTGATCGAGAGCTACTAGCGATTAAAACGGCGTTAGAGGAATGGAGGTACCTGCTGGAAGGTGCGGTGCACCCCATCTTAATATTTACTGACCACAAGAACTTAGAGTATCTGAGAACCGCCAAGCGCCTACGCCCGCGACAGGCGAGATGGGCACTATTCTTTTCAAGATTCAACTTCCACATTACGTACCGGCCGGGATCAAAGAACACTAAGCCGGATGCGTTATCACGGATGTACGAAGACGCCAAGGAGATCCCAGTACCCGACACCATCCTATCCTCGGGTAACTTCTTGGTCCTTCAGTCGGACCTTCGTTCCAGGCTAATGGAGGCATCCACAAACTTCTCTACCCCAGGCGGAGGGCCGCTCCAGAACAAGGGGGGACTCCTATGGAGGGAAGATCGAATTGTGGTGCCGGAAGAAGCCCGAACCCTGGTCTTGGGGCATTGCCACGACCACCCGATGGCGGGGCACTTTGGCCCAGAAAAGACCCTGGAACTTCTCCGACGCTCATTCTGGTGGCCAGACATGGCTAAGGATTGTAAGGGCTATGTAAGGTCCTGTGTCACCTGCCAGAAGAACAAGCCATCAAGAAACAAGGTTTGGGGTCTGCTGCGACCCTTACCTATTCCTGAACGGCCTTGGCAAAAGATCTCATTAGACTTTATAGTCGAGCTTCCGCCATCCCTAGACCACACGGCAATTCTGGTGGTCGTGGACCGCTTGTCCAAGATGGCCCACTTCATCCCGTTGAAGAAAACCCCCTCGGCGGCCGAGACCGCGCGAGTCTTCATTCGTGAGGTAGTCAGGTTGCATGGGGTCCCCGAAGACATTGTCTCGGACCGAGGGGTCCAGTTCACGTCCAGATTCTGGAGAGCACTGTGCAAAGCCCTGGACATCAAATTATCTCTCTCCTCTGCGTTCCACCCTCAAACTGACGGTCAAACCGAAAGGACCAATCAGACCTTAGAGCAATACTTAAGATGCTATACTTCGTTTACTCAAGATGACTGGCTGCCACTTCTACCTCTAGCGGAATTTGCGTATAACAACGCCCGCCACTCAGCAACAGGGCAGTCCCCGTTCTTTGCCAACTATGGCTTTCACCCAGTCTTCCTCCCGGATTTGGTTTCGGAATGCCCAGTACCAGCAACACAAGATGTGGTAACGTTCTTCGCTGCGAACAATAAGAAGCTTCAAGAGGCCATCAGTCGGGCCCAGGAAGACTACAGGAAAGCATTCAACAGGAAACGGAGAGGAGATCTGGTATTGCGGCCTGGGGAGAAGGTTTGGCTGGCGACGTCCAATTTAAAGATGCTTTGCCCGTCAAAGAAATTGGGACCCAAATTTATAGGCCCCTTCTGCATTAAACGGATGGTTAACGAAGTAGCCTACGAACTCGTCCTCCCTGACACGCTCAAGATCCACCCGGTCTTCCATGTGTCCCTGCTGAAGCCAGTGGTCCCAGATGCCTTCCCTGACTGGGAATCTAGACCCCCGGAAGCGGTAACGGTTGAGGGAGAAGAAGAGTTTGAGGTTGAAACAATCCTGAAGTGTCGAAGGAGGGGAGGCCAGACCCAATTCCTTATCAAATGGAAGGGCTATGGCCCTGAGGACAATTCCTGGGAACCAGCCCATAATGTCCATGCACCCAGACTTGTCCGGAGGTTTTTTCGCGATCACCCGTGGTGGAGAGATCGGGTGGGCATCCGGAGGCTGCCCGTAGGGGGGGGGCAATGTCAGGGATCTCCTCGATCCCTGCCGCGATGGTCCCGGCGCAGGCGCAGTGCACCGCCCTGTGCAGGGACACGGGCACTAGGTCCGGGCCGGCCGAGGCGTTCGAGTTCGCGCATGCGCAGTAGAAGCCGCGGCCACCCGCTGGGCACCAATGGCAGCGCAGGGCGGGATATTTAAATGGCCATGAGCTGTCATTCAGTGCCTTCTGGTCTTCCCTGCATCCTGTGAACCTGTGATCCTGTACCCCTTGTAAGTTTTGACCCGGATTGAACCTGACCTTGCTGCTTTCTCCTGCTCTGACCCTTGCTTTGCCTGACCTCTCTCCTGGATGCCCCCTATTGGATTTGACCTGCTGTTGCTGACCCGACCATTCTATGCCCGCTGCCTTGTACCTTGCCGTCCTCTCTGTTACCAACCCGGCCCGTCTGACCTTGCTCATCCATCCATCCATCCCTTGCAGTGGGGTCTTCCGACCTCCTCACATCAGACTCTTCCCCGTGGGAGCCCCTTGCGCATACTACTACCACTGACGGGCGCACCCAGTAGTCACGACCTGGTCTCAGGGAGCTCCAAGTCTATCCCCACCATCAGGGGCCCTGGTGAACAAGCACCCTGGGACTTAGATTCCGTGCGCTGGGGACGCCTATTCAGTGGAGTGCTAGTAGTACCGCCGGGCGGTCCCTCACAACAACCTTATATCTATGGTGAGTACCCTTTTTTTCACTATTTACCCAAAGATGCCTTCATTTGATGGTGGGCAACAGTGAACTTTTGGGTAGCACACTATATGCTGTTTGCTTTATGACTGCAATAGAGGTGTGATAGTAGTGAAACAAGATGTATATACAGTAAAAGCCACTGAGTCAGGGTAAGGGCACCTTAGAATTGGCACTTCTTTTGCTTTTTTTTTTATGTGTATGAGCCCTTAAATGGGCCTATCCTTGCTGTTTAGAATTGTTCTGCTGCTGGCCAGCTCAACACTGCTGTGTCATCTGCGGTCTCTTAATTCTTGTAGTAAAACATCTATCTGTACTTGTCTTTAGTACAGTTCAGACAATTTTTTACTGCAAAAAAAAAAAGAAGCTAACAAACTCAACTATTAAACAGCTTTCCCTGTGGCCAATTTGCTGCTGCCTTTAAGCCAAGCAATAACATAAAAGTTCAAAAATAAATTGCACATCTAAAATATGTGATTCCAGAATATTGTGTCGCTGACGCTTTCCATGAGAGCTATACTGTTCCGTAACTCTACACGTCATGTCCTCAAACTTGCATTAAAAGGCGGACCTCCTTCCTCATGTTCAGTATTTTTTAAAATATTTTTTTTTGTATTGGTACATGTCTGCCATCACAGTGTCCAGTTCTCCATGCCCTTTTCTGACAATCCTTTGCCTACTAGCCTAGAAAATGGACAGAATTGATTGTTGATTCACCCCTACTGTTCTGTGTGTCCATTCTAAGCATTGATAGTGTGATCTCTGTAACGTACAGTTGTGATGAGATAGCGATAACTTCAACCTCAGTTGGGGTCCACAGTCAGTGACTCAATGAGAATGACATCTTGTAGATCTTGTGAAGTTTATTCCATAAACTGAGAGAATCTTACAACAATGAAATTCCATAGGTCAAAAGAACATGCTGTTTCCTGCTCCATGACATGAGGCTTATTGCAATGCATCTCTGGGAAGGGCTATCTATGCAACATTAGCTAAACTAAAGGAAAGGGAGGAGCAAAGACAAAACACTGAAAACATTTAAAGGTATATGACAGTCAATATGACAGTTATGTGAAACATGACACCTACCCCCATAGACTTCATTGGGGTTCAGTTGTAAACTTTCAATTTTTGAATGGGTATTAAGAATGGTGTTATAAAAAGGTGCCTTTAAATGTATTATGCAGAGACAGCACTAAAGCTTGTCTTGTGGATTTCCCCCATTTATGAACAAATTAGAGTTTTTTATATTAGTATTAGATTAGATCCAAAGACAGCCTTCAAAAGTCATGACTTTCAAGTTTAAAATGTTGGGTAAGGTTGGAAAATCAGTTGCTTCAGCTTAATTGTTTGATTTTTTTTTTGTCCATCTTCCCTAAATGAGCCTCAAAATGTTTCTAAAGAATCAACATTCAATTTTGTCTTTGCCTATAGATGGCTACCTCTAATATGTACCTATGGTGGATACAACTATAATATTTTGTTGGAAATTATGCACAATATTCAAGTTCAACAATGCCATTACTTAAAATTGGGTAGGATTGGTTTTGTCAAGAACAATGATCGGTACTAGAATGTGAACATGGAAAATCCACAGCTTGTCTGGAATTTCTACAACTGCACTAATCAAACAAGTGTATCAGTCACAAGTTTGTGCAACAGTCATCTTCTGAAAATAACGATGATGGCTTTAAAATGTAGAGATAGATGCGTTCTGTCCGTGCGGTAGTGTACGATTTCTCAGTTTTTCTGTGGATAACATAAAAAGAAAAACATACGATTTTAATAAAATCCATTTCATTTGAAATGAAAAAGTCAGTGTACATTCACCTCATGTGTAAGTATAGGTTAAGTCTGTTAATGGCACATGCAAGCACACACAGGGTCTTGGGTGTTAGCAAATCTGGAATCTGACCTCCAACACTGTTTGTATCATGTATAACATTTCCTCAGCTCTTCATTGTAGCCTTATTTGTATACTCTTACAAATGTATGTTATATGCAAATAATTTCACAGCTTGGATGACTATTACCTGATCAAATAAATTTTAACCAGTCTAACAAGGACTGACATGTTTTAAGCTGGCCATAAACTGGTTCAAACATTAGTATGAAAAATCTCATTAGTACATTTGATAATACTTGATGAATGTCATTTGAAAATACTTAAAATTGAATTTACTTTCAACATTGGAATTGTGAAATGAATGGAATTTCCTGAACAAAAACTGCATACATTGTTAGAAACTCGTTCATTCAAGAAAAATTTTCCATCCTGCTTCTTCCATTTTTCCCATCACTACCATGAAAATTATCAGCCGTTAGACCCCACTAACCATTAGAAAATCAAATGAATGGTTTGAAAATGTCGATTTTCAAATTACATTTTACTAGTGTATGGCCAGTTTTTGGGTACTCTGCGACTTTTGGCTCTAAGAGTGAAACATCATGTAACACATTCAGTGCAGCGCTAATAGTAGCGGATTGTCTACTAAAAAATTGCAAGCATAGTCCCATATGATAATAAATAGATAAGAAGTCTCTCGAATAGCCAAATAGTAAGATCATCTGGAAAAGTGCAAAGAGAGTTCAGCCACATAGATCTGGTAAGATGCTCAGTAGGTGTTGGTGTTCAGAAGATGATGAATGAAGAAAAGATATCCTTCATCAAACCATTTACACTGCCTCAAAACATGTTGAAAAAGGAAGACCTCCTCAAAGAAGAACTCCTCTCCCACATGACAATCTTTCCAATTTACAGATCGATCCAGCCAAGGGGACAAAGTTGCTTGCAAAGATGTCAGTCAATGGAGAATAAAAAACATCTCATAGTGTGGTAAACCAAATACAGACTATTTATTCACAGTTATGCACTTACATATAAGAATTATAATCAGCTTATCACCAGTTTCCAAAGATTGTTTCAAACGTCATTGCGCACCGGGCCGCAGTGGCCATCTTGTTGGTTTGAAAAAATCTATAGAAACTGGTGATATGATGATTTTAAAGTGTTACTAAATCTAGGACCCTGCATTCACTATATCTGGTCTCCCACAGTGCACAGAACATGGAAATGTAATTAGTTTAGTAAATACAAACTGCTAAATACATTTTCTCATCAGAAGTTAGAGCAGTCTTGTGGCTTCTATCAGTGTCCAGCTGAGCACTGGTTAAAGCTTGTAGGAGGAGTTTTCATTCTCCTCTCACTGTCCTATGAGATTGCATAACCCCTGACCTGGATAGTGCTGATTGGCTCTGTGCTAATCATATTCACCCACCCAAAAAAAAGAAAAAACTCTAGCAATACACACCAAACTGAGCATATGCAGAGTGTCCCTGAGGCTGTGTTCCATCAGGAGATGAAATGGGGAACGTGGAAGAAGGGGTGGATCAGTGAAGACACAATCAAACATCCTTTTTACACTATGCACAGGATTAACCCCTTAGGTTCCACAGTGAGTATAACAAGCATGTTTTACTGCATATACAGACTGATTTTACTGCTGTTGGTTTAGTAACACTTTAATTCTTGTATATGTAAGTGTATTACGGTGAATAAATAGCTTTTATTTTGTTTACTACACTGTGAGATCGTTTTTTTTCTCTCCTTTGACTGACATCTTTGGGAGCAACTTTGTCCACTTGGCTGGATTGATCTGTAAATTGGAAAGATTGTCATGAAGGAAAGGAGTTGGGCGAATGTCCATCCTTGAAGTCCTTATTCTTTGATCATTTATAGTGCTGTTTGACTGTTCCCTTTTAAGGAGGTCAATGAGTTTTGGTAAGAGGCATTGTGATTGGGTTGGTGAAGGGTATCTTTCCTTCATTCATCATCTTCTGAACACCAGTACACCAAGATCTATTTGGGTGAACTCTCTTTGCAATTTTCTAGCTGATCTTACTATTTGGCTATTTTGGAGAGACTTCTTATCTATTTATTATTATGTAGGACAATGCTTGAAATTTGTTGGTAGTTAATCCGCTATTATTAGTGCTGCATTGTATGTTTTATATGTTTTCTATATTGTATCCTGCAATATTGTGCTAGCTGCTTGTTTAGGTTATTTCTGAAATTTTAGCCCAAGCACAATTAATATCGGTGCTTTATTTCCTTCCTTCTATCTTCTTTTCTTAAAGACACTACCCAACTAAAATATTAAAAATGTTTACACCGTTTAACATTTTATTTTCCACTTGTACTAAAGGTTAGGGGTCCACCATATTTAATATCATGTTTCAAGCTCAAAAGGGATTTTCTTTTGCTTAAAAAAACAGGTCTAGGGTTTTTGAAAGGAGCTTTTATGGCCCTCAGGAACCATTAAAAAACTAATTGTGTCCTTAAAAAAAACACCAAAAACCTTCACAATTTCACCCTTCCAATTGATTTTTCCAAAAGGGCAAATTTTTCTGAAATGCCAACATTTTTTGCCAAAATCTCAGCAAAGAGAAAACTCTATTGTCTAAAACTCTAAATGTCTATTCAGGAACAAACTTACTTTAAATTATTTTGCTAAATTCTTTCAAACTGGCTTTAAAAAGCAAACTTTTGATTTGAGGAGTGCCCACAATCTACATGTAAATATTGTAATTTTTAACTTTAAGAGATACCACCTTCTAACCGAACCTAGATGTCAACTGGGTTAGAGTCTTCCAGTCATTCGCTGTTGTTTTCCTGATATAAAGCTGCTGCTGATGATTATATTTTCTGCACAATGTATTCACACCTTTGGCAAATACGAGCATACATGTTTATGCACCTTTTTAGAATAATAATCAATTGACAATAAGATGGCAAACTCTCATCGGCAACTCGCCATCTTATGTTTATCAGTACGTTAAAGTATTTGCGTACAAAACATAATGGAAAACAAATATATTCTGATCCTTAAAGTACTGTGAAATTATGGAGGGGGGTCAGCCAGATGTCCATCCCTTATTCCAAGCAATATGTTGTTTAGTAATACATTAAAGGTCTCTCATTGGGTACAAGCTGTTCTCCATGTTTACACAGAGGAGATTAAAAAGAAAACAAGTACTGAGAACTATGTAATTAGCTACTTTGGGAAAAACAAGCAGTTTTCATTTTTCTCTAGAGAAAATGAAATGTAATTTATCATTGAATGTAGAAGAAGGGCCTCAACAACATATTGAACATGGAAGCTATTTGAAAAGTGGTAGTCAAACACAAAGTCCTGGAAAAGCTGCTCATGGCAACTTCGCAGCAGGTTCAGCAGGCTCCATGTGGGTTGCTGCAGCAAACTTAACACAAAACAGTTTTTCAGATATCTAAAATACAAAGCAAGGTAAGTGAGCGTAACAGAGGGAGGAACAGACTAGATGATGCTGGATGTCCTCCAGGAGGGAATGTATGAGCGTTCAGTGAAATCAGAGTAAGCAATTTTAGTACAAAAGAGGAGTCTGCACAACTGTGCAATACTGAAAGTGGATTTCAGCTTTAAGGGCTCATTCATACCATAGTGCCAAGATGTCTGCATGTGTTCTGCAAGGGCACAACAAAATCAATTGCTCTCCATGTGCCCTGTTCACACCACAACACTGATATTTTCTGCACAGGAATCTGCAACATATATAAAACTCATTGAAAACTGATGGAAACTGACGTCTTTGCAAGTGAAATCTGCGCTTCATTTTCCATCAGTTTTCATGCACATATGGTGTGAATAGAACATGGTTACATGAACAAACATGATTACATCATATTTATAAAAGAAATAAGTACTTAGGTATAAGAATATGTATGTACACTGCTCAAAAAATTTAAAGGAACACTTTGAAAACACATCAGATCTCAATGGGGAAAAATCTCATGCTGGATATCTATACTGATATGGACTGGGTAATGTGTTAGGAATGTAAGGATGCCCCATCGTTTGGTGGAAATGAAAATTATTAACCTAAAGAGGACTGAATTCAAAGACACCACGAAAATCAAAATGAAAAAATTATGCAGCAGGCTAGTCCATTTTGCTGAAATTTCATTGCAGCAACTCATAATGGTACTCAGTAGTTTGTATGGCCCTCATGTGCTTGCATGCATGCCTGACAATGTCGGGGCATGCTCCTAATGAGACGATGGATGGTGCCCTGGGGTATTTCCTCCCAGACCTGGGCCAGGGCATCACTGAGCTCCTGGACAGTCTGAAGTGCAACCTGGCAGTGTCGGATGGATCGAAACATGATATCCCAGAGGTGTTCTATTGGATTTAGGTCAGGCAAGTGTGGGGGCCATTCGGTGGAATCAATTCCTTCATCCTCCAGGAACTGCTTGCATACTCTTGCCACATGAGGCCGGGTATTGTCGTGCACCAGGAGGAATCTAGGACCCACTGCACCAGCGTAGGGTCTGACAATGGCTCCAAGGATTTCATCCTGATACCTAATGGCAGTCAGGGTGCCATTGTCTAGCCTGTAGAGGTCTGTGCGTCCTTCCATGGATATGCCTCCCCAGGCAATCACTTAACCACCGCCAAAACGGTCATGCTGAATGGTGTTACAGGCAGCATAACATTGTCCACGGCTTCTCCAGACCCTTTCATATCTGTCACATGTGCTCAGGGTGAACCTGCTCTCATCTGTGAAAAGCACAGGGCACCAGTGGTTGACCTGCCAATTCTGGCATTCAGTGGCGAATGCCAATCAAGCTCTGTGGTGCCGGGCAGTGAGCACAGGGCCCACTAGAGGATGTCAGGCCCTCAGGCCACCCTCATAAAGTCTTTTTCTGATTGTTTATTCAGAGACATTCACACCAGTGGCCTGCTGGAGGTCATTTTATAGGGCTCTGGCAATGCTCATCCTGTTCCTCCTTGCACAAAGGAGCTGATACCGGTCCTCCTGATGGGTTAAGGAGCTTCTACGGTCCTGTCCAGCTCTCCTAGAGTAACTGCCTGTCTCATGAAATCTCCTCCATGCTCTTGAGCTTGTGCTGGGAAACACAGCAAATCTTCTGGCAATGGCACATATTGATGTGCCATCCTGCAGGAATTGGACTACCTGTGCAATCTCTGTAGGGTCCAGGTATCACCTCATGCTACCAGTAGTGACAATAACCCTAGCCAAATGCAAAACTAGTGAAAAACAGTCAGGAAATATGAGTAGGTAAAAAATGTCAGTGGCCTCCACCTGTAAAACCATTCCTGTTTTGGGGGTTGTCTCATTGTTGCCCATCTAGTGCACCTGTTGTTAATTTCACTAACATCAAAGCAGTTGAAACTGATTAACAATGCCCTCTGCTACTTAACTGACCTGATCAATATCTCAGGAGTTTAACTGACTTGATGCTATACTCAGATTAAAAAGTGGTGCTTTAATTTTTTTTAACAGTGTAGATATAATTGCCGATTGTGCTTTGGTCAGCTATTCAGTGTTGTCTCTAGACATATGCACAGCTGAAATATTCATTTAATTTCATTCGTTAATTGGAGAATTTCATTTTGTCATATTCGTTATGTTGAACAAATTAATTTTCGGGATTTGTTTCATATATTCGGCATTCGTTTCGTATATTCCTTTTTATTTGAAGGATTCAGTATTTTCGAATCTGTCTGAATTCATTGTGATGAATAGCTGGTAAAGGATAAGTTCACCTTAAAAAAAAAAAAGCAAATTTTTTTGCAGGTAAATAGGCATTTACTATTGTTTTTAGGAGCCTGTAAAGCATTGCACCAGCGATCAGTAGATCGCTGGTGCCATGCAGGACTCCTGCAGACTGTCAGTGTAAGTTGTCTGCACGTACATCGTATGGGCAGTCAGTTACACAATGACAGGAAGATTCAATGAACTACCAGAGTTCTACACAGTGCTGTGGTAGTTAATTGAGAACTACCAGCCGACAGTCACAAAGGATGTGGGTACCTGTATTTCATTCATTCACAGAACTCTATGAATGACATGGTTGTGTGGGCAGAGCCAGGGGCGGACTGACAACTCATGGGGCCCCAGGCAATAGGGGATCATAGGGCCCCTGTGTCCTTGCTCAAACTCAAAAAAGCCTATGAAAAAGGTACCAGGGGCATCTCATGGGGCCCCCTACTGACCCCCGGCCCTCGGGCAGTGCCCGAGTTTCCAAATGGTCAGTCCGCCCCTGGGCAGAGCCCTGCCACGTGCTTTTCAAAAGGTTACAGCTGCTACGGGGAACTTCTCCCCGTACTGCTGTCACACAGAGGCAGCAGATTGCTGAGCAGCTGCAGGAGTGGGAACATGTTACATGTTCCACCCTAAAAATGGTTGGAACATGAAATGTGTTCCCAGAGGTGAACTTATCCTTTAAGGAGTGGGCAGCCTGCTGGCCACCACGTCCTTAACAACCATGACTCCATGGATTCCCTGCAAACAGCAGAATGTAAACAAAAAAAACAGCATAGGGCTCTCCCCCAATTCATACCAGGCCCTTCAGGTATGGTATGGATTGTAAGGGGAACCCCACACCAAAATTAAAAAAGAAAATGGTATGGGGTCCCCCCAAAATCCATACAGGAGCCTTATCTGAATATGCAGCCAAGCAGGTCAGAAAAGTGGGGGGGACAAGTGAGCACCCCCTCCTGAACCATATCAGGGCTCCCTCCCCAAGTTGATGGGGACAAGGGCCATTCACATAGGAGGGGCCCGGGATCTTGGGGCTTTCAGATTCCGATAAGATCCCCGCCCACAAATCCACACAACCACTGGGCCAGGGTTGTGGGGATCTGCAAGCGGGGATCTTATCGGAATCTGAAAGCCCCAAGATCCTGGGCCTGTCCTATGTGAATGAGTATGGGGTACATAGTACCCTTACTCATTCACCAAAAATAGTGTGAAAATTAAGTAAAAACAGTACACAATTTTTGACAAGCCCTTTATTAAAAAAAAACAAAAAAACAATGTTCCCCAAAGTAAATACAGGGTCAGCCATGATGAATGCCAGCAGCTAACCTGAAAAAATAAACAAAAAAAAAAGTTTTTTCTTTTTTTTGCTAATTCTAGCTCTTCTTTGTTTACATTCTGCTGTCAGTGGGGAACCCCACTGACAGCAGATGAGTCATAGTTGTTAAAGCGGAGTTCCTTCACAGGTCCCAGAGGACTGCAGGCCACTGACAAAGCACAGCACACATGCACAGTAGGAAACTGACTTAGTTTCCCTTAGCCAAGATGGTGCTGCCAGCACTTGATAGCCAATTAAAGAATAGGCTCGGGTGAGGACATGCTGGATGCCTGGAAAGGTAAGTGCCCTGATATTAAAAATCAGCAGCTACAGTATCTGTAGCTGCTGACTTTTAGTTTTTTTGGGGGAGGGGCAGGGTGGAACTCCTCTGAACGCATGCGGCAGCTGCCTGCTCCTTAACAACAAGCTATTCACAAATCAACTTGGATCATTTGGTACTTCGGATGCTTCAAACATCCGAATTAACTAAATGTTATGTTTTGTTATAATTTGTTTTGGATTCGCTGAAATTCATTACTATTGTCATTCAGAGGTTCGGTTACATCTGAATCTCTCAATATCGAAAATGTCAGACGAATTTCGATTTATAACGAAATGAACTACATATGTCTAGTTATCTTCTATTAATAGGTAGCTGAGTTAAAGTTGAACTTTAGGCAAACAGCTAAACACATAGCTGATGTATACATAGCTGAACTGTGTTATCAGTCAAAGGATTTATAATTTTGTCCAGCCACTTCTGGGACTCACACATCCCTGCAAACAGCAGAACCAGGAGGGTAAGCCCAGAGCAATTGGAATTTACAGTGAAGGAAATAAGTATTTGATCCCCTGCTGATTTTGAATGTTTGCCCACTCACAAAGAAATAATCAGTCTAAAAATCGAATGGTAGGTGTATTGTAACACTGAGAGGCAGAATAGCAACAAAAAAATCAAAAGAAATGCATGTCTAACAAATGATGCACTGATTTGCATGTTCATGAGAGAAATAAGTATTTGATCCCCTATCATTCAGCAGGATTTCTGGCTACCAGGTGTCTTTCATACAGGGAACAAGCTGAGATTAGAAGCAGTCTCTTAAAGGGAGTGCTGCGAATCTCATTTTGTTACCTGTATAAAAGACACCTGTCCACAGGAGCAATCAAACAATCAGATTTCAAACTCTCCACCATGGCAAAGACCAAAGAGCTGTCCAAGGATGTCAGGGACAAGATTGTAGACCTACACAAGGCTGGACTGGGCCACCAAACTATCGCCAAACAGCTTGGTGAGAAGATGACAACAGTTGGTGCAATCAGTCGCAAATGGGAGAAAGACAAAACAACTGTCAGTCTCCCTAGGTCTGGTGCACCGTGCAAGATCTTACCTCGTGGAGTGTCAATGAACATGAGAACAGTGAGGAATCATCCCAGAACTACACATGAGGATCTTGTCAATGATCTCCAGGCAGCTGGGACCACAGTCACCAAGAAAACAATTGGCAACACACTACACCGACAAGGATTGAAATCCTGCAGGACCCGTAAGATCCCTCTGCTCAAGAAAGCACATGTCCAGGCCCGTCTGAAGTTTGCCACTGAACATCTGAATTATGCAGAGGAGGACTGGATGAAAGTGTTGTGGTCAGATGAGACCAAAATCGGGCTCTTTGGCATCAACTCAGCTCAACGTATTTTGAGGAGGAGGACTGCTGCCTATGACCCCAAGAACACCATCCCAACTGTCAAACATGGTGGTGGAAATATTCTGCTTTGAGGGTGTTTTTCTGCTAAGGGGACAGGACACCTGCACCACATCAAAGGGACGATGGACAGGGTAATGTACCGTGGAATCTTGGGTGAGAATCTTCCTCCCTCAGCCAGGGCATTGAAAATGGGTCGTGGATGGGTGTTCCATTATGACAATGACCCAAAACACACGGCCAAGGCAACAAAAGAGTGGCTCAAGAAGAAGCACATTAAGGTCCTGGAGTGGACTAGCCAGTCTCCAGACCTTAATCTGATTGAAAATCTGTAGAGGGAGCTGAAAGTTCGAGTTGCCAAATGTCAGCCACCAAACCATAATGACTTGGAGAGGATCTGCCAAGAGTAGTGGGCCAAAATCCCTCCGGAGATGTGTGCAAACCTGGTGGCCAACTACAAGAAACGTCTGACCTCTGTGATTGCCAACAAGGGATTTGCCACCAAGTACTAAGTCATGTTTTGTGAAGGATCAAATACTTATTTCCCTCATGAACATGCAAATCAGTGCATTATTTGTTAGACATGCATTTCTTTTAAATTTTTTGTTGCTATTCTGTCTCTCAGTGTTACAATAAGCCTACCATTGGATTTTTAGACTGATCATTTCTTTGTGAGTGAGCAAACATTCAAAATCAGCAGGGGATTAAATACTTATTTCTTTTACTGTATATCTCATCCATATATTTCAAAGCTATTCCAATATCAAGCTTAGTATGACAAGTGAAAGTTAGCAATTATGCATGTAAGGTAAGGGTCCAGATGTTTAAATTACATCTATACACAAATATAAAGTAGTACCAATTACCTTCTTCCTTTTCTTCTTTGAGACTTTCAGTTTTCTACTCTGTTTTAGGATGGCTTTAAATGTAATTGATGAAATTTGGGCTGTGACTTTAATTTTCAAGCGTGGTAACTTTCCTGGGAAGCATACATTAAGGAGAGAAAGTAAATATAATCTCATAGCTATTAGTGAGTGATTTAGGAAAAGAATGAAAGGGAAGTGTATGATGAGTAGTAGTCCAGAATGCTTTAGATTTTCTTCTTTTAGATTATAATCTCTAAAGAACAGGGTTCTCTGATTCCTCTTGAATTGAATTATATTGTAATTGTACTGTCCCTGTTCCCTGTACATATGGAAACCTTGTAAGAATGCAAAACACATCTCTGTTTCCTTTGCTGCAGCAAAAAGCTAAATCTACATGAGGTGTCCCATTCTATTCCTAGAGGGGTCTGTCTTAATCTAAATTTCCACATTGCCATACTGTGAGAATTGTTCTGATTCTTCATCAAACTGGAGTTCATGTATATGGTGACGGTAGGGCTGAAAATGTCATTGGGCAGTCCTATTGGACACAGAGGGGATTATTTACTAAAGCTGGAGAGTGCAAAATTGGTGCAGCTTTGCATAGAAACTAATCAGCTTCCAGGTTTTATTGTCAAAGCTTAATTGAACAAGCTGAAGTTAGAAGATGATTGGCTATCATTCTGAGTGCTCCCGTTTTAGTAAATCTACCCCAGAGAGGCTATATATAGGCTATATTTTGGCATGCCGTGCAGTGTGGGGAATGTGAGATAGGGGCAGAGTACCTCTAGTTAAGGAGGGAAAGGAATATTTTAAGGAGAGGTTCCTGAAGGGATAGTTTAGGGATGGTCAGAAACACCCCATAATACTTCTTGGAGTTTGGGAAGAACCCTTTTGCCCAGGATACCTTTGAATTGGCACGTCCTACAAAGCCAGCACATCACCTTATCTAGAGGTCTACTGTAAGACTAAGGGACATGTTCAAAGAGCAGTTTTTGAGCACAATGCACACGTAAGTTCAACATATTACGGAACTGTAAAAATGCCTCAAAGTTTACTGCCACGTTTTTGTAGTGTTTATTATTAATTACATAAACCAGAAAATTCTTAGACGAGGTTGTCACACCTGGTCCCTTTAAATCACTGACACCAAGATAGACCCAGCCACACGTGGCTGCGGAATGTTTCTTTAAAAATTTGGCAGAGTGAGATGCCCAAGTAAGGGTAATGGCACATGGTGGACCTTGGAACTCAGGAACAGTTCTCACCAGAGTTCCCGGGAGATAAAAGAAGCCAGAACGTTTGACTTGAATGTGAAATATAATCTTCGACATGACTGACCTTTTACTTGTTATACTCTATAGAGTAATATAATTTTCAAATAATTGTACATATTCAGCTGTGAAAAGTGACAGATTCATTCTTAAGAATTTAAATATGTATACGCCTGCAAATGTCATCGCACAGGTGGCAGTTCTCATGCCATATAAAATCCCAGGACAGATTGCATAATTTGGCTTCCAAAGAATAACTTTAATTGTTATCTTAGCTCAACCAAATGAGAATATGGAGCTGAACATTCAGCAGGTGTAGACTAAATTATTACATTTAATTATAACTGTGGATCCTGAATGCAATCTTATTATCACCCACAAATACGTAAAAATACATTTGGTTGGCCTGAGCTAGAAATAAAGACTAGGCTTAGCATTTGAAGCAAACCAGTTTAAGTGTATTTAAACCCAAAAGCAAAACTTTAATATATTACAGCTTACCAGTCCAGATGTTGTGGCTGCATTATTGTTCTTTTTACTATTTTTTTCACCTGGTAATACTATGGCTATGTTAATTTTTCCATAGTATCTATGGAGGAAGCCATGGCTGTCACCAAGGCTGCTCTTGATTTGAAATACAAACACGTCTTCCTGTTCATCTACATCAGGGGTCTCCAAGCTTTCCAAACAAAATGCCAGTTTACTGTCCTTCAGACTTTAGAGGGGCCATGTTGTGGCCAGCGGGGCTAGAAAAAGTCTCAGGCCCAACATTATTGAGAGTAAAAAAGGTCTCAGGTGTGGTGTTCAGTTGCACAGTGCCTGTGGTCAGTAGGAGGAGGAGTAGTGCCCCATCATTGCTATCACTGGAAGGAATATTGGCCCATCATTGATCTTAGTGGATGGAATAGGGCCCCATCATTGATATTAGTGGGAAGAATAGTGTCCCATTGCTGGTGTCAGTTGGGAGAATTATGCCCCACTTTTGGTGTCAGCATTAGGAATAGTGCCCCTAGGGCTGGATAAAGGCTAGAAGAGGGCCACATACGGCCCCTGGTTCACAGTTTGGAGACCACCGATCTACATTATCTGGGACAGGGGGACTTGCAGTTTACAGAAGATAGCTTGGAATTTGGTAAGATTGCTTGTGCTTTCAGGTAAGCTCACAGGAAGTGACAATGACTTCATTTATGGCAAAATTAACAGGTATTTTCTGTACTTTGAAAATGTTTTTAGCCTGAAAAAAATGCTGCTGCCCGCATCTAAGGTCTGATAAGCTGTGATATATTACATTTTTGTTTGTGGGTTTAGATATGCTTTAAAATTTATGTAAACAAAGATTTCAAATACCCAGAGCAATAATGTTTAGGTGTACAGCTCATGTATTTTAACACTGCTAATTCAAGACTGTGACCAAGCAGAAACATGGTCACAGTCAAAATGTATTAAAGCATAACTGACTAAGGTTGAGGAGACCACAAAAGCTCACATGAGCACACAACTGTTCTCAGACTTACAGGCCTGTACCTGACTTATCAAAAAGCCAAAATTAGAGATCATCCAAAGGACAAAAAGAGTGGTAACAAAAAAATGTAAAAAATGAGTGCAGTCCTTTTGTAATCATATATACTCATCCTGACCACATCAGCCATTCAAGAGTTTATTTATCAGCCTTGAAAGCTGTGGAAATAAGTGAAACCTGCACCATGCATTTTTTACCACTACTTTTCCTTTACACTGACCTTTCAAAATAACAATGCTGTAATTTAGAGGCTGCAAAAATGATTACATTATAATATGTTTGGTAAAGTGTTAGTTCACATTTACCAAAAAAATGTAAAGGTGAACTAACTTTGGACACCCACCGCCTCCCCCCTCCTGGTCTAACTGTCAGCCGGTCCAGCAGTCCAGGGTTTTAAAATCCCCCCCCTTTTCTCCCTCTTTTCTGTGTGACACTTCTGGGGCGGACATTACAGTATATCGATCTGGTGTATTCCGGAAGCACTGCATGGAGAATAGGGAGAATAGCATGGATTTCAAACCCCTGAAGGTAAGTACAGCGGGGACCTAGGGGATGGGCAAGGGTATCTGGTGTTAGATCACCTTTTCATTTTTTCTGTAAAGGTGAACTAACCCTTTAAATTGTGCTTTTTTTTCAATACAGGTCTATACATCAAACAAAAAGAGGGACAACTGAAGAGCAAAGAGAGACAGAAGGATTTGGTTCCAAAAGTAGGTCAATCCCTCTAAATTATGGACATTTGGAAGCTATGTTACAGTACAGTCAACATATGTTGACTTTACATATCTGTTTTTGTGGCTTCAACTAGCACAGACTATGTTTCAGCTCTAAATGTTTCACTTTTTATTGTAACAAATTGTTCAATTAAAACTAGCAAAAAATGAAAACATACCTTGATTTCTGTAGGTCAGGGCCTCCAGGATGTCAGTGGCTGACATTTCTCCTAGACAATTGTTATCAAGATCCAGTTCAGAAAGCTGCTCTGAGTAACGGATCAGACTAGAAAAACATTGAATATCCAAAAATAAGTAGATGATCTCATTCACCTTGTTGCCATTATTACCATGAATATATACTGTTTACACATGGATGTAAAAGTTCTCCAGTTCTCCAGTTACTAGCTTACAGTTAGTAATAGGTTATGTGTTAATAATAAGAGTGAGGGTGAAAGCTGAAGTTTTGTGAATTTTGTTTTATTAAAAACAGTACCAGGGTCTGGTGCTGGTGACTGTGTGTTCGGTTGTAGTCTTCATTTCTCTGCCCCCGGATATCCCTGTAACTGTGATCTTTCAGTGCATCAACTATGATTTCCCTTTCCACCCTATCAGCTCCATTCGTAGAAGTTGTACTATTGTTTCCCACAATAAAAACCGCTCTATGATTGAAGGATGGGCGTGTGAATGAAAGGTCTGCCTCCTCTGTTCATAGAGTGCTTTTCACTGTGGGATCCAATGTTATGGCATATGAATGGAGCAAGAAGGCCGAAAGGGCTGTAGCTGCTTATACTAACGTCACAGCACTGTCAGATTACAGCTGTGGGGGTATCTGAGGACAGAGGAATGAAGATGTCAACCTAACACAGCAGCCACCAGCACATGGCACAATTTTTCCTTCATTGTAAGTACTGTCCCTTTGTGCTGTTTTTTTTTAAAAACATTAACTACATTTCACAAAGTTTAAGCTTGAAGTTAAGGTTAAAGTTTAAAAGTTAGATTAATGGGTAGCCAAAACATGTAACATCAGCACACCATGGATCTTCAGATTGGAGCCCAAAAATGAATTAAAGGGATGATAACACATAAGCAAATTGCAATGTTTTGTGGCCATGCAGGACCCCTCCATCAGGCATGTCTTCACATGCCTGATGAAGAGGTTCTGCAGGACCCCGAAACTTTGCAATTTACTGCTGAGATGTGATCCTTTTAATACATTTTTAGACATTATTCTGAAGATCCATGGTGTGGTTCCAATCTGGTAGTTTCTAAACAGCACTTGCTTCAAGTCATTCTATGAACGTGTTACACAAATTTCTGATTGGTTATTTTTAGTAAAGTTTGGCAGAATGTCATCCTTTTCAGATCCAAGTCAACTGGTGGCTTCCACAGCAGATAAAGGAAATGGGTAAAAGACAGAGATATGCCTCTATTTTGTAGTTTGTACATGCAATAACTGAAGGTAATAAAAGTCTTGATAACGTCTAGTAACCTCATGAGCTATTGTGCACTGTGCACTCACTATATCTGCATCCTAAGTACATGCAAAGTACTTACCTGCTCAGCAGCTGAGAAAATTCCAACACACCGGTCTCCCTTTCTTGCCCCATGGCATCAATCCCATTGTCAGCCAGATGTAACTTGGTCACCCATGGACCAGGTGGCAGTACTGTTTTTTTTGTTTTCTTTCTTCCTAAGAATATTTTGTTAATATTGGTGGTGTATTTTATATAATCTAATATTTAGACATCTGTGCAGTTGCACCCACTGGGTCTGATTCCTCAAACTGGGTTATCACTCATCACATGCAGTGTTATAACAAGCTATAATGTCATATTTGATTAATCAAACAGGAATAACTTGGCGATAATATTAGGCACCTGAAACTGTTTCCTTGTGGTTTTAACTTTTGCTTTTTCAGTAGATTAAAATGAACTTAAAGTGAATCTGTGATGAGGGATGAATGGGAGCTGCCATAGAAAACCTGCTCTTTGCCATGGTTTCCATTATCACCAAAAGTGAGAGTAAAAGAAAAACCCAAATTCTGGGTTGTCCCCAGAACAGTAAGAAAGGAGAAATCCTCCAATAGGGACACTAGTTCTGTTGACCATTTGGGATTTCCTTACTTTGGAGGAATTTCCTCTCACGTCCTCTTTTGGCTATTTAATAGGAAGGGAAATCTCCATAATGATGACACAGATGGCAAAAATAAAACTGACAGGGGTTATAACCCTCCCTCATTCTATCCAAAATGTTAAAACATTTTGCCTTTAGTTTTACTTTAAATGAAAATAAATAAATATTCTTTTCCACCATCCAAGCTAAGGCTGGGTTAACACCCACATAGGTGATTCAGGACTGCACCTGTTCCCGCAGCCCCAACCACCCACACAAAACCGCAGGAGATGTGTGTGGGTGTCATTACTCCTAATGGCACCCACACACACCTGAAATTGCAGCAGTCGTTTCTCACACTAGGGACCGCACTGAACTTGCAGGCTGCTGTTTCAAACACGATACAGCAACCTTTTCCTTGCAAGTTCAGGACCATGGCAGCCCATTCCAATGACTAAGTTGTCGTGCCCATGCAAAACATGGCTCACAGAACCAGAGTAGTGTGAACCAGGCCTAAATGATAGCCAGCATAGGACTGCTCTCAGACGGACTGCACAGTGAAAAGAGAAGCAGCACAGTCTTGAGCTTATCTCTCTATCACTCTACTTTCTCCTCCTATCATTATGTTTATTGTAAGCACATGAACTAATCGGCCCCATGTGCTGTTGCTGCTTCTTCCTCTTTGGCTCTCAGTTTCATTGTATAGGAATTGCAGAGAATAATACCAAGTCAAACACAGGAACTGGACTGCTACTGCTAGCATTTAAGGGGAAAATATGTATAGATGTATTAATGAGTACAGGACTGCATTAATTTGTGTCTCTTATATCTGCCTGAAGTTCATCTGTAAACTTTTCACTACACTTCCAGGACTTGATATTCATAATGACTCAATGCTAAATAAAGTATTATAGGCATGAACTGCAATTACAAATCATAAATCAGATGTTTCACACTGCAATACTAAGGGCTCATGTACACTGCAGCTGATAAACTCACGTTTAGGAGCTGTTCAGCATTTTTTTCAGCAGCCCCTGAACTCACCCTAATGATTTCCTATGTGTCCATGTACACATCTTCATTTACAGGCATTTGAGTTTAGAGTTGTTTTTTTTAACGCAGAAAACTTGTGCTCAGCAGTCGATTTTTAGCAGCGTTTCAAACGCAAAACGCAGCTAAACGCGGCAAATCGCGTTTATAAGCATTTGTGTCTGAATTTTTTTTTAACTCTTCCAATTCCCAATGCTGTCCAGAGCCTTTTTTTCATCATGAAAAATGCATGCAAAGTGTTTTCAAGGTACTCAGATGGACAAAACACTTAACACAGGATGTTCCTACCAAGCTTGTCACACATTGTAATGACCAATTCACACCTCAGACCTCTCCCACCCTTGGAAACAAAAGATATGTTAATGATTAAAGTTTTTCTTTGTTTCTGTTATAAAAGTTTGCAAATAAATAATTGTTCTTCATAAATTTAGGCCAAGATGTATTCTGCTGCATGTCTTTGGTGAAAATAACCCAAATTAGGATGTATTATTTAGTTTGTAGGAAAGTTATAGAGTTCACAAACTATGGTATAGATCTGAATATTGATCAATCCTGAAGTACTGACAGCCAATCTAATTTCTTGAGGTCCAAGAATGTCAGAACAGTACAGATATCCCCCAAATTACCCCTTTTTGCAAAGTAGACAGTCCGACGTACTTCATAAGAGGCATGGCGAGTTTTTTGAAGTTGTATTTTGTTTGTCATAATTTTTTGGAAAATTAAAAAATTAAAAAAATTAGTTTTTTTTGTTTTTTTTTTACATATTGTCACCAGTGCAGTACAGCATCATCATATAACTGGCATGGCGGTGATCGGGGACACTGACTGGTGACAGTATGAAAAAACATATATATATATTTTTTTTTTATTACATTTTTTTTCTTTTTTTTAAGATTTTTTTTCCATATTTCACTATGACCAAAGTAGTACAACGTTATCATAGTAACATTGTACTACTTTGGGGAAGTGATCAGTATTTTTTTTTTTACATAATTTGCTTATAGCAAAGAATGACTCATCGATTCATTCAGGGTTTTTTTTTTTTTGTGCTTAGCTGTGATTTGGCCACAGCTAATCATATGACACGTGCATGTGATTAGCTGTGACCATTCACAGCTAGGCAGTAGTATACAGTGGATGGCATGAATGAAGCCATCCATTGTATACAACTGTCATGTGACCTGCTGTGATTGGTCACAGCAGGTCACATGGTACCGGCAACGGGGCCGATACTCAGATCTGTCATTGGCCGTGTCCGAGCTACACGGCCGTTGACAGATCGCGCCGCTCTGCAGGAGCGCAATCTGCGCATGTGCGGGAGGACGCCATAGGGCGTCCACCTGGAATGCTGATGACATTTGCCGGCTGCCATTCGGTCATAGGGTGGGCGGCAAATGGTTAAAGATTGACTCCACCAGACACCTTTCCTACCCTTGGAAACAAAAGAAATGTTAATGAGCAACTCACACCTAATTATCTCAACACCTACTGCTGTCTCTGCTTCTACTCTGTGTATTTCTCTGAAACAGTCTGAAATAGTTAATAATTTACCACTTTTCAGTGCATTTGGGAGGTTCTCCTGTGCTTATCTTTAAAAAAAGCTTCTAAAAGTAAACGTGCATAAACGCGTTATGCAAACGTGGCTAAGCAGATGTTTTTTAACCTACATTTTCCAGCAATCAGTTTCCATCATTCAGAAGTGTACATGGGGCCTAATAGGTGACCCATGAAGTTGCCAATTTGTTGTTTATCCATTCAGATTTTATGCTTTACTATGCCTTTGATCTGTAGCAAGACCTTTTTTTAGAATACATTTTTGCATTTTGCCATTTATCTATCACCTGTACCAGAAAAGGGAATTTAAAAAACTTTTTTTATTTTTTTTAGTTAGCCCCTGAAAGGTATCACTGTGACAATAGCTTTTGCCTTCTCTACCTGCGTCCAAGCAATCCAGTGAACTTCCCTGCTTCTGTTAGCCATCTACGGTGTACATCCTAATTGTAGTAGTCTTCAGCATTTGAACACATAAAGAAAATAAAGCACATTTACCCTTTTTCTTGCTCTTTTTGTGTTCAGTTGTTCTGTCAGTTGAAGTCACAGGTCTTTCGCTAATGTCTAGCTCTCCTGATATCGCAGTAACAATTCCAGTTTGACCTTGTGCTGTATGGACAACAAACACAAAGAGAAAAATTTGAGCACAAAA
The DNA here is from genome assembly GCF_062004578.1 of Staurois parvus. NCBI lineage: Eukaryota > Metazoa > Chordata > Amphibia > Anura > Ranidae > Staurois > Staurois parvus. The sequence goes on along the minus strand of NW_028318108.1, from coordinate 1,545,248 downwards.
CAAAGTAAAACACTTGAAATGGAACTGAAGGCAACATAAAAAAAACTTACAAGCAGGCAGGTTATTTATTGCAGAAGAGACATGTAATGTCTCTTCTGCAGTAAAATACACCTACCTGTCTGCACACAGTCTTCTGTGACATGTAAGCTAAGCTGGGCATGCACAGCTCAGTATACAACGCTGGCACAATCCCTGTATGTTGGGATGGCTGAATTCTGCGTATGAGCAGGAGTCACATCATATCATGCTGGCCAATGAAGATGGGCAAGGACCAGCACCCAGAAGGGGCCAGGGAGAGGACGTCAGTTCCAGAAATGGACCCTTCATGGTCTTCATTATAGTGACTTTTAATTGCACATTAAGGATAGTTGTATAAACCCATCAGAAAAAGAATATTCCCACTACAACCAACCAGAAACATGCATTTTTGTTTTTAATTGCATCAAAATATGGATGAATACAAATTCAACTGTAAGGTAATTACTGTATACAGCTGCAATAGCAATTAAAGATGATCTAAACCCAAAAACAAAAATGGAATGTAATATACTGCAGCTTTCTGATCATTAGATGCGGTTCCTGCATTACTTTTCTTTTGTCAGGCTTTGTATTAAATTAGTGATTATATTTTATCATTAAAAAGGCAGCATCACAGCATGAAATCGGCAAAAAATGGTGATGTTATGAGCCCACATTATCGCTTTTGGCTTGAAAATTAGCTAAATTGGACTCGAAACGTCGCCATTTTTTCAGACTTGATGCTGTGATGCTGCCTTCTATTTTTATAGGAAGCAATTTTTAGAAGTTTTTGGTGCAGTTCACCTATTTCTGCAACATGTTTTCGTTACCCTTGTGGATGTTGGTGGGTTGATGACTATAGCATAAGGTACTTTATTGAGACTGGTGTGCACTCTGTGATTCAGTAAACAGGGGGGATCCTCCAACTGATGACAACTGTTTAAGAGGGGAGTTCCCTCACTTTGGAGAGACTTTGTATCTCTTACCCTTGTGTTTACAGGACACTAAAAAAGTAAATAAAATCTAACATACATTTAACCATTCCCTTCTGAATCCAAATTGAGAAAAATGTTGGTGTTTTTGTAAGTATACACCTTACCTGTTGCTGGCGACACTTGGGGGTTTATTTACTAAAGCTGGAGAGTGCAAAATCAGGCTCACTTCTGTATAGAAACCAATCAGCTTCCAGGTTTTATTGCCAAAGCTTAACTGAAGAAGCTGAGGTTAGAAGCTGATTGGTTTTTATGCAGAAGTGAGCCTGATTTTGCACTCTCCAGCTTTAGTAAATAGGCCCCTTGTAGTCTGTTTAGAGCCATGGTCCCTTAAGAAGATGTGTGCTGCTGCATGGCTGAGAAAAGACTATATAGCCCTTTATTTTCCCGTCTCCTACTCATAGATAGAACAAAGGGCTGGGAGGCATGCAGATGGAGTGTTAGGAATCCCTGCCCACTACACTCGAGACTGGGACAGTGCAAGGACTGCTAGGGGGTGTAGTTCCTGGGGAAACAAGCAGTGAGATTCAGCATGAGACTATAAGTTCCAGGAGGGGAGGTGCTGGACATAATGGAGAGGACTAAAAGCTTACACCTCAAAAGGACAGTTCAATGTGGGGAGCAGATTGAAGAGGATCTCTGTCCAGTGCTGCTCATAAAGGACTGGGAGGCCGCAGGTTACTGACAAAGATAGCACAATGAGGAGAGCTGGAGTGGTGACATGCTACTGCTAGTAGACTGCATGAGGAGGGCGCTTCTTCTAACTAAAGGGTATCCAGATACTGTGGTTCCAGAGTGCGGGGCTCAGAACCTGTTACCTGCAAGGGAAGGCCATATATCTAAGATTATTGGCTTGAAAGTTGGGTCCCTAGACTTGTTGGACAATGGTGGACATCTTGAAGACAGATGAGAGGCCTTGTGGCCTCAGACTTTTCTTATTGCCTGTCCTGATAGACAATTTTGCATCTTTCACGATTACAGATTCGTTTGAGCTCTCAAATTTAGGACTTTAGGCCTCATCGCATGCCATTTTAATTACCTTCCCACTAGGGCTAGTGGAGTAGGGAGGAGCTATGCACTAAAATTAGGGCACTGTGGGTAAACTCCCATTTGGTGTAAGAGATGGTGGTTTACCCAGAGACATTGGGAAGTGGACTGTTGGGAGTTATCACTCCCTTAATGCTCATGTAGGAATGTGGTCTTTTATGGTCACCATGCATCTACAATTATATAATTTATATGTTTTTACAAGAATAAAGGAAAGGGAAATTCACTTTTACCTTCTAGAATCTGATGAGCTAAATCAAATGGCTGCTCAGGTGTCCTCTCTGCAGCCTGGCCCTGGGCATAATCTGCTATACTTGTGATTAGGTCTACTGCTCCGGAGCACTGCAGATAGTTCCCAGTAAGGTACAGTTCACTAGAAAGCCAAAGATAATAGGCAAGGAGTCAGTTAATTGTACAGTAATCAGATTTACAATATGTAGTAAACAGGAAGTTTTATAGTTTTTACAGTTGGCCAAATACACTGAAAACAAACCTAAAAAATTGCTAGCTGCTCTATTATTTAAATATTGTAGGTTTAAAGTGGTTTTCATTCAGAAAAACAGATAAACTTGATTTAAGGTACACTTTTTAAAGTATGGGGGTTACCACTGGTGCCTTCTTTTGAAAATATTTTGAAGGCTGACCTAAGCTGGAGGAAGTGTCAGTGGACTACGAGATTGCTCATGCGTGCCCTCACAGTAAATTGTGTACTATAAGCCCTCTGTCGCAGTGGAAGAAGGGACTTGAAGCTTATTCATTCACAGATCCCTCTGAACAAATGACGCAGCTGTCCTGGCAGAGTCCTCCACAGCTGCACCAACTTTAAAATGTGACAGGAGCTGTGGGGTAGAGGATCCCCCACCTTCTGTCACAAGGAAGGGGTGAGGGGAGAATGAGCTGGAAGATGCCACATGTTACACCAAAATAGAAAGGTGAACTTAGCATTTAAGCCTCACTTTATCCTTAGCCCTTTTCACTACAGAGTTTATACCATCCTCTCCCCTGTTTATCTCCTTGGTGCTAGTGTCTCCATTCCCATCTCTATATCTGATGAACACTCACTGGATAGTCTGGCAGATGAATTTGGGATCTGGGAAGTTTTCTACTCTTCTTTTTTCCCTATATTTTGTAAAATGTGTCAAAATTCCTGTGATCTCTGTACATTGCAACTACACCTTCCTCTGCTTCTTCTTAGGTAGGACAACAACCCACCTGCTGATGATGATTTCTTCCACCATACTTTGTCAGACACCTGGCCATAGGCCTTAATATTCAAGAATAAAGGAAGGTCCACACATGAAATACCTTACTGCTGACTCCGCCAAAACTTTTCCCAGTAACGTCCCACTGGATGGACCAAGCTTACAATAACACAGACTAAGAGAAACCACCTTCATGTTCCCTTCCAGGCCACGAACAAGACCCTGTATCCCTTCATCCTTGAACCTGACAAACAAGAAAATGTTCTGATCACATAGACAGGAATATCAGCTTGGACTCTGTATAGATGAGGGTCTTACTCATTGTAATCCAAGGTTACAGATGTTAACTGGCTGCATTTTATGGCTTTCCCCAGCCTCTCCACCGACCATACATCCATCCCACAATCTATAGCTTCGAGTTTTACAAATGGATAGGAGGTTCTTCCACTCAGCTCCAACAATATGGCCTACAATGATGGAAAGATACCATATACATTAATTTTATTAGAAGAAGCACTTTTTATTCTGGTAATTTGTACGATTTTTTTATATGTATAAGTGAGTTTATAAGATTTTTTACCATTTAAGGCATTGTGCACAGCTAGATATCTTTGCCAAAATCTCAACATTTTCCTCCCAATTAATTGCTTTTAAACCAACTCAGTATAATATTTAATAGTAAGACTGACAGTAGACCAGCAAACTCAGGTCTACTTGTGACCTGGAAACTCAGGAGAAAAACAAAAGTAATGTCTGAGTTTTTCTTAAATATAGGAAGGAAGATATAGGAAGTCAGAGAGTGACTCTCATGTCCATGAGCATCTATCCAAAAAAAATCTGACACAAAGTACAGTATGCATAGTATGTAGTGAACAATAACAATAGCAATTCTAATATAAGGAGAATTACGAGAAAAACTAAATTTCCCAATCAATAGATGGATGAGCTGTTTTGAAGAAAAGGTATTATTTCTGATTATAGGCTGCTGTGACTCCAAAGATTGTTTACAGTATTTTTTTTATTCATTTGTTTATTCATTTAGAGTTAGGGTTAGGATTAGGATTAGGGGTTGGGGTTAGGTGTTAGGGTTGGGGCCTAGAGTTAGATGGGGTTAGAGGGATAAGGCGTTTTACTTTATGTATTTATTATTAATATTATTATTATGAATTATAATTATAATGTACTCTGCAACTGACCGCCTCTATGACAGAATCTCTCCCCTGTCCTGCCCTGACCTGGCCACTGCTGTCTACAACAGTTCACATTCATCCACATTAGACTCACTTGCTCCTCTAACAACACAAAGCATCAGGCCCCGACCATTACAACCATGGTAGACTGGTGACACCAGAAATCGTAAGAAACATAGTCATGCGCTGGAGCGACTGTGACGTAAAACCAAATCTCACCAAGCTTTCACCCTATATAAATCTGCTTTCTTAACATACAATTCCTCCCTCCATGCTTCCAAACAAGCCTTCTTTGTCACTCTCATCAATAGCTTGTCATCCAGTCCTCGTCATCTCTTCTCCACTTTTAACTCTCTACTTTCTCCACCCAGTACCTCACTCACTACTTACGAGATTGCAAATCATTTCAAAAATAAGATTGATGCAATTCGTAGGGGCATTTCTACTGCACAGACATCCATCCCACTTAGCATACCTTATACTAAACCTCTCTCAACACTTTCCTCTTTTGACCTTGCTACTACCGAAGAGGTCACTAAGGTTTCTCAGAAGCCCGTCTCACTACCTGCCCCCTGGATCCTGTCCCCTTACAACTACTATGGTCACCCTCTTCTTCCATCCTATGCTCCCTCACTCACATCTTCAATCTATCTCTCTCAAACAGTGCCTTCCCCTCCCCTCTAAAGCATGCACACATCCCTCCCATACTTAAAGGCCCTCCCTGGACCCCACCAACCTGAACAACTTAAGACCCATCTCCCTGCTGCCATTTACCTCTAAACTCCTAGAACGCTTATTCTACAATCGCCTGAGGTCCTACCTCACTGACAACAACCTTCTTGACCCTTTACAGTCTGGCTTTTGCTCACTCCACTGAAACTGCCCTACTAAAACTCACTAATAATCTACTGACAGCTAAAACCAATGGCCACTACTCCATATTCTTACTACTCGACCTCCCTGTGGCTTTTGATACGGTTGACCATCCCCTCCTCCTCAAAAAACTCCACTCTCTTGGCCTCTGAGACTCTGCTCTCTCCTAGTTCTCCTCCTACCTATCACAGAGCTCCTTCAGCGTTACCTATAATGCTGCGTCCTCCTCTTCACTCCCTCTCTCTGTAGGGGTCTCTCAAGGTTCTGTCTTTGGACCCCTTCTCCATCTACACCTCCTCCCTTGGTCACTTGATAAACTCCCATGGCTTTAAGTACCATCTCTATGCTGATGACACACAAATCTATCTTTCTACTCCTCACCTCACCCCTTCAGTCTCCTTTTGCATTACTAACCTACTAAGCGACATATCGGCATGTATGTCACTCCACTTCGTCAAACTCAATCTTTCAAAAACTGAGTTCCTAGTATTCCCTCCATCCCATGCCCCCTCCCCTGACTTCACAATCAAGATCAATAACACAACCATAAATTCCTCCCCTCATGCCAGGGTGCTAGGTGTAAACCTTGACTCCCATCTGTCCTTTCAGCCCCAAATCCAATTGCTCTCCAAATCTTGTAGACTTCACCTCCACAACATCTCCAAGATATGCCCGTTCTTAACCTCTGAAACCACAAATCAACTTATTCACTCCCTTGTTATCTCTCGCCTTGACTATTGTAACTCCATCCTCATTGGCCTACCTCAACGCAGGCTATCCCCTCTTCAGTCTATCATGAATGCTGCTGCCAGACTCATCCACCTTACTAACCATTCTGTATCTGCCACCCCTCTCTGCCAATCCTTCCACTGGCTTCCAATTGCCCAACGGATAAAATTCAAAACATTAACAATAACATATAAAGCCATTTATAACTCTGCCCCAAATTACATCACCAATCTTGTCTCCAAATATCACCCAAACCGTACTCTCCGCTCCTCGCACAACCTCCTGCTCTCTAGCTCCCTTGCCTCCTCCTCCCATGCTCATCTCCAGGACTTCTCCAGAGCATCCCCCATCCTCTGGAACTCTCTACCCCAATCTATCAGACTATCGCCTACTCTGCTTACTTTTAGGCAATCTCTGAAAAACTATCTCTTCAGGGAAGCCTATCCTTCCCTCAGCTAATAATGGAATCTTCTACTCCTCCTACCAATCCATCCCCCACAGTTACTACCTTTTGTACCACTAGCCCCTCCCTCCTAGATTGTAAACTCCAAGGAGCAGGGCCCTCCTATCCCTCTTGTATTGAACTGTATTGTTGCTGTATTGTCTCTCTTTATACTGTAAAGTGCTGAGCAGACTACTGGCACTATATAAATCCTGTATAATAATAATAATATTTATTTTAAAATTATTAAGGGGTTAAGGTTAGGGGTTAATTAATTAATATAATATTTATTTATTGTTACATATTATTTTAATTATTTATGATTCATTTTATTTATTTACATATTTATTTAGCTTTCAATATTTTTATTGAAAAATAGGTATACACAGAAATAGAAACATTGCCCACCTACATAGTGAGATGGGGTGAATAAACTTATTCATAAAATATATACGTAGGCAAATGAAAAAACATTAGTCGATGATTTTGTGAACAGGAAACACCATCTCCATAGGGTAGCAAATGTTCCATCAGTCAGTAAACATAGGCAGTTCCATATAGATTTACCAACAATAAGAAAACCAAGAAAGAAAAAGGATTAAAAATAGAAAAATAGAAAAAAAAGATCCAGGATAAGTCAGAAAAGAAGGGGGAAGAAGGGGAGAGAAAAAAAAGGGAGAGAGAGAGAGAGGGTCAGCTGTAGTACTGTTAAGTAATAGAGATATATCTGATCCATAGTTCCCACGTCACCTCAAATCTAGAAGCATCATTATTGACAATTCTTGTAAGTTTATCGTTTATCATTATCCAATTACGTTTTTGTTTAACCCCATCTAGCGGAATTAGTGATTGTCTCCAACATCTAACTATGGTAATACGTGCCACTAGTAAGAGGTAAAGAATTAATTTAGTACATTTTTTGGGAATGTCAGCGGGTAGCAAATTAAATAAAGCCACTTCCGGTGATCTACAAATATTAATTCCTGTTACCGAATAAATGAAGTTATACATTCGGATCTAAAATCTATTCACTACCGGACATTTCCTCCAGATATGGAGCATAGTGCCCTCTTGTCTGCAGTGTCGGAAGCAATTAGGTGATACTGATGGATACATTTAACCAAGGCGTGTAGGAACTAGATACCAGCGAAGTAGTGTTTTGTAATTGGATTCGATAAGAGCAGTATTAATCAAAATCTTTGATAGAGTATGGGCCGCATTCCGCCAAGTGTCCAGGTCCAGTGAGCTATTCAAATCCCTTTCCCATTGAGTCATATAAAATAATTTAGTGAGTGGATTAACCAGTGAAGCATAGATAATGGACAAACGACCCTTCATCATCCTAGTTACTCCACAGGCAACCTCTATAGGAGTGAGTGTGCAAGGTTCTATGAGTAATTTGAGTTTACTAGTGATAAAAGATAAAAGTTGATGGTAGCAAACCAATTCCCTGGAAGGCATCTGATACTTTGTCAAATAGCACTGGAGAGATCGAGAATGAAATCCATCCAGGAAATCTCCAATACACAGTAAACCCTTATTCATCCACCATTGGAATACAGATGGTGATAAGCCAGGAATAAACTCGGGATTACAAAAATCTGGAGCTAATGGGGTATGTAGGGAGCAGAAAGGTTTGCGAGCCCGCTATCTATCCCACACCGTTAACGAATAAGACATTGTAGGACATAAGATAGGAGGACGCAATCGATTGGGGAGCCACATGAGAGTACCAATAGCGTAAGGATGGCAAGATAAGGCCTTGATGCCAACCCATTGGGGGACGTAACCCCTGGTGGTAATGAAAGATAACTGTGCTTTTTGAGCCACCAGAAAATAGACCAAGAGATTAGGAAGTCCAAAACCGCCATGCTTCTTTAGGGAAAATAGAGTTGACTTGTTAACCCCAGGACATTTTCCCCTCCAGATGAATCTAGAGACTGCTGCTTGTAATAGTAACAGTTTCTGTTTGGGAACCATGATCGGTAGCGTCCTAAAGTAGTACAATAGTCTTGGTAAAAAGATCATCTTAATAGAGCTAATTCTACCAAACCAGGATAGTGGAAGATCCTCCCAGTCTAGTAAGTCAGATTTGAGTCGTTTGAAGAGTGGGGGATAATTGGTCTTATATAACGATGAAATAGAGTTTGTGAGGTGAATCCCCAAATAAGGGAGAGAACGAGGGGCCCACTGGAAGTCAAAATTGTCCTGGTGGTAATGAACCTCAGGGTCAGGTAAAGAGATATTTAAAGCAATTGTTTTAGAGGAATTAAGCGTAAGACCAGGGGCCTCAGAGAAGCGATGAAACAGGTGGAGGAGACCAGGTAAAGACGTTCGAGGATTAGATATACTGTATACATAAGGACATGATCAGCAAATAAGGCACATTTATGGTCTCGTTGACCGCAGCGGATGCCCGAGATAGTGGAATCAGAGCGGATGGCAATCGCAAGTGGTTCCATTGCCAAAGCAAATAGTAGTGGAGAAAGAGGGCATCCCTGTCTAGTACCTCACTCTATCGAAAGGGAGACTGATTTGTATCAGCGAATTACATATTTATTTAATGCATTTATTTAACATTTATGTATTAATTTATTCATTGTTATTATTTAAAAATTATTTCATTTGAGCAGAAAAAAACATGCGACAAAGCGCGCAAAAACACTCGAATAGCATGTTTTAATGCATTTCTATGGATATAAACCTCTTTAAATTGCACCAGTCTTCCCAATTTGAGCTAGAAGAAAAGCTCCATAACTTTTTGAACTTCAGGCATTTGGCTTCAGGCAACCAGTTGTGGAGATGTAAACCATCTCCTTTGAGAATAATTGATTTTTTCTCCTCAAGCGGTTTGAGCTTTCAAGTGTGAATTAGTCTTGGCTCTCCACAGGGCTCCTCAGTCCTAGGCCATAAGGCTGAAATGGTGCCCAGCATGTATTTCCTATGTCTGCTGTGTATTTACCTAGTAATTAGAAAAGTGCTTTGCATTTCATTGCAACATAATTAATGTAAGTGTCTAATGGCTTTGATGATGGGACATAAATACATTTTGCTTACACCCCCGGTGGGTCAAAAAACCCACGGAATGTTTCTGACACACAAGCCAATTATAACTAAGAAGATGCCAACAATAGCTGCACATATGTGTAGCACCATCTAGTGTGCTACTAGAATAGTGTAGTTTACTGTAGGTAAAATCATTGTGTATGACTCATGGTAATTGTGTGAGTCTGTGATTGGAGTCGGGTTATTGTAAGTCAGCTGGATGACTCAACAGGTTGTGGCTCTATTGCCTCCTCTTTACTCTGGAGGACCATAGAACCTTCCAGAAGTCAGTAAGCAGGAAGGAGTAGAAGCCAAATCTGCATGTTCATGGGAGTCCAGCCAATCCCAGTGTTGAAGAGTGGTGGACTGCCTGTAAATATGGGAGAGTGAGGCTGACAGAGAAGTTGGGTGGAAGATGGAGTGCTGAGGACATTGTTAGTGCCTGGGAGGGGTCCCCTGGGTCTGGGGGGGGGGGGAATATGGGCTGGTTCAGCAGGATACATTCAGCAGTGAGGCGTGAATGAGATCAAGACCTGGAGCAGCAGGGAGGAAAGACTGCCACACATAGCAAGCTTTCTAAGGACAGCGGTGAGCTCAATCCTTTATCCTTGTCCCAGAAGATTTTCCGAGAAGCCAGGAGGGCTGGTAGTGTTTGCAGGCTGTGGAGCTGGGGGCAGCTCTAAGGGGGGAGAGGAGACATCTCTGCATGTAGCTACGAGAAGTTAAGTTGATTTTTGAGGAGGTGCTAGTTCCTCGCTTATAAAGGGCAGCTGTTACTGATCCACAACAACTGAAGGCTTTCAGTCCATAGGAAGGAAGTGTCCCTCTTCCATTGATTCATGCCAAGCCGGGAATCCCATAATCCCTATTTCCCTATCCAAGTTGAATTCTCCTAATAAAATAACAAAACCAAGCCCATGCACTGGTCACTGTCTTATAATGCAAGTCTGTGTGAAAAATACCTGTTGCCTGGCTGTGCGGAGGGAGGTTTAGGGATGCCCATTACACAGCGGCCCTCACAAGGGTAGCGCTACATATGCATTCAGCATACAGGAAACTTACAAGACTGGCAACATCCTGGTTACTGAGTGAGATTCCCCACAAACACAAGTCTGTCCCAAGCATATATCGTTCATCCCGGATTGTCATAAGTAGTGGCCTTAATAAAACCGAAGCTGAGCTGTCTGAAGGGTTCCCAGGGCAGGACAGGATAATCTGCAGGACACAGACAAGTATTGCATTTATCGATCATTGTCACATTGTCAATAAGCAGTCATTTTGTACTATTGAACTACATTCCATAAAGCATCATTTACAAAAATGGACCAACACAATCACTTCTAAAATGGTGTGGATTGTCAACTTTACCAAAATGGCACATTTATTGTTTGAAGTTTACAATCTAAAACCCTAAAACAAAAAATACAGTATTAAATTATACCTTTTGCTAAGCAAGTAAGTTGTATTTGCAAACGTTTAATGCAGAACTAACAGATCCACAAATCCCCTATTAAAGCAAAAATTAGGTTATTAGTAAACTTGTTCGAAAACAAAAAAAAAAAGTTTCCCCCTGCAAAGTAATATAATGTGCTAGTATGCATTGCATAAAAGCACATTATGTGAAACTTACCTTAAAACGAAGCCCTCCAGCGGTGCACTGTCACCACTGACAGGGCTTTTATCTTCACCCATTCTTCTTTCCGGGTTCCTGGACTGCAGCTGCTTGAATAGCTGCATGGCAAGGGAGTTTCAGCCATGGCACACAGCTCTGAAGGAACGGCATGGGCATGCCATTCCTTCAGAGCGCATGCGCCGGTAATGCTTTTTTATAAAGCTTACCTGTAGGTAAAAATAGAAATGAGAGTTTAATACCACTTTAAAAAGAAAACATGCTGCAGCATCTAATTAGAAGTATATCTGCACTTACAGTTTTCTTCTAGTCCCTCTGCAATGTCCCAAAAAACAGTTTTTGAGCCTGCCAAAGAAGTCCAGTTAATGCAGTTTCCTGTGATGGTGTGGCAACAATGTTGCACTGCCCCTGAGTTACGAGCAGAGTTGTCATTTTTATGTAGGTTGTGCCTGCTTACACTACAGTTGGATGAAAGAATGTTGCAGGGTGTGTGGGTCCAGGCATTGTCACTACTGATTCACCTGTAGCTTATCATTTAGCAGCTGGCCATTCCTAGTCCTGCCTACTTCTTTCTGAACGGACAACACTGTCACTGTTGCTGAAACCATCCCACTGTGTCTGGAAGGGGGAGTATGTGATACACAAATTAAGAAGGTTTTGGCTAAGTCAGGAAAGGTAAGGAAAGTTTTTGTTTCCTTTATGACACTTGTGTTATCTTTAGCTTTTTCGATATTTTATATTATCCATATGTAATCTGGTGGATTCAGTTTTATTACCTCTACTCCATGGGAGCCAGAGGTAATGAATGCTATGTCAATGACATCAGTTTGGCATCAGAGTTCACTGACAGGTGTATTTGACCTGTAGTTGAGTCCCTTTTAACTTTAATTTGACTTGCTTCAAGAGGGTTTTGTATTCCCATAGACTAGTGTGGGAATGTAAAATTAGTTTTGAGCAAAACAAAAACCCACCAACATAAGCCCTACGGAAGATATGTGAGCTGTTTTGAGAGCTGGTATCATTTAACTCTTCATTTTCATGTTTCTATTAGTAGCTAGGATTATATGATTGTGTTGCAATCTCACAATCTCTCCAGTGCTTCAGGACAGTAACACTACCTGCTATGATGGTCATACAAAGCTAACTGAAATGATGGAATGCACTTATAGAATAAAGCAGTACATTTCCTAAGCATGAAATCTAGATGGTCTGGTTATTTTTCTAAAACTGTCCAATTTTTAGTAGAAGTACCATCATTAGAATGAATGGGCATACACAATTGTGGAGGTCACTTTTAGTCATTGGCTAATTTAAATTTTCATAATTATTATTATTATTATACAGTATTTATAAAGCGCCAATAGTTAGCTCAGCGCTGTACATTACAAAGAGGGACAGAACATGTGACAGAACAATACCAATACAATGAAAAACATGAGGGGATTGAGGGCCCTGCTCTTTTGAGTTTACAATCTAGGAGGGAGGGGATAGTGGTACAGGAGGAGATAGCTGTGGGGGATGGGGTGGTAGGAAGAGTGGAGGAGGTCGGCAAGTTAGCAGGGGGTGGGGTAGGCTTCCCTGAAGAGGTGGGTTTTCAGGGTGCGCCTAAAGGAGAGGAGAGTAGGTGATAATCTGATGGGTTGGGGCAGGGAGTTTCAGAGGATGGGTGACACCCTGGAGAAGTCCTGGAGGCGGGCATGGGAGGAGGAGACCAGGGAACTAGAGAGAAGGAGGTCATGTGAGGAACGGAGTGTGCGTGCTGGGCGGTACTTGTATATTAGGTCAGTGATGTAGTACGGGGCAGTATGGTGGACAGCTTTGTACGTCAGTGTTAGGATTTTGAATTTGATCCGTTGGGCAATCGGAAGCCAGTGGAGGGATTGGCAGAGGGGGGTGGCGGAAACGGAGCGGTTGGAAAGGTGAATGAGTCTGGCAGCCGTATTCAGGATCAACTGAAGCGGGGATAGCCAGTGGTGAGGCAGGCCAGTGAGGAGGGAGTTGCAGTAGTCGAGTCGTGATATGATGAGGGAGTGGATGAGCTGTTTAGTGTTTTCTGGGGTTAGGAACGTGCGGATTTTGGCGATGTTGTGGAGGTGGAGTCTGCATGAGTTAGTTAAAGATTGGACTTGGGGCTGGAAGGATAGGTTGGAGTCCAGAATGACACCGAGTACTCTGGCCTGCGGGGGGGGGTTTGATGGTAGGGTTGTTGGATGTGATGGAGAAGTCAATGGGGGGTGGTGTCCGGGCTGGGGGGGGGCGACAAGAAACTCGGTTTTGGAGAGGTTCAGTTTAAGGAAGTGGAGCGAGATCCAGTCTGATATGTCGCTCAGTAGGTGTGTGATTCGGGCAGAGACCGAGGGGGTGAGGTGGGGGGTTGAGAGATAGATTTGTGTGTCGTCATAGAAGCTAAAAATTCCTTGAACCAAGGGAGAGTCTTTTTATTATGGAAACTGATGCGTAACACAAGCTCTTCATTTGCTTATGTTCATAGTGGAGCCAGGAATGCTAATGGTAATTTTTCTGCACTACAGTGTTTTTATGGTTGCCTTTTGTTTATTGCCAAACTTACTTTGAGGTAACTGGATCCATTTTGGATACATTTTTTGAGTGCTTGGGTGATGGTGGGGCTGGCAGTTGACTGGCACTGGGCACAATGATTTTCGTATCTTTTCAGAAATTTCTTCAGCACTGAAGTGTCCACTGCCTTAATTGCCGCTCCTGTTTTCTTCTTTGTTTTTGTTGGCATGGCATCAGTAATAGTTCCTACAAATAGGCAACATTTTCACAAACAAAAAAAAAATGTCAACCTACACTTAGTACAGTGGCAAAGAAAACCTACACTTAAAAGCAGATTTTTAGTTATGTGCAGTACACAGTATACTGTAGGCTTGCTGGGAAGGGTAAATAAAGGGGAGCAGAATGGATACAAATTCTTCTCCAGAATCCCCCTAGTAGTGATCCCATGGCCAATGGCCAAGCATTTCTTCATATGACTGCTGCTGAAGAGAATGTCCAGCCTTTGTAAACCCTATAAGGAGTCACACACCATTGATGACAGGTCACATCCAACTTTATTAGACCTGGACATAATACACTAGAGCCCTGCCAAAAAAAGGCCCACTCTAACCTTTCACCCAATATAGGCTTGATAACAGAGATGGGGGGAGCAGGGAGGAAAAACTCTTTTATGCAGTATACAATCAATTTAACTTAAGTCTTAAAGTAATTCATTTCATATAAACATCAAATAATGAAAAAAAAACTACAACATAATGCTCAAACTAAAATGCAGCTTTAATGACATATCCCAAGACAATGTTAATTGCGCATTCAAAACATTCAAGTGGTAAACCCCCCCCCCCCCCAAAAAAAAAACCCTAACTTTTTATTAACAAAAGTAAAAAATCAACCACCAAAAAACAAAAACAAATCTGAGCATGTGCAAATTGGTGTGCAACTTTTTGCTTTCCTATTGCGTTCATAGAGCATAGAGCTCTGTGGTTGGTACACAGAGTGTCAAGGCAGAAATTTTCAGACAGGTTTGGAACAATGACATCTCTACCTGTCTGTTATGACTAGAGATGAGCGAATTATTAAAAAATTCGATTCGGCTGATTCGGCGAATTCGCGGAATAAATTCGATTCGAGTCGAATATATTCGCTGCGAATTTAACTTATAAAAAGGGTGTTTCTAGGCTTCAGAGAGCCTTTATATTAGTGCAGAACACTGTACCTTTAATTTAAATGCCCTTGGAGTCTGCTGGGGAAGAGAAATAATACTGTCAGTAAGTATGACATGCAGATGAGTGCCGTCGATCTTAGAATCACCGCACACTTCACTCATTTGGGCAGTCACGGGGCCAAAACCAGAGTGTGGAGCCACAGTGTGGCGGTGGAGGCAGCAGCAATGGGAGGCCATACAGCACCCTATGACAAAATGGAACCCACCAGCAGTGTGAGGAGACCTGAAAGTGGCACATGGCAGAGTGTGGCGATGGAGACAGCAGCAATGGGAGGCCGTACAGGGACCCATGACACACTCTGGACCTGGCAGCAGCATGAGGAGGCGGTACAGGGGCCCATGACAGATTACGGGCCTGGCAGCAGCATGAGGAGTCGGTACGGGGGCCCATGGCAGATTACGGGCCTGGCAGCAGCAATGGGAGGCCCGTAATCTGCCAGCACCCTATGACAAAATGGAACCCACCAGCAGTGTGAGGAGACCTGAAAGTGGCACATGGCAGAGTGTGGCGATGGAGACAGCAGCAATGGGAGGCCGTACAGGGACCCATGACACACTCTGGACCTGGCAGCAGCAAGAGGAGGCGGTACAGGGGCCAATGGCAGAGTGGCGAAGCATAAGCAGCTTAAATTGAAGGCCATACAGAGGCCTATGTTAAAAATAATAACATGTTTGGGGCATGATTCATGGTGGATTTAGTCAGTTGTGTCAGGAACTGGTGGTTTGAAATCCAGACTAATCCACGCCTGATTCATTTTCACAAACGTGAGTCTCTCCACACTTTGGGTGGACAGTCGTGTCCTCCGCGGAGTTACAATACCTCCTGCCGCACTAAACACGCGCTCCGATGCCACGCTACTGGCTGGGCATGACAGCCTTTCAAGGGCAAATTCAGCTAGCTGGGGCCAAAGGTCAAGTTTCGTTGCCCAGTAGTCAAGGGGATTGTCTACCTCGGTTGGCAGGGTGCTGTCCAAGTAGGCCCAAGCCTGTTGTTTGAGGTCCTGCTCCAGGTCCACCTGATGCTGCTGCTGCTGCGGCTGGTTAGTAGTTTCCTCACTGCGCTGGTGAAGAAAGCTACTCATCATCGACTGCAGACTGAGGCAGCCGCTGCTGGTGGAGCTGCCACTGCTCCTACCACCCCACCCCTCCCCTGCTGCCATGGCAGCGGAACGCGAGCGCACAGGGCCCACAGTGTCTGAGGATGGACGTTGGAGCAGAAAGGCAGAGACCAACTGACTACATAGGTGGTTTTTATAGTACGTTATTTTGGCCTCCCTCTCAGCAGGTGTGAAAAGGCCACCATTTTTGAACGGTAGCGAGGGTCCAACAAGGCGGACAGCCAAAAGTCATCCCTCTGTCTGATGGTTATTATTCGGCTGTCGCTACGCAAGCAACCGAGCATGCTATGGGCCATTTGTGCCAAGGAATGCGAGGGACTCCCTGCCCCCATCTCCACAGCATACTGCCACGGTGCGTCTGGGTCCTCTGTCTCCTCCTCCTCCTCCTCTACCAGATGCTCCTGCTCCTCCACTCCTGTCCGCTGAGTGGAAAAACCACCCATTTCACTCAATAATTCCTGAGCACCAATGTCCTCCTCTACCTCCTCCTCTTCTTCCTGTCCTGCCCCCACAGGGGTCATGTGGCGTTGAGATCTGTGCGCCACGTCTACCGCACCCTGACCAGCCATTGTTAACAGCATTTGTTCCAGGACGTGCAACAGAGGAATGACGTCGTTCATCCCATAGTCCTGCCGACTCACGAATAGCGTGGCCTCCTCAAAGGGCCTGAGCAAGCGGTAGGTGTCACGCATGAGCTGCCAATGGCTGACATCTAAGTTACACAGGGGAGTACCTTTATCCGCTTGTAACATCAGGAAATCGGTGATGGCCTTTCGCTGTTCGTAAAGGCGGTCTAACATATGTAGGGTTGAATTCCACCTTGTTGCAACGTCGCAGATCAGGCGATGCTGTGGAATTCCGTTCTGCCGCTGCAGCTCAAGGAGGGTGTGCTTTGCGGTGTAGGAATGGCTGAAATGCATGCAAAGTTTACGTGACATTTTAAGGATGTCTTGCAGTGGGATGGTGGATTTTAGGAACCGCTTGACAACCAGATTGAACACGTGAGCCATGCATGGCGCATGGCACAACCTTCCTTGACGCAGAGCAGACACCATGTTCTTTCCGTTGTCGGTCAACATGGTTCCGATTTTCAGTTTGCGCGGAGACAGCCATCTGTCGATTTCTCTGTTCATTACACTCAGAAGTTCCTCCCCTGTGTGACTACGTTCACCAAGGCATACCAGGTGCAGCACAGCGTGACACCGTTGCGCCCTGCACATGTGATATGCCGGTCGGGTAATGGGACTTGGCACGGGGGTGGCGGCTGAGGACACGGCGGAAGAAGAGGTGGTAGAGGCGGACATCTTTGCTGGACCAAGGACGTGCAAACGTGGAGGCAAAAGCGGCGTGACCTGTCCAAGTTGCTGGTGCGGCTGTGCCGGCACCACGTTCACCCAGTGGGCCGTAAATGACATGTACTGTCCCTGACCGTAGTTACAGCTCCACACGTCGGCGCTGCCGTGCACTTTGGCAGAGACCGACATGCTCAAAGACTGGCCCACCATCTCTTCTACATGTGAATGCAGGGCTGGCACTGCCTTTTTGGCAAAGAAATGCCGGCTTGGCACTCTCCACCACGGCGCGGCACAAGCCATCATTTCTCGGAAAGGTGCTCAGTCCACCACTTGGAAAGGGAGGGACTGCAGCACCAGCAACTTGGACAGGAGGACGTTCAGCTTCTGCACCGTCGGGTGCGTGCTCGCAAACTGTTGTCTCTTGGAAACGGATTCCAAGAAAGACTGCTGACGGAATCCGTGAAGAGGAGTAGCAGGAGAAGGAGCATCTGAACGAGTGGAAGATGCCAACGAGCGACAACTCCCCTCAGCAGAGGTGTTGGAGCCTTGACTGGCTGATAGAGGGCGATTGACGTCGGGTGACGGAGCAAGTAACGGAGCGGGTGATGGAGCGGGGGCTGGGGCAGGCAGAACCGCCGTATCTTTATCACGGTTTTCCCAGTCCACCAAATGGCGACGCTGCATATGCTGACGCAACGCTGTAGTCCCAACATGGGCCCCCTGGCCACGCTTGACTTTCTGGCCACATAGTCGACATACGGCTACGTTTACTTCCTCGGGCGGCTTGACGAAAAATTGCCACACCGCCGAGTAGGAAACTTTGCCCCCGCTACTCCTCACTGGCTGACTGCTACTTCCTCCGTGCACACCGGCACCACTACTGGCCGTGGTGGTAGGCTGCAGTGGAGCTGGTGCTCTACTCCGTGGCCGTTTGCCTCCACTGACACTGCTGCAACCCTGCTGCCTCCTGGGCAACCCACCGACTGTTTTGCTCGCTGCCAAGCTGGCACCCTCTTCTCCTGATGATGCGGAAGCAATAGCCTGATGACGACGAGGCTTCCAAGTGCGATCAGCCTCATCATCATCAATTAGGGTCTCCGCCTCACTACTAGCCCCCTCGGCTGCGTGTGGGTCAGGAGACAGACCTGTCTCTAGACCGGCTACCGAGCCACTCTCCTCGCCAGTACTTCTTCGCCTGGCTGCTGAAGAGGCGGATGTCTCCCCCCGTTCCTGACCGCCCTCTGTTAGCTCTTCCTCACTGTACAGTGGGGCTGAGCCCACAGCATGCGATACTTCGCTTGGTGAGGGAACACCAAAGGA
Source organism: Staurois parvus (assembly GCF_062004578.1). Taxonomy (NCBI): domain Eukaryota; kingdom Metazoa; phylum Chordata; class Amphibia; order Anura; family Ranidae; genus Staurois; species Staurois parvus. The sequence goes on along the minus strand of NW_028318108.1, from coordinate 1,526,605 downwards.
CAGGGGCAGGTAGAGGACACGTGATTTCAGTGGGCTTGCTCCCGGGCCATGCCAACTAACAGTTGTGTCTGACGTACCCACCGACCGTTGGCTGTAGGTGTCAGAGGTGACCTGGGAAGAGGAAGACGACCGAGCCAACCAATCGATGACGGCAGGGTTGTCGGTGGAGACACGACCGCTGGATGACACCGGGAGCACTGGCCTCTGGCTGCGACTAGTGCTGCCTCGACCCCTTCCTCTGCTGCCACGTCTGCTCGCTCCTGAAACATTGCCTCCTCTGCCACTCCTCTGCGTGTTGTCTGACATACTCTTTAATTCAACGATTCTGTGTCCCTGAGTAACGATTCTGTGTCCCTGAGTAACGATTCTGTGTCCCTGAGTAACGATTCTGTGTCCCTGAGTAATGATTCTGTGTCCCTCAGTAACGATTCTGTGTCCCTGAGTAACGATTCTGTGTCCCTGAGTAACTATTCTGTGTCCCTGAGTAACGATTCTGTGTCCCTCAGTAGCGATTCTGTGTCCCTGAGTAACGATTCTGTGTCCCTGAGTAACAATTCTGTGTCCCTGAGTAACAATTCTGTGTCTGTCCCTGAGTAACAATTCTGTGTCCCTGAGTAACAATTCTGTGTCCCTGAGTAACGATTCTGTGTCCCCGAGTAATGATTCTGTGTCCCCGAGTAACAATTCTGTGTCCCTGAGTAACAATTCTGTGTCCCTGAGTAACAATTCTGTGTCCCTGAGTAACAATTCTGTGTCCCTGAGTAACAATTCTGTGTCTGTCCCTGAGTAACAATTCTGTGTCCCTGAGTAACAATTCTGTGTCCCTCAGTAACAATTCTGTGTCCCTGAGTAACAATTCTGTGTCTGTCCCTGAGTAACAATTCTGTGTCCCTGAGTAACAATTCTGTGTCCCTGAGTAACAATTCTGTGTCCCTGAGTAACAATTCTGTGTCCCTCAGTAACAATTCTGTGTCCCTCAGTAACGATTCTGTGTCCCTCAGTAACAATTCTGTGTCCCCGAGTAACAATTCTGTGTCCCTCAGTAACAATTCTGTGTCTGTCCCTGAGTAACAATTCTGTGTCCCTGAGTAACGATTCTGTGTCCCTAAGCAACGATTCTGTGGCCCTAAAGTCTCTCTGGCCCTAACTCTGTCCCTTATACAGACAGGTCTGTCTCTCTTGAATGACCGGAGGCTAATGGAGAATTGTAAGATGGCCGCAATTTATAGCTCCACCATTACACAGTGCTGGCTGGCTGGCTGGCTGCTGATTGGCTAATGCGATCACATGTCATCAATGAATGCATTATGGGTCAGCGCGCCTTGTCTGCGCGCCTTCCCAGAGATCCCCGCTCCGTCGCCACACATGTCGCCGCCATTTTTGGGAAAATTCGATTCGTGCATTCGAAGTTTGCTAATTTTCGGATTCGGCGCGAATCGAATTTTTCCTGATATTCGAAACGAATTCCACTTCGCCATGTTCGATTCGCTCATCTCTAGTTATGAACTCTGGTTATGACATCAAGTTCCAATAAAGCATGTGGTGAGACTGTATTCTTACAGTGAATTGTCAGGTCCTGTATGCTAACAAAACCGCAAGCACTTTGTTATTTGCAGAAAAAAATAGTTTATTACAACCATACAGATTTACCACTTTGGTGTCAGCCAGAGATTGATTATTCAGTATGAATATATACACCAAATCTATTTAACTAACCATATTCTATCCTTCCTGGTTGCTGACCTGTTGGAGATGTTCACAAGGTCATTCATATCTTCTGATACTGCCTTAAGAGTCAGTTTTTTTTTTTTTGGAAGAAGATGATGGAGTTTAAATCTAGTCTAAGTACACTTCAACGTACCCCAGATATGCCTATATGCTTATTAAGTCTGGTTGGTGGCCTAGCTAAGAGCTGCTTAAACTTTGTTGAACCTGATATTTCTTACGCTGAGAAGATGATTATTCTGAATTTAAAGAAAACCTTAACCACCTACCTTGTCAGCTTGGAAAGCCATAATTAACTTTTTCTTACATTTATACAAAGCCAGCAATGCAAATAGAGGTAAATCCACCAAGTGTGATAGAGTCTAGGCAGGATGGATGGACTCTGTACATACCATAAGAGTACCTACCAAATTATTTGTTGATTCCATAGAGTGTACACCTATCCATCAGTTTAATTAAGTGGAAATCTCCAATGTCTAGTGAATCCACAGACATGACCAAAGGGATTTTTGAATAGATCTCTACCTGGACCATGGCAAAGATTTGCTTATTTTAACTTGATCATGGGAGGACACAGCACCTGAGCATTGGCCATTTTCACAATCTACTTTGTAGTGTAACAACAGAACACCTGTATATGGCAACTGTCAGATTTGGTATGGCTATTTTTACAGTTTTTAATTTTATTCATGTTATTAACTGTACTACATAAAAAAAACAGATAACCTTAAAAATGCAACAACCTTGTGGATGCCTTCAAGAAATTAATTCTATGTGCCTGGGGAGGATAATTCCCTTCACACTAAGCTTCAACCAGTCAATTCAGCAGTTTAATGGCAAAACCTTGATGGCCTTGATCCACCCAACAGCACCTGCATAGTTCTGGTGTCGATGTCACACAGCATAGCAAAGCTGCTGGTAAAAAAAAAAACACTGAATGGAATAATTAATTTAGCTTTCCCTGACAACCAACATAGGTGTGCACATCACAACCCCATAAAGGAGTAGGAGGCACCTCACCACTGACTCATAACATCTGGGAGCACTTCACTGCTGTCTTGGAACATTAGGGGGCTCTACACTAATACACTTACCACTAGAATAAGGGAACCTACACCAATGACCACCAATGCAAGAGAACATCACACTGACCACAGTACTTTGTAAGCTCTGCTTTGTGTTACATACTACTGATTAAAGTTTTAGCAGCTGATGGTTTTTAGTAGTCCTCAGCTATTTTACTGAAGTTCTTTTTAAGGTGAACTGATACAAACTGTTAGCTCTGTATTAATATTCTGTGTGAAAAGAAAAGTACATGTGATAAAAGCTTCATTAAAGAAAAATATACTTTACTTGAGGATTGTCTGCAAGATTCTTTATTTTGGGACAGTAATTGAGTCATATTGTGTGGGCTCAGGCTGTATTTAACTTTTATAACAGAAGTGTGGAATTACAAAAAAAACAAACAATCATACTCATCTATGTGGACGCAGCATTGGTTTAATGCTGCAGTTGTCCCCTGCCAGCTCTAAGACCAAGACCTGAGCGATTACATAACCACTGATCACTCAGTTCTCAGTCTTCTCTGAGCAGAGAGTTCAGCTCTTTGCTGTGCCCCTCCAGTGCTCACTAGAGCTCTGGGCTGTGCAGGTCGCAGGAGCAGCTGACTCATGCTCTCAGTGGTGTGCTAAGAGGCTGAGCCAGCTGCCGATCAGGCATCTGGGTGGATCCCGACAATATGGTCAGGATCCTTACAGAGCCTGGAGTGGCTGTAGGACATCATCCAATAGCAGGCTTTAGCCTACTGTTGGCTGAATCTGGGTCACAGGAGTGTAGAACTAAGTTCACTGCTGTGACCCACATGAAAAGTATGACCATATGAGCTATTGTCACACTTCTCCTTTAAGCCACTCTCACTATACATTGAGAAACTGCCACACAACAGTAGATTGTCTTTCTTCAAGGTGCCTAATGGGTCTCCAAGGTCTTTCACAGGTAAAATAAAGCCCCTGTCTGGCATTTTACTGTAAAATTGTAGAAGGATTAGCATTGGCAGTGAGTAGGACCTAAGGGATATTAAATCCCTGTTTACAGCCTGGGCACACAGGAATCCACCAAAGTTAAACACAGGTACTGGTTTGCACCTTAAGGTTCTTGTTCTTTACCAGTATTGTCAGCCCCCACCAGCTGAGTATTTTGTTGCCCAATTCCCAAAGCAATACAATGCTCAAGATGAAGAATCTTACTATTCCCAAAGGACCTGCTCAAACCTTGTGTTTCTTGTTGTGTGAAGCTTCTTTGGGGCAGAATCATGAGATTTTGGACCCATAGACGTTAATGAGAGCCAAAAACGCACAAAGCTGCTCCTTAACTACAAGTTGTACAGATGTACAAAACAGCCTCTGAATCATCTGGCTATGTTCACACTCAAGTGTAAATAAGAGTGTGAAGAAAAATGCATACACATTGTAGGAACTGATAAAATCGCATTAAAGCGGAGCTCCACCCAAAGGGGGATGTTCCGTTTTAAGGACTGCTCCCCCACTCCCCATTGATTGTCACCTTTGGGGGGCGGGGGAGAGTGGGTACCCGAATTTGACAGGTACCCGCTCCGACTTCCAGTCTGATTGCCTAGGTGACCGGAAGCGGAAGGTGTCCTCCCTCTCTGTAGTCTTTTGGGACATATGACAGGTCCCAGTAGACTACAGAACCATTCATGAAGCACAGAGCTACTCCCGTATGCGCAGTGGGTTCCCGGCTGTGAAGCCGCAAGCTATCACAGCCAGGTGCCCACACTGAAGATGCCGGCCTCCTGGAATACAGGACGGCCGGTGAAACGGGCTGTGGGGGACACATTGCGGGACCGAGGGACAGGTAAGTGGCTGTTTTTTTAAAAGTCAGCAACTACAGTTTTTGTAGCTGCTGGCTTTTATTTTTTGACAGGGTGAATGGAACTCCGCTTTAAGGCAGCTTGTAAAGTATTCATTCAGACATCTTATATAGTATTTGTAGAAGATGTTATATGCATAGGACCTCATACCAGGGGCATATTTACCACAAGGCAAACAAGACATTTGCCTAGGGCAGCATTTTTTCAGGGGAGCAGCTGCATTTTTCAGAAGGGCAGCACCGCCCCCAAAAAGAAGGGATGGAAGAAAGAAAGGACACATGCAGCATGGGGACCAGGTGGGATCTGAGAGAGGCTGCAGGCTTCTTGATAGTGCATGCAGAGCCTGACTCTTGTTCCTGAGGATGTCTGGCGGTGGTAGTAGAAGGCTCGCTTGGTTGGGGGGGGGGGGGGTGTTGGTAAATGTCAGGCTCTTATTGTGGGGGAGGGGGGTGTTTTTCAGTGTCAGGGTATATCTGTGGCAAGGGGGGGGGGGGGGGGCGATTTTTGTGTTGCCTAGGGCAGCATGAAACCTAAATACACCACTGCCTCATACACATGGACATACTTAAGACAAGGTGGGGTGTACAGTTAACCATAGAACTGAATGGTTGCACACCCCTATAAATGCAGATACTGTATGCATTACTGTTTACACACACATTTAATTTTCCAAATGAGGAAAAAGGTCAAATATGATATATGCGCATGTATGGGTAAATGCTACTTCAGAGAAGCATAAACGATGACAGGAGTACAGGAACATACAGCCATTCACTTCTATGGCCACCAATGGCTCTCCAGCCCCAGGAGAACGACATGATCTTGACTTATTGCATATTTTATGATTCAGTATGTCCATGTGCATGTAGCTCTAAGTGTTATGGTTTTGTTCCTGTTCCTGAGAACTTGTAACTATTTGCCAACAATTCTATATGAAATCCAACACAAGGACTGCCATCCAACTAAATTTTCATTTTTCTGCTTACCCACTGCAAGCATGAAGTATATACCACAGAAAAAGACTTTAAACTGTTTAATAATTGGCCACCATGAAAACGATATCACCAGATTGTGTGTTTACTTTAAAATAGGACACCAAGCAGTTTGGTCTTATGTAATTTGGCACTTTTTTGGTATATTTTAAAACATCCATGTGTAACCTGACGTTTATTGTGCTATACTGTAGCAGAATTACACACAACCTTAAATGTGCTTTTTGTTAAAATCTAGAAAGCTATGTGTTTCTGTGGCAAGATTTACAGTACCTGCTAGTGGAGATCTGGACAGGCCGAGTCTGGCAACAAGCTGTTTCTATGGTATCTACAAATGTCTCAACAAGAGCTCAGTGACGAGGAACTGGTATGGGCGTGTTCCCAGTCTATTAACACTGACTGTTCCCTGTATAACTTTCTCAACATGCAAGTCTACGAATCTTTCACTAAACACATATAAATAATATATCTGTATAAGAGATTAGACTAGGCATTTAATGGCTACTCCTCCTAAATATAAGAGCTAATACTATATAATCAGAGAGGTTGCTTGGAAAACATTTATTGGAATAACAAACTTTTCTTCTTTTTCTTTTTATTTGCAACTTTTTTCTTTCCTGCACATGTAAAACTCAGCTTATGAAGGAAGAGTTTGGAAACTTATCGTGGAAGCAACTAATTGCAATGCTCAGTGTAGTTGTACTCTAAAATGTAAAGCAGCATTTCAGTTACAGGTGGTGTGTGATGTATGTGTCACCTTCTGATTCCATTTACCAGTGGTCTCCAAACTGCGGCCCTTTGCTTGCTTTTATCCGGCCCTTGGGGCATTATTTCCCCCATCATCAACAGTGGGGCATAGTTCGCCAATTGGTCTGCATGGCTGTCATCCCAGAAGGAATCCTCTTCTAAAGATGATGGGCAAGAAAGCCCGCAAACAGTTTGCTGAAGACAAGCAGACTAAGGACATGGATTACTGGAACCATGTCCTGTGGTCTGATGAGACCAAGATAAACTTATTTTGTTCAGATGGTGTCAATCGTGTGTGGCGGCAACCAGGTGAGGAGTACAAAGACAAGTGTGTCTTGCCTAGAGTCAAGCATGGTGGTGGGAGTGTCATGGTCTGGGGCTGAATGAGTGTTGCCAGCACTAAGGAGCTACAGATCATTGAGGGAACCATGAATTCCAACATGTACTGTCATATACTGAAGCAGAGCATGATCCCCTCCCTTCAGAGACTGGGCCGCAGGGCAGTATTCCAACATAACGACCCCAAATACACCTCCAAAACGACCACTGCCTTGCTAAAGAAGCAGAGTAAAGGTGATGGACTGGCCAAGCATGTCCTCAGACCTAAACCCTATTGAGCATCTGTGGAGCATCCTCAAATGGAAGGTGGAGGAGCACAAGGTCTCTGACATCCACCAGCTCCATGATGTCGCCATGCAGAAGTGGGAGAGGACTCCAGTGGCAACCTGTAAAGCTCTGGTGAACTCCATGCCCGAGAGGGTTAAGGCAGTGCTGGAAAATAAGGATGGCCACACAAAATATTGACACTTTGGGCCCAATTTGGACATTTTCACTTAGGGGTGTACTCACTTTTGTTGCCAGTGGTTTAGACATTAATAGCTGTGTGTTGAGTTATTTTGACGGGACAGCAAATTTACACTGTTATACAAGCTGTACACTCCACTAACACCAATAATGGGGCATTATTCCTCTTACTGACACCAATGATAGGGCACTATTCCTCCCACTGATACCAATGAAGGGGCACTATTCCTCCCACTGACACCATGATGGGGCACTATTCCTCCCACTAACACCAATAATGGGGCATTATTCCTTTTACTGACACCAATGATAGGGCAATATTCCTCCCACTGACACCAATGAAGGGGCACTATTCCTTCCACTGACACCAATGAAGGGGCACTATTCTTCCCACTGATACCAATGATGGGGCATACTCTAAAATGTAAAGCAGCATTTCAGTTACAGGTGGTGTGTGATGTATGTGTCATCTTCTGATTCCATATACCAGTGTTCTCCAAACTGCGGCCCTTTGCTTGCTTTTATTCGGCCCCTGGGGCATTATTCCCCCCATCAGCAACAGTGTGGCATAGTTCCTGCCACTGACACCAACAATGGGGCAATATTCCTTCCACTAACACCAATAATGGGGCATTATTCCTCCCACTGACACCAACGATGGAGCACTATTCCTCCAACTGACACCAACGATGGGGCACTATTCCTCCCACTAACACCAATAATGAGACTTTATTCCTCTTACTGACACCAATGATAGGACACTATTCCTCCCAGTGAAACCAAAGATAAGGCACTATTCCTCCTACTGACACCAATGATGGGGCACAATTCCTCCCACTGACACGAACAATGGGAAACTATTCCTTCCATTGATACTGCTGATGGGGCACTATATCTCTCGTTAATACCATTGTTTATTTCCACTGCTGCCAGGATATTTTCTTCTCCCATTGGCCAAAGTCCGGCCCCCTAAAGTCTGAAGGACAGTAAACTGGCCCTTCGTCTATAAAGTTTGGAGACCCCTGAAATATACTGTATCTCTGTAGGAGTGCAGATGAAAAATGTTCTATCTGTAATCTCCTTCACAAGTACCTGGTGTCCTCAGCACCTTTGGTTGTTATCACTTCTTCTTTTGCATAGAAAAAATAGTAGTAAAATATGACTTCTCTATAAGGCTTGTTTCTGTCCCCTTTCACGTAGGATGGACTCCACCTGTGATCCACTTGCTTAACAAGGGATTTGTCCACTGATCCCCTCTGAGCAGGTAGATGACAGGTCTGTGTCTGCTTCACTTATGCAGAGCGGACACAGCCCACTCTACTCTGGGCAGTCAGTTGTAAACAGACCAGCTGTTCATTTACACCCAACTGCCTTCTGGTCCGACAGACAGAGGGGAACAGATCCTCTTCCATTTATTTTAGCAGATTGGATCAGATTGGAGATAGGTGGGTGTAGACGGACACAAGTCCATTGACAACCTCTGCCCTATAGAGCAGAACGGAATGTCCGAGCAGAACTTGTGAATGGGGCCTAACTGTGCAAAACTAGGTTCTTAAAGTATATGTAATACCAAACTCTTCATTTTGAATAAAGTAAAGAACTGTTAAAGCCCCTGCCTGGTTTAATTTGCAATTGTATCCCACTGGGAGAGATTTCCCCTAATTTCCTGACCTATAGGCACAATTGGAAGTGAAAGGAAATCTCTCAACACCCTATTCAACAGTTCTCACTAGAACAAGCGTCGACATTTGAAGACTTCCCCTTAAATCCTCTTCTGGTAATAGAATCCTGTTTTGGATTTTCCCTCACTTGCTGTCCTGATTACAGCATTCACATGAACAGAGAGGGTGAATCGCTCTACTGGAGACACAGACCGCAATCAAAACTTAACAGGGTTATAACCATTTCCTACTCAATTCAAGATTTAAAGCTTTGGTTTTACATGCACTTTAAAGTAACTCTTTCAGCACAAGGTCATGTCTTTGCAATAACATGCCCAAAAAAAGGGCAATGTAAAGTATTTACCCTTCCAGCAACCCATGTCTTGAAACACCTCTGCAAACATTTCACATGTCTGGGTGTGTGACATACCTACTCCACAACTGCATGTTGTGCTTTCTCCTATCATCTTATATAGGGAAAATAACATATTTGCTATAAATGTTTTATAGATTTACTTTAAAGACAGTTAATTATCTTGTTATTTTTACAGTAATGAATTCAGAAAGTATTCAGAAAGTGATACTTCAGAAAGCAATATTTTTTTTTTTTTAGAAGTGTTCTTTCTAAAAATGCTTTGCAGATCAAATTGTACTCACACTGAAAATAAAAAGGAGCTGGACAGGCATCTTCTGAAAAGTATCCCAGATAAGAGGCAGATATAAGAGTCATAGCGGAGAGGATTTTTTTCTAACTTTAAAAATATAATGAACTGCAGTGCCAAAGAGTATAGAAAATAATGAGTTTAGATTGTTAAGACTGCTCTTGCATCTCAACAATCCAGAGACATGCTAGAGCAGGGGTCCTCAAACTATAGCCCGCGGGCCGCATACGGCCCTCCAAAGACATTTATCCGGCCGGCCAGGCCAGCCGACAAAAAACAAAAAATGGAAAAAATGTTTAAAAACCCAGCCCTGACTGGCAAATAGCTAGGCTGCTCGCTGGGTGTTCGTTCGTGAGGACCCAGCAAGCAGCAGCCTGGAATCCCCTGATTTCAGAGGAGAAACAGGAGAGGAGGAGAGCACACCAGGCACAGTGCATTGCAGTGTTCAGTGTGTTCGGGTACAGTGCGTTACAGAGTACAGTGCATTGCGGTGTCCAGTGTATCAGAGTACAGTGCGTTACAGTGTACAGTGCATTGTGATATCCAGTATGTCAGTGTACAGTGCATTGTCGTGTCCAGTGCGCTACAGTGTACAGTGCATTGCGGTGTCAAGTGCATTACAGAGTACAGTGCATTGCAGTATCAAGTGCGTTACAGTGTACAGTGCATGGCGGTGTCTAGTGCATTACAGAGTACAGTGAATTGCGTTGACAAGTGCGTTACAGTGTACAGTGCATGGCGGTGTCTAGTGCGTTTCAAAGTACAGCGCATTGCGGTGTTCAGTGTATCAGAGTACAGTGCGTTACATTGTATGGTGAATTGCGGTATCAAGTGTGTTACAGAGTACAGTGCATTGCGGTGTCTAGTGCGGTACAGTGTACAGTGCATTGCAGTGTTGGCCACACTTGGGGAAAAGGCTGAGTAGTGGTGGTAACAGCTGTAATGTTTCTTAAGGACTAAGATGGGTGCTGGTAATGATGCTGGTATTGTTAACTTAGAGATAAAACTAGGTGTACCCTTACCTTTGGGACCAGTCTGGGTGGTGGCGATAATGGTACTGATAACTTGGGGATCAGGCTGAGTAGTAGTAATGGCTGTACTGTTACTTAAGGACCAAGCTAGGTGCTGGTAGTGATGCTAGTATAGTTAGCTTGGAAATGAGACTTGGTGATAGAACTCTTATCATGGGGACCAGTCCAGGTGGTGGTGGGTGATGGTGGTCCTGTTACCTTGAGAACCAAGTTGGTGGTAGTAATGTGACCTTGGGGACCAGGCTTGGTGGTGAAGAGTGGGGTGAGTGCATCATTGCCATGTCAATAGCACCTGCACAAAGGACTTCTACTATAACAAATAATCTTCTTGGTTTCTATAAATACCTATTGATTGAAAATGGGTCAGTTGGAACCCAAAACATACAACAGCATTTACATTATGGAGTGATGTGATCTTAGTTGGATTTAAATAAAGAAGATTATGTGTGTCATTAATAGTCCTAGTGCTCATTTTTCCCAAATACATGCATATAACATGTATGATTGTTAAAGTACCTTCTGTAGCAGGGGGGCCCAAAGCACTGCATTTTGAACACATATACACAGCACAAAACACCATTAAACCAAATTTTCCCTAAAATAATGGTCATGTTCCCTTTCTAGTACATTCATATCTCAATATTCTTAATGTGGACTATCTGCAAAATAGAATTTCCCTGGTTTCTTGCATATAACTCATATTCCATTTTTTCTGTTATTTTGAATAACAAGGTATCCAGTGTAAATATGGTAAAACCTTATCAGAAAGGAAAACAAAAAGAAAAGAGTTAGAAAAAATGTAGAAAATAGAGGGAAAAGTACAAAGGACAAAATGAAAGGAATTAGCAGGCAGAATGCAGACTTGATTTAATGTAAATAAAGTATAAGCCAATGATCTGTTTATTGAATCCTAAATATCATTTGTCCTCTTTCTAATCATTTGACTACCCAGATCACACTAATTTGTAAAGTGAATTCAGTTTTGTTTGATCATGGCATTCTCACACCTGCTTTATAATAATACAGCAATTATAAAAAACAGATATGTTGCTGTCAATTGTACCATAAGGGTCCATTTACACTGGCCACCACTTTATAATGCAGTGGCTTGTGTGCGGTGCGGCAGAAATCAAGCCTCTGTACCGCATCATTCCTTTTTTTTTTAAACAAACTTTATTGAAATGTCACACAGACATTTCATCAAGTTCAATTGGCCGCTGTGCAGTGCCTCACACTGTAGTGCATTCACTACTCTTTTTCAGCACACCGTGCCCGTCCAACATCACAACGCAGTGGTGTGAATCGGGCACACAGGAGACAAAGCATTTTGCCTTGTCATGCGGTGGGACTGCGTTGGAATAACCGCTAGGCACAGTCCTACCACATTTTGTGTGAATGGACCCTAAGTGGTTGCATTCATGGCACACTATAAACACAATATTACTCCATCTTTCTTATGATTGTATAATCAACACGCAGTTCTTCGAAAAACACACACATTAGCTTTAACAGGTCTTTATTTTTTTTTTTATATCAAATGACCCTTCTTGAAGGTAAAACATTAACATTCAGCTTCCATCTCTCTAATATATTTTATTGCTGTTCAAATTGTACAGATTTGAATATAGAATATCATGCCAAGAGCTAGAAACAGTTGAGTATTTGTAGATTAGTTCTATACTCAGGTATTACTAATACAACGTATTACATAGTATTATATTTATATTTAAGAAGCTACAGTATTAACTAACAATGATAAATGCTATGGAGCTTAAGTACAATGTGTTGTGCACTTATTTTATAATGGAACCATCCAGGGGCGGACTGACAACTCATGGGGCCCCTGGGCAATAGGGGATCATGGGGCCACTGTGTCCTTGCCCAAACTAAAAAAAAGCCTATGAAAAGGGTACCAGGGGCATCTCATGGGGCCCCCTACTGACCCCGGGCCCTCAGGCAGTGCCCGAGTTTCCAAATGGTCAGTCTGCCCCTGGAACCATCCATTTTTTTTGTTTCCAAAAAGGCTGTTCACTAAGAATTGGGCAAAATATTAATCAATATAAGACAGAAAAAGCACTGGCCAATATGTGTGAGCCAATGGCAATTGGAAGGGCCATTATTCTTTAACTGCATGCACAATGCCCACCACAAAGCTAATATGATAGATCCTAGTATCCCACTGGGAAACTTGAACTATACTTACAGTTTCACCATAAGGCCAACTTAAAAATTGTTTGACTTAGGGAAACAAACCATAAAGCTTTTTGGATATAACAACACAAAGAAATATTCTATAAAAAAATTTATAAAAATCAGTATTTTAGGAATCCTGCATCATATTTTGGGGTCCTAATTATTCTGCTATGGGACAACTGTGACTGCGGACATGAGGGTGCTTGTACTCGGCCGTATCCAGGTTTGCGGCTGTTCCTTGCAGACTGATCTTCATACACCCTGAAAAAAGGTTTCCTTGATCTGAATATTCTGAAAAAGACATCGCAAATTATAAGCAGAGATAGGAAAATAAAATAACTTTGAATTAAAAAAAAATGATGGGATGTTTCATAAATAAGAATTACCCTCTGTTTGTTGTTTCTTATGAAGGTCTCACAAGACCAAAAACAATATTTAAACATGTGCAGTAAAATTTAAAAAAAAAAAAAATCAAATTTCATCATAAATTTAGGCCAAAATGCATTCTGCTATATGTCTTTGCTAAAAAAAATTCCCAATATGTGTAAATTAATTGGTTTACGTGAAAGTTATAGTGTTTTCAAATGGTGGCATAGATACTGGAATTTTTTGGTTTTTTTTCGTAATAATGGCGGCGATCAGCAACTCATAGCAGGACTGCGGTACTGTGGCAGGCATTCTGACACTAGGGGGAACTGACTTGGTGTCTTTGACATCCCCAGTGACACCAATACAGTGATCAGTGCTAAAAAAGCACTGACACTGTACTAATGGCACTGAGCAGGAAGGGGTTAACATGAGGGGCGATCAAAGCGCTAACTGTGCGCTCGGAGTGTTTAACTAGGGGGTAGGGGGTGTGTGCTTCACTGTAAGCACACTGCCATGAATGCATGCTCTGTGCACAGCCATCCAGAGCAGTGTGCCCAAATTGAGAGGGAGGATGACTGTTGGTAAACCAAGCAGCCCTCCTCCCAGTCAGTGATTGTCGGTAACCACCAGGCACTGGTGGGTAATCACCTTCCGGGACCCGATGATTAACAGCTGTAGCCGCAAATGGTGGTGCAGTTAGGGCACGCTCACCCCCTACCTGGAACTGCAAAATCACGTATATATACATGTGATTTTGCGCACCTGTGCCGCCCTGTAGCAGTATTTCTGCTATAGGGCAGTTGGGAAGCGATTAAAGTTTAACTAAAGGCAAAACTTTATTTGTTTTGGATAGAATGAAAAGGGATTAGAACAACTGTCAGGTTTTTATTGATGTCTGCCTGTTAAGGAAATGCAGCCTCTGTATTTGCTCTTTTTACCCATTATCAACAAAATAGAAAATGACAGAAAATCACACATTTTTGGTCATCACCAGAGCAACTGAGGGGGAACCTTTCAATGGGGACACTGGTGACCTTGGTAATAACCTGGGATTCCCAGACTTTTGGAGGGATTTCCTCCCACTTTCAGTTTTTGCTAAACAGAAAAAGAAATGAAGGGAGATCTCCACAATAATACATAGATGAAAAAAAAATAAAACTAAGTGGGGTAATAGCCCTTCCTTACGCTATCCAAAATGAAAAAAAAAGTATTTGGCTCTACGTTAAATTTACGATTAGCACTGTTTGGCCTACAGGCAAGTGGACATTGTGCGAGGTCCAACACCTCCCGCAACTTGGCTGCAAAACTGCCGTAAACCAAGTTTTCTTCTTAAAATGCATCTAAACCCAAGAATAAAAATGTAAGAAATTCCCGCTTATCAGTTCTTAAATGTGGGAGCTGCAATAGTTTTCTTGTGTACTAGACTAAAATCTCAAACAATTTTATCAGCTACACAAATCCTTGTCCCCCCATGTAATGGAGATGAGGAGAGGAGGAAAAGGTGTAACCCTAAGGTGACAACACTGCTACTCTATAGATACAGTATGGTAAGTGAGCATTGTCAATCTACCACAGGATGTTTGTTCCCGGCTGTATCACCAGGTAAAAATAAAGGGAAAAATGCCTGGGAAAAAAAATGTTGTCAACACATCTAGGAAAAGGTAAGCTACAATATGTTATGTGATAGTTTTGGGATTTAACTTTAAAATCCTCTTCATGCAGCAATGATACACATGATATATAAAGCTTGACATGCCTTAATTATGCTAAAAGAAATAAGTAGCATTTCCAGCTGTACTGGAAGTAGCCCCAAAACAAGAGTATTCCAGAGGATAGCCCCTTGCACCACGTCCCTTGCATTTTGCTACCAGATAAATGCATTAAAACACCAGGAGAGTGTGTAATATGAAGCCATTAGTAAAAACACTTTTGATGGTAAACCTGATATAGCAGCCTATTTACACTCACCAACCACTTTATTAGGTACACCTGTTCAATTGCTTGGTAACACAAATTGCTAATCAGCCAATCATATGGCAGAAAATCAAGGCATTTAGGCATCTAGACGTGGTGAAGATGACTTGGTGAAGTTCAAACTGAGCATCAGAATGGGGAAGAAAGGGGATTTAAGTAACTTTGAAAGTGGCATGGTTGCTGGTGCCAGGCGGGCTGATCTGAGAATTTCAAAAACTGCTGATCTACTGGGATTTTCACACGCAACTATCTCTAGGGTTTACAGAGAATGGTCCGAAAAAGAGAAAAAATCCAGTGAGTAGCAGTTGTGTGGACAAAAATGCCTTGTTGATGTTAGAGGAGAATGGGCAGATTGGTTCGAGATGATAAAATGGCAACAGTAACTCTTGTCAATATTGACCAAAATCTCTGAGGAATGTTTTCAACACCTTGTTGAATCTATGCCTTAAAGAATTAAGGCAGTTCTGAAGGCAAAAGGGGTCTGACCCGGTACTAGCAAGGTGTACCTAATAAAGGCAAAAGGGGGTCTGACCTGGTACTAGCAAGGTGTACCTAATAAAGGCAAAAGGGAGTCTGACCTGGTACTAGCAAGGTGTACCTAATAAAGTTACCGGTGAGTGTATATCTAACTTTTTGAACCTCACTGTAAATCTTAAGAGACATGCTTTATTCAGCAGAACAATACATGCAAAATATGGATGATATATTTGTTGATGTTTATATATGGAAGCTGTCATGAGTAGGAGTGCCAAGATTTATTTAAATTAAAGGACCCTTTTCATTATA
Organism: Staurois parvus; assembly: GCF_062004578.1. Taxonomy (NCBI): domain Eukaryota; kingdom Metazoa; phylum Chordata; class Amphibia; order Anura; family Ranidae; genus Staurois; species Staurois parvus. The sequence continues at coordinate 1,510,771 of NW_028318108.1, read as the reverse complement.
CACTATATTGCCAAAAGTATTGGGACAACCCTCCAAATCATTGAATTCAGGTGTTCCAGTCACTTCCATGGCTACAGGTGTATAAAATCAAGCACCTAGCATGCAGACTGCTTCTACAAACATTTGTGACAGAATGGGTCGCTCTCAGGAGCTCAGTGAATTCAAGTGTGGTACCGTGCTAGGTTGCCACCTGTGCAATAAGTCCATCTGTGAAATTTCCTTGCTACAAAATATTCCATGGTCAACTGTTAGTGGTATTATAAAAAAGTGAAAGCAACTGGGAACAACAGCAACTCAGCCACGAAGTGGTAGGCCACATAAAATGACTGAGTGGGGTCAGTACATGCTGAAGCGCACAGTGCGCAGAAGTCACCAACTGTCTGCAGAGTCAATAGCTAAAGACCTCCAAACTTCATGTGGCCTTCAGATTAGCACAACAACAGTGTGTAGAGAGCTTCATGGAAAGGGTGTCCATGGCCAAGCAGCTGTATCCAAGCCTAACATCACCAAGTTCAATGCAAAGCATCGGATGCAGTGGTGTAAAGCACACCACCACTAGACTCTAGAGCAGTGGAGAGGTGTTCTCTGAAGTGACAAATTACACTTCTCTGTCTGGCAATCCGATGGACTTGTCTGGGTTTGGCGGTTGTCAGGAGAACGGTACTTGCCTGACTGCATTGTGTCAAGTGCAAAGTTTGGTGGAGGGGGCATTATGGTGTGGGGTTGTTTTTCAGGAGTTGGGCTTGGCCCCTTAGTCCCAGTAAAGGCAACTCTTAAGGTATCAGCAAGACATTTTGGACAATTTCATGCTCCCAACTTTGTGGGAAGAGTTTGGGGATGGCCCTTCCTGTTCCAACACAACTGAGCACCAGTGCACAAAGCAAGGTCCATAAAGACATGGTTGAGTGAGTTTGGGGTGTTCCTGACCTCAACCCAATAGAACACCTTTGGGATGAATTAGAGCGGAGACTGCGAGCCAGGCCTTCTCGCCCGACATCAGTGCCTGACCTCACAAATGCACTTCTGAAAGAATGGTGAAACATTCCCATAGACACACTCCTAAACCTTGTGGACAGCCTTCCCAGAAGAGTTGAAGCTGTTATAGTTGCAAAGTGTAGACCAACTCAATACTGAACCCTACGGACTAAAACTGGGATGCCATTAAAGTTCATGTACGTGTAAAAGCAGGCGTCCCAATACTATTGGCAATATAGTGTATATATACCACTGCACAATATAAAATGGGAATATAAGCATGCGGAAAATCAAGAAGTCAGACATCTAGGCACTTGAGGGTCATCATTTACCTGCCATGCCTCCAATTGAAATGTATGCATTAGGATCCACCCAAGTATCTTCCAGAGCTTTGAAATCAGCAGGTGGTATGTCCATGGAGGATGTTGCTTCCTCCGTCTTCAGCACAAGCTGATTTTCCTGTATCTGAACATCCACAGTGTGCCAGTCTTTGAGGCAAATACCAGGTGGGAAGGTAACGGAATGTGCTAGTTTGTCCAGTAGAGAGGCTTCTAGTACCTAAGGATGAACAAGTGTAATTAAAAGCAGACAAAAAATAAACATTTAATATTATGGTTTATTATTAAAAGCCAGAGAAATGAAACTTTCCACAGCCCTCGAACCCCTCATGTATCACATTGTATTATTATTGTACTGTCTCATGTATTGTCTCCCATTGTAATGTACAGCGCTGAGCGAACTGTTGGCACTTTATAAATACTGTATAATAATAATAATTTACAGTCCATTCTACAGCTTAGAAAAATCTGACATTTTACCACTGGTTTCTGTATTTAACAACTTTTTTTCCCTTTCTGTTCTTTTACCCAGTTTTATTAGTCAGCCCAATTGCAACAGGTTAGTGTTGTGTATACCTGTTTCTGACCATCCAAGGTTATGGTCAATGCTGAGGTGTTGCCTGCACCATATAAGGCCAAGAGGAGCCCACCATCCTCTAGGACTCGGAATGACAGTTGAAACGATAGATGCCAGGGTCCATGTGTATGTAATGGGAATGCTATGATTGACCCAGAAGAAATGATTACAGAGGAATGTAGCAGAAAGACAAAAGTAATACACCAGATAAAACATGGAAACATAAGAAACAGAAAACAAACCACTTAGCCTTTATTGAACATTTTTGATACAAACAAAAAATAAATATATTGATATAAATACAATCTTGAAATTACCATTTAAATAGTTTCTGTATCAAGTTGTAGTGGTTTTAATTTATTTCTTAATGTAAAACTAAAGCCAAAACCTTTTTCTTTAGAGTAAGGGAGGTTATATCCCCTGTCAGTTTTTATTTTCCCATCTGTTTCCCATTGTGGAGATTTCCCATAACTTCATGTTCCATATTCACAACAGGACATGAAAGGAAATTCCTAGTGTCCCCCCATTGGAAGATTTCCCCTCTATTCCTGTTCTGGGAACAACCCAAAACTTGGGATTTTCTTTCACCTTTGGTGATGGCAGTAAACATGACATATAGAGAGGTTTTATCTTCCAAAATTGACAGGTGTTCTAAGCTATCTCCACTCTGCCCAAAACAAAGAAAAACATTTGCCTTTAGTTATATTTTAAGCCAGGCTTAATTGAATCTACAAGAATAGAAATATGGTCTATTCTGACCTCTTTGTCAAGGTGTAGGCAAAGTTGTCCTCCTAATCCTAGTGATCGTTTGCTTAATATAGAGGTAGATTACATACCCTCATAGCAATTGTGACACTGTGACATTGATATTGAAAACATGACTGATCATGCCAAAAATCTGAGCTTCTGGGAGTATTTACTGCTACCTGGAGCTCCAGTTGAGAGATTTACTCCTACGTGTTGTCTGCCGACAATGCTTTTCACCAGACAGGTGTATGCAGGTTGTGTGTTTCCATTAATTTTCTATGGCACCCCAGCTCACACAAACAAAACAAATATACCTACTCTCAGGCACACTGTAACAAAAATATATTGTCTTGCAGTGCACTGGAAGCAATCCAAGGTTTTTGGCCCTTGGAAACATTTTGAAGACCTAGTAATACAACAAGCTGACAACAAGACAAAAAACTGTATGGCAGGGCCCTCAAACTAATAGTAGCCAGCAACACTGTGCTGCTAACCCAAAGTTATGAAAACCTGTACTGTTGAAGGTCAAAGTTTAGCAGCACTGTAGAAAAAATATGACTTACAAGTAGGCTTGAAGGTGGCATATCCTTGTGCAGGGAAGAAGGTGCCTCGCTCCTCATTTTCAAAGCACCGCCGGTTCTCATCTGTCTCCATTGCATCATCTAGAGCTTTTGTGCTCTTTTTCACCCAGGCCCAGTTCGTCATACATGCATCTAGAGCAGGATTCAACTAAGAGAACGCAGTTCACATCAATGACACTGGCAGAAAGTATAACTGTTTTTCCACATATGTGGCTCAGATTTATCATGCAGACATTGAACTCCTCCAAGTACTGCATGTACACACCATTCTCTCTAGACTTCTTGAGTGCTTGGCCTTACCAATCTATTCATCACCAGGTCAGAAAACCTAAGCAGACAAACTTCCCGCATAGTCTTTTCTGGGCCAACATTCTGAGAAAGAGCCAGATCTATTATTCAGGGACCACAGTAAAACTTACAGTATGTGGGCAACAGTGAAGGGGGTTCCTGTAGGGTCCTCTCCTGCAAGAATACCCTTGGTCTTTGCTGGCTACTTCAGCACCATTTGAGGGATTGGGCCATCCATAGTAGTAGTTATCCACTAGTAATGGACTTAAAAAGATGTACTGTAAAATATACTGTGGGTAAATTGAAGTTATCTGTTCAAAACTGATTTATTGATTTTGTTCATAGCATTTTCCTGTATATAAAACCTAAATTTATTTTCAGTATTTTATAGTTTGGCATCATGGCACACTGTATACTGTTTTCTTAAGCAAATTATTTTGGAAATCTGTTGAAAGGTTTCTTACCTTGATCTGCTAGTAAATGCACTTGCCTCTCAATTAATTGCAGCAATGTCAGTCTATCATATGCCCTCTTTCAGTTGGCCTTTAGAGTTTACATATACTTTAGGCCTCATTAACACTGGGCATTTAGCCCTGGTGCATGAGACTCTGGCATTTAGGTGCTGGTGGAAGGTACAGGCACAGTGCTTGGAGTGGTACTAACATTTATGGCAGTATGCACCCTGGGACAAATGCCTGGAAAGTAGACTGCTTGCATTCCAGGTATCCAGAAGTTGTGCAGAATTGTGGTGAGCCAGCGCAAAGAGCAGCTGTGATGGCATAGAATGAAGATTAACCCATGATTGAGACAACCACTCCATAGAAATCTCCTAATTGTAGTAAGAGGAAAAGCTAGATGGTAGAGTTCAAGGTAAATTGCAGTGGCGTGCCTACAGGGGTCGCAATTGCAACCCGACCTTATGCTGCAGGGGGCCCGTGTGGCCCCCTTATATGCCTGCGTAGGAGGAGCAGCGGGGGCAGCTGCAGGAATTGATCTCTCCCATTTCCTCTTGCAGCCTTTGAATGTCCGCTTCTCCTCCTTTCCTTCCCGCAAGCATTCAGCGGCTGCAAGAGGAAAATGGAGAGATCGATTCCTCTACATGCAGGCACCCTCGCTGCTCTTCCTATCCAGCTTATTTCTATTGCCTCCCCGTGCTCTCTGCCCCCCCATGCTCTCCACCTCCTTCCCTGCAGTTCTGCTGGATTTCCCCCTCCCCTCTCCTGCTGACTGCTATGGGGAATCTCAGAATGGAGAGACAGGAAGGATGTGGTAAATGTGTAATTTACCGGCGTCTTCCTTTTCTGAATGGACAGTAAGTGATTGGTACCTAACTGAAACATAATAAACTGTGTTTACTATCTTTCAGTTTATGAATGGACAAGAAGCTCTGTACAGAGCTTTTCCTGCCCATTCATTCTGTGCAGCTGAGGATGCAGAGAAGGCTATTGAAGGCTGTGTCCTCAATCTCCATTTTCTGTCCTAAAGATGAAACATCAAAGGTTTGTTTAGATCCTGGATATTTCACCAAAGCCCCCAACAGGGCTCCTAAAAAAATGTAAAAAAAATATTGTAATAAAAAAAACCTTTAAAAATGGTTTAAAAAAATAACAAAAATAAAAAAACTACTGACACCAGTGGCGGAACTACTAGGGTCACAAATGTTGCACTTGCAACTGGGCCAATTCTGCCACTGGGCTCGGAGGGAAGGGCTCCAGCCGGGAGTCAAGGGGGCCCTTCATGGATTCTTGCACCGAGGCCCTGAAGGTTCTAGTTTTGCCACTGGTAAACTGTGAATATCATCAAAGAAAAGCAGAATAGTAAATCTGAAATTTGTGCTTACTAGAAGACTATTAAACTATTGAATGTCACTGACTGACTGGCACTGAAAGTTACCTGAAGCCACTGAATGCTTGTAGCAATAAAAGATAAGTATACTGCAGTTGGAAGAGGAAGATAGTGGAGATATATGGTAGGAGGATCCAGTTGGGAGCTTTTCCACAGCTTTGGATAACATCTTAGAAGTCCATTTGACTTCTCTGGCTGTATAGTGGGGGGAGTGCCAACATATAGCATTGATGCAAAGACGAAGTGGAAGATCAGCAGCAAAAAACACTTTATATTCACTTGAGCGCTAAATTTGGGACTAGTAATTGTGCATTAAGACTGTTACAGTATATATGTTGTATTTATATTAGCACAAAGAGGAAGCGGTGGATCTGAATGAACACAATTTTTAAGTGTGGTTATATAGTTATGTTTTACTTTATGTATATATTTTTCATAGGATTACTTATGTTAATCAGAGTTATGATAGCACTATATTTTCTATCTTGGTTTGCTTGCGTTCCAGGTATGGGCCTCTGGGCATATGCTGCCCTAAATGTTTGCACTATTCAGTGCACTGTCCTGCCGCTGTCAGCCACTCAGAGTATTACAGGCTGTCGGAAGTTGGGTTGGACGGAGCACCTGTGCCTTTCACTGGCACCTAAACCCCCGGAGTTCAATGCTCTGAGGCTAAACTCCCAGTAAGCATGCGGCTTTAAACACTCAGAACAAACATAGCTATTGTGTTATGCCTGCTCTGACAAATGTTACAGTCAGATTTTAGAAAAACATCAAATAGCGTATTTAGAGAGCCGAACGTAGGGTAGCTACATATATGAGTACTTACATAGTTAGTCCATCCAGTTCAAACATTAAAAAAAAAGTTATAATCCTATACCCACAGTTGATCCAGAGGAAGGCAAAAAAAAACCCCAGCAAAGCATGATCCAATTTACTCCTGCAGTGAAAAAAAATCCTTCCTGATTCCCTGCGAGGCAATTTGATATTCCCTGGATCAACTTTACCTATAAATGTTAGTATCCAGTTATATTCTGTGTATCTAAGAAACAATCCAGGCCTTTTTAAAGCAATCCACTGAGCTGGCCAGAACCAACTCTTGAGGGAGTACTTCTACCTTTGTTTATGCTTTTGTCTTAAAATAAATAAAATAATAAAAATGTATAAAATAAAATTAGTACATTTTCATGTTTAGTGAACATTTCTTGTTCGCTAGCTTTATCAATGCATGTCTAGCTCAATACTGTAGACGTGTAATGATGACAGTACCGGTCTGAGAAGTTGAATTTTGCCATTTGTTGGAAGGTCACCCAGGATAATTCCCAGATTAGCATGCTCTGAGGTCACAGGCTCATTCTTTACATGATGAGTTAGCATGATAACAACCTCTCCGTTCACTCTTACATCTATGGTGTTAATAGTGCTGTCCACAGTCACCTGCAAGACATGCGAGTTCCATATAATAGTTTCATGTGAGTCAATAAACAAAAGACAAAGACATTTTCTGCCAAATCTTAGAAAATACAGCAGTTTGCATGTTATGGCATTATATTCAGTGTAGGAAATCTCTGTACTCACAGTATAACATAATGCTACCCACACACACCACATGGTGTTATTGCAATAACATTAGATAAATGACCTGATTTTGCAGCAATCATGGTGCAAGAAAAACAGTTTGTTTATTTAAAGCAGTACAAAATTAAGAAGTACAGTAATTCACAGCAGCCAGTTATTAGTTTGCTGCCTAGAACTGTTTTCTAAAATTGCCTAGAGGAGGATTATCAACAGCAGCCTTTATTTTGCCCCTAGGTTTAATGTAGGATGAACCTGTCAAATATACACCAATCAGAAATAGCTTTATGACCACCCACCTAATATTGAGTAGGTCACCCTTTGGCCATTTTGCTGCCAAAACAGCCCTAGCCCATTGAGACATGGAATCCACTAGACTTCTGAAGGTATGCTGTGGTATCTGGCACCAAGACGTCAGTAGTAGATCTTTTAAATTCCTGTAAGCTGCAAGGTGGGAGACTCTAAAAGTCGGACTTTTTTCAGCAGATCCCACAGATGCTCAATTGGATTGAGATCTGGAGAATGTGAGGCCAAAGACATTTTCCCTTAAGAGTTTGTGTTCCTCAAGCCATTCCTGAACTATTTTGGCAGTGTGGCAGGGCACATTATCCTGCTGAAAGAGGCCGCTGCCACCAGGGAATACCATTTCCATGATGGGGTGTATTAGGTCAGTATCAATGTTTAGGTATGTGGTATGTATCAAGTAACATCCACATGAAAGGGAGGACCCAAGGTTTTCCAGCAGAACGTTGCACAAAGCATCACACTGCATCTGCCAGCTTGCCTTCTTCCCATACTGCATCCTGGTGCCATCTCTTCCCCAGGTAAGCAACACACTTGCACATGTCCATCCACATGATGTAAAATAAAATATGATTCATCAGACAAGGCCACCTTTTTCCATTGCTCTGTGGTCCAGTTCTGATGCTCACATGCCCAATGTGGGCACTTTTGGCTGTGGACATGGGTCAGTATGGACACCCTCACCAGTCTGCAGTTACACAGCCTCATACACAACAAACTGCAATGGCCATTTTTTTCAGTCATAGAGTTATGGCTGATCAGTGTATATGTCCATGACCTGACCATTTAAAGGAAACGCAGAATGGTTTCCTACACTGAAGTGAGAATTTTTGGACGCCAAAACATGGAGGCGAGGTCAGCAGAGGTGTCCTTGATGGACGGAACTACTTAGAATAGTTTCTTTATAAGTTAGTTAATTACAGCATACATCAAACCGCAGTAACAAAACCCCCCAAAAAAACCCAATACACTCTATCCATCACCCGTGCCTCTGTTGATCTTACCTCATTTTTTATTTATATATTTTTAGGGCCAAGATCCACACTTTCTAACTCACCGGTATCTAACCAGTGTCCTGTGTACGATCATCCAGAACACACTGATGAGCATCAAGCATGATCATTCACATATCTGCATTGAGACAGACATTTTCCACAAGCTTTAAATCAGATTGATCTGCTTCTTGCAAACCTACAAATGTAAAGAACTGCAGCAGAATAATGTTGCTGTTTTTCATTACATTTTTGTTTATCGATCTATCACACCACAGTTAAACAGATCTCTCCCATGGTATTTGATCAGTTTTTGTCCTCCGCTCCTGGCCTTTTGAATAATTATTTCATCTTCTACATAATTTCGTTACAAATGTATATTTTTTTAAAATATATTTTATCATTTATTTCTAGTCAGGTAAATATGAAATACTGCATATTATTATTTTCATTCACCTTCAGAGGCAGCAGGTGGCGCTCTAGTCTTTTAGTTTTTTTCACATTTAGTATTGTGTCTTTAACCACTTAGCCTCCTGAGGATTTTTGTCCCCTTTCTGACCAGGCCATTTTTTGCGTTACGGCGCTGCGTTACTTTGACTGACAATTGCACGGTCATGCAACGCTGCACCCAAATTAAATTTATGTCCATTTTTCCCACAAATAGAGCTTTCTTTTGGGGGTATTTGATTGCCTGTGCATTTTTTATTTTTTGCGCTATAAACAAAAAAAGACTGACAATTTTGAGAAGAAAACAGTATTTTTGGCTTTTAGCTATTAAATATGTCCAGTAAAAAAATGTATAAAATCAAAATTTCATCATAAATTTAGGCCAAAATGTATTCTGCTACATGTCTTTGCTAAAAAAAAAAATCCCAATACATGTAAATTAATTGGTTTACGTGAAAGCTATAGTGTTTACAAATGTTGGTATATATACTGGGCTTTTTTTTCTTAATTTTTACTAGTTATGGTAGCGATCAGCGACTTATAGCAGGATTGCGGCGGCATTCTGACACTGGGGGAAACTGACTTGGTGTCACTGACATCCCCAATGACACCAATACAGTGATCAGTGCTAATAAAAAGCACTGACACTGTACTAATGGTACTGGGCAGGAAGGGGTTAAGATGTGGAGCAAACAAAGGGTTAACTGTGTGCTGGGTGTGTTTTACAATGGGACTGTGTCTGTGTGCTTCACTGTAAGCACACTGCTTTGCATGGCTGCAAATGGTGGCACAGGTAGGTCGTGCGCCCCTACCCGGAAATGCAAAATCACGTGTATATATGTACAGTTGCAAGAAAAAGTATGTGAACCCCTTGGGATTACGTGGAGTTTTGCATGAATTGGGCATAAAATGTGCTCTGAATGTCATCTAAATCACAACAATAGAAGAACACAGTCTGCTGAACATAATACTACACAAACATTAGATGTTGCCATGGTTTAATTGCACATAACATGTAAACATTCACAATGCAGGGAGGAAAAAGTATGTGAACCTTTGGACTTAATAACTGGTTGACCCTCCTTTGGCAGCAATAACCTCAACCAAACATTTCCTGTAGTTGCAGATCAGACCTGCACAATGATCTGGAGTGATTTTGGACCACAAAACTGTTTCAGTGTAGCAATATTCTTGGGATGTCTGGTGTGAATCGCTCTCTTAAGGTCATGCCACAGCATTTCAATCGGGTTGAGGTCACTCCAGAAGGCGTATTCTGTGCTGTTGCAGCCATTGTTTTGTTGAATTACTTGTATGCTTTGGGTCATTGTCCTGTTGCATCACCCATCCTCTGCGGAGCTTCAGTTGGCGGTCAGATGGTCGTACGCTTTCCTGCAAAATGTCTTGATAAACTCTGGAATTCATTTTCCCATCAATGACAACAATCCGTCCAGGATCTGAGGCAGCAAAGCAGCTCCAAACCATGATGCTCCCTCCGCCATGTTTACAGTGGGGATGAGGTTTTGATGTTGGTGTGCTGTGCCTTTTTTTCTCCACACATAGTGTTGTGTGTTCTTCCCAAACAACTCAATCTTGGTTTCATCTATCCACAGTATATTTTGCCAGTAGTGCTGTGGAACATCCAGGTGCTCTTTTGGAAACTTCAAACGTGCTGCAATATTCTTTTTGGACAGCAATGGCTTCCTCCGTGGTGTCCTCCCATGTACTCCATTCTTGTTTAATGTTTTCCTTATTGTAGATGTGTCAACAAAAATGTTAGCATGTGCCAGAGATTTCTGTAGGTCTTTAGCTGACACTCTGGGATTCTTCTTTACCTCATGCAGCATTCTGCACTGTGCTCTTGCAGTCATTTTTACAGGACGACCACGGCTAGGGAGAGTAGCAACAGTGCTAAACTTTCTCCATTTGTAGACAGTCTGTCTTACCGTGGACACATGAACATCAAGGCTTTTGGAGATACTTTTGTAACTCTTTCCAGCTTCATGCAAGTCAACAATTCTTGATTGTAGGTCTTCTGAGAGCTCTTTTCTGCGAGGCATGGTTCACATCAGACAGTGCTTCTTGAAACCAGTAAACCCAAAACAGGTGTGTGTTTTTTAAGGGCAGGACAGCTGTCAGCAACACATCCAATATCATCACACTGATTGGAGTCAAGGTTGGCTCACTCCTGGCTCCAATTAGCTCTGGGAGAAGTCATTAAGCTAGAGCCTCACATACTTTTTCTTCCCTGCACTGTGAATGTTTACATGTTATGTGCAATTAAACCATGGCAACATCTAATGTTTGTGTAGTATTATGTTTAGCAGACTGTGTTCTTTTATTGTTGTGACTTGGATGACGTTCAGAGCACATTTTATGCCCAATTCATGCAAAACGCCACGTAATCCCAAGGGGTTCACATACTTTTTCTTGCAACTGTATATATATATATATATATATATATATATATATATATATATATATATATATATATATGTGTGTGTGTGTGTATATGTGATTTTGCGCACAGCTGCCGCCTTGTAGCAGTATTGCTGCTATGGGGCAGAGCGAAAGTGGTTAAAGTGAAGCTACACTGCATCTGAGCATCACAAACCAAAAATACTATTTAATTAGTTTTTAATATTCAAAGCAAACTCATCCATCCATCCTTCCTTATCTCCATTTTTTATTCTGTTGGGAACTCCCTTTGAAAAACACCCGTAGCATCTTTGGCCGTGGCCATCTTGATAAGGGCAGATGATTCATGTAGCATTTACTTCCTAGAATCCATCTGCCCTTAACTCTGGCAAGAGGGTGTTCTTCGCTCAGAAAACCCCTCCATCCCTCTAGAAGACTGGTATGACATATTTTGCCTAGGCATGGAAACCAGGAAGTAATTGTAATTGAAAACAAATGTTTAAAACAAGTAAATATAATATACTTCCCTATCTATTTACTAATGTTAGCAGCATAAGGGTTAAAATAGTCAATGTTGATGGACAGAGTAAAGTTCCTTTTTAATGATACAGCAGTAAATGAATGCTTTTGTTTACAAAATTCTTCATTATACCAGTGAACCCCTATCAGAGGCTCAAAATCTGGTGTATGTGGATGACAGTGTTGGACTGGGGTACCCAAAGTTTGGTTATTGGTCAAAATCTTTGTGGGGTTTTAACCCAATGGAGGCAGTGGTAGTAGGGACTTTTTATCCAATGGAGGGCAGTGGCAGCTGACCTGGTTAAAGGTCTTGGGCTACTAGGCCGAAGGGTCATCTTTCAACATGACTACAATCCTAAGCACACAACCAAGACAATACAGGAGTGGCTTAGGGACAACTCTGTGAATGTCCTAGAATGACCCAGCCAGGGCCCTGACTTGAACCTTATTGAACATCTCTGGAGAGACCTTAAAATAGCTGTCCATGGATGGTCCTCATTCAACCTGACTGAGCTTGAGAGGATTTGCAAAGAAGAATCGCAGAAAATCCCCTAATCTGAGTGTGCAAAGCTTGTTGCGTCCCAAAAAGACTTAAGGCTGTAATTGCTGCCAAAGGTGCTTCAACAAGTAAAGGGTTTGAATACTTAAACCCTACATGTGATATTTTAGTTTTTTCTTTTAAATAAATTCACAGACATTTCCAAAATTCTCTTTTTACTTTGATACTATTGGGGTACTGAGTGTAGATTATTGAAAAAAAAAAATGAATTTAAACAGCTGTAGTATCAGGCTGCAACATAACAAAATTTATAAGTGACTGAGGTGTGAATACGTTATGATTGCTATATATATATATATATATATATATATATATATATATTTTACATATTACTGTATGTTATTTATATGTTTTCCATATATGTATATTTTAAGTATAGCTATAGTCTACAGCATTTGGCTGAAGATTGACAGATGACTTTTCCTGGTTGACATATACTATAACTATGCATGTACTGTATATCCCTGCTTATGTTTATAGTATGTTTGAGAGATCATTTATGTATTATTTATCAAAAACATTTTGAACTTGAATCCATACAGCTATGTTAGATGTTACAGATGGTTCTCTCCAGTTTTATTAGATATTTCTTGTATATCTGTTCCCTTGTATACTAGCCCTGAGGAAGGGGGAGGCAATTCTCTCAAAATGCGTTGGCTCCACTTGTTACTTTTTATCTTCAATAAATTGCTGAAATAAGCCATCAAGTGAGTCTTGTGTTACCATGTGCTCCTTTATCCTCACCCAGAGGCTCAGAAGAAAGTTTTATTCAGAAAAAAGGGATTGCAAAGCAAGCATCTGCTGTATGGTCTCCTTAGCTAACACATAGTATTCTTGGAATTATTTGTCATTTATTACATTTTTGTATAACAAAGATGATGTATGTATAATTAAAAAACAATATCACATCAGAGTACGCATGATAAATACTCATGTTATTGGATAATGCTTTTCAATATGTCTTGTATTACTATAGTCCCTGACTGAAAAGCAAAGACATGCTTGTGATCTGCACTCAGTCTTTTGTTATTTGCTTGAACAGGTGACATGTTTATTATTTTCTTATGTAACCCCTTGCCTTGCTTAATTTCATTAAAAAAAAAAAATAATACTATAAAAAATACTTCCAGAACTGGGGTCCTTGGTTTGCATACCAGCCAGGACACTTTCTGCTTGGATGTTCCCCCTCTTCCTGCGTGGGTTTCCTGCCACATTCCAAAAATGTGCCAGTGGGTAAATTACTCCTTTCTACTTGGCCCAAATATGCGTATGCATGCAGGTATGGACATTAGATTGTAAGCTTCTCGAGGGCAGGAACTGATGTGAATGTACAACATGTACAAACACTGTGAATTATTATAATACAGGATTTATAGAGCGCCAACAGTTTGTGCAATACTTTACAACATGAGGGCAGACAGTACAGTTACAATACAATGTCAAACAGTAGGAAACAGAGAGCCCTGTTTGTTAAAGCTTACAATCTAAAAGGAAGGGTCAAGTGATACAAAAGATAATTGTGGAGGATGAGCTGATGGAGAAAATAAGAGTACAGTTGTTAGGTGGAGGCAGGATAGGCTTCTCTGAAGAGAAAAATTTTCAGCGATCACCTAAAAGTGGACAGAGTAGGATAGCTGGACAGATTGGGATAGGGATTCATAGGATTGGAGAGGCTTGAGAGAAGTCCTGGAGGTGAGCATGGGAGGAGGTGACACTGTAACTAGAGAGCGGGGGTCTTGGGGAGAACAAAGAGAAGGACTTAGTTTTTATTTTGAGACCAGGTTAGTGATGTAGCTGGGGGCTGATTTGTGGATGGCTTTGTAAGTTGTTAGTATTTTGAATTGAATTAGTAGGGTGAATGGCAGCTAATGGAGGGAATGGCAGGGAGGGATAGCAGACACTGAGCGGCTAGTAGGGTGGATGAGTCTGGCAGCATATTTATGATGGACTGAAGGGGGGATAGCCTATGTAAAGTAAGCCAATGAGGAGTTGCAGGAGTTAAGATGAGAGATAACAGGGAGTGGATTAGGAGCTTTTTGGTGTCATTGGTTAGGAAGGAGTGTATTGTGGAGATGTTGCGGAGGTTGAGGCAACAAGCTTTGGAAAGTGATTGGATTTAGGGCAGAAAGGAGAGTTCAGAGTCCAGGATTACACCTAGCATCCTGGCATGCAGGGATAGGTTAATAGTTGAGTTGTTGATCTTGACAGAGAAGTCAAGGGAAGGGGCATGTGGGGGAGGAAATATTAGGAGGTCGGCTTTGGATAGATTGAGTTTGAGGAAGAGGTGTGACACCTAGACTGATATGTCGGTCAGTAAATTAGTGATGTGTGAGGAGACAGATGTTGTGAGCTGAGGTGCAGAGAGATAGATTTAGGCATTGTCAGCGTAGAAATGATATTGAAAGACATGGAAAGCTATCAGCTGACTCAGGAAGGAAGTGTAGATCAAGAATAGGAGAGGTCCAAGAACAGAACCTTGGGGAACCCCGACAGCGAAAGGAAGAGGAGAAGAGGAAGTAAAATTGTAAGTAACGCTGAAGGTGCGGTGGTATAGGTAGGATGAGAACCAATGAAAAGCACAGTCACAGAAACCAAAGGAGTAAAGTTTTTTTTTTTTGAGGAGGGGGTGGTCAACCATATAAAGGCAGCCGAAAGGTCCAGACATAGGAATACAGAATAGTATCCATTGATTTCAGCTGTTGGTAAATCATTTGTGAGTTTTAGGAGAGCAGCTTCTGTGTGGTGCTGAGGGCAAAATTCAGAATGAAGGGGATCAGGAAGGTTATTCTTAATGAGGTGGTTGCTCAGTCGGATGTAGACCAGGTGTTCAAGGAGTTTGGAGGTAAAAGGGAGCAAGGAGATGGGGCGTAGGTTTTTAAGATTGGTGGGGTCCAAGGAAGGCTTTTTAAGTACGGGGATGACTAATGCATGTTTTAGAGAGTTGGGAAAGATGCCAGAAGAGAGGGAAAGATTGAAGATGTGAGTTAGAGAGTGTAGGATAGTGCCAGTAGGTGACTGCAGTATTTTAGAGAGAATAGGGTCCAGGGGGCATGTGGTTAGGTGGATATTAGAAAAAAGTGTAGCAACCTTGTCTATAATAGTAGGGTTGAATAAGGGAAGTGTTGAGTGTACCTGTGGACATGGGGTGTTAAGTGAGGGGAAATATCTGTAGAGAGGAGATTTCATCACGAATTGTATCTATCTTATTTTTTAAGTGACTGGTGATCACCTGGGTAGTGAGTGAGTTAGTGGATGGAAGCAGTGGAGGATGAAATAGAGCGATAAAGGTAGAGAAGAGTTGACAGGGACTAGATGAGACGGTGCTAACGACAGTGATAAAATAGGTCTGGTTGGCAGTGTGAAGGCAAGAATTTTATTTTTGGAGGGCAGATTTATATTGGGTGAAGTCATTGTGAGACTTAGTCTTACACCACAGATGCTCAAGAGCTCGGCTATATTTTGTGAGACTTCTGGTTCCATCTGTTTGCCAGGATTGTAGGGCCGGGCCAGATTCTGTGTGTAGTGAGGGGGCAAGCTCATTCAGAGTGGAGGACAGGGATCTATTGTAGACAGAAGTGGCTAGATTCTGGCAGGACAGGGGTGAGATTTTGTCACAGAGGTGGTCAGTAGCAGAATAAAGAGGAGAAGAGTGGAAGTGGTGAAGGTTTCTACAGGTAATTGTTAGGCGGTTGGAATGAGAGGAGGTGGAAGAGAGGGAGAGAGTGAAACTAATAAGGTGGCGATCAGAGAGAGGAAAAGGATTGTTGAAGATGTTGCACGGAGAGCATAGATAGGAGAAGACAAGGTCAAGGGTGTTGCCAGTGAAGTGAGTAGAAACCTGTATCCATTGCTTCAGGTCAAATGAGGATGTTAGACTAAGGCTTTTAGAAGCAGCAGGAGTTTTAGTATTAACAGGGATCTCATTTTAAAAATATTTTAACTGAATAATTTTCATGTATGCCTTTATGATGGTCATTGTGTGGGTGTGTCAAATCTTGCTCTGCTGTCCACTGTTACTTTAATCTTACCATAACTGGGCATAATTAGCATACGTGAGCATAAGAAGTGTTTGTTGTCTATATTTATTGTACATCTGAAGTCAAATTCTGAAGCTATACTAAAATCCAGCTCTCACCTTTTGCCATTTGCCATTGCTGACTTCTGGTCCCCACTTAGAGAGAACCATTTGACCATTGCCATTACTCATCTGTATTTCCAACCGACAATCACGAATCCCAAGTACAAACCAGTTATCCAGGCCAATATTTCCAAAGAATATGATGCCTTGACAGTCATATGTCCGGATTTCAAATGATGAGAGATTGCTGTAATCATATAGGATAGCCAACAACAGTGTATAATCACCAGAAAAAACATGTATTTTATTATAGTAAATCTATAGCCAGAATAAAACATCTGAACTAAAGCTTCTGCCATACAACAGGTGCCGCTGGGTGATTTCAAAATAACAAGCAGATTTCCATCACTGTTCCACCCAGAGTACCAACCCCGAGACTCTTGATACCAAATTTCTTTGAAAGGTATATGTATTGCTCATTTAGGCTCTTAACACGGCATTGTGGGATGAATCCCACAGTGAATGTCATAATTTATCTTCATCTCTGCTCTGATAGTGCAATGGAATGGTGAGGGAAAACATCAGTTGGTATGGAGTGAGATTTCAAGGGAATGCGTCTCTTTGCCTATCCTGCTAATACCTATTCAGTGCACAATAGTAGGTGTTCTTTAAATCTTAACAGCTCCCCCCATGTACAAATATACACAGTTATACTCACTTTTGCCGGGCTCTCCCACCAATTCATTTGTCTGCCTGAGCTATAGGGAATACCTTGTGCTTCTGGGCATGGGTTAGCCTACAATCTTCTCCCTATTTCTCCCAAGGTGCAGTGCCCAGGCATCAGCAGACTGTAACTTGGCCCAATTTCTTGTGAAGAAGAGGACCAAGTGAGTAGCTTTGTGCAAGCTTTGAAACTGCTTAACACAGAGTCTACAGGGGGTTTAGATCCACAGCTCTGATGCAGAGCTGGATCATCCACAAGGCAAGCCTAGACCCAGTGGATGTCCAGAGGGGGCCACCTAATATCTTTACTCTGCTACAATAAGCCAGGAAGAAAGCACAGTCAAAGCTGTGCACCTGCCTATCACTAGTGATGGGCCGAACACCCCCCTATTCGGTTCGCGGTTGAACATTCGAACCTAATGAAAGTTCGACCGCAAACTTCAAACATAATGCAAGTCTATGGGACTCGAACTTCAAAAGTGTCCATTTTGAAGGCTTATATGCAAGTTATTGGCCATAAAAGGGGTATGGGGACTCGGGTACTGCTCTGAGGGACATGAATCAGTGAAAACATTTTTCCCAAAAAGTACAGTTTTTTTCATTGCTTAAAGTAATTTTTCATTGCTTAAAGCAATTTTTTAAAAAATGAAAAATTCCTTTAAATATCATGCCTTGGGGGTCCCCTTAAACTACTTGCAAAGTTGTACATCTGTACAATGTAAAGTCCCTGCAACAAGACTTACATTTTTTGATAAAAAAAAAAAAGACAGCGTGAGCCCCCCCCCCACAGTAAAATATGTTTAATAAAAAAGTGTGTGGGGTACCCCATAAAGTCCTACTAGATCCTTGATCTGAGCACAGGACTGGCAGGGGGTGGGTGACAAATGAGCGTGTCCCCCCCGAACTGTACCGGGCCACATGCCCTCGAAATGGTGGAGATCTTTGGGGGTAGGGGGGGCTGCGGTTGTGGGGGTCTGCAGGGGGTGAATAAAATCACAACAGTTTTTGACAAGTCCTTATTAAAACAAAAAAGCCAAAAAAATGGTTCCATCGTTGTAATCCATGGTCATTTTCGGTGTCCAGCATTGTCACGACGACACCGACGTGCCAAAAAAAAAACTCGATACCCACCAACCCATCTGCACTTGGCTAGCACTCGCCGCTATCTGACAGATATAAACAATTGGGTGGAGCTAGTGAGGACAGCACTGCTAGCTCTGCCCAATTGTGCTGTGATTAGCCAAAGCATTGCTTTGGCCAATCACAATGCACTATCAGAGCGCAGTTGCATTTTCAAACGGAAGGTGGAGGAGCGCAAGGTCTCTAAGATCCACCAGCTCCGTGATGTCGTCATGGAGTGGAAGAGGACTCCAGTGACAACCTGTGAAGCTCTGGTGAACTCCATGCCCAAGAGGGTTAAGGCAGTGCTGAAAATAATGGTGGCCACACAAAATATTGACACTTTGGGCCCAATTTGGACATTTTCACTTAGGGGTGTGCTCACTTTTGTTGCCAGCAGTTTAGACATTAATGTCTGTGTGTAGAGTTATTTTGAGGGGACAGCAAATTTACACTGTTATACAAGCTGTATACTCACTACTTTACATTGTAGCAAAGTGTCATTTCTTCAGTGTTGTCACATGAAAAGATATAATAAAATATTTACAAAAATGTGAGCGGTGGACTCACTTCTGTGAGATATTGTATATAGTACACTATATTCTACAGTATAATCTAAATATTTGGGTTGATTTACTTAACCTGGAGTGTGCAAAATTTGGTGCAGTTGTGCATGGTAGCCATTCAGCTTCTAACTTCAGCTTGTTCAATTAAGCTTTGACAATAAAACCTGGAAGGCGATTGGTTTCTATGCAGAGCTGCACCAGACTTTGCAGTCTCCAAATTTAGTAAATCTACCCCATTGTGTCCCAGACATCTTTGTGTCACTGAAATCTCTTTTTCAAGCATTTGTGCAACAAACAATGTCAGACCTACAAACACTTAAATATGTTTTAAGGTTGTACTAAATAAGCACTATTGGGTTTGCTGACAGAACAGATAGGACACTGAACTAAGAACTAAACTTAGAGCAGTACATGGCCTTTTGAGATGTACTTTTTAGGTGTAGTTACATGTCATTAACACTTCATAATAATGTAGAATAGTCAGGTTTGCAAATAAGGTGAATTAATAGACTAATAATCATCAGTTCCGATATGACTTGGTGAAGAACAGAAAACATATACTGGGTCTCCTAATTCAAATCATTGACACAGTGAGGCATAATCATAATATCCAGGCCTGCTTCACATACTTGTCCTACCGTACACCTGTGGTAGATCTACCAACACATATCTGATAATCTTCATTGACCATTTTGGGGATGATTTGTGAAGTGTAGTAAAAATGTAGAGTGTTGTCTATACATACAGTAGCCAATCTTCAGATTCCTCCTTTCATTTCACCCAGGTTGGGTGAGAGAATGGAGTGGTAAACCTGGCTGCCTTTGCTTCAGTTTTTACAGAACATACCCTCTGTGTTTAGGGTAGTCAATTACTATTATTATTTAATAGGAAATATATTTTTACCTGGTTAAGGATGACAGAGGGAATTCCAGAAGCAGGGTATTCTTTGGGTCTCCATTTCCCAGATACAGGCTGTGTGTGGATCTCATTGGACTTCCAGCTGAACAAGAGTCCTGAAAAAGACCAATCCTAGTAACTTCTCCTTAAGACATATGTCTGTTTCTCTGCACAGTCATGGTCAGTTTTAATAAACACTGTGCTATGAAAATTGAGTTCATTACCAACCTTTCAAGCAAAGACTTGGAAATTTGATGACCTCTGTTCTTGAGGTCAAATCCAGGGTCTTCTCTGGTGATACTCAATGATGAAATGATTGCTTTGATTAATGATAGAATGGTCCCCTTTAAATGGATGCAGTTCCCATTGATCCATTGCTACCCACTTTTAGACTTTGAGGTCCTGTAAGCAAATAAAGGACTACTCTCTTATTTTGGCTGCCTTTGCCCTATTTGGGAAAACCCCAATATCTCCTGACTTGGAAACACAACAGAAAAAGAGAGTAAATATATCTAAAATTAGGGAAATCCTCCTTTAAACAGTTGTCACCCTTAAAATACTTTTCTGTTTGTGTTCTGGTGACAAAACAAAATGTATTTTCTTTCTCTTCTTCTATCGATCCCTGTCACAATGGTTTCTAGGAATAACAGAGGGTTGAAACTCCCTAGTGAGGACACTGACAACAGTAAAACCCTGACAGAGTTGAAAACCCTTCTCTCCTCCTTACATAACCTTTCATGTAGCAGGAAAGAGCAAAGGGGAATGCAATATAGTGTCACTGATAGCTCCAAGTCTGTTGAGGCCGCTGCCAATCACATTCAAGATGGCACCTAGCAACAGACTCAGGGCTTTTAGATGTCTACACAAGGAAGGCCTTTATGGGTAAATAACATGCATAAAATGCACATGTAATCTAGAAACCAATCAGCTTCCAAGTTTTATTGTCAATGCTTAATTGAACAAGCTGAATTTAGAAGCTGATTGACTGCCATGCACAGCTGCATCAAATTCTGAGTGCTCCAGTTTTAGTAAATCTTCCCTTTTGTGTCTTTTCCTCCTACAGGAGAAGACTGTAAGGCTCTTTTCACATGGAGCAAACCCGTCAGTGGGGGGATCTGTCTGCTGATCCCTGCTGAGCAAGCGGATGACAGGTCCGTGTCCACTTCGTTTATGCAGAGCGGATACAGACACAGCCCGCAGTCCTCTACGGGCGGTCGGATGGAAACGGACCGCCAGTCCGTTTCCATCTGATGGACAGATAAGGAACAGATTCCCATCCGTCTCTTTTTGGCGGATCAGATTGGATGTCGGTGGGTGTAAACGGACACATGTCCATTTACAATCGAACCGGATATCGTATGTACTCTCCAGCACCTCAGGAAATGCACAGCTAAAAGGGAAGCCAAGCGAACCAGGACAGCAACAACCAAAGGAAATGCTTCAGGGGTGCAGCCCTCCTCAGACGGGGAGATCAGCCACTAGGTAGAGCAAGGCTCCCATCATCCATCCACTACACATCAGCACCAGAGGCTGGTCAGTAGCTCTGAGGAAAGGGACTCGTCCCCGAAACGCGTCAGCCATTTGACTGCACTGACAGTTGGAACACCTTGCTTGCCGTTGTGGCCATCGTCATTATGCAAATGCTTTTTAGATACATGCTTCGTCTGTCAGTATGTTTTTACCTTTCATACCTTTCAATAAACCTTGGATAATGCACTAGGTGTGTGCGCCACGTCCATTTACACCCGCTTCTTCATAGAGGAAAATAGAGATTCCAATTGGGTCTGCCTGAAAAGTGGGCAGGCAGACCCAATCAGAACTTCCTCATGAAAGGGGCCTAACAAAAAAAAAAATATCTGAAAAAAATAAAGTTTATCTAGATCAGGACTCGATCTAGTTTAGTGAGTGTCAGCTAGTGGCAGTATTAGGCAGGGTATGCACATTCAGTTTCCAAACTGTAGAAAACTGACAGATCCTAGAATGAACACAATGATGTGTAATGTGGGGATTTCTCCCACTGTGTTATTGTATTCTGGGGGGGCTCTCCCACCCCGCCAAAATACACTGATCTGCACTTGTAGCCATTGGCTACAAGTGCAGTTTAAATGCTGGTTTTCCAGCAAGACCGTTTGACAAAAGGCAGTCGTTAGGACAACTTCTGTTGAGCAGACAGTGGTACACATGTACTGAAAGTAATCCGTTTCTTGCTGAACCAGCCAACATTTGGAAAAAAAAGGTATTATATTTAGTGTCAGTGCAAGTGTTAACGTGTTTAGGTAGGACAAAAAAAAAATGCGTACAGTTGCTGCTTGGCCCTACTATGGGTAGAAAGAACAAATAACATACACATGTGCGGTATCACTGTGATCATCAGGAATAGTGGAATTTATTTTGAAGGTTTTTATGGTAGTGGGTTATGGTAATGGCATCCAAACTTACAGCTAAATTAAAAAAAAAGTACTTTATTATTTGGGGCCAATTTTCTTTTTATAATAAAATAAAATTATGAGGTGTCCGCTAACATTAAGCACCAAATGAAAAGTGCATTCTGTCCTGGAAAAGAACAAGGTATACTCCACCTGGATACAAGTAGTTGTGATATACTGTATATAGTTTTACTAATACATGTCAACAAACAAAATTGGGTTTAGGCGTTAAGGTTCATTTTGACCTTAGTCATGAAGGGGTTAATGGTCTGGCAACAGGGTCACTTTAAATTTCAAACATCGCAGCATGATCCTGGTGCACAAATCACTTTTCGCTCTGGATACAATAGAATTAAAGTAATTCTAAAGGTTTATTTTTTTTTAAAGAAAAAATAACAAACATGTTATACTTACCTGCTGTGTGCAGTGGTTTTGCACAGAGCAGCTCAGAACCTTCTCTTCTCGGGTCCCCTGCAGGCTCTCCTGTCCACTCCGTCCTGTCAGGTGCCCCCACAGCAAGCAGCTTGCAATGGGGGCACCCGCTGCTCCGTGTGTCAATTCATATACGGAGCCGCAACTCGGCCCCGTCTCTCACTTCTCATTGGCTCACTGGCTGTGATTGACAGCAGTGGGAGCCAATGGCTCCCGATTCTGTCTCAGCCAATGAGAAGTGGGAGTCCTGGGATAGTCGAGACTCCAATGCACATTGCTGGATTAGGTGAGTATTGGGGGGCACTGCTGCCCACAGAAGGTTTTTTACCTTCATGCATAGAATGCATGAAGGTAAAAAACCTTGAGCCTTTACAACCACTTTAAAAACTTTAACTATCACAATCTATATGCAAGACAGCAGAAAGCATGAAGGTAAGGTAGAATTTGAAGTCTAATGCAAAACACTCAAAGAAGACTACTGAAATGTGCTATTACTGTCAGACACTTAATATATGGTTGAAAAGCTTGCATTTACAACCTACTGAATATGACAATACAGTAACTTGTTTCACTTTACATCAACACTTTCTGCATTCACTGATGGTTTACATGAAGAAGATGTATACACAAGTCTAAATTTTCTTCTAAAACATTGGCAAGATAAACACTAAAGGGAATCTTTATAACGGAGAATCTTCATGACTCCGCAGTGTTTCCTCCACACTGCCCCTTTATTTGAAGAGCCATTTCTAAACTGCCAGCAGTGGGAAGGACCCCGTGGTGTGTTATGGAGTGTTCTCTGCATAACACTGCACAAAACACTCATTGATAGGAGAAGAGATCGGTCATGTGATTTTGTCAGGTCATTTGACCATGCTCATTGCCTCCTTGCAATTTTTGTCCCCTATTACATTAAATTTATGAGGGTTTGCTTGCCTTGGACTTCTTAATCAAGCATAGTAGAAGGCACTTTTGTAAAGCACATATCTATACTTTATTGTTGTGGTGTTGTATTTTTTTTATAAACCCAAAGCATGGCCACAGTAAGGCCTTACCATTGCTTTATGGATAGGCCCTTTTCTCTAAAGGTAGATTCAAAAAGGATTTAAAGGGGACTTTACAAACACAGGCAAACCACTAAGAGCAGCAACAGCACAGTATACCTGCTGTAAAATAGCTCATCTCAGACATGCTTACAGCCTCTAAACCTAGATATGCAAATGTATAACACTTCTAAAAAGGACTGAGATCTGGGACCACAGTAGCAATACATATAAAACATCTTTTTTAATTTGTCACTTAAAAGTATAAACAATTAAAAAATACTAAAACAGATATACCCTAGCAAATATTAGTGGCTGTCTACAAAATCGTTTAAAACAGGGCTGTCAAACTGGCGGCCCTCCAGCTGTTGTGAAACTACAAGTCCCATCATGCCTCTGCCTTTGGGAGTCATGCTTGTAACTATCAATCTTGCAATGCCTCATGGAACTTGTAGTTTGGCAATAGCTGGAGGGCCGCCAGTTTGACACCCTCCTGCTCCCTCCTCACTGGCTGTAATTGACAGCAGTGGGAGCCAATGGTTTCTGCTGCCAATGAGGAGAAAGGGACCCGGTAGAGCTGCTGCTCTCATGCACATGGGTGGATAGAGTCCAGGCCCAGGTAAGTATTAGGGGGGCTACAGGGTGAGATGCACACTGAAGGTTTTTTATCTCCATGCATAGAATGCACAAAGGTAAAAAACCTTCAGTCTCTAGAACCATTTTAAGCTCTAGATAAAGTTAAATGCCTTAGAGGCTCCAGCATCGGGTGGGAGAGTGTATGCATCAGGTATTTCAATAAACCTATACACAAGGCTTTTATAAGGAGAACGGCTTCTTTTTGTTCTCTTGCTTAAAGTGATTCTAAGAGGTTGTGTTTTTTTTTAATAACAAACATTATACTTACCTGCTTTGTGTAATTGTTTTGCACAGAGCATCCCTGATCCTTCTCTTCTCAGGTCCCCCACTGGCACTCCTGGCCCCTCCCCCCTGCTCAGTGCCCCCATAGCAAGCCACTTGCTATGGGGGCATTGGTACATGCTTACTCCCAAGCTGGATCTGTGGGACTATGAGACTCACAGAGCATGGCTCAACTTTGCTCTCTGCTTTCTCCCAATGGCTCCTGCTGCTGTGTCTGAGAAGAGAGAGATCCAGGAGAGCTGAGGCTCCTATGCACAGTGCTGGATTGAGACAGAGTTCAGGTGAGCATTAGGAGGGGCTGTGAGGGGGAGCAACACACAAAAGGTTTTTTACCTTCTTGCATAGAACACATTAGGATACAGTCATTCTGCTGGAAAAAATAGTCATCCAGGTAGGTATAATGCATCAATGTCTCCCTGGTTCAGAAAGAGATGCAGATATTGACTTTACCAATGTCACTATTTGCATAATAGGCAGAATTCCCCACACCCTCTCATGTGATTATACCCAGGCCTGTTGGCTTTAAATACTGGGCAAATTATTTGGGAATAGCCTTGGGGTTGGGGGGGTGCATGTGTCTAATGTAGAGATACTAGGTGGCAATACAGAACTTTTTGCAACAGCAGGTACGTGATGGCAGCTTAAAGAAAACAACCAACCTCCACCCCCTTACCTCTCTAGCTAAATGTGAGGTTTTTCATCCTCAAGAATCTCATTCAAGTCTCTCTAAAGTCTGATTGCAGTTGTGTTTTAACAGCTTAAAAAAACCTGTTTGTTTACATTACAGGACTGGCAGGTTGCCAAGATCTGCTCACATACAAAAATACAGTGCCTGTGTTATGAACCTTCAAAGCTAAATTCTTCACAATGCCTATAGATACAGAGATGACTGAGGACTTTATTTAAAGTCATTATATTGCTTGTTATTTATGTAAATTGTTAGTGTGCACTTCATAATCTTAACACGCATTGAGAGAGTAGTGCGCATGCCTCCGGCTGCTTCACATGTAAATACCTCCTAAACGGTGCATGTTTAGGAGATATTTACTGTACTTACAAGTGCAAAACAAAGGTGTTTACTCCCACTTGAAAGCTGAACTCCAAACAGATAAATACTGTATAGATTAAATACTGTATATATACAGAAGTGGTTTTACCTGCCAAAAAAAAATTCAATGCAGTCCTGAGAAATACAGGGGTCTTGCTGCACAGCAGGGGGAGGGAGGAGACCTGATATTTCTCTTCTGCAGTTAAGCACTTACAGATCTTGTCCACTATACCTTGAAAGGAGAAGCAGCAGATTGATGAGCTGATGCCTCAATTGGATAGAGTGGCGAAGAGTTTGTACTACTGTCAGGTTTTTCAGTGCTGTCTGTGTCACCACTGGGGAATTTTACACTCTATTTGTCTTGGTGACCATTGACACTGGGACAGAAGTGATGTTAAATCATATTTATAGTTGTCACCATAACAAGAAGTGAGGGGAAATCTTCCAACTGGGACACCTGTTAAAGCAAAAACTGTCTGAGAGGCAATTTCCCAGCACTTTAGAGCATTATTCTCTCACTTTATTTGGATATATACTAAAATAAATAATAAACAAAAAAAGATAAAATTAGAACTATAGGCAAAACCTTTTTTTGCAACTTTGGATAGAGTAAGGGAAGATTATAACCCTTGTCAGTTTTTTTGGCGGTGTCTCATTAGGGAAGGGGGGATTTATCTTCAATTCCTGTCCCATTGCCAAAATAGGAAGCGAGAGGAAATCCCTTCAAATTAGGGAATCTCTTGGAGCCCCAGGTCACCAGAACCAGTGTCCCCATTGGAAGGTTTCAACTACTTTTCTAGAGGAGACCCAAAATTGGAAATGTTCTTTCACTTTCAACAATAATGGTAAACAGATCAAATAGCTATGGAGATTCTCTCCAATGGGGACACAGAAAAGAATATGAATTTACAGGGGTTCTAATCCCTCTCCACTCTATCCAAAAAAAGGTTTTGCCTTTAGTTATACTTTTTAAATGAATTTTGGGCAAGAAATGCTTGTATCATTGAACTACAAGAGACTAGTCATGGTGTTGATGATACCTGGATAGTTTGAACATTTTCATATATCTTTTATTCATATATGTTGAGGTTACTGCTGAAAAGACAGGATTTGGGAAAAACCATGGGTACTGAATAGTGGCTGTACATGAACAGGATAGGGGTCTATCTAATAAGAAACAAGAGAAAAATCCAGAGCAACCCCCTTATCCCTGAAAAAAGTTGGCTATGAAAGCCTGCAGACATAGAAAACTTCCCATGATTATCTCCTAATGATTGTCCAGATGAGGTGGCATCATCTTATGGCTATGAGTACCACAAGAGCTTGTTCACATACCTGCACCTCAATGCAATTTATTGCACCTGTAAACCAGTAGGACTGTTCTGTAC
Organism: Staurois parvus; assembly: GCF_062004578.1. Classification (NCBI taxonomy): domain Eukaryota; kingdom Metazoa; phylum Chordata; class Amphibia; order Anura; family Ranidae; genus Staurois; species Staurois parvus. The sequence goes on along the minus strand of NW_028318108.1, from coordinate 1,483,975 downwards.
CATTGAAGGAAATAGAGATACATATTGCTGCACTGTACTGCAACTAAACGTGCCCTTTCTCCTGCATGAAACAGTCTGTGTGCAATTTATACAGAGGACAGTGATAGTTGTCCTCCTAGAACACATAATCGGTTTTCTGTTCAGAAGAAGCCCAAGAATCTAAGACTGCTACATGGCATGACTGCACTATTCACTTTATGAACATCAACCTGTGTGTTTAGCATTCTGAGCACTGCCATTGTTCTTCAAGAGGAACAGGATCTAAGGCTTTTATCTTGATTCTGGTTAATTAGTGTGTCAGCAACCTGCAACAAGCAAGCAGGGCAATAGTTCAGGCTTTTCAGAACCAACTGGTCATGCACTTGGGCTAGTCAATGACTCAGTAGATAGTGAAGAGAGGTTGCGAATGACAACCTTGGAGCCTAATGTTCACAGCCCATCTCTGATGCTACAGATACATCCCTCCAATATTGTATATGGTTAAAATGGGCCAGTTGCATGATACAGAGGAGTATAATCTAAAGCGGACTATAAATGGATTGAAACTTGGCAAGTTCAGCTGACAAATTTCAATCCATGTGTGGCCATACCTATTTGACAGAAGGCAATCATTAGATCAACTTTTGTTGAATGGGTTTGATTGAAAGTTTTCCTCGATCAGCTAGCTGCATCTGCTGATCTGTGTATTCTGCTGGTGGAGAGTGCTGCTGTGAGAATACAATGAGAGATATTTACTAAAACTGGACAGTGCAAAATCTGGTGCAACTCTGCTTTGTTAACAATCAGCTTCCAAAGCCGACTGGCTACCATGCACAACTGCACCAGTTTTCTCCCAATGTTCCAGTGGGTGTGTGGATGGAGAAACCGGTTTTCTTTTTCCACTGAGTGAATGAAAAAAAAAAAAAAAGACCAGCATATGTCTTTTCTCAGGTAACAATTATTGGGTATATGTATTTACATTTAAATAGTTTTTGAATTGGTCATACAAAAACAAAGAAAGGTCCATAAACCATTACTCAGAATAAGATACCCCAAACTGTGGAAAATGATCTTAAAAAGTCGTCAACTATGTAATACCAATCACAGCACATTAAAAGACAAATGGATGAGCTGGAAAAAGTTATTAGTTTTATGTTAAAGCTGCAATTTAATTTTTAGCTAAATAATTCAAATTTACATTTTCCTTTGGCACTTGGGTGAACTTGCAGGACATAAATTCCTTTGTGATCCTACCATCTTTTAATTGTAACCATACTAAAATTATTTAGCATGCTACATGCAATGGTTTATTCTGGCTCTACAAAATAAAGCACAGAAAAAAATAGATCAGACATGAAAAGATCATAATTTGATTGGCAATCCTCAAAGCGATAACTAACCAATTCACTGGCAAAGCAATTGAGTTAGGTATGAAACATACAATAAATAAAGTCACCAACAACAGATTGTAGCCTATTCACAAAAAGGTAATACTATCATTAAATTACCACAAATAAATTCCAAAGAAAATCTAATACCAATACACAAAACACAATACTACTATTCAGCCACTTTGGCAAACAAATCTTGTTTTGTAACAGGAATAGATAACTTACTTCTAAGAAATTTCTACAGATATCTCAATAGACATCTGTTGAAATTGATATATCCAATAGATATATCTAGCTGGTACTTGAAATAAAACTGTGTTTATTTTATAACAATGCAAAGGCCAGTAATGGGCTTAACCTATTCAAATAAAAAGGGAGCCCACTATATACATTTCTATGGGTCTCTGCACCTTTTGAAATGCTGTGTCATGAATATGTATTTTACTCATAAATGATTAGTCATTTCCACCTGAAATGGCTCTATTCTCTGTTCACTTATTAAACACCTCATATAGCTTCAGAATTATCAGCAGTCTGTAGCTAGACAAAATTATATGCAATATTTGTGAATGGACATTTACATATAAAATGCCATGAAAATCAAAATGCTGATCTCCATATAGACATTGTTTTCTGAACCATTTTTCTCTCTGTCTCAATCATGGACAATTGCACAGTTACCTGTCCTGTGGGATGCTTGCTAGAAGCAGGTGGTAGACTGCTTGAAGAAAACTCTCCATGGGAAAGCAGCAATAGGATGATAGGAATGAATATACAGCTAAGAATCCTCATGTTACTGATGCAGTGGATGTGAATAGCTGTCACATGTTCATTATCCTTTATATAGCTCCGGTAGAAGGGAATCAGACCTTTTCTCACACCAACCTTGGCTGCAACCATAACACATTCCCAGTGTCTGCCTCCTGCAGATGTTTCACGAGAACAGAGGAGGCAAACTGTTTAACCCTTTACCAAAGTGACAAAGAATAGCCAACAGAACAGCTATTTTATTTATAACTGAAATTACTCATTTGCCATTCATGCAGTCCCATTTTCCATTTCATCTAATCTAGCCATGTGCAAAAAGTGCAAGAGCTCTCTGTAAAGTATGGGGCACCTCAAAACAGACATTTTCAGGTATCTCACTTTTTTCTTATCTATTTAGAAAGACTAGCAAAAGATATAACATTAAAAGAAAAAAAACGCTTGCCATTTTGCCCCAGTGGTGTGATGCACAGTCTGGAGTCTTTCCATTCTTCTACTTAATACTTTGCAATGGGGGTCTTGACAAATGGCTTTTGCAGTGACCACACGCAATCATGTTAACTCTGGCCTGCCTTCCTTGTTCCAATTTTGTGGGTTATGGAGTTGGAGCACCTGTTTTGAAACCAGGAAATGGAGTGCCAGTTCAGTGCCCTTAAAAGCAGGGACTTACGATCAGTAAAGTCATGATAAAAAGTTTGCAAGCCGGGAATGCAAAAAATACAACATAATAAAAAAACACAAGGAAAAGGACAAAGGTTTTTTATTTGTAATTCCTTTACTTATGGCATTTTACAGTTAAGGCATAATGGCCAGAGAAAAATAAAAAAATACAAAAGAAATGGCAATATACAGGTCGAAAAGACCAAACATAATGGTATACAGACAGATATCCAATTGGACAGGTCACAAAAAGATACAGACCTTCCCAGTTTCCAGAGCCAGGGAGATGAAGCCCCGGCAAGGTCCCCCGGAAACAAGCTCAAATAACAGTTCGAATACAAAATATCCCTGTCAATTAGAAGTTAACGTCGGGAATTGCGATTGCACAGAGATGTAAAAAAAATAGAGAGAGAGGGGAGGGGAAGGGAAAGAAAAGAGAGAAAGAGAAAGAGAGAGAGAGAAAGAGAGAGAGAGAGAAAAAAAAAACAATTATATATATATATACACATATACACATACACACATACATACACATACAGTATATCCCCCCGACGGAAAAGGGCCAATAAAAAAAAGGGGGGGGGAGATAACAAAAAGGGTAACAAGAAAAAAAAAAAAAAAAAAAAAAAAAGAGTGGCCCTACCACCCAAGGGCCCGGACAGACCCCAAACCAATCAGACAGTGGGCATGTCGGGCCAACACGAGCCAAATCAAGGGGATACCCGAAGATAAGCATCGGTGTAAACAAAATATTGCCAGGGCCTCCAAGTATCTCTAAACACCTCCCCACGGTCATACAGAGAGGCCGTGAGGTCCTCCACATCTTGCAGTTCGTTGACCTTAGAGAACCAAAGGGACCTCCTGGGTGGATGCACAGACCTCCAACACAGAGGGATACAAGCCTTGGCCGCATTGAACAGTTGAATAGTCAAGGAAACCTTATATTTTTTGATAGGATGATCAGCAAGGTGCAGCAAGCATGCCGCAGGGTCGCAGGCCACGTCAACACTCGCCAGAGCCCTGATGGTATCGGCTACCATCTGCCAAAAAGGTTGAATCTTAGAGCAAGTCCAGAAGATATGAGACATCGCACCACGCTCAAGCCCACAAATGCCAGCATAGATCCGAAACCTGCGGGAAAATACGGTGAAGGGTAATAGGGACCCTATACCATCGGGTTAAAATCTTATAAACGGTTTTCTGAACCCTGAATGCAATGGAAGACTTCTGTGCAAAATGTAGAATGTTCATTTTCTGTGTTTGCATAAGGCAAAGACCTAAATCAGCTTCCCAGTGAGCGAGAAAGGAAGGTTGAAAGTCATCTTGTGGATTGAGCAAGGCAGAGTAAAGAATGGAAAGACAATGCCTAATGTGCTTCCTCTTATGACAGATATTTTCCAAGAGCGTAAGACGACGGCTGATCCCAGGAGAATGAGAGCATTTTCAGAAGGTACGGAGTCGCAGGCTGTGCCAGAAGGCCAACGGAGGATCTGCAGCCGTCGAGAAAGCAGAAGGAGCAAGATTACCATCCACATCCAGGAAATCGAAAGTATGAATGCTCCGAGGCCTCCAAGCAGTGGAACGGTTGGTCCTCCAAACCTGGAGAAAACTCAAGGTTTCCCAGAACGGGGAGCATAGAAGAGGGCAGCTGGAAAGGGAGGAGTTACGAAAAGTCTCGCGGGACACCAACAAAGTACTGCCCAGAGTAGGGTGATCCAACAAGGTTCTAGGCAGTTTCGACCAAATTCAGGGCCAGCTTCTGGCAGTGCCCCCTCGTATCCTCCAACACCCAGAGCTTCGTCTCAGCATGACAGTGCCAGTCCACCAGTCTCGTCAGGTGAGCTGCTCTGTAATAAGCCTGGACATCTGGGAGACCCACACTGCTGAGGCACTTAAGTAAATATAAGTGCCGAAATTACAGACGAGGTTTCCGATGAGACCAAACAAAGTCTCAGAAGAGAGCATGAATTTTGTTAAAAAAAGAGAGGAGGCAAGCGAATGGGGAGGGCCTGGAGGACGTAGAAGATCCGGGGGAGCAACGTCATCCTGAGGGCACTGCACCGCCCAAACCATGTAAGAACAAGAGAATACCAGCGCAATAAATCTGTTTTCGTACGCTGTAGAAGCGGTTCAAAGTTGGCTGAGTAAAGAGCAGCAGGGTAAGGAGCAATATGGACCCCAAGCTAACAGTTAGACTCAGATGCCCAGCGAAAGGGGAACATAGGACGAAGCTGACTCACCACAGCATCCGGAATCGTAATATTGTGGGCAGCAGATTTGGAAAAGTTAATCTGAAAGAAGGACAGAAAACCGAAGACACGTAAAGCATCTACCAGGGCCGGCAAGGAGGTAAGCGGGTCAGTTAAAACAAATATCAAATCGTCCACAAAGGCAGCCACTTTATGAGCCCCAGAGGGCTTGAGTAAGTCAGGAATATTTGGATCTCTCCGAATCGTGCAGAGAAAAGGTTCCAAGGAAAGCACAAAAATCAATGGAGAAAGGGGGCATTTGTTATGTCAAAAAAGCCCGACCTAGTCTCATTAACCTTAATGGCCGCAGAGAGGCAAGAGTAGAGAAAGGAAATCCAAGACATCATAGCTGGTCCCAGGCCAATATGACGCAAAGTGGACATAATGAACCACCAACTGACCCTGTTGAAGGCCTTCTCCGCATCTGTAGAAAGCAGAAGGAGGTGGCGGGAGGTTCTGGCTGAATGGATCAGGTTAAGGACTTTCGTAGTGTTGTCTCTCAGTTCCCATAGAGGGACAAACCCAGCCTGCTCCCGGTGAATGAGAGACAATAAGTGTGGTAACAGCTTGTTTGCCAAAATCCTGGTAAATAATTTCAGATCAGAGTTCAGCAGAGCAATCGGCCTGTAATTCCCAGACCTGGAAGGGTCTTTGCCCTCTTAAGGTATCAAAGAGATGTACGCCCTGAGGGTATCACAAGGCAAAGGGTGTCCCTGGACAATGGAATTGAGAGCAGAGATGAAATGGGGAGAGAGGACATTTAAGAAAGGTCTGGTAATAGGTCAGAGTAAATTCATCAGGCCTAGAGGCATTCTTGGGCTTTGACTGAGCCAAAGCCACTCCAAGTTGCAAGTAAGAGACGGTATACCCGAGGCCGAAATATAGGAGAGAGGGGAAGGTGCCCCCTGTGGGGGGGTGGGGGAATCTCGCTGAAGAATGGCCTAAATTGTAGGGATCACGATAATATCTATGAAATTCGACAGCAATATCGGCTGACTTAGTCAATTTCTGAATTTTGGACATGTGGAATGTAGGTTCGGGGGCCCCGAAGAGCCCTTGCCAGCAAAGTGCCCAGTGTATTTGAAAATTCATACATAGAGCAATTTTTGTTAGGACTTGCGATCCCTTCTCTATCTCAAGACCACAGTACTCTGGAGAGTTCTAGATAGGTGGCATGCGTCAAAGACGCTTTATGGGAGCGCTCCAACCTGCCAAGGTCTTGCAGTAGGCTGTCAATCTGACGAGAACGCTCTTGCTTGACATGTGCTCCTGCACGAATCAAAAGGCCCCTAATCACTGGCTTGTGGGCCTCCCAAACCACGAGGGGGTCGGCCACCGAATCAGTATTAGTCGCAAAATACTCCCTAGAGCTGTACTAAGGCATTGAAGGTATCTGGGGACTGAAGGAGGGTCTCATTCAATCCCCAGATACCTTCAGTAAATGGGTCTAGTCGAAGGATAAGGTGAACCGGAGCATGGTCAGAGAAGTAGAAAACCTCAATCTGTGAGGTGAGCACCGCAGGGATAGCTGAGTGCAAGATCAAGAGATAGTCGAGACGGGGATATAGGTATGGTGAACAGGGGAGGTTAAAAAAAAAAAAAAAAAGTAGTCCCGACCCTGGGGATTCAGTAGATGCCATAGGTCAACTAAGCGTAAGAGCTGTAAGTCACCCTTCAAGCATCAGAGACAAACATAGGAATGATGAGAGGAGCCCGAGAAACATCCAACAAGGGATCCATTGCAAAATTAAGATCCCCCCCAAAAATCAAGGTCCCCTCGACAAAGCCCAAAAGAATGGGTAGCAGAGCATGTAAGAATTGAACCTGGTTCACACTGGGGAAATAGATGTTGACGAAGGTATACTGCACTCCCTGAATCGTGCCCTTAAGCAACAGATAACAGCCAAGTGGGTCCAACTGCAACGAGACAAACGACCACGGCACTGCACTGCCAATCAAACTAACACCTATGGATTTAGAAATGGGAGAGGAACTGTGATACACCCATGGAAAGTCTCGATTAGTTGATTTTGGAATATGATCACATTTGAAGTGTGTTTCCTGTAGAAAGGCAATTTGAGTCTTACTGTTTTTGAGGTCAGCCAGCAGCCACGATCGCTTTTCGGGAGTGTTGAGACCCCAAGTATTAAGAGTGGTTATCTTCAAGGAACCCATGATGGAAGGAGGCCAGGAGAAACCGCTAAACAAGGAGAGAGGTCCGAGATGGGGCCCCCGTGTGGGAGAGAAACCCCCCCAAAAAAGGGAGAAGGGGGAGGAGGAAATGAGAGGGGAGGGTGAGAAGAAGGAAAAGCGGGGAAGAGAAAGGGTAAAAAAAAAAGGGAAGTGGAATGGGAAATATCTACAATAGTGGACAAACTGATGTCCCTGGGAGGAGAGTGGAGCACCTCCACAAGGATTAGCCCTATGGGGAGTCAAAACAAAACAGCAGGTGGGTGAGGGCAGAAGAGAAGAGATAAGTCAGAAAATGCACACAAAAGATAAAGAGAGGGAGTTGCACGAACAAGGGACAAAAAAATACCAGTATAACATTCACAGGTAAAATTGTTTGTCCCTAAGATCCACAGAGGAGCAATACCAGGAAACCACATATATGCCCCCCTACCACCATTGGAGCAGAGGAGAGGACACCCCCAATCTGCCCTGAAAAACTGGGCGGAAGGAGGACCAAAATCCAGGGTAGCCAGTCCCCAATCCAAAGGCACAGGGGGACCGGAAAACTGTAAAATGCGCCCCCACCCCCCAAGCAAACAGCAGTTAACAATATGCAGGGGCAGGTGAGACAATGTCAAATAATGAAAAAGGTAGCAGCTGGATATCAAAGAAGACCAACAGTGTGACCCACATAGATGGCCAAGAGAAGGGTCACATCCCCGCCCCCCCAGAGGCATCCCCAACACCGAAAGGCGAGGAGGAGGCCAAACAATCACCCCTAAATGGCCTGGATAGATAATACCGACATAATACCAAGCTAACAGAACCAGGCCAGCGGGGCAGGGAGGGGAGAAGGGAGGGTCCCCCACCCCAACCAAACCGCAACAAAGCTCCTGATGTCATTAAAAAAAATTAGGTTACAGTAGCGACCTTTCCAGCACCTGGAGCCATCAAAAACAGAGGTGAACATCATAGATGCAAAAATCAGGTGTCCAAGTCAAAAAGAAAAAACGAGTAGAAAAAGAGAGTCACCCCACATTCGGGAGACAAGGGAAGAGGGAAGCACGAAGCCCCCTCCATTATCCCCTGGTACAATGAAACCCAGATGGTAACAAGAAAAAGGGCCAATCAATCTTCGGCAGCAGCAGCAGGTGTAGGCCTAAGGGGTCTCCTCCTGGCAGAGTCTTGGCTTGAAGATCTGTACCGGGGCCTTCTGAGCCTCTGTGACCTCGGAAATGAAGCAGGGGAAGCATCTGGATGCAGTGGAGAGTCCAGCCAATTTGGCACCTCAACAGCAGACTTGCCCAGGAGGTCAAACAGTGCGGGTAGTTGGTCCGGAGAGCGGAGAGGAAACTCAGCTCCTTCTTTACAGATGATGAGATGGAATGGATGGCCCCAGCGGTACGTTGCCCCACCCTCACGAATTACCTCCAGCAAGGGTCGCAGCATCCCCTGCATCATACTGGTTTGCCTAGAGAGGTCAGGGTATATATGGATCATGGCTCCATCAAAGTCAATTGGACCAGCAGTCCAAGCGCGGCATAGTATTTCTTCCTTTATCGTGTAAAAATGGACCCGGCAGAGAACGTCTCTCGGAGGCAAAAGAGAAGTATTAGCAGTAGAAGATGTAGAGGACTGGCAGGGTCCCAGAACCCCGTGCACCCGATCAAGCTCCAGTTCAACTGTGGGGGGGTTTTCCAAGAAGTTGGTTGAGGATGGTGGTTACAGTAGCATGTAGATTCACCCCCACGGTGGCCTCAGGAATACCCCAAAGACAGAGATTATTACGGCGATTATGCTTTTCCCCATCATCTAAACAAAGATGGACATCTATGAGATGGCATCTGAAGGCCTGTTATTCAGCCTCAATGGCAGATAATCTAGCTTCAGTAGTGATGGAGGAACCCTCCAAAACAGATACCCGCTCCTCCACTGTATCAACCTGTTGGCGTAGGTCATGTAATTCCCGGGTGAGGGCATTAACAATGGAGGTAGCCATGGCCTGCAAATCTTGTTTGGTAGGAAAGTCCGCCATGAGGTCCCGGATAGAACCGGCCATAGGTCTCCCTATCTCCTCCTCCCAGTCCAAGGGTGGTGGCGAGTCTTCCGGGGGAAGGGCAGGTGAGGAGATTGGGGAGAATGGCCCGGTGAGAACCGGAGCCCCCACTCCAGGGGGAACACTGCCCGACTGCGTAGGTCTCCAGGCTTGGGCCGCGCCGGTGCCATCTTAGGGGAGGCCACGGGAGAGGAAAGGGAGTGCGGGCAGAGAAAGTAATGGGTGATCTCACCCCATCGTATGGTCCCGGTTGACTGCGGAAGTCTCCGGACCCTGGGCATGTGAAGCTGGCTGTGCAGTGAAGCTGATAAGGTAGTCGGTCAGTCCCGGCCCATGCAGAGCTAGAGAGAGCATCCTCATGCCGCCATCGTCAAGCCATGCTCCCAAGGACAAAGGTTTTGTGCAAATATTACCTCATGATTAAAAAAGAAAAAATACAGCAAAAATAGCCAAAACATTATGTTATAAAATTTTATGTCATTTTTGTTTGTTTTTTTTAATTATTTTTTGTGTTGATTTTTTTTTTTTTTTGCATAGTAAGAAAAAAGGTCACCAAAATAGCACATTTATGGCCCAATAAACGTTTTTGCTACTTTGGCAAAGTTCTTTTTCTATTGTTTAAAAAAAGCAAAAAAAAACAAAAAAAAAACCAAAACAAAAAACCTAAAAACATCAAATTACAACAGATCTAACAAAAGATCTATATTGGGGAACAGGACCTTGCTGGTGACCCCTAGAATTATTTTAGCTTTTCACACTGCATGGCCACACTGTTCGCTTGTTCTGCAGTCATCTACAATAAGTATTCTCAAATATTTTTCCTTTGAAGTGTTGGTATTCTTTTTCTATAGTTGCATTATTTAGAATTTAGAAACATTGAACTGTAGTTTTCACTGCTTTAATCAATTTTCCAGCAATGCCAAATCATGTTACAGACAACTCCAGGGATATCAACACCTTCGTGTTGTCAGCAAAATGACATACAATACCCACCAACCCTTTAGTTATATTACTTACAAATACAGTAAATAGAACAGGACCTAGTACAGAGCCTTGTGGTACACTACTAGTGAAGGGTTCCTTTAGCCAACTGTATCCACTAAACCATCCAAGGGTTAAGTCCTAGCTTATACAACTTTTTTTTTTTTATTAGATCATTATGTGAAACTGTATCAAATGCTTAGGTGAAATCAAGATAGGCTATGTCCACAGCACCACCCTAGTCCAAAACATCAGTGTATCGTCGAAAATTCAATTGGATTAGTCCGACATGAACTGTCCTCAAAGCCATACTGCTTTCAGTCCAGCAAATGTGTTTTAAAAGATAAGTTCACCTTTGGAACATGTTACATGTTCCACCCGTTTCTAGGGTGGAACATATAACATGTTGCCATAGCCGCAGCAGCCCCTTCCACTGTGGAGCACCATGGTAGTTCTTTGAAGCTTCCTGTCAGTATATCTGCTTACTCGTACATCTTGTATGGCAAGCAGATATTCTGACAGGTCTGCAGGAGACCTGCATGGCATCAATGATCTACTGATTGCTGGTGCAATGCTTTACAGGCTCCTTTGAACAAAAATAATAAATGCACATGTTTTTACTTGCAAAAAATGTGCATTTATTCTTTTTGTCCAAAAGGTGAACTTATCCTTTAAGTGATTCAATGATCCTTCTGTTTAGGTGTGATTCCATTAACTTGACTACAACAGATGGTAAATGCATTGGTCTATAATTGACAGCTTTTACCTTACTACCCTTCTCGTGGACAGGTACATTAGCTATCCGCCAGCCATTTAGAACTTTTCCTGTTAGAAGAGATTAAGTAAAAAGATCAGTTCGCAAAGTTGAGGAGTACAAAGAAAAATGCATGGTGCCTACAGTGAAACATGGTAGTGGCAATTTTGGAAATTGTTCTTGTGTTCATTGAGATATTGATTCAAATCTTACTTTTCAAAGGAGGTGTACTCATTTATGCTGAGCACTGTAAGTGTTGTGTCCAGTTTACATTTAATTTCATGTTATAATTACCACCAATAGGAAGATGTCCATGCTAGAGGAGGACTTCACAACCTGCTCTTCTCTTATAATGGATGAAACAGTGGAACAGACCAATTAGTAGATGGCATCTTACACCTTCATTAGCATGGGCGATGATCACAGGATAATAAGTCAAGGTTTATGCATTTAGTTGCTTGGCCTTCACTATAGATATCAAGGAAAGCTCAATGGGTACAATGAGAACTCTCTTACATAAACAGAATGAACACTATTTTCAAAATGTCAACAGACACCATAACTAGTTCACACCAGGGGGCCTTTCACTTTGTACCTTCTAATCCTGAATCCAACTTTGTTTTTTTTTCAGGAGAGACATTCCTCTACTGAAAGCTCATGCCAAATAGAATGGACCTTTAACTCAATTAAGGATGTTAAAGCAAGCAATCGGGAGATCATAAAGAATAGAGAAGGGGTGAACTTCTGTCTTGTACAATACTCTGAGAAAAGGATTTTATAGGTAAGCCAAAAAATTGTATTTTCCTAACAGCACAGTACACAACACAATATCTTAAAGGTGGCCATAGACAGACTGAATTTCGCACAGTTCAGCAGAGACCAAGGGTGAGCTGGTCCTTTAATTGAAGATCATCCAGGTATCCCACGACATGAATACCCTAAAAGCAGAGCAGAGCTATTAGCAGGGCAAGCACCTAGGTGAAGACCGGGGGTGCTAATGTCAAGGTAGGAGTTATATAGAGGATTGCAGTGATCTACCGGCTTTTGGACCGGTGTCCCGCTATCTTGATGACTTGCTACCCATTATCATTCTTTGAGATTGTAATATATCTTTTAATGTGAACAACCCAGCTACATCCCAACTTAACAACCTAACCTCACATTTTGCCTTAACACAATTTATTTAATTTATTTATTTCAGGTATATAGCGCCATCAATTTACACAGCGCTTTACATACATATATTGTATATTCACATCAGTCCCTAACCCTCAAGGAGTGTATAATCTAAGGTCCCTAACTCACAGTCATACATACACATACTAGGGCCAATTTAGACAGGATCCAATTAACTTACCAGCATGTCTTTGGACACAGTCCTCCACTCAATCTGATGGGAATACATTAGACCTTGTTTTCTCCCGCCTTTGCACTCCCTACAACCTTACAAACACCCCCTTTCCTCTCTTTGATCACAATCGCATCACTTTCACAGTGTCCTCGTCTTTAAACATCTCTCCCTCCAAGCAGCAAACAATTACCTGCAGAAACTTTCACAACTTAAACCCTTCTCTTTTCCACTCTGCAACTGACCGCCTCTATGACAGAATCTCACCCCTGTCCTGCCCTGACCTGACTGCTGTCTACAACAGTGCACTTTCATCCACACTAGACTCACTTGCTCCTCTAACTGCATGAAGCATTAGGCCCAGACCATTACAACCGTGGAAGACTGACAACACCAGAAATCGTAAGCGACATAGTCGTGCACTGGAGCGATTGTGGCATAAAACCAAATCTCGGCAAGCTTTCACCCTATATAAATCCGCTTTTTTTACATACAATTCCTCCCTCCATGCTGCCAAACAAGCCTACTTTGTCACTCTTATTAATACCTTGTCATGCAGTCCTCCTCGTCTCTTCTCTACTTTTAAAGCTCTACTTTCTCAACCTCCAGCCAGTAACTCACTCACTGCTTACGAGATTGCAAATCATTTCAAAAACAAGATTGATGCAATTCGTAGGGGCATTTCCACTGCACAGATATCTATCCCACTTAGCATACCTTATACTAAACCTCCCTCAACACTTTCCTCTTTTGACCTTGCTACTACTGAAGAGGTCACTAAAGTTTTCTCAGAAGCCCGTCTCACTACCTGCCCCTTGGATCCTGTCCCCTCACAACTACTACGGTCACCCTCTACTTCTGTCCTATGCTCCCTCACTCACATCTTAAATCTCTCCCTCTCTAACGATACCTTAGAGGTCCTTGGACCCCTTCTCTTCTCCATCTACACCTCCTCCCTTGGTCACTTGATAAACTCCCATGCCTTTAAGTACCATCTCTATGCTGATGACACACAAATCTATCTTTCTATCCCTCACCTCACCCCTTCAGTCTCCTCTCACATTGCTAACCTACTAAAAACTAAAAATTGGAGTAACTACAATTATATAATCAAGTTTGAATCTCAGTTCCACTCTTAGTACCGAAATTGTTTTTATGTTTCTGTATTTTTTCCTTTTTTTGTTTTTAAAAAATACGAAATAAAAATTATATAACTTTTTAAAGTTTAGTATTCATGTTCATACACCCTGAAAATCCCATCTTCTCTAATGAATATTTTGCAATTTTAAGGGATGTGGTGCAATAATCATATCTGGTCGCTCGCTCGCCACTTTACTGTTACTACTAGCCTACTAAGTCACATATCAGCATAGATGTCACTCCGCTTCCTCAAACTCAATCTTTATAAACTGAGCTCATACTATTCCCTCCAGCCTGTGCCCCCTCCCCTGACTTCTCCATCAAGATCAATAATACAACCATCAGTCCCTCCCCTCATGCCAGGGTACTAGGTGTAATCCTAGACTCCAATCTGTCCTTTCACCCCCAAATCCAATCACTGTCCAAATCTTGTAGATTTCACCTCTGCAACATCTCCAAGATATGCCCGTTCTTAACCTCTGAAATCACTAAGCAACTTTTTCACTCCCTTGTTATCTCTCACCTTGAATATTGTAACTCCCTCCTCATTTACCTACCGAATCGCAGGCTATCCCCTCTTCAGTCTATCGTGAATGCTGCTGCCAGACTCATCCACCTTACCAACCGTTCCATATCTGCTATCCCTCTCTGCCAATCCCTCCACTGGCTTCCCATTGCCCAACAAATAAAATTAAAAACATTAACAATAATATATAAAGCCATTTATAACTCTGCCCCAAATTACATCACCAATCTTGTCTCCAAATATCACCCAAACCATCCTCTCCGCTCCTCCCATGACCTCCTGCTCTCTAGCTCCCTTATCTCCTCCTTCCATGCTCATCTCCAGGACTTCTCCAGAGCCTCCCCCATCCTTTGGAACGCTCTACCCCAATCTATCAGACTATCGCCTACTCTGCCCACTTTTAGGCAATCTCTGAAAACCTCTCTCTTCAGGAAAGCCTATCCTGCCCTCAGCTAATAACAGAATCTTCTATTCTTCCTATCAGTTCATCCCCCACAGTTTTTACCTTTTGTTCCACCAGCCCCTCCCTCTTAGATTGTAAACTCCAAGGAGCAGGGCCCTCCTAGCCCTCTTGTATTGAACTGTATTGTTTCTGTATTGTCTTCTTTTATATTGTAAAGCGCTGAGCAAACTGTTGGCGCTATATAAATCCTGTATAATAATATAGAGGATGCCCCTGCAGATTTTTTGTGCATGTCCAAAAAGGTAGCTACAGTATACCCAGTGGTTAATCCTGTGTTCTTTACTGTACAAATAAAGTAGTGAGTTTTTAATAAGAAAGCAGAGTGACTAGCTGGAACACCAGGAATATACAAGGGAACACCAGGGACGTACACGGCACATATCAGGCACATATCAGGAATATGACATTTTGGATTTACATATTCTTTAAGAAAGGCCAATTGACTTAATATACTGGTCATTTGTAGAGGCAAAGAAAAGTGCAACACTCAAACCCTCCAATTGCTTTCCTCATCTGCTAGAATCAGGTACAGGTTTGGAGTTTGACATTCCTCCACACATAGCTTGAAATGGAAAAACACTTTAAAAGGTAAGTCCACCTAGAAAAAATACTGTACATATACTTTTGCAGGAAAGAAATGTGTATTTTTTTTTCTTTTGCATAGGAGCCTGCAAAGCATTGTACCTGTGATCATTGGATCATGGGTTCAGTGCTAGGCTCCTGCAAACCTCTTTCTCCAGCTCTATGTCTGTACCAAGGTATGGGCTTTCAGAAGAGCTGGAGGAAGTGTCACTGAACTACAGTGACACCACACTTGTGTTCCATTGACTACAAGTCCTGTCTGACACCATGGGAGATGGGACTTTAGTTTATCCATTTGCAGATCTTTGAGAATGAATAGTGCAGCTGTACGGGCGGAGCCCCACTGGCCACCATGTTACATTCTAAATATGGATCCCGTCCCCCCTTCCTAAGCTGGCCATTTATGTTCTACATTCTAGTTCAGCTACATTAACCATTTGCCCTCCAGAGGATTTACCCCCCCCCCCCCCCCCTTGCTGACCAGGCCATTTTTTGAGATACGGCTCTGCATTACTTTAACTGACTATTGCGCTGTCATGCAATTCTGTACATAAATGACAATAGAATCGAAATAGAATAGATTAGAACAAAATAGAATAGAAAATAAAAACAATAGAATAGAAAAAAAATGAAAGAATATGACCCTCTTCTGAAATTTGAATTTCAAATAGAATAAATTCAAATGCCAATTCAAATTTTCTGAATTTAGTCAAACTGAATTCAGTTCGACTAAATTCAGAAAATTTGAATAAATGAAACAAATTCAAAAAAATTAATCTAAACAAAATTATTTGATTAACGAATCGAAACTTCTGCACGTCTACTCAATACAATTGTCCTGTTGCTGGTCAATTTTTTGCTGCTGTATCACTAGTCTCTTAATTAACCCCTTCAGCGCCGGAAGGTTTTAACCCCTTTTTGACCAGGACATTTTTTTCTATTCAGCACTATGCTATTTCAACTGGTAATTGCGTGATCATGCATTGCTGTACCCAAACAAAATTTATATCCTTTTTTTCCCCACAAATAAAGCTTTCTTTTAGTGGTATTTCATCACTTGTGCATTTTTTATTTTTTTGCACTAACAAAAAAAGACCGACAATTTTGAAAAAACAAACAAACAATATTTTTGACTATTTGCTATAAAACATATCCAATAAAAAAAATGTAAAAAATCTAATTTCTTCATAAATTTAGGCCAAAATGTATTCTGCTAAAAAAAAATCCCAATACATGTAAACTAATTAGTTTATGTGAATGTTATAGCGAATACAAATGGTGGTATATGTACTGGAATTTTTTTTTTTTATACTAGTAATGGCGGCAATCAGCGATTTATAGTGGGACTGCGGCGGGCGTTCTGACACCGGGTGAGAACTAACTGCCACTGACATCCCAATGAGACTAATACAGTGATCAGTGCTAATAAAAAGCACTGACACTGTACTGACACTGGGCAGGAAGGGGTTAACATCTGGGGCGCTCAAAGGGTTAACAGTGTGCCATTTTACATCATGTGCTGTGTGTGTTTTACTAGGGAGACATGCTGCTGTGTATGTATCTGCTGTGCAGGAGAGAGACAGGTGTCGTTTACACGTCAGCTTTACTCAGCGATCACAAAGTGCTGGCAGGGAATCTTCGGCCGGGACCCGGTGATTGACATCCCTAGCCGTGCGCCCCCTACCCAGAAATGCAGATCACGTATATATATATATATATATACACACACACACACACACACACACACACGATTTTGAGCAGCCCTGCCGCCCTGTAGCAGTAGTTCTAATATAGGATGGCAGGAAAGCAGTTAAAGAATATGTGTAGCCAAAACTGCTATCTTGGGTTCCACAGGAAAGATTACAGTCACAGTCAACAATTTCACTAGACAGAAAAAGTGAGGGATAATCTGCTAAAGTAGAACAGGCAGCTGACACTTTTATTCCTGTCTGTATTGTTGTGGGAAACTTTCCTTCACTTCCCGTCTAGTTAAACTGTTGTCATTGTGACAGTAAATGAGGGGAGCTCTTAGATGAAGCCGTGATAACAGTAAAGACCTGAGAGAGGTTTTATTCTTTCCCCGCTCTATCCAAAACGAAAAAAAAACAAAAAAAGCAAAAAAACGTTTTGGCTGGACATATACTTTAACAAGGCAGTGATGTCCTGTCACCTCTGTCTTTCATCTGAAATCTGTGTTTATTGCAAGAAAAACACAAAGCCTTTCTTGTGCCATAAACTATTTCCTAGATGCTAATTTGTAACAGCTAGCCCCATAGTATACATTCCACACTTATGATAAATGGAGGAAAACGAAGAAACTTTGGCTGCACCACTAGAACCCTAATTTGTTTCTTTTGTAATTTGAAGTCTTAGCGTAATGAATGACAACTTGGACTTACTAGACCTAATCAAAATTAACTATAAACAATCAGAAATACTCTAAATACAGATTTTCATCAACTACAGAAGCCATGCCAGTGACCTTCTTCCATTATACACCAGCAATCCCTGATAAGACCTTGATTCAACTGTTGCAGATAATGGTCCTAGTGCTCTATGTTTTATTAGGGCTTGTTTACAAGGATGGTATCCCTTGCTGCCCCTCTCAAAAAGTGACCTGTGGTGGGCTGCATTTCAGAGGATGGTTAACAGGTAACTCAGAGGCTATATGTTGACTCCTCAATGCCTGTTTAACCCTGAAAACCCTGCACAACCTAGTAAAGGTGGGCAGTAACTGTGGTTCAATTGCCTGCTTTTATCACCCCCTGGCTGCTTGTCTGCACAAGTCCTTATATATAATAAACCAATGACTGATCTCATTTCTGAAAATAGGCAGTGTTCATTCCTGGTCTGTAGATGTCACGATTTACAAATGCTACATGTATAATACTTTCTATTATCTGTATGTAGTGCTCACTAGGTGGTGCTAGAGTAAGGTACATTTATTTTTGGCTCCTGGTAGTGAGTGAGCCTGAATTTCTGTGGGTTCAGTGTGAGGTCAGGCTGGATGACTCAGTAAGTTGAAAATCTCTATTCCCTCCACCTGGCTCTGAAGGTCCATGGAAGCTTCCAGAAACCAGTAAGCAGAATGGTGGAGACCTCAATCTGCATATTCATGGGAGTCTGAGCAATCCCAGGCCAAGAGACCCTGGTAATGTGTGGTAGACTGGCCTGTAAATACGAGAAAGCCATAATAGCAGGGGAGTTGTCAGGGAGCGAGGAGCCAGACACACAAGGAGGTGCAATTAAAGGTAGGTTTATGAATATCAAAATAAGACAAGAGTCTATGCAAGTCCAACAGCGGAAATCGTAGCCAAAGCTGGGATCAAGAGCCAGGAAGAATCGTCACCAGAGCCGGGATCAGGAGCCAGGAAGAATCGTCACCAGAGCCGGGATCAAGAGCCAGGAAGAATCGTCACCAGAGCCGGGATCAGGAGCCAGGAAGAATCGTCACCAGTGCCGGGATCAGGAGCCAGGAAGAATAGTCGCCAGAGCCGGGGTCAGAAGCCAGGAGGAGTCTTAGCCAAAGCCGAGTCGGTATCCAGGAAAGCAATGAGTAGCTAAACAGGAGCTTGCTGCTGTGCAAGAGACAGGACACGAATGCAATGGACAGCCACAAATAGCAGACTTATATGTGATAAGCTGCCACCTCCTGGGGGAGGAGCCGCAGAGGGCTGAAAGCATAAAGGATCCCACAATGCTTTGCAGACACCTAAGATGGATGCCAGCACATGGAGCAGCACAAGCCCTGAGGAAAGGTAGGACCTTGACAGTACCTCCTTCTCAAGGACCCCTCCCCCTCCGCGGCTCAACATAAGGCTTCTGGGAAAAGCGGGCGTGAAAAGCGCGGAGGAGGGCAGGAGCATGAACATCAGCGGAAGGAACCCAGGAACGCTCCTCGGGACCATAACCACGCCAATGGACCAGAAACTGCACCCGACCGCGGACCAACCAAGAGTCCAGGATGCGGGTCACCTCATACTCCTCATGACTGTCAACCCAGATAGGACAAGGCCAAGGCGGAGAGGCAGTAAAGGGATTACAATCCAGAGGCTTCAACAGGGATACGTGGAAGACATTGGAGATATGCATCCCAGGAGGAAGAGCAAGGGCATAGGCAACCGGGTTCACCCTGCGGAGGATGCGGAAAGGACCAACAAAACGGGGAGCCAGTTTTGGTGTGGGCACCCGAAGATTGAGGTTACGAGTGGACAACCACACCCGATCTCCAACCTGGTATGAAGGAGCGGGCAACCGTCTACGATCAGCCAGGAGCTTCTGGCGCTGAGCTGAGTCCCTCAAAGACCTCTGGATCTGCCCCCACAAGGAACGCAGAGCAGCAAGATGGTCATCCACAGCCGGAATGTCCTGTGGAGAGTACAACTCAGCCAATACCGTGGGTTGGAACCCATGGTTGGCCATGAAGGGAGACATCCCGGAGAAGGAGTTGACAGCTGAGTTCCTCGCAAACTCATGGCAGGAGATCGACCCAATTGTCTTGATGGTCTGAGATATAGCAGCGAAGGAATTGTTCCAGGGCCTGGTTGGAACACTCCGCAGCCCCACTGGACTGCGGGTGGTAGGCCGAAGAGAAGGAGAGCTTGATACCCAACTGGGAGCAGAAGGCGCACCAGAACCTGGACACAAACTGGCTCCCACGGTCCAAGACAATCACCTTAGGTAACCCATGCAATCGAAAAATCTCCCTGGTGAAAACCGTAGCCAGTTCTTGCGCAGTCGGCAATTTCTTGAACGGAACACAATGGCACATCTTGGAGAAATGATCAATGACCATCAGAATGACCGTATGGCCTCGAGATGCAGGGAGGTCTACAATAAAATCCATGCCCAGGAGTGACCAGGGACGCTACCCATTGGGAATGGGTTGCAGAAGGCCCAATGGAAGATGCTGAGGAGATTTATTCTGGGCACAGACAGAACATGCCGCTACATATGAGGCGATGTCGGAACGGAGAGATGGCCACCAGAATAAATGAGAAACGACCCAGGACAACTGGTTCCTCCTTGAATGACCGGCAGTCTTGGAATTATGGTAGGTACGCAGCAAGCGGGTGCGCAATCCCTCAGGTACGAAACATCTACCAGCCGGTCTCTCAGAGGAAGCATCAGTTTGAGCCGCCAAAATCTGCTCCCCAAGGGGAGAAGTCAGGCTGGTACGAATGGCAGCCAGGATCTGACCCAGAGGTATGACCGAGGTCGGCTCAGAGTCTTCCCTGGACAGCTCAGAGTATTGCCACGACAAGGCATCAGCTCTGACATTCTTGGAGCCAGGCAAATAGGAGACCACATAGTTAAAACGTGACAAGAACAGAGCCCATCTGGCCTGACGGGGCGTCAACCTCTTAGCTTCCGAGAGATACGTCAGGTTCTTGTGGTCAGTGAGAATGAGGACCGGAACCACAGAACCCTCGAGTAGGTGCCTCCATTCCTTGAGAGCCTGAATAATGGCCAACAACTCCCTGTCTCCAATCTGGTAGTTGCATTCTGCGGAGGAAAGCTTCCTGGAGTAGAATCCACAGGGAAGCAGGGGTCCATCGGGAGACCGATGCTGAGACAGGAGAGCGCCTACTCCCGTCTCAGATGCATCAACCTCGAGGACAAAAGCCAACCCAGGATTGGGATGAGACAGTATCGGAGCCGAAGTGAAGGTGGATTTCAGAGCTTCGAAAGCTAAGATGGCCTCGGATGACCACTCGTGGGGATTACTGCCCGTCTTGGTCAGATCTGAGAGAGGCTTGGCCAGCATGGAGAAGTTCCTGATAAACGTCTGATAATAGTTGGCGAATCCCAAACAGCGCTGAATGGACCGAAGACCACTGGGACGAGGCCACTGCAGAACCGTCGAAACCTTCTGAGGGTCCATGGAAAATCCCACAGCGGAAATGATGTAGCCCAAAAAGGCAACCTGGGATCGGTGAAATTCACATTTCTCGAGCTTACAGAAAAGCTTGTTCTCACGTAACCGTTGCAGCACCCACTTAACATCCTGGATATGAGACTCCATAGACATAGGGTAAACCAGGATGTCGTCCAAGTAAACCACCACGCACTGCTGCAACAAGTCACAAAAGACATCATTATTGAACTACTGAAAGACCGCGGCACGTTACACAACTCGAAGGGCATAACCAGGGATTCATAGTGGCCGGTTCTGGTGTTGAACGCGGTCTTCCACTCGTCGCCCTCCTTGATCTGTACAAGTTTGTCGCAGCCCTAAGGTCGAGTTTAGTAAAGACTGTTGCTCCCTTGAGGCGGTCGAACAACTCGGTAATCAACAGAATTGGGTAAGCATTCTTAATCGTGATACGATTGAGACCCCTAAAATCAATGCAAGGCCTAAATTCACCACCCTTCTTTTTCACGAAGAAAAAGCCAGCTCCTGCTGGAGAAGAAGACTTGCGAATGTGCCCCCAGAAAGCGCATCCGCAATATACTCCTCCATGGCCTGATTCTCCGCAACTGAAAGAGGATACACCCTGCCACGCGGAGGAGTGGCACCGGGTTGTAAGGTTATGGCACAATGTATGACCGATGAGGAGGCAGAGCACAGGCGCGCACCTTGTCAAACACGTCCAGGTACTCCCCATAGTCAGTAGGCAACACAGAGTCCAAGGAGGCACACAACACCTTTAACAGGTCCACGGATGCAACCGGCCCCACACTGTGGAGACCACAATAGAATCTCGGCCGACCGCCAATCAAAGGTCGGATTGTGCTTCTGAAGCCAGGGATATCCCAAAACGACGGAGTAGTGCGGGGAAGAAATTACCTGGAAACAGGCCAACTCCCTGTGAACAGCCCCAATAGCTACTTCAACCGGCAGGGTCTCGTGCGTAACCTGCGGCGGTTGCAGGGAACTGCCATCTATCGCCTCAAGGACCAATGGAGTAACTCGAGCCTGCAGAGGAATGGATTACTGGGCAGCAAACGAACTGTCCATAAACAACCCGCCAGCACCAGAGTCTCCCAACGCCTGGGCCGTCACCGAGCCTTCCGCCCAAGAGAGGACAACGGTGATTAGCGGTTTATCTTTGCGCGAAACCGGGGACGAGGAAACTCCACCCAAGATCTGCCCCCAACAGGATCTCAGGTGCAAGCGTTTCCCGGACGGACCGGACAGGACTGCCGAAAAATGCCCACCGAGACCACAGTACAGGCAGCGACCCTCCCGACGCCGAGAGGCCCGCTCCCCCTCGGAAAGGTGAGCAAACCCCAGCTGCATGGCTCGCGGCCAGACAAGCCATCCCCAGGAGGCGTGGGAGGAGAGGGAGGAACAGGTGGGACATAAAACGTACCATGAGATAAAGCAGCCACCAGAGCCTCATTGTTCCAACCCACCTCTGCCGCCAGGGTATGAAATTCTATGGCATACTCGACAACGGTTCGTGAACCCTGATGCATGGACATGAGCAGCTTAGCAGCGGAGGCGGAGTGAGCAGGCACATCAAATACCGTACAGAAGGAAGCAACAAAACCGGCAAACTCGTGAATCACAGGGTTATCGTTCTCCCATAAGGGATTTTCCCAGGCCAAGGCCTTGTCCGAGAGCAGCGATATTAGGAAGCCAACCTTTGACCTCTCCGTAGGAAAAGCGTGGGGTATCAATTCAAAATATATGCCCACTTGGTTAAGGAAACCCCGACACTGACTCAGCTCACCCCCAAAGCACTGTGGAAGGGGGGCTGAACCAGTCATACCTCTGGGCAACACAGGTGTGGCAGCAGATGTGGAGGTAGGCGCAACAACCGGAGCAACAGCGGGAGCGACCACAGGAGTGACAACCGGCCTAATAGCACCAGGAGTAAGGTGCGCTGTGTGTGCAAGCAGCATCTGCAACGACTGAGCGAACTGATCCAACAAGAGATCCTGCTGATCAAGTCTGGCAACCAACATAGGGAGCAAGGGCGTACCTGCACCGCCAGGATTCATTGCATTGGTGTAGTGTCAGTGAGCAAGGAGCCAGACACACAAGCAGGTGCAATTAAAGGTAGGTTTATTAATATCAAAATAAGACAAGGGTCTACGCAAGTCCAACAGCGGAAATCGTAGCCAAAGCCGAGATCAAGAGCCAGGAAGAACCGCCGCCAGAGCCGGGATCAGGAGCCAGGAAGAATCGTCACCAGAGTTGGGATCAGGAGCCAGGAAGAATGGTCGCCAGCGCCGGGGTCAGAGGCCAGGAGGAGTCTTAGCCAAAGCCAAGTCGGTATCCAGGAAAGCAATGAGTAGCTAAACAGGAGCTTGCTGCTGTGCAAGAGACAGGACACGAATGCAATGGACAGCTACAAACAGCAGACTTATATGTGATAAGCCGCCACCTCCTGGGGGAGGCGCCGCAGAGGGCTGAAAGCATAAAGGATCCCACAATGCTTTGCAGACACCTAAGATGGATGCCAGCACATGGAGCAGCACAATCCCTGAGGAAAGGTAGGACCTTGACAGGAGTCCAGTGGAAGATGCATTGCTGAGAGGTGGTGCTGTGTAGCCTAGAGGAGGGGGGTTCTGCTTCCAGGCTGGAGGCTGGAAGTGGAGGACAAGCTGAAAGTGGGAGCTCCACTGCCCTGAAGCCTGCAAAGCTTGGAGAAGAACCAGCCCAGCTTGAAGGCCTGAAAGCAGTTCTATCTACAGCTGCAGGACAAGGACAGTGTAAGTACCTCTACACCCCCAGGATCCAGAAGGGAGAGGTCTGCTGGATGCAAGTTCTGGCAAGTCTTCAGGGGACAGTTCATATCTTACCCAATCCCTTGTCCTGGTATCAGATACCATAGCAAGGTGGGCTGGTATTCTGTGCACCGAGGGGACCAAGAGCTCCTACACATTGTCACATTACTAGAAATCCACTCAGGGGACACCAAGCTCCTAGAAGGAGATCACTTTACTAATGGTTCTGGTCAGGATGCAGTTAAGTGTCCGTTGTTTTGTTTTTTTTACTACGTGTGCTGGAGCAGCAAGCATCCTCATTCTGTCATTTCTTCAATCAAATTGGGCATCCCATAACCCCTTTACTCTATCAAAGTTTAATCCCTTAATAAAACAAAAAAAAAAAAACCCCAAGTCCATGGACTGTTTACCGACTCTGAAGGTACAAGTATGGAAATTCCATGTTACCTGGCTGTGTAGAGCATAGGGAGACCCAAACAAATTCAATGGCCCTTACGAGGGTAGTGCTACATGTACAAGTTAGTTGCTTTTCCAGTTCCCGATATGGATGCTTGAACTTATTAACAGCTACCAGTCCCACCCATGTAGAAAAATGGCCAGGCAGGATAGGCATGGAAGCATCAGCCACTCATGCTCGGCTCACAGAGCACTCAATAGTGCACCCTGTGATCACCATGTCCCTCAGACATAGAGGATAATGAGGCTGGTTACAGGGCCAATGGTCACTGCGATCACAAACTTAAATAAAGGCTGTACAATGCAGCCATTGGCTCTCACTCCTCACACAGACAGCGCCTGCTGTCACACAGACAGAAAGCTGCTACTGTGATCTGTGAGTAATCTATTGCAGTTACACAGTGTTTTCACCAGTGTGCTCTACCAAAACACCAGTGAATCCAGCTAGTGTCCCTGAATGCTAGTCACACCTATGTGATTTGCATTAAAGTACTGCCAGCACCAGTGTACCTGAACGCTAGCAACACCGGTGTCGCGGTCACCAGACCAATGCAGCCAGCCAGTGACTGATTTACTGTATCACCAAACCAGCGTAAACTAGTGTAAGCTAGCACCAGTCTCCCCATTTCTGCCACTCAAGTGCCAGTGAAGCCAGAAATACTGTTCTGATCACTAGTCAGACCAGTGTCAGCAGAGGCAGTAAAACCAACACTGCCACATCAGTACAACCATCAGTACAACCAGCCTGCTACTTTTCTGACATCTTTATCTCCAGCAAACTGTAACCTGTGGTACAGTGCCAGCAAATCGCAACTTCTTTCCACAAAGACTGGTTTGTGCAACGAAGACATAAGAGGACATAAGAGGAATGTGTATGTCTATTCTTCCATTCATCCAAGAAACCTCAGTGGAAATCCAAGGAAGGCAAGGTCTGGTGCAAAAACCTCAGTGCATACACAAATGCAATCAATTTATGGGAGGTGTAGATTATAATGACCAAATGATAACACCTACCTGGTAACCTAAAGATCCTTCACTGGATTAAAAAGAAGAAAAGGGTGTCTTCTTGTACTAAAAAGAGGGTACACTTATTCCAATTGGCCACTTACAACTATTACATCATCTACAGGGACACAGAAAGACATGTCTCGTTCCTAAAATACAACATACCGAGAAGAGGTTATAACAGCCTGTATTTAACAGCAAGACCCTGCACATGAGAACCTTTGTCCTTCCCTGATAGTATCTCCTTCCTACCGCAACATGCCAAAGACCCCCCCTAAAAAGTTGTGTATGCACCAAAGATAGAATAAGACATGCGTAACCATTGTCCTCAATGTCCTTTACAGCCCCTCACTGCTTGTCCAAAATGTTTTTTTACCTCCTTTTTCCTTCACTGGCACCACAATAGGAGATACCCATTTAGGTTCACCTTTTTTCAGTCATATTGTGTTCCTTATTTCCTTACATTTCTAGGGGGCAGGCGGGTGACACGCTCTCCCTATGTTCCCCTACTTGTTGGGCGCCAAGTGTGGGTCACATGGGAGGCCTTCCCCAGGGTGGGTTCTTTTGGGTTACGCTAGGCACTTGTAACAGGATCACTCTACTTTACACATGGGGTACCTTTACTCTGTGCCATCTTCATCAATGCCTGGGACAAGGCTGAGATCGCCATGGGGGAATACTCGCTGTTGCTTACAATTAGGAAGGACACGCTTAGCCTTGTCCACATCCACCTGTCTAGAATTTTCCACTACCTCCCCTGGTAGCAGAACATGGCCCCACCATGCAGTTAGCATGGACTCCATTTGTGCACTTAACTTTGACCCTGAGCTTCCGTACCTCTGTACAGGATGGGAACCTCTACTGTGAAGGTCCTCTCTATGGAGAGACAGACCTCTGGCGGAAGGAGTGCCGACAACTTCTCCCTTGCTGCTTGAGGACGCCCCACCTGTAACAGGTACACGCTAATGACAGGCAGCTTAACTGATGGTTGGCTTCTATTACCCTTGGTAACCACTTGACTGACTTCACACCAGGAGGATACTTAGTGTAGTGTCTTCATACCCCAATGTGTCTACTTACTCAAAACTGTAAACTAGGTGTAAGGTGTGCCTGTAACTTGCACTGCACTCTTTCAATAACTTCAGACCAGGCATGAAACAAAGGTTTACTCTTTTCTTAAGAAAGTGCAAAACATGCATGAGAACAATTCTTCCCTACATCCCTAGACCCTAACTCAGGCTTGTGTGTTGCCCCAGCATACCTGCAAAGTTGTAATCCATCAATGATAAAGTCTATGGTTAACGGCAGTGTCCAGCAGATGGTGTCTTCAGGGTGAATCCCCAGGTTACTACATCACAGCAGCAAGGTGTCAGGCAGAAGCAGAACAAGAAATTGACCCCCTTTTCTCCTTCCTGGATTTTTAGAGTGGGTATCATCAGGTTTTGTTGACTAAGGAAAGTAAGAACCTAATTTAATTTATTACCTACAAGGGCCTGTTCCTTTTCAAGGTGTACTTTATGATTAGCATCAGCACCCAGTTATTTTCAAAGACTGATGCTTTCAATCCTCAGTAACAAACTGGGTATACAGTGCTATCTGGGTGACCAAACTGACATATCTTACTTTATGGTAGTCCAAATTTGCCTCAGTTGTGGAGCCATTGAAGGCATTACTGTGTAGAAATGAAAGCAAGGACTGCACAGAGATTGCCCAGAACAGCTTTGAAATAATTACATTGGTTCTAAAGGCAAAGGTTTTCTACCTCAATGCATTCTGAGGTAAAAATCT
Source organism: Staurois parvus (assembly GCF_062004578.1). Classification (NCBI taxonomy): domain Eukaryota; kingdom Metazoa; phylum Chordata; class Amphibia; order Anura; family Ranidae; genus Staurois; species Staurois parvus. Next base: position 1,456,981 of record NW_028318108.1, on the reverse strand, counting down.
TTTTGCAAGCAGTCTCCCCCCTAGCCTTCCCAAACTCTTATTTGAGCCTAGACTCAATGTGCACAAGAGCAGAGTTCTCTGACTGGATGAGGAAGACATTTTGACATCAACGCCGTGCCCCTCCACCTCGTCCTGAGAGTGCTTTGCATTCATTGAGAAAATGCAAAATGCTCTCTGAACGGCACCCATGCCAAGTGTACAACTTCCTGAGTTCACAGGGCAGCTGCTCAGCTTGGGACCCCATAGCTAGTGGAGATTACTGTAGTACTGGTGCCTACTACACTGATTTCCAGCTTCCACTGGGATCCCACAGGTATGGCACACATATACTGTACCTACATTGATCTAAGCGGAACTAAAGTAACAATGCATTGATCTAAGCTGAACATCTTTAACAAAGCACTCTATCTACCCAGTCTCTCAGACTAAAGGACACAACAATTTTCAGTTCTTCAGTACTGACTACCAGGAACACAAGGGAATTTACTACTCCCTGTCAGGTACCGACTGAGATCCATAGGCCGGGATTCCCCAGGGTGCGGAGTCTAAGCCTCAGTCTGCTTGTTCACCAGAGCCCCTGATGGTGGGGATTGACTTGGAGCAGGCTGAGACCTGGTCGCGGCCCCTGAGTACACCTAGCTGCGGTAGAGGTAAATGCCAGTGGTACGTAGCCTGGTGTGAAGAGGTGGAGCAGATCTGGGCAGTAGCGGATGGATCTGTGCAGGATGGATGGATGGATGACACCGTGGAGAGATAGCGAAGTCAGGCAGGCCAGGTCGGTAACAGTGGAGGCGAAACGGTACAGAGCAGTAGGCAGAGAATAGTCGGGTCACAGGCCAGGTTCAGCAGCAGGAGGTCAGGTTATCAGGAAGAGAAGTCAAGACGAGCCAGGGGTCAGGGCAGGAGATGGTCAACAGCAATCAGGGTCAGGCTAGGTCAGCAACAAAGCAATCTCAGGAACAGAACGAGCAGGAACAACAGGAACAAGACCTTACGGCAATTTGAGCATTGCAAGGGGTCGGTTTAAATAGTGCACCCTGCGCTGTCATTGGTGCCAGGCGCGCGTCCGTATGCATGAGTGCGCATGCGCGACCGCGATTGTTGCCGCGGTCACCTATGTCCTAGCGCCCGCATGCTGGTGCGCATTGGTATTCTGCGCATGCGCAGACCTGTGTGCCACGGTGGACCTTGAGATCCCCGACACTCCCCTTTTGAAATTACCTGCATTGGCATGGTATTGCATTGGTGTGGCTTTTTTCTGGGGCACCTCAAAAGTCCATTGTGTGTACAAAACATTAGGATTCTCAACACTGCAGACCCAGTCTTCTGACTTTCTGAGTTCAGGGTGCCCTGAGGGCCAGTTTGCCTCCTGGAGTGGAGGACTTGGGAGTTGAATTCTTCTCACAGAACTAAGATGTGGGCTTCTGCTTGGTGCCTGAGATTGGTTGCTTATGAAAGGAACTCTTCTTGAATTCAGAAAGCATCACTGGTTTCTGACTCAACACCTTCTTAAGGAGTAGGAGCATGGTTTTCCAGTCCTCTTCTTGATGATGGAATCTAAGAATGATCCAAATACGAGTTCTTCCTCAAAAGGTCAGCCTCTCAATTTTCTTTTTACAGAAAAGTTCTATGGACCAACACTGCCCACCTGTGAGAGCTTCCTTAATTGAGTCTTTCAAAGCATCCATTGAAACCCAAAGCTCTTGGAAAGATAAGGTGCTGCCAAATGATCTTCCTGATCTGATTTTCTGGACAGAGCACATGTTTCACCCAGATTTTACAGGCTTGGCAACCCCCTATAACAGAATGCAGAGCTGCTCCTACCAGAGAGAAGGATGCCTTAAAGAGAGCCTTTAACTTCTTATCTGTGGCATTTAAAGAAAAGGACCTCATCCATTGGGACCACCACCCCAGTGTAAACTGTCCAGAACATACACAATACAGAAAACACTGTCAGGGGAAACTGCCACATTGCTCCACTAGAACACACAGGAACTCATCAGTCCATAGCTGCAGGGCCAGCAGGCTCAATCTTTACGTTCCTCTCCTCTTCAGGGGGATCACTGCCCTGGACCTGTAAAGAACTCCACTAGTGAGGTCACCACCAGGTGCACTGTATACCAGAGTTTACAATACAAGTTTTCCCCGCTTTTGCATGAGGGGTTTGGGTATAGTATGCTTGTGTCTTCTGACTATAGCAACTGATCCAGATAGAACTCACCTCTGTCCTACCAGGAGTGTAAGGAACTGACCCAGATATAGAGGAACAAAGCCCATGAGGGAGATCATCAGATAGCATATGGATGTGCCTGCCTAAGTCTAAGGACACTAGCTCAAAACCGAGGCTTAGCTGAGGTGGGAGTGGTTATACCTGGGCAGAAATTCCTGCCTTTTTACTTTGACCAGTAGACATTCACCTAGAAGTGGCAGCATAGCCCATGCAGTCATGAACAGTCTTCTGTGTCCTGTGATGTACAATTAAGAAAAGTACATTTTGTAGCAGGCTTATAGTTTAGACAACTTTAGCATCTGGGCCAAGTTTCTTCTATGATATTCTGATAAAAAATTGCTTCTTAAAACTTCCTTGCTTATTGGCTATTGTAACTAGTAAGCATTTTTGTTGCTCTAAATTCTGTTTTTAAATGCCCGTCACACGACTAGTTTTTGAAAGAGGCTCAATTCTTTTATTTTGTACTAAATAAAGCAAAAGAAGCATTATTTGACACACATTTAGAAAATTTCAGTTGCAGGATTTTATTGATGAACCTCTATTGATGATAAATTGCTCACTTCCTGACATGGATTCAAACTTTAATAAAGGCGTCAGTTGCAAATATTAGTTTTTCTGTGCATTGTATAATAGAAGAAGAAGCCTTAACCCCTTCATGCCTAAGGATAAAACAAATCTTAAAGCCTAAGTAAAATTTTACAACTTTGACATGTGTTAGTTAAACCGTACATATCACTACTACTACATCCAGGTGAATTATACCTCTTTTTTGGGCTTTCATTTGTTGGTAAATGGTAATGGATATCTCCTGATTTTTTTTATCAAAAGGAAAACTGGCCCAAGAAAATAAAAAAAAAAATCTTTTTTTTTTTAATTTAGCTGTGTTTCTTGTTGCTACCATAATCTACCACCAAAGAACAATCCAAAATACATTTTCCAGCTCTTGACGATTGCAGCGATACCATATATGTGTATGTTACTTGTTGTTTGTACCTGTAGTACATCCAAAAACAATATTGCTCATTTTGTTTCTTTTAACCTAAAACACCCTGACACCAATTTTAAAAATTATAAAAAGAAAAAAAATCCTGACCTTTGATCCTGACCAAAAACACTAACCATGGCACTGAACTAGATCAAACTTTAGATATTTTTTATCTTTTTTTTTTTTTTTTTACAAAATTTTTTTTCCTCTCTGCAAGGAGAGAGAGAGATACAATGTATCTCTCTCCTCCATTTAGAGAGAATAAAAAACAAGGAGGGCAGGCTTCACATTGAGCGATCACTGTGATAGCCAATCAGAGGCTATTACAACGTTCATGTGACCCATAATTGGGAGTCCTGGGTCCCGATTGTTAGAACGGAACCTGGGGCTCTCAGTGAAACCCTGGTCTTTATGCTTTTATTAAAATAAAAAAACAATTTTACTTACCTGCTCTGTGTAATGGGTCTGCACAAAGAATCCCCGATCCTTCTCCTCTCCTTGGGTACCCTACCAAAACTCCTAACAATACCCCCTCACCTCATCCCACCCCCAGAGTGCCCCGATATAAAGCTGCTTGCTATGGGGGCACTTATGCATGATAGCTCCCTAGCTCGTCAAGTGTCCATAAGACACACAGAACAGGACTTGACCCCACCCCCTCCTCACTGGCTCTGATTGAAAGCTGTGGGAGCCAATGGCTCCTGCTGTTGTATTTGAGCCAATGAGGAGCAAGAGAGTCTCGGCTCTTGTGCACATCACTGGATCGAGATCGGCTCAGGTAAAGTATGTATTTTGGGGGGCTTCAAGGGAAGCTGCATACAGAAAGTTTTTTACCTTACTGCATAAAATGCAGTAAGGTAAAAAAAACCTTCTGCTTTTACAACCACTTTAAAACCCATTTTCAAGAATATAACAAAATAAACAGTAAAATCATTATATGCGGTTTTGAGTTTTAAACAAACAAAACAATCTTATTCAGGCACTTATTAGATCTCATAAAAAATGCCAAGAAGCTATCCGTTTATTTGCATTTGGAATTTCTTTTTAAATGTACCCTGAAAAACTTCCCATACTCAAGGAATGGATGAGATTGCATTATGTACCATTGATTAGCGTTTGTTCACAACACATAAAAGCAGGATGTTGCCCTAGAAAGACAATTCCATTGAAATGCCATTGAAAAATTACCCTTTTTTCATGAACCGCAAACTCACAATAATGATTGCAATCAGTGCATGACTTATCATCAGCACACTACTCAAACTGTGTATCTGTTCATTCACTTACCTTGTTTATGTCTGCATACTGTTACTTTGTCCTTGGTTGTAAGCCTGGGAATTCAGGAGGCCCTATGTACCTTATCAGGAACAATTCTACGAAGGGGTATTTCAAGGAAAACAGCACAGGTTGACCCAGTTGCTTCAAAATAATTGTGTATTCTGTGCAGACATGCATGTGCCATAGACTGCAAAAATGACACTATCTCCTGAGAAAGAACTTATCTTAACTCGCAATTGTACCATTTCCAAGGAGTAATGAAATACCTCTTGCATGGCAAGATCTGAGCTTTTAAACTAACCCATGTCACAACTGTGAACCACATTCAAAGGATCCTGTTATACCATTGCTTTAAAAGCCAAGGGCTATTCCCGCTGGGGGTACTCACCCTCACAGCTAAGACCAGCGAATTATGAGGGACCAGGATAAAGCAAAACTGTCTTATTGGAATTTTTTTTTTTTTTGACAGGTATCAGTTTCAGGCAAGATGAATTAAATGGCAGACCAGAAGTGCCTTCAAATGACAACTCCAATAGTTTGGATAGGACGCTTCAAACAGTTATACCTCCAAGAATGCTCTTTCCTTGCGTGTTTGAACTAGCAGTGTGTACTAGTCATGACATAGCACCCAATCCTTGTTGCTTATGTCACAGTTTTGAAATGTTAGGCAACATTTCAATATGTGACTGGGAGGCTGTTAAAATAGTGCACTCAATAAAAGTGGAGTCAGAAAAGTGCAGGTACAAAAATCCAGCAATTTCATACATGAAGGTAAACATCCTTATAATGATGGCCATCTAAATAGAATGTGTCAGCAATAGTAGTATGAGAACCTGCAGGAATATGCTTTTCCTATGAGTGGTTAATAAACTGTGGGCAATATAGGCCATAAACCAGTTGTAGCAACAAAAAAAATAAAGTGTGGGGGAAGGGGAGATTAGATTTCCCCAATGTACCTGCTGGATAGCTCACTAGTTCAACATGTATGTTATCATTTTACAAAGTTGAGTACCCATGACTATTTTTTGTCTACAAAACCTGCTAATATCAATTGTTGTGAAAGACTATCAGAAATGAAGAGAGGAAGCCCTTTGTAAGCTATATAGTCCCAGGCACTGCGCACAAGGGTCGTCCTGTGGCAAGAAGCTCTCAGCATCAAGATGGGCATGAGGTTGGGGGGAAATGTAAAGCAAAAGGAAGGAACGTAAGCACTATTTATTGCTAAAATATATTTCTATTAACACTGAGGGCATGAATCAGACTGCTACAGTCTTACAGTCTTAAAAAGGGCTTATTACATACCCCAAAATGTTAATGTCTATAATTTTTATACCAGTTCCCAACATATATGCTCTCTCAAATATTGTATCCACTGCATACCCTACAAATTTATCTCAGATCATTACCCCCTTCCTACCCAGGCCAATTCTCAGTTTTCAGTGCTCCTATATGAAAGTTTTATCTTTTTTTTCACACAAATAGAGTTTTCTTTTGGTGGTATTTAATCACCATTGTTTTTTAAAATATTTTTTTACACTATAAACAAAAAAAGAGTGAACATTTAAAAAAAAAAAAAAATGTTTTGTTTCTTTTATAAAATTTTGCAAACAGGTAATTTTTCTCCTTCACTGATGTGTGTTGCTGAGGCTGCACTGATAGGATGCACTGATAGGCAGCACTGCTGGGCACTTTTGGGACTGCACTGATAATCAGTGTCTTGATTATCAGTGCAGATGTCTCCTTTGACAGTTGTAACAGTATGAGGAAAGTACTGCCAATAACCGGTAAGTGTATTTACATGGTGATCAGCTGTGATTGGACAGAGCTGATCACGTGGTAATAGGCCACTGTGATTGGCCTTTTACCATGTCATCTGATCAGCTGTGTCCAAAGGACACAGCGATCACAGAAAACATCGCTCACCGCTGGGGGAGCATTCTGGGAGGACATCAAAGGACGTCCTCCCAAAACTGGACGACTGCGCTGTAGCCATCATTTGGCTATAGTGCGGTAAGCAAGTGGTTAAGAGCATGAATTACTGGCTGCCAGCTACATATATTATTAAAAGCCAACATATTATCTGTGGCATCTTCAATGTGGCTAAGCTGTGTAAAGCTGTAACACAGACATCTAGATGCCTGTATTGTAAAGTATAAGGTTTTTTATGTTTTTTGTTTTTTTAAAGACTTAAAAGCTCACTAAGTTTTTTGGCAGAAGTTTACTTTTCATAATAAATAGAAGCCTTTTCTAATGCTCACCAATGCCATCCCTGTGTGCTTATCTCTCACTTCCTTAGTCCATGGCAGCCTTGAATCTGCACCTCTCCAAATTTCCAAAAGATACACCTAAGCCCCTGACTTCCTGTAGCATCATGTGACCATCCAGGAAACTTCATATCTCATGCATTACTGCATCACGGAAGAGGGCATATTTTACTTCTCTTGACCACACCTCCTTTATTATTATGCCACCTCTTTTTAATTTCCACCCACTTTTCTACTAAGGTGGCCATACATTGTGTAGTCTGATTACACAATCTCCTTTAGATCTATCATCAACTACAGTATGTAGTGCAAGGGTCTGCCTGATTAGACATAAAATTAATGGAATTTTCAGGTGGGTCTGACAATTGTGCAGTATTGGGAACGCTAACTGAAATTATACATAGGTTGTAAAAACAGATTGCATAGTGTGTATGGCCAGCTTTATACCAGTACAGGAGGGAATGGGCGGAGAAAGTGAACAGTCATTGTTCTCGTAATCCAGTTTCAGCTCAGGGAGGGGAAGGGGGTGACTGTAAACACACAATTTCACTTTCAGGCCCTATTCACACCTAGCATGGGAGTGCACATTTTCTCCCTGAAATGCATAGGGAAACCCACTGATTTCAATGGGGTGCCCTATGTGCTATGAAGTAGCTCATGTTGCCATTTGGAGCCTTGCAGTTTGCACTTTTTCTTACCCAATTGTCCCCAGCGCAAAAACTGTTAGATGGAACCAGTCTGTGATGAATTATGCTGGCACTGAGGTGCAATGCACTGTCTGGTGTGGACCATGTGCAGTCCCAACAAACAGCTCAACTGTACCTGGTGAAAGGCAGTGTCATGGAATAGCATGTAAACAGCTACAATGCCATGTCCAGATGAGGGAATAAGCAGGAAAGTCAAAAATCACCAAGGAGCTCAATGAGGAAAAAGTTCTTTCATAAGAAGAATTTCAGAGGGAAGGGATAAAAACATATGTGAACTTATTTATGTGCTATTCGCTCTTCTTTCTTCTTACTCCTTATAAAAAAACAAACTAAGGAGCATTACTAGACAAAATGCAAGAACACTGCCAGGGCAAAGTGTTACGATACCGTACTAAGCCAGCTCATACATGAGTCAATTTTTTCGATCAACCAGTGGGTTGAATGAAAAACACTGACCTGATTCCCACATCCATACATTCAAGGTGGATGAGGGAATCCTCCTCAGTAAACTATTGTAATCTGACAGCGGGGAAGATTCACCACTGTCAGAATACACTGATCAGCGGTGCAGAGTGGGGAAAACCCAAAAAGGCAGCTGTTCTGAAGTCAATCGGTAGATTGACTTCCATACACCCACAGTGCCCATACACGAATCTAAATTTGTCCAGTCCCTGCTGAATCAGCCAAATATCCATCCAGGTTTTTTTTATCCAGCTTAACTTCCCACATACAAAGAAGCTATCTCAAACTGTAAGCTGAGCTCATAGCACCTATAGTAGTTAGTCAATATCTTTCTACTTAAATAACCACAACACAATACTTCTTATTTCTGCTGTTTTATTTATTAGAGGTTTTTCTCCAACCAGTAGTTTATGAAAAAAAAAAAAATGAAAAAAAAAAGCGAACAAAACAAGAAATACTCCTGATGAGAAAATAAAACAGTTTTAAATTAAAATAAACATTTACATGATTTCTCAAGGCTGAGACAGCGTTAGACTTGACAAACAAATGGGAATACAGCTATGCAAGAAGGCAATGTGGGAAAATAAGTGGCATACAATTCCAGGGAGCTGGCAGCACATCAGTACAAACCCAGTGCAGCCATACTTCACCTTTGGGCAGAACTCTGTAAGGCTAGCTAGAGTTCTGTTATCCCTCTCCTTTGCCAATGGGTTACAAAACTAAAAGTATAACTTTAACAGGCTAAATGTATGACATGACGCACTAGTTAATCATGAAAAATTACCCTGTTCTCGAATATACAAAAAGTGATTGTTCTGATGCTTACAATGAAATAACATTTAAAAAGTATAATAAATAGATTTATTTTGTGTAGGCCACACCTCTCTTTAGGGTTCTTTTAATACCTTCTAAGTGCACTGTAAAAGAGACAAAGGCTTGAGGAAGTGCCAGCATGCTGTACAATGGTACTTGTAGTTCCACAGCACAGGAAAACAATCTCTGTGTAGTTGTGATTTCTTATGAAAGTAAGTAGGGATGGATTTTAATCAGGAAGTCTTTAGCTCACGACAGCTTTGAGCTATGTGCAATAATTTATAATGACCATTTCACTGTTCTGACTGATGACATTTTCATTGGTTACAGTGTGTTTTTGCATGCTGCACATCATCACTGCTTTACATACTATGTTGATTAGTAAAACTGCTTGAAGTTCTTATGTACAGCACAGCTACATGGACAAAATTAACTTTGCTGGCCAAGGCAGCGCTTGATCTTCCATAGAGACAGGAGAGCTTCAAGCACAATACATAGTGACAGATATACATAACATTGGTCATATAAATTCCCAGCAGTCTGCTGTCCTACTTGGCATTCAGCAGGTCCCTGTCCCCTGAAAGAAAAACTGTTTTACTACACAAAATTATTTAGGTTTCCCTCACACTGAGCCATCTGGTGTCTTACACATTAACAAGAGATGCGTTAAAGTGGTTGTAAAGGCTGAAGGTTTTTTACCTTCATGCATTTTAGCCATAAAAGTAAAAAACTTGTGTGCCGCTCCCCCCACAACCTCCTTAATACTTTCTTGTGCCTGATCTCGATCCAGCTCTGTGCACAGCACAGGAGCTGCAGCTCTTCTGGGTCTCTCCCTCCTCACTGGCTGAGACACAGCAGCAAAAGCCATTGGCTCCCCCTGCAGTTAATCACAGCCAGTAAGGAATGAGCAAGAGGCAGGGCTGAGCCGTGCTCTATATGTCTTACAGACACACAGTGAGGCGCGGGAGCGCTCACACACAAGAGCCCCTAGAGCAAGCCATTTGAGCGGAGGGGCCATGAGTGGCGGCGGGGGACCCAAAAAGAGGATCGGGGCTGCTCTCTGCAAACCAATAGCACAGAGCAGGTAAGCATGACATGTTTGTCATTAAAAAAATCAAACAAAACAGAGCCTTTAATATCACTTTAAGGCAAACCCATTAATTTACAAAAAGATGCCACAACATGGCGAGAGAACAAAAAACAGATCTGCATTTTATTTATTTTTAACAACACACCGTCACACGTAGCTTGTGCATTGTCAAGTGCTGTGATGCAGGCTTGACGTAACCTACTCTGCGTTTTGGTGCCATAAAAGAATTGTGCCTCAACACAACCATGCGTTACCATGTGCTGTGGACATACACAGTTAAACAGGCATTTTTGCAATACATAGATGTGAAGTCAATCTAAAGGCAATCAATGATTGAAAAATCTCTTTGTACTGAATACGGCTAAGGGCAGTTTTGGCTAAACCTATTCATTAAGGCACTGTCCAGTGATTACTACAGTTTGTAGTACGAATAATGGAATGGCTTTCTTCAGCGCTTAGTAAAAGACTCCCTCTAACATAATTTTACAACTCAAGAGGAAAAGTAATGGTGGTCTTGTGTGTTGGGATCAGCAGATCTTCTGCATATCTATGTTAAAGGGTCAGTCTACCCACAACTAGTATAATAAATAAATAATGCAGCGCTAAAATTCATAAAAAGTGACAAATGCATATAACGTGAAGCGCAAGATATTAGTGCTAAAGTGACCACAACATAAAGTGTATTGTCACAAACTGACAAAAATAATGTGACTAGAAATTCAACAGTGACACTGGTGTATATTGTCACACAAATATTAGTAGTAGTAATAAATGATGATGAATAAATGAAATATAAATATGAAGATGCATAAAATAAGTCCAATGTGTTCCGTAAAATCTCTGTGCACGTGACTTCTGTGATAAGGATTTGTAATGAGGGTCCTGTGAGTGAGGTCTGGAGTTATTCCCTGTATGCTGTCAGTGTGCCAGTGGAGTCCCTTTCCTTTCCTGAGCCCAGATGTTTGCCAAGGATAAATTATATTTTTGTGCAATACTATTGCGCTTCTGGTGAGTGCAATCATACTACAAATCCTTAACACGGAAGTCACATGCACAGAGATTTTACAGAACACATTGGACTTATTTTATGCATCTTCATATTTATATTTCATTTATTACAACTATTATTATTTGTGTGAAAATATACACCAGTGTCACTACTGAAATTCTAGTCACATTGTTTTCGTCAATTTGTGACGATACACTTTATTTATGTCGTGGTCACCTAAGTACGAATATCTTGCGCTTCACGTTATATGCATTTGTCACTTTATGAATTTTAGTGCTGCATTATTTATTTATTATGTCATTTTGAGGATACAGAGGTTCATCCTTAATGACAGCTGTTTTAAATAATCGTGCGCTCGCTTGTCACATACTGTATTATACCCACAACTAGTATTTCAATGATGAATAGAGGACAGCAGGTTTAGCCACACAGATTCATCCATTTACAGCAGCCATTACAGCGTTTTAGATTATTAGCCAATATTTTTACATTTCTTAAATTCAGAAAGCAGAAAGGCATCAAATGAGGCAGAGATGAGTGCTAATAAACACCAGCGGTTTAGCTGCTCTGTCTACATCTGCTCTTTGTTACTGGATTTAACTGTAATGTTATAGAAGCACTTCTATTTAAGGCTAGTTCACACTTGTGAATCTTTAGCAAAAGTTAAATGCACATTAAACAGCTTACAAAATGCACAGGATCTGCGCCTTCATAGTGACTGGCAATGAGGAACAGACGAGACTAGTGCAGATCTGATTATTTTTGTGAACAGTATGTTAGGGGAATAGGGAACCTGTCCTTTTACTTCTGTCAACAAAAATCCACATTTGAATGGATTTTTTTTTCATGGGGAGTTGTTCTATAACCATATATAGACAATTATAAGACACATACATACATGATTTAGGAAAATATCCTGAAAACGAAAGGACAAATTAGATCGGGTCCTACAAGTTACACAATTAAGGCTGTTTAGACGTCAAAAGGAATGGGGCCATTCTGAGGACATTCACCATAGAAACATCATTTGCACATAGGATCTTCCATAGACAAATGTCACCAGCCTAACTGATCTGTAGAGCTGGAATTTGACAGCCTTTGTTCATCAGATGGATAATTTTGCTCCTATCCATTGTTCTATATTAAGGTGTTTAAAATATAAAACAAGTATTCATGTGTCCTGTACCTGGAAGCATCATAACTATATTATCTGTTCTGTTTCTGTGCATTTTTGGTATGTTCAAACTGAGAAATTAGCTGTTTTGTTACAAATGTTTGTTCATGATGAGTACATGATGGTTCCAGATGGCTTAAGAAAAAGCTGTGTAAAGAATTACATGCATGAAGATTAATATGATTTTTCTTCTCCCAAGAACTGGAAGACAATTTTTTCCAGAGACTTATTTTCAAGACTTGCCTTACACTCAAGCTTGGCTTTAACTTAGAAAGGTTCCAGTCCTCCCAAAACTATATTTTGCTTCTTGATAGAGGCTGGGGAGTTAAATTACCAGGTGGTGAAGGCTGTGGTGGCAAGGCCTTCACATAAGCAAGCTGTGGTGGCTACCATTTATTCTGTTTGGATTTTTTAATACATTTATGCATCATGAAGAAAGCAATAGGTGGCATGGGAACATGTGCACTGTAACAGAAGTGATATTTCACTATGTGCAGGAAAAGAGCCATGGGGAGATCCCAAACCCTAGCCCCCAAAATGTGAAAAAAAGAAAGCAGACACGTTGGTCCAACAAACTGCACTGACTGAAATGGTTTGTTGGCTTCTGACACTGGAAGGAAGGCTTTTAATGCCAAAAAATAAGCAACAAAAAGTGTTTTCACAAATGCCCTACTGCTCTAAACCTTGACTTGGATCTTGATCGGGCCCTGTCTGTCAACCTTCTCCTTACTGAATTCATCCTGCTTCCTAAACAATTGATCCCTGCACTTATGTGAAAGCTCTGACTTAATGTAGAAGCTTAAGCCGACCATATATGGATCGAAATTCAGCTGGCGCAGTAACCGGCTGAATTTCAGTCCATGTTTGGGCTAACTGGATGTACATTGATCTATTAATTGACTTATGTACAACCAGCCTGTTGGGTTTTTCCCAAATGATCAGTGCCACTGGCTATAACTGGCAACACTGATCACTGTATTCTTCTAGCGGGGAAGGCTCCCTGCTGGCACAATACAATAGCTCTGTGCAGGGATTCTCCTATGCACAGTGAATGTCTGGATGGGGAAATCGGTTAATTTTTTTCATTCAGCTTGATAGTTGGAAAAAAAAAAAAAAGAATCACGTATGGCCTGCCTTAACCTGCCACTACCACCACCACACCAAGCTCTCTCCACCCTTCAGGTTTATAGTGGCGAGTTAATCCCTTAACCCCGAACCCTGAACTGTAATGAACCTAATGTTGGCCGAAGTCTCCTCCTAACCTTGCCCTTAAGTCAAACATACATTCAACTGGCATTAATACATTAAACGGGCTACGGGTTTATGGGTACAAAAAGCTCCCACCATTGAATCACTAGAATTTCTTGCACTGCAGTCATACAGTACAGATGTCTAAGCACTGGAATAAAAATTTAGCTTAATGAAATATTAGTTTTGAGGGGAGTGACCTTTTATCCTTAAAGCTGGCCATGGGCAGATGGATCCCTCACCATCTCAGCAGCTGAGAAAATTTCTACCTATACCCAACATGAGTTTAGGCCTGACAACTTCTCAGACAACAAAAGCACTTTTTCCTCTGGTTGTATAATGACAGCGCACTGACAATTGATGCGGGATGCATCTCCACACATGATGATCAAATAATTTGCATTGCCTACAAATACTGGGCTATGTAAGGCCAGCTTTAAGCTATAACTGAAATCTATGTCAATATAAACTACTGTCATTAAACGGCTAACATATAAAAGCATTGAAAAAATAAATAAAAACCTTCTCCTGCAACTTCTTGTTTACATCTGACAGATCCCCACACTTTGTACAAACATATTGCTGCTTTTAGTAATCTATTCATACATAGCAACTTTTACATCAGGCTTGTTTGTCCTTTAGTCCCTGTACTGCCTGCTGGGCTATGTCTATATTGCATGTAGGATATTTTGTTTCCAGTAGAAGAGCTCTTCCAGCTATGGCAATGTGAGTAAGGCAGTACCTGTGTTTAATGCAGACAAAGCAAAGCATATCTTATATACACCGAAAGAACAGCTTTAAAATAAATATATACAGGACAAATATAAATCATCTTTGGTCTTCTAAACATGATAAAACTTTTTTTTTTCAGTTTTTTTCTTTTTGTTAAAGAAATTACAGCACTGATCATGGAACTGATCTTAAAGAAAATAACTTGATACATTATGCATCTTATATTAAAAAAAATAAAGAAAACAAAAACGTAAAATGACACACGTAATCTGGACAGAGCAGATTACTAAAGTGCTCCGAGTGGTAAGGAAAAGTGGTGCATTACAGAAGGCTACTCCTATGATAAGAACCTGTGCAGTGTTTGGGCATTCTTGACACTGTGCCAGCAGCTCAGAAAAATGCAAAGTGATGGTCTAAAGTGGTCATCTCTGAGGACACAGTTAAGGTGTATGTACTTTGCGGTTGCAGGGCTCAAGTTAAGAAGTCCGCTACCTAACAATGTTGCCTGTAGATGCCAGGAAATTATGGGCAGATGCAGCAATATATAATCATTTTGAAAAAATTCTTAGAGAAGCTGAGATGTACAAAAACCTAAAATTCCCAAATCAGGAATTCAATACAAAACCAGTGTATTCAAATATACGCACCCAATCTATGGATTGAATGGCTCACCTATAATCTTCATATATAGAGAATATGATTCCCAGTTACAGTAAAGCTGGATAAACATTTTTCCTCAATGTTCCATAGTAAGTCGAATTCAAGGATAGTACTAATTGTACGAATATTCCCGAATGACAAGGGATTTTTTTTTTTGTGATGTAGAAACATTGTAGCGTAGATTATTGTTAATTGTTTCTGATCATATGCAGTCTTTCGTGTCCGATTTTTCCTGTACGAAAACAGTACACATTAAACAAATCTCTTTAGTTCTGTTCACATACAAGAAAAATTTTGGTGTTTGTCCCTTGGGAAATTTTCATTTGGAAAGTCTGAATCAGATGTTTAAAGTGGTGTACACACTATGCGAAAATCGAACAACCAGTCCTCGTATGGAATTTTTCTTCCGATGTTCTCATAGTCTGTACTCCACCTTATGTTTCAGTTTAACAATGTATAACAGCAATGTATTAAAGGTGAAAGCTCAAGAGATTGATTCAGGAAGCAGAGCTAATCCAGTACTAAGACTAGAGTTCAAATGAACATTAGCAAGGGAATGCTGAAAATACAGCACTGACACTAAACATTTAAAGTAATACTTTACTTTAATCATTTTAGTGATTGGTTACTGGTTTCTAATGGCTATGGTTACCAAACAAAATTAGGTATTTCATGTGTTATCCAAAAGACCCTCGGGGGACATATTTAGAGAGATCCAAATGAATATTTGCAAGAAAGTGCTGAAAATATAGCACTCACACTAAACATTCAAAGTAATACTTTACTTTTAGTCATCTCAGTGATTGACAGCCATAGCCATTAGAAATCAGCAACCAAACAAAATTGCAGATTGCATCTGTTATCCAATAAACCTTGGTGGGCATATTTAGAGATCCAAAATGTAAATGTAGAGAGATGCAACATGTAAATTTTCTCGGCTTTTCACCTATATCAATCTTTTAAACTTATTTACTTATTTATCTGAAAAAATAAAGCTATTGTTGTGGCCCTGCTGTAAATAAATTGCACTCCCTATTAAAAACAGTGATGCTTGGTGCAGGCAACCACTAAGAGCTTCTGCAATTCCCAACAATTTAATACGTTTGTTAATTCAGCATGAACTGGTATGGGGACAATGTAACCACTACATAATGAATTTATTAAAGTAGGAATTAGTCTTTGGCAACTGTTGCCAAATGTATCCCTAAATGTGGTTAGGAGACCAAGTTCAGAATCACATGTGTATTTAGTTTTCAAACACTGTTAAGACCTATGGCTTCCCAATTTTTTTCTCTTGTAGTACCCACCTGATGCTTAAGGACAAACAGGCAGACATTAACACAGCAGGGGGGTGTAGGCCACATACATCAACCCAATAGCTCTAGAGAGCCTGTATGCCTTACGTCTGAAGCACGGCAACAACCACCTCAGTGTACATTCACTTGGATTTCTAATGATGCAATTAGAACATTTTATAAATAAAAAAATGATATGCTGAAATAACCTGCAATGTTTAGTGCAATAAAAGTAATTTTTCAGATCTTTTTAAATAGACTTCTTTAGCCTCTAGATCCTGTATTAAATTTTGGTCCCTTGTAGATGCCACCTTGACCATCAATATGCACTTTGTCAGTCTGATCAGCCATAGCTCGGATTCTCAAATGCCTTAAACTCTACACAGGACGTAGACAAAAAGTTATGACATTTTCTGAAGTTGCATGGGTAAAATGGAAGATACTGGCTTCCCGCACACATTTTCCATTATTTTGTTATGTATGCTTTTAGTACAATTTAATAGGGATATCTACATTCCCCTGCTAAATAATGCTCCTTTACCAAAGAAAATCAACCCTCCATCTGTATAAAACAGTGGCGTCAACTCCCAATTTGATGTTGATGTGATGTTTTCCATTTTTTTTGGACCCCAACAGTTACACATCCTCATTAAAATGTGCATCAAAAGTGGTCATCTCCAGGGCTTCTAAGAACAATTGTGAGATATTATTTGCAGTTGAAATTCAAAGGATGGGCATTTCTGACTTAATCAAGTTATATCATTACCACAGTTGTTACCAATACTAATACGAAGACTTAATTATAGTAAGTCTTCAAGGCTTGACCAATGCACATATTTATATAGAAGGCATGATTGGGCATTTCAACTGTTGGGAATGCCTTCCCAGATATTCTGTCCCAACTGTGTAGTAAAATGGAAATAACCAAACATTTCAAATTCAAGTACAGTGCCACCTGTAGGTGAAATATGGCACAAAATTTATAATAACCGGTATAGGAAAAATATTAGCTAGGGGACCTGGAAAGATCTTAATTACATATGTGACAGACTATTCGCAGATACCTCCCATCTGGAGCCCAGAGTCATACTCAAAGCATGCAAAATTATTGTTGTTTTTTTTTCCATTTTTTTTAAACCTTAGAGTGCACCCCCTAATACTTGTACTTATTCATTGCTTTTACTTCTAACCCAGTTAAGCTGCACACACACAAATGAATGTAATCATATAAGTGATCAGTTCTGATGCAGCTCTTCTCTAGGAGCACCGTCATTGCTGAATGTTCAGACTTTGTTTGAGGGATGTGAACAGTAGCAGAACAAGGGTTTGCTAATGTATCCCCTCCAATTTACTACATTAATTGTTCTGAAGTACCAGTCGAGTTTCACTTTAGTCTGAAAATCCGGATAAGGAAACCAACTTAACTAGTTTACAGAAGACTGTATAAGACTGTCGCAGAAAGTCCACATTTTTTTCCAGTGTGTAACTGGAAGCCATCTACAAACATATATAGTGTGTGTGTTTGTGTATGTGTATATATATATATATACACATACATACATACATATATATATATATATATATATACATACATATATACATATATACATATACACACACATACATACACACACATATACATACATATATATATATACGTACATACACACACACACACGTGTGTATGTATATATATATATATATATATATATATATATATATATATATATATATATGCCAAAATTTAAATAAAAATATTAGCTAACAGAGGTTTTTGGAGACCAAAGGTAAGCATTAATTTGGGGCTTGCTTCAGCTCTGAATATATAAGGAAAGTGTGCCATTGGGCCTGTGCCTTTACCAGGTCATCTATAAAAACATTACTGGGGAGATATTCACTTGAAACATTTGAATAGGAAAAGAAAATTAGCAAACATAAAAAATAAATAACATGAAAATCAATGTGTACCGTTTAAAGAAAAACAGGTCTGAATACCCTGAATTGTCTAGTGCAGGGATATGTGGTACAGTCCAATGTGGCTTTCTGCCAGGGCTCCTCAACCATCACTGAACCACAATTCCTTGTAAACTGGCAATCGCACTTCTCACGCCCCAGGTCACTCACAGACCGAGACACGGGGTCCATCTGGATTGAGTGTGATTGTACGACGCTGAGCACACCAAGCAGGACTTCCAACATTCATGTGAGTGGCCTCTTCTATGAGAGATGGCAGTCTCAATAGCTAAATTGAGAACAGACAACTCAAATGTGAAGTGTGACTTCCTGGGGAATGTGACTGAGAAATGAAAGGCAGCATCTGCATGTTTACAAAGCACTGCCTGCAGTGTGAATATTGTCGCAGGCCAGAATAAATCACTATCTGGTTCTGCTAGTAGATACTGACTCCATTTTCTCAGGGTTTTAGCCATTTTTCTCCCAGGTCTTCAGAAATATTCCTGCAATACAGGTGTAAAGTTCTTGCCAAGTTGTTCCAAACACCAGCTCTGATTGTGGCTGTGTATTTTCGTCTGGCATTACTTTGTTCCAGTTCTATTTCCCGGGTCCATGTATATCTGCTACGATCCTTTCCCCACAATTGGATTCTCTCTGAAAAGCAAAGCAGAAGCATAAAGTACCAGCAAACAGAGTTACTAATCATAACCTTGAACAGACGTTGCATGCTGAGGCTTTCTAACCAATCAAACACAGTGGCCAAGTAGATAGCAAGTGAAAAGTAACCTTCAGTGGCCTCAGTCAAGCTCTCTAAACTGCTAAGATTCAGAATCATTCTTTGTATGCCCCAATGACGCTTTATAAAAGTAGCAACTTTACACAAAGTGTAGAAATCCACAGAAACCAGTAAAAAATAATCTGATATAAATGCAGCAAGGTGGAAAGTACTGTGCGCTGCAATCCTCATTGCTTTTTGCATTTGCTTAACTACTTCCTGTCCGGCCCATGTATATAAACAGCCGGACGGGAGCGGTGCAGGAGTGGGTTGCCGTTCATAAACTGCACCCGCCATTTAAACCTGTGTGCGCAGCACCACAATCTGGTGTCGGACACAGCAGAACACCGATCGCTGTACGGGACCTCTGTGTGAGGTCCTGATCATGTGATCACTAATTGGCCAATCAGTGATCACATGAATAGTAGTAATGATCACAACAGCCTTGTACCATGTGACAGGCTGTGATGAATCACAGCTCCCACAGTATTTCTCAATGGCTGCAAGAATGCAGCCAGTGAGAAAGAGAAATTATTGCTTTTACAGCCTTTATTGTGTAAAAGCAATCAGTGGAAAAAAAAAAAAAAAAAAAATCATCACTCCCCACAAGTAGTACAGTGTCACTACTGGTAGGGTGACCGTATGTTAAAAAAAAAAACAAAAACAAAACACAAATAACATCTAAACAAAAAAATGTAAAATATTTTTTGAAAAATTATAATTTTTGGTTATAAACTAATTTGGGTTATTTTTTTTACTAAAAAGATAACTGAATACATTTTGGGCAAGATTTATGAAGAAAGATTATTTGCAAACTTTTATAAGAAAATCACTTTCAAAATTTTTGGACTTTTTCATTTATATAGCAAAAAAAATTAAAATCCCAGTGGTGAATAAATACCACCAAAAGAAAGTTTTATCTGCCTCAAAAAAAGCTAAACAATTCATATGGGTAGAGTGTTGCATGACCGTGCAATTGTCAAAGTGTGACAGCGCTGAAAGCTGAAAATTGGCCTGGACAGGAAGGGGGTAAGTGTCTGGATTGGAAGTGGTTAATAAGAAACATATAATTGTTTTGTATGCATACCACATTTAATTTCATGCAAATCCAAAACAGGTATAGAGACACTCACAAGTCTTGCAGCAGAAACACCTTTAGTTAAACCACCCCCATAAATCAGATTAAAAAGAAAATAAGATTAAACACACACACATACATATACACACACATACTATTTTTTTTCGTTTTATTTAAATTTGCACTAATATCAAATCCACATTTTCAGGACAAGGATGTACCCTCCTCCTCCCTGAAGGTCCAAGCAGTACTCAATATATTAACCTCTCTGTCTATCTCACACCAGCTTCCAAAAGATGCCGATGACACCTTCGAGCCTCTCTACTCCTTCATATAGCAAGTGTTGCAATATTATAAAATTCCTATGACGTCAAATAGAAGATTCCTATGGTCTTTAAGCTTTCCAGAATTATTGCCATGGACGTCAACTTTTTATCCACAAAAGTCTGGGATACTTTAAAATACACACTTGTTATAATTTATAGGTAAGTAAAAAAAAAACTACTTCCTTTTTAAATACACTATATTGCCAAAAGTATTGGGACACCCCTCCAAATCTTTGGATTCAGGTGTTCCAATCACCTCCATGACCATGTATAAAATCAAGCATCTAGGCATATAGACTGCTTCTACAAAACAGTTGTGAAAGAATGGGTCGCTCTCAGGAGCTCTGTGAATTCAAGCGTGGTACCATGATAGGATGCCACCTGTGCAATAGTCCAACCGTGAAATTTGCTTGAAACTAAATATTCCACAGTCAACTGTTAGTGGTACTATAACAAATTAGAAGCAACTGGGAACAACAGCAACTCAGCCACGAAGTGGTAGGCCACGTAAAATAACAGAGCAGAGTGAGTGCATGCAGATGCGCACAGTGCGCAGAAGTCGTCAACTCTCTGCAGAGTCAATAGCTAAAGAACTTCAAACTTTGTGTGGCCTTCAGATTAGCACAGCAACAGTGCACATAGAACTTCATGGATGCAGAGGTGTAAAAGCACGCCGCCACTGGACTTTAGAGCAGTGGAGATGTGTTCTCTGCAGTGACGAATCACGCTTCTCTGTCTGGCAATCCGATGGATGTGTCTGGGTTTGGTGGTTGCCAAGAGAAAGGTACTTGCCTGACTGCATTGTGCCAAGTGTATAGTTTGGTGGAGGGGGGATAATGGTGTGGGGTTGTTTTTCAGGGGTTGGGCTTGGCCCCTTAGTTTCAGTGAAGGCAACTCTTAAGGCGTCAGCATACCAAGACATTTTGGACAATTTCATGCTCCCAACTTTGTGGGAACATTTTGGGGCTGGCCCCTTCCTTTTCCAACATGACTGCGCACCAGTGCACAAAGCAAGGTCCATAAAGACATGGATGAGTGAGTTTAGGGTGGAGGAACTTGACTAGCCTGCACAGAGTCCTGACCTTAACCCGATAGAACACCTTTGGGATGAATTAGAGCGGAGGCTGTGAGCCAGGCCTTCTTGTCCGACCATCAGTGCCTGACCTTACAAATGCGCTTCTAAAAGAATGGTCAAACATTCTCATAGACACACTCTTAAACCTTGTGGACAGCCTTCCCAGAAGAATTAAAGATGTTATAGCTGCAAAGTGTAGGCCAACTCAATATTGAATCCTAGGGATGAAGACTGGAATGCTAGTGTGTGTGTAAAGGCAGGTGTCCCAATATTTTTGGCAATATAGCATATCTTATCTTTTATGTCCTTAAAGCCACCAGCCTTATTACGTAGGGTATACACATGTCAAAATTTGATCGGTTCAGCTCCCTGAAGGACCTAAGGCCCGAAGCTGGCATCAGATAAGGGAGAAGCATACACCTAGCAGAACTTAGCAGAACGTGTTAACATAAGCCCAGGTGGCAGCCTTTCATATCTGGGCAACAGAAGCCTGATGCAGAAAAGCCCAAAAAGGCATTCAAAACTCTGGTGGACTGAGTCTATAACAGGAAAAGGAGGAACCTGATCCTTCCAGAAAAACAGAAAGAGAACCCGTCTTTCTGGCTATGACACCTTGGTCCAAAAGGCCTGATGGAAATCTGCCAGTCTAAGAGACGACACAGGAAAGTTTGAAGCAAGAAAAACAAGGGGCAGGGAACTAAAATGGAGTTTGAAGCTCTGAGACACCACCTATTGCACCTTGGCATCTGGAATCCAAGCTGCCCAGGCATTCACAAAGGTCAATAGCTTACCTCCCCCCAATCTCACTCCAGAAAGTGTGGGGAAGGCTGGTTCATAAAAGTGCTGTCCCACACAGGTCATTCGGATTAAATGTTTACTTGGCAGTCCTGCAGTCCAGCCAAGGGGCTCAATTCACTAAAGCAGATCGCATGCGGTATTTGGGTCAGGTGACACATTTTTCCCAAATATCGCATGTGATATGGAAAATGTCAATTTACTATCCCTTATTGGTAAATACAGCATAAAACAACGTTAAAGTCAATTCACTAAAGGAAATAAATAAATGCATTCGGAAATAAATAAATGCAATAGAGTAGTGGTCAAGTTAAAGAATTACATTTAAGTTAAACTTTACATTTCAGTCAGTTGTAAAGGAACTGGCACCCAACGACAGCCTTAAAAGAAGGAGATATGGATGTCAATGAGCTGGCAGCTGCTGTGTGCTTCACAACCATGACTCATCTGCTGTCAGTGGAATTCCCATACCAGACCCTTATCCAAGCATGCAGCCCAACAGGCCAGGAAGACTCCCTCCCCCCGAACCATACCAGGCCACATGCTCTCAACATGGGGGGGTGCCTTATCAGAATCTGGAAACCCCCTTTAACAAGAAAAGGGCTTTCCAGATCCTGACCCTCCACCCATGTGAATGAGTATGGAGTACGTGCTACTCATTCACCAAAAAAGAAAAAGTAAATAAATACACAGTTTTCAACAAGTCCTTTTAAAAAAAAAAAAAAAAAAAGCCCACAGAGTGCACATCACAAGTAGGCGGGGTTCCCCCCCATGAGCCCTGGTATGGTTAAGAAAAGGGGGAGCGCTCCCTCATACCCCCTCCTTTTCCTGAACTGCATGATTGGATATGGGTCTGGTATGTACTGGGGGGGGCTACACCATTTTTTCTCTTTTGGTGTGGGATCCCCCTCAAAATCCATACCAGACTCCAATATGTATATGTATGTATAGATGTATATTGCTGTATATTTTTCCCAATTTTTTTAATACAGTTTCTTCTTTTGTTTACATTCTGCTGTCAGTGGGGAATTCCGCTGAGAGCAGATGAATCATGGCTGTGAAGGACCAGCTATTCCCTGGCTACTAAGGATGCAAATACTGCATCACGTCAAGAAATAGCACATGCAGTATTTTAGTAGCGTTTTTTAGTGAACTGTAAAAAAAAAAAATTGAAAAACACTGAGGTATTTTACAGCTGATCTTAAAGCTGTAAATAGCACTTAGTAAATTGAGCCCAATATGCTTTACACATATGAACCAACTGAAGACACATGCGAGAAATAAGGCAGAAGGACTTCCAGTAAGTAAATTTATATAGTCCCATAAATGCACATTAAAAAAGGAAAAA
This sequence comes from Staurois parvus, assembly GCF_062004578.1. Classification (NCBI taxonomy): domain Eukaryota; kingdom Metazoa; phylum Chordata; class Amphibia; order Anura; family Ranidae; genus Staurois; species Staurois parvus. The sequence continues at coordinate 1,433,684 of NW_028318108.1, read as the reverse complement.
GCCTGGAGAAAGGGGGCACAGTAGCAACATCCAGCTGGTTAAATTGTGCTAACATAGACTTCACAATCAGTGACTGGAAAAGTGGATATAAAAGAAAAAGGCTTTTCAGCCTTAGGGGCTCTTAATGACCAAAGGCTGGAAACCGCAATCAACAGGCTGAGCCTCTACGTTCAGGTCAGTGTGCACCCCCCAAGACGGTCTCCTTTGTCTTGGGGATAATAGCAGTGAACTGCAACTCTTTAGAGTGCAAGCGCACCTGATAAGGGTTTAAGCAACTCAGAATGAGACCATCTCTGTGGCCGGAGGCTCAGACACAGCTAAGGCTGCAAATCAGATACAGAATCTACTGGAGAGGGTGCAGGAGCATGCTTGTGGTCTCAGCAATCAGATTTAGAAAACGACTGGTTATTTTTGAAGTCCTGCATGATCATAGAGAAGACTTCAGCTGAGAGGACAGATGACCCAGCCAAACCATACAGAACCAAGGAAGACTCAGCGGAGAGAAGAGAATAAATTGCAAAGGATAGACATGACTCCAGGCTTCAGATGTCACCATCAGCAGGCACACTGCAAGCACCCCCTGACCTGTAAGTAAAAAGTAATGTGGGGGCACTTGGTAAAGTGAGACTTCTTCCCCCCTGGGTCTTGAATCAGACATGTTGTAGCCACAGTGCTATCACAGCCACTGAGGTCATCCTAGGCGACAGGAGTGAGTACACATTGTGCATGTGTGACCCAAAAGAACAATGCCTCAGGATACAGCCATTGCAGTAAACATGAAGAAGAGAGGGAAGGCGTTGTATTGGGAGGGGATAGCCCTTCTCGATAAATTTATTTTTAAGTATTGTACCTTGTGAAATGTAGTTAGATTGCTGGGTGCAGTTATGGCGTAATCTGCAAAATTGGCTTTTAGGAATGTTTCTAAGCCAACAAGGGTGGTGGCAACTCTAATACGAGGTCCCGATCATGTGATCACTGATTGGCCAATCAGTGATCACATGCAGAGTAGTAAGCAAGGTGTCACTTCTGACATTATTGCTTATTATGTGTGAAATCTGTAAATGATCACAGAGGTCACATGGTACAAGGCTATTCACAACAACTTTGTACCATATGACAAGCTGTGACCAATCACAGCTCACACAGTAGTTCTCAATGGCTGCAAGAATGCAGCCAGAAAGAAGGAGAAATGATTGCTTTTACAGCCTTTATGGGTGTAAAAGCAATCAGTGTAAAAAAAAAAAAAAAATCTTCATCACCCCCCACAAGTAGTACAGTGTCACCATGGTGACACTGTACTGCTAGGGTGACAGTATGTTAAAAAAAATATATAAAAAAAAAAAATAAAAATGTAAAAAAAAGTGTTTAAAAATTATAATTTTTGGTTATAAACTAATTTCGTTTTTTTTTTTTTACTAAAAAGATAAACGGAATAAATGTTGGCCAAGATTTATGATGAAATATTATTTATTTGCAAAATTGTATAAGAAAAACTTTTTTTCAAAATGTTTGGACGTTTTCATTTACATAGCAAAAAAAATAAAAATCCCAGTGGTGAATAAATACCACCAAAATAAAGCTTTATCTGTCTCAAAAAAATGCTAAAAAATTCATATGGGTACAGTGTTGCATGCCCGCGCAATTGTCATTCAAAGTGTGATAGCACTGAAAGCTGAAAATTAGCCTGGGCAGGAAGGGAATTAAAGTGTCCGGACATGAAATAGTTAAGAGACTATATCCTCATATACTTGCAGCTTTGTGACATTAGTTGACTAGGGACTTGCGCCTCTTTGATCTTGCATACAATACACTGGCTCACACTGATCTGCACATGCTCATTTGCTCTCTATTCTTTGGAACTGTGCCAAATTTCTAGAGGCCAATCTGTTGACAGCCTAAAGATTTGCTGTTCAGGGACCTGGGATTCAGTAAAATGGCAGATTCCTGCAAGAAGAGACATGAACAATCCTGAAGACAATTTACAGCATATACTAATTTTAGTAATATAGTTATTAATGTGGAATGTATGTTTCTTGCTAAAGAACATTTTTAATCAAGCTGCTATGGGTAAAGTTCCGTTTCAACCTGTAACCTTACTAATGTGGTCTGACATCTTGATTGTGGATGTGGCAAATAGTCTGTACACTGAACTAACCAGACTTTAGCTAAACAAGTTCAGCAACAAATGACATATATAGAAAAAGGGGGGGGGGGGGGGGATCAGTGTCTCAACACTTTAGGTGTGACCACTAGGGGACTGAAAATTATGGCTATTCAGACAGCTGAACCAAAATGGAGGAGAGGGAACCAAAAAGAGAGCAAAGTGGATGTGCAGTTTATGAACATTTGATTTTAGTCTAAATTGTTTTTTATAATAATGAGGGGACATGCTGGCCATGCATTGAGCCACTGTTGTGTTCTAAAGGTACTTGGATATTTTAGGCATGTTTTAATATGGAAGGTACAGGGTTTGTAACAATTTTTAAGGAACATATATAAAAGAAGAAATTCAATATATGTGAAAAATTGTATTATTGTATATTATATAAATGCCTTAACATAATATACATAGATTCTACCTTCCAAAAATGTTGAGGGAGTCTGGCAGTGGTATTAGACAGTGGAGAAAAGTAACCATCACTAACCGTGACAGAAACTGGCCCCTAGTGAGTAATTAAATATGTTTTAACACCACTCTATGCAAACACTTTACCTGTAAACCTAATGGTATGCTCCAATTTTCCAGCTTGTATCAAAATGTTTCATTTTATAAACAAAGCAATCCACAGTGTTGTACTTCACCCATGTTCATGAAGAAAGCTTTCCCGATGGTCGAGTACTTGCTTAGACCCCTTGGTTACAAGCAGGTCTAACGGCCCTAATTATTCTTCCAGCAGAAATTCTCTGTTACAGTATGGCAGTAGAAACACGCACACACGCACCTATAGATCCTCAATTGCTTTCCTTCTTTGGAATTTCATTCTCAGGGACCATCCAACAGAGGGTGCCATAGCATAAAACCTTCTATATAAAAAGGTCAATAGCATACAAAAATTGCACTCACATCAACCTGTGCCTTTGTCCCAGCACTATCCAGTACAAGCAGAGTCCTGTATACAGTTGTGTCCAAAATTATTCAACCCCCAATGCTGTAAAGGGGTTTAGGGACTATAGTGTACATTTGGAATTGTATTCAGAATCAAATCCTACAAGGACGTTGTAACTACCCAAATGCAACTAAAATGACATCAATTGTTTATGTAATACAGTAGTAAATGGTTCTTATGTGGTTTCTTCATTGCCACAATTATTCAACCCCTTAAAGACTACCACTCTGAAGAACAGAGGTTCATACAGGTGCTTTCCATCAGGTATTGAAAACACCTGTGGATGTCACCGAGCAGCAATCAAGCATAATAAGCACCAATTAGGCAGCTTTAAAATGACTGTGATACTCAGCTCCTTCTAGACATTTACTGGTGTGGTTACAAACATGGTGAAGGCAAGAGAATGGTCCAGGAAGACAAGAGAAGAGGTGATTTCTCTTCACAGGAAGGGCAATGGCTATAAGAAGATTGCAAAGATGTTAAACATACCAAGAGACACCTTAGGAAGCATCATTCGCAAATTCAAGGCAAAGGGCACTGTTGAAACGCTACCTGGTCGTGGCAGAAAGAAGATGCTGACTTCGACTGCTGTGCGCTACCTGAAGCGTAGAGTGGAGAGAAGTCCCCGTGTGACTGCTGAGGAACTGAGAAAAGATTTGTCAGATGTGGGTACAGAAGTTTCAGCCCAGACAATAAGACGCACACTGCGTAATGAAGGCCTCCGTGCCAGAACTCCCAGGCGTACCCCCTTGCTGTCTCCAAAGAATAAGAAGAGTCGACTGCAGTATGCCAAAAGCCATGTGGACAAACCACAAAAGTTGTGGGATAGTGTTCTGTGGACTGATGAAACAAAATTAGAACTGTTTGGGCCCATGGATCAACGCTATGTTTGGAGGAGGAAGAACAAGGCCTATGATGAAAAGAACACCTTGCCTACTGTGAAGCATGGTGGAGGGTCAATCATGCTTTGGGGCTGTTTTGCTTCTGCAGGTACAGGGAAGCTTCAGCGTGTGCAAGGTACCATGAATTCTCTTCAGTACCAGGAGATATTGGATGGAAACGTGATGCAGTCCGTCACACACCTGAGGCTTGGGAGACGTTGGACCTTTCAACAGGACAATGATCCCAAGCATACCTCCAAGTCCACTAGAGCATGGTTGCAGAGGAAAGGCTGGAACATTTTGGAGTGGCCATCGCAGTCACCAGACTTAAATCCGATTGAGAACCTCTGGTGGGACTTAAAGAAAGCAGTTGCAGTGCGCAAGCCTAAGAATGTGACTGAACTGGAGGCCTTTGCCCATGAAGAATGGGCGAAGATACCCGTAGATCGCTGCAAGACACTTGTGTCAAGCTATGCTTCACGTTTAAAAGCTGTTATAACTGTAAAAGGATGCTGTACTAAGTACTAAGATTGAATGTCACTTGGGGGTTGAATAAAACTGATAATGCTGTGAGCACAGAAAAGACATTTGTGGTTATTTCATTATAACTGTTATGTTATATTTGTCTGACCTACAAGTGCCTCTTTAATGTAAATGTAAGCAAGATGACTGAATGATCAAAAGCAATGTCAAACTGGCCAAAACACTCAATTTCAGTGGGGGTTGAATAATTTTGGACACAACTGTATATGCTGGCTCCACCAGCTTCCCTGCCTGTTGCAAGTGAGTATCCCTGCAGGGTGACATTTGTGTGCCTACACCTTCCCAACACGTTTCATTATTATACAGGATTTATACAGCGCCAACAGTGTGCACAGCGCTTTACAAAAGGAAGGCAGACATTACAGTTACGATACAATTTGGTACAAAAGGAATCAGAGGGCCCTGGTCGTTACAATCTAAGAGGAAGGGAGAAGTGATTCAAAGGGTAATAACTATGGGGTATGAGCTGACGGAGAAAGTAAAAACACTGCATTAATTAGAAGGAGGATAGGCTTATTTAACCTCCCTAGTGGTATGATTATGTCAATATTTCTGTGCTCAAAGTTTGAAACACGAAATCATAAATAATAATCATAAAAAATAATAATTTAATTCAATAATGTAATCAATCTAAAAACACTGAAATTTGAAATATAGCGCCAAGTTCGCACATCACCGAGCAAAGTCGCAAAATCGTTTTCAGTGTCTGATGACGAATTTCCCCACAAATCATTATCACTCAATTCTGCAAGTGGTTCTGATTTAATATCGCTGTTCTCTAGCTGGTCTAAAACCGCTTTTGATCTAAAAGGGACGCTTTTTGGACGCCATGGACCTTTCTCAGTTTCCAGGCAGAAAGAACAGTAAAAATGCAGGCAGGGCACAGGACAAAGCACTAGGGACAAAATGTATGTGAAATGGTTTGATACAGTAATGTTATACTATGAGTTTTAGTGTATTTAGTGAATGTCACTTTTTAACATTTTTAAATTTCCCGCCGGTTCCGTCCCCGTACATCCCAACGTTCACAGGGATCGAAACCCGGAAACCGGATGCCAGCATAGGCCAGAGGAGATGGCGGGGGACGCTGCAGGGGGGACATTGCGGGAGCGCAGGTCAAGGAAAATGCAAGAGGGATCCCTGAGCAACGCTGCAGGGTAATCCCGAGTGTAGCTCAGGGTTACCACTTTTGGTACTGAAAGTTAACCCCGAGCTACACTCGGGAATACCGCCAGGATGGTTAAAGATAACGGTTTTCAGGGATTGCCTAAAGGTGGATAGATTAGGAAATAGTCAAACAGATTGGGGTAGGGAGTTCCATAGGATGGGAAAAGTCTTGGAGGCAAGCATAGGAGGAAGTGACATGGAAACTAGAGAGCAGGAGGTCTTCGGAGGACCAAAGAGAATGGTTTTGGTTGTATTTTGAGACCAGGTTAGTGATGTATCTGGGGGCCAAGTTGTGGATGGCTTTGTAAGTTGTTAGTACTTTGGCTTCCACTCACCCAAAGAATGAAACTCAGTTTCATCATCGAACGTCATCAGGGACATACAACACAGGGAAGAGTGTTGTCGAGCACCTTGATATAAGCTAAAGAACTATGACACAAACTGGACATTACTGTTGATTTATTTTAAATGTTTTTTGTTTCACCAATTGAAAGCACTGATCACTTTATTACCACTGGAGGCAATGTTTGGGAGGGTATATAATTCTTTAACAGCTGATTATTGTAGATATAGTGACATTTTTTTTTAGGGATTCATTTTAGCACTGTATTCAATCATTTAAAGGCCAAATTCACTCTTAGTAACGTGCCACAACCATATTTAAGGTGTAACATATTACTAAAGCACCTGCCTGCTCCCCAACTGCATTGTGACAGCGAGTTCAGTATCATCTCCCCACAACCACTATAATAACAGTTCTGTGAATGAATGAACTGCTAGTACCATCTGCCACTGCGGCAGATAGCTTACAGTTCTCAATGAACTGTGAGGATGCTGGTAAGTACTCTTGTAGTTCATCGATCTTCCTGGACTTAGGTAACTGCCTGCCCGTACATGAAATAAGGGCAGACAGCTGTACAGACAGTCTGCAAGAGCTTGACACCGCAGGTTGCTGATTGTGGGTGCAATGCTCTGAAGGCTTCTAAAAAAATAATAATAAATATACATTTTGTTACCTATGAAGAAAAAAGTGCATTTTTATTTTTTTTTAACTTATCCTTTAACCACTAGCCTACCGGGCACTTATACCCCCTTCCTTACTCTGGACCAATCCCAGCAATAATGTCAGGATCCACCCTGATGCCCAACAGGCAGCTGGCTCGGCCTCTCAGCATGTCACCGAGATCCTGAGCCGGCCGCTCATGCCTGGCGCTCCAGTGAGCACTGGAGGGGCAGAGCACAGAGTGGTAACTGACAGAGCTCTGCTCAGAGTAGATCCAAGAACTGAGTAGATCCAAGTGATTGCTCAGTTCTCAGGCTTACAGCTGGCAAGGGACAGCTTGCAACATCGGAAAGATGCTGCAGCAGCTTAAGTATGTATGTTTATTTTTTTATATTTCCACACTACTCCTTTAATGGACCTCATAAGTGACCAACAATGGGTAATGAGCTGTGCATGAGTAATCTGATTTTAAGTGAGGGCCAACATTGTTGGATTAATAGTTTTTTTTTATACTGCACAAGGAAGTAATTTCTCTCTTTCTATTTTTATGAGAAAATGTGGTGGAGTTATTCCACAGCCCTCCTGTTGGTGTCTCCCAGGGCTCAGCATCAGATCTGAAAGCAAGGTATTGGACTTAAATGAAAAGTGAAGGAGGATGAAATCTGTCTGCAGAGTGAAATGGAGACTTGGACAACAAACTGACATGTGCAGCTGCTGGGGAAAAACTTTGAGGAGATAAGGGACTGCTCCAGGCTACATGAATTACCAGTATGGCGTTAAGCCAACAAACTGAATTATTATAAACCTTTTTTATAGACTGGAGAAATCTGCTCAGCACACCGAGTATCTCATTGAGGTTTAAGTAACACATGCATTCTGAAATTCTATATAAACATTGGGTTGGCCACCAGTTTCGTTTGCCAGTGTCTATCCTTCATGTACTGTAATATACCCTTTATGACTACCTGTGTCCCTCAATGGACAATAAGAAAAATAAACTGACTCAGCAAGAAATGTAATCATGTTGAGAATACTACTCATTATACTGATACTTACTGGCTGCCGTATTTTGCACTGGTACAATATTTTTTGTATTTCTCGTGCGGTTCATTTAGCTTCTCTACCATTGCTTTAATCTGTTGGATGGTCTTGAATGTTTCCACAGAATCATCTATGGTAAAGTGGTATTCATTGTGCTCCTGTGGACCCTGGTACACGGCAATGCTACCGCAAGCCTCTAAAATGGGGGGAAAAAAAAAAAATTACGTAATTCACATCATACCCAAGGTCAAACCAAGAACCTATGTGCATTTTCACACTAAGCGTACATATGTAACTATATTCATTTTCACATTAAACTTTACAAATAATGGAGGTGGTTTGATTTGCAAACTGACAGACTGTATTTTGCTGTCCCAACTTTTTCCCTTAGCCCCAAACAAGGAAGGTTTAATTAGCTTCCGAGGAAAGAAAAAGTCTAGCCCTAGGTGTATGTTTGAATGCAAATAGTAGCGATAAAGCTTCATAAGCTACTTTAGTGGCACACACTTTTGTGATGGTCTGCATATTCTGTCAAGTGCTAAGGAACGGGTTAATACTGAATAGATGAATTAAATAAATACAAGGTTTTATTGCCATTTAGTGAACATTTCACATTCTAGGAAGTAGTAGTATTAAAACCTCAGCATCTTTTTCATTTCACATTGAACACAATTTTCAATGTGGTTGCCTCCTGCTGTCTCAGTGCTGCTTCCTGAACTTCCAGTCTTCATAGGAAAATAATACCAGTGGATGATGCAGTCTCCAGTCAGTTTAACTTGAAGAAAAGGAGTTGCAGGGGAGTGCTTGCCATTCTAAGTTGTGTATTTCTATTGTTGCACACAGTGTAGGGAGAGACAGCATGCAAGGGTGGTTCCATAAGACATTGCAAGTGCATGGAGCTACCCTGAATTGGGAAACCTGGGGCATCGGTCATAGCACCAGCTTGAACTGAACTTAAGCAAGGATTAAAAGATGAAAAAGCTGCATACCCAGTAAGTAATTAAATTAGCTGGTCAAATAGCCTAAAAACTAAAAGGTCCCCTCTACACATGGGAACTGTTTGTCCATTTTTCATCCATCTGTTGATGGATGAAATATGGACATCAATGCATCTCTATGGAAAAGTGGATGTAAACAGATGATCATCCGTTTAAATCTGCATTAGTCAACATCCGTTTTTTTAAATGGATCAAAGCCCTATTTTTGTTCCTTAAAAAAACCTGGAATGGAGGAAAAACAGATGTAAACAGGAAAATGGTCCGTTTTTGCTTCATTTTTGCATTGGTAGTGGATGTAAATAACTGATGAAAAACCAATGAAAAGTTCACTGTTTTCTTTGAAAAAACATGACTGAGTACAGGAAATGAATGGTCCGAACGTGTGTGAGGGGACTATCACGTTAAAATGTTGGTGAGTCACGTGACCTATTTTTCATCTGCCTTATCTACAAATTACAGGATCAGCAATGTGGTAGGTTGAAAGTGGGGAATAAAACAGGGACAACAGGACTACATACCCAACAGCAAGCCTTATTTTCCAAGATGTCTATGTCTGCTTTGCTCTAAACTCAAGGAAAATTAATATGAGAGAAGGCAGCTGAATAAATGGACTAATAGCTAAAAGAACAATTTAAGACACTTGAGTCTGATATATAGAACAAAACACTAGAGGGAAAGAGGTGTTCTCCGTAGGTGGCCCTATTCTGAAACAAAGAATGTTTTTATGGACAACACTTTATTTCAATTTTTCTTTGCAACCATTTTTGATAAAGTCCCCCATAAAAAATGTAATCACACTTGATGAAACACACCATTATGATAGAAATCTGCAGGGCTGTCACTGCAGATCTTCCTCATTCAAATGGTAGCTGCCATGCGGGTCCAATGAATTTGATACATTGAGTCACTGACCCAACACAAGCATGAGACAAGTGAAGTCAAGGCTCCTTGTCTCTATACCCAATCTATGACCATGACCACCTTGTTAGCTGACACAGTAGGTCTGCTCAAAAAAAAAAAAAAAGTATAAGGCTACAGTAACAGCACCTTTCCATGTTTATTTATGGAAGATGTGGCCACTTCACCCAAGTAAACAGAGACAACTCCCACTAGTTTTATTTAAAGGTGAACTCCAGGTAAAATCTTAATTGCTTACTTAAATTTGACCTGCTTGGACCAATAAAAGTGTGCAATTAGAACCATACCTGGAGTTTAACTAAATTTGATGGATTAGGAATGGAATCTGCACATAATGCACAGGGGTTAAATTCCCTGACTAAGTGAATGAAGGCCTTTCAATGTTACCATAGACTGCATGCTGATATTTTGTTGCTACGGGAGATGCATTTTTCTCACTCCTCCACACCCAAATATCTGTATCATAAATATCCTACCTTTTCCACCTACCTAGCCAACAGTCTGGAGAGAGAAAAAAAAAAAAAAAAAAAAAAAAAAAAAAAGAGGGGAGTAGGGATTTTGCCTCTCATGCAGGATTTCCTTCACGTCCACTAATGTCATTAGAGATAATGAGGGCAGATATACACTATATTGCCAAAAGTATTGGGACACCCCTCCAAATCATTGGATTTAGGTGTTCCAATCACCTCCATAGCCACAGGTGTATAAAATCAAGCACCTAGGCATGCAGACTGCTTCTACAAATATTTGAGAAAGAATGGGTCGCTCTCAGGAGCTCAGTGAATTCGAGCATGATACTGTGATAGGTTGCCACCTGTGCAATAAGTCCATCCGTTAAATTTTCTTGCTACTTAATATTCCACGGTCAACTGTTAGTGGTATTATAACAAAGTGGAAGTAACTGGGAATAACAGCAACTCAGCCACGAAGTGGTAGGCTACGTAAAATGACAGAGCGGGGTCAGTGCATGCTGAAGCGCATGCAGAAGTCCCCAATTGTCTGCACAGTTAATAGCTAAAGACCTTCAAACTTCGTGTGGCCTTTAGATTAGCACAACAGTACGTAAAGAGCTTCATGGAATGGGTTTCCATGGCAGAGAAGCTGCATCAAAGCCTTATATCACCAAGTGTAATGCAAAGATTTGGATGCAGTGGTGTAAAGCACATCGCCACTGGACTCTAGAGCAGTGGAGACGTGTTCTCTGCAGTGACAAATTACATTATATTTATTACATTACATTGAGTTTATATAGCGCCAAAGGGTTTGCTCAGCGCTGTACAATAGAGGGGGGGACAATACATGAAACATTACAGCAGCTACGAACAGCACACGAGGGGTAAGAGGGCCCTACTCTTTCGAGCGTACAATCTGGGAGGGAGGGGGTAGTGGTACAGGAGGAAGTGGCTGTGGGGGATGGAGTGGTAGGAGGAATGAAGGAGAGCAGCAGTTAGGTGAGGGTGGGGTAGGCTTCCCTGAAGAGGTGGGTTTTCAGGGAGCGCCTGACAAATCATGCTTCTCTGTCTGGCAATCCCATGGATGTGTCTAGGTTTGGCGATTGCCAGGAGAATGGTACTTTCCTGACTGCATTGTGCCACATGTATAGTTTGGTGGAGGGGGGATTATGGTGTGGAGTTGTTTTTCCGGGGTTGCGTTTTCCAGTGAAAGCAACGTTCGACTCCCTTTCTTGGGACCACCTCTTTTTTATACTATGCAAGTATGGGTTTGGCTCGCATTTTTTGACACTTTTACGTATGTTGCACGCAAACCCTATGGCCTCCATATTGGTGAAAGGGTATAAGTCCCAATGCTTGTGCATACAGAGAACAAGCTGACAGGATTGTCCCCTATCCCCCATTTCATTCATTTTGACAATTGAACCGCTAGCTGCTAAGATGCAAGATATCAAAGGATTTCCACAAGAGCACAAATGTGCCTTACTGTCTGACAATATTTTAATGCTTAGTTCTTCCCCTACTGTCACCATCCCTAATCTGTAACTTACCTCACAAAATTTTTTTAACATATCAGGCCTTACGGTAAACTGAACAAAATCATAGCCCGTGAATCTATTGCTTAGCACTGTGGTGGACTTGAAGAGAAACTTTGATTTTAAATGGCAAATCGGAAGCCTTACCAAACCTAGGTATCAACTTAACCCCATCTTTGCAAACATATCAAAATAACTATCCTCTTCTTTACAAAAAACTATTAGCCGACCTGAACAGATGGAATATCGAGCCCCTTTCATGTTTTGGTAGGCTATACTGAAAGAGCAAAAGATCCGCTCCAGGTGAGTGCCGAATCTGCAAACCCCTCCACAGACACACAGATGCTGGCCTGATCCGTGATCACAGATGCAATGGAAAAACAGAATGGTTGGCCGCACAAACAGGAATGTGGTGGATGAAATACTTTATTGGAATCCTTTACATACAACAGAAGAACATGACAGCTCCAAGACAGGATAGAGGAGCAGTAGATGCGTTTCACACAAACACGTGCTTAGTAATTATAATGACTAAGCACGTGTTCGTTTGAAACTCGTCTACAGCTCCTCTATCATGTCTTGGAGCTGTCATGTTCTTATATTGCATGTAAAGGATTCCAATAAAGAATTTCATCCACCACATTGCTGTTTGTGCGGCCAACCATTCTGTTTTTCCATTGGTAGGTTATACTCCATTAAGATGAATGTTTTGCCTGTACTACTTAGGACTCTCCCAGTGGTTATAAACACCTCGGACCTTCTGTAACTTCAAAGGAAAATACTAAAATTTATTTGGGGTAATATGTGACCCAGGGTGAATAGGTGAACACTGTTGTCCCCAAAAGGCAAAGAGGGCTTTTTTTAAATACTTCCAAGCACCACATTTAGTCCAACTGATTAGCTTCCACACACAAAAGACTTTTTTTTTGCCTTGGATGTCTACAGAGTCTATATTGACTGCGAAATCCATTAGCCACCTGATGTGGATGCCAACCGCAGCTGGACCCACAATTTTATGTCCCACGCTCGCTCTCTCTTTCTCTCTGAGCCTGTGGGATAGACTCAATGTATTGTATTATTCTAATTCTGTCCATAGTCCCCTTGCCCTGTTTAACAACCTGTCATTCACCCCAGGAGTAACCCCTGCAATTTTTCAAATGGTGGATCAACAAGGAATTCCAGCGGATTGCTGATATATGCAAAGTGGGAGTGCCCTTAAGTTCCAATCTTTTTGAGAAAATTACCAACTTCCAGACACTGAATTGTATCACTATACACTGTTGTCTCATTTTGTATCTTCTGCGAAACGCCAAGGAGGTATAGCCTCTGAAGCACTGTGGAGATACGCTCAGGTTTCATCTCAGCACTATACTCCATAATGCTATCAAAATCAGTATATGCTCAATGGGAAAGCAATCTGAATGAGGAATTCGAAATTTAGAATTGGTACAAGACAGCAGGACATGCTTCCAGATCACATATTAATACGTCTATAATAGAAGCCAACTATAAAGTTACTACTTAAATGGTATATGGTACTGACATGATTAGCCTCTTGCATCCCTGGAGCCTTAGCTATGTGTTTCAGGGATTGCGGCCAGTAAGGCTCATTCCAACATGTTTGGTGGGCCTGCCCAAAAGTATGAAGATTTTGGATCCCTGTGCATAATTGTTATTTACGCATTAAGAGATACAAATCTTAAAAAGACTTAACTAGCCTTTTCGGGCTACCCGGTATTGGAGGCTCAGAAGTATCTGCATACATTGCTATAGCTAGATCCTAGAATTCTACTATTCCATTTGATATGGTCAAGTCTAAACTAACTGGATAATGGTTAACGAGAAACTCACTGCCATCCTGAATGATAAAACCTTGTTCGAGAAAACATGGGACCCCGGATCAAATATCTTTCAGGAAACACCTAAAACCTACATCTGACCCTTGTGACAATTTGTGTATAATGGAGCAGAGTCTATATCCTCTATTCTATTCTCTTCTTTCCTTTCCTTTCCTTTACCCAAACCATTTTTTTTTAGTTTTTTTTTTCATAGTGAGCTGTGCATTCATCCCCAGACCAGTCCATTAGGACAACACGCTATATGAGTGGGAGTGAACATGCTTTGTTTTTTGTGAACCAGTTGTCTTACCAGTTTGTAGTGAGGTCTTTTATGACAGAAACCACTCGTGGCCTGTGCTTTTTTCCCCTGGGGGATACCCCTGGCCCAAAATCCACTGTACCTTGAAGCAGGGGGGGCTGGAAGGTGACCTCCACAATTGAACTCAGGTTCCTGACCATAAAACCTTATATGGCTAGCAACCTTGTTTGTTTCTGGTTGAACAGTTGTAATTTGGTAAAATGTAGTACTGCATAGTTTCTCTAAGAGTATGTACTTGTTTTGTACACAAATCTTAAAAAGTATAATAAAAACTAAAACTATTGGAAAGTAAAAGGAATCTGAAACACTTGAACCAACTGGCTTATTGAATGGAGTCCACTTCACTACAGTTGAAAATAATTCAGGTGAATATACCAAAGTTGCCTCATGTGCTCTCACTGTCGGCAGCGAAAGGTCACTTTATATATGAATATTTTTTAAAACTCTGTTTATTGAAAATAGTAAGTTACAAAACAGAATATGCATTCCTGGTCAAAGTTACAAAACAGGTCACTTTAGATTTAACTAGCAACCAGTGATTGAATGAACCACACTGAACTTTTGGTACACTGGCCCCCACAGCTGACCGGGAAGTTCAGCAGGTTTGCCAAACAAATGTAGCAAACACTGTTTGTCATGCATGCAAACGTTTCTGCTGTCAGGAATCAAAGTCCAAGTCGAGTCACCGAAAAACAAGTGACTGCCAACTCTTTTGTATATGGGTAACAAAAGGATTTGGCATGCTAATTAAAGCGTTCGGTCAGTGAAATGTAAAGGGAAAGCTCCGTACGTGGTTATCATGCCACATAGTAGTGATCTTGCAATAAAGACCGATGAGCAACCAATCTCCCACACCATGTGACTAGCATATGAACAGACAAGTCCACAAGATATCATTGTTTGAACCCATGGTTAAATTACCCTCCATCTTTTGTAGTTTAGGCATGCTCCTGCTGAATAGAGAATATATCCTCTCACATTCACGATCTCCATCTATATCCAATGCTACGTCAGCTGGAACATTTCTGTTAAAATGAAGATCAGAGCAAGGTATTAATTAGTTCATGACATACTGTACCAAACAAAGAACACTCTGATACACAGCTGCAAGGACACCAATTCCCAGGTCATGGATGTGATAGAAGCCAGACACTTCTTGCGGACAGCTTCATCTCTACTGGGCTCTAGATACAGTTGCAGAGAAATTAACAGTTCACAATGTAAATCTTTAAAGGAGATATCCACTTTAAAAGTGAACCATTCCTTTAAATATTTCCATATAGCAAAATTATATGTTACCCCTATCTTGAACCTCACCTCCAACATGAGCTCATCCCCAACATAACTTACATTTCTAAAGGTTAGTGACATCGTGCCCTTTCTGAAGGATAACCTTCTGCAGGAAGTTAATACCCAAGATAATGTCATTCCCTGGGGGGTACTCACACAGCAAAGCAACCAACCCATGAGGGTCATTGCTCAATGTTCATTCCCAAGTGTCCACACATATATATACACATATACCCCAAACTATCCCCACCACATGGACAAACGTTAGGCAAACAATGTGCATTGTACTTAGCAATGTACACTAAACTTGGGTTAAACATACTAAAAAAGGGCTGATGCACTGCTGTCTGTGCGGACCATGTTCTAGCTCATTCAACAGAGTTGAAGCAGCAGTTAAGGGGACTGATGAATACTCAACTTGGCAACAGCTGCTGAGATACAAATAAAGGCCCAAGATTATGTTCGAGAGTCATACTGAGCACATGGGATGTGATCAGGCACACAGTACACTCACTAAACAATTTATTGGAAACACCTGTTTACTTGCTTATTCATGCAATTATCTTATCCGTATTTCAGATAGGAGCAGCCCAACTCAATTTTATGGTCAATATTTTCAGTTAATTTTTGCATCAAACACTAGAACAGGGGAAAAGATGTAATAATGGTGATTTTGACCATGTCGTTATTGTAGGTACCAAACCGGATGGATTGAATATTTCTGTAAATGCTAAATTCCTGAGATTCTCACACACAGCAGTCTCTAGAGTTTATGCAAAATGGTACAAAAGGCAAAAAACATCCAGTGAGTCACAGATCAGCAGATGGAAATACCTTGTTATTGAGAGAAGTCAAAGAACAGCCAGACTGGTTTAATCTGCCAGAAAGGCTATAGTAAATCAGATGACAATTCTTTACAACCGTGGTGAGAAGAAAACCATCTCAAAATGCACATCTTGAACTGTAAGATCATACAGAAGTTCCACTTCCGTCAGCAAGAACAGAAAGCTGGAGCTGTGGTGGGTGCAAGGTCGCCAAAACAGGACAGTTGCAAAGCCAAAGCAAGAGTAGTCTCAAATTGATTTCATGAACATGGCAAGGAGTTCAGTGTTGGGCCTTTTCAGCCAATGGATCTGAATCCAGTAGAACACCTTCGGGATGTGGCAGAATGGAAGATTTGCAGAATGAATGTGCTGACAAATCCGCATAAATTATGTGATGCAACCATGTCAACATTGCCTGGAATCTCAATGGAATGTTTGAGGAAAGCTATGCCACTAAAAACTGAGAGCATTTGAGAGCAAAGGCACTCCCCACTTTTACTATAGTGTTCCTATTAAATTGGTTGCTGAATATATGCAAGCAGCTTTTTGGCAGGGACATGCTGACAAAATTGGGCACACTTCCAGGCACAAAAGTTTCATGCTTTTTATCATCAGACATTGTACAAGAGTTGTTCAGTTATATTATCCCTGGAATTCTGTAAATTCCATTTGCACACATCTATAACTAGATCTAATTACTGGTTTTACAAATGCAACCCCTTCTGTCACACTTACACAGTGCACATGTGGCAGCCTTCAGCACTTTCAGCTGATGCTTTGCAGCAGAGCCAGGATCCATTAATGAAAGCAGAGGAGTGATACTTGCTGAGTCTCCGCTGATTGCGTCGGCTTATTCTACTGAGTACCTCTATCCATTCATTCAGCTCTACACAGTTGTTTGCTTGGATGTAAAGAGGTTTCTCTCCATAGATCACCTGAAACATCTGTGAAAAACAGAAAGTAAAATGTGGTTCCAATGATCTCAGAAGACACAGGCACTGTATTATCAAATATCACCACAATACAGAGAAGACCAGGAATAAACAATACTGATTCCAAAGCACACAGAACAAAGTGGAATCTCAACCCACAGATAAAAGGCAAAACATAAATGGCACTAAATTATAATGTGGTGCAATACTTCTATCCAGCTCACACAGATGTAAGATCACAAAATATGACAATCCCATTAGTTATTTAATTGGATTTATACAAGAACACCATAGTTAACATTTGTATTACAAAAAAAAAAAAAGTGTCTCAATAGCACCTTTAGAAATATATTTACTGAGGAAAATGGTGACGTGTTCAATACTTATTTTACCTGCTATATGAATCTGTAAAGCAAACACATTTTCACCCAGGTTTTATTTCTTGCCTTTTCATTTTGGCATAGCATACATCCTTTAATAAATTCAGCAATAAATAAAAGAAAAAATGATTAGGTTTGGTACTTACATTGTTCCTATTAAAGGCATTTTCATCCAGCTTCTCCACAGCCAATATATTTTTAATAGGAATACGAAACATTGGCTCTTTATCTGTCAATAACAAAAAGGATTACTAGATTAATGCCATAACCAAAATAATGATTATCCAGTTCTTTTACACGGAGGTAACAGAGCCAATGCAACAAACTACTTCTGGAAAGGTCTGTATACCCGTTAATAAAAGTAAAATGATCAGTATGTCACAGAGGTTACTTGAGCAGTAAGAATTTTATATGTTATACACAGAAGAACAAAAGAGATAAACCATACCAAGAATATACTCCTGTAGTCACTGGCTTAAGGAGGACAAAAGCAGACCCTCAAACTATTCAGAAAATGCCAGTATTATGTTGTGAAGCCATAAAAGATGTCCAATTTGCCAGCGAAATAATCAGTAGATTTCAATAAAGTGGAGGACACTACCCAACACCTGAACGTTTTGGAAAGCAGTAGTATTCCAGCACAGCAAATGTGTAAAGAAATTCCCTGATGTCTGCTGTAGGGGCAAACATAAGCCTTCTATTCTTACAGGGTTTTATTTTTTAGAGAATACAAGAGAATGGGTCATTTAAGAGAACCTGTTAGAATATAGAAGCTGTTGTTACCGATTTGTTTTTGACTATGCATGCTTTGGGCTTTCCTTCTTATCCTTGTTTTAATACATAGTGATCCAGTGAACAAGCAAGTGGAAAACTAGAATGTGTTTCCTATTCAAGAAGTGTTTCAGGACCAGGAACAAGTTGCAACAGATGAAAAATTAAAGCATAGATCTCTAGATTGCAAATGCACTTCTCGTGAACTTGTTCTAAACTTAACTGTCCAACTATCCTGCTGTCTGCAATTGTAAACACTCTCCTTCCTTCCCATTCCAGCAATTTTTATGCTGCAGTCCTGCTCAAAGCTGCACAACCTTCCAAGCAAATGCATCTCCACCAGCTTCTCTTCTAAGCAGTCACACCCAATAGCCACATTCATCCCACTGGGTGAGCTGTATTCCAGGTGTCCAGGAACGGGGAAGAAGATAAGCATTTAATATAGATGGCTGCACTCACTGAGGTTGTGCAATTAACCTCTTGCCGACCGCGCATAGCCGAATGACGGCTTCACCGCGGCCGGCCAGTTCTGAGTGGACGTCATATGACGTCCTCCCAGAACGCGCTCTCCTGTGCGCCCCAGGGGGCGCGCACCCGGCGATCTCCGTGATCGCTGTGTCCTACGGACACAGCTGATCACGTGATGTGGTGAAAGGCCAATCCCACCGGTCTTTTACCACGTGATCAGCGGTGTCCAATGACACGCTGATCACAGGGAAATGCAAGTTCCGGTTCTCGGCTGCACTTTCCTCACGCTGTCAGATCGTGAGGAAAGTACTGCCGAGAACCGGCAGTTGTCAGAGCGGGGATCGGCACCGATCATCAGGGCACTGATGATCAGTGCCCTGATGATCGGTGCCCAGCAGTGACACCCGCAAGTTCCGCCCAGCAGTGCGCCCACTAGCCCCGCCCACCCGTTCCCAGCAGTGCCCCCACCTGTGCCCAGCAGTGCCCCCACCTGTGCCCAGCAGTGCACCCACCTGTGCCCAGCAGTGCACCCACCTGTGCCACTCTGCAGTGCCACCTACCTGTGCCCAGAAGTGCCACCTACCTGTGCCCAGAAGTGCCACCTACATGTGCCCAGCAGTGCCACCCACCAGTGCCACCCACCTGTGCCCACCAGTGCCACCCACCTGTGCCCACCCACCAGTGCTGCCCACCAGTGCCACCCACCAGTGCAGCCCAGCAGTGCTGCCAGTCAGTGCCACCAGTCAGTGCCCAGGGGTTGTGCCAGTCAGTGCCGCCAGTCAGTGCCCAGAAGTGATGCCAGTCAGTGCCGTCTATCAGTACCCATCATCAGTGTCACCTATCAGTGCCGCCTATCAGTGCTGCATATCAGTGCCGCCTATCCGTGACCCCTAATTAGTGCTGTCTATCAGTGCCGCCTATCCGTGCCACCTCATTAGTACTGCCTATCAGTGCCCTTTAGTGCTGCCTATCAGTGCCCATCAGTGCCGCCTATCAGTGCCCATCAGTGCCGCCTCATCAACGCAAATCAGTGAAGGAGAAAAAATACCTGTTTGAAAAATTTTATAAAAGAAACAAATAAACTTTTTTTTTTTTTCCAAATTTTTTGCACTTTTTTTAATTTATAGCGCAAAAAGTAAAGTGCCCAGTGGCGATTAAATACCACCAAAAGAAAGCTCTATTTGTGAGAAAAAAAATGATCAAAATTTCATATGGGTACAATGTTGCATGACCGCGCAATTGTCAATCAAAGTGCGGCAGCGCTGAAAGCTGAAAATTGGCCTGGTAAGGAAGGGGGTATAAGTGCCTGGTAGGCAAGTGGTTAAATATAAGACGTGTTCAATGAAAGTGAACATGTATTTAGGTTTACAAATTGGAGAATGTTGGGGATTGTCTTTAACAAAGATCTTTCTTCAAAAGCTGTGAGAATACTACTATAGAAGCTGCCATATCTGTTCTGGTTTTTAAATAGTGCAGGCATCAGGAATATGATGTGTTTATCCACTGGATTCTTATACTCCTCAGATGGTACAGAATCAGGACCTTCCATACAGTGGGGAAAATAATTATTTGATACTGATGTGAACGTACAATATACATGTAAAAGTGCTGCGTAAATTAACAGCGCTATATAAGTACCTGTAATAATTTGGTCCCTTGCACATTTTGTAAGTTTACCCAGATACAAAGAAATGAAGGGTCTATAATTTTTAGCATAGGTGTATTTTAAATGATAGAGACAGAATATCAACCAAAAATCCAGAAAAAACACATGATACAAATGTTATAAATTGAGTTGCAGTTCAGTGAGTAAAAAAAGTATTTGATCCCCAAGCAAAACATGGCTTAGTAATTGGTGGCGAAGCAAGCAAAGAAGAAAAACGTTTCTTGTAGTTAGTTAACAGGTTTGTACACATCTCAGGAGGGATTGTGATCCACTCTTTACAGATCTTCACCAAATCCTTAATGTTTATTGGCTGTCGCTTGGGAACTCGAAGTTTCAGCTCCCTCCATATATTTTCTATAGGATTAAGGTCTGGAGACTAACTAGGCCACTCCATGACCTTAATGTGCTTTTTCTTGAGCCACTCCTTTGTTGCCTTGGCGGTATGTTTTGGCTCATTGTCATGCTGGAAGACTCTTCCATGACCCATCTTCAGTATTATGGCTGAGGGAACAAGGTTCTCATCGAAGGTTTTACAATACATGTCCCCCATCCATTGTCCCCTCAATGCGGCAAAGTCGGTCTGCACCTTTAGCAGAGAAACAGCCCCAAAACATAATGTTTCCACCTTCATGCTTGACTGTAGGGATGGTGTTCTTAAGGTCATAGTCAGCGTTTTCTTCCTCTAAACAAGGCGAGACTAGTTATTGCCAAAGAGCTTAATTTTGATCTCATCTGACCACTGCACTTTCTCTCAATCCTTCTCCAAATCATTTAGATGTTCATTGGCAAACTACAGATGGGCCTGTACACGTGCTTTCTTGGGGAAGGGGACCTTGCGGGCACTGCAGCATTTCAATCTATTGTGGTGTATTGTGTTACCAATGGTTTGTTTGGTGACTGTGATCCCAACTGCCTTGAGATCATTCAATAGCTCCTGCCATGTAATTCTGGGCTGATCTCTCACTTTCTCGTGATCATCCTTACCCCATGAGGCGAAATCTTGCATGGAGATCTAGGCCGAGGGCGATTGTTGGTTATTTTGTATTTTTTCCATCTGCGAATATTTGCTCCTGCAGTTGTCTCCTCACCAAGCTTCTTGCTGATGGTCTTGTAGCCCATTCAAACCTTGTGCAGGTCTACAATCTTGTCCCTGACGTCCTTTAACAGCTCTTTGGTCTTGCCCATGATGGTGATGAGGTTTGAATGGAAGAAAGATTCTGTGGACAGGTGTCTTTTATACACATAACGAGTTGTCATTTGGAACACCTTCTTAAATTTACAGGACTAATCTCTGTACCACATGAGTACATAGCCAGTCTGTGGGAGACAGAATTATGGTTGGTTGGTAGGGGATTAAATACTTATCTTACTCACTGAACTGCAACTCAATTTATAACATTTGTATCATGTATTTTTTGGATTTTTGGTTAATATTCTGTCTCATTTAAAATAAACCTATAATAAAAATTATAGTTCCTTCATTTCTTTGTAAGTGGGCAACTTACAAAATCTGCAGGGGATCAAATAATTATTTTCGCCACTGTATGAAATTTTAGACAATGTGCTCACTGAGATGTCATGTAATTCCTCCTGCTGTAACTGCCAAGGGATAAAATACCCCTCTTGGAAGATTTCATGTTTTATTGTTATAGAACATTGAATAACGGGGTTTGAATGTATACCTAAATCCAGTTGTTTTTATATTACGGATAAAGAAAATGATTCCTAAAATCCCGTCAGACTTTTATGCTACCTGTGTCATGCTGGGAAGATTCCCCTTCCCTTCTTGTCCTGTAGATGCAACACTGAGTGGAGATGGCTCCAAAGTAAGGGAAATCCCTCCTTAGACTGCTGTAACTGGAACAGGTGTCTGGAAAGTTTGCATTCTAGTTCTGTTTGGCGACACCATAAAAATTTTTGTTTTTCCTCAGTCCAGTGACAATAGTAATCAAGAAACAGAGAGTGACTCTTCCCAGCAGGGACACTGAAAGCTAAAAAAAAACAAAAAAAACCCTTAACCCTTCCTTAAAAAGTTTCAACCTTAGGTATACTTGTTTTTGACACTGATCAATAGAAACATACACATGTCAAGTGTTTAAGAAGTTCACGGAGATTCATTGCTCTTTGGCAACACATAATGGGTGAATGCTTCTTATAACAACAATCATCATAGATGGCCAACTTGTGGACACTTGCTTTGACATACATTCACCTTTCTGTTTGTGGTATGAAAATTCTCGACTTGTAAGTGAAAACCAGCGTTTCTTAAAATTCTTCTTTCCAATACGGGTTCGACCTTGGGCACGTTTATGCATCTCTCTGTAGAGGGGAAAACCAAGTAATGAATTACTGTTCTAAAAAGGGTACCAGCTTTCGGTTTACCAAATTCAAAACTACGAATAAATTACTATAATTACCCATCTTTTAGAATGACAGACTCACTCATTCCACTCGGCTCTTTACTTTCAGTTGAAGATATTTCCTCTAAAAACTAGACAGGAAGAGTAGTGTTACAATGATAACTTTATGCAGAATCTACTGGGGAAAAGAAATGTATATATTCACATCAGTGTGCATATTCAATCATATTTAACCTAAAGTAGTTGTAAATCTCAGACATAAAATATGAGCAAAGCATATCCCTCTATAATATGTACTGTGTCTCAATTAAGAACACTAAGTGTCATTTCTGTCGGCTGCTCTGTTCCTCTGCTATCAGCATGAATACCTTTTCCTGACACCAAGAAAAAAAAAATGGTGACAGGGAGGACCTCCAGCAGATTGACAGCCTCAGCTCTGCTCCTGTGTGGAGGGGGGGGGTGTTTCTTCCTCTAATCAGCTATTAGAGCTCCCTTCACTGAGCTCTGCAGAGTGTAATTTCAGCTCCCCATCCCCCTTTATTTGACAAGCTTTAAAATTAAGCACTTCCAACAGATGCAGAGGAAAGAATACTGCAGATAAACAGGCACAACTTACATAGGAGGATTTGTTTCATCTCTGTCTATCTCCCGAGGTCAGTCATTTCACTGGGTATATGTAAGCATTTACAACCACTTTAACCATTTGCCCTCCTGAGGATTTACCCCCGTTCCTGACCAGGTCATTTTTAGCATTACGGCGCTGCGTTACTTTAATTGACAATTGCGCGGTCAAGCAACGCTGTACCCAAATTAAATTTATGTCCTTTTTTTCCCACGAATAGAGCTTTCTTTCAGTGGTGTTTGATCAACTGTTTAGTTTTTATTGTATGCGCTATAAAAAAAAGACCAAGAATTTTGAGAAAAAACTATATTTTTGACTTTTTGCTATTAAATATGTCCAGTAAAAAAAATAAAAATAAAATTATCTCTGCATGGCTGATATAGAATAAGGGCACTCACGAGACAGTTTCTCTCTCATACAGGCCCATTTTCACCACAATTATTCTCTTTACACATGCAGATGCTTTCTCTGTACTCTAACTGGGAAGGGGTATGCTCATTTGATTCTTCCACACAAGGCGAAGGCACTCTGTAGGCTTTTAAAATAATAGAAAAGCAGCGCTAAATATGCAAATAAAACACAAAGAATCATATGTGAAAGTCCATAACAGTCCATGCGTAAATAAATTTTCAACATAAACAACTTAGTCCAACGTGAATGTGAAGATACAGTATAATCACTTCACAAAAAAGTTGTGCAGAGAAGGCCACAGCTCATCCGTTGGTGCACAATTAAACTTGAAAGGATTCCACTACCATGTGTGTCACAAGTTAGCTTGCAGCCTTTTGTGTGTTTACTCTTACCCCCATGCTGCTCTTGATTCCTTCACATGTGTGTTGTTCTGTGCTCACCTATGGGCGACGTCTGCTATTCCCTGTGTTTTATATCCTTCCCTTCCATCACTTCCTGTCCCACCTCCTTGTCTGCCTGTCTATTTAAGATGTGCTCAGACTGGGCCACATTGCCTGAGCAACGTTTGTTGTTGGAGCTCCCCAGTGTTCTGCTGAATCCGTTTAGTATATCTGTGTACCGACCCCGGCTTCGTCCCTGACATTCCTCCTGTATTGTCTATCCGTGCACCGACCCCGGCTCGTTCCTGACATCGCTAGTGTTCCGCCTGTCCTGACCTTGGCTTGCCTACTAGATATCCTGTCTCTACTCCCATTGCAACCTGCTCCCGCTAGCAGTCTCTTCTACCACAGCTGGGTGTACCTGGGGGCCGCAACCTGGTTCCAGCCTGCTCCAAGTCCATCCCCACCATCAGGAGCCCTGGTGAACAAGCAGGCTGGGGCTTAGACTACGCGCCCTGGGAAACCCCAAGCTGTGGTTTTATAGAGCTCACTACCATAGACGTGACTGTGTGCCACCATTGATAGAAGTCTCTTACCAGATCTGGTGGACCATAAAAGGTTGTAAATGGTCAAACTCGCTTGGGTAGTTTGTTCCTTCACTGGCTTCCAGCATAGGATCAGATACCGCGTCTCCACTTGCCGAGACTGGCATCAAAGAAAAAACACATATTCCCATAGCGTAATATAGTTAAAATCAATGACTTTTATTAGATCCAAAAATTTCATAGGAAAAAAGTTTCATAAGCCATCAGCCTGCTATTGTTTTCTTGCTTAAACGCTGTTCATATGTGGTGAAGCTGTACAGTTTTAATCACAATATTTCTTATGAAATTTTTGGATCTAATAAAAGGCATTGAATTTAAATATACTACACACACCATTTATAACGTTATGGTTTGCCAGATCCATTCAAGTTTAATTGTGCACTATTAGCCAACGGATGAGCTGTGACCTTCTCTACACAACGTTTTTGTGAATTAATTATATCTACACATTCACGTGGGACTAAGTTGTTTATGTTGAAGATTTATTTACACAGACTGTTAAGGACTTTCACACATGATTTTTGTTTGTGTGTTTTATTTGCATATTTAGTGCTGCTTTTCTATTATTTTAATGGTCTAATTGGTACCACAACTGCACAGTGGCTTCTTGTACACTGTTATTTGATTGTTTTGACCTGGTGCAGACTTACCCTGGTTTGATTTGAACTAGATGAAAATTTTAAAACAGAATGGGAAAATAATCTGCAACAATGTACCCGCAACAGGATGAATATGCTTATAATGGAATATAAAAATGCCTGGTCTCACTGGGCAGAGCAATAGATCAGATCAACACATAGACTTATATTGGTTATTTTTTACGAATTATAAGCCTCCTGGGTGCAACTATTAACAATATATATCGATACCGTCCCCATTTTTTTTTCTATAGGATGGATCTATTATCTACAAGCCCTCCTTTGAATTGCCTTTTTGATATTTGATGCAGGTATTTATTATTATTTTTTTCAATATATATATAGGCTTATTACACAAACTTTATACCTTTTTGTCATGGTTATTTGTTTTTTCATTTCTCATCTTGGCAGGGGCTGTGTTACAGTGACCCCAGTGCTGGGATTGTCTGGACGAGTGGGATTCCAACATTCAGTCATCTCTGTGGGTGCTAGCAGATATTGGCAGTCTGGATTTATTTTATGGCTATGTGTAATTTCAACGTATGGATATAGGATGGTATGTATTTACTGCTACTATATATGTAATGTTTTCAAATTATGTTACCATAAAAAATTTCTGATTGTATCCTATTGTGACCTATTATATTAAAGAATTCATCTACACCATCCTCTTCCACTGTTCACCTCTGAAGAAAGAAAATATTCTAAAACATTCTGTCGTGACAAGTATGATGTCTTAGTGAAACAACTGAGGATGTTCTACACATACAAGCCAATGGTTTTTGCCTTCTTTAAAACAGCCATCCATATTTTTGTTTTATTTATGGGTTTAAATATACAATTATTCCTCATTTTTTAATGCTCAATAAAGCTCTTTTTGTATTTTACCTCAGTATCCTTTGTAGTTGCCTGTAAAGTCCCGTGTTATTCACTTTGGGGGTTCCCTGTTCTCTCTGGTTTGATTTTTTCTAAATTGTTACAGGCTGGGTGTAGGTCAGTTGGACCCGCATCCCATATTTTAAATACCAACCCATATACAAAGAAAAAGTATTTTTAAGGTGCTCAAAAAATCTTAAACGTTTGAGGTTTTAAAATCATACAACATTTTATTGCAATGTTATAAAAAAAACTACATTACATTTGTAGTTGTGAAGGTTTAAATCCAACAAGGCGCTCCATGTGGCTCAGAGTTCACAATGCAACAATTCCCACTCGACATGTTTTGCCAGTTCTTGGCTTCTTCAGATTTACAGATAATTGCAATTATCTGTAAAATTCCTGAAGAAGCAAAAATTGGTGAAACGTGTCAATTTTTTGAGCAACTTAAAAATCCCTTTTTCTGGTTTGATTTGCTCAACGCTCTGTAGACCTTCTTGCTCTTTCACCCAGTCCATCACAGGATGGATATGGCAGGGCTTTGCGCTGGACCAAATTTGTAGCCATTTTACAGAGAAAAAAAAAAAAAGTATGTATGTGTGTGTATATATATACACACACACACACACACACACACATACAAACACACAATAAAACCACCTATTCATTAACACTTTCTAATTACAAGAGAAACCTAACGAAAACTTTTATAAAACATTTTTTAGGTCCTACTGCATTGTATACCATACAGCAGAAGTGTTTTTAGTAGAAAAACTGGAAACTGGATGGGCATTTTCTTTTCACAAATAATGCAGATCTGATAGTAAGGTAAATAAATTGGTTAACATCTTTTAACTTTTCTAAATTCATTTTTCACTGCTAACCCACCTTACTGGCTGTCCCGTTGATCAGATTTACAGGAAATGCACTGCATGCTTAGCTACTGGCCACTAATGTAGGAACATGACCTTCTAGTGCCATTGTGATTATTGAGGTCTTAGCTTTGCACTTAGAAGTTTTTACCTGCTCTTGTAACGCAGATCTACCATATGCCCAAAGTGGTACTTTAAAGGCATTATGTTTATTGTATGCAGTCATCAAATGTCCAATGAAGCTGTACTTGGGCCTGTTCTATCGAACACAACTCATATAGATGCATTTGACTAAAACCAAAAATATAAAACAGAGAATGGCCAATATAAAGTCAAGATCAACAAACCTTTTTAACATCAGCTGTGTAGGTTTCTTCTTCAAACATTTTGTAGAAATCACACATAAATGGCTCTTTGAAGCTAGACTGAATTGGCAAAGCAGAAGATTATGTATGGTATGTTACAAATCATGTTCACAAGACAGACAATGCTAATACAAAAAACTTACAGTTTTGCTCTTTGATAAATTGCCTACACTCCCAAGGGTCTGGATTGTTTTGGAAATGAGAGTCAAAATACGTGATGTTGCTGCATCCTGAAATAAGGAGAGAAAGAAGCAACATGTTACCTCCCACAGAAAAAAGTACATTTTCTCCAGGTAATGGTACTAATCTCAGTAAGCTGAGCTATGACTGAATTTTTACAATCTTTGCCAGGGTAGAACACCTCCAAACCACATAGTGGAGCTTTATTTAGCAAAAAAGGGATTGCTCAAGGTATGCTAGTAGTAACAAAACAAATATTTCACATTAAAACATAACATACACATTTTAAAATCAAACCTTTCTGAAAAACAGGATATATGTTGCGGTATATACACAGAATTTCACACCTTATAAAATTCAAACCACATTATACGCCAAAAATTATAAATTATTAAGCTAGAAAGTGCTTCAAAAGTTCTTTGTACATGAATTTCCTGATACCAGCAGATGTTTCTGCATAGTCTGTAAAAGGAAAAGGGGGGGGGGGGGCATTTCTATAATGGGTATCATGGAGCAAGGAGAGTCTGTCTGCAGACACAATTCAGATTGTACAAGTCTAGACCTGCCACCACACCGAAGGCTATGAGCATGGGTTCCAGTAAGAATCCTCAGCTAATTTACTCTCTGTACACTCAATGATACAGTTGGAGTTGTACAAGGATTGGCCTACTCCTGACAGGGTGGCAGATTGGCCATTACCTTTCTTAACAAGACAGTCCCTTTTGAGAATGTCCTAGCATGTAAGGACTAACCTTCCATCTACTCCGCAAAAGCATGTAGACCACTTTGCTGCCTTGTAGCAGCTCATAAGTTAGAGTAATATTACCTTGGTTCCATGCATGGAACATTTACACGGGTTTTACTCCAACCCGATCACAGTTCCAAAAGTCAATAGGGGAATTCATCCCATTCTGGATTTAAAGGGTCTCAACTCCTTGTAGGTCAAAAATGTTGCATGGAATCAATAGGATTAGTCACAGAGATCAAGGATTCCTGGCCTCCCTGGAAATGAAGAAGGCTTATCTATATGTCCCTATTTTACCAGTGCACCAATGTGTTTCCTGCGTTTTGTTGTGAGCACTTAGGGCTACCAGTTTGTGACCTTTCCATTTGGACTGTCCACTGCACCTTGGATTTTCACCAAGGTGTTGGCCTGTGTGCTTGCCCTGCTTTGCTCACAAGGAACCCCCATTATGGGATACTTGGAAGACGTTCTCTTTTGGGAATGGGCAGTTCAGGCATTTCAGACAGACAAACCCTGCAGATGTTTGAATAAATTCTGATCCTTCAGAGATTGAGGCTGGAACCGACCCATGGTTTGTAGTATCTGGGCTTTCTGGATGCAGCCCAGTCCAGAGTTTCCTCCCTCAGGGAAAAATTCTGACTCTCCATTCCCACATTTAGGCTCAGTCCAGGGGCTGTCCTTCCCTCCACTTTTGCATAAGGATCTTGGGCCTCCTTTGAAGTATTTCTTTATGCCCAACTCCACTCCAGGCTGTTGCAACTCATCATTTTGGATGTGTGGGACAAAAGAAACTTTCCTTAGACTCCTGCCAGCTATCTTATTATATTCTGACAGTGGGGACTGCTCCGCTGTCATAATACACTGATCAGCGCTGCAGCTGAATGGCTGCAAGGTTGCAGTGCTGATCCAAAGAAAATTTTCCAACAAGCAAGTTTGAGAGAAGTCGATCATAGGACTTGGCACAAGAAAGGCCATATATGGATTGAAATTCGGCTGGTCCCTGTTGAACCAGGCAGCTGAATTTTAATCCATCTATGGCCAGCTTCAC
This sequence comes from Staurois parvus, assembly GCF_062004578.1. Taxonomy (NCBI): domain Eukaryota; kingdom Metazoa; phylum Chordata; class Amphibia; order Anura; family Ranidae; genus Staurois; species Staurois parvus. The sequence continues at coordinate 1,404,449 of NW_028318108.1, read as the reverse complement.
TCACAAGGTGAGTCTACAAGGACAGGGGCACACCTGGGGCTGTGTCAGATCTGTATGTAGAAACCAGATCAAGCTGGATAAGCAATGCTGAGTAATACAGTAACAGAGGAATGGACCTGTTGTCCTGTACTACAAGATATGAAATTTACCGGCAAGTCAAAATTCCTCATTAATTGTACAGTACAAAACACAGGCTGGATATTTATAAACCCTGGAATGTCCCCAAGCAATGAATAACAAGGGTGGGCAAAACCAATGCAAACAGAATTGTGCAAAAAGGCCCAACAACAAGGGTCAAAGGACTCAACTCAGCAAGCTGCTAAAAAACCCTGCGGCTCAAAACTACTTCCACAGAAGCCTGGATGTGCACCTGGTAGAGTTTGTAGAAGGTATGACCTGAAGACCATATGGTGGCTTTGTAAAGGCTTGGTGTCGGAATGATCAGGAAACAATGATCTGGTGAATTGCGCAAGTAGGAGTGCAGGTGGTGTTTTATCCTTTAGAGTGTAAGTTCTTGAGATGCGTTGTCTCATCCACCTGGCAATAGTGGATTTTGTAGCAAGATGTGATTTGCAAAACCCTAATGCCAAGACAAGAGAGTTAGTCTGTCTTATAGATGCTGTAGCTTTTAGATAAGCAACACACTGAAGAGCAATCTCTTTGGGATGCTTAAGAGAAGGAATCAAGGATACAAGGATGGTCTATGTATTCAATAAGGTGGAAGCTTGATACCACCTTAAACAAAAAGGTGCTTGTGACCGCTAGTTCGGATACACATCTGACAGAAATAATAGTCAGTAAGTAGGGCACTTTGCAGAAAGGATCCCCAATGGATTCAAAGGGTGGTTCCTGAAGGGCAGAGAGAACCAGATTACTATTCCAAGGAAGCAGAGGATGCTGTAAGAGTGGTCTAATCTGAGAAACACAGAGTAAAATTATTTTTATTTCAATATATTTACTGATTTTAGCATAGTAAAAAAAGGATTCCATGAAACAGTTTTACAAAAGACAGATGGGCTATCAATGAATTAGCAAGTTGAGAGAGAAGATTTGAGGTTGAAGGAAGTAGAAAGGCAAAGAAGAAAATTAAGCCAGAGACACAAAAACCTTTGGGATTAAAATGCCCGTGTTCACACCAGTCAAAGGATTTTCAAGTAAAAGAGTAATTCCAACCCCATGTCCAATCGTTGGCAAACTCATGCAGGCTCCACCTCCGCAACATCTCCAAAATACGTTCGTTCCTAACCCCAGACACTTCTAAACTACTCGTACACTCCCTTATTATCTCACGTCTGAACTACTGCAACTCCCTTCTCACCGGCCTACCTCGTCGCAGACTATCCCCGCTTCTGTTTTCTGTTCTGTTTTCGTGTTCTGTTTTGTTACTGTATTGTCTCATGTACTGTCCCCCACTATAATGTACAGCACTGAGCAAACCTTTTAGCGCTATATAAATACTGTATAATAATAATAATAATTGTTTTTTTGGAAGTGGCTTTCCTGGCTTTGAGCAATGTGGGAATTATAAAAGTAGAAGCACATCTGTCCATAAAGACCTAGGTTTCAACAGAATGGCATTAAAGCCAGTGACTGACAAGCAGAATGGAACAAGGAGCCCTGAGACGGGTGGTCTGTCATGTTCAGAAGAAGCCAGGAATTGTCTTTTAGAAGTCTAAGTATGTCTGTGTAGCATGTTCTCCTGGGACAATTTTGTGCAATGAGAAACACCACGTTTCTTCACTTGCTATATTTGGCAGAACAGGTAAGACAGAATTTGCACTGGAGTAAAGGTATAAGAACCGGACCGGGGTCAAGTTAAGTATGAGGGCATCCAATGCCAGTTCTAGAGGATCCTATAGGGGTAACATGTTAAACCTGAAGGCCAAGATGTCCACATCTGGAGTTTCGCCATTTCTAAAATAGGAAATTGAAGATGCTGGGAGGAAAGGCTGATTGTCTTGGTCCAGACGTTATCAACTGAGGTAATCCACCAACCCTCTTGTCCACTCCTAGGATTTGAGCAGCAGAGAGGGATGAACAGTGTTTCTCCACCCATTAGGTGATCAGAATGTACCCGCTTGGTGGAACCAAGCTAGGGAGTTCCTTGCTTAACTGAGTGGCGCACAGAGAGGTTGAAAGAAGGAATTTGTTCCACGCCAATAAATTGCTGCATTGAAGAAGCCTTGAATAGAATTGAGCAAAGGGGACAACATCAAATGAAGCTACCATGAGGCCCAGAACTTTCAGAGAATCTCACTGAGGGATATCACTTTAATCCTTTGATCCAAGCATGACATCTTAGAGATAGGATTTTGTGTTCTGGAAGAAAGACTTTTGCCTTGGCTGTGTCCAGAAAGAGGCCTTAGTTATGCTATAAGAAAAGCAGAGCAGACTATTGAAAGCTGATTACACAACCAAAGGCCTGAAGCATCTGAATAGTCCTTTGGACATTTGCAGATAGTTCAGAAGAAGGTTGTCTAGGTACCCTGCTACTTAAATTTCCCGAGTTCTTAAGAGGGTAAGAGGTGCATGTATCTTTGTGCATACTCTGGGCCACATGGCAGTGCGATAAATTGGAAGTGTTTGTCTCCTCTGTGAAGCGCTGATGAGATGAGTAAATGGAAATATGTAGATAAGCATCTTGGATGTCAACTGACGCCAAGTACTTCTCTTATCTCAGAGAGGCACTAACCAACCTTGCAGATTCCACATGAACAGGATGAATTCCCCAAATGGATTTTGGCATAGTGAACAGGTTTGAATGCAATCCTTTGAACCTGCTCTTCAGAGGAATAACCACACCCTGGGACAAGAGATGGCTTAGGGCTTTCTGCAGATCTAACTGTCCTTGAGAAGATTTTGTTGGTTGTGGAGGAGAAAAGCAATGAGGGGATAAAGTTTTGAACTCTATGTTCTATTGGGTGATGGGGAACAGAGTCAGGACCTTTCCTATATCAGGCACTAGAAGCTGCACAAACAGATCCTTACTAGAAGTGAAGCAGACTTCTCTGTATCTGATACAATCCTCTCCTACTGGTGCAAGGATTAGTACAGTAAAACAGTGATAGTACAATACATTTATGCTTTTAGGGTTTCTAATAAAGGTTATTGTGCAATGATTATTTGCATATCTTGTCTCCTTCTTTCATGACACCTGGGGTGGAGTTTTATTTGGAAACTGAATAGGGGTCACAGGGTAAAAGATTGGAAGATTTACACATTTATGCTCTTCTGACTACCCTATTCAGTTAAGAGGTCCATGTGGTGAGCTGATCACCATAGAGGAGCATTTGGCAGAGGATTGCTTTCTGAAATGTGATCATCTAGTGTCTGATGGCCTTTATTTGTTATGAATGTGATATATCTCTCTATTGATGTGTGCTCAACACTGTGAGCACGTTATGATTAAATTATTTGTCTATTAATATTTTGGTTTTACACTGATCGGCAATTTAAAAAACGAATTGGTTTTGGTATTACTATTATTGGTGCTGTAGATAATATTTAGTTTGGATTACTAGTGCTGCTTGGGGGGTCTGAGGGTTTTTGATGGTACATAATGCTCAATGTTCAGGATCAGCACAGGATTATTGGTTATTGTTTTTAGCTAAATGATCACATATGTATAATCTTAAAAGAAAATGTATGATATTCAGGAGGAACACAGATAGATACATTAAACTTACTGGGTGGTGGGATCTCAAATGGAATATATGAGGGGACACGACAGCCACAGCAAAGAATCGCAGAAAGACAAAACTGCTCACTGCTGAATACTGTACATGAGGGTCATCTGTAGAAGGATATTAAAGAAATACAAATATAACACACCATGTTTTTTGCAAAAATGTTAACCATTTAGATTAGGAACCAATTAATATTTGCAGAGTGGTATACAACACTTATAGTGAGTGCAACAAGAACACTACTTGAACAAAAAAATTCCAAAATGTTATGGTAAAACACTACCAAGACTATATTACATTTATATCTCCATCAATGCAATGGATAAACAAATACAGGAATTATACATAAAACATGGAGCAATGGAAGATATAGCAGCTGCAGATGTTTACTTTGGACAGTTAACCTACAGCAAAGTAACAAATTTGGGAATCTGGTTTTTAGGGCCAACAGGTCCACTTCTCTTGCTCCAGTCTGTATTAAAGAATCATCAATATATTTAATAAATAAAGAAGAGTAAAGAGCAACCTGAAGGAACAAAGTGCGGTATCCTCATTAATGGAGAGCATCTCTACAGAAACATCCTTTACCTGACCCAGCTACAGTAAAATGCAACCTGTTAAGAATGACAGTCTTGTATTTCATCTCGGTCTTTGCTCGTGTTATTATCTTAAACTCAGAACCTTATTAGCCATTTATACAAGGCTGGCTTTCATAAGAGACACCTGTGTTTAACCATTTGCCACCCGCCCTATGGCTGAATGGCGGCCGGCGATGTCATCAGTGTTCCGGGTGGACGCCATATGGCGTCCTCATGCACATTCGCAGATTGCGCTCCTGCAGAGCCGCGCAGCGGCGCGATCTGTCACCGGCCGTGTACCTCGGACACGGCCGATGACAGATCTGAGTATCGGCCCCCGTTGCCGGTACCATGTGACAATCACAGCAGGTCACATGACAGTTATATACAATGGATGGCTTCATTCATGCCATCCATTGTATACTAGTGTCTAGCTGTGAATGGTCACAGCTAATCACATGCACATGTCATGTGATTAGCTGTGGCCAAATTACAGCTAAGCACAAAAAATAAAAAAAAACCCTGAATGAATCGATGTCATTCAGGTAAATGCTTGCTTATAGCAAAGTAATTCTTTGCTATAAGCAAATTGTGTAAAAAACGAAAAAAATACTGATCACTTCCCCAAAGTAGTACAATGTTACTATGGTAACATTGTACTACTTTGGTCATAGTGAAATATGAAAAAAAATAAAAAATAAAATGTAATAAAAAAATAAAAATAAAATATATATATACACACACACACACATATATATATACACACACATATATATATATATACACACACATTATATATATATATATATATATATATATATGTGTGTGTATATATATATATATATATGTGTGTGTGTATATGTGTGTATATATATATATATATATATATATATATATATATATATATATATATATACACACATATACACACACACATATATATATATATATATACACACACATATATATATATATATATATACACACATATATATATATATACACACACACATATATATATATACACACACACATATATATATATATATATACACACATACACACACACATATATATACACACATACACACACACATATATATATATATATATATATATTTATTTCATACTGTCACCAGTGTCCCTGATCACCGCCATGCCAGTTATATAATGACGCTGTACTGCACTGGTGACAATATGTAAAAGAAAAAATAGCGAAACTAATTTTGTTGTATTTTTTCATTTTCCGAAAAATTATGACAAAAAAAATACAACTTCAAAAAACTCGCCATGCCTCTTATGAAGTACGTCGGACTGTCTACTTTACAAAAAGTGGTCATTTGGGGGATATCTGTACTGTTCTGACATTCTTGGACCTCAAGAAATTAGATTGGCTGTCAGTACTTCAGGATTGATCAATATTCAGATCTATACCATAGTTTGTGAACTCTATAACTTTCCTACAAACTAAAAAATACATCCTAATTTGGGTTATTTTCACCAAAGACATGTAGCAGAATACATCTTGGCCTAAATTTATGAAGAACAATTATTTGCAAACTTTTATAACAGAAACAAAGAAAAACATGTGTTTTTTTCAAACTTTTTAGTCTTTTTTTGTTAATTTAGCAAAAAATAAAAACCCCAGCGGTGATTATATACCACCAAAAGAAAGCTCTAGTTGTGTGAAGAAAATGATAAAATTTTTGTTTGGGTACAATGTTGTATGACCGCAAAACCTGAAAACTGGCCTGGGCAGGAAGGTGTAAAAGTGCCCGCTATTGAATTGGTTAAATATAGATCATGAAATGACTGCAATACAATACTGAAATGCAACTGGATATAATTTAGAGATCCTCAAGACTCTCACAGTGGAGACAGCCATTTTGTAAATGGAAGCAATAATAATGACTTAGGAAATACTTTGTGATATCACTGCTGAGAGTGATGAGACACTATGAAAAACAGTATGAACATCCACTAAAACCTTTCCAGACATTGACTCCACTAGATGTCTGAAGGTATATTGTGGTATCAGGCACCAAGCTGTCAGTAAATCCTTTACGTCCTGTAAGTTGTGATAGGTCTCCATGGATCAGACTTGTCTTTCCATCACATTCCACAGATCCCCCTCCACACTGGATTGTGTATGCTTAAATGTGAGTTAGGGACCTTAGATTGTAAGTTCCTTGAGGGGTAGGGACTGATGTGAATGTACAATATAGATGTAAAGTGCTGTGTAAAATTGTCAGTGCTACATAAATACCTAAAATAAATAAATGAGATCTGGAAAATTTGGAGGCCAAGTCAACATCTTGAACTTGTGTTTTGCAAACCCTTCCTGCATTCATCAGACCAGACCACCTTCCTCCATTGCTCTGTTGGCAAATTCTGCTGCTCACAATCCCATTGTAGGCACTTTTGGCTGTGGACATGGGTCAGCATGGGCACCCTGACTGGTCTAAGGCTACATAGCCCCATATGCAAAAAAACTGCATTGCAGTTTGTGTTCTGGGGAACTAGAATTAGCTTTTTCAGCATTTTGAGCTACAGTAGCTCTTCTATAGGATCTGGCTACATGGGCCAGTCTTTGCTCCCTTTGTGCATCAATGAGCCTTGACTGCCCATGACCCTGATGCTGGTTTTCCTTCCTTGGACCAATTTTGGTAATTCCTGACCACTTCAGATTGGGAACATCTCACGAGAGCTGTAGTTTTGGAAATGTTATAACCCAGTCGTCTAACCATTACAATTTGTTCCTTATCAAAGTTGCCCAAATCCTTACACTTGCTCATTTTTAAATGATTTCAACACATCAACTACTTCAGGGACAGCATGTTCACTTGCTACCTGATATTTCACCCACTTGTGTGTATGTATGTATGTATGTATGTATGTATGTATGTATGTATGTATGTATATATATATATATATATATATAAAATATACACATACACACACATATATATATATATATACATATACATATATATATATATATACATATACATATACATATATATATATATATATATATATATTCACACTATAATTGTAACACTAATCTCAAACTACCATGAACGTGAACAAGGCATTTAGGAGCCTGAATGAGTATAGCACCTTCACCATAACAGCCACTTTACCTCAGCATAGCCATTTTCTACCTTCAAGCTGCTCCATGGAAGCTTGCAATACATAATTCTACACAGCAGAGGTAAAGAAAAAGGCAATTCTTACTAGGGAAGTGCCGGACAGCCATGTGGCGCAGTGCAGAGAATAGGTCGCACATTACAGTGGGGCAACTCATGCTGGATTTGACTATACAGGAGAAAACTTTGTCCACGTAGCTTCTCAGATTGTCCTTTAGAGAAGGCATAAAACAAACCATTAGTATCACCATAAAGCACTATCACATACACAATTATGGAAAAAAAAATGCTGCAAGAGGACAGACTGCACAACAGGGTAGGTCACGTTTGGAAACAGGAGCATGCAGATCTGTCTACTGCAGACACAGTAACCTAGTGGGCTGATCAGCTGACCAGTGTTATGGGTATATCTGAAATGACTGGATTTTAAAGAGATGACATTTATAAAGTTTGAAATTATAATTCCACCAGGGTATAATTAAAATACTTCAGGGCTCTACAGTTGATAAAATAGTTGTCCAACATGGTTAAAAGAGCTTGATTTACCAAAGAAGTGTGATGCTGTATGTTATCCATAGTGCTGATCAGGTACAAACCCTCAGAGTATGAATCTGTTTTTTTTATGTCTGCATAAAAATTAAAAAGAAAAAAATTTGCCCCTTTATCACAGCATCATGTTAGGGAATCATAGGAGACAACTCCACAGAGTTTCCCACACGCCCAGGAGGCTGAGCAGTTTGTATGAAGAAATCTGCATTTTTTTTCCCCAAATGATCCCAGTCAGTTTGCCTCAACAGGACAGATCTAGCAAAATACCTAAATACAGACACCATTCTGGGATAAACTGCAGCTAAATTTATATTATATAGTACATTTTTTAACTTTTTACTATATTTTGCACACAATAATAAGTAAGAAGTTCAAATACTCTTTACCACTTATACCATGAGGTGGGAGTAGTTGGGTTGTTTGGAGTTTTTTTTAAAACGTATCTACTGTTGTCAACTGTATCACATTCTCAGGTTTCCTTAATCTAGGTTTTTTTTATGTCTATAAAAATACTCAACTATATTACAATTTGGGACCACTCAGATCTCAGCATCCTGGTGCACTGTGTTAATGTATGTTTTTTCACATGTTAACATGCTTTGTTAAGGCAACATATAACAATTCAAGCCCATTCAGACCAAATCCAACAGTTCTCTGTAAATAGTAGCTCTTTAGCTAGAGCACCTGTATTTTAGAACACATTGGCATATACATGCATTTGCAGAAATTACAAAGACTTTGTTCCTTTTGAGGTTTATTGCCTTATACTTTTATTTTCTAAGCAACCTAAATATTGCCCTCTACTGGCTAGCATTTTAATTTTACCAGGAATAGTTTAAAGTTTTAATTGGAGTATCTTTATAAATTAGTTAAATGTAAGAAATAAAGAGGAAGATCACGTGGTTTTAAAACAAAAAAAAAAAAAAAAAACATAACTCATACTACATTGGCAAGTGGCAGTGACTGGGGAGGATGTCCTGAAGCTTCCTGGGATGTGTGATGTGATTCCAGGAGGCACAGGAGGAAGGGAGGGAGGGAGTGCGGAAGCCATGTCATGAAGCATGGGAACAGGTAAACTTGTAACACCACCACCCCTCCCCCCCACCCCAATAAAAAAATATTGACATGTGTAAAAATGAAGAGGCGGTGGTTAGGATGACGTTATATCTATCTAACATGTGAGTAAAGGTTTGCTTTCAGTGGTAAAGGTGAATATGCAATGGTTTCAGGAGATTATTGCAGCAAATAATACTAAAAAACAAAAGCTGGAACAGTGGGCAGTTAGGATAAGTTCTCAAAGCCTTGAAGAGGGTCATTTTGACAACAGCACACAAATATATGACAACCTGGATAAGAGTTTCAGATTTGTCTTCTCTGGAATCATTAATACTCATTAATAAGAGGTGTCCAAGTTTCTATAAAGGATAAAGCTACTAACTTCAAAAGGCAGATAGGCCTGAAAAAGTAACCAGTTGCATCAGCTGTTCCAGATGACCACCTCACTGGTGGAGCTCCAGAGGTAAGTAAGCAAGATAAATATGCATGTGGGATACACTGCTTTAGCTGCATATTCTGTGTCTGATGCCATGAACGATCTTTAAACAGAAGACGCACCTTGTGATTATCCACGTTGTCCCCTTCTCTTAGACGATTAGGGTCTATCTCACAGGGTTTCGGGGAATCACATATCTAAAATATGAAGTCCAGGGTGAGCATTCTCTTTGTTAAAAGCAACAGATCAAGCTATTAAAGTGGTATTCAAACAAAAAGCAAACATGTATTATATTGTAGCTTACCAATTCTTACATGTGATGACTGGATATGTTTTCTTTTTTTAGGTTTTCTATTTTCATCTGGTAATCCAGCCAAAAGCACAAGCTCTCCAGCAGAATGTGGAAGTTTACATGGATAAAACAAACCATTAAACGCTGACAGGGCTGATTAAATGGTCAGCTTTTATTTATTCATGTAAAACCATTACACCAAATGGAAGAAAACAGTTTGCTATAACTGATTATAAAGTATTAACTCTGCTAATACCTTTAACTACTTGTCAACCGCAGATAGCCGAATGACGGCTACACTGCGGCCGGCTAGTTCTGGGAGGGCGTCATATGATGTCCTCCCAGAACGCGTTCTCCTGCGTGCCCCGGGGAGCGCGCACCTGGCGATCTCCGTGATTGCTCCTATGGACACAGCTGATCACGTGATGTGGTAAAAAGCCAATCACAGCGGCCTTTTACCACGTGATCAGTCGTGTCCATTGACACGCTGATCACCGGGAAATGCAATTGCCGGTTCTCAGCTGCACTTTCCTCACGCTGTCAGAGCGTGAGGAAAGTACTGCCGAGAACCGGCAGTTGTCAGAGCAGGGATCGGCACTGATCATCAGTGCCCTGATGATTGGTGCCCAGCAGTGCCACCCACCTGTGCCCAGCAGTGGACCTACCTGTGCCACCCAGCAGTGCACCCACCTGAGCCACCCAGCAGTGCCACGCACCTGTACCACCCAGCAGTGTCACCCACCTGTGCCCAGCAGTGTCACCCACCTGTGCCCAGCAGTGTCACCCACCTGTGCCCACCCACCAGTGCCCAGCAGTGCTGCCAGTCAGTGCCACCAGTCAGTGCCCAGCGGTTGTGCCAGTCAGTGCCCAGCGGTTGTGCCAGTCAGTGCCCAGCGGTTGTGCCAGTCAGTGCCCAGCGGTTGTGCCAGTCAGTGCCCAGCAGTAATGCTAGTCAGTGTCACCTATCAGTGCTGCCTATCTGTGACGCCTCATTAGTGCTGCCTATCAGTGCCGCCTCATCAACGCACATCAGTGAAGGAGAAAAATTACCTGTTTGAAAAATTTTATAATAGAACAAAAACTTTTTTTTCTAATTTTTTGCAAATTTTTTTGTTTATAGCACAAAAAGTAAAGTGCCCAGCATCGATTAAATACCACCAAAAGAAAGCTCTATTTGTGAGAAAAAAATGATAAAAATTTCATATGGGTACAATCTTGCATGACCGCGCAATTGTCAAAGTGCGACAGTGCTGAAAGCTGAAAATTGGCCTGGTAAAGAAGGGGGTATAAGTGCCCGGTAGGCAGGCGGTGAAACACTACCCTCCCCCCCTCCAGACTGACAATGCTGGGGTCTGCTGTGCCTCCTGTGCTCATTCATTCAGAGTGGTGTCTCATCAACACAGGTGGTGTGTTATCGGCCAGTTCACCAGGTGAAAACAGAGAAAAACAAGCCAAAGAAAAAGAAAACTAATGCAGCATGGTTGGTAAGCTGTAATATAATTGTTTTGTTTTGGGTTTAATGCTGCTTTGAATATAGATCAAAATGTTTGTGTGCACAGTTAAGTATATTTCATGACCTATGGTGGTATAGCATGGAGTTTTAAAAGGATGGTAAACACACAGGAGGGAAATTATATAAAAAAAAGTTATCGAAGGGATGAGTTGGAATCACCATCATTATGTGTTTGTGATATAGATTGAACTGTTCAGCCAGTCACTCTTGCAGCACCCTATATAACAAAAGCTGAAAAAATTAGATGCAGCAGGTAAATGACCACCTAGGTCTGCACTGTGAAACTGCGATAAAAATGACATTATTCGGAGAACATATATACTTCATATGTTGCTAAATCAATATTACCAAAAATTTGTACCCTTAAAACATGTTTAACAGTTACCTCATCTATAACACTCTTCAGAGTCACCTTCAGATAATGATTACCAACTATCTTCATTGTCTCATCCATGCAGCGGGTAGCCAGGGAGTTTCCTCGGAAAATAGTATTAGCTTCTCTATATTAAAAAAAAAAAAAAGGGAAGGCATTTGTGCATTGTACATCTTGGAGTCAATAACCAAAACTACTTTAACATGTATTTTGTATAGGTACATACTGTGTATCGTTCAGGTCCAGCTGTGCTATTGTTGCCACAAATGGTACTAGTTTTTGATAGTGGAGAAGGAGTCGGACCAGCGGGAGGACAGCATCATTTTTATCTCTACATACTTCTCCCAGGATAAAGGCAGCTGAGGCAGTGATTGGCTGGAACAGAAAGACATACACAATCATTAGGGAAAAGTATATCCTGCTTCTTGGTAACTTTTAAGCTATATATTCATTCACTTACTTGTGTCAAGTTTGGCCTTAACATGAATTAGTGCAACTACGATTGAGACTCTGGATTTGAAGATTAAGGTATCATTCACACGGATGCATATAAGCAGAAGATATGCCCAGAGTGAAAAAAAACCTCTGTTTTCCTGCAGCTGGGGAGACGCAGGTGGAGCGTACAACTTGTCATTGAAATGAACAGCTGTACGCCTCTATACTCATGTAAACTATGCCATAAGGTGCATGTTAAAGTAGATGTAAGTGATAAAAAGTGGGGTTGATTTATTAAAGGCAAATGGACTGTGCACATTGCAACTGCAGTTGCACTCATTATCCCCAGAGCTTACTGAATGTGGCGAAGTTCCATCATCAATCATGTGCACGCAAAAATACAATAGGTTTGTTTTTTTTTCAATTTTGCATATACCTGATTGGGTATTCTTTTACAAAGTGAAGCTTCACCACATTCACCAAGCTCTGGGAAAAAGGAGTGCAACTGCACTTGAAAGCGCACAATCCATTTGCCTTTAGTAAATCAACCCCAATGGCTCAAAACTCTCTATAATGTACTACAGTTCCAAAAAGTAACCACGGCACTCTAGGTTTACGATAAATGCCCAGGTGCTCACCCACAAAGAAATCCATATAAATCCAAAACTGGTTTAGAGGAACTCATGGGTCTTGCAGAGGAGGAAGATCAAAAACAGCAGTGTTTTTATTATCAACGTTTCGATGAAGCTCTGTTCACTTCTATGTTGTAGTGTCTTGAGAAAGATGGACTGACTAATAAACTCAAAGTCCCACCCACCAACACCACCACCTAGTGATGACCTCACACAGTGCAAGGATTAAAAGGTAAAATACAGATTAATACAGGGAAAAGGTAAAAAAAAGATCACAAATGGAGTAAAAACACAATAGCTCATCAAAAAAGCAAAATATGCTAGCTGAAAACAAGCCATCAAAAATAGCTCCTACATAAAAATGACAAATTACAGAAAAAGTGGAACAAAACAGGTAATGAATACTTACAAGATGGCCGCCCTAGCACATGGCAAATACAAGGCAGGCATGGACCATCCAGAATAAGTACCATGAAAAAATAATAAAACAATTGATACTAAACACCCCAGATGTGCCAAAGGAAACAATTATAGGAGTGTGAATAGCATCTGCCACAAGACCATAGATCCACAGAAAACACTGTCATTACACAAACACATAAAAAAGTACATACTATAAATCAATACTCCACTACCAGATAGAAGAAAGCAGAGGACTCAGCTATTTACATAGTTGCAGAGGAGATATGATAGTGAGAACCCCAAGACTAACGCCACTAAGTGAAAAATATGTCATCCCAAACAGGAGTAAATGTGGAAACCTAGTGCGGTTTCCATGAAAGAAAAAGGGTCTGGACACCCAAAACACCACACAGAAGAATCAGTCTAGTGTAGCACCTAAATGGCACAAAATGGCATAGACCCATGGAAAACACCAACAGTGCACAAAAATAGGAACACGTACAAATGTACATACTATGCATCAAAACTCCATAACCAGAAAGAAGAAACCTGATGTAACGGAGCGTAGGCAGGACAGACCACACCGAGAAGATGATAAACACTCAAAGCTTTATTGAATTATGAGAATTCACTCAATTTGGGTCTGAGGGTAGCGTCCCAGTCTCTGGAGCAGGGGAGGAGTAGGGAAGGGGCCAAAATAATTGTAAACCGGCCCCAGGGAGGGCAAACTTGGAGTCCCTGGTAAATTGTAATCCAGGCAGGGAAGAGTAAGGGGGGGAAAGTTCACGGATAGTCCATACAGGGGGAAAACAGGGGGCAAGGACACTCACAGTTCTGGCAGGGTTTTTTCCTGGCTCACAGCAGCCGACAGCAGGTAGCAACAATTCTCAGCACACAGCAGAGGATCCACACAGCGGGTATTTCCAGCACACAGCAGCACGGCAATCCTGGTCATATTTCACAAAAACTTAAGCGCGATCATCGCACTATTAAGAGATTTGTGGCTGATTCAGAGCATGGACGGGTTCATGCAGATAAAGGCACATTGAGGAAGATTTCTGCCAGATCCATGCATTGGATCAAGAGAGCAGCAGCTAAAATACCATTACATAGCAGCAAACAGATATTTGAAGCTGCTGGTGCCTCTGGGGTCCCACGGACATCAAGGTGTAGAGTCCTGCAGAGTCTTGCAACCGTGCATAAACCTTCTATTCGGCCACCAATAACCAATGCTCACAAGCAGAAACGGCTGCATTGGGCAGAAAAATACATGAAGACTAATTTTCAAACAGTCCTGTTCACTGATGAGTGCCGTGCAACCCTGGATGGTCCAGATGGATGGAGTAGTGGATGGTAGGTGGACGGCCACCCTGTTCCAACAAGGCTGCGACGTCAGCAAGGCGGTGGTGGAGTCTAGTTTTGGGCCGGAATCATGGGAACAGAGCTGGTCGGCCCCTTTAGGGTCCCCGAAGGTGTAAAGATGACCTCTGCAAAGTATGTGGAGTTTATGACTAATCACTTTCTTCCCTGGTTCAGAAGGAAGAACTATGCTTTCCGTAATAAAATCATCTTCATGCATGACAATGCACCATCTCATGATGCAAAGAATACCTCTGCATCAATGGCTGCTATGGGGATAAAAGGAGAGAAAGTCATGGTGTGGCCTCCATCCACCCCTGACCTCAATCCTATTGAGAACCTTTGGAGCATCCTCAAGCAAAAGATCTATGAGGGTGGGAGGCAGTTTACATCCAAACAGCAGCTCTGGGAGGCTATTCTGACATCTTGCAAACAAATTCAAGCAGAAACTGTCCAAAAACTCACAAGTTCAATGGATGAAAGACTTGTGAAGCTGCTATCAAATAAGGGGTCCTATGTTAAAATGTAACGTGACCTGTTAAAATGTTTAAAAAGTTAAAATGTTGTTAAACGTTTGATTGAAATAGCTTTTGATTTCAGTAAATACGCTGCAAACACAACAAATGACAATTTTCAGTTCTTTACAACCTATAAAGTGTTTTGAAACTTACTGTGCGTAATAATTTGGAACAGTGCATTGTAAGATTATGTTTAAAAAAAATACTGTTATCATTAGGAGGTTTGTTCAATAAAATGTGAATTGTACTCTTAATAGTTGATAACATGAGAATTATGCTGACTGTTATTTACATCAATTATTTAGGTAAATGAGAAAAATAGAATTTGCATAATAATTTGGAACAGGGTGTAAACAGCTAATTAAGCCTTGGCAGGAAAAACTCTTCCCTCTGACCTATCGTAAAACGATTATAACTCAGTCACACCTGTCACAAAAGAAGTGTAAGGCCATTAAAGCTCTAGGAATGCAGAGCATGCCATAAAACCTCTATTCCACAACTTTACAATTCCACCTACAATTCATAGAATTCAACAGGACATATTAGGTATAGATTTGAATGGGGAATATCATACCGAATAAATCAAGGTCATACATGACAATTTGTAGAGTTGGGACTACAGAATATTGGGGTGCCGTGACGTGGCTCTGTAGCTTACGTATGTATTTGCAAATGTGTGCTAACTAAACCCCTGTTTTAACGCATACTGTTAGACAGGTTTATTCGGTTTGCTTGCAAGCTGGCTTACAAGTTGAGCTGGGAACTTCTCTTTTGTTGTTTGTCATACATGCCTACCCTAGCACATACGAAAGGAGAGAAAGCAGTCTCCTGCCTCATGGGTGACAAAGGTATGCTGTGTTTGGTATCCCTGGATATGAACTATAATACTGAATATTATTCTATCAGCTTCTAGCTTACCACCTGCACGTATTGGAAGTTATTAATATTAGTGTAAAACTGTACTTGCGAATTGGTCATAAACGTGGTGGCCTCTCAGCACCCATCCCTTAAATCAGAATATTGGTCAGATGGTCTCTGTCCACACTCCTTTGATATCACAGAAAAGGAGAAGACAGAACCTGGGAAGTAAGCTCTCATTTTAACATCAACCAAGGAACATCCAAGAGAGCCATGGCAATATTTTTGCTTGGAGAATACTTGAAAGTCCAATTGTCCATTTTCACCTCCTTTTATTTCTCTGTTGCGTTATTGTTCACTTTATGTCTTTGTAACATCCTTTTCTGTAAATATTTTCATTGCACCATTTGACATTTTCATTAATAAACCCTATTTTGAAAAGTGTTAAAACTTTCTCTAAGGCTTTTAATGCAAACTAAAGAATCGCTGTCTCTTGATCATAATCCCCTGAATATATCGGTCTGTGTTGACAGTGTGTGTTGCAGACGTTTATGCTAAAATCATAGTGTTATTGCTAAGATTGTGAGTTTCCCCCTTCTCAGTAAAAATGTGATTTAAAGGGTTAATTGCTTAAATAACGAACCCAGTGACAATCGCTCTCAGGCTACTGGCACATAGATTTTGGTCCCACAAGCTGGAAAATCTCTGTGCAGGGTGCAGCTGAGGGTGGTATTGTTACGCAAGTGACAGCATGGTGAGAGATTGGCTAGTCCTTTGTCACAAGTTGGTGAGAAGGGCAGGGGTCAGGCACCACGTTCGTCACAGCATCAACTTACCAGTCCAGAGGAGCAAGCAGGTAAGGCTCCCAAGACAGATCCTCTTCTCCAACGAAATGGGGGGGCTGTCAGCAAGGGTAGCCCTGTGACACAGACTATAGGTGCCAGGTCATGTGTGTCATATGAGACGTTTAACTCGCTGGCTGCCCCGGTCCAGGATTGGGCATAGTCGCGGCTGACCAAGCGCTGAGCTAGCGGTCTGCGCGCGCTGGTCAGTTGGGGGTGACCACTGGATCTAGATTATCCAGCTTATTGCCCATCCAAACTGTTGATAGAAGAAAAATTCCACAAAAAAAGAAAAAAAGCTGTGGGAGCAAAAGTCCCATACTCCTAAGGCACCAGGCAGAAATGATTAGATTACCTATAGCAGACAGGGAGTTTATACCAGCTAGGACTGCTTATAGGCAGTGCTGTGTTCTTTTTCTGCCTAGTGTCCTATTCCTGTAGGTGGCAATATAACCCTGGTCAAGATATAAATGGTCAAGATTAAAAGAGTTGTGTCAGTCAATGAATGTAAGAGAAAAAGGAGCTCCTACGGTGCGGCATACGCTGGTCTTAACTGAGCATGCTTGAGTGACATCACTAAAGTGTTTGCCAATGCATTTCAAAGAATACTTCAATGTTGTTGGTAGCGTAACCACTTTCCTGACCGCCCTATGGTAGAAGTACTGCTACAGTGTGGCAGGGCTGCATAAAATCATGTATATATACGTGATTTGCATTTCCAGGTAGGGGGCGAACACGCTGCCCTACCCGCACAACTGTTAGTGGCTAAGGATGTCAATCACCAATTCCTGGCCGGCACTCGGCAATCGTCAGATAAAAACACACACAGCACACAGTTAACCCCTTCCTGACCAGTGCCATTAGTACAGTGTCAGTGCCTTCTATTAGCACTGATCAATGTAATAGTGTCACTGGGGATGTGAGTGGCTGTTAGTCAGTTCCCACCCAGTGTCAGAATGCCCACAGCCGTCCCACATGAAGTCGCTGATCGTCGCCATTACTAGTATAAAAAAAATAAGAATTCCAGTATATACAGGTGTACATCAGTTTACAAACACCTCGGTTACCGTAATTTGCGGTTTACGAATGAAAATCCATTGAAAATAATGCCTTGGTTTACAAATTTTTTAGGCAATACGAAGTGTATATCGGTGTTGATTTTTAAATGCAATTGCCGGCTTTTTTTTTTTCTTCACTATGGCTCACAGAATTAGCTGTCACTTTCCCCAGAGTAAACGGAAGCTTTGTTTCCTTTAAGAAACTAAAAGGAAACATTGTTTCTTTTAACTTGGGGAAATAAACTAAAAGGTAACTTTCTTTCTTTTAGCTGGGGGGAAGTGACATCTGAATCTGAGCTATAGTGAAGAAAAAAAAAGCGGTAATTACATTTAAAAACCGGCACTATAATAAATTTAAAAAAAAAAAAAAATGGTATGGGGTCCCCCCATCCATACAAAGCCCTTATAGTCCGGTATGGATTTTGAGGGAAACTCCTATGCCAAAATAAAAAAAATAAATAAAAAATGGCATGGGGGTCCTCACCAAAATCCATACCAGGCCCATATCCATGCATGCAGCCCGGCAGGTCAGGAAAGGGGGGGGGGGGCAAGCACCCCCCCCCCTCCAGAACCATACCAGGCCACATGCCCTCAACATGGGTGGTACCTTGGGGCAGGGGGGCTCCCCTTCTAAAGGGTCTCTTCCCCACAACCCTGGCCAGTGGTTGTAGGGGCCGTGGGCAGGGGGCTTATCGGAATCTGGACACCCCCTTTAACAAGGGTGCTCCCAGATCCCGAACCCCCCATGTGAATATGGGTGCATGGTCCCGATAGTCACAAAAAACAAAAAGTGTAGTGTGAAAAAAAGACAGGACACGTTATTTGACAAGTCCTTTATTAAAAGAAAAAACTAAAAGGATTTCCCCCACAGTAGATCCAACGTCAATCACGATGCCCACCGCCGACCTGAAAAAATGTAAAAAAAAAAAAAAAAAAAAAAAAAAAAAAAAAAGGTTCCACTTCTGACAACGGCTCCTGCTGTCTGCCTGCTCCGGTGGTTTGACGGTTCTTAAATATGTAAGGGGCGGGCCACCTGGGGCCATCTCCTGAGTTACCCCGCCCCATGTGGGGTCACATGCATGATGTCCCTGGATGGCCCTGCCCCTTACCTATTGAAGAACTGTCAAGCCACCAGAGCAGGCAGACAGCGGGAGCCATTGTCGGAAGCAGAGCTTTTTTTTTCTTTTTTTAAATTATTTTTTCGGGTTGGCGGCAGGCATCGTGATTGACGTTGGATCTACTATGAGGGACATTCTTTTATTTTACAAAATATTTTATTTTACATTTTAATAAAGGACTTGTCAAAGAACGTGTTCTGTCTTTTTTCACACTACACTTTGTTTTTTGTGAATGAGTATCGGGACCGTGTACCCCATACTCATTCACATGGAGGGGGTGAGATCTGGGGGCCCCTTTGTTAAAAGGGGCTTCCAGATTCCGATAAGCCCCCTGCGCACAGTCCAGGGTTATGGGGAAGAAGCCCTTGTCCCCATCAACATGGGGACAAGGTGCTTTGCCCCAAAGCACCCCACCATGTTGAGGGCATGTGGCCTTGTATTTTTCGGGGGGGGGGGCGCTCGCTCGTACACCCCTTTCCTGATCTGCTGGGCTGCATGCTCGGATAAGGGTCTGGTATGGATTTTGGGGAGGGCCCATGCAATTTTTTTTTTTTTTTACATTTTCGCGTGGGAGTTCCCATCAAGCTCCATACCAGACCCGAAGGGCTTAGTATGGATGGGAGGGGGGACTCCATGCTGTTTATTTTTTCACATTGCCGGCAATTTTACATTCAGCTGTCAGTGGAGAACCCTGCTGACAGCTGAAACATTAACACATGGTTGTCACTACTAAAATACTGCATGACTTGATAAAATAACTCATGCGGTATTTTAGTAGCGTTTACTTTTTTCTGACCTCAGGAACGGATTAATTTGTTTTCAATGCGTTCCTAAAGGAAACGGCATTTCGGTTTGTGAATTGTTTGCTATATGAAAAGTCCCACAGAACGAATTAAATTCGTAAACCGAGGTATGCCTGTATACTGCTATTTGTAGACGCTATAACTAACACGTAAACCAATTAATTTACATGTATTGGAAGTTTTGGGGGTTTTTTTTAGCAAAGACATGAAGAATACATTTTGCCCTAAATTTATGAAGAATTTTGATTAAATTTTTTTTATTGGATATTTTATAGCAAAAAAGTCAAAAATATTGTTTTGTTTTCAAAATTGTCAGTCTTTTTTTGTTTATAAACACAAAAAAATAAAAAACTCAGCAGTGATCAAATACCACCGAAAGAAAGCACTATTTGTGGGGAAAAAAAGAACATAAATTTCATGTATGTACAGCGCTGCATGACCATGCAATGAACACTTAAAGTAACACAGTGCCGTATCACAAAACATTGCCTGGTCAGGAAGGGGGGTAAATCCTCTGGAGGTCAATATCACTATGCAATATATAACAGTAGGCGCTACAGAAATCCACTATACCATGATCTGTATTGAATCAGTTTGATTAACCTTCTGACAGCCAGCAGATAGGTCATATACATAAGGTCTTTTTTAATATACTGATAAGAGGAAATGGTACAACCCAGCACATATGAGTTTTTAATAAAAGTTCTATATTTGTAATATGAAGAAACTGATGAACTATATGCTTGTTATCTCTTTTATCTAACAATTAGGAAGAATGTATTTAACCTCTAGCAGCTGCTGGAGCTTTCCACTGTTTGGAATTCAAGGGATAACTTTAGCATTTTATTTTGGTGTAAATGTTTGCTCATAAATAATATTCAAGGTCTTTATGACTCGTGTTATTAGGTACCTGAACATCTGGTGATTTCACCAGCAGACTTCTTAGAGGTGAATAGAAGTCTGAAGACAGCACATAGTCTTCTGTATAGGAGATACTCAGCCTCAGGGACCCAAGGTCATCATACTTTGAGGATTTACTTCCATTGTCTTTTGGCTGGAGAAGATACCTGGACACAAAAAAATAAACCAAAGTCTAACTTCTGCATGGTAACAATTACAAAATGGCAAGAGGGATAAGGTCTAGTAATAGTTTTGTTGCAATTGCTGATGAGTTCATTTTTGGAAGAGATTACTACCTGTACCTGCATACATACACAGTAGGGGCAAACACCTAATGTTACCATAGATGCATCATACCACTGACATTCAGATTCCATGCACACTGCTCCAGCTCCACTTCTACAGAAATTCTGTGTTTTGTCTGTAGAAGCAAGTCAATGTTACCCTATGTATCCGTGCACATTAGGACGTTTAAAGGCATATTTTAAGCTCAGCGTTTAGAGGCATAAAAAAGCCCTCTGGTATGCGTTTGTTATTGGAGTTTTCTGGCAGAAAAAAATGCAAAACACTCCTAAACGCACCTAAAAATTGCACAAAAACACTCTATATGAGCATTTTTGTCTGTTAAACGAACTCACTCTCTTTTTTTTTTTATTTTATTTTTTTTAAGTCCAGTGCGTATGGAGTCTCAAAGTTTCAGAAATATTTACCCTGCTTATAAAAAGGATACCAGACATGTGACCGATGCTGTCTCCTGTACATTTGCTCTATCCCAGTTGGTGAAGCAGAGCAACATGTTATGTTATATAGGATATACTGGCACTAGCCCCTAGTAAAAAAAAACAAAACCCTCACACTTTGAAGCACTTATTTCCCCCTAAAATAAAAAATAAAAAAAATACTTAGGTTGCCACTTTAGAAGATTGACTTGATGGGCTTTGGGCTTGTGTCAATGGGCAAATGCTTTTGAGAGAATTTAGAAAAATTATTGACAAGTGCTTTTAGCCTGCAGTTCACCTCTCAAGCATTTAACCTGCTTCAAAATCTGGTTATGCATTCTTTTTTAAACTTGTGAAGGACAGAAGCAACTCTGACACAAACAAAAAACATTGGCACTGGTCCTACTGGTGATGGCCAGTGGGAACAGCAAATGCCCCAGCATCCATGGTCAGTGAGCATAAATGATGCTGCACACTTGGTGGAAAGTAGGAGTGAAAAATGCCCTAGGACTGGTGAGTAGTGGGGGTACAAAATGGCCTACTGCCTGTGGTTAGTGGGAGGAAAAATAATGTTTATCATTGATGTCAGTGAAGGGAATAGTGATCCATTGTTGATTGCCATTTCAAAAATTCCACAGCATTTTCTGAATGAAAATTCAGAATTAGTAGCGGTCACATTTTTTTTAATGACAAGTTGGTGTTAAACATGCAATGACTGCAGCACAGTGGCTAAATGGTTAGCACTTCCGCCTGGCAGTATTAGGGTCATTGGTTCGAATCCCAACCACGACACTACCTTCCTGGAGTTTGCATGTTCTCCCTGTGCCTGCGTGGGTTTCCTCTGGGTACTCCGGTTTCCTCCCACAATCCAAAGACATGCTGGTAGGTGAATTGGCTCCTGTCTAAATTGGCCCTAGTATGTGTATGTATGAATGTAAGTTAGGGACCTTAGATTGTACTCCCTTTCAGGGTTAGGGACTGATGTGAATGTACAATATATATGTAAAGTGCTGCGTAAATTGACAGCACTATATAAGTACCTGTAATAATATTAATAAAAGGCTGTAATACCAGATTTGACCAGCAGGTGGTGATGAATGTAAACGCTTTCAGTACATCAAGCAGGGCTGTAGCTGCAGAGCTCAGTCTGAAAAAGCTATCTGCCTGGCAGTTTCTGGCTTTAGTACTTCACAAACTTGGAACAAACATACAGCATCCAGATTCTTTATATTATTATCTGTATATTTGTTTTAGACAGTGTTCCAGAAAGCCTTGGAGCGCAACGCATCAACCTAATGGGTAGGCAACTAGAATTTGCAAAAGCATAGCCAAGAAATGGCAGGTCATATTACTTCCGTCATGACAGGTGTACTTTAATGCAATATCCAGTCCTACCAAGCCTTTATAGGAATCTGCAAATGAAGGTCATTTTTTCAATGTAGAGAAGCTAAAACCCTCTGATAGTTTGTAATCGGAAACCTCATTTAACACAATTAAGAATAAAAACTAGCTAATCTCATAACCCACATCTAGAAACAACTGCTATAAGAAGAGTGCTTGAGTGTAAAGCAGCTTTAACACACAATTCACCTATGTGTGTAAATGTCTGCATGCTGGTGATAACAGGTGTAAACCTATTTCTTTAGGAGGGCTTACATGTCTGTGAAGGTTCTTATTTATCCAGGTCTTGACATACAGAGTAGTCAACTGGACTTGTTCTGAAATACTGAAGGTGTTTGTTAATGCCCAAGCAGCTTCTTCAGTTCCAATGGCTGTCAGGAATCTAACCTGGCATTTATATTCACCTGGATAACTATGTTGCATTAATCCAATCACCATGGAATGTGCTAAGGCAGATGTTAATGATTTAATAGCACGATGGGATGTATGAATGTCACCTAATGCATCCTATTTTATTAATATGAAGGTGTGAATAGCTATAAAATTGCTGATGCGAGATGGTCAACAGCATAATATGTGGGTAACAGACAGATAAGAAAGCATAGACATGCAGTAACAATCATATGGAGTATATTCAGAGTTATCCATGTGGCTATACATATTGTGGTATGATCTTGAAACTCATTGGAGTGGATTGGATAAGCTGCAAAATATATTCAACATTACAGAACAAGCAGAGTTGAATGTGACTACTACTAGCCAGTGATGTAAATGGTTCTGCATTCTCTGTAAAAGTGCTGTAAGAGGAATACATACACAGTAGGGAAATCAGTGTCCTGTCAAAAGAAGGGATACATACCATGCCCTGTGGGTCGAATCATTCCTTAAAACACTCACTGACGTTCTGACCTCTCCAAGAAAAACATCTTGGGCAAGATTTCCATTGTTCCACAGATCCACTCTGCAAAAGGGAACATTATGTGACATACATGGCCATTTGCATCTTATTACAGCTTCCTGTTAATGGGATCTTCAATAAACTAATACTGATACATACGAAAACAGCATTAAAACAAGGACCAAACAACAGCCCTCTATTTTTGCATTGATAAAACCTTATTAGAGTTAGACAGAAAAGCATTATAACATAAAAGCCCAGGTAAGGAGGGCCACACAGACCCTAGTTAATTCCAAATGAGGTAATGGTGCATCTTAAAACAGGGTCCTGGAATCATTTATTTTTGGCATGTACAGAACTGCATCTATTCAGGTACCAGAACTGTGATACTGCTATACTAGGGGTCCCAACTGGAGAACTCCACTCAGGATAAAGTCACCAGTGAACTTAAATATCAGATACTGCATTTCTTTTTTACTGAGTTGGAAAAGCACTGATTGCTAGTAATTGCTTCAGATGAGGCTTACTGTGTAAATATTGTTGCTAAATAAAAATCTTAATTCTGTGCATTGCTTAGTCGGTACCATAACAGATATGCAGACTTGCAACAAGCAAAAAACATTTTGAAGAAAGTGTTACTTTTCCTTCTAAATGGTACGTCCAAAAAGAAAAGAAAAAGGGGGGCTGTTCTGTATCTTCTAATGCTTGGAGTTTTCATTTAATGGCTGACCACCAATGGCTTAAAAATAGGTCTAGTAGAAGAAAATGAATCAAGGCAAACATTTACTTAACAACTATGCTAAAATGTTCATTAACTGATGTAGAACCATAAGCAATTTAACCTTTAAGTAGCTTACTCAACCTTCTAAATATTCTTAGGCTTCATTCATACATCCACCGAGACTACAAAGGAATGTTTTTTCTATGCCTGGGAGTCTCGGGTGTTTGCATACAGCTACAGCCTTTACAAATCAATGACAGGCTGACAGACATCATGGCTGTACACCTGTAACCACACATCCAAGCAGTTACATGCGTTTGGAATGGAAGAGCGAACCTGACTGGAGTCTGCATCCAGAGCCAATCATCTGTCCCTATGCACTTGGATGTGCAGCTTGTATTGACTTTTACAGGCTACTGGCTGGGGCTGTATGCAAACACCTGTGCCTCCCACACAGAAAAATGCTCCTTCACGGTGTACAGCTCTATACAGCTGTGTGAATGAGGCTTTACGGTGTGCTGGGATCTCCAAGCTCCACCACACTTGCAACAAGTGTAATATATTTTTCTTGGCCTTATGCCAGCAGTGGTCACCAAGTCAAAAGTACTAGTATCTACCTAAAACTAATAGGTTTTTGGTGAATCTAAAGGCTAAGTCCATCTTTAAGACCATGTTACATTCACATTTAGGGTGCAACAGGCTGTCAACCTCCCCTTCCCCAAAAGGCCCTCCCTCTGACAGTGTGCGGGGGTTTGACTCCCCAGCATGCCAAAACAGGGCAGGTGATCTTGTAGTTCTCAATGGAATACAGGGGCAGTGATCACTGCACTGTTAGCCCATCGACACTTTCACTAGCTTTCTAACTGAAAGTCTGACCCTCGGTACAGAAGTGCCTACAGGAGCCTGCAAACTGTACCCACAATCCACTAATCACCACTGCAATGCTTTGCAAGCTTGTTTACAAAAAAAAAAAAAAAGTTATTTTGCAATCTGTGCATTTGCTTATTTTTGCAAAATGTGGACTTAGCCTTTAAAACTAAAAATATTTTTAAGCAAAAAAAAAAAAATACTGTAGTTAAAATTGTCCATGTGATCCCCTTAAAGGTATATATAATAAATATAAATAAATATAATTTATAAATACATATTCAATAATACTCAACAAAGCTAGAGTTGCTAAAAACTTACAAGTGCAGTGGTGAAATGACCACTGCACTAAATTGATGATAAAACTGGAGCATAAATGTTAAAGTCAGAGGACATCCCCCCCGCCCCCAAGTAGCTATGTAATAATGACATAACTTTCAGCTGTTACTGGTACCTTACTGATAAGGAAGCAAGAGATTTAATGTCAGGAACGTTCTTGGTGTAAATTAGCATGCACAATAAAGCTTGCTTGTGACAGGCACCCACGCATACCTCAGAACAAGAGATTGCTCAATCGATGTGATGTGACTGCCAAGCTTCCATGATCACATTACAAAGCAGTTTCAAGATACACAACCAAAATGGCAATTATGCTCAAGTCAAAACAGACTTTTATCAGTTATGTGTCAAAGCACAAGACACTACACACACAAAGCACACAAACCCCTAACTACTAGTCTCAAACTATACTATAAATAAGAAACATGCAATTAATCTGCTTATACTCATTAGTAAAGAGCAATCTTGAGGGGGAAAAAAGAGGAATCCCTTTTGCTGCTACAGGGATCACACACAATAAAATCACCTCTATAGCAGTAAAGGGACAGACACACATCAAAACTGCAGACACATGCCGCTGTCACTGCTTACCCTCCAGCGCTTGTCTGCAACAACAGCATGTAACACCATAAAAAGGACAAGAAGAATGACGCATAAGGACCATGCATAATTATGATGCTGAAAAGGATGGCGCACAAAAGATAGAATATGGCAGCTCTCTATCCAGAGTAAGCAAATAGTTTGGTGAAAGTGCAACCATTATC
Source organism: Staurois parvus (assembly GCF_062004578.1). Lineage (NCBI taxonomy): Eukaryota > Metazoa > Chordata > Amphibia > Anura > Ranidae > Staurois > Staurois parvus. Next base: position 1,378,183 of record NW_028318108.1, on the reverse strand, counting down.
CACGCCACCGACTCCTGCAAATACAACAAGCAGCAATGGCAGGGCCATTGGTTTGGATTGTAAGAGGCAATTATCGATGTAATTTCTGCCCCATGTATGGCAAAGTAATTAAAAGAAGTTCATTAGTTACAGATACACTTTCAGCATTGTAACAGAAATACAAACAATAGATAATTATTTGATAATTGTTGAGTGCTGCCTGTGTGCTATTCATCTCTGTACACAACTTCCTGGATTTCCTGCATACATTTTACATCTTCTTTGTTGTTAACTGCCAAATTCTACAGACTACATATTCCATGGTACCTTGCTGCCTGCAAGCAATGATTCTTGTACTGACTCCACCTGCTGAAACTCCTTTTAGAACCTCTGTTGCTCAGAAGACAGGCTCTGTAAAATCTGTGACACAGCAGTGCCTACCCACAGGGCATAGTGGTTACATGTCACATAATTCAGGTAAATGTGTGGGATTCTTCATAAAGTAAATTTACAAAACTTCAAAACTGTTCAGGTTAGTTCAGCTAGTAAGAACTGAAACACAATGTGGAAACAGAGACATGATTTTACATTTTAACCATAGATATACTTTAAAGATTAATTTTCAGTTTCCCACAGAAACTAACCCAGTGTCGTTTTTACTCTTTCATACTGCAAAGAGTAAATAAAAAGAATGTAGCTACAATGAGCAATAAGAACCATTTTCCTCAATATACTTGGTATGTTAATTTTTCCCTAATAGATATATTCCCAATACATAATACACCACTATACTGTAATAAATTCTATGTCAGTTCAAATGTTTTGAAACTTTGTCCATCTAGCCCTAGAATTTACACCGCTCTGCCAGATAGCACAACTAGGTTGGTGACTTCACCTCTCTGGACTGCAGTTAGAGAGACCCTATCATGTCCCTAAACACAAAGGTATTATTATTCACCTCTCTGGAAGCTTGGGTCTCCTATCCTCCCTACAGTCCAGCACTGCAACAGTCACAGCTTGGAACAGGGAACATGGGCACTGTACACTTCCCGGAAGTGTTTAATTCTAAACAGTCATTAGAATAGTCTGCAGTGCTGGAAAGGAAGAATAGTAGGAGACACTGGTACCCAGAGATGCGAGTAGAATACCACTTATGTTGCAGGGACCTGCTGTTTGGTGAGTTCTCTCCCTATGTGAGTCATATTATACCCAGAGTGGTGTTTCAGAAACTAAAACAAAAATTAAAGAGAGTGTGTGTGTGTGTGTGTGTGTGTGTGTGTGTGTGTGTGTGTGTCAGGTTTCTGTAAAAAAATGAGACAAAGATAAATAATTTCAGAACTTTTTCCACCTTTAAAATGACCTATAAACTGTACAACTAAATTGAAAAACAAACTGAAATCTTTTGAGTGGGGGAGAAAACATAAAAAACTAAAATAATATGGTTGCATATGTCCTCTTATAACTGGGGATGTATATGTGTTCAGAATTAAGCAATCACATTCAAAATCATGTTAAATAGGAGTCAGTACACACCTGCCATCATTTAAAGTGCCTCTGATTAACCATAAATAAAAGGTCAGCTGTTCTAGTAGGTCTTTCCTGATATTTTCTTAGTCACTTCCTACAGCAAAAGCCATGGTCCGCAGAGAGCTTCCAAAGCATCAGAGGGATCTTATTGTTAAAAGGTATCAGTCAGGAGACGGGTGCAAAGAATTTCCAAGGCATTAGATATACCATGGAACACAGTGAACACCATCATCATTGAGTGGAGAAAATATGGCGCAATAGTGACATTACCAAGAACTGGATGTCCCTTCAAAATTGATGAAAACTGGTCTGAGAGGCTGCCAAGAGGCCTACAACAACAATAAAGGAGCTGCAGCAATATCTGGCAAGTGCTGGCTGTGTGGCATATGTGACAACAATCTCCCATATTCTTCATATGTCTGCGCTATGGGGTAGAGTGGCCAGACGGAAGCCTTTTCTTATGAAGGAAAACATCCAAGCCCAGCTAAATTTTGCAAAGAACACATCTGAAGTCTCCCAAAAGCATGTGGGAAAATGTGTTATAGTCTGCTCAAACCAAGGTTGAACTTTTTGGCCATAATTCCAAAAGATATGTTTGGTGCAAAAACAACACTGCACATCACCAAAAGAACACCATACCCACAGTGAAGCATGGTGGTGGCAGCATCATGCTTTGGGGCTGTTTTTCTTCAGCTGGAACTGGGGCCTTAGTCAAGGTAGAGGGAATTATGAACAGTTCCAAATACCAGTCAATATTGGCACAAAACCTTCAGGCTTCTGCTACAAAGCTGAACATGAAGAGGAAATTCATCTTTCAGCATGACAACGACCCAAAGCATACATCCAAATCAATAAAGGAATGGCTTCACCAGAAAAAGATTAAAGTTTTGGAATGGCCCAGCTAGAGCCCAGACCTGAATCCGATCCAAAATCTGTGAGGTGATCTGAAGAGGGCTGTGCACAGGAGATGCCTCTGCAATCTGACAGATTTGGAATGTTTTTGCAAGGCAGAGTGGGTAAATATTGCCAAGTCAAGATGTGCCATGCTGATAGACTCATACCCAAAAAGACTGAGTGCTGCAATCAAATCAAAAAGTGCTTCAACAAAGCATTAGTTTAAGGGTGTGCACACTTATGCAACCATATTATTTTAGGTTTTTTTATTTTTACTTCCCTCCACCTAAAAGATTTAAGTTTATAGGTTACATTAAAGGTGGTAAAAAGGTCTGAAATTATTTATCTTTGTCTCATTTTTTACATCACAGAAACCTGACATTTTAACAGGGGTGTGTAGACTTTTTATATACACTGTATGTGTGTGTTGTGCTGCTCAGACAAAGCAAAAAAGCATCCTCATCCACCAAACAATATGCAAGTGAAATCATATATACAGTCATGGCCGAAATTGTTGGCACCCTTGATATTTTTCCTGAAAATCAAGTATTTCACACAAAAAAGGTATTGCATTAACACATGTTTTGCTATACACATGTTTATTCCCTTTGTATGTATTGGAACAAATATAAAACAGAGGCAGAAAAGCAAATATGACATAATGTCACACAAAACCCCAAAAATGGGCTGGACAAAAGTATTGGCACCCTTAACTTAATATTTGGTTGCACACCCTTTGGAAAACATAACTGAAATCAGTCGCTTCCTATAACCATCAATAAGCTTCTGACACCTCTCACCCGGAATTTTGGACCACTCTTCCTTTGCAAACAGCTCCAGGTCTCTCTTATTGGAAGGACACCTTTTCCCAACAGCAATTTTAAGATCTCTCCACAGGTGTTCAATGGGATTTAGATCTGGGCTCATTGCTGGCCACTTCAGAACTCTCCAGCGCTTCTTTGCCATCCATTTCTGAGTGCTTTTTGACGTATGTTTGGGGTCATTGTCCTGCTGGAAGACCCAGGATCTTGGACGCAAACCCAGCTTTCTGACACTGGGCCCTACAGTGCGACCCAAAATCCTTTGGTAATCCTCAGATTTCATGATGCCTTGCACACAGTCAAGGCACCCAGTGCCAGAGGCAGCAAAACAACCCCAAAACATCATTGAACCTCCACCATATTTTACCGTAGGTACTGTGTTTTGTTCTTTGTAGGCCTCATTCCGTTTTCGGTAAACAGTAGAATGATGTGCTTTACCGAAAAGCTCTATCTTGGTCTCATCTGTCCACAAGACGTTTTCCCAGAAGGCTTTTGGCTTACTCAAGTACATTTTGGCAAACTGTAGTCTTGCTTTTTTATGTCTCTGTGTCAGCAGTGGGGTCCTCCTGGGTCTCCTGCCATAGCGTTTCATTTCATTTAAATGTCGACGGATAGTTCGCGCTGACACTGATGCTCCCTGAGCCTGCAGGACAGCTTGAATGTCTTTGGAACATGTTTGGGGCTGCTTATCCACCATCCGGACTATTCTGCGTTGCAATCTTTCATCAATTTTCCTCATCCGTCCACGACCAGGGAGATTAGCTACAGTGCCATGGGTTGCAAACTTCTTGATAATGTTGCGCACTGTGGACAAAGGCAAATCTAGTTCTCTGGAGATGGACTTGTAACCTTGAGATTGTTGATATTTTGCCACAATTTTGGTTCTCAGGTCCTCAGACAGTTCTCGTCTCCTCTTTCTGTTGTCCATGCTTAGTGTGGCACAGACAGACACACAATGCAAAGGTTAAGTGAACGTCTCTCCTTTTTATCTGCTTTCAGGTGTGATTTCTATATTGCCCACACCTGTTACTTGCCCCAGGTGAGTTTACAGGAGCATCACATGCTTGTAACATTCTTATTTATCCGCAGTTGTGAAAGGGTGCCAATACTTTTGTCCAGCCCATTTTTGGAGGTTTGTGTGACATTATGTCGAATTTGCTTTCTTTCCTCCCTTTTTTTGTTTTGTCCCAATACACACAAAGGGAATAAACATGTGTATAGCAAAACATGTGTTAATGCAATACGTTTCGTGAGAAATACATGATTTCCTGGAGAAATATCAAGGGTGCCAACAATTTCGGCCATGACTGTACATAGTGTAACAAACTAAAACTCTGTAAAGTCTCTTTGAAGTGTGTTAATAGTGATCCTTTCAAGTCTCTTCCTTTACAATATATACCACCACAGATATTCCTACTGGTAAGTGATCCCACTATCCCAGTGCTCAGGGGTGAAAGTCACGTGACCCATAATGCTACGCGGTGGGAGGAGCCAAGTGACACAAGAGCAGGAGAGTCAGAAGTGAGGTGAAACTCTGAGTGCTTGCAGTCCAAGTTGTTTATAATTGTCTAAATAAAATTGTGAGCACCCTAAAATATATTAAAAAAAAGCCGCTATGCACAAAGGTAACCAAAAACACCTTACAAAATGTACTGTAAAAGGGGGGTGCAGCGCTAAGAAATTAAATGTCAATAAATAAATATATCTGTAAATGTGTTTCCAATATAAATACATAAAAAGCTCATAAAACCAGTTCAAATAGTGAGTAAGACAGTTCAAAAGGTGACTCTTGTGCTCTGGTTATTCTGGAACCGGTGTCCGTGCAGTAATAATGTAAGTAATGCACACTCACCAGGCGCGCATATAAATTGCGCCTTATATCAGCATTCCAGGTGTCATCAAGAGGAGTCAGGAACTGGGTAGTCTTCCCTCTAAGGGATGGTAGGTCATCAGACAGGATCCTTGGGGTTTTACAGGTGATCCACGTCCACCAGAGTTCCCCTTAAGGGGTTAAACCGGTATTGCTCCCTGGGTAGGAGATTTCCTCTCTGGATATAAGGATTCCTCCTGAGGCAATTTGTCTGACAATTTAAGGCTCCCCCAGGGGGTTAGAACAAAGATACGCCCATAGTGTAGTAGATAGATGAAAAGTATGAGGCAAATAAAGTTAAAAGTCGATGCATCAAATGGTAAACAAAACATTCAATGAGCAAACAGGACTGACTGTCCGATTTCAAAGATGGCCGCCGGAGCTCCACGTTGCTCCGGCGGCGTGACATCACGGCGTGATGTGGCTCCTCCTGACGCATATTGTGCACACGCACGTCTTCAGAGGGGGGACGCTAATCACACTGCGCCGTCCGCCGTTCACTTAAATGGTGGTTGGCGCATGTGTATTCCACAGTCGCCATTGTGAAGATCAATATTCAATGCGCACGCACGGGAGAGCGGGCGCCATTTTTTCTTGGTTCTCAATGTAGAAGATCAGAGCAATGTTTGAGTATCCAAATATGCAGGGATAAGTAGCGAAGGTTTTGTTCAACAAATGAACAGTTCACTAGGGGCTATATTATAATGTAAAACTTAAAATCATTACAATATATGAGGAATATCATTTATAAATGGCATGTGCGTAATATACAATCTTCATATTAAAGGAAGTTTCTAATTGTTTGCCATGTGATATACTTCTGTGACAATGTGAGTACAATACTTTCAATAAAAACGGTTTGTTTTAAACTACTGCACTATGGAGGCCTTTATGTGGTTGCAAGTTCAGTTTACAGAGCGCAGTACTGTTGACATTAAGTGAAGGCTTTAACCACTTCCCGACCGGCCTTGTATATAAATGGCCGGACGGTGGCACTGCAGGGTCAGGTGGCCGTCTATAAACGGCCTCCCCGCACCCTGCTTGTGCGTGCTCCCTGGGAGCGCGCAGCATCGCGATCCGGTGCCCGCTGTGTCCTCCGGACACAGTGAAACACCGATCGTCGGACGGGACCTCTGTACGAGGTCCCGATCATGTGATCACTGATTGGCCAATCAGTGATCACATGCAAAGTAGTAAGCAAGATGTCACTTGTGACATCATTGCTTACTATGTGTGAAATCTGTGAATGATCACAGAGGTCACATGGTACAAGGCTATTCACAAAAGCCTTGTACCATGTGACAAGCTGTGACCAATCACAGCTCACTCAGTTCTTCTCAATGAGTGCAAGAATGCACACAGAGAGAAAGAGAAATGATTGCTTTTACATCCTATATGGGTGTAAAAGCAATCAGTGTAAAAAAAAAAAAAAAAATCTTCATCACCCCTCACAAGTAGTACAGTGTCACCATGGTGACACTGTACTGCTAGGGTGACAGTATGTAAAAAAAAAAAAAAATAAATAAAAAATAATAATATAAAAAAATAAAATAAAAATGTAAAAAAAATGTTTAAAAATTATAATTTTTGCTTATAAACTAATTTGGATTTTTTTTTTACTAAAAAGATAACGGAATAAATTTTGGCTAAGATTTATGATGAAATATTATTTATTTGCAAAATTTTATAAAAAAAACACTTTTTTTCAAAATTTTTGGACATTTCATTTACATAGCAAAAAAAATACAAATCCCAGTGGTGAATAAATACCACCAAAATAAAGCTTTATCTATCTCAAAAAAATGGTAAAAAATTCATTTGGGTGCAGTGTTGCATGACCGCGCAATTGTCATTCAAAGTGTGATAGCGCTAAAAGCTGAAAATTGCCCTGGTCAGGAAGGGGGTAAAAGTGTCCGGTCTGGAAGTGGTTAAAGATACAGACACCCCTAATCGGTGGATATAAGAGGAAAGCCATGACCAGTGTGATGATCATGGTGGCCCCCAGCTGAAGGGAAAAACGTGTTATTTGACCTATTATAACGTTTTGGTCAATACATGAAGGCGAGGGTCCACCTTGGATTCAAGTTTTGCAGTGGAGCACAATTTGTAATTTACAGCACAGGGATAGTGGGATCACTTACCAGTAGGAATATCTGTGACAGTATATATTGGAAAGGAAGAGATGTTAATTGATCACTACTAACACTTCAAAAGAGACTTTACAGATATTTAGTTTATTGTTACACTACGTATACATGATTTCACTTGCATAATGTCTGTGGTGGATGAGGATGCTTTTTTGCTTTGTTTGAGCAGCAAAACACAAATATATATATAGTCTGGCTGAAAAAAAGACAAAAGTCCATCCAGTTCAACCATAAAAAAAAAAGTTATAATCCTAGACCTACAGTTGATCCAGAGGAAGGCAAAAAACCCAGCAAAGCATGATCCAATTTGCTCCTGCATGGGAAAAAATTCCTTCCTGATCCCCCGAGAGGCAATTGGATATTCCCTGGATCAACTTTACCTATAAATGTTAGTATCCAGTTATATTCTGTGTATCCAAGAAATAATCCAGGCCTTTTTTAAAGCAATCCACTGAGCTGGCCAGAACCAACTCTTGAGGGAGTCTATTCCACATTTTCACAGCTCTCACTGTGAAGAAACTTTTCCATGTTTGGAGATTAAATTTCTTTTCCTCCAGACATAAAGAGTGCCCCCTTGTCCTCTGTGATGACCTCAGGGTGAATAACTCTACACTAAGTTCACTATATGAACCACTGATGTATTTATACATGTTGATCATATCCCCCTTAATCTCCTCTTCTCAAGAGAGAATAAATTCAGTTCCTCTAATCTTTCCTCATAGCTGAGCTCCTCCATGCCTCTTATCAGTTTGGTTGCCCTTCTCTGTACTTTCTCTAGTTTCCCAATGTTCTTTTTGTGAATTGGTGCCCAAAACTGAACTGCATATTCCAGATGAGGTATTACGAGTGATTTGTACAGGGGTAAAATATATCTCTGTCTCTGGAGTCTATACCTCTTTTAATACAAGAGAGAATTTTGTTTGCTTGGCATTGCATGCCATTATTAAGCTTGTGATCTACCAGAACTCCGAGATCCTTCTCATGGAGAAATATAAATATATATATATATATAAAAACAGTTTTTTTGTATGCGATGAACACACATCTCTAGTGTCTGCAGCTCTGGCACTTGACACGTTTATTATTTAGAGTAGTGGTAGCGCACAATCAACATTCACTATTTGGTGTTGAGACACTGATTTGGCTGCTGTGGAGGAGCCCATGGAGGCTTTTGATTTTATGCTATGTTTGACCTCTTTTGAACACCAAGATCCTTCTAAATAGGTGAGGGCACACCTGAATAACACTGTGGTGTTTTGTAGCAGAACACTGGGAGATTGGTGGTGTTGGACACTGGATAAAGTTCTGTGACACATGATCAACTATTTAGAATTTTATAACTATTATTGTGGTATTATCTTTCAAGTGGACTTTATGTGTCTTTGCACAAGTTACATTATTTAAAAGGATAAGTTCACCTTCTTAAACAGGTTACATGTACCACCTGTTTTTAGGGTGGAACATGTTCCTGCTCTTGCAGCTCTCAGCCCTCATTCCCCCCTCACTGTGACAGTGGGTAGGAGATCTTCACAATTTAAAAAAAAAACACAGCTGTGCGGGGATCCACCCACCCGATTAAGTCATTCATTCAGAAAGTTCTGTGAATGGGAGAACTACAACTACTGTCGGCCTTTGTGACTGACAGCTTGTATTTCTCAATGAACTACCATGAAGTGGTGAGCGCTTTAGGTAGTTCATGGATTCTTCCTGTCGTTGTGTAACAAGGACAGCTTACAAGAACAGTCTGCAGAAGCCCTACATATGCTGATCACAGGTGAAATGCTCTGCAGGCTCCTAATAAATGCACATATTTTTACCTGCAAAAAGATATACAATTATAATTGTTTTTTTAAAAGGTGAACTTATCCTTTAAGAATTTTCACTATTTTTTTTTTTAACACTTTATGATATTTTAGTGTGTGTGTGTGTGTGTGTATGTATATATATATATATATATATATATATATATATATATATATATATAAAATGGCTCCCATGTGTATTTCATCTGTGTTTGACTGAAGTTGCAGGTTTATTTATTTATTTTTAAATATAACCTTTGTGTAAACCTTTACCAAAAGCAGCCGTTATAAAAGCATGGTTTTATAGCAAAAAATACTATTCTGAGCTACAAACCTCACTTCCAGTTTTTCTATATCTTCTTCCTCTACTTGAAATTGGGACTTCTTAGTGTAGCTGCTCGATCTTGTCACCTGAAAAGAGTTGTGTATGAATACTTATTTTGATAGAAAATTAAATATTTATTGATTTAGTAATACATTCAGTAACACTAAATAGAGGCTGCAAACACTCCCTATATAAATAGTGTCTATTAAGGGGCCAGAAAATGGCACACAAAATAAGTTGTACAGTAGGGAATATATTTTAAACACACAGCTGACATCCTGCCCAGAAATAGAATTTCATTAAAAAAAAAAAACAAAGTCCATTTACATGCCTAACATGGAAAATTGATGGAAAATTAGACCACACTTCTCCGCTTTTCAAAAGTTATGGGTAGTTTTTACATACAGTACAGTTATGCATGATATTTCATAGTATAGCTAAAGGTTTATGTCCAGTCAAAACATTTCTTTTTTGGAGAGAGTGAGGTAGGATGACAGCTCCTCTTAAGTTTTTACTGTTATGCAGGGATCTGTAAGAAGAAATCTCCAAAAGCATTACAAAAATTTGTATTGTGTTTCTTTAGTACAGAAGGGGAAGACTAGAACTCCGTCAGAATTTCTGTGTCCCATTTGTGGGGAAGGATTAGAAGATTAGAACGGTTTGTTTTTCACACTGTCTGAAAACTGAAAAATGTTTTGGCTGCACATATACTAACTTTCTGTTTTATATTTGATGGTAATTTAAAGCTTGGAAATGTCAATATAAAACTATACTGAAAATCTGGAGCAAAGCCACAGGTAATACTGCTGCTCCCCATCATATACTTATATTGACAGACAATGGTTACTGTGCCAGGAAAATAAAATCAACACAAAATAGGTTGTATGAAAAATGCAGGTACCTAGGAGAACCAGCCAGTGGAGAATAACTTCTATTTTGAAAGCAGCAGCTCTGGAGGACACAGATCAAACCAGTGTATTCCTTAGGAGTCTTGTGGGGAAATTTCATTTTATTATCATCTTTTATTTTATTTTTTTTCTTTAGCTTTATCTTGCAAGCTGGTATGAAAACCTAAATATCCCCAAACCACCAATTTTTAAGAGAGAACAGGTTATACGTGTGAGGTAATTTTCAAATTTATCACACGTGTAATTCAACTTGCCTCAAAGTAGAACTTCTCATTGAACTGAGGATTGCTGGTTTTCTTCTTCACTTTGGTTTTCTTTTGATCGTTCCTAAAAGTGAATGCCAGAAATTAAAAGCATGCTTTCTCTGCTATATCTAAAAAGAAAATCCTAGTCTACATTTTAATTGGAATGGAAATAAATGCCTGCTCTCCCCAGTCTAGTGGTCTATGCAGGTCAAATTCCGGTGCCTGTTGGACTGCAACCATATTTAGATTCTCTACCTCAGGAGTAGGTAAGCCTTGCCACTCCAGCCAAAGTGAAACTACTAATCCTGTCAGGTCTCTGCCTCTGGGAGTCATGCCTGGAGTGCAGAGGTGGTCTACCCCTGCTCTACATGGAGGCTACACTATGAAAATGGAAGTTGTTAGTACAAGGTCTGTCTGATGGACTTCAGTTAAGTTGAAGGGCACTTAAAGTGTTACTAAACCCACAACAGTAAAATCAGTCTGGATATGCAGTAAAGCATGCTTGATATACTCACTGTGGAACCTAAGGGGTTAATCATCTGCATTGTTTAAAAAGCCTGAATGATCTTGACTTCTCTGATCCTTCCCTTCTAGTGTCCCCCTCTTATCTCCTGATAAGAAATATATGTGGAGACACTCTGCACATGCTCAGTTTGGTGTGTATTGCTAGAGCTTTTTTTTTTCTTGGGAGAGTGCATGTGATCAGCACTGGGCCAATCAGAACTGTCCAGACAGAGGCCAGGGGTTGTGCATCCTCCTAGACCAGAAACAAAACTCCTCCTACAAGCTTTAGCTAGTGCTTGGCTGACCACTGATAGAAGTCACAAGACTGCTCTAACTGCTGGTGAGAAAAGGTATTTAGCAGTTTATATTTATTAAACTAATTGCATTTCCATGTAGTGTGTACTGTGGGAGACCAGATAGTGAATGCAGGGTCCTGGGTTTAGTAACACTTTAAGTGTTTTCTGCTATCCTTTTCTAGGGCGTCCACTGAAGGAGACACATTTTTAAACTGTCGGGTTATGCTGCCACTTACAGGAGAGAAGGACACAAAAAGGTCATTGGCCAGTGCAGGTTAACTCAGCCCATAACCATCAATTTTTTTTTTTTAAGCTTCTCAATAGACTTCAATACAAAGGATTTTATGGTGAGTGCATAAATCATATTTTCTATTTCGTTTGTTAAGGGACACAGGAATTCATATAGATTGACTGACTGCTCTTGGACATCCTGACAAACAGAAGGGTTGACAACATAGCATCAAAGGCTAAAAAACCGGTAGAAAAAAAAAAAAAACGCAGAAAACTGGGGACTGCATGATGGACCCAACACCCAAAGTGGGCATTAACCACTTCAAGTCCGGACACTTTCACCCCCTTCCTGTCCAGGCCAATTTTCAGCTTTCAGCGATGTCACACTTTTATTATTAGTTTATAACCAAAAATTATAATTCTTCAAAAAATTTTTTTACATTTTTATTTTTTTTGGGTTTTTTTTTAACATACTGTCACCCTAGCAGTACAGTGTCACCATAGTGATGAATTTTTTTTTTTTTTTTTACACTGATTGCTTTCACATCCATAAAAGGCTGTAAATGCAGTACTTTCTCCTCCTCTCTGGCTGCATTCTTGCAGGCATTGAGAAATACTGTGAGAGCTGTGATCATTCACAGATTTCACATGGTACAAGGCTGTTAATAGCCTTGTACCATGTGACCTCTGTGATCATTCACAGATTTCACATGATACAAGGCTGTTAATAGCCTTGTACCATGTGACCTCTGTGATCATTCACAGATTTCACACGCAGTAAGCAATGATGTCAGAAGTGACATCTTGCTTACTACTATTTATGTGATCACTGATTGGCCAATCAGAGATCACATGATTGAGACCTCACAGAGAGGTCCCGTACAGCGATCGGATCGCGGTTCCGCAGGCTCCAGGGGAGAGCGCGCAGGCGGGGAGGACCATTTACATACATACATGGACCGGACGGGAAGTGGTTAAATGAGGCCTACATATTTTCTTAGTAGAACATAGAAAATGAAAAGAAAATGAAAAGAAAAGCACCAGGTGGTAGCCTTGCAAACTGGAAAATGCTGCATGATTGACAAAAAGAGGAAGAAGCACTCTAGTAAAGTGCGCCTTGAATCCTTAGAACAATATTTGGATGAGGGTACGCCTGAATCACCTAACGATGATGGACCAAAAACCAAAGTAACCCTTTACAGGTCCATCAAAAGACAGACTTCCTGAAAAAGCAGAGGCTGAGAGATAGACTCTCACAACCATGAACTAGGTCCACGCATTGGAAGGAATATTGCTTTTTGGTGAACTCTTCCCCAGCAAAAATAGTTTGGCATCTGCCATCAAGATCTTCCAAGATATGGGACTAAAGACTTCCCCAATTCCAGAGCAGACTTCCCAAACTGCAAGGCCAGAGACACCCTGTTCTTCAGGGCAAATTAATTGATTTGTCCAAGCACCTGACTAACTTGGTCCATGACAACAGAATGTTGTGCTGCAGAGGTCTGGAGTGAAACTAACTAACTTTCTCAAAGGAGGCTACCATCATATTAAAGACCCTCTCATTCAAAAGGGGAGAGCCAGGTGACCCCTGGACTGGAAAGCTTGATTCTGAGACCAATGAGATGGTTCAGAATTAATCCAAACCACTGTAACTTCTGAATAATCAAGGACACACTGTCCAAAAGAAGCAAGCTCTGACTGTTCCCTCAGTAGGTTGTTTAAGTATAGTACAATGGAATTGCCAGGATAACTAACATTAGCAATGATACTTGGGTGAACACCCAAGGTGCAGACGAGAGGCTGTAGGGTAGGGCCATGAACTGGCAGTGTAGGGAACCCACAGCAATATGTAGAAAACAGATGTGCTTGATATAATGGACAAGTGTCAGTACACATTCTTGTGAGATGTCTCCCTGTTGAAGGGAGGTTATGACAGTAATTGTGGATTCCATGCGGAGGTTTTGGATTTAAATGACATTCAGAATCAAGATCTAAGATGGGGCAAATGCCCCCTTTGTATATGGGAATTATGAAGGTTGGGAGGAAAATCCCGAAAACCATTCCACTACAGGAACTTGGGCAATAACACCTTGATCCAGAAGCCCTGAGACAGCTTGATGGAAATCTGATAATCTTTGGGCAACATCAGGATGGAGGTGTGAAACCAAAGAGGGTGAACAAAAATAATGATATACTCATGCGCTACCACAAATAAATGATAAGCTGCTAAGCACCTAAAATGTGTTTCCACATAATTAAAACTCCCCAAGAATAGGGACGCCCTGCCCCCCAGTGACCAAACAAATACACTAATAATAAACACCCTCCTGAGCATCAAACCCAATGTGTAATAGAATAAATCTGTGAAACAAATAGCAAATAAATAAAAAAAAAAAAACTGGCTGAGCCACTAAATCCAAATATGTGAAACATATCAAAAATAAACTAAAATCAAGTAGCAATAAACACTTGTCCAACCTATAATAAACACTGGGCTGAGCTGATGAAAAAAGTGTAAAAAAAAAAAACAAACAAAACACAACAAAAACAGTAAAATATGTGAAACATGTATCAGAAATAAAGCACGATCACAATAGCAGTAAACACGTGGCCGAGCTGTAATAAACACCAGCTGACCAGAAGCATAAAGTGTGAAAATCAACAAAAAATAGTATTAAATGATTGTAAAACAAAAGCCCGGCTGAGCAATCAGCCCCCCAGTGGAATAAATGTGATGAATCAAGTAAATGTTCAACTGGGCTAGATATTCACAAAAAGTGCGTTTAACAAAAAAAAAAAGAAAAAAGAAAAAAGATAAGCAGCTCTACTGAATACATGCAAAAAACAGATAAAACGGTGAATGATCGATAATACTTAATAAAGTGCAAAATGCAGCCCAAAAGTGATATAACAGTCTTTCTTCCAACATTTAAAGTAATGCACCAGTGACTTCAACAGGTGTGCAAATCCATCGTGCTCCTCCACCTTCAGGCATGCACGCTCACCTCACAGCTGGCCCATAGAAAATATAGGTCAACATGTGCTCAATATAAATTCCACTGGATCCTCTGCTTCCACAGGTCTCTCCAGGCACTCTCAGGAACAATCCTTTACATCTCCACTCCAATGGATAGGTGCTCAAAAGATAAGGAACTCCTCATAGTGTAGTAAGGTTTTATTACCATAAAAATGTATAAAAAAATGCCTGACAGTAAAGCCTTACTACACTATGAGGAGTTCCTTGTCCTTATCTTAAGAACCTATCCATCGGAGTGGGGACCTAAAGGATTGTTCCGGAGAATGCCTGGAGAGAGACTCTCCCCTGTCAGCATGGACATGCTGTTTTGGATCTCTCTGAACAGCAGAGATACAAAACAGCATGCCCCCCTAGTAAAACAGCACACACAGTTAACCCTTTGATCGCCCAAAAGTTAACCCCTTCCTTCCCAGTGTCATTAATACAGTATCCGTGCTTTTTATTAGCACTGATCACTGTATTAGTGTCACTGTGGATGACAGTTCGCACCCAGTGTCTGAATGCCCGCCACAGTCCCGCTATAAGTCGCTGATCACCGCCATTACTAGTAGGGGAAAAAAAATTAAAATTCAAGTATATATACCACC
The DNA here is from genome assembly GCF_062004578.1 of Staurois parvus. NCBI lineage: Eukaryota > Metazoa > Chordata > Amphibia > Anura > Ranidae > Staurois > Staurois parvus. The sequence goes on along the minus strand of NW_028318108.1, from coordinate 1,363,010 downwards.
ATTTGTAGACGCTATAACTTTCATGTAAACCAATTAATTTACACGTATTGGGATATTTTTTAGCAACAACATGAAGCAGAATACATTTTTGCCTAAATTTATGAAGAAACTAGATTTTTTAAATTTTTTTATTGGATAAGTTTTATAACAAGTCAAAAATATTGTTTTTTTTTCCCAAAATTGTCAGTCTTTAATTGTGTATAGTGCTAAAAATAAAAACCGCAAAAGGTGATCAAATACCACCAAAAGACAGCTCCATTTGTGGGGAAAAAAAGGACCTACATTTAATTTATGTACAGCATTGCATGACTGCGCAATTGTCAGTTAAAGTAACAGCGCCGTATTGCAGAAAATGGCTTGGTCAGGAAGGGGGGGTAAATCCTCTGGAGGGCAAGTGGTTAAGCAAACCAGTACAGCTAAAATGTAAATTACAGCCATCTGTCTACTTGTACTCCAGGTACAATCACAAGTCCTCAATTCCCCCAGTGTAAAAAGTAAATATCACACTGCAAAAAGGAGAATATATTCTCAGTATTGGCCATTGATCTTAACGGATTCCTTTGGCAGAGAGGATTTGGAGTTCATATCTAATAACGGACCTGCAGAAAAATTCTGACCCAGAATAGAGAAGTCCAATATGTCTGTGTTTGACTTAACAGAGAGAAAGGGAATAATGGATGGTAATGTGGAGGTCCTCACCAGACAGCTGCACCACACCATAAGGAACTTCTTTCACACAAGAGCGAAATAGGACTAAGCCCTGTGGTGCACTTGCATATGCAGAGCAATTCCACTTCTGCTCACCAAAGACAGTGTGAAGGCCAAACAAAACAAAGGATGAACACTCAAACTAATCCACCAACTGCCTAGACGTGCTACAGCCATGGCCAAATGTTTTGAGAATGACACAAATATGAATTTTCCCAACATCTGCTGCTTCAGTGTTTTTAGAGCTTTTTGTCAGATGTTATTATGGTATACTTAAGTAGAATCACAAGTATTCCATAAGTGTCAAAGGCTTTTATTGACAAATTCATGAAGTTTATGCAAAGAGTCAAAATTTGCAGTGTTGACCCTTCTTTTTCAAGTCCTCTGCAATTCGCCCTGGCACACTATCAATCATCTTCTGGGCCACATCCTGACTGATGGAAGCCCATTCATGCATAATCAATGCTTGGAGTTTGTCAATTTGTGGGGCTTTTTTTGTACACCCACCTGTTGAGGATCGATCACAAGTTTTCCATGGGATTAAGGTCTGGGGAGTTTACTGGCCATGGACCCAAAATTAAGATTTTTGTTCCCCAAGACACTTCGTTATGACTTTTGCCTTATGGCAAGGTGCTCTGTCAAACTGTTCTTGGATGGTTGGGAGAGGTTGCTCTCAGGAGATGTTTTTGTACCATACTTTATTCATGGCTGTGTTCTTAGGCAAAATTGTAAGTCCACTACCTTGGCTGAGAAGCAACACATGAATGGTCTCAGGATGCTTTACTGTTGGCATGACACAGGACTGAAGGTACCGCTCACCTTTTCTTCTCTGGGCAAGGTTTTTTCCAGATGTACCTTTTGCAGAATAATAGTCTGTCCCTGATGTTTTTACTGGAGAGAAGTGGCTTCTCTGCTGCCCCTCTTGACACCAGGCAATCCTCCAAAAGTCTTAACCTACACTTAAGATGCACTCACACCTGCCTGCTGCCATTCCTGAGCAAGCTCTGCACTGGTGGTGCCCCCATCCTGCAGCTGAATCAATTTTAGGAGATGGCCCTGGAACTTGCGGACTTTCTTGGGTGCCCTAAAGCCTTCTTCACAACAACTGAACCTCTCTTGTTAAAGTTCTTGATGATCTGATGAATGGTTGATTTACGTGCAATCTTAGTAGCAGCAATGCCTGTGAATCCCTTTTTGTGCAAAGCAATGATGACTGCATGTGTTTACTTGCATGTAACCATGGTTAACAGAGGAAGAACAATGATTTCAAGCACCACCTTCCTTTTAAAGATTCCATTCTGTTATTCCAACTCAATAAGCATGACAGAGTGATCTCCAGCCTTGTTCTCGCCAACACTGACACCTGTGTTAATGAGAGAATCACTGACCTGATGTCAGCTGGTCCTTTTGTGGCAGGGCTGAAATGCAGCGGAAATTATTGGGATTAAGTTCATTTTCATGGCAAAGAGGGACTTTGCAATTAATTGCAACTCATCTAATCACTCTTCATGGCCTTCTGGAGCATATGCAAATTGCAGCAGCAATAGACTTTGTGAAAATTAATATTTATTCTCAAAATTTTTGGCCAGCGCTGCACAATACCAAAGGCAATGGGAAGACCTGTAACAAGGCTCAGTATCCGAACCAACTTAAAAAAAAAACCAAAAACACATAAGGGGTCACAGAGAAATGCTGCACATGATATTTGAAATGCTTCAATTAGGCACCAAATAGAACCATGCATGCACACGTGTGCTCCTGAATTAAAGCTGCATCATCAACAGTCAGGGAGTATGAAGGGGTGATACAGGAAGACAGCAACATTTCCCTTAAGTGGCCCGAAGTGGGGGGGGGGGGGGGGGGAAATGAAGAAGAGAGGGCTCCCTCATGCATGTGGCCAATTTTCAAAGTACATAAGCCAGCCTAGAGTAAAGTCAATATTATCGCAAATGGCCAAATAACTACAGAGGATACTGTACAAAAAACCAAACAAGTAGCCTCAGTAAAAAAAACAGATGCCCCCACACCTAGCATAAGCCTGCTAAGAGCCCACAACAGTGAGCTGCAGAGACGAAGTCAAGAAAACTGCTTCAGGACTGGACCGATAATTCCATAGGGAATCCCCAGATATACTGGCCTGACCTTGAATTGCAGAGTCCTGTGCGAACTGACCCCAGACAGGTAGTCACTGCTGTCTGCAGGACTGTCTGAGAAATAACACCATTACAAACTTGGAAAAACTGTGCTCAGTGGTTGATTGGAAAGAATTATAGGATTAAACATATCTGGCAAGAATCTGCCAGCAGCTATTTTATAGTAGAAAAAAAATCTACCAACAGCAAACAGCAGAGAAGACAAGTCCACTTTTGTGGTAACAGTAGCAAAAACTGAAGCAAGATGGTTGTTAGTGGGATAATCCTGTGCTTGCCAGTGTCAATTTCTCCTGTAGGTGGCAGTATAACCATACAGGTCTAAGAATTCCATCTAGCGGCCATAATGCAGTATTTTCCTGATTCTTTCTAAGAACATTATCAGGGTTTTACTGCTGCCTAGTTGAAAAGATTCAACCCATCCCATGGCACATGTTACTAACACGGATTGTTAAGGGAAATCCTTGACCTGAATTATAAACATTTAACAAGTACAATTGTTATTTAAAAGCTTTAACTGGAAACCAAGGTATATAACTTACCTAGATGGGCCAACAAGAGACACAGCAGCATACGCATCACAGCTCTGTCCATTCACAAGTGGTAATCCCTCACATGCCAATACACTGTGAAAAGAGAACAATTCTGAAGTATAACATAGAAATGCAAAAAGAGATGGTTTCTCCATTTCCCATCTTCCATGCGAGTGTAACAAAAACTGGGTAGGTGATAAAAAATATTTTTGAAATTTACTGGACTATCTTTATTGTTCTTGCTGGTTCCAAATTTGTACTACCTCTGTGGTCTCACAGACAATGCTTTTCTATTATGGTCATGTTGCTCTAACACACAACACATTCTAAACATTCTGATATATTAATTAGGAAAGAATTAGCACAACAAATGCCATCATTTCAAAAAGACTAAGGTAACCTAATCATATTAGGACTCTGACAGAGGGTTAAAAAAAAATGGAGTTACATGTAAATTCTATAGTTTGGAGTGCGGTACAGAACACATGCAAAATATTCATAGACCCTGGGTTATAGACTTATAACTTCAGGCGACTGGACACTAGCAAGCTTTCAAGGGTATACACTGGGCACCTCCCTATAACCCTACACTACTCTTAGTCTGCAGTTTTGTAGCAGGCAAGGCAGAATAACCAAGGAATGGAAGGGAGGGTGGCCTGTGGGCAGTGTCCTGTACAGTGCTCCAAAATATGGAATTTAGAGGCAAGTAAAAATTACTTTTATCTTACTTGTACAGTGCATGACACAAGCAACAATATTCATAGACCCAGGGACATCCCAAAGCAATTATTATCAAGGGCTTCCAAGGCCAGCACTAGGGGATCCTTGGTCTTGGCCACAAACTGAGGTAGTTTGTTGTTGAATCTGGATTCCAGGATGTCTACATCTGGAGTCCCCCATTTCTGACAAATCAGGCTGAATATGTCTGGGTAAAGGGCCCATTCCCCCTAATCCAGGCAATGACAGCTGAGATAGGGTGTTTTCAGTTGTCAGCTCCTGGTATGTGGACTGCAGAGAATGCTGGACAGTGAATTTCCATCCAGGAGATGATCTGACTTGCTTCCTTCAGGGTTGCAAGACTCCTGGTGCCCCATTGGTGGCTGAAGGGGGGTCAAATATTGCAGAGCTATCTTTATTACTCTGAGCTCCAAGATGCGGATAGGGAGCTTGGTTTCCACAGGTGACCAGAATTCCTGTAAAATGAGGGACTGGAACACTCCTTCTCAGCCTGAACGACTGGCATCTGTTATAGCAAGAATAGAAAATGAAGTGCAATGGCACTGCTAAGGTCCATATAGAACTTCATTTCAATAAAAATCAAAATCCAAGAAGTTTAGCCAATGCATTTCAAGGGTAAAAAATCTTCCTCTTCATCAAGGCTAGAAAAAAAACAAGGTTATCTACTCACAAAGTGATGGTATAACAGGCATAAGTAACCATAATCCAAGCAGGGTTACAGGTAAATCCAAAAGGGGGGAGGGGGAATGAAGGCTAACGCGTTTCGAAGGGTGCTCCCTTCTTCATCAGAGCTGGGTTGAGCAAATAGAGACTTCAGTATGGCAGAGTTCCCATGCAAGGAGATATTCAGCCACTGAGTGTCAGTATTACAGCAGATCAGCCTGTTTAGTCTAATTTTTAGTCTGAATTTTTTATTTTTTTTTTTAATTCTGTCTCTCAGAGTGGGAATGCACCTACAATGTCAATTTCAGACCCCTCCATGATTTCTAAGTGGGAGAACTTGCAAAATTGCAGGTTGTTCAAATAATTCTGTTCCTCACTGTAAATAGTGTTTTAAATCTAAAATGTAATATTTTGCAGTTTACGAATCATTAGATGTGGTTGCATCAGTTTTTTTTTTAAGGCTTTTTTTTTTTTTTTTTTTTTTTTTTTTTTTTTAAGGCTTTTGCCTGTTTTCACCTGGTGATCTGACCAGATGATCTGAATAAAACATCTTTCAACTGCAGCATTGTCAGTCTGGGGGGGAAGGGAATGTTAGGTGCACTAACAAATTGAGGCCAAATTCCAGATAAAGATAACACTTTTTAAGCAGTTACAGCAAACAATTGTATTTCCTTTTGGGATAAAGTTTTTGCATAAACAAAAGCTGATCATTGTAGGCACCTGTCAGTGTTAAACGGTTTGTCTAAAACCTCTAACTGCTACATCTGTAGGACAGCTTGTTCTATTACAAACAGCAGACTAACTAGCTAGATCACCATGTTAAAATAAAAGAAAGAAAGCCTAAAAATTAAAACTAATGCAACCACATCAGAATTGGTAAGCTTCAATATAATAAATGTTTACTTTGAGATTTAATAGTGCTTTAAAGCGATAGTAAACCGTGTAAAAAAAAAATAAAATAAATAAAAATCCCCTGCAAGGTAAAGGCATATTTCATTGTTATGCACCGCATACTAGCACATTGTGCAAAACTTGCCTTAAAATGGAAGCCCTCCAGCAGTGCACTGTCACCGCTGTAGAGGCTTCCATCCTCCCCCGGTCTTCCTTCTGGGTTCGCAAGCTCCAGTCATCTGGCTGGCTGAGCTGCGATGACGTCACTTCCGCGCATGCACATGGGAGTCTCGGGCATAGCAGAGTGCTCTGAAGGAACAGCACGGGTATGCCCTTCCTTCAGAGCACATGCGCCAGCTGTAAAAAAAAAAAAAACCCAAAAAACATATCTCGAGATTTTCATTTTATCTACAGGTAAGCTTTATTATAAACTTATCTGTAGGTAAAAATTAACAAAGTGGCTTTACTACTACTTTAAGAGCATCTCAATCTTGGAAAGAAGGAACATCTTCAACAGGTACAGTGAGATGTTTAAGACGAAGACTGCAGTATCAACTACAGGAAAAGACAACTTTTTACTGAATGCTTTTTCCTCTGGATTGAGTTCAGCAAAGACTTTGGAAGGAGTGAGAATCCTTTCTGGAGTGATCTAATTTTCATGAAATGCACATTCTACTTCACAAACTGAGAATGTCTAAAAAGATTTTGCGCTTCTATTCATACCAAAAGGGGCATGGCGAGACAGAAAAGAATTGATCTGGACAATGACAAGACTTTTGAGGACAACAGCAGTGAACTCTTCCACATTAGCAAACATGTTGCGTGAGGCTCCCTCTTAAATTCTATGGAAGTTTGGGGAAGAAAACTTATCCACAGCATCCTGCAATAATGCCAGTATGTTCTCTTTAATCCCTTTCTGTGGAATTTTTGAGCCCTAGATAAAGATGCCTGCATTAAAGTTTAAATAAAGGTAACATTTAGGTTTTTTTTTTCATTTTGGATAGAGTAATGGAGAGTTATAATCTGTGTTTTTTTTTTTTTTTTTTTTTGCCATCTGTATCCCTTTGGGTAAACTTCCCCTCACTTCACTCAGTGCACATGCAGCATCCACCTAGGCGATTATAAAATGTTTTGTTTTGTTATTTTCAACCCCCATACTAAAGCTCTATTGACACTTTTCTGGGGTATGGCACCTTTACAAGAAAAAAAAAATTAATTCTTCCAGTTTTGGTAGCTTTATAGAAGCCTGCAGCAGATTCAGTTAGTTCTTAAAGGCGCTAGCTTAGGGGTGCTATTCCTGCACCAAATACATAAAACTGGAGATAATTTAGACCAATTTTAATTTGGTATGCCACGAATAGGCAGAGTGCCTGTCTCTGTACACAGAGTAGCGGAGCGGCATGTTGCCGATGCTACCTCCTCCCCACTTGTCACTGGTTATCAAGAATATTACTGGCTTCACAGCAAACAGGCTTCTTGAAAACAGTGACACTGTCAGTGGGTGGAGCCTGATGGTGATCAGGTCCACTCTCTCCTTGTAATTCACAGCAGATTCTACAGCCATTGGCAGTGTGTCTGCCCACTGCAAATCACAAGGAAAATGGACCTGATGGGCAAATAGTGTCTCTGAATTTTCATCAGGCTCCTCCCACCCAGCTAAAAATCAACTCAGCTACTACACTCTCTGTGTGCCAGGAGCAGTGGCATGCAGACACTTAGGCCTCAGCGCACCTCCACACGTGGTGCTTTCCCCAACAGGTAAATTAATCTGTTGCCTGCACTGAGATATGTGTAGTGTTGTAGAAACTCTTTATGAATTCCCCTAATTGGTTCTATTAGAAATGTCTGTATTCAGAGGTTTATTTGGTAAATACTTTGGATAAATAGGTATGGACCAAAAGTGTAAGTAAACATTTGAGATGCATAATACTGCAGAATGAAGGCAGTCTCTGGTTCCTAAGAGCTTGTTCACACTACTTCCATTGAGCTGCCTTTCTTTCAGAACACCATGCATGTACAGTGTAAACCAGGGGTCTCCAAACTATGGCACTCCAGGTGTTGAAAAACTGCAAGTCTCATGAGGCCTTGCAAGACTCACCAAGCCACAGGAAAGACCCCTAGAGGCAGAGACATGATGGGACTTGTAGTACTTCAACAGCTGGCGGGCCATAGTTTGGAGACCCCTGGTGTAAACAATTGTGTAAGTGCCCTCTGCACACAATACATGTACGGTGGCGTACAGAAATAAAACACAGCTCAACAGACATGGCACATGAACAAGTCTTATTAAGCAGAGATTTTGTTTTGGTAAACAGCAAGAGAAATATAAAAAAAATATAGTTGGCATCATTTACAATGGTAAAGGGGGCTCTTTGCATATAGCTAACAAGAAACAAATAAGTTTTCACCTGGTGAATTTATGGCCTTTTTATGCTTAGCAGATGAGAAGAGGTTAACAGTCATTTGTATTTATTCAAACGCTCTATGCAGCCGCCTACGCTTCCTCTCTGTGCAAGTTACGGAAAAAAGGAAGTGTCCTGGTGGCTTTCAGAGCTTGTTATACTGACCACAAAATACAACACAGACTTTCAATATGCCACTCACTGCACAGGCCCAGATATACTTACTGTACCATAAGCTGCTGCACAGATCCATTGTCTGTAATCAGTTCATTTAGTTTCAGCTCCAGGTGGACTTTTCCCTATTAAAATAAATAAATTGTAAAGAATGCCCTTATTGATAATATTACAACACAACTCATTGTCACACTACTTTAAGTAACATACATTACAGCAAGCCAAAATTGATGTACAGAAGCTCTTTAAAGGTTCCAACTTCTAAGTATTGGCATACTAAACATCAAACACTCATGCCCATTAGTAAATGCAATTTTGCTACAGTGCAGTACACATTTTCAGTCACAGCTAAGTGGAGTTTCAAGACTCTACCATTCAGGTGTTAAAAAATATCACACCTAAGAAAAAGCCCAACATTTCCAGGTTGTCAACCTGCAGCTGAAAGCCACAAGTATCTCTCTGGTATTTATTCTGCGGCCTTGGACCCCAGCAGTCTGTAGTGGGGCTGGTAGCATGGTTTTTTAAAGGGGTAAATCAGTGTTCTCTACTAGTCACACGTAGCATGTCCCTAAACTGTAATATCTTCGCAGTCTGTGACTATCATTTTTTCTAGTACAAATACAGTCTTTGGCTGTCCTCTCTATTATTACATTATGAACATCATGTCCATTCCTTTGGTGGTGTATGAGGCCACAGTTGAGGCCCCTATACCACATAAGCTGACAACCATTGCTCTAAGTGCTATGTCTGTGGACCGGAATAGCAGTGCTTTCAGTGCTGTCCAGGCACCTAAATTGGTTATAAAGCCGTAAGGTTTTTTACCTTAAAGCATTCTATGTATTAAGGTAAAAAAGCCTTCTGTGCTTCAGGATCCCCCCAGCTGCCTCTTATACTTGCCTGATCCCAATCTCAATCCAGTGTTGTGCACGAAAGCAGCAGTTCTCTCCCTCCTCCTTGGTAAATTGAAAGTACAGCCATTTGTTCCCGCTGCTGTTATTCAAATCCTGTGATGAGGAAGCAGGGAGCATGCACCAAGCCGCACTGTCTGTTTTTTTAATGGGCACTCACTGAAGAGGAAAAGGCAGGAGCACCAGTGGGGGACCCCAGAAGAATAGGATAGGGACTCGAGGCAGCTCTGTGCAATGCCATTGCACAGAGCAGGCAAGTATAAAAAGACCTAATATTTTAATAAAAAATATATAAATAAAGCTTTAAACCTTAAAGATGAACTCCAGTCTTTGACAGATGTACCGGGTTCTTTCCCGCACTGAAATTCTGATTTCACTGCATTCTGAGCTTCTCCCAGTATGCATTAGAAGCTGCAGCAAGTCAGAACAACAAGGATGTCCTGTATCATCTACTTCTTTCCTCCCCTGCCTGACTGTCCCTGGCTTGCCCCTTGCATTCACTGATTTTCAGTTCTTTCAACCATGGGGGCTCAGAATTACATGTGGGGGTTTTCTAGGACTGTAAATGCAAATGCAACCTGCCTAAGAATGCCCACGTCTACAGACTTACTGCATTGATCAAGGAATTATTTTACACAGCCTCTCCCAAGAACCAGCTAACTGTTTGCATGAGGGCTAAGGATTCTTGTGATGTTTTCAGCAGTTTATGTACAGCATCCTTGCTGACCTTTTCAACCAGTTATCTTCTCTGAAATTGCAATCTGTCTCTATAGCAAGCACAGAGAATCAGGATTCAAGTCTAAAATAAGGTTTGTCATGAAAACAGGTTTTATTTGTAAATTTCATTAGCAAATTGATGAGGTGAGAAAGGAAGAAGCAGGGAGTGCCGAAAAAAAGCAGAATAACTCATATCTATACCAGATTTATTCACGACATTTTTCACTATACAAAAATATATCAAAATGGTTTATGTAAATAAATAAAATGTACAAAAATGTGTTTATTAAAGTGGTTGTGCAATTTAAAGTGGTAGTAAACACTGCTTGGTCAATTGTACCTACAGGTAAGCTTATAATATAGATTACCTGTAGGTACAAAAATATCTTCTAAGCGTGCACCGTTTAGGAGATATTCCAAATTTCTGCAGCTGGTGACATCACTAGCGCGTGCACATTGCACTTCAAGTTGAGGGCACACTGAATGTGTCGTCAATCAAGAGTGCTGTGCCCGTGACTCGCGTGCATGGCTAAATGGCCATAGCCCATGAACCCGAAGGATGACCAGATGAAGATAGAAGCCTTGTCAGCAGTGACATCTTGCCGTTGAAGGGATCCCTTATACAGGTAAGTCTATCATAATCTGCTAGTATGGTGCATACTAGCACATTATGCCACCGATTTGAAGAAAAAAAAAAAAAAAAAAAAGACTTTACAGCCTTACAGCTAGATATATACAGTGTGGGATCATCTATGGCAGTGGTCGGCAAGCCGCGGCTCGCGAGCCACATGCGGCTCTTTGCACACTTTAATGCGGCTCTTCTGTGTGCCGGGCGCCCGCTCCCCTCCCTCCTCTCGGGCGGCTGCCCCAAAAGTCAGGACTCTGCAGCTAGCCCAGCAATGGGCAAACTACGGCCCGGCGGACCTTTTAATCCGGCCCGCGGAGCGTGGCAAACATTGGCTGTCAGGATGTAGGCGGGGCAGCGTGACGAACTCCTCTCCTCTCACAGTCCGCCCTAAGACCGGAACGGTGGGGAACATGGCGAGAGGAACGCGCGGAGCAAAGATAAGTGAATTGACACAATATGGGGAATGAATTACTATAGGGGGGATGAATTACTATATGGGGGATGAATTACTATGGGGGATGAATTACTATATGGGGGATGAATTACTATATGGGGGATGTATTTTCAGTTTTAAAAATGTGGCTCTCAAAATAAATTTCAATCGCGGTTTTGGCGAGATTTGGCTCAGTTGAAAAAAAAGGTTGCCCACCACTGATCTATGGCATGCCTGCTCTAGCTGCTAGTCTCTCATGCGATTTAACGTGAGATTTGGTGAAGTCACTATTGGGCCTCTCACCATTTGTCTTGCTGAAAAGGAAGTTGTTCCTTAGAATCTATAGGCAAAGGATCACCCTGATTCACTTCTTAGGACCACCACCGTGTAGTACCTCCAGAATTGAATTTCCTCCACAGCTTTCCAAGTAAACCTAACCTGAGCAGTTCATCATTTCGTCTGGAAAAAGATAGTATGTATAGCTGCTGGATTTTCAGCACTAACCAGTCCTGAGGACCAAATAATTAGATTCTGGGAGTGGCTGAGGAACTGCATTACTTACACAGGCAAACCCAGCTGAAACTATTACTACCTCTCATTTATAAAATATACGTTTCCACTGTATAAAAGTAAATTGCTTCTACAGTGTGGAAAATAATTATTTGATCCCCTGCAGATTTTGTAAGTTTGCCCACTTACAAAGAAATGAAGAGTCTGTCATTTTTATCATAAGGTGTATTTTAAATGATAGAGAACGAATATTAATCAAAAATCCAGAAAAAACATGATACAAATGAATCTGGGAATTCAAACCCCAGGACTTCTGAACAGTATGCGTGGGTGCTGACAGCTGGGAACTATGGGGAAGGGGGGGGGAGGGGTATTAGTTCACCTTTACATTTTTACATAGATGCACAAAGTCTGGCTCAGGAGCGAGCTCACATGTGTTCTACCACAGGAACTGGCTTCCTATGGTGACACACGGAGAAGAGAAGGAGCAAAGAACACCACCAGAGAAATGCAGAAGTGGTGGTTTGGGGCAGGTCTATGCAAAACCCTTGCACAAAGCAGGTAAGTATAACATTTAAAAAACAACAACAGTTGGTGGCCAGCACAACCTAATTCTTCTAACCTATTACCTTCTTTGTAAAACTTTGCATTATGGGCGCAACTTGCAGAGGTTTGGTTTCTGTCAAACAGAAAATTCTAATAACCCCTAGTCTCAACACATTTTTCAGACATTTGTTAAAATTGGAACAGGTTTTAAATAGAGAATTAATTCCTGAAGAGTGGGGTAAAATGTGGGACAATGTCCATAAATCTTCTATTTGTATAACCTAAAAGAAGAATCAATTCAAAATTCTCTACAATTGGTACTATACTCCTGCCCTCTTACATTCCTTCAATCTCAATATCCCTGACCAATACAGGAGATGTTGGCGACACATAGGAACACGGTTTCATATCTACTGGTCATGCCCAGAGAGACACACCTTTTGGTTAGAAGTAAAAGCCATTATATATACACTAACAAATACACGTTGAAATTGACCCGGCCATATTCCTGCTAGGTCTTTTACCATCAAATATTCCCAAGGATGCTAAAAGTTTGCTCATGCATGTGTTAACAGCCACAAGATGCTTCATAGATTTTCATTGGTGACAGGTACAAGGACCATCTACTCTTGAACTGCAAGCACATATACTAGAGAACAAGCTTATGGACGCTCTTACAGATCAACTAAACAATACACAAACAAGATAGGGATCCATGTACCCATTCTGAGGTCTCCACATACATTACCTTGCAGAAGTCGTCCTTTCTTTCCTCATCTCTTCCTGTTGCCTTTTCCATATGTTTCTCCCCTTTTCTTCACTTATGTTCTCCTTATTTTCTATGTTCTCCTTCCCTTGTTTCTTTTTTCCAGATTCCCTCTTCCTAAACTCAACTTACTGGTGGTTAATGTAAACTTAATATGGGCTTTTGCATGTGTTCTAAGAACGGTATCAAAGGTAACTGTCTTACTGTAAACAATGTCACTTTAGGACTACATCTTTTTTAGAGGCTCTAACTGGCAAGTCTTGAAATCACAATCACATTCATAAAATCAGCAGGAGCTATTTGTGCTATTGCACTTATGGAGTTGTTACCGCTATCTTTACCTAAAGTAACTACTGTTCTTATTCGCTTTCCCCTGGAATTGCTGATTACTTGAATCTTTGCTTGACTACATTTGACTGGGAGGTGTTTAACACAAAAGCCTTGTTATTATGTATCTTTTCAATAATATTTCTTTATTTTTTAAAATGCAAAAATTATGACTACTTTTCGTCTGCCCTGTAGCAGATTTACTGCTACAGGGCAGATGTTCTGTTCAAAATCACATATATAAATGTGATATTTCATTTCTGCCACTGGGGGTGCACGCCTGCTGCCAGAGCACTGCTTCTGCTGTCACTGGACACAGCAGAAGCTGATCAACTGGTGCCAGCCAATGGATGAGCACCGAAACCTGTTAAATCGCCAGGGAGACTGCCAAACAAGGCAGAGCTGTTATGTGAGCAGCGGTCGCTAGATTTTATTCAGGGAATAAAATCTAGCAGATTGCCTAGTAAAAACAGCACAATGTACACACAAAAACACTTGTTAGGCACACAATCAACCCTTGCTCAATCGCTCTAGAATCAAGATGTTTAAACCCCTACTGAACCAGTGTCATTAGTACAGTGTATATTTTTAGCACTGATCACTGTATTAGTGTCACTGGTTCCCACAAAGCGTCAGTGTAAGACTGTCTGCTGCAATATCTCAGTCACACTATAAGTCCCTAATCGCTGCCATTACTAGTATTAAGAAAAAAATATTCCAGCATATACACTGCCATTTGTAGAACCTATAACTTTTACAGAAACCAATCAATATATGCTTAATCAGGATTTTTATTTTTTTAACACAAATATGTAGAAGCATACAATTAGATTTTTTTAATTTTTTTTATTGGATAGGTTTTATAGCAGAAAGTAAAATTATGTTTTATATATATATATATATATATATATATATATATATATATATATATATATATATATACATACATACATACATATATATACATACATATATATATACACATATATACAGTCATGGCCGAAATTGTTGGCACCCTTGATATTTTTCCTGAAAATCAAGTATTTCACACAAAAAAGGTATTGCATTAACACATGTTTTGCTATACACATGTTTATTCCCTTTGTATGTATTGGAACAAATATAAAACAGAGGCAGAAAAGCAAATATGACATAATGTCACACAAAACCCCAAAAATGGGCTGGACAAAAGTATTGGCACCCTTAACTTAATATTTGGTTGCACACCCTTTGGAAAACATAACTGAAATCAGTCGCTTCCTATAACCATCAATAAGCTTCTGACACCTCTCACCCGGAATTTTGGACCACTCTTCCTTTGCAAACAGCTCCAGGTCTCTCTTATTGGAAGGACACCTTTTCCCAACAGCAATTTTAAGATCTCTCCACAGGTGTTCAATGGGATTTAGATCTGGGCTCATTGCTGGCCACTTCAGAACTCTCCAGCGCTTCTTTGCCATCCATTTCTGAGTGCTTTTTGACGTATGTTTGGGGTCATTGTCCTGCTGGAAGACCCAGGATCTTGGACGCAAACCCAGCTTTCTGACACTGGGCCCTACAGTGCGACCCAAAATCCTTTGGTAATCCTCAGATTTCATGATGCCTTGCACACAGTCAAGGCACCCAGTGCCAGAGGCAGCAAAACAACCCCAAAACATCATTGAACCTCCACCATATTTTACCGTAGGTACTGTGTTTTGTTCTTTGTAGGCCTCATTCCGTTTTCGGTAAACAGTAGAATGATGTGCTTTACCGAAAAGCTCTATCTTGGTCTCATCTGTCCACAAGACGTTTTCCCAGAAGGCTTTTGGCTTACTCAAGTACATTTTGGCAAACTGTAGTCTTGCTTTTTTATGTCTCTGTGTCAGCAGTGGGGTCCTCCTGGGTCTCCTGCCATAGCGTTTCATTTCATTTAAATGTCGACGGATAGTTCGCGCTGACACTGATGCTCCCTGAGCCTGCAGGACAGCTTGAATGTCTTTGGAACATGTTTGGGGCTGCTTATCCACCATCCGGACTATTCTGCGTTGCAATCTTTCATCAATTTTCCTCATCCGTCCACGACCAGGGAGATTAGCTACAGTGCCATGGGTTGCAAACTTCTTGATAATGTTGCGCACTGTGGACAAAGGCAAATCTAGTTCTCTGGAGATGGACTTGTAACCTTGAGATTGTTGATATTTTGCCACAATTTTGGTTCTCAGGTCCTCAGACAGTTCTCGTCTCCTCTTTCTGTTGTCCATGCTTAGTGTGGCACAGACAGACACACAATGCAAAGGTTAAGTGAACGTCTCTCCTTTTTATCTGCTTTCAGGTGTGATTTCTATATTGCCCACACCTGTTACTTGCCCCAGGTGAGTTTACAGGAGCATCACATGCTTGTAACATTCTTATTTATCCGCAGTTGTGAAAGGGTGCCAATACTTTTGTCCAGCCCATTTTTGGAGGTTTGTGTGACATTATGTCGAATTTGCTTTCTTTCCTCCCTTTTTTTGTTTTGTCCCAATACACACAAAGGGAATAAACATGTGTATAGCAAAACATGTGTTAATGCAATACGTTTCGTGAGAAATACATGATTTCCTGGAGAAATATCAAGGGTGCCAACAATTTCGGCCATGACTGTGTATATATATATATATATATATATATATATATATATATATATATATATATATATATATACACACACACATATACACACATACACATACATACATACACACATATATATATATATATATATATATATACACATACATACATACATACAAACACACACAGTAATTATATTTTTTTAATGTTGGATGTTTTCGTTTATAGCGCAAAAAACAAAAAAAATGCACAGGTGGCAAACACCAGTGAAAGAAAGCTCTGTTTATGGGGAAGCAAAATGACAAATTTAATTTATGTATAGCATTGTATGACCGCACAACCTGCAGTTAAAGTAACAGCGCCGTTTTGCAAAAAACGGCCTGGTCATGAAGTGGGGGTAAATCTTCCAGAGGTCAAGTGGTTACAAAATCCCCACAGCTTTGGTAGACGTGACTTAACACTGTAACTACAGTTCAGTGTCAGGTAGAAAATAATGTAAGTTGCATTAAAAGTTAAGGAATCTTGTAGGTTCCACTTTAACCCCCAAAATGCAGTAGGGCATCAGGTGCAGCAAAGACATGGCCCCTTGCAGATTTAATTCTATTCAGCTGGTTGTTTGTTCAGAAACTGACTATAAAGCAAAAAAAAAAAACACATTACAATAGACAGAACTATTTATCTATAGTATAGGTTAAAAAAAAATAAAATAGTTGACCAGTTTATGAGTAACAATATAAATAACAATACGAGTAACAATATAACAGTATAATAATTCTTGGTGTTAAAGAAAGAAAAAAAATATGGACATTTTAAAATAGTTCCATAAATGACCTATAACTGAAGGAGCAATTGTTAACGGCCATCTCTGGCACAAGCTTGGTACAATGTTCCTTGATGATATCTGGATTTCAAAATTGCCAGCAGCAGGGGAAACTTTATGGCAGGACAGGGCATACATATTACATCTAAGAATACTCTCCCATGGTGGATGAAGAGGAGAATTACCTGGACTTCTGAGTTGGAATCAATTGGCTGAAGTGGAAACCAGGGCTCTTTACCGCTGTATCTAAACAAGTCATCTTTTTTAATGGCAACCTTACCTGTAGAGAAAAACAAAATCTGTAAACCATCAAGGAACAGAAAGAAAACATCACAACCCAGTTTACTGAACTATTATACTAGGCTGAAACACCACTTTAAAAAAACGATTTTCATTAAAATGAATTTAGTGAATATGGCAATATACCACCATATCTATATGAGATGGCTGACATTCCATTCCAAAACCATGGGCATTGATATGGAATTGCACCGATTCTTATGTTAATATTTTAAAGCATTTCTGTCTGTATTTTTGCCCAATCAGCCACAAGAACATTTCTGACACCAGGTAGTGATGTTAACAGCATGGGTGTGAGCTGCACTCCTTGCAGTGCTTAACAAGTGTACCTGCGCAAAAACCAATAAAAAGAGCAGAAAGTGATCAGCACTCCAATGATACTCTTCGAGGTTTAATCATGGAATGTCACAACAATCATAGCCAACATTTTGGGGTCCCTTAACCACCTCCCGCCCGCCATATAGTAATATGACGGCCGCAAGGTGGTTCTCTCATTCTGGGAGGACGTCCTATGACGTCTTCCCATTCTAACTGCGCATGCGCGGCTCCCGATGCGTGGAGATCGGCGGTGCGCTGTGTCCATCAGTGCCAGCTGTCAGTGCTCATCAGTGCCATGTGCCAGTGCCCATCTGTGCCACATCAATGCCACATATCAGTGTCTACCAGTGCACATCAATGCCACATATCAGTGCCCATCTGAGCTGCCTTTCAGTGGCACCCATCAGTGCCAATCAGTGCCACCTATCAGTGCTGCCAATCAGTGCCAGTCAGTGCCGCCTATCAGTGCCATATATCAGTGCTGCCTTTCAGTGCCCATCAATGATGCCTGTCAATGCCCATCAGTGCCACCTACCAGTGCCTCCTCATCAGTGCTACCTATCAGTGCAGCCTATCAATGCCCATCACTACAGCCTCATTAGCACACATCAGTGAAGGAGAAAAATCACTTATTTACAAAATTTTATAACAAAAACTAAGAAAAAAAACTTTTTTTTCCAAAATTTTCAGTGGTTTTTTGTTTAAGAAAAAATAAAAAACCCAGAGTTGATTAAATACCACCAAAATAAAGCTCTGTCACAAATAAATTATAAAAATGTCATATCAGTACAGTGTTGCATGACCACGCAATTGTCATTCAAAGTGCAACATCACTGAAAGGTGGAAATTGGCCTGGGCAGGAAGGGGATATAAGTGCCCTGTAGGCTTGTGGTTAAAGAGACATAGGGACAACATACATTCTTAAACCATACCCACTGCTTTGACCACTCACACATTTTTCCCCAGAACTGCAGATTTGTTTTTTTCTGTACTATAACATATAATATTGCATTCATATTCTATTGTGTTATCACTTATCATGCATTTCCATGTCTATGTAATTTTCATTTATGGTCTACAATTTATCTTTTTTTTTTTATTCCTCCCCCTCCTCGATTTACCCGCCTTTTGTCTTTTCTTGTTCCATAACAGATTTGATCTATTGTATTCTCTGTTCGATGATATATCGTCACAGTACTGCTGACAGTGGTACATATGTTTGTCTGTTAAGCATGTACTGTGTAAGGTCACTATGTCACAATAAGGATGGGACCCTGCAAGGCCCTGAAACCTTGGTCTTATTTGCCTGACATGGTGTTCCTATGCAAGAGTAAAGTTGGAGAGCTGGTAACTTTCTACTCTTTTACAGGTACTGATGTTGACTAAGACCACCTGGCTTTGCATATGACATTCCAGTTCATCACAAAGGTGTTCATCAAACTGTTGCCACAGGCTGGGGTGCTGGGGTGTCTGTTATGGACTCAGACAAGCACACCTATGAGATACAAATTCAGGAGATTTTGACAAGGTAATGCTTAAACACTTAACCCAGGGCAAAAATCTAATAAAGTTTTTTTTGTTCACAAAAGTTCTTGTGTTGCCGTTTGAACTCCTATCCAAAATTACCCTACGTGTGAAAATCAATACGAAATCTGATCTGTCATAGAAATAGAGTATTCAATTTCCTTGCAGCTGCTACCTAGTCTGCTGACGGGAAAAGGATTTTAAAGTCTGCACCACAAAGTCACCGCACAGGTCTGTCACAGAGGATAAAGCTTTAACCCGCAAATCCCTTCTTCTTCCTCATTAACACAGACATGCGAAAAGCAGGCATGGTGACTAGAGTGCAGTCTGTATCTGTTTTGGGGTTTTTTTTTTTGCAATTGAGACAGGTTTCATAAATGTGCATAAAAGTTTCAGTTTTAGGACTTGTAAGGCAAACTACATGAATTCTGTAACAAAATGTGGAAATGACGTTGGAATCCCATGTGGATCATGAGTTTTAAGTGCCGCCATTTGAGCCCAGTTATTTTTCTGGCATAGGATTGGCTAATACTGAGCCCTATTACTTTCAAAACACACAGTAAACTAGATTAGCTTACGGTTAAGAGACAGGAACAGGTGAATTAGCCCTAGGAATACGTTTATGGTTAATGTTCAGCAAAATATGGTGTAAGGGTAAAGAATAAGTTAGGTTACAGTGGACATTTCAGTAACTTCACTAGTCTGTAGGAATGAATACCTGATAGGTCACAATTTAAGGGAACAGTGACAAAAAAAAAAAAAAAAAAAAAAAAAGACCTTTTTTTCACTAAAATGCATACCTTGAGCTCAATTCAAGTGACTGTTGCCTAGGTTTAGACAATTACTACTCTGGAAGTATATCCTCTCTTTCTCCTCTCATTGGTAACTCAGACATAATTATCATAAAAGGCAAGAGGTTGCAAAAGGGGGTGATCTCCATGAGACATTTGTAAACACCAAGAACAGCCAAGAACTACACAGGTACCAAGATTTCTATGCTTGTGTCATCTATGAGTCGGCATCTCTGGCCAGATAGTAGATGCCTATATCAAACTATAGCTTAGGGAAGAACATTGGTCTATGTGAGAGGTAACGAATATCTAAGTATATTAAAAAATAATATATATATATATATATATATATATATATATATATATATATATATATATATATATATATACACACACACACATACACACGTACACACACACACACATATACACACACACACACACAAACGTACTCACACACAGTTAGGTCCATATATATTTGGACACCGGCACAATTTAAATTTTTTTTTCCAACATATTCATGCTATAGTTATATAATGGATATGGGCTGAAAGTGCACACTCTCAGGTTTAATTTGAGGGGATGTACTTCCAAATTGGAAGAAGGGTTTAGGAATTACAGCTCTTAAGAGTAGCCACCCCCCCTTTTTCAAGGGACCAAAAGTAGTTGGACAATTGAATCAAAAGCTGTTTCATGGCCAGGTGTGGGATGCTACTTCATTATTTCTTCATCAATTAAGCAGATAAAAGGTCTGGAGTTGATTCTAAGTGTGTTATTTGCATTTGGCATATATTACTGTGAACCTACATCATGAATTCAAAGGAGTTGTCTATGCAAGTGAAACAGACCATTGTAAGGCTTCAAAAAACTAAACAAATCCATTAGAGAGATAGCAGCAACATTAGGAGTGGCCAAATCAACAGTTTGGTACATTCTGAGGAAAGAAGAACGCACTGGTAAGCTCAGCAACATAAAAAGGCATGGACATCCATGGAAGACAACAGTGGTGGATGATCACAGGATCCTCTCTATGGTAAAGAAAAACCCATTCACAAAATCCAGACAGGAAGTGACAGTGAAGGACACCCTCCTGGAGGTGGGCGTATCATTGTCAAAGTCTACAATCAAGAGTAGACTTCACAAGAGCAAATACAGAGGGTTCACCACAAGGTGCAAACCATTCATAAGCCTGAGGAATAGAAAACCAGATTAGACTTTGCCAAAAAACATCTAAAAAAGCCGTACCAGTTCCGGAAAAGCATTCTTTGGATGCATGAAACTAAGATTAATCTATACCAGAATGACGGGAAGAAAAAAGTGTGGAGAAGGCTTGGAACAGCTCATGATCCAAAGCACACAACGTCAACTGTAAAACTGTGAAGGCAGTGTGATGGCATAGACATGCATGGCTTCCAGTGGCACTGGGTCAGTGGTGTGTATTGATGATGTGACAGAAGACAGAAGCAGCCAGCCGGATGAATTCTCCAGTGTTGAGAGATATACTGTCAGCCCAGATTCAGCCAAATGCAAAGTTGATTGGACAGCGCTTCACAGTACAGATGGACAATGATCCAAAAACACACTGCAAAAGCAACCCAGGAGCTTTTGAAGGAAAAGAAGTGGAATATTCTGCAATAGCCGAGTCAATTGCCCGATCTCAACCCAATTGAGCATGCATTTCACTTGCTGAAGGCAAAATGAAGACAGAAAGACCTACAAACAAAGAACAAATGAAGACAGCTGCAGTTAGAGCCTGGGAAAGCATCAGAAAGGAGGAAACCCAGTCTTTGGTAATGTCCATGGGTTCCAGACTTCAGGCAGTCATTGCCAGTAAAGGATTCTCAACAAAATATTAAAAATCAACATTTTGTTTATGATCATATTCAACTGCCCAATTACTTTTGGTCTCTTGAAAAAGGGGGTACTCTTAAGAGCTGTAATTCCTTTAGAGCTTATATAAGAGCATATTTAATAGCTTGAATATGTTTTGGCAAATGCCTGAAAAAAACTAATATTGTGACTGTGTCCAGATATATATGGACCCAACTGTAATATTAATATTCACTTTCAATGTTGAAGGGATAGGTAGAGATAGGTTGTTAAGAGTTACATGCTTTAGAGACAAAATACACAGGAAGGGTAAGGGCACTTTGTGAAATTCACATTAGTTTGCATAGATGAAATCCCATCCCAAGGTCGTCAGGACATTGTATTTATACAATAAAAAAAAAAGCCAAGTTTGTGGAACACTTCAGGACAGGTGTAGGCAATTCTGTGTCCTCCTGTTGTGAAAGTCCTGTGAAACAACTGTGCTCTCTGAACAGCAATTACATTTGAGAAGACAGACATTTGCCACTGACTGCTCACCTATTCTGAGATCTCGCTGTAAAACATTTTTATCATAGATATAAAAGGATAAATTTTGGAATGCTCTTGGAATTTCAAAATAGAAGTCTTCACCATAAAATGGGCTGCAGAGAGAAAGAAAAAAGGAAAATTAAAGAGACGTGAAAACCAAATGATATATTTTCTATATAATATACTGTATTTAAAAAATGTGCATATAACACTAAATAGTCATGCACCAGTTATCATAATCTGAACCAGTTTTTAAACTGTAAACCATTATCACTTGAAGAAAAAAAGACTAAACATTTGTTTTTAAAAAACCTGTCCTAAGAGAACTATGGGCTCTGCAATTATTGATCTCCTTTGAAAATGGCATTTCCCTGGCTGCTTCTGGATTTAGTATTTTTAGTCACTGGCCCAGAGAAAGCATTTGGCCAGTGACTTAGGAGCAATGTTACAATTTCCAATCTGAACATTTGTGGCTCAAAGTAATGAAGCCACAAGGTCAATATAACTGCCAAGGAAGTAGCATTTTTAGAAAAGGCCAAAAGCAGCCTACTTCTATTTTATTACAGGTTTCCTTTAAAATAAGGAGTTAGTGAAAGCAATAAATACAGTATATCCTAAACACATCCACTTTCTTTACTTACAATGAGAGAGCTTCTAATGTAAGATAGGTAAAGTTTAATCAAAAAAAAAAAAGAATCAAGGGACCTGTCATACACACACACCCCACCAAGAGAGTGTCAAATATGCTCAACCTTTTCACCTACCTCTTCCTTTCATAGAAGCTGTCCTATAGTTTCAATGAATGATCCATAATCTACGAATGGAGGAGATGGACCTTTCATTCTTCTGCCCGTCCTCCATTCAATGATCACAGCTTCTACAAATATACGAGGTGGGTGGAATGGGTAGGCATAGTTGGCACTTTTTATGAGTGCATATGACAGGTCCCTCGGCTATATTAACCCTACCCACATTAGAAGATTGTGTTTGTAGGAGTAGGAAGGGAGATCAGAGGACGAAGATTTAAACTAATGCAGGAGCCAGTGGCACAAGGGTCACATTGGATTTATATTAAAGTAATGTCTCTTGTGCTACTGACAAGGGAGAAACTGGCTGCATTAGCTAGAGACCTTATTACTGAGACTGAAGCACTTTGAACGAAAGACAAAAATTATGATGCGATTACCATGTAGGGCATTTTCCATTCATCGGAGGTGAGGGGGCAATTGAAGGCATTGGCATTAAATCGGACAACCTGCCTTGGAAGCTTTTGTATCTACTCCACCTGATATGACTAGATTGTAATAATGACACTCTACAACTCTCTGTGGATCACATAGGGGTTCCTGGTAATTGCCTGGTTCGCAGATATATCTCACACTAACGCATTTCAAATCACAGGCGGAATCACCGCAAATCACAAACGTGCCACAATTGCAATTGAAAGGAATGGCATCTAAAACATGAGAAAGCGAGTTTTCACATTTTTACAGTACGCTTTCAAATAATGGCCAGAATCGCGGCAATTCCATCTGTGATTTGAAATGCCCTAGTGTGAATGGAGCCTGAGTGAATCTCATTGATTATATAAAAGCCCATTGTCTATTCCTCTATTCCATACTACCAGTTTTTGGATTTCTCAGCTCCCTTATTTACAAGAGGGATCATGTGCTCAAGACAGTAAGTATTCTTATGCATGAAAGCCCCCTAAAGAAAGTTAGGTGGTACAACAACCCATTGAGATTTACAACATGGGGGAATGCTCTCTCGATTTTATCCTGCCCCCCCCCCCCACCATCATCTGGGCAATCAAGATGGGTTGAACGCACAGGCAGATCTAATGTTTTCAATATAATATTATATAACAACTTACATTCTCCTGAAGAGAACTGCTGGTTCCCAAAACACTTTGAGACTGCCCAATGCCCATCACAGTGCCATAGACTAGGACTGTGTTTGGACATTTTTGTTCAAATATTGTAAATACAGTATGATATAATAAGCCTGAGGTGGAAGGTTTGCTGTTTATTCAACATCTACATGTTTAGCATTTTTCTTAGATTTTAAACTATGTATTATAAAAATTATTTTACCAGTATTAAAGTTGGAAGAAGCCATTGCTGTAATTTAAAAGGCCAACTCCAGCTTTAGCAACAGGTTACACTCAAATTTAGGGTGTAACATGTATTATTCTATGGCGATTCTTCTTCCTTGCAGCAGCTGTCACTTTTGAAACTGCCTAATGCCCCGTACATAAGATCATTCTTTTTTTTGCATGCTAGTCTCCATATTGAAAACGAAAAGGATAATAAACTTCTCATACGAAAGAAAAAAATTTCGAAATTAAGTAATGTATTGTATTTGTGGACAACTACTGTACTGATTAAATGAAAATCATATGATCTGGTATCGTACAAGATAGTTTTCGCACTTATCCCTTCGGATATGGCTGCATGAATTGTCATGATCGGCTCTTGAAAGCTGTGTAGTAGCGCTCAGATTATAGGACGATCAGTCCAGGTATGAAAACTTTTGTACAAGCTTCTTATCTTGTATATGGGCATTAACACAGAGAACCTCAGTTACACAATGAAAGCAGAACACAAAAAGGTTCTTGCTCCCAGTTTTGAGGGCCCTGCGAGAATGTCTGTTCAGACCTCTAGTAGACAGGTGTTCATCTTCATTATGGTGCAGTCCTTTAACAAGTATAAAGAAAATATACAGAGAACCTACCTTTCAACATGTGCACATGGACATTTTTTTTACTCTGGCACAAAAAAACTAAAGAAGTTTCACAGAAACTTAAGGCTTCATTTAGTTTTTATTTTGCTCCCAATTCTTTTTTTAGTGGCCATTTCATAAAACTAGACAAAAAAAAGGAAGACCCAAAACAAATTGAAGACTGTATGAAAATGGACTCTTAATTACGAGGGGCATTCAAGTCAAACTGGGACATTTGAGTTAATATAATAATAATAATTATTAAAAATAAAAAAAAATTCAAGAAGCGGAAACTGCATTTTTTTTTTCCAACATACTCCCCTGCTACATTTATACACTTATCCCAGCATTTAACTAATGCTTGTAAAACTTTAGCATAGAAAGATGTGTCAGTATGCCTGAATCATCCTAGGACAGCCTGCTTCACTTCATCATCATTGCTGAAATACTGACCTCCGAGGAACTCTTTTAGGGGTCCTAACAGGTGGAAATCACTCCGAGCGAGGTCTGGGCCTAAAGGGGGATGTGGCAATACCTCCCAGCCAAATTTCTGTAATGTGCACGTAGCGTGGTGAGCAGCATGAGCTTGTGCATTGTCCTAGAGAAACGGGACACCCTTAGTGATCAAACCAGGCCGTAATACAGACTGCAACCCTTCTGTGCTAGTCAAAAGCAGAAAGCTGTCTTGGTACCCAGCATGCAGTAACTTTTCGATAAATGCAAATGTTTGTGAATGATTGTGTTCACCATTCCCACAGAAAGATTAGTCTCTTGCAATTTCACGACAGGTTATGCGTCCATTATCCAAGATCAGGCATTCCACGTGCTGAATGTTCAAAAGAAATGACTGCTGTGGGCTCGGAACCACCATGGCTGGGATCGTCACTAACGGACATATGTCAATCTTTGAAACAATTTGAATCTATAGTCTTCTAGATCCAAAATTCCTACAAACATTTTTTATATTTTTTATAATTTGGATTTTTTTCTAGATGAAATTGAGGGTGTCAGCTTCATATTTTGTGGTTACCATTACAACTTTGTGTTTGGGGTTCTGTCCATTCATGCATGAAGAATACTGTTCTAGATTAAAGGGAATCAACCTTATGGGTCATTTTCTCCAGTAAGTGACCTTCCATGGGATTGATTTAATTTGTTATATAAATTTTGTATATATGTTTATGTGTGTATCCAATCTCAAATTTTTAAATTGCTCTATGTCAATCAGTGTATTATATTTATGTATGCTTGAATTGACAACTTTGTACATTTGTATTTCTAGTGGTATCCTTTTGTAATTTTCCTGTAATCTGAAGAAGCCAAGATTGGTGAAACATGTTTTGAATAGAAAATAGTGTAAACATGAATTACATGGATACCTGTATTTGATTTTAACTCTTATCTGCATAATTGCTGATTTTAGACATTACTTCAATTAAAAAAAAAATGTGTTTTATGGAAATTATATATGTTTGCTTGATTTTGACACCCCAAAAATCTAATTACCTAGGTTTTAAAATTGTTATATGGGTTGGGATGTGGTGCCCTTGATCTCATGTCCTCGTGAGCTTTATTCATTAGTTTTCTATCTTTGAAACGTTTACACCATTCAAATGTCTTAATGCGGCTGATTGTCTCATCACCGTACTGTGCTTGAAGTCTTCTGTAGATATCTGCAGGTTTTATGCCTTCGTTCACAAGAAACTTCATCACCACATGCTGTTCCATGCATCTTGATTAACAATCTCTGGACTGGACCACGACATGTGCGTCGCCTATCAGTCATAGGACACACTTGCCACGTACTACTATGTGTAGTACCGCCACGCTAGCATCCCTTTTTATATCTGTAAAATTAAAAGTCCTGGTTTGACTTGAACAGCCCTCATATTTATCTGCTTCCCATTTATAAAAACATTCTAACTTTTTGGTTAGCTAGCCTATGGAACACCACATGTGCTATGACAAAAAAAAAAAAAAAAATATTAAATGGCTACATCCGATGCTTAACCAAATGCTTCTCCAGGCAGTACAAGCAGAGACAGGCGTGTCAGTTCTCACCTCGGTTTCCACAAAGTGCGGAACACATAAAACCAAAAATATGTTTAGAAATGATTGTTATGTTTATGTATGGCAGGTGCAGACACTGAACTGGGAACTGAGCACTGCCCTCAACAATAGGCCACAAATTGGGCTACTGACAGGGGAGGTCCCAACAGGCAGGAATGACAGAAGTATAAAAGTGATTTTTTTTCCTTTAACATTTTTGGAGAATCAAAACAAGGTATTTTTAAATAAAATGTATAGACCAGTATTTACATTTTTCAATACTTCTGAGACTAGGGGCCCTTTCACATGAGTGGTTTGTATTCTGGTCAGCAGGGAATCCTCTTAAAGATCTCCTGCTGATTGGAGAAGAGCAAGCAGATGACAGGTCTGCATCTGCTCAGCTTCAGCAGAGCTGACAGAAATTACACCCAGCTGCCCTGCATTCGGTCTGCCCAAACAGAAGAGAACGCAGCATTCTTTTTTTGGAAGGGTCTGCTGTGGGATGTTTGAAGGTGTCAGGGTGTCTGTACAGACTTATGATTACTACCTCATCATATGTCAGTAACAGAAAACATTTAATCTTTTGTCTGTAGGTATGTTTTGTAGCTGGTAAATTCCAGGAAGCGAAGATAGATGAATGAAACTAAGATGCAAAGTATCACTGAAAGAACCACGTCAACCAGAGACGCCACGTCAGCAGAACATTACCCGGAAATGACTCTTGTGCAATAGTCATTACTGAAGAAGTGAACAGCGGAAATGATGCAAAAACAAGGAGTCAAACTGCTGTGGTTTCCCTTGTAAGAGGTTTTGTTTATTCAAATGCCAACTTCTGATAAGTTTTCTAAAGCCACATCTCCTAAAAAGTCGATAAAATGCCTTACGCGAGATACCTTGAAAACAGTGGTGATCAGACATCAATGGCAGGCAGGCCACTCAAGTTCACAAGGATGAAAAGGAAACTAGACTGACACACTTAACTCATTGTTAAAAAGGAACCCCAGTGTGGTTTGTGTCAGATTTTTTCTTTATTCAAAACCACAGCTTCCTGTGTACATAGACTGTTAGGTTAGGCAAAATGTATGCAGAAAACTTTACTGACTACAGAAAAATTTTTAAGCACTTACTTTATAGTAAGGCATTAGAAACTTGCTGTTAAGAAGACAGAATTCCCAGCATGTCATGCTATGGGCATAAAAGAAATCCTCACCCTAAATTAAAGCACACAAATGGTTTGTACTCAGACTAATTTGGTGATATGTTTGCCGTTTTAGTTATCCAATGATGCCAAAAAAAAAAAAGATGACTTTCTTTTAAATAAAGATAACCCCCAGTAGCTGGAATGCATGGTGGGTAATGATACCTCCCTCCATTTAGAGCACATATTGCAAATGGCTTGGAAGATACTCCTGATACCAATTGATAACAAAGGCATATTAGTAATAATTACTGAAGAATAATTTGAAAAATGTAGTTTATCATTTCTGCATCAAAGCCAAAAGGATAGAAGATAAAATATTTCTTACTTAAGTGACTTTTCAACAACATTGGTCCTAAAGATCTCCTCCTGGTCCAGATTCACAGTACAAAAGCAGTCTCTCATCTTGTTGGGTCCTGGGTACGGGAGCAGATTTTTTGCCTCACCTGTAAAGAAATGTGAAAATTATTACTTCAAACTGATGGCAACTAAGCACTTTCCTTTTTAGCCCAATAATTCTTTATTATTTGTCCTATGATTAGTAAACAAAGATTACTCTGCAGCTGCCACAACAAAGGAAGATGACTGCAGACTGCATGTTGAGTGTAAGCATCAAAGTTAAGTGTACATTCATTAGTTTTTACTAGTAACAGGAATCACACACACAAAAGGTGTGTACAAAGGATTTTTTGCTTTTGTCAGTGCTCATTCAAGCATGTGTGGTAGAAAAATTAAAAATATGCTTTTTATGTTTTTAGGAAGGGTTTTAACCGCTTCCATACCGTGCAATTTTACACCTTCCTGCCCAGGCCATTTTTCAGGTTTCAGCGCTCTCACACTTTGAATGACAATTGTGCAGTCATACAACACTGTACCCAAACTAAAATTTTACCATTTTCTTCACACAACTAGAGCTTTCTTTTGGTGGTATTTAATCACCACTGGGGTTTTTATTTTTTGTAAATTAACAAAAAGCCTGAAAAGTTTGAAAAAAAAAACAAAACACTGTTTTGTTTCTGTTATAAAAGTTTGCAAATAAATAATTGTTCTTCATAAATTTAGGCCGAGATGTATTCTGCTACATGTCTTTGGTGAAAATAACCCAAATTAGGATGTATTATTTAGTTTGTAGGAAAGTTATAGAGTTCACAAACTATGGTATATATCTGAATATTGATCAATCCTGAAGTACTGATGGCCAATCTAATTTCTTGAGGTCCAAGAATGTCAGAACAGTACAGATATCCCCCAAATGACCACTTTTTGCAAAGTAGACAGTCCGACATATTTTATTATAGGCATGGCGAGTTTTTTGAAGTTGTAAATTTTGTCATAATTTTTCGGAAAATTAAAAATATTTTCACAATTTTTTTTTTTTTTTACATACTGTTACCAGTGCAGTACAGCATCATTATATAACTGGCATGGCAGTGATCAGGCACACTGACTGGTGACAGCACAAAAAAAAATTATAATAATTTTTTTTATTAGTTTATTTTTTTTTTTTTAATTTTCTCTAGGATTTGTTTTTCATATTTCACTATGACCAAAGTAGTATAATGTTACCATAGTGATCAGTATTTTTTTTTTCTTTTTACACAATTTGCTTATAGCAAAGAATTACTTTGCTATAAGCAAGCATTTACCTGAATGACATCAATTTATCCAGGGTTTTTTTTTTGTGCCCAGCTGTGATTTGGCCACGGCTAATCACATGACACAGCAGGGCTGTGATTGGCCCAGCTTGTGCATGTGATCGCTGTGACCATTCACAGCTAGACACACTAGTATACAATGGATGGCATGAAAGGAAGCCATCTATTGTATACAACTGTCATGTGACCTGCTGTGATTAGTCACAGCAGGTCAAATGGTACTGGAAACAGGGCCGGTACACAGATCTGTCATCGGCCGTGTCCGAGGTACACGGCCGGTGACAGATCACGCCACAGAGCGGCACTGCGGGCAGGCGCACCGCGCATACCTGAAAGGACGCCATATAGCGTCCACTCAGAGGGACGAGGTGTTTTGCCGGCTGCCTTTGTGCTATTGGCCGGGCGGGAGCCGGTTAAGCAATTTAAATTAAAGCAGAGCCAAGTAGGTAAATATGAAAATGAATAGCCCAGCTTTTGCTGTAATATTCACCTTCAAACCTGAGCTGTTCCACTCAGTACTTTTTTTTGTTCTACTGCTAAAATGTTCTCACTCCAATGGCCAGTATGATTTAACTTACTTCCTCTGAGCCCAAGGCATCCTGGATCTGCCCAGCCTGTTGACTGGACAGTGAAAGAATAAGTAGCACAGTGATTAGCTCATCCCTCTGTCATTGTGCTTTATTCACCTATCTATCCACCACCAGCATGCTTCTTGTCAGGATACAATCTGATTGGCTCCTGGTTTTGCTTCTTTCACTCACAATTATGGGGCTGCAAAAGGTGGTAACCAAGTCAAATGCAGGTATATATATTTAGGAATTCTGAAATACTAAGGGTTACACTGCAGCCTACAGAAAGGAAAAAAAAAAAAAAAAAAGTTATAACCCGGCCCTCATGTAGCCCTGCCTTTTATCCAGCATGTCTATGTTTTGTAAGCAAGCTGTGCACAAAGCAGGACCTGTGTCTCCCAATGGAGAACAAAAAAGATTTTATGGAAAGTACAACTCAAATTACAAAAAAGTTGAAAATGTAAAAATCTACATAAAATAAAAAGAATGCAAGGATTTGAAAATC
This sequence comes from Staurois parvus, assembly GCF_062004578.1. NCBI lineage: Eukaryota > Metazoa > Chordata > Amphibia > Anura > Ranidae > Staurois > Staurois parvus. The sequence goes on along the minus strand of NW_028318108.1, from coordinate 1,332,513 downwards.
TCAATAAACCCATATTTTATTCACAATATAGAAAACATTTCAAATGTTTAAGCTGAGAAAAGTGTAATTTTAAGAAAACCATAATTTTGAAACTGATGGCAGCAACACGTCTCAAAAAAGTTCAGTCAGGGCCATGTTTATCATGGTACAGCATCCTCTCTTGTTTTAGGAGCACTCTGAAAATGTCTGGGAACGGAGGACCAGTTGCTGGCGTTTTGGGACAGGAACGTTGTCCCATGCTTGCCTGATATAGGATTCTAGCTGCTCAACAGTCCTGGGTCTTCTTTGTTTCAAAATGCAGCAAATATTTTCAACTGGTAAAAGGTATAGACTGCAGGCAGGCCAGTTAAGCACCTGGACTCTTCTACTACAAAGTCATGCTGTTGTCATAGATGCAGTTTAGTATTGTCCTGCTGAGATATGCAAAGCCTTCCTTGAAAATGACATCAACTGTATGGGAGCATATGCCGCTCTAAACCCTGGATATACTGTATCTTTCAGCATTGACAATGCCTTTCTAAGGCTGCCCATTCCATACGCACTAATGTATTCCTTTACCATCAGAAATGCAGGCTTTTGAATGGAGTGCTGATAACAAGCCAGATGGCACCTCTCCGGAAGGCCACACAACAGTTTTCCACTTTGTAACAGACCATTTTAAATGAGCCCAGAGAAGACAGCAGCGTTTCTGCATTATGTTCAAATATGGCTTCTTCTTTGCATGACAGTGCTTTATCTGGCATTTTGGCACGGCAACTGTGTGATTTTTGGAAAATACTCGTGAGCCCATGCAGTGATGTCCATCACCAAAATCATGTCTGTTTTCATTACAGTGCTGTCTGAAGGCCCAAAGATCATGGGCATCCAATACTGCATTTTCTCTTGTGCAGAGAGATTCTTACAGATTCTCAGAATCTTTTGATATTATAGCACATATTAGATATTATAGTGATATTAAAGTAAATAAAGATATATTTAAAGCCTTTGCAGTTTTTCATTGAGAAAATTCTGAAATTGAAACAATTTAGACACAGCTTTACAGATTGGTGAACCTCTACCCAACATACTTCTAATACATGGACTCTCTAAGATGCTATTTTTATACCCAGTCATGTTACTGACCTGTTGCTAAATTGCTCAAATTAGTTGTAAAATGTTTTCCAGCTCTTCCTCGTTAGTACTACAGTACTTACTTTGCCAACTTTCTGTTACACTGTCCCAACTGCCATCAATTTCAAAATTACCTCTTTTTTTCTTAAAAAAAAATTTACATTTTCTCAGTGTAAACATTTGATATGTTTCTATTTTCTATTGTGAATAAAATATAGATTTGAGATTTGCAAATCACTTCATTCTATTTTTATGTAGAATTTTACACGGATTTCCAACTTTATTGGAATTGGGATTGTACAAAAAAATATTTTTTAGTACTTGCCTGTAAAATTAATTTCTTGGGAGTACATCACAGGACACAGAGCAGGCTATAATGATGACTACCTGGGTGGTCCCAAAGCATTGCACATGAGGAGATGGAGACACAGTAGCCACTGTCAGGCCCAAGGAAATTACTCCACAGCTTGAAAAACACTGTGGCCAAAAGCAGCATCCCTGGCAGCTCTTACATCTACTAGGTAAAATCTCATAAAAGGTCTGAACCAAAGAGCAGGTTGTAGCCTTGCAAACCTGAGCCACAGACGCCTGATGAATGATGGCCTAAGAGACTCCTAGTAGAGTGAGCCTTTACTTGAAAAGGTGGATCCTTAACTTTCAAGTCATAGACTTGGGTCAATAAGCTGACTAATATACTGTAAAAGGGTCAAACTCGAAGCTACCTGACCTTTCCTAGGACCCTCAGGAAGGATGAATAATAAATCAGACTGCCCAATTGCTACAGACATCTTCACGTAAGCCTTGACTCCCCGAACCACATCTAATGTGTGCAGGGCCGGTTTCCTGACGACTGAAGCTTGACAAAAAATGAAGGCAAAAGAGACAGACAAGGATGTAGTATATGCCCCATGGACAAAAAGGAGACCTAACAGGTGGAAGCATACGGGTTACCCTCTGACCAAAAGTGCATATCAATGAATGAAGTAATTGATCTCTGGAAAAAACTAGCCTTTATGACCAAGCCCCAGTGAGTGCGGCAAAATGTGTCAGGAGGGCATGGCTTGTGTAGGAGAACTGTGAAGCCATTTCACCCTTTGCAGTGGATAGGTAACATTCCTAAGGGACAAATAATTAGGATTTAAAGAAACTGTTACCTTGAGGAGGAATATAAGAAACAAGATGGTATCCTGAAAGGAAGGTTTCAAGAAAAAGGATATGATAGGAAAACATAAAAAAAAAAATCTTAAAAGAATGGAAATTGGTCTCTATTCACACATTTGACCTGAGGATGAAATAGTATGTCAGGGGGAAGGTGGTTTTAATAGGCAATAGAAGGAACTGTAAAATATAAACAGGCAAGGTCCTGTAAAACAATACTGCCTAATAGACCTAAATTCCTATATAGGAAAGCACCCAATCTCAGAAATAAATTGGTGCACAATGTAACAGAACCACTAAATCGGGTGACATTTCTGGACCAAAAAGGTTTTTCGTTGTAAAAGATGTGTCCCGTGTAAAGCTAGTCACTTCAAAGAAAGGAAGAGATCAAAATTTTCAGCTTACGTTACTTATAAGGAATATATTGTAAACCAATGTATTACCTGTGACAGTACATACATTACCTATGTGACAGTACATAAGTCACCTATGTGATTGAATGCCCCTGTGGGCTTCAATACGTAGGGAGGACAACCAGACGCCTTGCCACCCGAATAGTGGAGCACAATAATAGCAATCAAGTGCAAAAAATCATATCTTTTAGGGAACACCATAATCGCGACCCTAGAGGTATAATATTTTATGGCATAGATAAAATAAAGGGCATTTGGAGGAGAGGAAATTTGAAATACAAAAGTGTCTTGAAATGAAACCAAATGAATCCACGAGCTACAGAGACTGTCTGGGAGGTTTTAATATTGATTTGAATAGTTTAATTTCCAATTATTGGGTTTAACGGTTGTATCCAGATTGTATTTTGTATTTTGTATTGTACTTTAAGGCTGTGTATTTTAACAGGTCTTTTTTGTAAAACGAAATGATCTTATAAATTTTAAAAATTTGATAGGTTAAAGCAAGACTGTGGCCCCTAAACAGCCGATATAATGGGAAAAAAAGTGTCTAATGGCATTGGGTGAAGTGGCCCTTTAAAGGGGGATCGGCTGTGTGAACAATATATCAGGTGCTGTGGCCCTTTACCGCTGACTGGCGGTAAGAATAGGAGTGATAGTAGCAGCTCACCGGTATAGTAAAAGTTAGGACAATGACGGTGATAACCCTTTCTGTGGCCAGATCGCTCAGTGTTAAGTGGTTGCTATGTGAGAAGAGTATAAATGGAATAAGGCAAAATGGCACTGTCCCTGATGACATCAGCACAACGAAACATGGTGGAAGGGGCTTCTTCAGACCCGGACTGACCATAGGGCACACCGCCGGGGCTGCCTGGATAGGAGAGGCGGCACAGAGGAACAGAGAAATGCACGGTCTGGTTCCTCTATGTGCCGCCCCACCTATCCATCTCCTGCATGCCCTGGGTTCCTGTAGGCTCCCCTAGTGGCCGCTCCCCCTCCCCACCTCCTGCAGCGCTGCCGCTGGGTTCCCCCCTCCCTGCAGCTGCTGCGGGGGGGGGGATCTGTTAGGGTATTCTGTCCCCAGTACTAACAGTTCCCTGCCCACCACAGATGGGAGAGGAGATAGAAAGCTGGTTCTGCCCCTCCTCCTCCTCCTCCCATCCTCTCCTCCTGTGCCTGCCCTGCCCACACTCCCCGCCAGCCTTGTGTCTTCTCTTCCCCCTTCTTTCTTACTATACTTCTCTCTCTCCTGTTTCCCTCCTTTACTCCCTTCTTCTCTCTCCCAGAAAAAATAATAAAATAAAAAATTGTAAAAAATTAAACAAAAACCTACCGACAGTAGTGGCGGAACTACCCGGGTCGCAAAGGTCGCTCTTGCGACCAGGCCCTGACATTCTCGGGTCTCCGAGGAAAGGCTCCCCGGGCTTGGGGCTGCTCAGTCCAAAATGCCTGGGCCTATTTTTTGTCCCAGTTCGGGCCTGGGCTTCTTACATTGATTCCGCTTTCGCATTTCCAGCCTGTGGAACATAAGAGCATTCTAAAAAACCTATGTATGCTTTCTTGCTTGTACAACGCAAGCCACAGTTCTGTGTAAGTTTTAATGTTTTTACGGAAAATTAAAGCAGTAATAAACTATTGGAGGTTGCCTCCTGGTTTCTTTTTTCCCCACTTGTCCCTGATGAAAATCTAAAGTAGGGGAGAACTTAGCTTGCTACCCTGGATTTAGCTCCGACGTCATTAATTCTGATTATTGTCTTAAAGAGAGACTGGCTGGTGTGTGCTGTATTGGAGGGTACCTGGGAATTTATGGTGATCAGCCAGCTATTATATTGTTTATGGCTATACAAAATCTTTGTAGGATTTATAAGGCAAAGTGCTGAATGTGTGGTTCTTTTTTTTGGTCTTGTTTTATGTTTGATCCATAAGTTAGATTATATGCGTATAATCATTTTTTCAGTAGCGATATATTGGATTTATTCTTATATAAGAATGATTTAGAGCTGATTCACACAAGTGCGGTGCGGATTGAAGCTCAAGTTTCACAGCTAATTGACACAGTAGTTGTTCAGCGGTTCATGTCAGGTTTACATTAGGTTCAGGTCAGGATATTATCCTGTTGGCAAACATGCAGATTAGAAACTGTTTCCATAGAAGTCAATAGCCTGTAATCAGCACTTGAGTCAGACCACACTCGTCAGAAATCGTACAGGACTCTTTTTCAAACAGCACTGAATCTGCATGGAATCCGCACCGCCAGTGCACTGGACATAATGTGAAAAGGCACATTTTTTTTTTTACTATGCCCACATTTCTCCTTCAAGAACCCGTCCAACCTCCTAGGACACTAGCAAAAAAAACAGGTATTCTAGGTAGAAGTGGAGTTATACCAAGCTGACATAACTGTTTTTTTATTTGCCAGCATCCCAACCTCCTGTAGGTAGCAGTAGAACACTGACTCTTTCAGAATGACTGAATCCCACAATGGACGATAAAGACAATTACATTCAGAGATGTATTAAGTCCTGTTCACACTGGCATTAAAAGCAGGAGTTTGAGGTGCATTTTTTAACTCTCCTCAAACTCCTAGCAAAGCAGTCTACAATTAATACTATGGACAGCATACAGTTCTGTTCACATCATCAAAACATGAAAAGTCGCTGCACTTCAAAAATAAAGCTTCATGTAAAGTTTGTAAAGAGTTGAAGCTTCTCTCAACTCCTTCTATTCAAGTCTATGGCACATGTTTTCAGCGAATTTGCGTTGTGTTTGCGTCGTGGTTTCCATGGAGTTAGGCCTTGTTCACATAGAAAAAAGAAGAAGAAAACCTAGGCATCTGGGGTGTGTTTTTAACGCTCATCAAATTCATGCCAAAAGCAGAAAGGGATTTTAGGGAGCGCTTTTACCTCGCCTTTAATGCGCATTAAACACGGCGCACACTCAACAACTCGTATTAACTCTACAGACAGGTTTGTTAAAGTGGAAGTCTTTTTTTTTTTTTTAACTAGTACCTACAGGTAAACCTATAATAAGACTTACCTCTAGGTACAATGAATATCTTCTAAACTTGCACGGTTTAGGAGATATTCACACTGCATGCAATGCATACTAGCCAACTCAGCAGATTCCCAGATGGAAAGATGGCATCACTGGACATGTGTGTGAAGTCAACACGTTTTGCTGCTTGGTATCAAGGATTGATTTTTTTAGAATCTCCGGCTTATATGATATCTGCTACCATAGTAACTACTTTTTTCCCACCTTTTGGGCAGGTCTCTTTTTATATTTAAAAAGAGTATATGTGCAAAGGTCTCAGCCTTTAGTACTACTTTCATTTTAAAAGGATTATATTCCCCCTCCACCCTTTATGTAGCTTTATGTCTGACTCCCAGTTAAAATAACCTGTATATTCTACTTATGGGTATGTGTGTGACATAAGTTATACAATATGTATTATTCCTTCCATGGTTTCACAGTATAAATTAACCCCTTATAGTAGTAATTATCTGATGTTTTTGTACAATAAAGGGCTATTGTTTTTGTTTATACCCCCATCATGACAGGTGATACAAAAAGAATGCTGCTGCTACTAAATGTCTTACCCTAGGTTCACACCTAAGTGTTTTCTGCAGTGTTTTGCAGAAACGCAGTACAGTCCATTTAACATGATTTCCTAAGGGACATGTTCACACGTGCGGTTTCACTCGGTGCATTTTTTGGAAAGGGTCAGGGACTTTTTTGAATGCAAAAAGTTGTGTTTTTGTTTCTATAGACTTCAATGGAAAGCTGCAGAAAAGCATGTATTGTGTTTGTGCTGTGTTTTGCATTTTAAATTTGCCTAGCAACAAGAAAAATCATTTTTAAACAATGCAAAACGCATCAAAAACATGTTGAAAACGCAAGTGCAAAAACGCAATGCAGATACGGCTCAAACGCCACCTTACTGACTGCAGGTGCAGGGTGCTTGTATCAAGCTACCTACCTGTCTACTACAAGGGATATATTACAGCCCTTTCTGAAAACCTGTAAAAAACAGTGTTTTTGGCCTTTAATTTTTTTAATCGTTCGTTGCAACCCTAATGTGTTTTTACACATTTTATTGACATGGTTCATTGTCTACATACCTGAAAAGTCATGGTTTTCAAACAAGTTTTTGATTTACTGTATATGTGTATTGGTCCAATCTACAGTCAGCAGTTACCTACCAACCATGCTTACCTATACAAAATACAGGAGCTAGAATTTTCAATGTCCTGTGGAAAAGTTTGAGCCTATATCTGCCAGGTCCTCTCCTCGCTTACCACTCCACCCTGCCAGCAAAACATATTCAAAGCCTTTCACACTTTGGGCAATTAGTATGCCAAGCCACCCATCTAACATTCTAAACAGGCTTGCCAATCACGATGATGTGGCCCCTTCGCCAAAGCTCTACTCCAGTAAGTATTGACATGCAGTAGGGGGGTGGCCATTATGAAGAGACACATTAGCATACTAAGCACACTCTCCCAAAAAAGCAGAGGAGGTAAAAGAAAAACTAATTTTACTGCATTACAGACTCTAAAAAGGCTTCTCTGCAACAGTTTTTTTCTCATGTTTAATTCACTGAATACACCTTGTTGCAGGTTACTTCATTCGGAGTGATCTTTATTCTAACTTAGGTTTCTTTGGGCTGAAGCCCCAATTATAATCGTTCCTGTGCAATACAACTTGCAATCCCTCATGTTTCTCAGAAAAATTATTTAACTGTAATGTCATGTACCAGATTTATACACCACCAGCGTATTAGGAAGCACTTCACAGACGATGAACACATTTTTACATCGGCCTCTGTCCTCAAACTGCAATACGCCAAATATATTCCTAAATCTACTACAGGTTTCCATGCATAGTTTTCAAAGCATGGCAAAGCCTTAGACTGAGGGATAAAGGCAGCTAAAGTTAGATACAAATCTCAACTTTTTTTTTTATTACATTTATGCTTGGCCTGGACCCTCCCTCTTCAATTATATAATATGAAAAGCAGGTACTCTTTTTACAGAAAATGCAAAGGTTTAAATTTCAGCCGTGTGGATCTACAGAATTCTTTAACATGAAATTATACCCAGGTTTTCAGTGGACCTAGACTAGTCCTCAAAATCCTATCAAAATCCCACAAAGCTCCCGTAAGAATAGAACAGTGGTTTTCACCCTAAGCGGGCCTCAACACCACCAAAAGGCTGCACATAATGTTCAATAGACGTAATGCTTGAGAGTACTGTCAGAAACTGCATATCTAATAGAGGGGATGAGGGCAGAGTGTGAACATGCCATATTTTTGGCTGGGATATGCTGCAGAATACAAAACAGGGAACAGGTTACATGAGGCTAGTAGAGATCAATGCTATTACCCTAATCAAAGTTCCCACTACAGACTGCTGAGGTCCGAGGTCAAGTGAAGTCACAAGATTTCTAATTCACATGCACTGTGAATGGGGGCCAAGTGGTTAAAAGTACTTTTCACTGTAGGCTTAGTGGTCACTAGTGATCCTTTAACAGAAATGACTGCCCTTTACATACTGTAAAACAAACAAAAATCAAACTGTGAGGCTAGGTTCACACTAATGCAGTACGGTATATCGCATGTGATTCGCAGTGGAACCGCACCACATTCCTGCGCAAATCACATGCGATTTGTTTGCGGTGCGATTGGAGCCATACATTATGTATGGCTGAAATCGCACAGCACCCGCACCAAAAAGGTGCAGGGCCCTTTTTTGAGTCCGCACTAGAATCAGATCGCATAGGTATTCACATTTATGCAATCAGATTCTGCACATCGCACAGTATCTTGCAGAACGATTTCGGGGTGTTGTTAACATACACACCTGCATTGGTTCGCATGAACGGGGTGCGATTCTGATGCGGTGCGGAATTCGTACAAAAAACGCTGCGAATTCCGGACCGCATCTGTTTGAACCAAGCCTAAAAGATAAAAACACGGCTATCCAATATTTGTTAGTACAGAATAGTATGTCCATGTTTGACACACTCAACCATAAAAAAATATATTATATATAAAATATATATATACACACACACACACACACTATATATATATATATATATACATACACACACACACACACACACACACACACACACACACATATATATAGTTATAATCCTACACCCACAGTTGATCCTAAGGAAGACAAAAAACCCAGCAAAGCATGATCAAATTTGCTCCTGCAGGGAAAAACTTCCTTCCTGATCCCCCGAGAGGCAATCGGATATTCCCTGGATCAACTTTACCTATAAATGTTAGTATCCAGTTATATTCTGTGTATCTAAGAAGGAATCCAGGCCTTTTTTGAAGCAATCCACTGAGCTGGTCAGAACCAACTCTTGAGGGAGTCTATTCCACATTTTCACAGCTCTCACTGTGAAGAAACCTTTCCGTGTTTGGAGATTAAATTTCTTTTCCTTCAGACATAAAGAGTGCCCCCTTGTCCTCTGTGATGACCTCAGGGTGAATAACTACACCAAGTTCACTATATGAACCACGGATGTATTTATACATGTTGATCATATCCCCCCTTAAACTCCTCTTCTCAAGAGAGAATAAATTCAGTTCCTCTAATCTTTCCTCATAGCTGATCTCCTCCATGCCTCTTATCAGTTTGGTTGCCCTTCTCTGTACTTTCTCCAGTTCCCCAATGTTCTTTTTGTGAATTGGTGCCAAAAACTGAACTGCATATTCCAGATGAGGTCTTACGAACGATTTGTACAGGGGTAATATGATATCTCTCTCTGGAGTCTATACCTCTTTTAATACAAGAGAGGATTTTGCTCGCTTTAGAAACCGCAGCTTGGCATTGCATGTCATTATTAAGCTTGTGATCTACCAGAACCCCCAGATCCTTCTCCACCATTGATTCCCCCAGTTGTACCCCCCCCCCCCCCCCCCCAGTATGTATGACGCATGCATATTCTTAACCCCCAAGTGCATAACCTTACATTTAACAACATTAAATCTCATTTGCCACATAGTTGCCCAATTAAACAGTGCATTGAGGTCGGCTTGTAAATTGAAGACATCCTGTAAGGACTTTAATCCACTGCACAGCTTGGTGTCATCTGCAAAGACTGAAATGGGATTTTTAATCTCAGACCTTATATCGTTTATAAATATATTAAAAAGTAAGGGTCCCAACACTGAACCTTGGGGTACACCACTAACAACCCTAGACCATTCAGAGTATGAATCATTAACCACTACTCTCTGAATACAATTTTTTAGCCAGTTTTCTATCCATTTACATACAGATTTTTTCAAGCCTGTAGACTTTATCTTACACATTAGCCGTGTGTGGGGAACTGTGTCAAACACTTTTGAAAAATCTAAGTATACCACGTCCACCCCTCTGTCCAAGGTTTTGCTCAACTCCTCATAAAAAGAAAATCAGATTTGTTTGACAACTTCTATCTTTCATGAATCCATGCTGTCTGTTGCTTAAAATATTTTTTTCCAGCAAGAACTCATCTATGTGGTCTTTTATTAAACTCTCCAGTATCTTCCAAACTATAGAAGTTAAACTACAAGTCTATAATTACTTGGTATAGTTTTGATCCCTTTTTAAATATTGGCACATTGGCCTTAAGCCAATCCAGCAGTACTATGCCAGTCATTAAAGAGTCCCTAAATTAAAAACAACGGCCTTGAAATGACAGAGCTCAATTCTTTAAAGACGCATGGGTGTATGCCATCCACTCCAGGTGCTTTATTCACCTTCATTCTGTCTAAATATTTTTGGATCATATCATTGTGAGCCAATGTGGATCATCTGGAGCGGTGTCAATACCATGCCCATTATGGACAAGAGCTCCCCCATGCTCCTTTGTATACAGAGCTGAAGAAGGTATTAAATAAATATGCCTTCTCTTTGTCCCCAGTCACCCACTCTAGATTATTTTAGAAAGGGCCTACATGCTCGGACCGGACCGCATTACTATTAATATATTTGAAGAATTTTTGGGGGTTTGTCCTGCTATCTTTTACAATCTGTCGTTAGTTTTCAATTTTTGTGGCCTTATTTCCTTTTTGCATATTCTGTTATAGGCTTTGTAATATTTAAACGATGATAGCCTTCATTTTCACATTTTATAAAAGCGCTTTTCTTATTCTCTATAGCTTTTTTAACTTTGGCCGTAAGCCACATTTAAGCTTTTTAAACTTGTACATGGGAATATATTTTGCAGTGTGTTCACATACAGTCTTTCTGAAGAACTCCCATTTCTGTGTTGTGTTCATCGATGCCAATATTGCCTCCAAGTCTAAGTCTTGGAGAGCAGCTCTCTTAAAATTGAGCATTTTTATTTTTCCTGTATGTGCTTGATGTTTACAGCTAACAATAAATGAAATCATGTTATGGTCACTGCTACCAAGATGTTCTTTTATATGGACATTCGTAATAAGCTCAGCATGATTTGAGATTACCTGGTCCAGCAGAGCATCATTCCTAGTTGGGGCCTCTATGAACTGTACCATAAATTGTCCTGTAGTAGGTTTATACATTTTTGCCCTTTAACTGTTCCTGCAGTACCATTACTCCAGTCAATTTACGGGTAGTTAAAATCCCCCATTATTATCACTGTCCCAGCCCTTTCGACCTGTGCAAGGAGTGGAGTCTCCACCTCCTCATTAACACTGGGAGGCCTAAAACAAACTCCAATGATTACCTTTGTAGTACACACCCTCATGTGCAGTTCCCCCCTTAATGCTTCAGCCTCATCACACTCTCCATCAACTAGGTCCTCTTTCACACTTGCTCTGAGATCATTTCTCACATACAGACAGACACCACTACCTTTCCTTCTTACCCTGTCTCTCCGAAAGAGGACATAGCCAGGAATATTAATGGCCCAGTCATGTGAAGAATGAAGCCAAGATTCAGCAATTCCAATTAAATCATAGTTCTGTCAATGCACCAAAGCTCCAACTCACCTATTTTGCTTGGCAGACTTCTGGCACTGGTGAACGAACACTTTAATTCATTGACACCTTGTGCACATGTATTTTGCATATTTTTTATTTTCATACAAATGGTACCAATTACAATGGTAGTTGTAACATGGGAATCTTCTTATCTGCCATAGCCCTCCCCCCATCTTTCCCCATTCCACCCACCAATAAGGACTGACCCCTGTCTGATCTATCTGCCCATTATAATTAATTCTCACTCCCTCCTTAATCCTAGTTTAGATACTCATCCAGCCGTCCCATAAACCTCTTCCCCAGCACAGCAGACCCCCTTCCATTTAGGTGAAAACTATCTCTAGCATATAGGTTGCACCCTAATGAAAAGTCAGCCCAGTGCTCTAGAAACCCAAATCCTTCCCTCTTATACCAGGTCTTTAGTCATGCATTTAGTGCTCTAATCTGCCCCTGTCTTTCCAGAGTTGTGAATGGCACAGGTAATATTTCAGAGAATATGACCTTGGAGGTCCTTCCCTTCAACTTGCAGCCTAGTTCTTTAAATTGATTCTTAAAGAGCCTCGACCTTCCATGTATTCTGTCATTGGTTCCAACATGGACCAAACAGCTGAGTCATGCCCAGCCCTTCCCAGTAATTTATCAACCCGGTCCACCACATGCCGAATTCTGGCACCAGGGAAACAGCAAACCATTCGATTGATGCAAACCTGGTGACAAATTATTCTGATTATAGAATCCCCTACTACCACCAACTATTTCCTAATGAGTACCATTCATATCTGTGCACACTTTCATGCAACATGAGGACCATAGACTTCAACGTAAACCCTTCAAAGCTGCATGAAAGTCACACCTGAATGATATACATGTGACTTGTGTGCGACTTTGTAAAGCACAATCATCCTTGGTAAAAGCCAAAGTCGCAATGAAAAAAGTTGCATGATTTTGAAGTTGCACAAATGTGAATGGAGCCTTAGACCTCACTATTTACAGAGGGGAGCAGGACAAGTGGCAGGGTGATTAGAGAAACAAGGGATTTCATAACATTCGGTAGGAGAGTATTCTTACAAAAATACCAGAACCAGAGATGATCTAAAGTGTGTGGGTGGAAGAGACAGAGCAAGAACTATTACCTAATACAGAGGGACGTCTAGGCTTGTACTATTTAAAGGGGATGTGACATCCAACAAGGATGCTTTAAACCCGTATAAAAATATGCAACTGTCTTTCCATATACTAGGCACAATTTGCCAATTTTACAGTAAAATAGCACTGTTGGCAATGAACCTTAGAAAAAAAAATGTATTGCTTCACAATGGCAATTTTGGCATTGGGTAGAACTATTCTTGTGTAAGGTTTTTCTAGATGTCCAATAAATGCTCCGCTAGAGTGGCTGTATTCTTTGCTGCGGAAGTCCAACTTCAGGAAACATAAAAATGCTCTCTTGCAGTGGGGTAGCACTGCAAGGGTTAAATGCTAGCTTAGATCTGACAGGAATGTCAGTTTTACTTTTGACTACTACTATTATTACTTTTACTCTACTCTCCAAGCAGACAACGCGCTCCCATGGTGGTGAACTGGTCAAGTGGCAAACGGTTTCTCAGTGTCCTCGCTTCCAATGCAGGGCTATGGGCTTTGTATCTGCTTGATGACATAATGGAAATCCAACAGCCACAGCATAAAGAGGGCAGCAGGGATGGATTCTACAGCACTCTTTCCGAGGACTTTCTGTCCTCTAAAAGTAATGAGTATTCAACCCTTGCAGTGTAGGGGCACCCCCATTGCAAATCAGAATTTTTACACTCCCTGGCGCTCAGCTTTAAAAAGGTAGTGTCAACCCATGGCATTTTATATGTTAGTCCCCCTAGGGAAAATTCTAATGGGCAAATGATTTTTTGTTACACCGAAATAAATAAAATTAATCATATGATGATCTTATTGGACTATCAGTCGAGTGAAAGGAGAAACACGACTGGCACCATTTTCAGCAACACATTACACCACAAAACGCATTAGTGCATTGTGGTGTGCTGTACTGCAGACAAATTGTTGGCAATTATATATGTGTTGGAATGCCACGCTCAATGAATGACATTGGAATGTTTGCAGTCAATAGTGCATTTTATGGAATGTTATTGCAATGTTTTAGGTGTGGGGTTAGACTTTTGGATTTGGAACACATTGTTTAAACAGGATTGGATTAAGCAATGTTTACTTCCATACACTTTTTCTTAACTATCACCTTGCAGGAACACTGCATATTTAGAAGAGACTTATGGGCTTTAAAAAAATGAACATTATACTCACATTATACTGTCACCAGCCAGCTCTGCTGGGAGAACTGAGTGATCAAACACCACAATCGCTCAGTTTCCCCTCAGCTTTGAGCAGAGAGCCGCAACTGTCAGTCACCAGTAGTCAGGACTTGTGTCATTACCTGGGTCACCTCCCCATAACTGAGGTTCATTGCTTCAGTGTTCTTCCTGCAAGCCGTGTCCTTACCTGAGCCTGATCCTTGTTCCTGTACCCGAGACCTATTCCTGTACCCTGCTCCCTGCATCCAGCTCTCCCAGTACCTTGCTCCTCTTGATTCCTGCTTATGTGTGCTCCCTCCATGTGTATATAGTTAGTTAGGTAACTGTTTGGTTTACTGCACTTGCATGTTTATTTTGTCACTTTACATTGTTTATGGTTAATTGGTGGTGTTGCAAGAGTGATATTTATGTTGATAAGCTTCATTTAAAGTGGCTCTAAAGCCTTAAAGTCTTTCACCTTAATGCATTAAGTTTAAAAACCTTCTGTGCTGCAGCCACCCCCCCCCCCCTCCTTTTTCTTACCAGACCCTAATCTAAACCAGCGATGTGCACAAGAGCAGCGGCTCTAGCCACCGTTTCCCTCCTCATTGTGCAGTTTGATAGCAGTGGGAGCCATTGACTCTGCTGCTGTCAATCAAATGCTGTGACAAGGGAGCAGGGCCAAGCCACCTGCTCTGTGTCAATGGATGCATACTGGGTGGCTCGCTCCCGAGCCCGCACAGGTGCCCCATGGAAAGTGGCTTAACTTAGGGGCACCTGCTGAAGAGGAAAGGCAAGGAGCACTGGCAGGGTACCCCATAGGAGGAGGATCGGGGCTGCTCTGTGTAAAAGCACTGACAGGTAAGTATAATGTTTATTTTTCTTCATTTTCATGAAGGAGCTCCTGCTCCTTTTTGGGTGACAAGCTTCATGTGATGTGATCTGCCTTGCCGTAAATTGCTGCAAACGTATCACATCAAGCTTGTCACCCAAAAGAAGCTCCTGCTCCTATTTGAGCGACAAGCTTTACGTGATTGCCGCACAGTAAATCGTGCAACAATCAAGGTAAAACTGCACCGAATTTTAGGTGCTGGTGAAAATAATGACACCTGCTACAATTCCAAAAGGCCCAGGGGAGAATGGAGCGGACACCAAAGCTTGATTTAGCAGCTCAGCAGGCGCTAGTACTGAGCACCCAAGTGCTTTCATGTGCGAGGGTAAACTGAAGGAATAAAGTTTTTTTTTTTCTCACTGGGGCCAGCACCTTATATACTCGCTCAGCAGATGCACTTCTGCTCTGCGTCAACAGAGCCCGAACTCCCCTTTCCTGACAACCACCCAACTGGTGCTCATCACCCTGCAAGGTCCCTCCCCTCCCTGACGGTTTTGGGGTGTGGTACTGGAGACGGGCATGGAGGTGATTAGGAGATAAACAGCGCAATGTTAAAAACATTAAGGCTTCACGCCAAATCCGACACTGAAAAAGTGTGATTCCAGGATCACACCAATTTGATCACTTCCATTGCGGACAATGAAGTGCAACTTCTCATGCATTTTGAAACGATCAAATCGCATGACATTTCACACCGGTGTGACCGGGGACTAAAAGTTTAAGTCACCATAAAGCCTCTTGTTTTTAAAAGCCCCAGTCAGACATTCTTAAAAGCACCTCAGATTTAAATACGGTTTTGGTTAAAATCATTATTTTATTTCTTTTCTATCAGGGCACGTAGATATGAGATGTGTATAAAGTGCAGCGCTAAATTATATAGTAAACATCCAAGAGTTTACTCATAAGTGCAAACAAAGCTTAAAACATCAATGAAAACAAAGTCCATACAGTGTAAAACATAAGTGACAATAGTGACAAAATATAGTCTATATATGTGCCAGTGATACTGCAAGACGCAAAACGGCAACGTATCCAGCTCCAAATTATCTAAGATTGTCATGAGAGACAAGTAGACTGGGACCCCAATTTAGTCCCTCGGACAAGTAGTTTTTGTTTTTTTATTTCCACACCCCTGTAGCTGCATATAGGCAAGAAGTGGTTGTAGGAGATCAGAGATTGTGAATTTCAGAGCAAAAAAAAAAAAACACCACACAAAAAAAAAAAAAACAAAAACACTCAGCTATCTATTGTACACAGAGCTCTAGCAAACGGTCATTTAGTTAAATTTTATATATATTCAATGGTAAGCTCTCAGGAGCTCCTAACACTCTTGTATTGAATTTTGTTGTTACAGCTCAATCTCTTGGTGCTATATAAATCCTGAGGCTCCATGCACACTGGGCATTTTAAGAACGCTGGTAACGTTAGCTCTGTAAAGTCATGTTAACGTTTTTCAGCGTTTTTTTTATCATTTTTGCATTAGCGACAGACATTGTGACAGAGTCAGAGAAAAGAAACATGGCGCTGAGTAAAGGACACAAGCATTTGACACTCCTGGAAGTGACTTGCTGACAGGCTGCATTGCTGGAGCGGAGAGAAAGGCTGCATTAGAGGGGAGTACAATCTCTCTATTACAAGGAACGTTTGAGAGACCCAACAGGGTCGCCAAAAGTCAGCCTCTCAACCAGGGTTTTGTGGAACACTAGTGCTACTCTAGAGATTGCTAGAAGGTTCCTCTCTCAAAAACCACTGACAATTTTGGTAGCTGCCTTTAAGGGGACAGCCTTCCCACTGATTAACAGTATAAGGGGGGGTTCTTCCCCCAATGACCACCAATGTAAGGGACCACTACACTGACACCAATGTAAGAAGGCTCTATTCCACTAACAATGTAAGTAGCACTACAACATTCACTGTCTGTGATTAACCTCTGAAAATATTTTTCTCCAACTGCCTGAAAGTGTTAAATTACCTGCTCCTGGTTTCAAACGTTAGCTACATCACATTCTTTGGTATTTATCACTATATTTACAACTTTTGTGTTCATACACTGGGAAACTGCAGATAATACATTTATCAGGGGACACATAAATTGAAATTATTTGAAGGAGTCATGCTTCTTTCAGCATTACATTTATAGAAGGATTGACTAACTGAGCTGTCGTCCAAGATCAACCAAAAATCTGGTTGGCCATTTATTTTCAACATTTTTTTCTACAGATACAAAACACAATCTATGGGGCAAAATAAACTGCAAAGACTGTTCTTCTCAGTCATAGCAGACAGAGTATATGCTATATAAGAGGAAACCAAACTAGAGAATCAAAGAGCATAGTTGACTTCAAGGTACAACAAAGCAATTTTCAATGTATTGAATGCTGCAATAAGAAGCAAACACACATTAGGAAGTGAATATGATGTGTTTTGTACATCTGTGCAGTTTCAGTCTAAAGCGGAAACCACAATCTCCTTTCCTCCACCATTGTCTTTTCTACACACACAATCTGCTAGAAACCTCATCTCAGTGACTCAAAACATGGTATAAAGAAAAAAAAAAAAAAAAAAAACACCGATATTGCATGGTGAACCTGGTATGCAATAAGGCTTTCACACTTGCTTCCTCACAAGGGAAATGCTTTTCACCCTCTGTGGTCTTTGCTAAACTAGGTCATTTTTGTCAATGACAAGCAGCATGGCATACATGCCTTTTGTGTGCCGCCCAAACACCTTAGATAAAAGTATCACTATGGGCTCTTACAGGCTACATTTACAGCAATGCTTACTAGTGTCAAGCCTTGTTTAAAAAAAAAAAAGAAGAAAATTTGATCAAAAGCATCACATGAATCCTTAAATTTAAAATCTTTAAAGTGGAACAGTCCCGCTGTAAAAAACTGCAGAGAGGTAGGCATATATTTCACAAGATACAACCACTACAATAAAATGCCCTTACCTGCCTGTTTGCTGCCTCCTCTATAAGCAGAGCTGCACATACGCAGCATAGCTTAGGGCTTGTTCACACTTGACTTCTTCCCAAATGCCCCGAAAGCGTTAGACAGGTGTTAGATAGGCGTTTAATGAGCTTTGTATGGGTGTTTTACAAGTGTTGAAAATGTTCCCCAAATGCCCTATGCGCGGTTTTGAGGCATTTTATAGGCGTTTTACAAGTGTTAAAACCGCACCACAAATGTCTATAATGAACTTAATGGTATTAATGCCCCAGCAAACGCGTTTGAGGAGCGTCACCATAGACTTGAATGGGAGGCGCTGAAAGGATTCGACTCGACATGCTAACACTTCAGTGTGAACAGAATTGTATGCTGCCATGTGTATCATTTTCATAGGCATTTGAGGAGCGTAAAGACACCCCTCAAATGCCTGCTTTCAACGCTAGTGTGAACTGAGCCTCACAGTGGCGGGCCAGTCTCCGAGTGCTGGGATAATGGCCTCCTGTGCATGCGTAGGAGTGAGGTCATACCCCACCGACCAAAGAAAAGGCTAGAAGACAGGCACTCAGAAGAAGATGCAGACGCAGGACCATTGGACAGGCAAGTTTGGAGACTTTCGTTCCACTTTTAAGGGCTCAGGACGGAAGGCGGGAGGAGGAGCTGGCCAAATGAACTTTTCATGTTAACCTGCAGGTGATTGATTGCTAGGTCGGTCCAACAACCAACCACCTGCAGGTTAACATGAAAAGTTAAGCCTTCCGTCCTGATCCCTTCTGCTTTCCGCTCTCCACTGTGCACTGAGGATGTCAGCAGCAGCGGAGGAGGCTGGGGGAGAGGGACCCGTTTGCGGTCTACCTGTCACCTGTCCGCGGTCGACAGGTAGACTGCAATCGACGGGTTGCCGACCCCTGCCCAGAAGCAGAAGTGTGGTGGCTTCATTAGCTGTCTTTTTTAGGCTTTATTTTCTCCTAGATTGTAAGCTTTAATGAGCAGGGCCCTCAGTTTCCTCTTGTACCCAATTGTATTGGAACTGTAATGTCTACCTTCATTTTGTAAAGCGCTGAGCAAACTGTATAAATCCTGTATAATAATATTTCCCATATTTTAACTTGCTGATCTGGCAATAAGTCTGTTTTTCAAAAGAACAATCTCTCTTGCAGATCTAGTAGTTACAGGGATGAGACAAACCATTTAACCCTGACAAGGATGCATACAATGGTCAGCTTTTATTCAAAAAGTGACAGTAAAGATTTTTTTTTTAAATAACCAACGTGTTATACTTACCTGCTCTGAGCACTGATTGTGCATACAGCAGCCTGATCCTCTTCTTTTTGGGTCCCCGCTGGCACTCCTGGCTCCTCCCCCTCAAGCAGTGCCCCCAGGGAAAGCCGCTCGCTCTGGGGGCACCGCTGCATGCTCAACCTGGAGCCGCTGCTCTATGCGTCCATAAGATACAGAGCTGCAGCTCACCCTCCCCGCTCTCAGCAGAGGCTGTCAAAGACATCGCTGGATCGGAGGGGGCACAGATTGGGGGGGGTGTTGTGCACAGAAGGTTTATTACCTACATGCATAGAATACATGAAACTAAAAACCCTGGAGCATTTACATAAAACTAAAAACCCTGGAGCCTTTAGAACCACTAAGTAAAACCTTTATCCCAAAAGAAAAAAAAATGTTGCAGTAATGGTCTACAATATGTGAGCTGGAGTTTGGCTTCAATTTGTTAGTGTATTTAAATCTGCTATTGCATCTAACGCTATCCTCCCCCCTAACACTGACAAATGCTGTTGTCCAAAGATGCCTTGTGCTCATTCATCCAGAATGGGGGCACTCTAGCACTGCGTATGATCATTGCTATTTACACTGTTGTGCCAAGGAGAGAATCAAGAGACATGTCATTGCAGACCTGCTTTCAAAAGTGCCATTGTTTTCTCTATCAAGCAAGACACCGACCTGGGATGAGGAATGCAGCCAGTGAAGTTTGAATGATCAACTCCCTTCTTCCAAACTTGTTCCAGGTCAGTGACTCACTGGGTAGTGAAGCCAGCTCCCATATACAGTATTTCGCAAACATATAAACAACCTTTTACATTTATAGATGAAGATTCCATCATCTAGATGAGATTTATTTATTCTAACATACTAAAGGCTCGAATGCAAGAAGAGTTGGTGGAGTCATGGACAGGGCAGGCTGTAAGGGTCCCTATACACTTATAAGAGCATTTCATGGCAAGTCAACATGGGTCACTTTGCCCATATATTCTTAACAGGCCCTAAATGCATGTTGATGGGCCAACAACACACTCACTTCATTTTTCTTTCAGAGCAATCCCACACAAAATGTTTTCCAACATATACACTGAGGTTCACTGGGAGGCTGGGGAGTTTTTTTTGGCTTTGTATAGGTGCTGGGGTGCCATTAACACTTAAATTGCAAACCACGGCAACAAATATACATTTTCAAGTATGAAGAAGCCCCAAAGGTTTCTCTAAAGAAGAGACATCACAGTGTGACTCCTGTAGATGGAGGAAAGGTAGAGGGCCATCAGCTGAGCAGCACCATGTTATAGATAAGTGCTCATAATGAGCATAAAACCTCCTCTATGAGCTTGAGCTTTTGTACACAAATATTTCACAGTATTTATGATAGACTCCTGTCATATGAAGTACAGTGGATATAAAAAGTCTACGCACCCCTGTTCAAATGTCAGGTTTCAGTGATGTAAAAAAAAGAGACAAAGAAATAATTTCAGAACTTTTTCCACCTTTAATGTGACCTATAAACTATACAATTCAATTGAAAAACAAACTGAAATCTTTTAGGGGAGGGGGAGTAAACATAAAAAAACTAAAATTATTTGGTTGCATAAGTGTGCACACCCTCTTATAACTGGGGATGTAGCTGTGTTCAGAATTAAGCAATCACACTCAAAATCAAAGTCAGTACACACCTGCCATCACTTAAAGTGCCTCTGATTAACCCCAAATAAAGTTCAGCTGTTCTAGTAGGTCTTTCCTAACATTTTCTTAGTCTAATCCTACCGCAAAAGCCATGGTCCGCAGAGAGCTTCCAAAGCATCAGAGGGATCTCATTGTTAAAAGGTATCAGTCAGGAGAAGAGTACAAAAGAATTTCCAAGGCATTAGACATACCGTGGAACACAGGGAAGACAGTCATCATCAAGTGGAGAAAATATGGCGCAACAGTGACATTACCAAGAACTGCACATCCCTCCAAAATTGATGAGAAGAAAACCAGCCTGGGAGGCTGCCAAGAGGCCTACAGCAACATTAAAGGAGCTGCAGGAATATCTGGCAAGTACTGGCTGTGTAGTATATGTGACACCAATCTCCTGTATTCTTCATATTTCTGGGCTATGGGGTAGAGTGGCAAGATGGAAGCCTTTTCTTATGAAGAAAAACATCCAAGCCCGGCTAAATTTTGCAAAAACACATCTGAGGTCTCCCAAAAGCATGTGGGAAAATGTGTTATGGTCTGATCAAACCAAGGTTGAACTTTTTGGCCATAATTCCAAAAGATATGTTTGGTGCAAAAACACTACAGATCACCAAAAGAACACCATACCCACAGTGAAGCATGGTGGTGGCAGCATCATGCTTTGGGGCTGTTTTTCTTCAGCTGGAACTGGGGACTTAGTCAAGGTAGAGGGAATTAGGAACAGTTCAAAATATCAGTCAATATTGGCACAAAACCTTCAGGCTTCTGCTAGAAAGCTGAACATGAAGAGGAACGTCATCTTTCAGCATGACAACGACCTAAAGCATACATCCAAATCAACAAAGGAATGGCTTCACCAGAAGAATATTAACGTTTTGGAATGGCCCAGCCAGAGCCCAGACCTGAATCTGATCAAAAATATATGTAGAGATCTGAAGAGGGCAGTGCACAGGAGATGCCCTCGCAATCTGACAGATTTGGAGTGTTTTGGCAAGGAAGAGTGGGCAAATATTGCCAAGTCAAGATGTGCCATGCTGATAGACTCATACCCAAAAAGACTGAGTGCTGTAATAAAATCAAAAGGTGCTTCAACAAAGTATTAGTTGAAGGGTGTGTACACTTATGCAACCATATTATTTTATTTTTTTATTTTTACTTTCCCCCCACCTTGTTGTTCAACTGAGTTGTACAGTTTATAGGTTAAAGGTGGAAAAAGTTCTGAAATTATTTATCTTTGTCTAATTTTTTTGCATCACAGAAACCTGACATCTCAACACCGAAAATGAAAGTAATAGAAAATCCAAAAATGAGAATGCAGAGGGATTAGAACGCTTGATACTTTTTATTGCTGTCTGTACCTCCATTATGGAGATTCACCCTCTCTATTTGTCCTGTTTACCATGATCATTGAAAGAATAGCCCAAATTTTGGGTTGCCCCCAGAATAATAGAAGGGGTATCTTCCAATGGGGACCATGGTAACACCCAGGGATATACAGGTGCGTCTAAATATATTAGAATATCATCAAAAAGTTAAGTTATTTCAGTAATTCATAAAGTGAAATTCATTATACAGATTCAACACACACACACACACACACACACACACGCGAGTGCAGAACGAACTGCACTCCTGTGATCCAAAGAAGTACAATCAAAAGAGCTTTGTCTGTATTTCACCTTTAACTGCAATGCACAGTATATTTGCATGCCCATTCATTATTACACTCCAATGCCCATATACAGTATCAACAAACACAGCTACCATTTAGCCATACATACGCTTCATGATAAGTGAGCTTCTGATCTACAACAGGTATACAGCCACTGAATGGATAGGACACCAGACCTGTATATGTGTTCTAACTTCAAAATTGCCTAAACATAGTAAGGCAAAAAAAAAAAATATGCCAGCAGCCTAGAGGGGTCTTTCTCAACCTTTTTATCCCAAAGGCACCCTTGAAATAAATTTTAGGCCCTAGGAAACCCCTTCTAAGGTTAGTCTATTGATAGTCATTGGGAAAATGCCCCTTCTATTGGTGGTGGCTAGTGAGAGGAATGCCCCCTGCACTGATTGTCACCCTTACAGTCATAGCTCTGCCTCTGCCAAGTGGTGTTGGACCTGAAACTATGCAGGCATCATCACATGGAAGGCCAGTTAGTTGCAGTTCAAGAAACCTCTAGCCACCTTTGCAGGAAACCTAGGGTTCCACAGAACCCTGGTTGAGAATCACTGGCCTGAAGTTGGCACATTCAAACAAGTCATAAATAGCTGTTCCCAGAGTAATTCTAATGTAGTAACCCTAGCCACAGCATTTCGTACACAGTGACAGAGAAAAATGTGGTAGAATGGCTAGTGCAGTTAGCATGAGTGATCACTCACATGGACATGATATGAAAGGGGGAAAAAAAGAAAAATCTCAACCGGAAGACCCAACATTGCCAACATGCTTGTAATGAGCCAGTGGTAATATAAACCATGCCTAGCATTTGCAGAACAGTATTGGCACTTGCTTTGGACAATAAAGAGTGCCTATCGGAACACAAAAAGCATTGTGCTCTGAATGAGACACCATGAATAGCTGTCAAGGGCACTAGCTCTGAGCTACCCCTCCTAGTATTGGCCCATGACAAAAAGGAAGGTTGCAGGGAGGCCAGAACCAACAACCACAGGACTCTCTTGCAGGTTTGGCTAGTAAGTGCAAAGTCCACTTTTCATGTTACTGGTTGATGTAATTTATATATGGTCACATATTAATTTAAAGAAGTCTGAGGTAATAAAAAACACATATATATTCAGCTCCATGCTGCAGCATCTCTGCGATGTTGTATCTGTTCCCTGCCGACTCTAAGATCAAGAACTGAGCGATCACATGACTACTGATCGCTCAGTTCCCGTACCACCCTGAGCCAAGGATTATGACTAATGCCGGCCACAGACGGTTCGAAAATTGGCCGATTTTTCGGCTGAAAAAAATAAAATAAAAATCGGCCGCTTTTCGCACTGTTAGTGGGTTAATTGGTCGGCCGGTTTTTGGGTTTTTCGCACTTTGAGATTATCGGTCATGTTGGAAAATCTGGCCGATCACCCGATTTTCACGGCAATGATGGCCAAATTGGCCGATCGTTTTAACGATAAAAAAAATTGGCGCATGAGCCATGACCTGCAAGGGACAGAAGTTATGAGGTGAACTTTATGATTTAGTCGGACAATTTTTTAAACCGTTGGTGGTAACGTTGGCCGAACGAACAATCGATTTTTCATTTATCGTTCGAAAAATCGGCCAATGTTTAACCCGTCTATTGCCTGCATAAGTCACCGCTTTCTGCCCTGCCCCTTCAGCGGTCACTGGAGCACTGAGTCAGAGAATGAGAAGGAAAGGAGATGACTCATGCTCCCAGTGGCTCACTGAGAGGCTGAGCCAGCTGCCTCTCAGGCATCTTGGTGAAGCTTGACATTATTGTTGGGATCCTTCCAGAGCCTGGAGCTGCTCCTTGACAGCAGCTGACAAGTGCTCTTCTGTGACCCACAAGAGAAGTATGGCCAAAAAAAAAAAAAAAAAGCCATATTTCTATGTACATACAGTGGGGCAAAAAAGTATTTAGTCAGCCACCAATTGTGCAAGTTCTCCCACTTAAAAAGATGAGAGAGGCCTGTAATTGGCATCATAGGTAGACCTCAACTATGAGAGACAAAATGACAAAAAAAATCCAGACAATCACATTGGCTGATTTGGAAAACCGGAGTACCCGGAGGAAACCCACGCAGGCACAGGGAGAACATGCAAACTCCAGGCAGGTGGTGCCGTGGCTGGGATACAAACCGACGACCCTAGTGCTGCCAGGCAGAAGTGTTAACCATTTAGCCACTGTGCTACCCCTAATTGGTGCTCATTACACTGTAAGGTCTCTCCCGTCCCTGCTAGTTCCTGGGTGCAGTGCTGGAGACAGGTGGTGAGTAGGAGATAAACTTTTAATATTTTTAACATTAAGTTGCCATGAAACCCCTTTCATTTTTAAAAGCCCCAGACATTCCTAAAAGCACCTCAGGGTTTGGTTAAAATATTTTTTTTTTTAATCAGGACAAGTAGACCAGGACCCCGATTTAATACTTGGATAAGTAGTTTTTAACCACTTGCCTACCAAGCATTTTTACCCACTTCCTGCCCAGGCCAATTTTCAGCTTTCAGCACTGCTGCACTTTGAATGACAATTGCACGGTCATGGAACACTGTACCCAAACTAAACGGTTATTTTTTGAGACAAACAGAGCTTTCTTTTGGTGGTAATGTAATCACCACTAAGGTTTTTATTTAAAAAAAAAAAAAAAAAAAATTAAAAAAAAGTTTCTAAATAAGTGACTTCTCCTTCACCGATGAGCCTGCACTAATGAAAATTGATGAGGAGGCACCAATATGTGGCACTGATGGGCACGGATAAGCAGCACTGATGGGCATTGATGGGTACTGATAACCAGCACTGATAGACCCTGATACTGAGCACTGATGGGGCTACACTGATTATCAGTGCCCTGATGATCAGTGTAGATGTCCCCTTACTGTCACCGTGAGGAAAGGACTGCCGATAACCGGCATTTCCTGTTTACATGTGATTAGCTGTGATTGGACACAGCTGATCACATAGTAAAAGGCAGCTCTGATTGACTCTTTACCTGGACACAGCGATCACAGCTCATACACAAAGCGCGCCCCAGGAGGTGCAATTCTGGGAGGACATCCATGGATGCCCTCCCAGAACTAGCCGACTGTGCTGTAGAGGTCTTTTGGCTATAGCGCAGTCAGGAAGAGGTTAAAAAGAAAGGTCACACCCCTGTCCAGAACAACCTCAGACAGACATGCCACAATGGTATATGTTCTCTAGTAACCAGGAGGAAGGTTACTGCAATAAGAATGAGAAAAGTTCAGTGAAGGTCAGTTGCATGCTGATGTTAGGAACTACTGGACAGACTGATACAGAACTCTATTGCCATTTCACAAATACGGACCAGATTTAGGAGGTGGTCAACTACAAGTCAAATGTACCCATCAATAAATTCAGATAGCTCTCAGAAGAGTCTCAAACTGATGCCAACATCACAAGTCTAAAGCGCATTGACACAGGTCCTAGGGCAGATAAAGCTGCTGGTCAAGCTGGTATCCACCTTTGTATGCAAAAGAAATTAAAGGACAAGTTCACCTTTTTTTTTCCTCTAAAATTCCAGCTCCCCTATGTACCAATATACTATTCATGTACCTCGGTTGCAGAAAAATAAAAGCTCTCCGATTTTGAGAACAAGGCCTTACCTTAGCCCTTGCTGAATTTCTTAGAAAGCTTCATCACTTACTGATATTTAAATTTAGGACAGAAAAAAACATGGTATGTCTCGAACTTCTAACTACGACATCTGCAGGACGGCTCGCTCTTTTGATAAACAACAGATTTACTGGCCAGATCACCAGGTGAAATTAAAAGGACAGAAAGCCTACAAAAGAAAACGAATGCAGCCATCACATCTAAGAAGTGCTAAGCTGCAATATGAGAAAAGTCTGTTTTTGGGCTTAAAACCACTTTAACTGATTCAGTTCCATAAGACTAAGACCAAATGACAAGTGTTCATTAATAACTAGGAAGATGAAGAAAGGGAGGGGCCAGTAACTTTAATATATATATATTTATTTTTTATTTTTTTTTTCAGCAATACAGATGTCTTAGTTGGTATAAATTTGAAAATATGGGAAAGCTACGCACCAATGTTAAGTGCATCTTCACCATATAGTGTCTACTCCAATCTAAACCAAACACTAAACACCCATCCTGGAGGTTATATGCAACAGTCAAACACTGGTCAGGAGTAAGGTCCTGTTCAAACATATTTCGGTGACCTGCATTTTACCACACTGGAAGAATGCAGGTTACCGCAAGGACACCATGAAAACAATTGTTTTCTGTGTGTCCTTTTGACACTACAAAGATGGTGGCATGTGCATTGTGGTACGTTGCGTTAAAATGCTACATGTATGAATTAATGCATTTTAATGCAACGCAAGTATTTGCACATAAACGCAATGGAAATCTATTGGATTGAGTGCAAAGGGATTAGAATGCTTGTCAGTTTTTATTAGGGAGATTCACCCTATTTGTCCTGTTCACAATTATCATTGAAATTAAAGGAAATCCAAAATTTTGGGATGTCTGCACAAAAGAGGGGAAATCTTCCAATGGGGACACTAGTTCTGATGATCTGGGGGTCCCCAAGGAATTCTCTTAATTTTCAGGAATTTCCTCATTTCCTCTTTGGCTATGGGACACAATGGGGCATGAGATGGCGAAAAAAAAAATCTGACAGGGTTATAACCTTCCTTGGCTCTATCCAAAATTAAAAAAAAAAAAAAAAAAAAAAAAGTTGCCTATAGTTCTACTTTAAGGATGTTACACTAAACATCCCACTTGACAATGTTTTTCCAAACAAAAATGCGTTTGTTTCAGTCTCTCTCTAATATTCTCTCTCACTCCTTCTCTCAACCCACAAACAGGAAAAGGATGTGATGTCAGAGGAAATACCCTGCAAAATGCATAGCAATTTATCGTGCCTCAACACGCCTAAGAATGTGAAAGGAAATGCACATTTTTTTCAAGCATTTTTTTTATGCCATTTTAGTGTGTGTGTGCGCAGGGATGCCCACCCACTATCATCCAATCAGAATTCCCTTACTTTTCACTGAGGAGCCAATATTTGACCAGAAGATTACAGGTGGGGGGGTTTATATCTAGAGTTAAGGAAATAAAGCCCTTAGTAACAAAATTAGCAGAGCAAAACGCAAAAGGGATATGCAGTGCATTCATAAAGCGTTCAGACCCCTTCATGTATTTCAATATTATGTTGCAGCCTGATACAACAGTTGTTTAAATTCAAATTTTCTCATTAATCTACACTCAGTACCCAATAATGACAAAGTGAAAAGAAAATTTTAGAAACGTTTGCAAATTTATGAAAAAGGGAAACTTGAAATTTAGCTCAGATGCCTCCCATTTCTTTTGATAATTGCTGAGATGTTTCTACACCTTAATTGGAAGCTACCATTGGTAAATTAAATTGACTGGACATGATTTAGAAAGGAACACACCTCTCTATAAAAAGGCCTCACAGCCGACAATGCATACTCTATCAGAACAAAAGCCATGAAGTCAAAAGGAACTGCCTAAAAAAACTCAGATAGGATTATTGAAAGGCACAGATCTGGGGAAGGCTGCAAAAAAATTGTCTGCTGCACTGAAGATTTTTAAGAGCACAGTGGCCTCCAGAATTCTCAAATGGAAGACGTTTGGCTCAACCAGGACTCTTCCAAGAGCTGGTTGTTTGGCCAAAATGAGCAATGAGGGGAGAAAGGCCTCAGTAAGAGAAGTGACCAAAAACCAGTTTATTACTCTGTCCTATCTCCATATAGGATCTCTGGAACTCAGTCAAAGTTTCAGAAAGACACCCATCAATGCATTCCTCTACCTATCTGAGCTTTATGGCAGAGTTACTAGACAAAGCAAAAAGTGGCAAAGTGAAAAACACATGAAAGCCTGCTTGACGTTTGCAAAATATTGTCTTCATTGTAAAATTTTACTTAAAAAAATAAAGCATGGTTTAAATACATTTGCATATATTCAATGTCTCCCTATATTCTAATACAATAATTACTTAAAAGTTATTAACATACTTCACATAATATACACAATATACACCCACCGGCCACTTTATTAGGTACACCTGTTCAGTTGCTTGGTAACACAAATTGCAAATCAGCCAATCAGATGGCAGCAAGTCAACACACTTAGGCATGTAGACGTAGTGAAGACGACTTGCTGAAGTTCAATCTGAGCATGAGAATGGGGACGAAAGTGGAAAAAAGTGACTTTGAACATAGCATGGTTGTTGGTACCAGACGGGTTGGTCTGAGTATTTAAAAAACTGCTGATCTACTGGGATTTTCACACACAGCCATCTCTAGGGTTACAGAGAATGGTCCGAAAAAGAAAAAATATCCAGTGAGCGGCAGTTGTGTGGAGGAAAATGCCTTGTTTATGTCATAGGAGAATGGGCAGATTGGTTTCTGCAACATTCAGATGGTAGGGTCAGAATTTGGTGTAAACAACATGAAAGCATGGATCCATCCTGCCTTGTATCAACAATTCAGGTTGGTGATGGTGGTGTAATGGTGTGCGGAATATTTTCATGGCACTAGCAAGGTGTACCCAATAAAGTGGCCAGTGAGTGTATACTATAATCTTTCATTACCAAAAATGTTTTTCAGAGACTTTCAATTATTATTAATAAACGTATACAGTATAGATCACATTCAATATTTAGACCATAAGGTTAAAAGGTTTTCAATTCATAGACCAAATTTGTTTCCCTTTTTCAGTTACATCTCTCCAATGTGGAGTGAACTTATCATTCCCCCAAAAATTTAATATCCGAAGGGTCCTCAAATACGGTATGTAGCAAAATGTGATGTTAAATAATGCTATTGTAATCTTTTTTTTCCAATAAGAAAAAGTATTCCGTTCAATCAAATGAGCAGTTAACTCTTGCTCAGGCACAGCCCCACTGCAAGGAAGGATTAAGTTTTCCCGGAGTTCAGCTTTAACTCCACATTGGAGAATATGTAATAGGAAAGGATAGATCTCCAAAGAGAAGAAAAATGAATCTTTAAACTGAAAACATTTGCATCTCACGGCCTTAATATTGAATATAAATAGGTTTACAGACAAAAAAATACACATCAACTTTAAGAAGGAAATTAATAAATTTTAATGATAATGAAAGATAGTGTCTGTATATATTAAGTTCTCTTTTTGAAAACCAATGGACTATAGAGAGGGTTCAGATCTGTGCAAGTGTATTTAAAGCATAGGAGATGCCGGCCTTCTAGCCCCTGATGTTTGTTTGGACAAAACACATAGGATGGAGTCGACGTTGTACCACACAAGGCGACAGATTTATTTTCTTTTAGCTATCGTATTTCAAAAAAGATTATTTTTTAAATTTTAATTTACTTACACCATCCAAATTTTTCCTTTTACGATACAACATTTTGAATATACTTAATAGCAATGTTTTACAATTCCTGCACATCAGGATGCCTTATTATACCTGATAGCCAGGAATATAGCAAGGTGCCTGGATCTGAAGTTTAGAATTCCACAAAGCGTATATTTACCTCTTTCTGAGCTCCTATCTAGTGAATTTTATCCAATATAAGGCAGGCCATAGATAACCATTTTTATTTCCTTCAATCACAGGTTAAAAGAAAGAAAATTGCTTGATTCCCCATCAAAATATTCAGTGTTGATGGGGGAATTCCTCCAGCAGAGCTATTGTATTCTGTTAGCAGATTTCCCAGCCACCAGAATAAAATGACCACTGCTTACAGTTATAGCCGCCTGCAGTGATTAAAAAAAACAAACAAAAAAACAGACTGGTTATACTGAAGTTGATAGATCATCTTCAGTACAACCAGCCTGCCCATACGTGGACCAAAATTCATCCAGTTCCTGCTGAATTGGCCAAATTTCAATCTGAGTATGGCCAGCTTATTGGAGAGGAAATGTTAATTACCGTTTTCCTTTAAGCACTCTTGTCAAGTGTTTCATATAAGCACCACACATTTGAAATATTAGTATTAAAAAAAGGTGATGCAGCTAAATACTCAAACACAATCATGTAATTTACTTATATTCATTTATATTACTCGGAAACAGAGGCCGAGACTGCTGACCTCTGAACATGCTTGTTCCCTGGCTGATACAATGATCCACTGGCATTTTTTCAGGTCTCTGAGCTGGATATGTCTGCAGATTTGAAGTAGACTTTCCTTATATGTTTACTTGTTTCTAGTCAGTGACTTAAGCCAGAGAATGCCAGGCAATTAGCATTCTAAAGGAGAAGGTTGGGAATGACAGACAATATTTCTCTTGCTACAAGATTCTTTCAAGGGGGAAAAAAAAAAAAAAAAAAACTGACCAAAATTTTCTCATTTTGGATAGAAAAGTTAGCAACATTCTTGTGCTCGAACAAAATATCCCCAACAAATTCCTTTTGAATTGGCACTTACCCACACATGCACGTATGGCATTTTTCCCCAAGCACAAAAGTGGAGTGTTTGGGGAGAAACGCTGTACACGTCCAGTGCTAAAACAATCGAAGTGTCCCCAAAAACGGCTGCATACAGCTATTCACTTGTACTGCCACCAGCCAATACATGCATAATATGCTGGGGATTTTACACTTCAGCACACAGGCTCTGCCATTTGCTCATGTGCATGAGGCCTCGTTGCATCTCTGTTCAGCAGAGGTGAAAGAAGTCTTTTCTCAATTAAGATACAATTTAACAAAGTATTCTAGTAGTGACTGAAGGGTTTAGAGCAGTGGTTCTTAACCTTGTTGGAGGTACTGAACCCCACCAGTTTCATATGCGCATTCACCGAACCCTTCTTAATTGGAAAAATAAAATATGATTTTTAAAATCAAAACATAGGTATATATTTAGGTATATATTTATACATAGGTGCACAAAATGAACAAAACCGTTAAGAACAAAGAACAAAACCATTAAAACATGATTTTCACACAAAAACAAAAACATAATAATGAATATTTACTGCACGAATCATATGAGTCGGGTGTGGGTCTTCACCTCCGCCGAACCCGCGAGACTGACTCACCGAACCCCTGGGGTTCAATCAAACCCAGGTTAAGAACCACTGGTTTAGAGTCAACTACAAAAAAAACTTCAATTTGTATCTATAGAAGAACTTTGGTCTCTCAGCAATGCCATGTGGAAGCATATATAATCTATGTATTATAATATTAAAAATAATAATAATAATGGGTTTATTTACTAAAGCTGGAAAGTGCAAAATCAGGGTCACTTCTGCATAGAAACCAATCGGCTTCTAACCTCAGCTTTTTCAATTAAGCTTTGGCAATAAAACCTGGAAGTGGATTGGTTTGTATGCAAAGGTGAGCCTGGTTTTGCACTCTCCAGCTTTAGTAAATAAACCCCTTGGCTTCTGCTAACAAAGGCAGACTGGGAATGATACAATGGGCATAAGTGTTACCGTGGACAATTTGGAGACAGTAATGGGGTGTCAAGGTCTTGGCACACAGACACTGCAAAGTCTATGATGGTAGTACACAAGCGCAAAAACTAGGAAAACAAACAATTCTTCCTTTCAGTGGCACCCTTGGGAGCAATAAACACAACTATTAACCTATTAAATAAATTAATTTTAAAAATTGGAGCTTTGGCACCCTAAGCCCTAAAGTCGTGCACACACCACACAAACCTAAAGAATCATACATACTGCTTATATGGGTGGGGGGGGGGGGGAACAGGGGTGCTCAGGATATAGGTTGGACTAGCATCATCTGTTAGCTTTAGCACATTCACTTACTGAGAGTTGACCTTAAAAGGCCAAGTTCACCTTTTGAATAAAAATGTACTATGCAGCCAGGGGCCCAGTAAGCAATTTCTTAATTTTGGATTTGTTTTACGATCATACCTGCAGGCTATTTGCAGCACTTCTGCAGCCTGGCCAAAAAACTCTTATTCTGCCTACATGCTAGGATGGAGCATATGCTGAGCACTCACAGGTACCACGATTCAAGACAAGTCTGCTCCTGTAACAGCAGTGTCGAGCTCAGGAGCAGATTCTGCTATATTTTATTCAAAAAAGGCGAACCTGGCTTTTGGGACCCATTCACAATTGCAAATGAGGCAATTTGCAATTAGCTGTGGGAGACCCAGCAGGGTTCCTTGTCATTAGCTGTAGGCGGGAAGCCCCATTGAAAGCATTGGGAGGCTGACAGCTCCCACAGCAATTCACATCTGATCGCATGTAAATTGCTCACACAGCGACTATCTGCGAATTAAGGGGCCCTGGACACAGACAGTCTGCAAGGTCAATACTACTGCATCGTGCATTTTTATATATTTTCTTCTTTTCTGGGTTAATGCAAATGTGGCTACAAAACAGTTATTTTAGAGGAATGGCGGTGAAAATGCATTTTGCAAAGAATACCCAATCGCATGCAAGAAAAATTTCAAAAGTATATATATTTATTTATTATTTATTTTTTAATGGAACTCAACAGAACTTCCCCTCATTTAGTAAGCTAAGGGAAAATCCCTTGCAAAGTAAAGATTTCAATGAGAGTGAACAGCCTATTGGACCTTAGTAAATCAACCTTAGTGTGTCAGTCAGCAGCAGCTTCAGGGGAGAGGAGGAAGCACTAAAAACGGCTGGGACATGGGAGCCAATGAGTGATTTCATGGCTCCCAGAATTCCCAACATTGTCGAGCACTCTCTCCTCTCCCCTGCAGCCACCACTAACTGACACAATAAAATTGGATATCTTACTACAAATCACCTTTAACCACGTTTATATACATGGGCCGGACGAGAGTAGTGCGGGGGGAGTGGCCATTTATAAACAGCCTCCCCGCTTGTACGTGCTCCCTGGGAGCGCGCAGCACCGCGATCCGATGCCAGCTCTGTTTGAGGTCCCGATCATGTGATGACTGATGAAAAAATGCTAAACAACTCATATGGGTACAGTGTAGCATGACCGCACAATTGTCATTCAAAGTGTGATAGCGCTGAAAGCTGAAAATTGGCCTGGGCAGGAAGGGGGTAAAAGTGTCCGGACTTAAAGTGGTTACAGTCCATTCCCACTTTGCAGTCAAATCTGAGAACTCCCCCTTATGTATGTTTGTTACGCATGTACCTTCACACAGCTTACCTAAAAGTAAGTTTTAAAAATAAATATTTATAACCTTTATAGTGGTTTCTTTGGAACAGGATATTCTGAACAAATTTCAAAGTGTAATTAGAGGACAAAGTGAGTAAAAATGCATAAACATACAATGCATTATCCAAGCCTTGAGATCATTAATCCTTTGTTAGGACATTGGGACAGGGTGCTCAAATCCAGTTTACAACTGATAATGAGACCTGCCAGCGCAGACAGGGATATTTTGGTAAACACAACTCCCCAGTCCCCTCTAACACTACATAGAAGGGGAACTAAAAGAAGGATTTTTAAGTAAAAAGATAGGAAGCAATTTAAAAAAAAAAAAAAAAAGTTCTTAGGAACTATGTTCTGTGAATAGAAATGTAACAAATTTAAAGCAAAAAAACTTTACTATCCGAGCATCACTAACCAAAGACACCATTTCATTCATTTTTAACATTCAAAGCACATCATCTGTCCATCCATGTCTCCATGCTTTACATTGTAGAGAAATCACTTTGACCCCCCCCCCCCCAACATTTCTAGGTATGGCCATCTTGAGTAAGGGCAGATGATTCATGTAGCATTTGCCTTCTGGACTCCATCTGCCCTTAGCTCTGACGTGCAGGCAACAGGGTGCGTTTAGCTGAGAAAACTCTCCTCCAGATGAAAAAAATGCCCATGAAGACTCCTGGGATGTATAACATTGTATACAATATATATATTAAAAACAAATAAGTTTAGCAAGTAAATATAACATGCCTTCCTACCCATTTATTTAGTAGCATAAAGACTAACAACAGTTACTGTTGATTGAGAGAATAAAGTTCCATTTTAAAGCAGGTGTAATTCAATTTGGCTGCAAAAGTGGAAATACACTTTAAAGCAGGGCTCAAGGAAAATATTTGTTTAAAAAAACCTTACTATTCATTTAAAGAATTTCCAATCACATGACTTTAAGGGTCCATTCACAACTTGGCGGCCTGGTGTGTTCCATGCATTGCATTAGCCACCTTTTTGCACATTAACACGCATTGCATTAAGCTGGCCAATTAAAACAAATGGCATCACAACCCGAGCAACATGCAGTAAAATGCGTTGCGATAGCTCCACTGAAGTTTACAGGTATGTAGTGCCTTTCCCTGGGCCATGCCAACACTATCTTCCCATTACCTTTCCCCCCTACACTTCACAACCCGCCCTTTCCTTCCCCCTTTTATCTCTCCTTTTCTCTGCTTCCCTTTCCCATTTCTGTTCTCTTCCTTTTCACACATAAAACTCTGGCATTTCCCCCTTTTCTGCCATAGGTCTACACTGGACCAGCCTTTATTGTGACAAAGTCATCTTTGGGCTTGTGATACAAGGTACTTCATGACTATTTGAGTGTCTGTTTATTTTTTTAATCCTTCACCACTGATTTGTACTCATGATATGCTTATCAAATGTTTGTGGGTGCGATTTGATGCCTCTTTTGTCCTGTTTCTTTGATTATTCTGGAAACTGCTTTTCTTGCTAAATAAAATGAGTAAAAAAAAAAGTGTTGCAGTAACACACAAGTTATGGAAATGCATTGCACAAGTAAGGTGTAAATAGGGTCCTAAATGATAAGAATACACATAATATACAGCAGCTTACTAATCCTTTGATGTGGTAGCTGCGTTAGTTCTCTTTTTATAGTCTAAGAACAGGAGTGCAGAAAAGAACTTGATTTTTGCCAGAAATACAGTGTCTGTGTCAGGGAAGGCTTACTCATACACAAAATGGTGCTTCGATGTGCATACAGGTATGAAGGCCGGCAAACTGTCATGTATGTGGACACAAGATTGCCTGTCACTATTACTGGTGTCAAATTGACTACTTAAATGGAGTTGCTGCACTGGTTCATTGCTGTCTGGTCTGCAGTGTTCTACATGCAACCTGTGACCCGCTTTTGTGTTTGCTCATAAGTTACTGACCTGGCCCACCTCTGAGGCTAAATTCACACTGACTTGCAGTTAGATGCATGGAAAATGGAGGTACATTTCCACCTATTTTATGGGAGTTTGAATGAGATTTCTGGTAAACAGGATGTCTAGCATAATAGCCCTAATTACTGTGATTGTGATAGCTGAGGGCCCTTTTTACAATTATCCTTGTAGTCCTTTTGCTGGGGTCATACAGGATCCCCAAAATTAAAAGGGAAAAAAGTAATGACAAGGCAAAGTTGTATTTTTTATGTGTTGCATGGCAATGCATACATATTGCATTTTAACGCAATGCAGGTCAATGCAGTGCTGACGCATTATTATTATTATACAGTATTTATAAAGCGGCAATGGTTCGCTCAGCGCTGTACATTACAATGGGGGACAGAACATGTGACAGAACAATACCAATACAATGCAAAACATGAGGGGTTCGAGGGCTCTGCTCTTTCGAGCTTACAATCTTGGAGGGAGGGGATAGTTGTACAGGAGGAGATAGCAGTGGGGGATGGGGTGGTAGGAAGAGTGGAGGAGGTCGGCAGGTTAGGAGGGGGTGGTGTAGGCTTCCCTGAAGAGATGGGTTTTCAGGGTGCGCCTAAAGGAGAGGAGAGTAGGTGATAATCTGATGGGTTGGGGCAGGGAGTTCCAGAGGATGGGTGACACCCTGGAGAAGTCCTGGAGGCGGGCATGGGAGGAGGAGACCAGGGAACTAGAGAGAATGATCGGAAGCAATTGGTTTTTTTTTTAGGTGTCTATGCGTTGATCTACTTTTCACAAGTGTGCAAAAATGCAGGTCAACACACTAGTGTGAATTAGCTCCGACTACTCCTGAAATCCTGCCCTGGATCTGTTGCTGCCTTATATCATTGATGATGAACTCTGGCTACTCTACTGTCTGTTGCTTGTACCTAATCCGAACCATCAGTTATGGACCCAGCTAGACTGACCCTGCTAACCTGCTAACCAGGCGCCCACTGATCAGCCATTTGCCAGGCAACTACCTGCTGACCATGCACCTGCCAGCCAAGTACCTGCTGATCATTACTTGCCAGCTTAGTACTTGCTGTTCTCCT
Organism: Staurois parvus; assembly: GCF_062004578.1. Classification (NCBI taxonomy): domain Eukaryota; kingdom Metazoa; phylum Chordata; class Amphibia; order Anura; family Ranidae; genus Staurois; species Staurois parvus. The sequence continues at coordinate 1,295,955 of NW_028318108.1, read as the reverse complement.
GCTTCCAGGCAGTGACTACTGTTCTCCTGTTAGTGACCTTGCCAGTCCTGTCGAGTACCAGCCAAAATCAGCTGTCCCTGCCGGCCAGTTTGGCACCATGGATGCACCAGCCACCTACCTGCACTAATAGGCACTTATGCCACTCTGCACTCTTGTGCTGGCTGATACCTTACAAAAACAGGCCTTGAGCCAGAGGTGTAAGAGAAGCCTTCCTCATTAAATCAGGCTCCACCACCAGGTACGTGACACCTCGTCACTTCCTGTGAGATAACCTGAAAGCACAATAATCTTCTGTGAACCACTAATCCCCACACCACCCACATGAAAGGAGGTAAAGACAGGAAGACAGGTTTGCAGTCAAGCCGGGGTGACAAGTGTCTCTTTTCAATGATACAGTGGAGGGAGTGAGCCTTGACACCCTAGGGTAGGAAGTGTGTCATTCACTAAATCACTATGAGAAAATAAAGGAAAAACCCTAAGGGCCAGTTCACTCCACAAAAACGCACTCCAGATTCTTCGCTGCATGCAAGTTTTTAACACGTTCCAATGTGTTTTTTATGCTTTTTTGGATGCATTCCAAATACTTTTTTCTTTTCTCCTGGTTTATCTTTTTCATTGTACTGGGGTCCAGTGCTTTTTTGATGCAGTTTGGTGTGTTTACTTTTTTCCAGCACAGTCCTGTGTAAACAAAATGTAGCATGTTCTACTTCTTTTTCTGGAACGGCAATGCTCTGGAACAGACTTCCAATGACATAGTTCACATCAGTGCAACCATAAATCCTACTTTCCATACTTTCTGATGCAAAAAAATAAATGCACTGGACTACATATGGTGTGAACTGGCCCTAAAATAAGAAAAGACTAGTGCACCCACCACATCTAAGGATTGGTAAACTGCAAAATTACACATTTTTGTTTCTGGGTTTAGCTTCAACACTTTTGTTTTAAAGCCATTTTGTGTAGTTTAGTTTGAAGTCCCTAGGTTTAGGTTTCTTGCACAGCGTGTACCAGTTTCCCAGATCTCCCTTTATTTTGTTGCTTCAATCTAGCCTTAAAAGCCTTCTAGGAAGAAGCATCTCCACTACATGATCCTGCCACCACCATGCTCCATAGTGTGGATAGTGTGTTTGTGATGAAAAGCAGGGTTTTGCGAAGTGTTACTAAACCCAGGACCCTGCATTCACTATATCCGGTCTCCCACAGTGCACAGGACACGGAAATTCCATTAATTTAGTAAATATAAAGTGCTAAATACCTTTTCTCATCGGCAGTATATAGCAGTCTTGTGACTTCGATCAGTGCCCAGCCGAGCACCGATTAAAGCGTGTGGGAAAATTTTCATTTTGCTCTAGGACAGTGGTTCTCAACCTTCCTAATGCCGCGACCCATTAATACAGTTACTCATGTTGTGGTGACCCCCAACCATAAAATTATTTTCGTTGCTACTTCATAACTGTAATTTTGCTACTATTATGAATCGTAATGTAAATATCTGATATGCAGGATGTATTTTCATTGTTACAAATTGTACATAATTAAAGCATAGAGATTAATCACAAAAACAATATGTAACTATATATTGTGAAATATTTATTTCTAATTACAAATAAATGAAATTTTGTCTTGAAGCATGGCGTAGCATGGGTCTTAGACGACCCCTGTGAAGGGGTCGCGACCCACAGGTTGAGATCCGCTGCTCTAGGAGGATACAAAATCCCTGACCTCTGCCTGGACAGTGCCGATTGGCCCTTTGCTGATCAAATGCACTCTCCCTAGATTTAAAAAAAAAAAAAAAACCTAACCAAACTGAGCATGTGCAGTGTCTTCAAATAATAGGTCTTATCAGGAGATAAGGGGGAGACACTGGAAGAAGGGGAGTATCAGAGAAGTCAGGATCAAACAGCGTTTTTGAACAATGCAGAGGATTAACCCCTTAGGTTCCACAGAGAGAATAACACTCATGCCTCATGCTTTTCTGCACATGCAGATCAAATTTACTGTTGTGGGTTTAGTAACACTATAACACAAGAGGTTTTATCTAATGGACAAAAGCATCCAATTATTAGAGAAAGAATTACTTAACAGTAAAAGCAGCTAGAGAGGTTAGGAATGGCTGGTTTTAAATCCCTTTTATCCTTGACATCTTACAGATGACAAGAATGGGCATGGAATGCTCACAGCACTCACATGGGTCACACCAAATATAGCTCAAAACAATTACAAATGTTAAAGATTAAGGCCTAGTTTACATCATGGTGAATCACTTTTCAGCACCCCTTTAAACCAAAGCATGGTCCCTTTCACTTGAATGGGTTGCCTTTGGCAACAGTAATGCCCGCCGAATGTGTCAGTGGTTCTAATTTTTGCTGAGGCCATGAAGCAAAGCATTACAGCTATGTACCAATCAGTCTGGCTGCCCTTGCCCTAGCTAAACTCTAACTTTGCTTGGGGGGGTTGGTAAAACCGCAGCTCCACCAACCACTTATTTTTACCACCATGCCTGACCGCAAGTGTAGATGGACCCATAGATTCCTTATGCAAACAGTTTTAATACCTGACAAAGGTTTCCCAGAGCACTACAAGTTATCAAAGGAGAGCACAGAAGAGGTTACTTGCTTTGAAGCACAATTTCTCTACCTGAAATTTGAGACAAATTAATTTGATAATTCGTCACGGCTCCAAATAATTCACTTGTTTACTAAACATGTGTAAAAACAACAAACTTTACAACAAAGCAAACAGAATCTGGAAAACCTGAAGAGAGCCTACAGCTCCACCTGGCGCTAAGGAAGACTATAAGATAGCAATACGCATTATTTCATCACTGGTGTGTGTATTAGTAATCATCTTTGCTCTCATGCTGGGTTCACAATGATGCGATTTGGGAAAAACGCACAGGAATCACTTTGTTTCCCGCATCGCACTGCATGGCAATCACACTGTATTCATGCAATTTGCTGCGGGTGTCAATTACAAGTTAATGACACCCAAAAAAGCAGGTCGCAGAAGAAAAGAAAAGAGGAGAGAAGGAGAGAGGAGAGAAGGAGAGGAGGAGAGAAGAGAGAAAAAGAGAAAAGAGAAGAGGAGAGGGTGCCTGCACCTTTTTTGTATGGATGCAGTGTGATTTGAGCCATGCAAAATGATGGGCTCAAATAGCACTGCACAGAATCACATGCGATGTGACAGTGTGAACCGGGGCTCAAGCTGAATACCTCCTGCTCTGAGGTCAGCGCAAGATGCAGATGACACATGGAGCCAGCCGCGTTCCAACATATAGAAAGAAAAAAAGAAAAGAAAAAAAAAAAAAAAAAGAAATCTCCACATGCTGATGACATCACATAAGTTCCAGTTTATTGAAGCCTACAATCACTTAGGGCTCGGTCACACTTGACTTTATTTCTAACTCTTGCCAAACGCTCCTATAGCATTTGACAGGCGTTTGGGAAGTGTTTTTAACGGTCCTCAAACGCTCCCCAAATGCCCCACGCGCGGTTTTGAGGCGGTTAATAGGCGTTTGCCAAGCGTTAAAACCGCACCACAAATGCCTATAATGAGGTTAAGTGGTATTAACGCTCCGCAACCGCCTCCCAACCGCACCATAGACTTGAATGGGAGGCTTCAACTCCTGGACGCGAGGCGTCAGTTTGCTGCGACGCTAATGCTTTAGTGTGAATAGCACTGTGTGCTGCCATGTACAGAATTTTCATAGGCGTTTGAGAAGCGTTAAAAACACTTCCCAAACGCCTGTCTGACGCCTGCTGACCAAGCTAGTGTGAACTGAGCCTTAGAGTCCCTGCCTATGGAAGCTCCCCTCTGGAGGGAGGTTCCATGGGTGTGGACTGTCACAGCGATTGTTGGCTTCATTGAACTGGAACTTATGAGATGACATTGCTGTGTGGCGATTTCCTTCTTTCCTTTCCATGCATTATTTCATATTTACCTGAAAAAAAAAATAATAATAATTTTAAAATGTTTATTATTTCCTGACCATCATAAAGAAATAATGTAATTATATGCAAAACCACTATACAACCCCTATAATACTCACTGACTGCTATATTCAAAATTCACATTACAAGCCACACACAAGCTTGGTATAAAGAACTCAGGTGATATGCAATAGCCGTGTTATTTACAAAAGAGGTCATGCTTTTCCTGATAACAAGCACATTCCTCAACTGATACAGAAATGCATGACTATAGATTTATGTTTACAAAAGAGCACTGCAACATGTTATATGTTAAAGCAAGTTAAAATGTTTATGCTGCTTTAAAAATGTTAAAGTTTATGGCGAGGAAACAAAATGTGAGCTTCTATATACCAGTTAGGAAGCTACAAACCACGAGTTATAGCTAGTACACAGATCAATGACGTGACATAAGCAAAAATGAACTGCTGGAAATCAGCTGCAATTTAGGACCTTGTACACCCAAAGGCTGGATGTGGACGGCACTCGTGAAAACGTTCCACTTTCCCTGTATCTAAAAACGAGCAACATAAAACGAAGTCTAAAAACTGTATGATCATTAGTCACATAATAGAGAAAATTGCTGGAAATTTGACAATTCGTATATTACAAGTCCCAGAGACTAATTTGCTAAGGAAAAAAAAAAATTAGTATAAAACTTTTGCGGCCGTTTCTCTATATATTTAAAGCCCAAGAATAATATATACCCAGCTTAAAAAACACATTTTCCAATGACTTGGAAGATGCAGGTAGGGCATGGAGCTAGCCAAGAATTACTATACAATAAATGGAGTTCAATGTAAACAGTCTGTGTGATTATAAGTGACCGGTGACTGGTAAAATTCAATGGCGGTGCTCCGTGAGAAATGGCAGAATTACGCACTCACCAGATGCGTAATAGTTATACGCATTGAATATCACATCCAGAGGTTTCCTCATCAGATATGGGTCTGGCCAAGGTAAAGGTAATTCTCCCTCAGGGTAGTAGTCATCAGACGCCCAGAATTGGAATTACTCGGATCCAGGTAACCAGAGGTCCCTTTAAGGGATAGGTAGAAGAGGCTGCCTGCTTACAGGGTGTCTTCCTTCCCTGGATAAGGCAACCGGATCATAATGTTGGTCTCTGCAAATAAATACTCCTCACATGGAGTCAGGGAAGGATGCCCATAGTGTAGTATCTTAAATTAGAATTTTATTGAGTAAAAAATGTTTGCAAACAATAATAAAACGATTTGAAATAGCATCAGGGGTGTAGAAGTAAAACTAACCCTCCGGTAATCAAAGATGGCCACCGGTCCTCCACGTGGCTCTGGCGGCGTAACGTCACGACGTCCTGGCCCCTCCAAGGTTGGTTACCATGAGTGCTCAGCTGCTGTCTGGATAGAGCTCGCTTTTATATCTTTATAAGAATTACTATACAGCCCTGTACCCATGTAAAGCCTGGTTCACACCTATGCAGGTTGCGGTTGATCAGTTTTGCATTTTTTTCACACACATTTCTTGATGCGTTTTTGGGAGGTGCTTGTTGTCTTGTGTAAGAAACCAGCAAAAACACATCAAAAATGCAAGCACTACAATTTTGCAATTTTAATTTGTGTCCACTGAAATCTTTGGAACCAAAAATGCAACGTGCTGAGGGAAAAAAAAGTCACTGACCTTTTGCAAAAAACACATTGGTGGAAAATGCACCGATGTGAACGTGACCCATAGGAAATCTTGTTAAATGGACTGTAGTGCATTTCTGCAAAACTGAAAATGCACTGAAAAATGATTAGGTGCAAACCTGGCCTAAATGCCGATCCTTCTCTGCAACACCATACACCCACACGTGTGTACAATGTATTTAACCAAACGTGGAATTACCCCACCTGCAGCTTCCCAGCCATGGGAACATGCGGTTTTTATGCTAGGCATATTGTATGCCTAGGTACATGCATGTGCAAGAGGCCCTAGTTCCCTTTTGTAACAAAATGCATTATGCAGTCATGTAGCTCCAGTACTTGTGTAGCTTTAAAATTAGGAGTTTATATTAAGTGTCATACCTGTAGGCCCAACACGGCTTAAAGTCACCTGTGGCATCCTGCCTGTGATCTGGGATGCCCTGTACATTGGGTAGGTTCAGCAGTGCTGCACTAGGAGGAGACCGCAATGCCAATGCGCAAGATTTTAAACGAGGGAGGGCTCTCCTTCCAGTGATCCTGAAGGGAATGAACCCATCGTACTAGGGGTCCTGGATCACAGGCAGGCTTTCTCCCATTAGTAGTTTCTTACCAATCTGTGGGTAGGCTGCAATGGGCTTACAGACATGGCACTTAAAGTATATGTGAACCTTTTCCTTGTAAAATAATACATTCAGTCTAAAATAGAAATGAAGGGCAAAACATTTGTATATATACATAAACCACTATAAATACCTGTTTTCCTTTAAAATAAGTACCGTAATCACATACCATCTGTTCTCAGCTGTATTAGGATCTTATTGAGCTGGGGGAGCAGAAACAGCAGGACACTGATCTTCCCAGTGAATGGCTGTGCAGGAGGGGCGTGCCAGCACAAGCCTGATCATTGGAGGAGGGCAAGTTCAATTCTCAACACAGCTAAAAAAAACTGACCATGCTGTGCTTGCATGCCTAGTGTGGTCTGTTTTTAAAAGGACAGCAGGGGGACTGACAGGAACACCAGAGATTTCACACAAAGGAAGCAATACAAAGAGAACAGGATAATTTTTCATACATGGTACATGTACAAGTAATGGTACAGCAAGCACATATCAGAAATATGAAATGTTAGGTTAAAATATTCTACAAATTTTAAAGTTACAGTGTTTTTAAAAGCACTGGGGTCCCTTGACTGCATAGTCATTTTAGAACAAAACTGAACTCAGCCTTTAAGTTCTAATCTAAATAAAACTAAAATTCCTGAGCCCAGTTTTGCTGAACAGACCTAAAGATATTTGGGATCAACGAAACATTTTTTTCTGTCCCTGAATGCTCATGAACATGCCTCATGACTATTGCAAACAACACTCAAAACCATCATAACAAAGTATAGTCAGTGTGACATGTTTCTTACTACGCTTAGGATATCAAGGTGTAATAGAAGAGTGTAAACAAGTCACGAAGACTTCAAACATTCAGAAAACATAACTGCCATTGTGCCGGTACTTGTCAACACATAAAATTACATACACATGAATGAATGCAGAATGATACAACCTCATGCACACAAAGAAAAAAAATAAGTATATAAAAGCAAAACTGTATCTAGCAATCATATTTGTCTTATGTCAGGCTATGCTCAGACTTCATAAACTACCTACTCGTAAACCATTTTACAGTCAAGTCTATAAAAATAAAATTAAGTAAGGCAATAACACAATCATTATAATGATGTTCAGCTGGGTGCCAGTCAGACAAGTAACATATGTAATCATACAAGTCCCTGGTTACCATTTTAATGCAACAAATGACTGGTATTTCTGATGAAGAGCACTCATATGACATATCTGAATCATGTGGAATATGAAAACTGACACGAACGTTGATTAATGAAAAGAAAAAGGAGAAGTATTACCAAAGGCAACAAGGTTTCATTTTTAGAATTAGGCTGACTAGTTACTTCAGACAACTGCTCCATTTTTGTTCCAGCTTCCATGAGTCAATCCCAGCAGTGAAGAGACGAGACTGACCACGTAGGAACCACACGACCCATACATGATCCTCCAATAGACAGAGGTTTTGCCACAAATACATGCATACAATTCGAACGTCCTAACAAAATTTTTAAAACTTATTTATTTATTTTAACTTTGGTTATATTAGTACTAGAAACACATTTTCCATAATTATGTGGTAGGCTAAACAGAGGACAATAAATGTTATCATTAGGAAAAGCCAACAAACGTCCGGTTGGGGGCGCGCACTCACAACATTCTCCCTGGCACCTGATCAAATACTTAGGCACTACATACCACATCATTAGGCAATGACAGATAGTATGGCGCTCACAGGAGTGAAATATGCTGATGAAACTGGAAATAGTAATTTTTGTACCTGGTGAGCCAGTGGAACTGTCCAAATACCCAAAATAAATCAATTCCTAGATGATGACCTGGGACCTGATCATCCAGGATCTGGAAATTGTTTTGGATTTGGTTATTTGGACTCACCAGGGGCAACAATTACTATTATTTGAATTTTATCAGCCTATTCCTCACCTGTGAGTGCCATACTATCTGTCATTTCCATTTCTTACCAACCAGATTCATTGGTACTGTAGGCTACACAAGGTCTGGATCATGATCCCCACAGTGGCTGTACATAGCACCTTGGCACACAGGCTATATCACATCATTCATTGCCCAAGCATGCATGTGTCTCCAGGTATTTTTAAAATGTGGCAAATGTGAGGACACTGGCTGCACACAGAAAGCCCAAGAACACACCACAGAGGACATCTCTACTCCTCTTCCAATGGAAGTGACCGGAGAACAGTCATCCCTTTGAGGAAAAACATTATTCTCTCTGGCTGCCTGTGCACGTTGACACGGCCACATCAGCATATGATCCTGGTACCAGGACTGCACATGAAAGGATGGCCCCGTAGGACCATGCAAGCCAAGAAGCCCCCATTATACCAGAAAGAAGGATCAGATGGAAGCAGATTGGGTAAGACTGACAGAAAGGAAACATTTCTGACATGAAGGAGCAGTCTCTGATGAAGGTTTTGTCACCAGATGCTGTAATTTTCAACATAAAAAGGTTATTGTCACTTTAAAGCAGGGAGGGATTACAATCCCTGCCAGGTTTTCACTGGCTTTTAATGTTCTCATATATTGATGTGTGTCAAGTACAGACGGAATCTAGAATGCAGGAAAATAAGTCATTGAAAGCATGTCCATAATATTATTATTTTTCTTTTGTAATAGCTATGAGGGGTTAAACCCCCTGTCATGTTTTCATTTCTACCGTCTATCTTTATCCCAAAAGAGAAAAAAAATGTTGCTGTAACTGCTTCAAAAATGTTAGCTGGAGTTCAACTTTAATTTGTAAGTCTAGCGCATCTACCCTCTACCCAGACTGACAATGCCAATGTCCAAGGGTGTTTCCATTGCTCCTTCATCCAGTGTGGGGACGCCACAAAGTCCCATTCACATCTGAGCATTTTGTAGCTCAAAGCGCCAAATCACTTAACATCCAAAATCCCATGGTTTTCAATGGTGCCTGTTTACACCTAAGCGTAGCAGAACTTGAAGCTTGAAAAAAAAAAAAAAAAGTACACAAGCTTCTTTGAGCTACATGTTTCAAGTGCTTTTGGTCACAACTAACTTCAATGGAAACGCTTGAAAAACGCATGAAAAAACGTAGAGATCACACATTTTTTTTTTCTTAGTAAATAGCTTTCCATTGGCTAAGAGAAAAAAGAAAAAAACACAACCAGCTCAAGTGTAACTGCAGCTTTAGATAGTAAAGCTGCTCATACATGGATTGAAATCTAGCCGGTTCAGCAGGGACTGGGCAAATTTCAATAACTGTATGGGCAAGCTGGTTGTACAGAAGTTGCTCTACCACATATCTTCTGTAGAATCGCCCTGTTGGATTTTTGCTGTTTGATCAGAGCCACTGGCTATAGCCGGCAGCACTGATCAGTGTATTCAGGGAAAGTCTCCCCGCTGTCACAATACGAAGACTCACCAGGGAGGATTCCCCCTTTCACATCGAGCCTGAATAAGAGTGAAATCAAGCCCTTTTTTCATTCACGGGTTGAACAAAAAAAAAAGACTAATATATGGACACCTAAAAACAACTTTCACACTGATCCGCTGCAACAATGCCACAAAAACGCATAGCAAGGACATGTGACTTAAAACTGCACCAAAAATGCTTCTCAGGTGTTTTTCAGGCAATTTCCATTGATTTAAATAGGAAGAGGCCTTTTTGGGGAGTTTTTTTTTTTTTTAAACTCCCTAAACATGCCCCAAAGGTGCTGCAAGAAGGAGCTTTTATGCCACACCACAAGCACAACACCTCAGTGTGAAAACATACATAGATATACATTGGGAAGCAGTTTTCTTGAGATTGTCAGGCGCTTTGTTTAATGCAAAAACGCTTGAAAAACTCCTCAGTGTGTAAGTAGCCGTAGTGTATTACTGGCCAGACCACCAGATGAAAGGCCTAAAGCTTAAAAAAAGACAACTAATGCAGCCATCACATTTTTTTGACATTTTTGTTTTTTGTTTAAAACTGTGTTGTGTTATCACCAGAATAGGAAAAGAAAAGAGATCCCCCAATGGAGACACTTGTTCTAGTGACAACTATTTAAAGCTGGCTAAACACAAGTAGAATTTAGTTTGATTTATTTTTTTTTTTTTTAATGTTTGTTTGATTTCCTAATGGGGGGTTCTTGTGGGGTCAAGTTGATGTATGTTTTCAGACACAATGATGAGAAACTCTGAAGGTGCTGGATGGAATTTAAAGGTGCAGAATTTGTCTCAAACAAATGAATTGCCAACAGTGTATGTAGTTCTTGTTTGGTAAAGTTCGTTCCAAAATCAAATGTTAAAGCAAGCAAACGTTTGCTTGTACTTCTGAAAGGCATTCGTCACGTCATCAAAACGGACCTAAAAATTTTCTTACAAATTTTACAAACATCTGAAAATTCACTAGTGTATGTTGAGCTTAAGAAGGGAGGTTAATATGATAAATATGACACACACACGCTAAATGGTTAGCACTTCCGCCTGGCAGTATTAGGGTCGCCAGTTCAAATCCCAACCACGGCACCACCTGCCTGGAGTTTGCATGTTCTCCCTGTGCCTGGGTGGGTTTCTTCCGGGTACTCCGGTTTCCTCCCACACTCCAAAGACATGCTGGTAGGTTAATTGGACCCTGTCTAAATTGGCCCTAGTATGTGTATGTATGAATGTGAGTTACGGACCTAAGATTGTACGCCCCTTGAGGGTTAGGGAGTGATGTGAATGTACAATATATATGTAAAGCGCTGCGTAAATTGACAGCGCTATACAAGTACCTGAAATAAATATACATAACTCAAAATGGTCTAGGACAGATATGCCCTCCACAAACACAGTCCTCAAGGTGCAAAGCAGGTAGCAGAGAACATCCAATTTCCAATTCAAATGTGGGGAAAAATAAAGTCCCATCTGAGCACCTTGTAGATAGATTTACAGTTATAAATGCATACCTAATGAAGGATCCTCACGGGTCCAAAACTCTTGTGCATTGGGCTACATTTTCTTATATATATATATATATATATATATATATATATATCTCAATCACAAACAGTTTGCACAACACTTATGGTATTTTCAAAGTAAAGGGAGACAGAGCACAGTTACAGTACATTACAAGAGGGTTGGGAGGGCCTTGTGTTATAGATCTCTTTAGCAATACTTCAAGCATAGAATTGTTCATGGTAGATTTCTCAATAGGACATGAAGCATTTTGGATAGATGAGTGTCCCCGTACACAAAATGTACAAAACTTGTCATCTCCCTATGTACAGGATGAATGTTTGGAAGGCAGCTGTGAATGTCTATGAGATTGGTGAAAGATCTGCTGATGTATGGTCAGCTTTATAGCCATATTAAACCCAAAACAAATATAATATATTGCAGCTTGCCAACTATTAAGGGATAAAAAATAATAAATGCACATTCTGTTACAGGTAAAAAAAAAAATGTGCATTAATTATTTTTGGCTGCAGGAGCCTGGAGAGCATTCCACCATTGATCAGTAGATCGCTGATGCCATGCAGGCCTCCTGCAGACCTGTCAGTATATCTGCTTGCTTGTATGGGATGCACGGTCAAGCAGATATTCTGACAGGAAGAATCAATGAACTACCACGGCACTCCACAGCACTGTGGTAGTTCATTGAGAACTACAAGCCGACAGCCACTAAGGTTGCTGGGACTCGGAGTTTCTCATTCACAGAACACAGTGAATGAGTGATGTGGTCGGGCTCTGCACGGCGGCATTTTTTTTTTTAAACTGTGACAGCTAGCAGGGAGGAGAAGATCCCCCACTAGCTTTCAAGGGAGGGGGGGGGGGGGATGCATTCATAACATGTTACACCCTGAATATGGATGTAACATGTTATGAAAGGTGAACTTGTCCTTTAAATGTGATGGCTGCTTTCGTTTTCTTTTTCCCCCTCTATTTTCACCAGGTGATCAGGCCAGTAACACTCCTCCTGTATTAGAGTGCCTACACTCTGGATAAAGGAGCACAGAGGGCACAATTGGACAGCAGCATTGCTGCCTACTATGGCCCACCCGCTGTTGTACTGTGTGTGTACATATACATTGTCAGTCTGCGGGGAGTGTTAGATGTACTATCAGATTTAAATCCACTAACAAATTGAATCCAAATTCCAGCTCACACTTAGTTACAGCAAACAGTGTTTTTCCTTTTTGGTTAAATCTTTTACATAAATAAATAAAAGCTGATCACTGCAAGCACCCCTGTCAGCGGTACATGGTTTGTCTCAACCCTCTAATTGCTACATTTGCAGGATAGTTTGTTCTTTTGAAGAACAGCAGACTTACTGGCCAGATCACCAAAAGAAAATAAAGAAAAGAAAACTAATAAACTAGCAATTGTTAAGCTGCAGTAGAATGTTTGTTGTTTGGGTTTATTAGCGCTTTACACATCCAGGCTCCTAGGGAAGAGGCAGACAACATAGAGACACAGACATGCACAGTCCCAGCACAGGAGGACTTGTAGGGCCCCTCAGCTGCTGTGTTCCTTCAGGTCACATAGAATACAATGTAACAATCTTCTCCTTGCTGAATACACTGTATAAGAAGCATTGTGTGGAGGAGGAGGAGGACTGCCCCATACACTGGAGCCAGCAGCAGCCTATACCCCAGTATACAGGTCCCCCATGTCCCCGGCCTCAGCCTGTCCCTGGAAATGGACCCCCCTTCCCCAGGCGGCTCAGTCCCTGGCACTCACACTAGTACACAAGTTCATCAGCCCAGGACAGTGTGAAGGACTAGGACCGGAGGAGAGATGATGCTGGGCTACAGACAGCACAAGGCATACTCACATATCTTCACTCTCAAGCTCTGCAGGACCCGCACAGGGGCCGCAGGCGGATCCCCGGCCTCTCCTCTCCCTCCTGCCCGCTGCTCCCCTGCCATCTCTGGCGGCAGCAGCAGACGCTCTGCCCGTGCTCTTCCGCCAGTCGAACTACTTTAGAACAGCGTATTTAGACAGGAGAAGTCACCCGCCGCGGAAGGATACGCAAGCCAGGCGAGCCTCCGAGCGACACAGCCATACGTCTCTGCAGGGGGCGTGGCCTGGCTTGTATGAGCGGAGTAAGTGACCGTGGGCAGAACATTGGGAGAGCGGGCATAGAGGGGGCAATGAGGAAAGGGCTACTCAGTGCTACATACAGCCCTGTTCAGTGAAGTCAGCCTGTGTGAATGTAGTAGGCTGTATTGTGGAATAATACAATGAGCACAGAGACTATATATATATATATATATATATATCCTTTGTACATTTATATTGTACATTCACATCAGTCCCTAACCCTGAAGGAGTGTACTATCTAAGGTCCCTAACTCACATTCGTACATACACATACTAGGGACAATACAGACAGGAGCCAATTAACTTACCAGTGTGTCTTTAGAGTGTGGGAGGAAACCGGAGTACCTGGAGGAAACCCACGCAGACACAGGGAGAACATGCAAACTCCAGACAGGTTGTGCCATTGCTGAGATTCGAACCAACGAGCCTAGTACTGATAGATACACACACACACATATATATATATATACACACATATATATATATATATACACACACATATATATACAGTTGTGTCCAAAATTATTCAACCCCCAATGCTGTAAAGGGGTTTAGGGACTATAGTGTACATTTGGAATTGTATTCAGAATCAAATCCTACAAGGACGTTGTAACTACCCAAATGCAACTAAAATGACATCAATTGTTTATGTAATACAGTAGTAAATGGTTCTTATGTGGTTTCTTCATTGCCACAATTATTCAACCCCTTAAAGACTACCACTCTGAAGAACAGAGGTTCATACAGGTGCTTTCCATCAGGTATTGAAAACACCTGTGGATGTCACCGAGCAGCAATCAAGCATAATAAGCACCAATTAGGCAGCTTTAAAATGACTGTGATACTCAGCTCCTTCTAGACATTTACTGGTGTGGTTACAAACATGGTGAAGGCAAGAGAATGGTCCAGGAAGACAAGAGAAGAGGTGATTTCTCTTCACAGGAAGGGCAATGGCTATAAGAAGATTGCAAAGATGTTAAACATACCAAGAGACACCTTAGGAAGCATCATTCGCAAATTCAAGGCAAAGGGCACTGTTGAAACGCTACCTGGTCGTGGCAGAAAGAAGATGCTGACTTCGACTGCTGTGCGCTACCTGAAGCGTAGAGTGGAGAGAAGTCCCCGTGTGACTGCTGAGGAACTGAGAAAAGATTTGTCAGATGTGGGTACAGAAGTTTCAGCCCAGACAATAAGACGCACACTGCGTAATGAAGGCCTCCGTGCCAGAACTCCCAGGCGTACCCCCTTGCTGTCTCCAAAGAATAAGAAGAGTCGACTGCAGTATGCCAAAAGCCATGTGGACAAACCACAAAAGTTGTGGGATAGTGTTCTGTGGACTGATGAAACAAAATTAGAACTGTTTGGGCCCATGGATCAACGCTATGTTTGGAGGAGGAAGAACAAGGCCTATGATGAAAAGAACACCTTGCCTACTGTGAAGCATGGTGGAGGGTCAATCATGCTTTGGGGCTGTTTTGCTTCTGCAGGTACAGGGAAGCTTCAGCGTGTGCAAGGTACCATGAATTCTCTTCAGTACCAGGAGATATTGGATGGAAACGTGATGCAGTCCGTCACACACCTGAGGCTTGGGAGACGTTGGACCTTTCAACAGGACAATGATCCCAAGCATACCTCCAAGTCCACTAGAGCATGGTTGCAGAGGAAAGGCTGGAACATTTTGGAGTGGCCATCGCAGTCACCAGACTTAAATCCGATTGAGAACCTCTGGTGGGACTTAAAGAAAGCAGTTGCAGTGCGCAAGCCTAAGAATGTGACTGAACTGGAGGCCTTTGCCCATGAAGAATGGGCGAAGATACCCGTAGATCGCTGCAAGACACTTGTGTCAAGCTATGCTTCACGTTTAAAAGCTGTTATAACTGTAAAAGGATGCTGTACTAAGTACTAAGATTGAATGTCACTTGGGGGTTGAATAAAACTGATAATGCTGTGAGCACAGAAAAGACATTTGTGGTTATTTCATTATAACTGTTATGTTATATTTGTCTGACCTACAAGTGCCTCTTTAATGTAAATGTAAGCAAGATGACTGAATGATCAAAAGCAATGTCAAACTGGCCAAAACACTCAATTTCAGTGGGGGTTGAATAATTTTGGACACAACTGTATATATATATACACACACACATATATATATATATACACACATATATATATATATATACACACACACACACATATATATATACACACACACACATATATATATATACACACACATATACAGTATATATATACACACACACACATATATATATATATATACACACACACATATATATATATATACACACACACACACATATATATATATATACACACACACACATATATATATATACACACACATATATATATATACACACACACATATGTGTGTGTGTATACACACATATGTGTGTATACACACACATATATATATATATACAGTTGCAAGAAAAAGTATGTGAACCCCTTGGGATTACGTGGAGTTTTGCATGAATTGGGCATAAAATGTGCTCTGAATGTCATCTAAGTCACAACAATAGAAGAACACAGTCTGCTGAACATAATACTACACAAAAATTAGATGTTGCCATGGTTTAATTGCACATAACATGTAAACATTCACAGTGCAGGGAGGAAAAAGTATGTGAAGCCCTAGCTTAATGACTTCTCCCAGAGCTAATTGGAGCCAGGAGTGAGCCAACCTTGACTCCAATCAGTGTGATGATATTGGATGTGTTGCTGACAGCTGTCCTGCCCTTAAAAAACACACACCTGTTTTGGGTTTACTGGTTTCAAGAAGCACTGTGTGATGTGAACCATGCCTTGCAGAAAAGAGCTCTCAGAAGACCTACGATCAAGAATTGTTGACTTGCAAGAAGCTGGAAAGGGTTACAAAAGTATCTCCAAAAGCCTTGATGTTCATGTGTCCACGGTAAGACAGACTGTCTACAAATGGAGAAAGTTTAGCAGTGTTGCTACTCTCCCTAGGCGTGGTCGTCCTGTAAAAATGACAGCAAGAGCACAGCGCAGAATGCTGCATGAGGTAAAGAAGAATCCCAGAGTGTCAGCTAAAGACCTACAGAAATCTCTGGCACATGCTAACATTTTTGTTGACACATCTATAATAAGGAAAACATTAAACAAGAATGGAGTACATGGGAGGACACCACGGAGGAAGCCATTGCTGTCCAAAAAGAATATTGCAGCACGTTTGAAGTTTGCAAAAGAGCACCTGGATGTTCCACAGCACTACTGGCAAAATATACTGTGGACAGATGAAACCAAGATTGAGTTGTTTGGGAAGAACACACAACACTATGTGTGGAGAAAAAAAGGCACAGCACACCAACATCAAAACCTCATCCCCACTGCAAAACATGGCGGAGGGAGCATCATGGTTTGGGGCTGCTTTGCTGCCTCAGGGCCTGGACGGATTGTTGTCATTGATGGGAAAATGAATTCCAGAGTTTATCAAGACATTTTGCAGGAAAACGTACGACCATCTGTCCGCCAACTGAAGCTCCGCAGAGGATGGGTGATGCAACAGGACAATGACCCAAAGCATACAAGTAATTCAACAAAACAATGGCTGCAACAGCAGAGAATACGCCTTCTGGAGTGGCCCAGTCAGAGTCCTGACCTCAACCCGATTGAAATGCTGTGGCATGACCTTAAGAGAGCGATTCACACCAGACATCCCAAGAATATTGCTACACTGAAACAGTTTTGTGAAGAGGAGTGGTCCAAAATGACTCCAGATCATTGTGCCGGTCTGATCTGCAACTACAGGAAACGTTTGGTTGAGGTTATTGCTGCCAAAGGAGGGTCAACCAGTTATTAAGTCCAAAGGTTCACATACTTTTTCCTCCCTGCACTGTGAATGTTTACATGTTATGTGCAATTAAACCATGGCAACATCTAATGTTTGTGTAGTATTATGTTCAGCAGACTGTGTTCTTCTATTGTTGTGACTTAGATGACGTTCAGAGCACATTTTATGCCCAATTCAAGCAAAACTCCACGTAATCCCAAAGGGTTCACATACTTTTTCTTGCAACTGTATATATATATATACACACACACACACACACACACAGGGAGGGCTATAGTAGGCAGCAAGTGAACATGTTGTCCCTGAAGTTAGTTTGTTGAAAGAAGAAAAATGGGCAAGTGTAAAGATTTGAGTGGGTTTGACAAGGGCCAAATTATTATTATTATATAGGATTTATATAGCGGCAACAGTTTACGCAGAAGTTTACAATCTAAAGGAGGTACAAAAGGTAATAAATTGTAATGGCTAGATGACTGCGTCAGAGCTACTCCAAGACTGCAGCTCTTGTGAGATGTTCCCGGTCTGCAGTGGTTAGGACCGGTCCAAAAGTGGTCCAAGGAAGGAAAACTGTCGGCAGGCTCATTGATGCATATGGGGAGCAAAGGCCCATAAAGTTGGATCCAATAGAAGAGCTAATGTAGTTCCAATTGCTGAAAAAGTGAATGCTGGTTCCCATGGAAAGGTTAGAACACACACTTTGTTGTGTATGGGGCTGCGTAGCTGCAGGCCGGTCAGGGTGCCTATGCTGACCCGTGTCCACAGCTAAAAGCACATTCAATGGAGTAATGGAAGAAGGTGGCCTGGTCTGATGAATTCAAGAATGGTTTGAGGAACACAACGAGTTTGAGATGTTGACTTGGCCTCCACATTCTCCAGATCTCAATCCAATCAAGCATCTGTGATGTGCTAGAAAAATAAGTCAGATCCATGGATGCCTCACTTCACAACTTACAGGACTTAAAGCATTATGAAACCCAAAAGCAAACATTTATTATATTGTAGCCAGGGGTGGACTGACAACTCATGGGGCCCCCTACTGACCCCGGGCCCTCGGGCAGTGCCTGAGTGCTCGAATGGTCAGTCTGCCCCTGATTGTAGCTTATCAGTCCTTAGATGTGATGGCTGCATTAGTGTACTTTTTAAGGTTTTCTTTCTTCTATTTCTGTTTTCATCTTGTGATCCAGACAGTAAGTCTGTTGTTTTTCAAACGAACCAGCTCTTCAACAAAATGTAGTAGTTATAGAGATGAGACAAACCATTTAACACTAGCAGGTGTGCTTATAATGATCAGCTTTTATTTATGTAAAACCTTTATCCCAAAAGAAAACAAAACTGTTGCTGTAAGGCTACGCTGTGTGCAAGCCGCAGAGAGGCGTTTGGGAAGCGTTTTTACCGCTTCCCAAACGCCTCTGCCAATTCTGCACATTACAGCACATGGTGCTGTTCTAACGGGAGCGTTTGCGTCGCGTTGCGTCGCGGCAAAACAGACGCCTCTGGACGAGTCAGGAGGCGTTGAAGCCTCCTATTCTCGTCTATGGTGCCGCTCCGCAAACGCCGGCCGTGGGGCATTTGCGGAGCGGTAACACCACTCAAACTGCATTATAGGCGTTTGTGGGGCATTATTAACGCTTGGCAAACGCCTAGCAACCGCCGCTAAACCGCGCATGCGGCTATAAAGATATACTATAAAAAAATATACTATAAAGATTTAGCTGGTGTTTAGTTTCAGTTTGTAAGTCTAATCTGCTAGTACATCTAACACTACCCTCCCCCCCAAACAGACAGTGCTGTTGTACAAAGGTGCCCCCTGTGCTCCTTCATCCAGAATGGATATGTGGCCCTACATGGGTCGAATTCCGAACAAATTACTTTTTTGAAAATCAGAAATTGTGTGCGTTTTGTAATCTGATGACTTCACCATTGATTTCAAAATTCGACCAACCAAGCCTTCAATTCATCTCATGTTGCTACAGAAAATAATTTTCTTGGCCAAGAATTTTCTTTTCTTTCCAGGTCACAGCTCATGTTCTTTTCTAATTACATTTCTCACATGATTCTTCCATCATTGATTAGAAATTCGTGCATTTTTCAAAAAGTTTCCAATATGCCCGATCACTCAAATTCGATGGTCTCTCGAAAATCGTCCGTTATTGTGGCCCACTAATGGTGCGAAATTCAAACGAAAATTCTTAGAAAAGATTTTCTAAAGAAAATTTGTTCGGAATTCCACCCATGTATGGCTGGCTTAATACAGGAGGAGTGTTACTGGCCAGATCACTAGGAGTAAACAGAGGGGAAAAAAGCCTAAAAAAAGGAAACTAATGCAGCCACCACATCTAATGATTGGTAAGCTGCTATAAATGACATTTTTTGTTTTGGGTTTAATACTGCTTAAAGGATCTGCTACTGATGGCATGGTGCCAGATACCACAACTTACTTTCAGAGGTCTAGTGGCATCCATGCCTCGAAGGGTTATGGTGGGTGGTCATAATGTTATGGCTGATCAGTGTGTATATATCTCCCCAAGGCTACGTTCATTTTATTGCGGGTGCAGGAATCGCAGATGTTCCCTCACCTACACCGAAAATGTGCTGCTCTTTAATCTCCTAATGCCGACCGTACACAAATATTTTTTTGTGGGGCCACATATTTGCATACCTGTCTTTGAGAGACGAGGGTCTCACTGAAAGGTCCTGTTTAACGATTGGGACCTGGAGCTCCCGATTCCAGGTCACCTGATTGCTGTGATCAGTTACTGTGAAACCCATCCCCATGTTTTCTCTCTCTGAGTGGAGGAGAGAGATGCATTGTATCTCTCTCTCTGTCCTTTCAGAGCGAAAATAAAGTGTGTAAAATAAATAAATAAAAATAATAATATAAAATAAAAAAAATCTAGATCAAGGTTTGATCTAGGTCAGTGCCAGGGTTAGTGTTTGGGTCAAGATCAGGGTCAGTATTTTTTTTACAGCAGAATTTTTTTTTTTTTGTTCTATTTTTACATTGGTATCAACGTCACTTAGTGGCAGGATTTACAAGAAGCAAAATGTGCACCATTGTTTCTGGGCCGTACTATGTCTACAGATAACTAACATACACATATGCGATATCACTGTGATTGTCAGGAGCAGGAGAAATTTTTTTTTTGGTCGTTCTTTGGTGGTAGGTTATGGCAGTAGCAAGAAATATACAGCTAAATTTAAAAAAAGAGACCTCGGGTGAACCATCCCCCCCCCAGAATTCATGGGATTTTCGGGAAATATAAAAAAGCAAGAGAATGTTATATGGTCAATGGTTAATAATCACAATAATTTGGGGGATATTTGGTTAAACAAGGTGCCTATATTTCTGCAGTCAATCCACAGAGTCCCCCAGGATGACCACCATTTTTCATCAGTAAATACCAACTCATTATTGCTATCACCTTTGGTAAGGACCACTATGCTATAGCTAGTGACTGCTTGGTGGATGGGAAAATAAAAGTGAGCAATTTCATTTGGTGTTTTCTGCAAGCTTCAATTTGTGAAATAAGAAGGGCTTCATATGAGTTTTTACATATTCCCATATACTGTATTAATTGGTAAACTTTAAACCAAAGGTGTCTAATTGTTAGATTGTCCCACTAAGTTTTAAAGCGGTTGCAAACCCTTACATATACCCAGTGAAGTGACTGGCCTGAGGTGATACACAGAGTTGAAACCAATCCTCCTACATACATTGTACCTGTTTATCTACACCATCTTTCCCCTACATCCATTCAAAGTGCAATATTTTCACAGGATCTCTCTATGAAAAGCAGGGGGGCTGAAGTTACATCAGTGAGGGGAGCTCTGAGAGCTGATTGGAGGGAAGGGAAACACCCTCCTTTACACAGCACTCAGGAAAAGAGCTGAGGCTGTCAATCATCTAGAGCTCCCTCCTTTGGCACCTTTTTTCTCTTGGTGTCAGCAGAACTTGTCAGAAGCAACTAATGCAGATAGCAAAGGAATGAGACAGCACACAGAGATGACACAAATCTTCCTACATAAGTTGTACCTGGCTATCTTCAGTCTTGTCTTCTTTACGTCCATTCAAATTGCTGAATTTATTAGCTTGTCTGAGAATTCAGAAAATAGAGGGCAGAGAGCTGAAGTTTCACTCTGCAGAGCTCAGTAAGGAGAGCTGTGAGAGCTGATTGGAGGGAAGGACACCCCCTCCACACAACTCACAGGAACAGAGCTGAGGTTGTCAATCAGCCGAAAAATTATTTAAAAAATTGGGCGACCATCGGGTGACTGATAGTCATATGCAGTGAATAGATAGTGCCACGTCCTGGGATCAGAAATTAAATATGTACAAAACTAATATGGACTTTCTAGGCACACAAACTTGGTACCACAAATGTATAAAATCATGTAGATCTTTATTAACATATCTAGTTTAAAAGATACCCATAGTTAAAAGCTATATGTTGCATCGCATTGCAAATAGGCTCCAGTGGTCTCCTCCCAAAAGGAACATAAAGTGAAATTCCCAGTATGGACACTGATGGATGATATATAGGTCTATTTCTTGCAAGGCTTTCTTGGGTCTGACGCACTGGTCCTGTGCCTATAAAAAGAAACAGTGGTCTGAAACTGAGAGCAGAGGGAGAAGAGCGGTAGCCATTGGGGTATCTTAGTCCTGTGTTGCATAAGTTCCAGATTCCAAAGTTCCCAGCCAGTGAGTTGGATGTCATCATCAATGCTGGAGTTTGAGTTTAATTACCTTCTGAAGCCTTCCACTATGTAGGGAGACTGCTAGTCCGCCCTAAAGATACCAGCTGCTGGATTCTGCCAAAATGAACTGTGCCACAAATGGACTTTACCTATGCAGGTATTCCAGGGCAGCACACAAGCCTGAGATAGGGAATAGGGATGTAGGGTAAGAACTGTATTGTGCTTTGAACTCTGTTATGTTCAGATTTTTTCAGTAATGCCTTTAAATCTTGTCTTTTGCCTGATCTGAAGTTCCTAAAGGAGTGTATGTAAGTAACTGGCACACATAGTCTATAACTCGGGTCAGTAAACACATTGGGGTATGAAGACAACAAGTGGTTACCAATGGTAATGGAGGTCCAACAACATTAAGAGTATACCTGTGACAGTTGAGGCATCCTCTTATAGTGAGGGAGTTTTTATTGGCATATCTCCTGTAGAAATGGGAGCAGATGAAAGCTCTGTGCGGCCTGTTGACTGTGTATGGCAGAGGAAGAGTTAAGTGAATGCATGCATGGGGCCCAAGCTAAGTGCACAGCGTGGTTCAGTTTTGCTACTGGAAATGAGGTAATGGCGATACGCTGGACAGGTGGAGTGGGCATAGGCTCAGCGTGTCCCTCCTAAATGCAACAAGTTTTGGTTTACATTGACACATGGATGACAGAGTTAACTGAAAAACAACTTAGAGGTTCAAGTGTACACAATATACAATACAAACTAAAGGTGCCCCATGTGTAAGGCTGTGACCCTTGTTCAAAGTGCCCAGTGTAGCCCAGAAGAACCCACCCCGGGGTAGGCCTCTTATGTGACCCATATTTGGCTATCAAAGAGGAGGAGAACATAGAGGAGGTACCTCCCACCTACCCACCACAGCTTACAATCTCACCTTTGAGACTAGAGAAAGGAATTGCAGACACAGATTCTTAATTTCCTTTCTCTGTAGTCTCAGTTGAACTGAAAATGAATGAACCGGAGACAGAGGCTCATGTCAATTAAAAAAACTGAAGCATAGTAAACACAGCAGGGGGAATCAGATGTGGGCAGGACAGGGATTACAGGAACGATGCCCTGTGTGCCTCTTTCTGCAGAAGTTGAAAGCTGGTGGGAGGGTGAGGGGGAGAAACCAGATTTCAGCTGCTGCAGGGAGAGACACACAATCCTCAACATTGACCGTTTCTTTGTGCTTCTTCTTTAATAGATTTTGATCAGCATATCTTGAAACCCCAGTCTGCTTTGAAATCTTTGCTTGGGAGAGACCTTGCTGATGCAGTATAACTACATAGTGTCTTGTTGCCGTGCTCAGTCTTGCCATGGTATATGACCTGTGACATGAAACTGTCTTCCACAACCTCACTTAGTAGCAGAGTTTGTCTGTTCCTCACCGAATTTTAAGTCTCCTACACAGCTGTCTCTGTTTCAGTTAATGACTGTGTTTCAAGCTACATATGAAATTGATGATCATAATCATCTGCTAGGTATAATTGGTAATCATACACCTGACTCTATTCCTACAAAATCCCTGACCTTGTGCAAGTGTACAAAGTGTGCAAGAGAAGGAACTGATGCTGGTGTGAAGCCAAAGGGTAGTCACGCCACATGTTGATTTGATTTAGATTTTTCTTCTGTTATCTCAGTTTGCACTTTGTAAATTGCTAAAATAAACAATTAAAGCATAAATTCCTTGGAATAACTGCACCTACCCTGAAAAACTGTCCTATGCAGGCATATGGAGACGTTGGGGAGTTACCCACCTTTGTCATATTTTCTGCAATGATTCTCTTCTATCTTTTGCTGAATTACAGTCTCAGTACCACCTCCCACCCTCCAGGCATTTATATTATTTCCAACTCCCGAGGAGCCATAGCTGACTGGAGCTTCTCCCCAACACCCATCTTCAACTATGTCTAATCGGTCAGTGAAACTAAGGAGTTTATCTTCCACTGTTATGATGTTTCATCTTATCTAAAGGGATATCCCTGCAAAGCTAAAGAGAAATGGGAACAAGTTGTGGGCAATTTGGATGATGATCAGTGGGATAATGTTTTAGAATCAGTGCTGTCCTGTTCTCTAAATACCAGAAACTATTGCAGCTTTACATTATTCTCCATGTCCGTTTTACACCTCTGAAGCTATATCATATGGGAACTCTGCAGTCCCCTCTATGTGTCAAATGCACCACAGCGCAGGATAACCTCATACATTTAATATGGTGTTGCCCTAAACTTCACCGGTATTGGGCGAAGATAATAGATAATCAGGTCTTTTACATTACCATCCTTGCAAAGGCTACCTACTATATTCTTTGTATACTTGATGACTTTGACCCAACTGAATTTCAAAAACTTGCTAATAATAGAGCCTTCTTTTAGGCCCGCAGGCTTATCTTGCAATAGGGGGGTGACATTCTCAGACTTGAAAAAAAAAATATTTTTCAACATAGAGGAAGCCTGGGAAAATTTGAAAAGCTGTTGGGGGACTGGCTAGCAGTCCCTGATTAATCACCTGTTGACTTGATTATGGATAGAATTCTGGGTTATATTATGTTAACATGATGCCCTGGGTTGCTTAGCCTTTGCTGATGTGCTACTATTATTTCAAACTCCTCAGCCCTACTCTGTTATTGTTATTTGTATTGCTGTGTATGTACCTTGCTGGATTGTTTTTGCTGAAGCGGTGATTACTTCAGACTTTTGTACCTCTTGTATGCTGGAACACTTTTGTTGTTATGTCTATTGTACGTGCTTGCCTAAAAAACTCTCCTTGATTTAAAAAAAAAAACAAAGGATATATTCTTGAAAGTTTTCTTACTTTACTTCACACCTCCCTAAAACTTTTGCACAGTACTATATTTCTTTGCCATGTGTTTGATGTACCTTGCAAGAGTTCCAACGGCGTTTAAAATTTGTCTTTTTGGTTTGGACTACAGAGGATGGGGGTACATCACCCTATATACCAGACCACAATAAAAAAAGTCCAATTTGCTCTAGCAGGGGAAAAAATCCTTACTGAACCGCAAGGTGGCAACTGCATATTCCCTGGATCAACAATCCTGGTGTTGTTACCTATAAATGTTATATCCAGTTATATTTTGTGCATTGGGGAATGCAAGCAGTTATTTTTTAAAACAATACACTGAGCTGATCAGAACTAGAACTTGAGAGAGTCTTTTCCATATTTTTACAGCTGTTACTGTGAAGAAGCCTTTGAGTATGTGAAGGTTACATCTCTTTTCCTCCAGACGTAAAGAGTGCACCCTTGTTCTCTGTAATGACCTGACAGTAAATAACTCTACACCAAGTTCACTATATAGACCACCTATGTATTTTGTAAATGATGATCATATTCCCCATAATCACCTCTTTTCATTTAAGTTCAGCTAATCTTTCCCCATAGCTGAGCTCCTCCATTCCTCTAACTGATTGGTTGCCCTTCACTGCACTTTCTCCAGTCCTCTGATATTCTTTTTGTGTGAACTGATGCACACAACTGAACTGCATATTCTTGATGAGGTATTACTAATGATTTGTACAGGGGAAAATGTATGTCTCTTTTCCTGAAGTCCACTCCTCTTTTAATACAAAAAGCGTATTTTGCTAGCTTTAGAAACTTCAGTTAGGTACTGCATCTGTTAGAGATTCTGTATATAGTTCTAGAGAACAATCTACCATAACGCCCAGATCCATTTTGACCATTGACTCTCCCAACTGCTCTCCTCCTAGAATGTATGATGCATGCATGTTTTTAGCCCCCAAGTGCAAAACTTTACATTTATCAACATGAAACCTCATTTGCCACATAGTTGCCCAATTAAACAGTGCATTGAGGTTGGCTTGTAAAATGGAGACATCCTGTAAGGACGTTATTCCACTGCATAGCTTGGTGTCATCTGCAAAGACTGAAATGGTACTTTTAATCCCAGGTTCTATATCATTTATAAATATATTAAAAGGTAAGAGTCCCAATACTGTACTTTAGGTTACACCACTAATAATCCTAGACTATTCAGAATATGACTCATTTCACTACTCTCTGAATTTGCTCTTTTAACCAGTTTTCTATCCATTTACAAACAGAATTTTCTAAGCCTGTAGAATTTACCTTACCGATTACTCATGTGTTGGGAACTGTGTCAAACGCTTTTTCAAAATCCAAGTATACTACATCCACAACCATTCCTTTGTCCAAGGTTTTGCTTACTTCCTCAGAAAAAGAAATCAGATTTGTTTGACAACTTAAATGTAAGGTTATGTACTTGGGGGCTAAGAATATGAATGCATCATACATACTGGGGGGGTGGGGGGGTACAATTGGGGGAATCAATGGTGGAGAAGGATCTGGGAGTTCTGGTAGATCACAAGCTTAATAATGGCATGCAATACCAAGCTGCGGTTTCTAAAGCGAGCAAAATCCTCTCTTGTATTAAAAGAGGTATAGACTCCAGAGAGAGAGATAATTTTACCCCTGTACAAATCATTAGTAACACCTCATCTGGAATATGCAGTTCAGTTTTGGGCACCAATTCACAAAAAGAACATTGGGGAACTGGAGAAAGTACAGAGAAGGGCAACCAAACTGATAAGAGGCATGGAGGAGCTCAGCTATGAGGAAAGGTTAGAGGAACTGAATTTATTCTCTCTTTAGAAGAGGAGATTAAGGGGGGATATGATCAACATGTATAAATACATCAGTGGTTCATTTAGTGAACTCGGTGTAGAGTTATTCACCCTGAGGTCATCGCAGAGGACAAGGGGGCACTCTTTATGTCTGGAGGAAAAGAAATTTAATTCTCCAAACACGGAAAGGTTTCTTCACAGAGAGAGCTATGTGGAATAGATTCCCTCAAGGGTTGATTCTGGCCAGCTCAGTGGATTTCTTTAAAAAAGGCCTGGATTCTTTCCTAGATAAACATAATATAACTGGATACTAACATTTATAGGTAAGGTTGATCTAGGGAATATTCGATTGCCTCTCGGGGGGATCAGAAAGGAATTTTGTTCCCTGCAGGAGCAAATTGGATCATGCTTTGCTGGGTTTTTTCCTTCCTCTGGATCAACTGTGGGTATAGGATTATAATTTTTTTTTAATGGTTGAACTGAATGGACTTTTGTCTTTTTTCAGCCAGACTAACTATGTAACTAACTTCCTTTTTTTGTGAATCCATGCTGACTATTGCTTACATTTTGTTTCTAGCAAAACCTCTTCTATGTGGTATTTTAATAAACTCTCTCTTCCCAACTATAGAAGTTAAACTAACTGGTCTGTAAATACTTGTTAAAGACTTTAATCCCTTTTTAATTATACCACAATGGCCTTGTGTCAATCCAGTAGTATAATGCCAGTCTCTAAAAATCAGAAACAATGGTTCTGAAATAACAGAGCTCAACTCTTTGAGGATATATGGATGTAAGCAATCTAGTGCAGGTGCTTTTTTTTTATTAACTGTTTCTGGACCCTATCAGTTTGGAGCCATAGTGGTTTGTTTTGGTCTATGTCAATACTATCCCCAATATGGACTTGAGTTCCACCATTTTCCTTTGTATACAGAGAGCTGAAGAAGGTTTTAATAAATTTGCCTTTTCCTTATCCCTAGTCACCAACTCTAAAATATCTTGTAAAGAGCTTACATGCTCAGACCTGACCTTTTTTATTATTAATATTTTAAGATTTTGGGGAAAGGGGGTTTGTCCTATTCTCTTTTGCAACCTGTTGTTGGTTTTGAATTTTACAGCCTTGATTTTCTTTTTACACATTCTGTTATATTATTTGCAACTTGTACAGTAAATGATGATAGTGTTCCTTAATTTTAATATTTTTAAAGGCTCTTACTGTTTATAACTGTTAACTTTGCATGTAAACCACATAGGTTTTATTTTTAGCTGCTCATGGGAATTTCTTTTGCAGTGTGTTTGCATACAGTTGATTTGAAACATTCCCATTTCTGCTCTTTTTTCTTTGATGATAATATTCCATCCCAGTCTGTATCTTGGAGAGCTGTCCTCGGCTTTGGAAAATTTTCTCTCTTAAAAAAGTGTTTTTATTTTTACAGTAAGTGTATATTGTTTACAACTTACAGCAAATGAACACAAACTATGGTAATTGCTACCCAGACATTTTTTTATAGGAACTTTAGTAATAAGCTCTGCATGGTTTGAGATGACCAGGTCCAGCATAGCATAATTTCTAGCTGGGGCTTCTATAAACTGTACTAAGTGGTCAAATGCGCATGCCAAGGATTTTGGCCTCTCAATATAACAAGTCCAAACAAAGTCTGTAAAGTGAGATGTAGTCCGGTCACTCGGGCAAGCTCGGCGAGAGCAGAAGCATACTCTGTATGACAAAGAAAGAAAAGAGGAAAGCGCCTCTAAGTCCAAGAAAGACAGGGATGTTGAATTTGTATCGCCCGACGCCCTCAACATGTGGTTCTGGGTGCCTGGCAGGTAATTTTTTTCAGCCTTTAGCTTTGCTGCTGATAAGCAGCAGGGCTCACCTGTCAGGTGAAAGCATTCGGGCAGCTGCACTGCCGCCCGATTGCTTTCACACAGCCCTCTACGATGCCTGCTCATCCCTCCTTCCCTTTGTCTCCCGGGATCCGCTTGCCAATCTGTGGGCCCAGGACTGGTTCAGCGTTCACCAGTAGATAGAGGGGAGGGAGGAGAATGGACATGTCCACCCCCCTCCCCTTCATGTCCAGACCCGGAAGTGACGTTATGATGTCACTTCCGGGTTCCCATTCACAGATTTCCTGGCCATTGATGCCAGAAAAGAATGGAATGCAGTGTTATATACACTGCATTACATTCAGGGGAGACATGCAGGGTCTTTTAGACCCAGGATGTCTCAATAAAGAGAATCTGTCACCAAAAATCATCACATAGAGGACTTTTTGTCCCGTGTGTTGAAAAAACAAAACAGTTAAGTAAACAAAAATGTTTTTAATTGTAAAAAAATTTAAGTTACATTTAAGCACATAACATCCGCTCAAACAGAAACAAATTGAGCCCCCCAACCCCCACAAATACACATGTACAAATGTAAAAGCACGTGATGGGGTGCCTACGCATGAAATGCAATAAACATGTTACATATTGCTGCACCCGCCAGAATGAGAACAATAATTCTAGCACAAAACCTCCTCTGTAACACTATACTGATGACCAATAAGGGCTAAAAAAAAGGTCATCTATAGAAAATATAGAGTACTGAAGTTTGATGCCATTTCACGAGTGCACGCAAGTTGGATATCTATTTACTCAGAGAAACTTCATCTTTTATATTTTACAAAAAATAAGGTAATTTATTGCTTTTTTGTGCCCTAAAATTAACTTAAGTCTATTTTATACTCCAAGTTTGCATTTCCTACATCTTTGAGGTAATATCATGCGACATGAAAAATTGGAACTACCATTATTTTATTTGCTAGGGTCTCTGCTTTCAGAAAATATATAATGTTTGGGGTTTTTTTGTAATCATCAAGCCCAAAATGATTTCTTAAATGTGTGCAAAGAAAGCAGAAATGGCACTGGCAGCAAAAGGGTTAACGGATAAGCCCGACACTACCCTTTCCTGAGGAGCACTCAGTCGGTGCTCATTATACTGCTAGGTCTCTCCCCTCCCCGCTAGTGCCCGAGTGCGGTGCTGGAGCCAGGCAGTGAGGGGAAGAGGATATATACAGCTCAGTGTTTAAAAAATGTAATGTTTAAGTCGCCATAAAGCCCCAGACATTCCTAAAAGCATCTCGAATTTAAATACTTTTTTTATCTGGACAAGTAGATTGTCATACGGGACAAGTAGATTGGGGCCCAGATTTAGTCCTTGGACAAGTAGGCTTTTCAAAAATTTCCACACTCCTGAAAGACTAATTTATTAAGGGCTAAAATAAGGCCACTCACATGTACAGTTGTGTCCAAAATTATTCAACCCCCACTGAAATTGAGTGTTTTGGCCAGTTTGACATTGCTTTTGATCATTCAGTCATCTTGCTTACATTTACATTAAAGAGGCACTTGTAGGTCAGACAAATATAACATAACAGTTATAATGAAATAACCACAAATGTCTTTTCTGTGCTCACAGCATTATCAGTTTTATTCAACCCCCAAGTGACATTCAATCTTAGTACTTAGTACAGCATCCTTTTACAGTTATAACAGCTTTTAAACGTGAAGCATAGCTTGACACAAGTGTCTTGCAGCGATCTACGGGTATCTTCGCCCATTCTTCATGGGCAAAGGCCTCCAGTTCAGTCACATTCTTAGGCTTGCGCACTGCAACTGCTTTCTTTAAGTCCCACCAGAGGTTCTCAATCGGATTTAAGTCTGGTGACTGCGATGGCCACTCCAAAATGTTCCAGCCTTTCCTCTGCAACCATGCTCTAGTGGACTTGGAGGTATGCTTGGGATCATTGTCCTGTTGAAAGGTCCAACGTCTCCCAAGCCTCAGGTGTGTGACGGACTGCATCACGTTTCCATCCAATATCTCCTGGTACTGAAGAGAATTCATGGTACCTTGCACACGCTGAAGCTTCCCTGTACCTGCAGAAGCAAAACAGCCCCAAAGCATGATTGACCCTCCACCATGCTTCACAGTAGGCAAGGTGTTCTTTTCATCATAGGCCTTGTTCTTCCTCCTCCAAACATAGCGTTGATCCATGGGCCCAAACAGTTCTAATTTTGTTTCATCAGTCCACAGAACACTATCCCACAACTTTTGTGGTTTGTCCACATGGCTTTTGGCATACTGCAGTCGACTCTTCTTATTCTTTGGAGACAGCAAGGGGGTACGCCTGGGAGTTCTGGCACGGAGGCCTTCATTACGCAGTGTGCGTCTTATTGTCTGGGCTGAAACTTCTGTACCCACATCTGACAAATCTTTTCTCAGTTCCTCAGCAGTCACACGGGGACTTCTCTCCACTCTACGCTTCAGGTAGCGCACAGCAGTCGAAGTCAGCATCTTCTTTCTGCCACGACCAGGTAGCGTTTCAACAGTGCCCTTTGCCTTGAATTTGCGAATGATGCTTCCTAAGGTGTCTCTTGGTATGTTTAACATCTTTGCAATCTTCTTATAGCCATTGCCCTTCCTGTGAAGAGAAATCACCTCTTCTCTTGTCTTCCTGGACCATTCTCTTGCCTTCACCATGTTTGTAACCACACCAGTAAATGTCTAGAAGGAGCTGAGTATCACAGTCATTTTAAAGCTGCCTAATTGGTGCTTATTATGCTTGATTGCTGCTCGGTGACATCCACAGGTGTTTTCAATACCTGATGGAAAGCACCTGTATGAACCTCTGTTCTTCAGAGTGGTAGTCTTTAAGGGGTTGAATAATTGTGGCAATGAAGAAACCACATAAGAACCATTTACTACTGTATTACATAAACAATTGATGTCATTTTAGTTGCATTTGGGTAGTTACAACGTCCTTGTAGGATTTGATTCTGAATACAATTCCAAATGTACACTATAGTCCCTAAACCCCTTTACAGCATTGGGGGTTGAATAATTTTGGACACAACTGTAATATACAACAGGCTCATCTATAACACACTGCTCAGTGGTAGAACCATCAACCACCAGAGCCCCGCTGTAAAGCAGCGATGCAACTTAGCACCAAGGAAATGGTGTCTTCACTTCTGGAACCACCGATGAGCACATTGGAAGCGTAGGTGATGTCACGGATTGGGACATGGTAACATGAAGTTTGGATTTATTGTCTTACACAGGGTACACCCAGCCCTCATTGGATGTGACTGGAATATAAAGATACTACACATGGAAATGTGTTGAATCTATCAATTGTGGACAGCTTGCTTACCTGGATTAAATGCGTCCTCAAGTTTTAAACCTTTTTTGTAGCCTGCCACTTGCTTTAACCGGAGTCCATTTATGATACTTTTTGTACATATTTATAATGTGTTATTAATATTGTTGTACAGTATATTCTATTGTGTTCTTATACTGTATATGGGTTTCATTAAGAGGATTGAATACTGCACTATAAAGGTATGCCTGGGCAGCTACCTCCGTTAGTCAGTTTAGGCTTGGGACTTTGTTATGTTTGTTGTCTGTTCTGCCATGAGAAGTTGCAGTAAAGTTATCAAACTGTTTCAAGTCTGGTCTGAAGTTTTTCTAAGACAGTGCATGATTGTCTCTGGCATTCAAAATAACAGGGTCAATAAAGCACACATCAGGTATGAACCATACTGATATTGATATTTTCAATTCAAATTTGATTCAAATCCATTGGAAAAAAGTCTAATCAGGTTGAAAACGAATAAACAAAATGAAACTAAACTAAACTAATTTTGTTACGAATGCAAGGAAACGAATATAGTAACTTAACTGATCCGAAACTAAACAGAATGAAACAAATGTTTTCGTTATGCACATGTCTAGATGGAATAAGGATCTGTTAAAATCAATACAATAAGTCCTTGCTAGAATTTTTTTTTATTTAAAATGTTTGTCTACTGGGGAGATTTCCCTTATGTCCTGGCCTGGAAACACAGCAGGAATTGAAAGAAGAAGTAAGAAGAAAAATGATTTAATCTGACGGGAAATCATTGTAACATGAACAGGGAGTCCCCACTGGAAGATTTCCCCTCATCTACCTATCTGATGATAACTAACATTTTGGGTTTCCTTTCATTTTCTGTCCCAGTAACAAAGGTCATCAAGACAAACAGAGACGTAATCTCCCCAGATAAATCCTGATAGTGGTTTTAATAGTTCCAGAGGTGATCAAATACCACCGAAAGAAAGCACTATTTGTGAGAAAAAAATGACATAAATTTAATGTATGTACAGGATTGCATGACTGCGCAATTGCCAGTTAAAGTAATGCAGCGCCGTATCGCAAAAAATGGCCTGGTCATTGTAGCAGTTGTGCGTACAGAGATGGACACGGTCATCCATCTTGCTAAAGATCCCCCATCTTGTATCATCCTCTCTCCCTTCAATCCCCCCTCCCTTAGGAATGTGGTCTGTATGTATGCTGAGATCACAGGCATCAGGCCCAGCGGGGTAGCTTCATGGTTATAAACCCCAATTAGCCTGGGCCCAGTATGTCTGTGAAACTCTTGCTCTGAAGCTAATCATAAAGCCATAAACCAGTCCTTCACTGGACTTCAAACGCATTCCGAGATAAAACAGACATCACATTTTAAAAATCACTTTTCCATATAATTTCCTATCTTAAGCTAGGAAATAATTACAATGAAGCAACGCATATATTCGGATAGCTCAGTTTAATGCGAGTCACCTGATATCTTACACCCCTAGTTGAAGTCTACAGGAGAGCAGAGAGCCATATAGTTCTAGCTGAAATAGTGAAATATAGCATGTTTGATGTCGGAATGTTCAGGATATCATTATGCATTTTACTAGTGGCTAGGTTGCATGTACCTAGGGAAGGTTATTGACCATGGTATAAACTGGGAGAGATTTGGTCACAGCCTGAGTTCCCCGCCTAAAACACCCCAAATGAACCGATTGGTTCTCTGCTTTAAGGAGACACCCTGCTGAGTTCCTAGAAAAAGGCTGTTATGCTTGGAGCAGTAAGTTGAAGAATTCTCCTCTTTTAACATCAGGAACCAACTTGGGAAACGGTACCCTTTTGTTCAGGAAACTTGATCTGCTTAAACCAAGGCTGACGGCAAATATTCTACCTCTCTAAACTTCTTTCTGTTATCTCTCAGTTGTGGTATTGCTCTCTGTATATATATATATATATATATATATATAATGGCTACATCTTTTTCTTTAAATACTTTTATTGCACCATTTTGACCTTTTTATTAATAAATCTTATTTTCTGAAAAGTGTTGCACTGTTTCTAAAGCTCTTTAATGCAAACTAAGAATCCCTGTCTCTGAAGAGCGCTACTGTGTGTTTTAAACCTCTGTATATCTCTGTGTGCAGTGACAGTGTGTATACAGACAATTATTCAAACATCATAGTGTTATTGCTAATATTGGCTAGTTTCCTCCTTTGCTCTACATAAAGGCGGTGATGGCAGTGTGAAGGGTTAATTGCGTAATTAACCTGACCCGGTAACAATCGCTCTCAGGCTGCAGGTACATAGATTGGGATCCATTAGCTGGAAAATATTTGTGTAGGGTGCAGCTGAGTGGGGCATTGTTACACACGTGACATCGCAGTTTTAGATTGGCTAGTCCTTCGGTCACAAGTTGGTGAGAAGGGCTGGGGGTCTGATTCCGCAATCGTCACAGTCATGAAGGGGGGTAAATCTTCTGGAGGACAAATGGTTAAGCTGCTTCCTCAAAGGATAAGTTCACCTTTGGGAACATGTTACATGTTACACCCATTTTTAGGGTGGAACATGTAACATGTTCGCATAGCCGCCGCCGCCGCCGCCAACTGCCCCCCTCCCTCTGAAAGATAGTACGGAGAGAAACATCCCCGTGCTATCTGTCAGATTTAGAAACAGCATGGCCATGCGGGCTCCACCCACATGGTCGCATGATTCATTCATGGACTTCCGTGAATGAATGAACCGCAAGTCCTGGCAGCCTTAGTGGCTATCGCCTTGTAGTTTTTAATGAACTACCACAGTGCTGTGGAGCTCCATGGTTGTTCATTGAAGCTTCCTGTCAGTATATCTGCTTGTTCGTACATCCCATAGAGCAAGCAGATATTCTGACAGGTCTGCAGGAGGCCTGCATGGCATCAGCGATCTATTGATCGATGGTGCAATGCTTTCCAGGCACCTGACGACAAAAATAATAAATGCACATTTTTTACCTGTGCATTTATTCATTTACAGATTCCTGTGAATTAATTAACTACAAGTACCGTCTGCCACTGTGACAGATGGATTTATAATCTCAATGGGCTGCAGGGGCGCTGTTGAGTGCTCTCATAATCCAGTGACATTCCTTGACTTATCAACAGAAACCCATACAGAGGTATGGGCTGAAAGCCGGAGGACATGTCTTCTGAAGCCCACATTGCACCCATGATTTACTGCTTGCAGTTGCAATGCTTTCTAGACTGCTGCAGAAAATAAATAAATGTACATTTTTTTTCTACAAAAATACAAGCATTTATTATTTTTTCTATGTAGGTGAACTTATCCTTTAAATATAGATATTAAAGTGGAATTTCACTCTCTCAATCAACATTGACTATTTTTAATTCTTATACGGCTAGTGTTAGTAGATAGATAGGAAAGTATATCATATTTACTTATTTTAAACTTTTTTTTTTACATTTCTTTAGTTACTTCCTGGTTTCTAGGCCTAGGCAAATTATGTCATACATCCCAGAAGTCTTCAGGAGGGAAGCAAGAGTTAACCACACCCTCCTGCCTGCATGCCTGAGCTAAGGGCAGATGGATGCCAGGAAGTAAACTCTACATGAATCATCTTCCCTTACTGAAGCTGGCCACAGCCAAAATGCTTGGGGGTGTTTTTCAAAATGATTTGCATAAAGCATGGAGACTTGGATGGATGGGTGAGTTAGCATTGAATATTAAAAATGAATTAAATATTGGTTTGTGGTGCTCAGATGCAGTGTAGTTCCATTTTAACTTATCTTGGTTGCTGTTAATATATCTTGCTGCATATCATCACATAATGGGTTACAGGATAGACACAGTATTTAAATTAGATCATTGAAATTCCCCCTCTTTTCCATATGACACCAGGGAGATTTTTGTCACCTAATGGGGAATACTGTGCTTGTTGACTGATTTAGTTCAGTGCTTTCAGTTTCCTAATATTGTCAAAGGTTAAAATTATTAATGCTATATTACATTTAGGATTTTCAGGGTATCTAGCCTAAATCAAGATTCCATTGCAGTTGTCTGTATTGCCTGTGCCTCCACGCTTTACTTGCCACTTCCACAATGCTGCTGTAGAGATCCCTAGGGTTGCTGTGGATTTGTAACCCAATGTAATCTATGGCCACATAACTTCCATATGGACCGCACTAAAGTGGACTTTTGTAATTTCCCTGCTCTCTGGCGAAGTCTTGGCCTGGCAATCCCCTATTCCAGCAAAAAGCCGACCACAACACTGTTGTTTTTTTTCTGTCTCCCTGCCACAAAATCTTTGAGCCTTCTTGGGCCTCCTCTGAGGCAAGTGCTCTCCTTTACCTTCGACAAGGTTCAATCACCCTAGGTTCACACCTGAGCATTTTCTGCAGCGTTTTGCAGAAAAACAGTACAGTCCATTTAACATGATTTCCTATGGGACATGTTCACACCTGTGCGTTTTCACTGGGTGCTTTTTGGGTAAGGGTCAGGGACTTTTTTTGAATGCAAAAAGTTGCATTTTTGTTTCTATAGACTTCAATGGAAATGTTGCAGAAAAGCATGTATTATGTTTTTGCTGTGTTTTTGATGCATTTTGCGTTTTATATCTGCCTAGTAAAAATAAAAATTAAAAAAAACCCCCGCAAAAACGCAAGTGCACAAACGTGCAACGTAAACCGCAATGCAGAAACGGCTCAAATGCAATCTGCATAGGTGTAAACCTAGCCTAATAGTGTGTTGCTATCCAGTCTCAAACTCTCGCTACTGCACTCTGGAATAATTAAACCCTCATGACCACCTTCTGGCGGGGTTTGACTGAGATTAAAGACAGACTAGTCAGAAGTGAGATTCACACTACTCTTGATGATCTGGTCACCCTGGCCATACAAATATATATCTGCTTTCTGGGATGCTCCCCTGAAAATTTTCGCTCATGCAAAGTCTTTTTTTTTTTCTTGCCTGGCACCAACTTCCTATCGCCACAATTAACCACCCATATCATCTGCTCATGCTACTTGACCGTTTTAGAGTATCCCACAAGGAAAGGACTCAATGTTAGCCCCAAGGCCTTTGTATCTAGCCTAAATTAAAATTTCACAACCACTTTTGACCTTTCTGTGGAGTAACATGGAGGAGTGTGTCTCATTGTAAGCACCAGTAGGACTCACGTAAAACTACACTCACATCATGCTGCTGTTTAACTGTGCTTAGAAAACTGACATATAATAGTGTTTTTTTCATACATTTTTCTGAACACTTCTACTATAAAGACATATTTCACTTACAGGTGACAAATCCTTAATAGTTAAAAAAAAACAGTACTACTTACACTACATAGATGGGTAAGAAGCCCTTACTAAATTTTTAGGCTGGACAACATATATGTAGATCCCCCCTAGTTACCTAGGGGGAGCTAAACTCCAATTGTTAGCTAGGGCTTAGTAGCAGCCTGGAAGTAATGGCTAGCAGGGGTCAAATTTGGGTCAGAGCTGAGAGGACTTTGCAGATCAGCCCTCTGGAATTTCCCTTTGCTCTAGAACGTTGGAGAAAGGTCTAGAAGAAGTGGGCGGATCTGAGGAGTGTCTGGTTTGTACTCTTGGAGGATCCTGGCCAATCCCCAACAGGAGGCTTGGAAAGAGGCCAGGACAACCTTTAAGAGTAATTGAGCCTGCTCAGCTGCAGGAGTGGGAGGAGAGAGCGAGTGGTGCTTGGAGAGGGAGATAGGAAGATATGAGACTGTAGGCAGGAGCCTGTGAGGGGGCCCAGATGGAGAGGGGATCACCTGCAGACAGAAGACTTTGGAAGGCTGAAAGCTTGGGACTTTACTGGCCCCCTGAGAGAGGACCAGCTGTGCAGCAGGGAAGGAGCGGCCCAGGTAGAAGGCTTGGTAGCAGCCACCGACCCATCTGCAGCACAGGAGAGGGACCAAATGAGTAAACCTGCACCCCCTGGGCCAGTAAGGGGAAAGGAGCATTCTGGTGGGCAACTGGATTAGCTTTTTACTGTTCACACTGTAGTGGCAAGCACTGGACCCTTCCCAAAGATTCACCCAGAGTTGCTGGATTAAGGAGAATCTGGGGTCTGGGGTGATAGATTAGGAGAGGCTGGCTAGCTCTCCAGAAGAGGATCTTTTGCTGCACAGATTTATAAATAGTTTCAGGAATTTGTTCTTGGTTTCAGTTCCAATGGGCATCCACCCCTTTCCCCATCCAAGTTTAATATCCCCTAATAAAACATCAAAACAAGCTCAAGGACTCTCAAGGGCTGGTTACTGTCTCTTGGATGCAAGTCTGAATGTAAATGTGTGTTACCTGGCTGTGCAGCACTATAGGGAGACCCAAATCTATTGCAACTTCAAAGGGGGTAGTGCTACATATACAGTACTTATTGTAAAAGAAGAATACAGGAAGTAAAATGAAAGTTTTGTTTTTTAGTTTCAGCCTAATATAGAGATTTCATGTTTATAATTTTAATGAAAGTTCCATAATTTTGGAATGAGAAGAGATAAATCATGGTGTTCAATTTCAAATAAAACGCTTTGAAAGTAAAAGAAACAAAGAATACATTTCAATGTTTGGCTTCTAGATGATGGCTGCTGCATTGGAAGGCCTCCTCTTTCACTCAGTCTAAAGTGTGCACCTCCATTCCACTCCCCCAAGAACATACACAATGCACACAGTGCCCCCAGAGGCCCAGTGGACTGACTGCCTGACCATATAGCATAGTTATTAAATAGGTTGCGGTCAATTCACCCACAAACATCACCCAGTATTAAAGGTTCTTTCTCAGGTTTCCAGTGCATTAAAATAAAACTGTCAAGACTGCGGTGTGACGATCGCGCATCAGACCCCAGCTCTTCTCACCAAACTCGTGACCGAAGGACTAGCCAATCTAAAACTGCGATGTCACGTGCGGAACAATGCCACGCCCAGCTGCACCCTGCACAACGATTTTTCAGCTAATGGACCACAAATCGATGTACCAGCAGCCTGAATGCGATTGTTACTGGGTCAGGTTAATTACACAATTAACCCTTCACATTGCCACCATCTCCTTTTTGTACAGAGAAAGAGGAAACTCGGCAATATCAGCAATAACACTATGATGGTTGAAATAATCGTCTGTATAGCACTGTCACCCCAGACAGGTTATACAGAGGGTTAAACACACACAGTAGCGCTCTTTTAGAGGCAGGAATTCGTAAGTTGCACTAAAGAGCTGTAGAAACAGTTCAACACTTTCAGAAAGTAAGATTTATTACTAAAACGTCAAAAGGGTGCAATAAAAATATTTACAGAAAAAAGATGTAACCAACATATATATAAATACAGAGAGCAATAACACAGCAAAAGGTAGCAGAAAGAAGTTTAGAGAGGTAGAGTACTTGTCAAAAGTCCTGGGTTAAGCAGATCAAGTTTCAGAGGAAAAGGGCACCGTCTCCCAAGTTGGTTCTGATGTTTAAAGGGAGAATTCTTCAACTTGCACTCTTAGGCCTGACAGCCTATTTTGTAGTCCCCCAGCAGGGGGTGTCTCTGAAGCCAAGGACCAATACCTCATTTGGGGAGGGGTTGTCTGGGTGGAGACCCAAGCTATTATTATTTTATTATTATACAGTATTTATATAGCGCCAAAGGGTATGCTCAGCGCTGTACAGTAGCAGGGGGGACAGAACATGAGACAAGACAGTAACAATACAATACACGAGGGGTCCGAGGGCCCTGCTTTTCCTAGCTTACAATCTAGGAGGGAGGGGAAGGTGGTACAGGAGGAAATGGCTGTGGGGGATAGAGTGGTGGGAGGAGTGGAGGAGGTTAGTTGTTAGGTGAGGTCAGATGTTAGGTGAGGTTGGGGTAGGCTTCTCTGAAGAGGAGGGTTTTCAGGGTGCGCCTGAAGGTGAGGAGGGTAGGTGACAGTCTGATGGATTGGGGGAGGGAGTTCCAGAGGATGGGGGAAGTCCTAGAGAAGTCCTGCAATCGGGCGTGGGAGGAGGAGACCAGGGAGCTAGAGAGTAGGAGGTCCTGTGAGGAGCAGAGGGCACGGGTAGGGTAGTATTTGGGTATCAGGTCAGTTATGTAGTTTGGGGTGGCGTTGTAAATGGCTTTGTAGGTCAGAGTTAGCAGTTTGAATTTGATGCGTTGGGCAATCGGGAGCCAATGAAGGGATTGGCAGAGGGGGGAGGCAGATGTGGAGCGGTTGGTGAGGTGGATGAGTCTAGCCCCAAAATCACTCTTAGCTTATATTTTGGCTCATAACTTTTCCTAGGCACAAATAATGTTCCACCTGCGGGTAGATTAATATGCAGATGCATCTGCGGAACGGTTAGATATGAAATATAGAGTACAGACTTGAATGATTCAAGAGATGTAATTTTCTGCTTTCCTATATATTCCAGCCAATGAGAGTGACATATCAAACTGTTTGTCTTCTCGTGGCCAGTCTGAAGATATTGTATGCCTGTGTAGGAGCAAATGTCACCAGAGAAATTTGGCAGAGCCAAACAGAGTAGGCAAAGTGCCCAGAACCTCCTTTCTGCATATCCCTTCAAAGGTGACCAGGAGAGGGGGCAGTGATAGGAGGTTATCAGGGAGAGAGGGAGTGATGGTGGAGTTTGAAGTGGCAGAGTTACTGCTGGTTGGCATTAGGGGTGCTGGGAAATAGGGAAGTTCAAAGTCAGAGGTGCTAGGGAGTGCAGTGATAGTGGTGCTGGGTGGCAGAAATATGCAGTGTCAGGGTGCAGCGAGCCAGAGGTACAGGGTAGTTAATAAGTTGTCTTCCTGTGCACCTGCCGAGAGGCTTAAAGGAAGACAGAATTCCATCCCAATGCACAAGTACAGTAGGTACAAATGAACATGCAAAATACTGAAGATTATCACATATGCCATACTGCACCTCATTGTAATGGCATAGTGTGAAGGGGCCTTAATAGTTTGATTTTCATTGTTAGCCATGTGATGTGTGAGCTAGTGGACATAAGAAAGAGCTTTCCATATTTTTTAAGAAACTTCCAGCTTGCTAAATCTGAGCTGCTTCATTATGTTTGACATCTTACCAAATATGTCTTAACTGTGCACCTCGTGCCTGCCTTCAGCAGTCCTATTCAGTTCCACCACCTCTGGCTCAGGCCAGCTACTGTGTTTACAAGTGACAGCTTGTCTCCCAATGGCTCCCACAGATCTGATCTCCTGTGCGGCTTTCAGTGAATGCAGGATGGGGACAAGGGAGCTGCAGATACCTGGGGTAGAGTGAGCATGCTGACACCCCCACTGGATGATCTTCCTGCAAGTGAGAGAGGCAGAGCCACCTACTGTATGTAGGGAGGTACTAGAGAAGAAGAGGGCTGAACGTAAGATGTGGATAGGGGATGCAGAGGTAAGCAGCTGTGGAAGAAGGCTGAACTCTGCACTCTGTGTGTAGCACACCCTTAAATTCTGTATTTAGCGCGCCCCTGAACTCTGCAGTCTGTGTGTAACCCCCCCAGACTCTGCACTCTGTACTTACTATGTAGTGTACTATGCACGGCTGATATTTAAAGCGGAGCTCCAGTCCCCCTAATACATTTTTGTTAAAAGCAGATCCACGATGACCTTTCAAATAGCATTAGCAATTGGAATAATACAATAGTAAAAGCATTGTAATTACTTAGTAATTCTTAAACATTTACCATGATTTCGGAAGCAGGCAGGTGCCATGATGGCTGTGAGTATCTGAAGCCCGCAGGTATTT
Source organism: Staurois parvus (assembly GCF_062004578.1). NCBI lineage: Eukaryota > Metazoa > Chordata > Amphibia > Anura > Ranidae > Staurois > Staurois parvus. Next base: position 1,254,580 of record NW_028318108.1, on the reverse strand, counting down.
ATTTCCTAGAATCGGTGCTGCTGGCTATCCCAGCATGCACCACTCGTTCTCGTGCATGCGCAGTACAGACACTGCTCGGCGTGACGTGCGCAGTACAGGTTGCCATAACAATAGTGGGGACGGATGAAGTTCCCGCCCCCCGCCCCCGTCAGGCAACCTGTGCAGCACTTTACTGCAGGGAAGGGAAGGAAAGGGAAAGTCTCTAAAGGGAGCAATCCCCACTGCCTAAAATATATATTAATGTATATATACACACACGATATATATAGTGTGTATGTATATATACTGTATAATCATGGACTCCCATTCGCATAATTTTTGGTTTCCAATTCCCGTGATTACAGGAAACCAAAGGCCTCCGGGGATACAGGAAACGACATCCCAGGAGACCTTGCAAATCGCCTTATGATGTCATCGCCTAGGCATTCAGGACTGGAACTGCAGGTTTGCAGTGGATTAAAAGGTATATATATTTAAAAAAAAAAAATATCCAACTTGTTCTTTATTTCACAGGGACTACATAATAAGGTAAAGTATTAAAAATTGGTGGAACTTGGCTTTAATGCCCCTTTAAGACCCTCCCACTGTTAGTGAAATTTGACAACACCCACTACTTGGTGTGATTTGGAGGATGTGTATGTAGTGGAGAGGGTTTGAGAGGTGGGGGTTGGGTCATGGTTAAGTTTCTGCACCTATTTTCTGAGAAAAAAAAAGAAAAAAAAAAGCCCTGGCCATAAGCAATACCTACACTAATCCTGGACCTTCCCTGGCTCCAACTACACACTCCCAATTACTCACCTTGGGATTTTCCTGTCATTCTACCTACCTCCCCAAAGTCTTGCCAGCTAAACCTCTCCCTTTGGCTATCTTGGAGGTTACCTCCTCTAGTCCAGCTTACTAGAGACACTAGACTCAAAGCAATTATCAAGAGACAATGCAGTTTTCAAAACACAATGCAGATCAGTTGCTAACACACCATCCTTATAATTGTGTCATGTACCTAATTCTGGGCTCAAATTCCCCTAGAGGCTAACCAAGGCTATATTGGAATACATGGACCCCACTGATCCTTAAAGGCCAGGAAGATTGAGAACATGGTTCAGTTCATGGTCCAGAGGCAAGGCTGTGCGTGCATCCACATGTGTTCACTAATGCATGAGTGCATTAGCGTGAATAAGCATGCACATCTGGCACTGGCTTTTGGTGCCCAGATGCCTCTATTTAAAGCTCAGAATAGCTAAGGAGAATCGCTAAGTGTTCATTAGCTTCTGGGACTCATGACCAGATCTGCATCCTGCTATTTTGTATCTGCGCCAGCTTGCTCCTTAATCCTGATCTTCTGTTACTGACCTCAGCTTGTGTCCCGACTTTGTCTTCTGCCTACCCTAGGCAATTTAAGGATGTGAGTGTCCATTTGCACATAGGCTGTATGCATGCAAGGTGATACTCAGGAAGAAGATTTGATTCTTATTCACATATTAATTTCAGCACTGATTAATGGACACATTGATGGACATTTTTGTATGTATTATTCGTTGCACTGCACCATTTTGCTTTATTTTTGTATGTGAGGTGAAATCACTATAGGGGTTATAGCTTGCAACATACATTTTTTTAAATTTTTGGTCATTGTATGTAGAGCGTGGCTGCGCAGATTGTTTCATATATAACTCTGTGACTAGTGATTCTTGAGACACCTGTGCCTCCAGCAACCCCTATGTTACCAATGACCCCTTTGTCCCCAGTGACTGGTGAGTCCTTTGTGCCTGCAGCAACCCCTGTGACTTCTAGGTCTCCAGTGACATCTGTGTGTTCTGTGTCTCCAGTGAACCTTGAGGATTCTGTGTTATCCAATGGCTTCGGTGATCTATGAGCTCCTCTGTGACACCTGTGTATCCACACAGCTTTGGGTACACTTTTGTAATCTCCTGGACTGTCTCTCTACTGTGAATATGGACTCCCCTTGATTTTTTGTCAAATCAGTGGTTATTGAAAAAAGACATAAAAGACTTAATATGAGAGCAGACAGAACAAATTGACACAATAGCCTATTTAACATTCCAGAAGTCAACAGCAAATATTCTGTATAGAACGTTTTTTATTTTTAATAATGATTGGGTGTGAAAGGAGTTATTAGGTAAAAAAGTGAGAAGAGGTATGAAAAGGACAGGAGGAAAAGAAGGAGGTGGGGGGATTAATAAAAAAAAAGGGGGGGTAGACAAAAACATGTGGCATCAGGTCTGTGGTAAAAACATTATCAAAGCGTATTAGAGTTGAAGAGTATTAATTCCATCCACATAATGTCATTCAGGGCCTCAAACCATTCCTCCAAAGTAGGCATCACTTGCAATTTTCAATGTTGAGGGATGATTGGTCTTGTAGCTCGTAGAAAAAAAAAATCTAAAAATAGATTGCTTTATGGATCTCATGCTAGAATCATAAAGAGTAAAGCTATTTGTGGGTATTACAATAGTTTGTGACATTTATTATAGATAGTAAAAACTGTGTTCTAAAGTTGTTTGATTGGAAAGCAACCCCACCAAATTTGGATGTAGGTCACTTGGTGTTAATGGCATTTTCAGCAGGTAGCAGCTAAAGTGGGAAAGATCCTAGTGAATTTCGTGGGGCATTAATATCAGCTTCCTAAGATTTTGTTCTTGCGTTCTTGTGCTTTGCAGGAGACAAACAGGGAATGATTGAGTGTGCTCTTCATTGGAAATATGTGCGTGGCATTCTTTCTCCCATTGTGATGGAAGTGCAATGTTCTGCTTCCCCAGTCTAAGCATTGCAAATATGATCTCTATAACTGATCTAGTTCTGGTAAGATGGCTATAATTTACAATCTCACAACCACTGGCAGACAGTGGCTCAATTCGAATGACATCCTGCAGATCATAGAATGCTTTAATTGAAACCTTGTGCAGATCTTCACAGATGAGAATCAGGTAGATAGAAAGTAAAGAAGAGACAAAATTATTTAAAGGGAAATAAACACTGCATGTGTAACATGAATGCAGTGAGAAATGCAGCAAGATATTGGATTTACTGCGTTAAAAAAAAAGTTGGTATAATGTAGAGATCGCATACTTGTGTACAAAGTTGTTCAAACATCATTAATGGATGATGTAGGTTGTGATTCTGAATAAAAGATTTGCTTCTAAAACAACCCAGATATCAATCATTCACCAAACAATGTGCAATGTGCAGAAAAGAAAAAAAGGTTTTCTTTTCTGCATGTTTCACTTTTTTGGAGGCTGATTGGTTTCTCTTTTTCACCCTGTATATATCAAGGGAATGTTGAGACATATACATTTTTATCCCTTTGAGGATCAGTGTTCCCAGAAATAACGGACCCTGCCCACCTGCCACTTTGTCTTGGGGATTGGTTACCAGTGTTGAGTTGCCTTTCTTCTCATTGCCCTGATTTTTTGGCAGCTGTTTCTACTCTGGAAAATCTATCCACACTTTTTTGGGAGCCCTTCTGAAGAAGCGTGTTTGCGAAATGTGTTTAAAAACCCCTCTGTACGAGGGGTGTGTCCGAGCCACGGTCCAAGATGGCCGCCTAGAAAGTGAGCTCCAGCCGCTCGAGGGGGTTTGCACCGGTACCAGCCGGGATCCAGACACCTCTGCTAAGGGGAAATCCTTCCACGGCAGCTCCACGTCCCGCTCGCGGTCCCCACGGGACTCGGGGACACAGCTGGGTAAGCAGATCCCGGAGCTCTTCCGCACACAGCACAGCAATATGACCGTGGCCTGCTCTATCCCATGAGGCATGTACTAAGAGTCAGTCCCCTTCTGACCAGGGAATTCATTCCCCACCCAGACCCACTTCACAGTGCCCACTTAACCTCAGTGACCTGCAGACTATCGCTGCTGACATTAAGGGAACACTTACAGCGGTTATTACAGATCTGCACCATGATATACAGGCAATTACAGACAGAGTACAAGAGGCGGAAATATTCACTAATCACCAGGAAACTCACATACACAAGCTGTTTCAGACCGCAGATGCCCATACTTTCCAGATTTATATATGAATTATATCAGCATCTAGAAGACCTGGACAACCAAGGACGCAGAAATAATCTATGACTCCGGGGCCTCCCTGAATCTATTGAGCAAGATCAGCTCTAACTTGTTACTACTCATATTTTTAATGGGCTCCTTGATAGATCCCCTGACTCTGGGATAGAAATGGAAAGCATCCACTGCGCACTACGACCGAAAGGAAGAAATGTAGAACCACCACGAGATGTGATCTGCTACTTAAATAGCTTCCGCTTGAAAGAAGAAATCTTGCGAAAAGCACACAATAGAATACAGATCACCCATGAAGGGGCTGAAAATAAGATATATCAGGACCTTTCAAACATAACCCTACCGCATCGTAGGAAACCCCACCCCTACTGGAAACCCTAAGAACAAGCGGCATACACTACAGATGTCAGTTTCCGTTTGGCCTTTCAGCTACTGCGTTGGGCCGTACAGAGGATCTCCCACACTTTTGTGAAACTCTGGACATTCCATTACCTCACGTGCCAGAATGGTACAGTGAATTCTGCCCCTCCTCTGTTCCACAACTGCCTCCTCATGATGATAGGATGGACTTCAAGCTCCACAGACAGCGACGTTGGTGATCATCCAAAACCAACTCCTCCCCTCCAGATGACAGCAGGGGGCACCCCATTATGAGTCCCTCCAAATCTCCGGCTCACCGCAGACCTCGACATGAGACCTGACATTCTGGAACAGGCAGCAGTTCCAGAGCCAGCTAAGTCCTACGGACAGTTTTTTTGAACAAGTTTTGTTCTTGTTGTGTTTGTTTTTTCCTACTCTGTCCTCTCTTGAGCTACCCTTCTCTACATGGACACCTGCATCTGTTTCGCACTCACCTTGCATTCTTCTTCCTTGATAAGCCTGTTTTTATGCCTAAATAACCACTATATCATACAATGGTTGGTCATTACCCATATTTTGTAATACTCGGTCATTATGGACTACATTAAGCAGGCCCCCGCCAAAAGCTTATCCATACTCACCTCTAAACATGTTCCTATCCACATTACCGACTCGTTGGCGGATAAGTATGGCAGATACATATTTTTGAAAGGAACACTATACAATAGACCCTATCATGTTGGCAAATATTTACTGCCCTGTAACGGACATGTAAGATTTGAGTGGATAAAGATTTGATCAGTGGAAATATGGAATCATAGCCATAGCAGGTTTGAGTTGATTATTGGTAGATCAGGCCTTTTCATTACAAATGTGTATTCAGGAACAGCCCTTTTCATTAAGAATGTGTATTGAGTCCATTAGGGAATTTACTCAATAGACATTACAGACAGTGGTCATCATTTAGCATTAAAATTAGCATTAATTAGTCTAAAGCCAGGCCTCCTGGAGGTGACACCTTTGTGTTAATAAGATTATCACCTGCTGGGAAAACCGGTTTGGAAACTAATTACAGCAGACAGGGCAGCTGCCTGATGTGGAAAGCCCTATAGGTATATTCATTCATTCGTCAAAGAAGTATGTTTAATCTCTCATAAAAGCAGAAAAATTAGTTGCGGAGAGATAAACATGCTCCCTTTGTGCAGGGCATGCTGTGCGCTGCATTTGCATATAAAAATCATATTTGTGGCTTGGGGAGAAAGCCAGGAAAATGCAGGGAATGGTTAGATGGCGCTGGGTTGCGACAGTCGGATGGCGTTTGGTACTGTCGCGATCGGGCTGATGCGCTGGTGTCGGAAATCCAATCCCCGACTTGGTGTTCAGGCTGGTCTTGGCCCAATTGAAATTGGACAGGTCCACACACAGTACCTCTGGTGGGCAGGTCAGGACCAGCCCCCCCCCCCCCAGGGTCAATTGGTCGAACACTAATGTCCCGCCCATGTCCATATCCAAATAAATTGAGTACACGGACATTTGGACATGGGTGATTCGTACGGAGCTGGTTCAATTGACCAATGGATTGCTAATTTTCTGGCTTGCTCCAGTCGCAGGGTAAAGTTTTATTCTGTCTTTTATTCCCTTTTTATTTTATAGTAATTAGTCATTTGTGTGTCTTCTTATATCTTTTGTATTTTCTGTAACTTTTTATATTTTGTACATATTTTATACACTGCCCACTTTGGGAAATTAAATCTTAAAATTAATTAGTGAACTTCTGTGTATTTAAGCACGTGCTCATATCTTCGGAGAGATTAGATCGGAGAGATTAGATTGGAGAGATTAGATTGGGTTAGATTAGATTGTATTGCATTTTAGTGCCTTTAAACCACTGGTCAAGCTCATTGACAATCTGTATGCAATTGCACTGTGTGTGGGCAGATTGTATGCAGATTGCAAAGGTAACAGATCTGCCAGCCGGAGATCTGTGTGTGTGTGGTGTCTCAACAGACCATTCTGCGGATAAACTGTTGGGTGGTGGCAGGCTACCTTTTGTGGTGTGTCTGGTGCGGAGGGTGTGTGGACAGCGGAAGGGTGATTAACATCAGGGTGTCAAGGTCCTACCTTTTCCCAGAGGTTATGTTACTCCATGTGCTGGCATCCATCTTGGATTTCTGCTGAGCATGGTGGGAATCCTTTATGCCTTCAGGTCTCTGAGGTCCATCCCCCAGAGGGGTGTGGCTGATGACATATAAGCCTGTGGTCCGCACATGCTCTTTGCACTTGTGTCTTGTGTCTTTGTGTTGCTATTACTCTGTTCTGACTCTCGTGACTCTCCTGGAATCTGACTCGGCTTGTGACTTGACTATTCTTTGTGTTCTCCTTTGATCTGACCCTCTGTTGCTGAACTCGGCTCGTGACCTGTGATTCTCGTCTGCTGTCCTGTACCATTTTGTCCCGTTGTTGTTGACCCGGCCTGCCTGACTACACTATTGTCTTTTCCACCAGCTACACGCCATTGGCGGCAGCCATTACTGCAACTGAGGTGTCTCGGGGGCCGCAACCTGGTTCCTGGCTGCGTCAAGTCCATCCCCACCATCAGGGGCCCTGTTGAAAGGGCAGCCTGGGACTTAGACTCCGCGCCCTGAGGGACTTCAGTCTGTGGGTGGTGGTTGTCGTCAGCCAGTGCGTTACATTGTTTACGCCTGCCTGTCCGTTCCTCAGCTCCTGCCCTGACACAGGGTTCAAGCTAGGATAGCTCGAGGGACTCTAGAAGGGTGTGTAATTACTAAGCTGGTCCTCAACCCGAATCAGTGCATCAGATTGTATGTAAGATTCGTATCTGCCAGTGTGTGGTCGACCAGCTGGATTGGAGTGGAGTCTCCATCTGGTGGTGGCCAGAGGTGGTGCGGTCTGTGAAAGTGTGTCACGGCTGATCTTATACACGGTTTTAGATATTCAAGTGTAAGTCCCCTTTATCCCCTCGTTTACCCCCCTGTCACGGCCACATGTGCGTGCCTCGGTTAGCTAGTCGCTGTAGGCGTGGCGTGTGGGTGGACCCGTGACAGGGTGATCCTTGACATGCCCGAATACCAAACAAGTTACCTTCCTTAAGTCAGTAGTGAATCAATTGATTCCCTTCCAAACCGGCATCCTCAGTCTCTGGGGCGATTTTAACCCCCCGCTCCACCCTTTGCTTGACACGTCTACAAAGCTCTTTGGTGTATTAAGCTTCAACTTCAAACCCTCTTAGTACACGACACCTGGCGCACCCTCCATCCTAGTGTGAAGGACTTTACCTACTTTTCGCCCCCTCACAACCGACACTCTAAACTGGACTATCTTTTTATTTCGCAAACAGATGTCTTTACTCACGAAAGCCACTATCGAACCCATGGTACTCTCTGACCATAATCCGATTACCATTACTCTCACTTTCCCGAAGACCAAACCACAACCTGCCTCATGGCGCACGGATACGTCATTGCTTACAGACAAACTGCATACCTCTCATATATTATCGTGTCTTCTCTCGTACTTCCTTGAAAACTCAGGCCCGGAATGCTCTCCTCTTACAGTCTGGGAGGCACATAAATGTGTAAAACTGGGGAAAATGATTGCCTTAATGGCACGTAAACACAAGGACAGACAAGAACGCCTTGATACCTTGCTCAACGAGTGCAGGCACTCGAAATAGTCCACAAACAATCGCAGGCTCAAAAGACACTTCACAACCTACAAAAAGCCTGGGCGAACCTACTCGGGGAACTCAACCAAATCACCAAACATAAATTTATTCTTACCAAGAAACTGTTCTATGAGCTGGGCAACAAAAATGGTAAGCTCCTGGCGAGAGCATTGCAGTCTCAACGTGCAGTCACCAAGATTCACACTATTAAAATCCCGGATGGCCGCTCTCTAGTCAATACTGATGATATTGCACGACAATTTGTCCACTACACAGACTTATACAATCTACACAAATGTACCCCTAATGCCACCGACCCCAGCCATAGGAAACAACTTATTAAAAATTTTGCAACTCAATATAGCCCGAAACCGATATCCGACGCTGACGCTAAAACCTTAAACAGACCCATTACTAAAGAGGAATTTCACTCAGCCCAAAAACACACAAAACCAGGGAAATGCCCAGGTCCGGATGGCCTACCTGCAATATACTATAAGACTTTTTCTGAAATAATCAAGGACCCTTTTCTTACGGCATTTAATGATTTAGGCTCTCACCTGTAAAACGTACAAAACTCATTAGAAGCCCATATCTCACTAATCCCAAAAGAGGGCTAAAATCCCACACTGATCCCCAATTACAGACACATCTCGCTCTTAAATGTAGATCTCAAGCTCTATGCTAAAATTTTGGAAGATCGCTTGGTTCCATTCCTGCCTTCTCTTATTTCGACAGACCAAGTTGGCTTCATATCTGGGAGAGAGGCCAAAGATAATACTTTGAAAGCTCTTAACATACACCATTGGCTAATCTCCTCCACCCAATAAGGGTTTTTCCTGTCCCTTGATGCAGAGAAGGCATTCGACAGAGTGGCCTGGGATTATATGCAAGCAACCCTGGAAGCAATCGGCATAACCGACACCATGCTTGATTGCATTCTAGCTCTATATTCTAAGCCATCGGCCCTTGTTGGTATTAATGGTCACCTGTCGGATGCCTTCTCCATATCAAACTGCACGAGACAGGGATGACCTTTATCTCGCCTTCTCTTTGTTCTTACCCTGGAACCTTTTTTACGACAACTACGATCCAATGCCAAAATCACAGGCGTCCAGGTTGCAGGACACACACACAAGATTGCTGCATTTGTGGATGATGTCCTTTTATTTTTAACTAAACCCGAGCTCATGATTCACTTACTGAAAGACTTTGCTCATTATAACACCATTTCCAATTTACAAATTAACTTTGCTAAATTGTATGCCCTCAATATCTCTTTACCCCAATTGGCAGTTGACAAGTGTAAATTACGCTATCCATTTTCCTGGCAAGAAAAGTCCATTACGTACCTAGGTATACAATTTCCACGGAACTTATCGGATCTATACGACCTGAACTACTTACCCGTTTTGCTAAATATTCAACAGGATTTTCAGTCCTGGCATGGTGACCTCTTTTCATGGCTTGGTAGAGCAACCATTATTAAAATGAATGTCTATATACCATGTTAGTCCCAATCAAATTACCGAAATCTTTCTTTATTGCATATAGAATTTATCGCATATAGCATTTCCCCCTATGATTTCATATCTTGGAATATGAAAGACTTACATAAAAAACAGGCATAAATTCAGATTGGTCACTTTAATACAAGTTGCCTGATATATTACACCCCTAGCTGACATCTACAGGAGAGCAGAAAATTATATCTCCTTAACTGTCACAGCAGGTATGTCATATTTCATATCTAGACGTTCAGCAGCTGCAGCTGCATATTAATCTACTAGTGGTAAGGCTGCTAAACGCACCGAGGGTAGGTTATGCACCATGATATAAGCTATGAGGGATTTTAGTTCTAGCTGGGGTCTCCACCTACACCTCCCTCCCAAAATGAGGCGATTGGTTCTCTGCTTCAAGGAGACACCCTGCTGAGGTCCTAGAAAAGCTGTTATGCTTGGAACAGAAAGTTAGGCTAAGCTGAGCTGAGTTGAAGTTGAAGAAGCTCCCTTTTAACATCGGAACTAACTTTGGGAGATAAGGTGCTTTTGCTCTGACACTTGAAAGCTGCTTAAACCAAGGCTGATGGCAAGTACTTTATCCCTCTAAACTTCTTTCTGTTATCTTTTTGCTGTGTTATTGCTCTCTGTATATTTATATATATATATTGGCTACATCTTTTTCTGTAAACATTTTTTATTGCACCCTTTTGACCTTTTAGTAATAAATCTTACTTTCTGCAGTGCTGACAGCTGTCAGGATGGAGAGAGGGGTGGGGGGCTGGTAAGCATCTTTTTATTAGCCCCCTTCCTTTCCTCAATGAACACAGACAGTGATCAGTACAGAGCTATATTTACTATGTGTCAGTTTTTGAATGAAACATAGTAAACACTGTTAACTATGATCCATTTCATGAAAGAAAATCTGTGTGCAGGGTGCAGCTGGGTGTGGCATTGTTACGCACGTGACAGCACGGTTTTAGATTAGCTAGTCCTACGGTCACGAGTTTTGTGAGAAGGGCTGGGGTCTGACGCCGCGATCATCACAGTCCAGACCCCACACGCCATTTGAAACCATCTGTTCCAGATCGACCCCTCAATGACACATGATCTCCGTTATTTATTCCCTACTCCATTCTACTAATACACTGAAAACCAGTAGACCGTGTCAACAATGGGAACAGCAACTGTCTCTGGACCTTACTGAAGCTGACTGGGAACAAGCTCTGTTCCATACCCACATGGGTTCTGTAAATGTGAATATGCAGGAAACTGGATACAAATTATTCTCTGCCTGGTACAAAACCCCTGAACGCCTTCACAGAATCTCTATCTCTCTTTCACCCCTCTGCTGGAGATGCAGCTCCGCCCCAGGCTCTCTGTTGCATTTTTGGTGGGCATGTCCCAAATTACAACCATATTGGATAAAAGTACATGATCTTATTGCTAAAATCACTACATTTACCTTGTACTATGCACCTGCTCAATACTTCCTACATCTTTCATCCCTTCCACACTCGGTTTACCATATATCTTTAGCAATACACCTAGTAAATGCAGCCAGATGGTGCATCCCATCAAAATGCCGTGTGCACCACCCAACCTTTGTGGAATGGTTCCAATGTATTAGACACACAGCTGAAATGGAGGAACTTATCAACATAGCACATGACTCTCCAACTAGATTTACCCATACGCGGGCTTGTCGGTTCCACAATCTGGACTCAGCGGATTATCTGAGAGACAAGTCTATGCACACCGAGTACAACCAGTGAACTTAGACTCAAGGTCCAGTACCTCTTTTTTCCATGGGAGAGAGCGGAGGCGCTCCCTTGCTCTACTTACACCTATCTCTTCTTTCTCTTTCTCACCCCTACATATCCCTCCTATTAGGTAAAATCATACAACATTTTTTTTTTTTTTTGCTGTATGCTATGTTTGTTTTATTATGTAATTACCTGTTAAATGACTTGCTTGATCACATACATAGAGCGCAATGAGGCACTTTGTGGTTGTATACTCAAATGACCATTTGAATTATGTTAATCCTTTTTTTCTACCATTGTTATTTTGGAGAAGTATATTGCTCTCCTATTCCTTTCTTACTGCAAATATATGTCTGTTATGTTATTCCTCTGTACATGTCTGAAACGTTGTTCAGTTATACTGAATAAAATCTTTGAAATATAAAAACCCCTCTGTACAGTTGCTTTGTCATTTTCTTTGTTTTATATTACCGTATTTGCCGGCGTATAAGACGACTTTTTACCCCTTGAAAATCTTCTCAAAAGTCGGGGGTCGTCTTATACGCCGGTATACGGCATACTGACACTTTTTAGGGGGGCGGCGCGTTGCCGCCGCCGCCCCCCCCTTCCCCCAATGGAAGGGACACTAAGTACAGGGGTGGGCAGCGGCTGTTTCTTACCTGGTTCCGGTCCCACGACGATCCGGTCCAGGAAGCGCGGCTGCGCCTTCAGTTCGGCCACCGGATGTTCGTGCGGCTGCTCGGCTCCGCCTCCTCACCAGTGATTGGCTGCCAGAACTGTAGCTCAGGAAAGGCACACAGGCGGCCAATCACCGGCGAGGGGGTGGAGCCGAGCGGCCCCGCGAAAATCGAGTGCAGGACCAGCAGGTAAGTGGTCAGTGTAGAGGTGCTGCTGCAACCACATATACTGGCTGCAGCAGCACCATACGAGAACAGGGTCAGCAAGTGTCAGTGGGAGGAATAGTGCCCCATCATTGGTGTCACTGATACCAATGATGGAGCACTATTCCTCCCACTGACACCAACGATGGGGCACTATTCCTCCCACTGACACCAACGATGGGGCACTATTCCTCCCCCCCACTGACACCAACGATGGGGCACTATTCCTCCCCCCCACTGACACCAACGATGGGGCACTATTCCTTCCCCCCACTGACACCAACGATGGGGCACTATTCCTCCCCCCAACTGACACCAACGATGGGGCACTATTCCTCCCCCCCACTGACATCAACGATGGGGCACTATTCCCCCCCCCCACTGACACCAATGATGGGGCACTATTCCACCCCCCACTGACACCAATGATGGGACACCATTCCTCCCACTGACACCAATGTTGGGACACCATTCCTCCCACTGACACCAATGATGGGGCACTATTCCCCCCACTGATACCAATGATGGGGCACTATTCCCCCCACTGATACTAATGATGGGGCACTATTCCTGCCACTGATACCAATGATGGGGCACTATTCCCCCCACTGATACTAATGATGGGGCACTATTCCTCCCACTGACACCAATGATGGGGCACTATTCCTCCCACTGATACTAATGATGGGGCACTATTCCTGCCACTAATGCCAATGATGGGGCACTATTCCTGCCACTGATACCAATGATGGGGCACTATTCCTGCCACTGATACCAATGATGGGGCACTATTCCTCCCACTGATACCAATGATGGGGCACTATTCCTGCCACTGATACCAATGATGGGGCACTATTCCTGCCACTGATACCAATGATGGGGCACTATTCCTGCCACTGGTGTGCATTGGAAGAGGGGTAGTCTTATACGGCGAGTATAGCTCAAACACTAAATTTTAGCAGGAAAAGTAGGGGGGTCGTCTTATACGCCCAGTCGTCTTATACGCCGGCAAATACGGTATATTGGTATACATCTGGTAGACTGATTTTGTGACCCCTTCCAGAGCAGTAAAATGCTTTTATGTGTACTGTGAAGGGGGCTACAAATTGAAGTTATGCCCAGATTATTAACATGTAAATGTTTTTAAACTTTTTGTGTCATTTGGATTTTAGTAACAACCCTCCTGACTACACTATGTTGAGTTGATTAAAAAATGTTTTTTATTTTTGTATGTTTATCTTTCTATGAGAGGTGATACACCAATAAATCCCCCTAGTCCCTTTAATTGACTGTTCTTTACTTTTCTATAGTAATCAACCAGTTCTGAAGGTCACACTTAATGGAGTTGAGCAACTTTATATTGTTCAATGAAAAAAGTTGAGAGAGATCAAATGGTATTTGTACTCCAAGATATGTTATGAAAGATTGCTGTCATTTAAAGAAAAGAGTGCTAGACTGAAGTAACTGTAGAAGTGGGGAGAGAAATGTTGAGGACCTCTGATTTATGTAGATTTACCTTAAAATTACTAAGGACACCAAATATCTTACATTCTTGAAGAATTGCCGAGCAACTTGTCATTGGGGCTGAGATGTAAAGTAATAAATCACCCACAAAATATGCAAGTCTATAGGCCTTTGAGCCAAATTTGAGGCCCTGTCTAAATGGATGGGTTGGCCCAAAGAGCAATTACCAGGTGTTCTATTGTGGAGTACATAAAGCAGTCGGTGCAGCCCTGGTGCATTTCATTTGCGATAGGGAAACTGGAGGATAGAGAGCCATTAGTCCTAACTCTGGCAAGGGAAAGGTTTGTAGTGCCATTATTTTCAAAATCATGGAATTGCTTGATCCAATGTTCATCAGAATAATTTTAAGGAAGTCCCAATCAACCCTATTGAATGCTTTTTGAACATCTATTTATAGTAGGCACAGTGGGATGTTCCATTTTTGGGTGTGGGTAATGGTTGGTTTCAGTGGTGTTATCTCTTGCTTCCTGCTACCTGGTCTGTGTGGATCAAAGATGAAGGAACAGTTGTAAGCAACTGGCAAGTTGTTGGATTTTTAGACACATATAATACTTCTTCTAGTGTCTTGAGGCGATTATGAATGAAAGAGCCATTGAAATAAAAAATGAAGTGTGATTTTATTCTATCACACAATGGTGTCAAATAACAATGTAAAGCGTATTATGAACAGTTCCATGTAGATAAAACTACTGTAAAAATGACAAGCAAATGTTTAAAGAAAGAGTCACCATTATCTGTCATGGCTGTCCTTGCCATGTGCGATTTTCATGTCCTTGTCCAACTCAATGACTTTGTTGAAGAAGCAGCCGGAAGTAGACGGATATGATGATCTAGCAGCAGTATGCAACTGTTGCAGCTTTTCAGACGTGTGTATGCAAGAGTTATGTAGCGTGTAAGTGTGAGTCTCTGTCCCTCAAGGCCCCCTTTATGCAGCATGAGTGTGTCATCTTAATACCTTGTATGGCATAGAAGGGAGGGGACGACACTCACATAATGTCTTTGATGGACAGGAACATATGTATGCTAATGTACATAATATTATAAGCTAATGACGTAAATGTATCAATGTTAGAAACGTATACTAAATACACACAGATACCATTAAAATACGTAATGTAATAGTAAGTCACTTCTAATAACCTTGACATAACTAACAGATACTTTTAACCAACTATATCTAAATATAGTCTACAACTAGTTAGCTGTCTCAGCTAACTTACCCATATCTATTTCAGTCTCAGTTTAATTGAAGAATAGTAATACTACCATTTGTCAATAGACCAATTACACATATTATTATTAATTATGACTAATCATAAAAACCAAATATTTTGCAAGCTTGCCATCAATATAAGTGCCGAATCATAATTTAGATTTAACATATCCCCCTTATTATGATTAGTCTAAAATTAATGATCAATCAATACACACTTCATTCATGTCCCATACACACAGTCTTATACCAAATGATCGTACATATTCTTCATAACTGGACCAATCAAAAATAACTTTCCTTCAAAACTCTATACCTTATCTTCAGTTTCTCTTCCTAAAAATTCTTAATCATAATGTTAATTGATATATGATAATAGTAATAATAATAATAATAATAATAATTAAATTATGTAATAATATTTGTATAATATTTTAACTCTCCGGAAATATACTTTCCATTCTACAATGTGTCATAAGTTTCTATTACTCCTATAAGAGTAATATGTTTCTTAAATCTTTTGACAAAAGATATTCTAATAACTGGAATAACTCTATGAAGTTTTAACCAAAAAATATTTTGTATATGAATATATAAAAAATAATAATAATAATATTAATATTATCCCAATATGGATGTAAGTATCGGAATAAAAGGATTAAAATGTATATGTGACCTATAACAATATTTTCAATAATAAATTATTTTATCACTAATAAATAGATTTCTTCTTGATGAATCTTTTCTTCATGCAATGTCTATATAATATCTTCTTTAAGTTCTGTAAAGTAGAAACATTTTTGTTGAATGTGATAAATCAGTCACAAGTGTGAAGTATTAAGCTCTTGTTCAATCTTCTTCCCATATGAAGATCTCTTCTTTAACGTCCAAATTCCGTAAAGTTGGCTTGTAGGAGATTGTTACGCTTCATATTTGATTTTAGATGTCATTTCTGTAAAGAAATGCAGTATCATTACTTTGGCACAAACATTGCATTATTCTTGCACCTTTTTCAACAGATATGAAAGATTATGGAACAATCAGTTTATGAGTTTGGAACACATATAGTGAAGTATCATTACTTCCTATTTCCTTTTACAGAAAACTTCTATATATCAATCAAAATACTGTCCTAATCCTGTCTGAAATTACCTAAACTAGAATATAAAAGTAATGTGATATTTAGGTATGACAGGACGCAATATTTCATCATAGGTCATGACCGCAAAACCCCGTTTTACTAAACAAAGAAAGGTTTTGTATCACCCCAGAGATGACAAAGGTTTATGCCTTTGTTCTCATCCCTATAATATTAGAAATATGCGTAACTGTTTTCTGTGCTGATGTCATTATTCTGGTGTTAGAGTGTTCTTCAGTAATGCATGTGTTGCTGTGAATGTGAGGTAGAGACTTGTCTGATACAGCTGTATCTATCACAATGTGTTTGGCTAACAGTGCTCTTATCCACTGAGGATACCTTTCACGACATTCTCTGAATGTATCTTCCTCAAGAATTCTTTTTAGTGAACTGTCAGGAGACTGTAATATGATACTATGTGACTTTACTATGCTTTCTGAAGCTTTGATTGCATTTTAAGAAACTGAACAGTTGTTGTACCTCTGATGTAAAAGCTTTTTCCAATGGTGATAAATTTCTGGAGAAGTAACTAATTAGTCTCTCATTACCTTCTTTTATTTGAGACAAAGTTACTGAAATTGCATTATCAGATACATGAGTTTTCACAACAAAAGAAGCATTGGAACAAACCTCAATTGTACCTAATGTTGGCGCATTCTGCAAATCCTTTTTCAACACTTTTAAAGCATTATTCTCATTTGGACCCCATTGGTCAACTAAGTTATTTTTACTCTTCAAAAGATGATATAATGGCTTAACTTTCTCTGCAAAACCATGTATAAACTCTTTGCAATGATTTATGTTTTT
This sequence comes from Staurois parvus, assembly GCF_062004578.1. Classification (NCBI taxonomy): domain Eukaryota; kingdom Metazoa; phylum Chordata; class Amphibia; order Anura; family Ranidae; genus Staurois; species Staurois parvus. The sequence goes on along the minus strand of NW_028318108.1, from coordinate 1,237,666 downwards.
CAAAAATTGTTGCAATGCTTTATGTGTTGTAGAAACTGGAAAGGCAGTGATAGCTCTGACTGTTTCTAGCAATAATTGTCTTTTCCCTTGACCAATCTGCATGTGAAAGCATTTCACCTGACTTTTCATCAGCTGAACTCTTTCCGGGTTTAATTTTAGGCCTGCATCCTGTAACAACATAAATAACTCAGACAAAAGAGTAATATGTTCGTTAACATTCTGCGTACTTAGCATAATTGTATTTACATGCTGAAAAATGCATTCTGGCCTTGAAAATTGTGATAGAATTTTTGCTATGGATTCATGGACTATACCATCACTGATGTCTAAACCAGCTACTAATCGAGTGAATGCATAGGTCTCTTTCTGAAACTTAAAAGCTAACTTGTATTGACAACTTTTAGCTAAGGGGATCGAAAAATGACTGTTATCGATTTCCAAAACAGAAAACACTTTGGATTCGGCCTTTAAATGTAACTTGATATTAGAATGATCAGGAACAACTGCTTTGTTATTTGTAATATGTTTATTCAGTGTCCTGAAATCAACTGACAAAGAATATGAATTGTCAGCATTTTTGATAGGCCAAATACAGTTATTTACTACTGATTGTGTTTTCTTTAAAATGCCAAGTTGTACAAACTCTTGAATAATGGCAGAAAGTGGTCCTATTGATTCTTGTGGTAACTCATATTGATTAAGGGGTATGGGATCTTTTCCCTCAATATTCAATTCTGTATCTTTCAAAGTTCCTATGTCATTTTTAAATTTTGACCACAAACTTGGAAAACGTTGTACCAGTTCTTTTAAAGCACAATTACCATCAGTATCAGGCCATCTTTGTGCTGTAGACATTTTAGAGTTGAAACCAACATCACTGTATATAGAAGGATCCATTAACATTGATTTGGGCCTAGATGGATTCCTCCAAATAACTTTGGTCATAATATCAATAATCCACTTTTGCTTATTGATAAAATCAATGCCAAGAATATTCTCGGTGGCATTACTATACCAAATATCAATGTTAGTTTTCACTAGCCCAGGTACTTCAAATGTTACATTAGGTACCTGTCTAGCAGTGGAATGACCTGTATTATTAAAACCTTTTATTTTACACATGGGTGAATTTGGTTTCACAGGTATGTTTTCTCTGGTAAGACTAATTTCAGATCCGCTGTCAATTAGGAATTGGATCTTTTTACCATTTAGTAATCCATGTATAAAAGGCCTTCCATTGTCATCCAATACAATTGGAGCGACAAATTCTAACGATATCGGGGATGAATGTGGACGTGATTCTATTTTTGGAACTGGTAATAAACCATTTCTGTCAGTGACAGCTCTTCTCACCCTGTTGTCAGAACAGTTGTTTCTAGTCAAGGTATGAATTTGTTTAACTGTTGAAGCATAGGGCAATTCAGTTAAACTTTTATCATTACACAACACAGCAGGTTGTACAAAAGCTGCTTTTTCACTTTTTATTTCCATTTTCTTTATTTGTGAGTCAAATTTAAACTTCCAACAATGCCGTCTGATATGACCTTGTTTATGACAGTGAAAGCATGTGGTATACTCATTATTTCTCACTTGCTTGCATCTGTCGTTGTCATTCTTACTGGGACCTGTAGTTCCTGGCATAACTGTAGTCTGACTGTTGTTGTCACTTTGAAGCACAGCTACCTCATAAGTGAGATTGTTGTTTTTCAATTTTCTCCGGATTTTGTCAATGAAACTTACTATGTCATTCAAATTTTGTTTTTCCTCTGCTATGACAATGGTTACTGGGTCTAAATACGTGAATTTCTTTACAAAAGCTTTGATCATAGCTGAGTCTTCCTCATTTTCTACTCCAAATATAATTTTATATGCTTTGGAAAACTTATTTTTAAACTCAAAAGGGTCTTCATCAGCAGTAGTCTGAAGTAAGTCTAGCATTTCTACAGAAGGTACATCTTCACCTGTTGAACATAACAGCAATTGTCGCAGTCTGTCTGTCGCGTCACTATGTTTTTTCTGATCTTTATCGTTAATAACAGAATTTTTAATTCGAGACATAAATTTAATTGGGAGCCACATCGGAAATAAATAATTTATGTCATGATTTGAAATCTGATGGCATTTGACATGCATTTCATATATTTCCATGTTGCTGTAGATATCTTTATCTGAATCATAAGCAGGGATGTCTTTTAAAACTTTCATTAATTGATTATGTATTTGCAACTTAAGTTTTGCAGTTTTACATAACAATTCTTTATGTTTAATTTGTGTTTCGTCATCAGAGTCAATATCCGAACTTTCAGAGATATCGGACAGCCGTGGCTCTGATTTTCAATCACTGTTTGTCATCTGTGTTTATCATGGCAACCTGTTTACTGTCATTCTGCAGTCTTAACAAAAGATTTGTCTCTGAGTCAATTTGTTCCTCAAGATTCTCTATGTAATTACAAAAAATGTCACAGTTTGGGCACTAAGAGCATCTTGAGACAAATTTTCATTCTTTTCTGTATTCTGTACAGTGCTACATTCTGTCTGTTTTAATGTACAAGCTTTTTTAACAGATAAATCAACATTCAAAATCATTTTGTTGAATATTCTTACTAAATTTAAGATGTTAGATATCTTTTTACGCTGTCTGTGCACAGTAAATCTAGATTTATCTATCTGAATATTGGCCTGTAAACATTCGTTATACATATAGTGCCATAGCTGACTGTCTTCAGGATATAAAGAAACATCTTTAAACTCTAGCTTGCTTTCATTAACTAAGTCATCAATAAATTCCATAATTGTTACTCACCGTAATCAGAAGATTTTCTCGTTTGACCCGGCTCAGTCACTGGACCTCTCGTACAAGTCTGTTTAATCGCCTGTTCTGCTAGGTTCTTTTCACCGTGTTTTTCCAAGACTTGACAATCACAGAATTGTGCGTTTTCCCCCTTAGCGAGGCATGGGAAAACTCGACGGTGGCTGGCTCACCAAAATGTTGGATTTTTAGACACATATAATACTTCTTCTAGTGTCTTGAGGCGATTATGAATGAAAGAGCCATTGAAATAAAAAATGAAGTGAGATTTTATTCTATCACACAATGGTGTCAAATAACAATGTAAAGCGTATTATGAACAGTTCCATGTAGATAAAACTACTGTAAAAATGACAAGCAAATGTTTAAAGAAAGAGTCACCATTATCTGTCATGGCTGTCCTTGCCATGTGCGATTTTCATGTCCTTGTCCAACTCAATGACTTTGTTGAAGAAGCAGCCGGAAGTAGACGGATATGATGATCTAGCAGCAGTATGCACCTGTTGCAGCTTTTCAGACGTGTGTATGCAAGAGTTATGTAGCGTGTAAGTGTGAGTCTCTGTCCCTCAAGGCCCCCTTTATGCAGCATGAGTGTGTCATCTTAATACCTTGTATGGCATAGAAGGGAGGGGACGACACTCACATAATGCCTTTGATGGACAGGAACATATGTATGCTGATGTACATAATATTATAAGCTAATGACATAAATGTATCAATGTTAGAAACGTATACTAAATACACACAGATACCATTAAAATACGTAATGTAATAGTAAGTCACTTCTAATAACCTTGACATAACTAACAGATACTTTTAACCAACTATATCTAAATATAGTCTACAACTAGTTTGCTGTCTCAGCTAACTTACCCATATCTATTTCAGTCTCAGTTTAATTGAAGAATAGTAATACTGCCATTTGTCAATAGACCATTTACACATATTATTATTAATTATGACTAATCATAAAAACCAAATATTTTGCAAGCTTGCCATCAATATAAGTGCCGAATCATAATTTAGATTTAACACAAGTATTTTGAAATTTAGCTGAATATCTCCAATTAATAATGATATAGGGCAGGAGCTGCATGGGTCTGTGTCATCGTTGCCTGGTTTCAACATAAGCAAAATATGGGCCTCTGGGACGTGGATGAGAAAAGGACAGTCTGATTAGATCAAATCAAATAATTTTAATAGGAGAGGGATCAATTCTTGCTGATATTATTTGTAAAATCTTTTAGTAAAGCCATCTGATCCTGAAGCTTTTAAATTGGAGGTTTGTTTGGTGGCAAGAAGCAGTTCATCCTCCAAAAAACTGTAAGTTTGCGCAGTAACTTGTTAATTGGAGCATCTCTTTTTGAGACTTGCACTTGCATGTCAGATAAGCAGTCCATGTAAGAAGCACTATAGCACTTCAGATTGTGTTGGGAGAGGGGTGTTGGTTTCAGAATGGTTAAGGAAGCAGTCCCTATAGGCATTTGTAATGTCAGCTACACATATTACATTATTACATCTTGTAGCAGATTATCATTCAGGTGTCATGTATAACTTTGTGTCGTGGATCTCAATGGCTATGCTACAAAAGACTGAGGAAAGACCAGACCATATTTATGGGCCTATACTTGGTTTTGTGGATAAAAGCCTCTGGGTGACAAAGATATAGTTATTGAAATACAAACAGAGATCCTCCTCCGCAAAAAGGGAAAGAAACCCTACTGAAAGCTGCCAGCACTTAACCTGCTACCCACACAGTATAGTGATTAATAAAATTATATGTAGTGCAGCGCTCAAATATAAAACAAATACTACAATAATTGTGCTCACATGCAATAGTGTCACAAAATAAATCTAACACAAATCATTAGGTGAGATATCTTCGTTCACAAGTGCCACTCAGTGTTATTCATCCCTTCGTGCCCACATACTATGACAATTATAAATAAATATAAATAAATATATATCATAAGAAAAATAATAGAAAAACATAATTCTCACAGTGCTCCAAATATGATGTGTGACCACACTTACTATATTAATCAAATAAATCCCCCCAAAAAATTAATTAGAATGTCCATATAAATCGGTAAAGTTCATGCAATGTGTAAAAAAATGTGCAAACAAATGTGATCTTGTTCCACAACCGTGCCACTCTTCACCTCCTGAGGCTAAATTGCCTCCTCACCTCCTTGAACTGACTCCTAAGGGCCAAACAGCTTTCAGGATCACTCAGGATCCGTGTACACTTCCGGTACGCGGTGACGCACTTCCGGCGCCAGCCGCCATCTTGGTATACCCAGGAAGTCCTTCTGATTACATGCAGCACACCCGCATACTGGCCAAGGAAAAGCATGGACATATGTGAGTTGCTATGTTTACATGATTAAGTACCATTAAAGTGTTTTTGGCTTTAATACTACACTTAGAGGATTCTTTTTTTGCTCACTGGGTTGGTGAGCAATTATTTCCTAGAGGCTTCCGATTTGGGGTAATGGATGTACCCTAAAGTGATCTGCAACGTCAGGAGAAGTGCCTGTTACCAGGGGATAAGGATCCTGAGTGATCCTGAAAGCTGTTTGGCCCTTAGGGGTCAGTTCAAGGAGGTGAGGAGGCAATTTAGCCTTAGGAGGTGAAGAGTGGCACGGTTGTGGAACAAGATCACATTTGTTTGCACATTTTTTTACACATTGCATGAACTTTACCGATTTATATGGACATTCTAATTAATTTTTTGGGGGGATTTATTTGATTAATATAGTAAGTGTGGTCACACATCATATTTGGAGCACTGCGAGAATTATGTTTTTTTATTATTTTTTCTTATGATATATATTTATTTATATTTATTTATAATTGTCATAGTATGCGGGCACGAAGGGATGAATAACACTGAGTGACACTTGTGAACGAAGATATCTCACCTAATGATTTGTGTTAGATTTATTTTGTGACACTATTGCATGTGAGCACAATTATTGTAGTATTTGTTTTATATTTGAGCGCTGCACTACATATAATTTTATTAAAGATATAGTTATTCCTACTGTGTGAACCATGCACTGTATAGTAAAATGAAAAATCTCTATTTGTGGGACTTAGAATTTCAAAAGCTCTTACATTTGACCTGCTTGATGAGTTGTCATGTAAGGGATCTATGGGAAGATTAAAGCCTTATCCCTTAGTATTACCTTCCCTTTTTCAAATTGGTCAAGAACATGGAGATATTGAAAGTAATTGGTAACTTGCAAGGTTTTGGGTGGGTACAAATTGGCAATGGTGAATATAGAATCTCTGAATTTGAGTTTTAGTAGCAAGTATCTACCTAGTGAGTCAATTTTTGTATCAATGGCTTGGGCCTGCAAAGATTTATGTAAGGCAATGGATACCCCTTTGGTGCTGCCTTCCAGGTTGGTACAGTGATACCATTTGGTAAAATATCTGCTATTGCGGCTAGGATAGTTGCCAGCAAAAACGGTGTTTCTTGGAGGAGAATCTATGACCTTTTCGTGGGATAATTGAGGCTTCTGACACTGAAGGAACATATAGGTAGAAGAGCCATTTTAAATTAATTTTGTTTGATGATGGGGTAAGGTAATGTATACTGTCCCATAGAAAGGGGAAACGGGAAATGGGGGAGGTCACAGAGGAAAGAGTGCTTGAGGCTGGGTGAAAGAATAGGAGGAATGAGAGCAATGAAAAAAGGAACAGATCTCCAAGACAATGAGTGCACCTAACTAAAGAATGGGAATGCACTTGTACATACTATAAGTGTGAGGCCTAGTTGGGGGGGTGAGAATGCCTATAGAACACATGACAGTCCATGTTCTAGGGACCACCAAAAGTCTTAGAAAATTTTAGTTCCAATGACGTTAGTCAAAGGCAATATTATAGTAATATTATCGGAAGGGAGGAAGGAAAGAAGGGACAATCTGGAAACTAGTACCAAGTGACTGAGAAGAGGCCAAGTCATATAGCATATTCATATAAAAAGGAAAAGAGGGGGTCTAAAAAAGGAAAGGAGGGGTCTAGTTGTTTCAGTTATATACTCCTAGAGCAGTGCTCTTGATACATGAGCTGATTGAGTAGTGTTGTCCCTGTGTGGGGACCGATGTGGAAGAGAAAAATAGTATACATAGGGCTCACACCTCTCTCCACAGAGAAGGTAAGACAATGATCTAAAAACAGATGATAAAGAAAACAGCAGTCACAAAGCTGAGCTTCTCTTCCCAATGAAGCACAGGATGACCCACCACATCTGCACATAGGATATAGTGTGGCCCACCACATCTGCACACAGGATATATTGTGGTATCTAGCTAAAATGAATAAAAACGTGCTTCCACATTCAGTGGTGGGTATGAGGAATCCCCTATATATGTGTTATTTGCAGCAGGAGGAAAGTCACAAAGAGAGACCACAGTCTTACAATGTGATGAAGCGATGAAGCTTCATAAAGTGGAGGGACCATAAAATAACATGATAGCTGGGGCCTATAACTGGAAATACTTTAAATCGGAGATTGAAAAGACCCAAATGCTGTGACATAGTCTCTTAAAGATAACTAGGTGTTTATGTCACTACAAATCGTCTTTTCAATTATCAATGGTCTTGCAGAGATGCAATCAGGTTCAGATGATCTAATACAGAATGGATGAAGCCTCCCTTAAATGAAGGTAAAGGTGATCTGGTTTTGAAGTGGTTCTTTGGTAGGAAATCCTGTACGTGTATATGTGCCAATACAAGATTAAATTGCAATGACCAAGACCATTTCCTGTCTTCTGTCGCTAGGGGACTGGAATAACATAGCACAGAAAACCATCTTCAAACTATTGTAAAATTATAGAGTATAAGTCACATAATATGACTTCTTTAAATGAGGGGTAGGTAGGTTTTTCTTTTATCACAACCGTAATCTCAGCAGTAACTAAGGTAATGCTTAATTGTTATAACAGTTAAGAAGTCCTGTTTCCAGTTGTGAATTGCGGGCATTCCTAGTGCATCAAGGGGGCACTGTGTTCCATGTCTCTCTGGCAGTGATGCCCAGTAAGACAGAGAAGAGAGGCCAATCATGTGATTGTACCTGGAGGAGTTGAAAGGCTCCCAAGATGTTTGGAAGGTCACCTAGTGTTTTAAAAGTGACAGACTTTCCATCCTTGTCTGCAATCAACTGCAAAGGGAATCCCCAGCAATATGTTATCTGATGTTCCCAGAGCAGGCCTGGTAATGGTTTCAGGGATCTTTGCAGTTGGAGAATTTGTCTTGATATGTCAGGCAGTAGGTGCATAACAGTGCTATTAAATTATAAGACATCCAAGTTTCTGGTTGCTCTCATGATGGTTTATCAAATATAAATGTATTCAACAGATAGGGATTTATTTACTAAAGCTGGAGAGTGCAAAATCAGGCTCACTTCTGCATATAAATCAATCAGCATCTAACCTCAGTTTGTTCAATTAAGCTTTGGCAATAAAACCTGGAAGCTGGTTAGTTTCTATGCAGAAGTGAGCCTGATTTTGCACTCTCCAGCTTTAGTAAATAAACCCCATGTCTACGGGACCATGTTTTTTGAGCCAAGAGCTCAGTGAGCTCTAATTCCAGTGGGTCGTCTTTTAGATGCTCTAGTAATTTGTTGGAGATGGATCTAAGTAGGGAAGCCAAGTTGGGGGCCTTTACCATCTCTGGGACACCCGCAGACTCTTATGTTGTTCTGTTACATGCTATTTTCTTGGTCATTTATTAGTAACATCAGATTGTTTATTTGGGCAGTATGGTGTGCATTTGCTGTTTGATGGTCATCAAGTTTGGTGAGTAACCTGGTGATCTAATCTGTATTGTGTCCTGTTTCACAGCTTGAAGTTCCAACCTGTGCAACTGATCGATTCTAGAGACACATCCCTTTAGGTCTGCAGTTGTGAGTAAGTTTCAGATAAATTAATTTAGGTTAGTGTCTGTATTTCTCGGTGCAGGCGTGAACTGGATTGGTTCTGTAGAAAGCAGGATGTCCACATGAATAGGGGTTTGGCGGGAAGGCGAGTTGTCACCAGCCAAAGCTTCATGTGACACCATCTTGGAGCAGGATGCAGGTGTTAGCGGTGCCAGAGTTGGCTGGAAATATTCTTGCAAGCACTTTTGCTTTAGAGCAGGGGTCCTCAAACTATGGCCCGTGGGCCACATGCGGCCCGCCGAGGACATTTATCCGGCCCGCCGGTAGGGGCTTTTTTTCTGCGAGGAAGGGACACTAAGTACAGGGGTGGGCAGGGGGCTGCTGTATCTTACCTGGCTCCGTGTCCCAGTCCCACGACGATCCAGTCCAGGAAAAGCTGCTCCTTCATTCACTCCAGCCATTCCCTCACTCGATGTTTGCACTGCCGCTCGGCTCCGCCTCTTCACCGGTGATTGGGCGGCCCGCCGAGGACATTTATCCGGCCCGCCGGTAGGGGCTTTTTTTCTGCGAGGAAGGGACACTAAGTACAGGGGTGGGCAGGCGGCTGCTGTATCTTACCTGGCTCCGTGTCCCAGTCCCATGACGATCCAGTCCAGGAAGCGCTGCTCCTTCATTCACTCCAGCCATTCCCTCACTCGATGTTTGCGCTGCCGCTCGGCTCCGCCTCTTCACCGGTGATTGGGCGCCAGTAGCTCAGGAAAGGCACACAGGCGGCCAATCACTTGCGAGGAGGCGGAGCCGAGCGGCCCCGCGAACATCGAGGGAGAGGCCGGAGTGAAGAAGGACAGCTGACAGGTAAGTGTGCCATGCAGATGGTGCTGCTGCAACCAGGTATGCTGGCTGCAGCAGCACCATGCTGGAACATGGGTCAGCAAGTTAAGTGTCATTGGTGCCAGTGGGAGGAATAGTGCCCCATCATTGGTGTCACTGATACTAATGATGGGGCATTATTCCTCCCACTGACACCAATGATGGGGCACGTTTCTTCCCACTGACACCAATGATGGGGCACTATTCCTCCCACTGACACTAATGATGGGGCAGGATTCTTCCCACTGACACCAATAATGGGGCACTATTCCTCCCACTGACACCAATGATGGGGCACTATTTTGCTCCATAAGACACACTTGGGGGGAAATGTCTGTGCGTCTTATGGAGTGGCCGGCCCAGTATTCCCGTCGCCGTTGTATGTCCGCAGTCTCTGGTCATCTCCTGTACTGTGTCCGCAGTCTCTGGTCATCTCCTGTACTGTGTCCGCATTTGTTCATAGTTTTTTTTTTAAACTATAGTCCGGCCCTCCAACGGTCTGAGGGACAGTGAACTGGCCCCGTTTAAAAAGTTTGAGGACCCCTGCTTTAGTCTCAGAAGTGGTTTAGCCTTCTTCTTATTGTCCATCTGGTGGTTAAAGATGGCTGGAATATGATAAATGAAGGCCATGGCAGAAGTCAGGAGAGAGCAGCATGAAAGAGTTTTTTATTCTGCCATAGTCAAGTCCCTCCCCCTGCCTCCCATTAATTTTAAAGGGTAATAAAACTTTCAAACTACATTTTCTGAATGTTTCCTTATCCTTCCCCCCACTGTGTTTATCTAAGCTTACCTTCCCTTTCCGCACTAGCATTATTATTATTATACAGGATTTATATAGCGCCAACAGTTTGCTCAGCACTTTACAATATAAGGGAGACAGTACAATTACAATACTTTCAGTACAGAAGGGATGTGAGGGCCGTGCTTGTGGAGCTTACAATCTAAAGGAAGGGGGAGGTGATACAAAAGGTGATAGCTGTGGGGGATGATCTGGTGGAGGTGATTCAAGTACAGTTCTTAGGTGGAGGTGGGGTAGGCTTCCCTGAAGTGAGTTTTCAAAGATCGCCTAAAGGCAGACAGGGTGGGGGCTGACTGGACATGCTGTGGTAGGGAGTTCCAGAGGATGGAAGAGGCTCTGGAGAAGTCCTGAAGGCGAGCGTGGGAAGAGGTGATGAGGGAGCTAGAGAGCAGATATCATGGGAGGAGCGGAGTGGGCGATTTGGGCGGTATTTGTGGATGAGGTTGGTGATGTAGCTAGAGGCAGTGTTGTGGATGGCTTTGTAAGCTGTGGTTAGTATTTTGAATTTTATACGTTGGATTAGTGGAAGCCAGTGAAGGGATTGGCAGAGAGGGGCAGCAGTTACTGATCAGTTGGTAAGGTGTATGAGTCTAGCAGCAGCATTCATAATAGACTGAAGGGGGATAGCCTGTGTAACGATAGACCAGTGAGGAGGGAGTTGCAGTAATCAAGGCGGGATATAACCAACGCGTGGATAAGTTGTTTTGTGGTGTCATTGGTCAGGAAGGGGTGGATTTTGGAAATGTTCTGGAGGTTGAGGCAACAGGATTTAGCCAGTGAGTGGATGTGGGGCCCAAAGGAGAGGTCAGAGTCTAGGATTATACCTAGCACCCTGGCATGAGAGGAAGGACCAATGGTAGTGCTGTTGATCTTAATGGTAAAGTCGTGAGTGGGGGACCGGGAGGAGGAAATTTTACAAGCTCAATTTTGAAAGACTGAGTTTAAGGTAGTGGTGTGACATCCATGCTGATGTCGCTTAGATTTGTGATACGTGAGGAGATTGAGGGGGTGAGCTGGGGAGTGGAGAGATAGATCTGGGTGTCATCAGCATAGAGGTGGTATTGGAAGCCATGGGAGGTTATCAGTTGGCCCAGGGAGGAGGTATAGAGAGAGAAAAGGAGGGGCCCAAGAACAGAAGCTTGGGGTACCCCAAGAGAAAGAGGAGCGGAGGAGGAGGAGTTGTATGTGACACTGAAAGTGCGCTGAGAAAGGTAAGAGGAGAACCAGGAGAGAGCAGAGTCACAGAGGCTGATGAAGTGGAGTTTACTGAGGAGGAGCAGGTGGTCGACTGTGTCAAAGGCAGCGGAAAGGTCAAGGAGTATGAGTATGGAGTAATGGCCGTTGGTTTTAGCAGTTAGTAGGTCATTAGTGAGTTTCAGTAGAGCAGTTTCTGTGGAATGTTGTGGGCGGAAGCCAGACTGTTGGGGATCAAGAAGGTTGTTGTCGGTGAGGTAGCAGTTCATACGGTTGTGAACAAGGCGCTCGAGAAGCTTGGAGGCAAACGGGAGCAGGGAGATGGGTCTTAAATTATTCAAACAGGTGGGGTCCAGCGAGGGTTTTTTGAGGATGGGGGTAACCAGTGCATGTTTGAGTGGGGAAGGAAAGGTGCCCATGGAGAGTGAGAGGTTGAAGATGTGGGTTAGAGAGTTTAGGATAGAGCAGGGAGGAGGCTGCAACAGTCATGAGGGGACAGGATCCAGGGGACAGGTGGTGAAGTGGGCCTTGGAAAGGAGTTCGGTAACTTCCTTGGTGGTAACAGGTTCAAAGGAGGAGAGTGTTGAGTTTGGTGTTGGGCCTGGTATGTTGGTTAGAGGAGGAAGCTTGACACTGGAGATCTCATCACGAATTGTGTCGATCTTCTTCTTGAAGTGACTGGCAATCTCCTGTGCAGTAAGGAAGTTGGTGGGTGGAGGCAGTGGGGGGTGGAGTAAGGAATTAATGGTAGAGAAGAGTTGACGAGGATTGGATGAGAGGCTCTTGATGAGAGTGTTATAGTAAGTTTGCTTAGCAGCGTGTAGGCTGGAGTTTACCTGAGGTAAGCCCTTCCTCTCCTTCCTGCTGCCTATGTGCAAGATAACTCCATAGACTTCTTTGGGGTTGAGAGACTGATCCATGTCCCAGACCCATAGACGTCTATGGGATTCTATTGTGCAGGAAGTGGGACCTGGATCCTTCTTTAAGTGACAGTGCTGCTGATCTCTTCCTAACTGCAGAGATCAACAATCAGCTCCAGGCACAGAAGGTCTCCCATCACTAACAACATTATGTCACTAAAATACAGGCGCCAGCTATCAGAACCATTTCTACTTATCCCAAAGATACTGCTGCACGTGCCTGGTGGTATCATCATTCAAATGTAGTCTAGCTCTATCCACAATAGCCATACGCAGCAGGAAGCACATCTAGAGCAGTCCCTGCAGCAGGTGAGTTTGCAATGGGACATTGCCTTCTAATTTCTGGCCCCATTAGCTCACATCACCTCAATACCCCCCGGCTTCTGCTGTAGCTCACACAGGCATTGTATTCTTCAGCTTGGCAGTTCATACTACTCCCACCTCTTACATAACCCCTTATGTTAGCTGGAATGACTGCTGCCAGCATCTGAAGCTAGAGCTGACAGTTCATCAGCAAAGTATCTGCTTTCCACAACATCTGCAACCCCCTCTCCTCACCGAAAACTAGCCCCCACTTTCAACGCTATTGCAGTTAGGCGCCCTGTTGTGTTCAGCTCATTCAATTGCTGCTGTGAGCAGAAAAGAGTACTGCATGCACTACTTATGTTCAGTGCAGAGGAATGCATTGCAAACTACCACATCACAAATCCACAGTGAACAGAATGTTATTGAAATTTGTAAAAAGTAAACAATGTGCTGGGATTGGCATATTGGCACTGTGTCTCACAGCAAACACCAATGGCTGCAATTTCAGTGCATTTTGCTGGTGTGAGTAGACCCTAACTGTTTTAACCTTGAGAAAGTGATTATCTGTTATACAACCCCAATTCAAAAAAAGTTGGGATACTGTGTAAAGTCTACATAAAAACAGAATGAAATGATTTGCAAAGCTCATAAACCCATATTTTATTCACAATAGAAAATAGATCAAATGTTTACACTGAGAAAATGTACAATTTAAATAAATAAGGAAACTTTGAAATTGATAGCAGCAATACGTCTAAAAAAAGCTGGTACATGGCAAAAAAAAAAAACTGCCAAAGTAAGAGCTGGAAGAACCTTTTGCAACTAATTAGGTTAATTGGCAACAGGCCAGTAACATGACTGGGTATAAAAAGAGCATCTTAGAGAGTCAGAGTGTCTCACAAGCAACAATGGGCAGAGGTTGAACAATCTGTGAAAAGCTGGTTCAAAAAATTGTCGAACAATTTCAGAATAGTGTTCCTCAATGTAAAATTGCAAAGAATTTAAATATATCATCATCTACAGTACATAATATCATCAAAAGGTTGTTAGAATCTGGAGAAATCTCTGTCTGCAAGGGACAAGGCTGAAACACAATACTGGATGCCCATGATCTTCCGGCCCTTAGATGGCACTGCATTAAAAACAGGCAGCATTCTGTGATGGACATCACTGTCTGGGCTCAGGAATACCTCCAGAAATTACTGTGAAAACAGTTCACCATGCCATCCAAAATGGCAGTTAAAGCTCTATCGTGCAAAGAAGAAGCCATAACTGAACATGATCCAGAAATTCCACTATCTTCTCTGGGACAAAGCTCATTTAAAATGGTCTGTTGCAAAGATGAAAAGTGTTCTGTGGGCAGATGAATTGAAATTTGACTTTCTTTTTAGCAACCATGGGCACCATATCCTCCAGACTAGAGAAGAGAGTGACCTTCCAGCTTGTCACCAGTGCTTACTTCAAAATTCTGCATCTCTGATGATATGAGGGTGCATTAGTGCATATGGAATGAGCAACTTGCACATCTGGAAAGGCACTATCAATGCTGAAAGATATATCCAGGTTTTAGAGCAACATATGCACCCATCTAGATGTCTTTTTTTTAGGGAAGGCCTTGCATATTTCAGCAGGACAATGATAAATCACATACTGCATATATGACAACAGCATGGCTTTGAAGCGTCCAGGTGCTCAACTGACCTGCCTGCAGTCCAGACCTTTCACCAATTGAAAATATTTGGCTTATCTTGAAATGAAAAGTATGACAAAGACCCAGGACTGTTGAGCAGTTAGAATCCTGTATCAGGCATGAATGGGAAAACATTCCTCTCCCAAAACTCCAGCAGCTGGTCTCCTCAGTTCCCAGATGTTTACAGAGCGTTGGTAAAAGAAGAGAGGATGCTACACCATGATAAACATGGCCATAGCCCAACTTTGTTTAGGACATGTTGCTGCCAGTTTCAAAATGCCTTATTTTTTTCTTAAAGTGTTCCATTTTCTTGCTTTAACCCCTTTATGACCAAGAGTAAAACAAACCTTAAGACCCAGACCCAATTTTGAAACTTACATGGGTTATTAAAACTGTACATATGATCGCAACTACTTTGTGTATCCAGGTGGATTTTACCTTGTTTTTTTGCGGTCAGATTGGGATTTCCTTTGGTGGTAAATGGTAATAGGTAGTAAATGTAAAAATTAAAACCTTTAATTTATTTTAGCAACTCACTAAATAAAAAAACAGACACAACACACCAACTTTTTAAGATATCCCACAAATTTGCTTACTATTCAATCTTTATATGACAAACATGACATATCAGAACAAAATGAAGGAAGATCTGAACAAATTAATAACAGAGCAATAAAAACATTTTGTAGTTAAATATATATATATATATATATATGTCTATACTGCTATCACCTCTCTGCTAAGTTCAATAATGCACTTTTGTAACAATGTTTCTCCATAGTGGTTGATAAGAATTGGTTCTTGGTCAAAAGATACTTTATTTATTGCATATGTGGAAACTATCTACAACATATCTCACTCTCAAGATATGGTTTTAAAAACAAAAGTTAAAGAACACTCCTGACAACAGTTAGCGTATATTGCAGCAAAATGAAAAGAAATATTCAACAAGTTGTGTTCAAATATTTTCAGAATTATTTATGCAGTTTTTCAACAAAGTTATTTAAATAAAAAAAATATAACTGCACTGAAAATGTAATTTGGCTGTTTATCTATTTTTTCCATAATTTTAACACAAAAAGGGTCTTCAAGAAAAAGGACAACTCAAGAAATTCCTAAACCATAAATTCTACTATATAATTAAAGTGAACCAGAATTTAGCAAAACCACTACCAGATATCATATATGTATTCTAGTAGTAGCTTACCTGTGCAAAATCATGTCCCCATCCTTCTCCCCGAGATTGTGTATCTCAACACTAGTAACTGCAAACTTTTCCCGAGTATGGCATTCTGATGAAAGTGCCAGTTTGTCAATCATGTCCAGCACATTATAGGTCACAAAGGATGAGATCAGCATAGTTGTGCAAACCTGCACTATGGCCAACCAGGAATAAGTGAATATACTGTCAACATTTAGCTAAAAGTCCAAATTCACAGCTTAATTATTATGCAAATGTCTAGAGACTAAGAGCTTTTGGAAGGGATCCACAGGATTCCTCTAGGGGAGCCCATTAAAGGCACCAAAATTATATTTAAAGGAATGGAACATTCTAAACTGTCATCAGACATGTACAAAAGATATCTAGAGGTACCTGAATGAAAAGTCACATATCATAGAGAGAGCACAGGGATATCAGAAAACCAAGGTACTCGTTATGCAAATTAAAACAGCTACTGCAATCTAGAAGTAGGGACTGCCACTGCTAAGCCTGCTGAAATTTGCATAATAGAGACCCTAGGTTTTTGGGCTCTTTGGTACTCTAGGAAACTTATGACATGATATGCAGGTTATGTCTAGGTGTCTTCTACACATGTATGGTAACAGTTTAGAATGTTAAAGTGAACACAGGTTAATTTTAAGAGTAGAAACAAATAGGCCTTCAGGTTACCATTTCAGATGCGCATTTGCCATGGGATCACCAAACAGCTGCAGGAAGCCACAATAGGTAGAATTTATTGTTATGGTGATTGCCAATATCTTTCTGCATGGTAAGTTTTTTTTGGAAACATAGACAGCATGTACGAAAAACATGTGTATTTGGTAATTACCATATTATCTTTACAGTAACTTTAAGCCTTGTGGCAATTGCACATCAAATACAGATGCAACCCAGAGCTTTAGGAATCACACCCCAAGCTCCAGCCTGCATGTACCCTCACCAGTAACCCATGGAGCATAATAATAATTGCGAAAATATGAAGCAAAACTTACAGATATGTCAGTATTAGATTGTACTTAAGTCAAAATAGAAATCTACCATCTACTACAGACTATCCCTAGAAATAACACATAGGGGTCTGACCCTACCACAAACCTTAGGTAAGCACTGTAGGCACACTTTTTTGGTTTTATTTAAATTACTTTGTGTTCCACAGTCAGATAAAATGGAGCTCAAAGAGTATTATTGTACCAGAATAAGTGTGTTGCAATCCTAGATTTCACTAGCAGATGGCTCTTAGGTAAAACCCCAAATACCAGTTTTCAAGACAATGTAGGAGGTGGAGACCCCTATATGTTACGACATGGACCTGCCAAAAGCTTATGGAAGATTACCTTCTGAAACAGAAATCCTGTTTTTAATTTTAAAAAAAGTAAAAACATCCTTTGGTTGCATAGACAAAATTACCTTATTTTATATCATATTTTCTTTTTTTTTACAGTTATAATCTATTTGCTTTAATATCCAATATTAACGTCACAGAATGTAATTTTTTGAACTGGCAATTCACAAATGATGATATTTTGTTTAATTGTGTTAACAATATCATTCACTATATGTTATATGCTGTTCAGTTGTACAAGACATAATTCTTCCTTTGTCTCTGGTTGCAATGAGCTGTTTTCTAAATAACACAATAATTACATTATATAATGCTGTACAGTGCTTTCTGTGTGTAGTATAATATATAGCATTTAAAGAAGCAGTCCACACAAAAATACCTTCATTAAACATTAAAATATCTAAGTGAGCATGGACGGTCAAAGAGTACTTGTGTATTCACTGCTGAGTAGCGCTATATGACACTGATATTTTATTTTTTATTATGGATTTTATCAAACATCTTAAGAACAAAGTACACTTCATTAGGAGGGAAGGGAATCTCCTGTTTATCTGGGTCCCCTGGTAAGCGCAATAGGTGACTGCCACTTTAAGAAACTTATATTGTACTACAAACTGTACAGAATATGTTGCCCGGCTAGCTGCTAGCAAGAAAACATGTAATAAGCTGACATTTATACATAGAACTAGTGCAAAGATGTACAGCTCAGGGAAACTAACACTTATTAACACGTGAATTTTTTATTAAAGGGCCAATAAACTAAAATGTACCAGCTCTTTCATATAAAAGTGTTTTAATAACATTCACTAATAAATATGGAAAAATGTGGCATTTATCAGAGTTTCAAATATCTAGTATAATGGTATTTTGCTATACAGAAAAGAATTCCTGTCCAGTAATGCACTTGAAGAATACTGCCATGGCAAAGCATTCTTTAGCGTCAAATGGTACCCTTGAAGGGGTCTTAATTTCTGTACAGATTTGTGAACTTTTTTTACATATATATTTGTGAATGTTATTAGTACGTCTTCTATACATAATCTTCTTGTTTTAGATTAACTTGGTCCTTAAAACCGTGTATGCTGCTATGAGCCTGTAACTGTCCATTAACAGCCAAAGAGTTAATGAACAAAAAATAGCTTGTGATTGTTTTAAAATGTTTCACCACAATCATCTACGGGACAAATGGGTTATCAAAACTTGTCATTGTCTTTAATTCTGTGAAAGTCTTAGTGCTCTCTTTTAAGGAAGAATGATCAGAGTTCAAATTTTCCTCCAGGTTATAGTGCCTTGCTTTCCAATGCTTCCAGCCCTTTGGGACCTCCATTAGGACACTGCTGTGTAATGCAACAGGTGGTAGTGGAGGTGGAGTCATGAAATGACTGGAGTCAGTTTCCCCAATGGTACTTACATTCTCTACAGGGCTTGGAGTGCAAACATTCTGGGGTATGACCTCTGTAACACCACTGCTGTAAGACAACAGTGGGGCCTCACAGTCATCAAAGGAAGGAGGGAAACTTTCAGGCATGCTTACAGATCTCCTTTCCCCAGTCATTTTAGGATCATTACAAATGCTACTTGCAGCACCACCCCAGGTGCATATTTCTGCAGCAGATGGTTGTAAGTCTTTTCCCTCCCTATGCTTTAGTCCCCTAAAATAGTGTTTCTTTTGGTGCATCACAAGGGCGGCAGCAGTCTTGCAAACTTTGGAACACTGGACACAAACAAACCCTTTTTCACTCTGCTCTTCTAAATGTTTTTGCTCATGATTGTTCCTTGAAGTAAGGTAGAGGAATTGCTGCGAGCAGAACTTACAGTCATACATTTTTTCTCCAGTGTGAATCCTCTCATGTTTTTTCAAAGTTTTATGCAATAAAAATGTCTTTTTGCAAAATTGACACGTGAAGTTTTTCCCAACCTGATGGATATGTTCATGCTTGCTTAAGTTTCCAGGAAAGGAGAAGCACTTTCCACATACCTTGCATGAATAAGGCTTCTCTCCAGTATGACAACGCATGTGAACCTTCAGTGTTGAAGGATTCCTAAAGGATTTTTGACACAGTTCACAAAAGGAAGCCTTGGTGTCCATTTGCCACTCTGTAGCAGCCACTCCTTGCTCAACTTCCTCCTCCTCTTCAACTGTCTTTTCCTGCTCAATTGATTTTTCGGGAGGACATTCAAAATCGAATGTCTCTGGGGAGTCTTCTGCCCCATTTGTATTTTCATCAATGGCCTCTCCAGATGAGCATTTGGTGTCAACTTCACTTACATTCTCATCAGTAGGTCTAGGTCTACTATGTTTTTTCCTTTTCTTCAATTTCCTGAATTTCTTAAAGTGCTTTGATTTTTTTTTGGGCTTATAGTTGTAGTAAGGTCTCCATGGTTTGTCAGACACATCTTGGTCACTAGCATCATCACACATCTCCTCCATTTGGAGACTATCTGATCTTCGAAGTCGAATGGAGCATCTTTCTTTTTTGTCATCATCTGAATCCAGCCATGCTTTCGCAGGCTCCGGATGCTTTGGTCTTCCACTTTTCCTGAAGAACAGAGATGACCCGGAGATTTGCCTTTTCACCAAAGCTTCACTTCCAATTTTTACTGTGATTTGGCAAAGAGGAGCAATTCCACTATTGACAAGAGTTCCAGGTAGGGCTGGTTTGGCTATGTATGTTTCGGTTTTATTCCCTTCACGAATAACACTTTTGTTATTTTTAGATGAAGGTGCAGGAAGAGATAATTCCCGCTCATCTTGGTGAGCATTGCCATTTTTGTACCCTATTGGGGATTCCATCTCAGTATCTGCCTCCGTTGCCTCAGGGTTACTTTCGTGGCTGGTATCTTTTTCTGGTGAAACAATGGTCCGGCTGGGATTCCACCCTATCCCATTTGCAGCTGCTGTACCAGTTATTGCATTGCCATGCATTATCACAGAGGAAACTCTGCTGCTGTGCATGATCACCGAGGGTGCAGAATTGCTAGCATTAATAACAGATGGAATATTCTTATTTTCTTTAAATTGTGGACCAGGTGTACTGCCACTCTGCTTCAATGTTGAGACTGAAACATGTGAAGGAGAATTACCTTTACTAACGGGCAAGACATTTGTGTTTTTGTCAGACTGTATTATATCAAAAGGCCAAGTGTCCTGGGTTGTTGTTGAATTTGTCACATTTTGTGATGGACCATCTAATGTGGTAGAAAATGGCTCCTGGCTGTTCAAAGAGAATGATTGTGATTTTAGAGCATTCTGGACAACTGTGGGTGTAGTAAAGGAATTTTGAACTTGGAAGTGTGCTGCTGAAGCTGTTCTAGGGGTTTTCAATGGAGGTCTTTTACACTTCATGGGTAAAAGTCTATATAGTTTGTAAGGATAGATGCTTGGCTTGAGGCCCCTGTTTGCTTTACTTCCCACCCCCAGTCTTGGGTCAATGCCATGGGAAGATTTCTGATGATTTTTAAGGATATAGTAAGTCATGAATGTTTCTAAGCAAAATATGCACTGATATCTTCGGTCCCCAGTGTGCCAGATTTCATGTTTGGTTCTATATTCAGCTAAGGCAAATACCTTGTTGCAATAATGACAAGGGTATGATTTTCTCCATGAATGGACATTTGAATGCCGTCGAAGACTGGATAGAGTTAAATAATTTCTTTTGCATACAATGCAGACATAAAATATTTTATCATCTACTATTTTAACAAAGTGGTCTGTTGCAGATGAGGAGCCATTTGTCAGAGCATTCTGGTTAGTTGTAGATTCTGTAGGAGTGCAGTAGTTCTCTGTTGAGGCACCTTGTGAAAGATTGTTGGGTATCCTCAAATCTCTGTCCATGTGCACAACCTTAAAACAGATTTGTTCATGCCGCTGTAGGCGTTTAAAGTGTGCAAATTCTTTGCTGCAGTTTTTGCAGTTAAGAGTCACATGGTGCTTTTTAGGAAGAGGATATAGGCCAGCATCACAGAAAGACTGGGTGGCAGGTGAGTTACCAGGGGGAAGTTGTGGTAAGGTGCTTTCATCTTCCCTTTGGCTGTAGAATTCAGTTTGGTTGGCAGTTTGCTCTGAAGAGCAACTTACACTATTAGAGGTACAGGTCTGAATGACTGCTTGTGGGTTAATACACTGAGGTTCTAACACCGGCATGCTGTTGGCTGATTTGGCCTCCTGGTTGGTAGTAACTGTACCAGGAGTTGTGCATTCCCGATCTCTTGTAAGGCTATCTTTATTGCCATGGTCAAATACAGAGTCTCTTTTATATGATGCATCACCAGAAGACACTGCATAGGAGTGCTCAGCCAATGTGTTTACTGGCTCTCCATCATTGCACACACCATTCTCGCAGTTACCACCACTGTGCACCTCTTCAGTGGGGCCTGTGCTCTTTTTAAAATTTGCTCTTAGATCAAGAGGAGAAAAGCCATTGACTTCAGTTTCCAAAATAGAAAAGGCATTGGTGATTCTTGGTCCATTAGCAATAGCTGGGTCATCTCCCTTTTTGTCCACAGTCTCCGATTTCAGTCCATTTTCTCCTCGATAAAATGCAGGTGGTGCTTTTCCCTCAGGTTCAGTTGAGCAAGCAACCGCAGAAGACTTTTTGGAAGCTTTGATGTTTTCTAAAAAGGTTATGCCTAGCTTTTTACCAGCATCTACAAGGTCAGTCAGGGTCTCCTTTTTCTTCACAGCAATCTTTGAGCTGTAAATAAAGTTCAATATTTCAGTAAATGTGTCTGCTTTCAAATCATTGAGCTCCAAGACATGTCCCTGGATTAATATGCTCTGGCTCCGAAAATGGTTTCTAAAGTACAGGCTGGAGGCTGCCAGTATATTTCTGTGTGCTTTGAATTTTGTATCTTCAACCACAATGGTTACGTCACACAAGAAACCTTGCATACGCTGCTCATTTAGACTACAGAGAAGGCTCTCTCCGTGAAGACTGTCTGCTATGTCTTCTGAAGTGCACATTCTGATTTAAGCATAAGACTCTGTAAAGGAACAAACAGGAAAAACTGTTTAGTCTGCAGAAGCATGTAGATACATTTTTACTCATTAACATGTTTCAAGCATATAGGAAAAAGTTTCATTAACCTGTTTCTAGCTTATAAGAAAGAAGTTTTACTAAATTTGTAAAATGTAATAAACTGTGCCATACCTCTAGTCCAGCCTTTCTCAACCTGTTCAACACAGAGGAACCCTTGAAATAACTTTTCAGTCTCAGGGATCCCCTGCTACAAATTACTATATCTACAACTCATGATACATCAGTGTGATGGGCATTGTGAAGGATGTTCTTTACACTTGTGGACATTGGGAAGAATTACCCCCTTAAAGATAGCTAAAAAGAGCAATGGTGTCAACGGGAGCTTATCTAAGAGGCAGAAATTGCTCTTTGCTCAAGGAACCTTTAGCAACTTCTGGAGAAACCCAAGGATCCATGGAACCTGGTTGAGAAACTCTGCTTTAGTCTATCATTTTCCAAATTATCCAACCACCGTTTAATGCAACCTGTGAGGTGTATATGTGTCACTTAATTTTCTCACCTACACATGGTGAGGTGCTCCAGGGTTTGTTTCTGGTAAGAAGATTTTTGTTTTCTCAGAACTTAAGCTTCGGTGTCTGTCATGGAGCCCAAAGGCTTTGTCCAGCTTTGGGTAGGATAAAGCCTCCAGTCCTAGGTCCACATCTTAAGCCAGCCATAGTTGAGTCAAAACCCGAACGAAATGTGTGTTGATAGTCAAAACTTTCATTTTTTGCATCATTAGCGTGCCAGCTGCGAAATGCAATTTTTGTGTCACAATTGAACGTGCCTGATC
The DNA here is from genome assembly GCF_062004578.1 of Staurois parvus. Lineage (NCBI taxonomy): Eukaryota > Metazoa > Chordata > Amphibia > Anura > Ranidae > Staurois > Staurois parvus. The sequence goes on along the minus strand of NW_028318108.1, from coordinate 1,214,816 downwards.
CAACATGCTGTTTTTTTTTTCTAGAAAATCGAAATAATTGATGGCACAATCATATGAGCTATTCTCGTTTTTAAATGACGATTTTCAACTCATCTATGGCTGGCCTTACCTGTTGGCCAGTCTTCAATAATTATTCTCATCTGTCCACAGCGCTTGCACTGATTGATGCTTAGGCAGCTCTCAAGATCTGCCTGTTTATGTTGGGGAACCCATTAAGGGCAACCTGCTAGTCAGGAACTGACCCAAATCTAATTGGTGGCTTAGACAAGCAGATGTTTTGCTTAATGTTATAGCCTTTCTTTACAAATACCTTCTGCACTATAAAGCAGCAAAAAACCTTTTTTGTAGAATTTTTGGGAGCATTTATCCAGAAAAAAATTCTAACACTCATAAAAGGCTACTACAAGCCAGAATAAAAATGCTATTATCAGCGTTTTTCATCCAGCTTTTTTTCTAGCATTTTTGGAGCTTGAAAAAGACACTAGTGAGCACGAAGCCTAAATATACACTCACCAGCCACTTTATAATTTACACCTGTTCAATTGGTTGGTAACACAAATTGCTAATCAGCCAATCACATGGCACCAATTCAATGCATTTAGGCATCTAGACATGGCAAAGACAACTTACTGACATCCAAACTGAGCATCAGAATGGGGAAGAAAAGGGATTTAAGTGACTTTGAATGTGGCATAGTTATTGGTGCCAGATGGACTGGTCTGGGTATTTCATAAATTGCTGATCTAATGGGATTTTCACACACAAACAGCTCTAGAGTTTACAGAGAATGATCTGAAAAAGAAAAAATATCCAGTAAGTGGTAGTGGTGTGGACTGATGTCAGAGGTCAACATTCAGATGGTAGGGTCAGAATTTGGCATAAACAACATGAAAGCATGGATCCATCCTGCCTTGTATCAATGGTTTAGGCTGGTGGTGGTGTAATGGAGCGGGGGATATTTTCTAGCAAAGTGTACCTAATATAGTGGCCAGTATGTCTATGTATTAAATACAATCATGAAAATATGGAATTGGAAGGATTAAAATGACCAAATAAAATGCTTTACAATAAGAGCTCAAAATAGGTCTTGGTAATAAAAAACATGGTAGAAGAACTGGACTAAATCCTATATATAGCAAACCTGATAAATAAAACCCCAACATGTTAGGTTAATTGGATCCTGTCTAAATTGTCCCTAGTATGTGTATGTATGAATGTAAGTTAGGGACTTTAGATTGTACACCCCTTGAGGGTTAGGGACTGATGTGAATGTACAATATATATGTAAAACGCTGTGTAAAATGAGTACCTGTAATAAATAATAACAAATAATAAAAAACAGTTTTATAGGGTCATTGTACTCACAGCCATACAACTGCTGCACGAAAAGGATCTGTGCATGGCCCCTTTTTCTTTTCAGCATCAGAGGTGAAAGTAGGAATGGATGCCGCACAACAACCACTGACTCCCTTTGATCTTAAAGTGCTATTAAACAAAAAACAAAAATGTACTATATTGCAGCTTATCAATCATTAGATGTGGAAGCTGCATTAGGGTTTTTTTAGCCTTTTTTTCCCCTGGTGATCTAGTCAGTAACACACCTTCTGTATTAGGCTTCATTCCAAAGCAGACAGCTTGCTATGGGGCTCCCGAGCCGCTGCTCTGCTTGTCCATTCACACACTAAGCTGAGGCTCAGTCCCACTGCTTCTCTCTCCTCATTGGTTGTGACTGACAGTGGCAGTAGCCAATGGCTCCTTCTGCAAAAAACAATGAGCCTTTACAACCACTTTAAAGCTGAACCCTAACAATGATTTGGATTGCACAGTTACATTGGTCCAGCTTGGCACAATTAAAGCATTCTTATCTCATACCTTATGAGCCAAATCAATGTAGTAGTTAACATTTCTACAGCTGCAATTTCTGGGTTCCGTGTGAGCGGCTTCCCCTCTGCATACTACCCACAGGGGGCTGCTCGCTTGCTACTACATTCATAGCCAATGAATACAAGATTTTCTGATTGGACAAGGTGAAGATCACAATATCACTGCCCCTCATCTCCATCTCTTACATTCAGAGAATGTCTGGTATTCATAAAAAAAAAAGAAGCAGTTCTGTGAATGGCCGCAGTGCTGAGAGAGCGACTTCCTATGGTCAGTGCCCGAGCAGGTCTTGGAAGATCAAAGCTATCACTGTAGTAGTGTTGACTACTAAAATCATTTTCAGCTTCCCCAGCAGCCCATCAGGTGTGAGATATGCATATTTACATTGATCATTCAATTACGTGATATAGCAGATTAAATGTCATTGTTAGGCTTGGTTCACCCAAGCGTACTTAAGTGTACACCTGTGCGAAAGGCCATGTTTGCCCACATGGAATGCATGGGTGGTACTATTTGGTAGGTTTTCTATTGTTGTTTGAGGCCCTCTGGGGAGGTTTCTATTTGCATCCTGTGTGGTCATGAAGACAGGAAAAGAGAAAATCTGTGCAAAGACAAACTAATAAAATCACCTTTTATAGAACAGGAAAGAACTGTTGTAAGAGTGTCATGCATGTCCTTGTCCCCATTGGGTAGGTTCCCCTCACTTCCTGTGTGGTCAGTGGAGACACAAACAGTAATAAAAACCTACCTACAGTTGTTCCTCTCCCAAATACATTCAAAAATTGCCTGGAGTTCATCTGGGGTGTGGCAATATAGTTTGTATGGTTCACCCCATGTCTCTAAGTGTAATGGCACAATGCTTAGCACCGTTGCCCTGCAGTGGGTTTCTGGTTACACTTTCAGTGATGCTTTCTGCACTTCCATGTATATGTCTGCTCTAGGACTTGACAAAGTTCTTTATGAATGATGACTTTGGTTCATAGTTGTGAGATCTTCCATTGTAGATTCTGGCTATGTTACTTTTGCAATCTCACCTCTTCTGCTGCAGGCATTATCCTTTTCCCCCTAATGCACTCAAAATATAATAAAAAGAAAATAGCTTCGAATTAGAGAGGCTCCTTTTAAAGGTCAGAGCAAGCACCTGCACTTGAAACCAGGCACAGAGAGTCTTTCCACTCAATTCCCTGTGATATATAGTCAGCAGATGACTCAACAAACATCCAACGCCACATCACTAAATTACCACTGTTCAGTGCAGTGTTCACCAGGATAAATACAGAGGGTGATCCTTCCCAGCAGGAAGACAGCAATAAAAACCCTTTAATTAACAATACGTCAAACCGTACCACACAGACATCCATAGGTAACCCTTGTAAAGGTTGGTGCATGGCTTGCGGTGGTACAGTGCAAAATCAATGAAAAGTAAACCAGCACACTGAGATGTAGATTCCAAAGCAGGATTTAACTATTTGCTGATATTTTCATAACATTAAAAAAAATATTAATAATTACAGCCTACCTTACTTATTCTGGACCTTCCTGCAAAGAAAAATTGTCGGCATCTTGCTTTGTATGATAATGAGGACAGACTTGGGACAGGCTTACTCTAACATTGTTCAAAACACCTTGCAATCAGCCATGACACCCCCTCCTGAGAAACATCTAAAAGGTAAGAAATATTTTTAAAACCTTTTAGGCATGCTGTGTGATTGAGAACATATAGTAATGACTGCAAAAGTGAAAGTACACTTTAAAAAGGTTGTAAAGTGAAACATTTTTAAACTAAAGCAAAAAACATGTTACACTGCAAGGGTATTGCTAAAAGTGGCCCAAACCTCCTCTTCTGAAGACCCCACTCCTCCTCTTCTCCATTTGCCACCATAGAAAGCCACTTCCTATGACAGTACATGTGAGGGTGTGCTCTCAATCCGGGCTGTGTGTGTCCATTGACATACACAGTGTGGCTCGGCCCCACCCCTGTTGCCTCCTCACAGGATTTGACTGACAGCAGCAGGAGCAAATGGCTCCCACTGCTTTCCCCGCTTGTGAGGCAAGGGAAAAAGGAGAGAAGACCTGCTGAAAGGCACAGTGCTGGATCAATATAGGATGTGAGTATTAAGTGTTTAGGGAAAGGGGGAAGGAGCAGCATGTGGAAAATGTTTTACCTTAACCTCCCTGGCGGTATTCTCGGGTGTATCTCGGGATTAACTTTCAGTACCAAAAGCGGTAACCCCGAGCTACACTTGGGATTACCCTGCAACATTGCTCTGGGATCCCTCTTGCACTTACCTTGTCCTTCGCTCCCGCAATGTCCCCCTTGCAGCGTCACCAGCCATCTCCTCCGGCCGATGCCGGCATCCGTCTTCCGGTCCCTGCAAGGGTTGGGACGTACGGGATGTACGGGGGACGGAACAGGCGGGAAATTCAAACATTTTAAAAGTGACATTCACTCAATACACTAAAATCACATTATAAAACATTACTGTATCAACCCATTTCACATACATTTTGTCCCTACTGCTTTGTCCTGTGCCCTGCCTGCATTTTTACTGTTCTTTCTGCCTTAAAACTGAGAAACGTCCATGGAGTCCAAAAAGTGTCCCTTCAGGTCAAAAGCGGTTTTAGACCAGCTAGAGAACAGTGATAGTAAATTAGAACTACTTGTAGAATTGAGTGATAATGATTTGTGGGGAAATTCATCATCAGGCACTGAAAACGATTTTGCGACTTTGCTCAGTGATGTGCGAACTTGGCGCTCTCTTTGAAACTTCAGTGTTTTTGGTTTGATTACATTATTGAATTAAATTTATTATTATATTATTATTTTTTATGATTATTTATTATATTATAATTTATGATTTCGTGTTTCAAATTTTATCATACCCGGAATGTTTACTAGACTCTTGTTCGGACAGATTTCAGTGAGTTATTCCTAAAAATTACAGGCCTACAATAAAAAAACAAAATATTTCCATGCAAAAAAATGTACCGCTTTGAGCACAGAAATATGGACATAATCAGACCGCTAGGGAGGTTAATGATAAAATGCATTAAGGTAAAAAAGCTTTTGAATTTTGAATTACTTTAAAGGTCTATGGTCACAGCATACACTTTCATTTTATAACATCCGCATTGTAATAACAACACAGAAAATAGTTATGTTTGACAATCCAACATAAGCTTACTTGAAAAATCTCCTTTCATGCTGTGAGTTCTGCCTGTCTGCTGGCCATCTTTTTCCATAACTTCTTGGATTCCCTGCATGCTTTGCAGCTTCTCTTCTACTTCACTTTCTAAGGGCTACATGTCCCATGATATCTATTATCTACCTGTAAGCAGTGATTCCTGTACTGACTCCGCCTCCTGAAACAACTCCTCTCTTAACAACCCAACTGTCACTGTGTGAACACCGGACACCTCTGACCCCCAAACTTTTATCTATTTTTTACTCGCAGCTGAATAATCTCCCAAACCCTAACATTCACACTTGTTTCCGGATGGGAAAGATAGAGGCTGTTGGTCACAAATTTGGATAACATTATCCTCTTGCTCATTTAATATCTTCACCATGGAATCAGCCTTTAAAACGGTCCTGAGGTCTAGTTCCGTCCTGTCTAGCACATCTACACCCTAATGCCCCTGGGACCTGTTTCAGGGGCTGTATTACTCTTGGAGACCCTCTCAATATCTGGTGGACATGCCCCATGCTCTCCCAGTTTTGGACAAAAGTCCTCAAACATCTGAATTCCTTACTATCATGCTCCTTCACAAGGGACCCGTGACATGTCCTGAATTTGAAACCCTAAAACTCAATTCAAACTGGCTACTTATGTGTTACTGGCGGCAATACAAACCATAGCAAAGGCATTGAAAAAACAGTTTATATCTTTATATTGTAAAGCGCTGAGCAAACTGTTGGCGCTATACAAATCCTGTATTATAATAATAATAATCATATCTTTCGTGGAAGTCAGGCGCCGCTTGGATTTTTTTTAGATACACACGACAAATTCCTTAAAATTTGGACCCCATGGATCCAACATGCCCATCCCGTTATGTCAGCCATTAGTTACACATCATTACAACGCCGAGCCCCTGCAGTTCGGGCTTGGGTGCCTCTGATGTCCTTCTTCACTTCCCTCCCTTTTTTCTTCTCCTTTTTCTGCTTTTTCTTTCTCTCTCCCTTTTTTTCTTCCTTTTTGTCACTAGGCTCACCCACAGGACTGACCGGTGAAATAAAATCTGTTTCTGCTTATTTTTTGTATGTTTATTAATTGTTGTAGTTCGCAAATCACTACTTCTCCTACATACACCTGCTTTTGCAATACAGACGTATGGACTTTCTTATTACCCATATCATATTGTTTTTTTCACTTCTTGCTATAAAGTGATCAATGTACATTTGTCATGCCGATTGTTTTGTTGATTACCACGGTTCTTGTATATGACATTTTGCCGCTTTTGATTCATGAGTCATTGACTTTGTTTTTCCATCAGCATATGTAATGGTAACCACTGTAGCTATTGCTAAATTATTTCAATAAAAACTTATTGAAAGTGAAACCACTCCTCTCAGCACCACTGTAGTTCAGAAAGCAGGCTCTGTGAAATGTGTGACACAGCAGTGCCTACTCACAAGACATAGTGAATACGTGTCACAGAATTCAAAGAAATAAATGTGTAGGAATCATCACAAAGTAAGTTTACAGACTGCAAGATGATTTAGAATAACCAGTTTCCTGTGAGCGGGCAGCAGCTGCAGCCATTGCGACATACCTGTACATTGCTCCACTGGCGCATTCAGCATGATCCCACGACCACGCCAGTCATATGATGACACTGTACTACACTGGTGACAGTATGTAAAAAGAAATTGTGAAAACAAAAATGTATCTAATTCAATTGTTTTTCAAAAAATTGTAACAAAAAAAATGACAACTTCAAAAAACTTGCCATGCCTCTTACTAAATACCTTGGACTGTCTACTTTCCAAAAAGGGATCATTTGGGGGGTCCTGGCATTTTAGGCCTCAAGAAACGAGATCGGCTGTAAGTACATCAGGATTGATCGATTTTCAAATGTATATATACGGTTGCAAGAAAAAGTATGTGAACCCCTTGGGATTACATGGAGTTTTGCATGAATTGGGCATAAAATGTGCTCTGAACGTCATCTAAGTCACAACAATAGAAGAACAGTCTGCTGAACATAATACTACACAAACATTAGATGTTGCCATGGTTTAATTGCACATAACATGTAAACATTCATAGTGCAGGGAGGAAAAAGTATGTGAACCTTTGGACTTAATAACTGGTTGACCCTCCTTTGGCAGCAATAACCTCAACCAAACGTTTCCTGTAGTTGCAGATCAGACCTGCACAACGATCTGGAGTCATTTTGGACCACTCCTCTTCACAAAACTGTTTCAGTGTAGCAATATTCTTGGGATGTCTGGTGTGAATCGCTCTCTTAAGGTCATGCCACAGCATTTCAATCGGGTTGAGGTCAGGACTCTGACTGGGCCACTCCAGAAGGTGTATTCTGTGCTGTTGCAGCCATTGTTTTGTTGAATTACTTGTATGCGTTGGGTCATTGTCCTGTTGCATCACCCATCCTCTGCGGAGCTTCAGTTGGCGGACAGATGGTCGTACGTTTTCCTGCAAAATGTCTTGATAAACTCTGGAATTCATTTTCCCATCAATGACAACAATCCGTCCAGGCCCTGAGGCAGCAAAGCAGCCCCAAACCATGATGCTCCCTCCGCCATGTTTTACAGTGGGGATGAGGTTTTGATGTTGGTGTGCTGTGCCTTTTTTTCTCCACACATAGTGTTGTGTGTTCTTCCCAAACAACTCAATCTTGGTTTCATCTGTCCACAGTATATTTTGCCAGTAGTGCTGTGGAACATCCAGGTGCTCTTTTGCAAACTTCAAATGTGCTGCAATATTCTTTTAGGACAGCAATGGCTTCCTCCGTGGTGTCCCCCCATGTACTCCATTCTTGTTTAACGTTTTCCTTATTGTAGATGTGTCAACAAAAATGTTAGCATGTGCCAGAGATTTCTGTAGGTCTTTAGCTGACACTCTGGGATTCTTCTTTACCTCATGCAGCATTCTGCGCTGTGCTCTTGCAGTCATTTTTACAGGATGACCACGCCTAGGGAGAGTAGCAACAGTGCTAAACTTTCTCCATTTGTAGACAGTCTGTCTTACCGTGGACACATGAACATCAAGGCTTTTGGAGATACTTTTGTAACCCTTTCCAGCTTCTTGCAAGTCAACAATTCTTGATGGTAGGTCTTCTGAGAGCTCTTTTCTGCGAGGCATGGTTCACATCAGACAGTGCTTCTTGAAACCAGTAAACCCAAAACAGGTGTGTGTTTTTTAAGGGCAGGACAGCTGTCAGCAACACATCCAATATCATCACACTGATTGGAGTCAAGGTTGGCTCACTCCTGGCTCCAATTAGCTCTGGGAGAAGTCATTAAGCTAGGGCCTCACATACTTTTTCCTCCCTGCACTGTGAATGTTCACATGTTATGTGCAATTAAACCATGGCAACATCTAATATTTGTGTAGTATTATGTTCAGCAGACTGTGTTCTTCTATTGTTGTGACTTAGATGACGTTCAGACCACATTTTATGCCCAATTCATGCAAAACTCCACGTAATCCCAAGGGGTTCACATACTTTTTCTTGCAACTGTACCATATTTTGTAGACTCTAACTTTCACACAGACTAGAAAGTACTGTAGCAGAATACATTGTGGCATACATTTATGAAGAAATATTGTTTGCTTGCAAAATTTTATAACAGAAACAAAGAAAAATTTGTTTTTTCTTTTCAAAAGGTTCAGTATTTTTTTGTTTAAATAAAAATAAAAAAGCTCAGCGGTGATGAAATACCACCAAAAGAAAGTGCTATTTGTGTGGAAAAAATCATATAAACTTCATTTGGGTACAGTATTGCATGACTGAGCAATTGCTAGTTAAAGTAAATCTAAAGGCAAAACTTTTTTCTTTAAATTTTGGATAGAGCAGAGGGGGATTAGAATACTTGTCAGTTTGTATTGCTGTCTGTGCCCCATTTATGGAGATTGACCCTCTCTAAATCGCAAAGTTTGAGTTTTCTCCAGAAAAGTGACAGAGGGGAAATTTTCCAATGGGGACACTAGTTCTGGTGACCAGGGGGTTCCCAAGGAATTCCCTTAATTTGCAGGGATTTCCTCTCACTTCCTGTTTGGCTATAGGACAGGAAGTAAAGGAAAATCTCCGCAATGGGACATAGATGGCAAAAAAAATTCTGAGGGGTTATAATCCTCCCTTGTTCTATCCAAAATGAAAAAAAAGTTTTGCCTATAGTTCTACTTTAGTCCTCATGCACACAGGGCATTTTAAAAACGCCAGTAGCATTAGCTGTATAAAGTCACGTTGAAAACATGAGCTTTTCCGCATTTTTTAGTGGTTTTGCATTAGCGTATAACCACATTTTTCTATGTTTACATTTTTTACACAAAAAAAAATATTTTTGCTCAAAAAATGTGAGTTAGCCGTGTTTTACTATGTTTACCAGTGTTAGAACGTTTTTACAGCTAAAGAACTCCTCTAGAAACCCACTAGTTCTGAGGTTTTTTTTCCTAGCAAAAAACGCTGATTAACCACTTTACAACTGTGCTATAGCCTAATCAATGCAACAGCGCGGTTGTCCAGCTCTGGGAGGGCATCATATGACATCCTTCCAGAACACGTTCCCCTGTGGCGTGCACCCGGCGCTGTCAGTGAATGCTGTGTCCTAGGGACACAGCTGACCACATGACTAGATAAAAGGCCAATCACAAGATCAGCTGTACAAAAATAATTAAATTAGATTATTGTGGCGTGCACCCGGCGCTGTCAGTGAATGCTGTGTCCTACGGACACAGCTGACCACAGGACTAGGTAAAAGGCCAATCACATGATCAGCTGTACAAAAATAAATAAATGAGATTATTGTGGCGTTATTGTGGCGCTGTCAGTGAATGCTGTGTCCTACAGACACAGCTGACCACAGGACTAGGTAAAAGGCCAATCACATGATCAGCTGTACAAGAATAAATAAATTAGATTATTGTGGCATGCACCCGGCGCTGTCAGTGAATGCTGTGTCCTACGGACACAGCTGACCACATGACTAGGTAAAAGGCCAATCACATGATCAGCTGTACAAAAATAAATAAATTAGATTATTGTGGCGTGCACCCGGCGCTGTCAGTGAATGCTGTGTCCTACGGACACAGCTGACCACATGACTAGGTAAAAGGCCAATCACATGATCAGCTGTACAAAAATAAATAAATTAGATTATTGTGGCGTGCACCCGGCGCTGTCAGTGAATGCTGTGTCCTACGGACACAGCTGACCACAGGACTAGGTAAAAGGCCATCCATAAGAACAGCTGTACAAAAATAAATAAATTTGATTATTGTGGCGTGCACCCGGCGCTGTCAGTGAATGCTGTGTCCTACGGACACAGCTGACCACAGGACTAGGTAAAAGGCCAATCACATGATCAGTTGTACAAAAATAAATAAATTAGATTATTGTGGTTCCTAAGTGATTGTGTGTTCAAACAAAAAATAATAATGAATTGAAGCCTGTAATACGCCGGCCATAAAGGTTGACAGCTGCCCTAAAAAATTAAATATCGGTGTACCTCGGTTTACGAATTTAATGCATTCTCTGGGACATTTCGTATTGTGAAAAATTCGTAAACCGAAACGAGGTTTCCCATAGGAATGCACTGAAAACCAATTAATCCGTTCCGGAGGTCAGAAAAAAGTTTTAAAAAAGATGCTGTCACTATAGGTCAGTGCTGGTTTTTAAATGTAATTACCGGCTTTTTTTTCTTCTTCACTATAGCTCAGAGAATCAGCTGCCACTTCCCCCCAGCTAAAAGAAAGAAAGTTTCCTTTTAGTTTATTTCCCCGAGTTAAAAGAAACAATGTTTCCTTTTAGTTTATTTCCCAAAATAAAAGAAAAAAGTATCCTTTAGCTCCGGGGAAAGTGACAGCTAATTCTGTGAGCTATAGTGAAGAAAAAAAAATCCGGCAACTGCATTTAAAAGTCGGCACACACATACACTTCGTATTGTGAAAAAAATTCTTAAAAATTTGTAAACCGAGGCATTATTTCAATGGATTTTCATTCGTAAACCAAACATTACATTAACCGAGGCGTTCATAATCCGAGGTACACTTAAGCATATATAAACATGAATAGTTAGGCGCTAAAACAACTGTGCAACAAAATTTGAGGGAGAATCATCTCTCCATATCTATTAATAAATAAGTCCTAAACCAGATGTGGTATGAAAAAAGCTCTCAACACCATCTATCAAATAACAAATAATATGCATAATATAGTATAAAGTGATCACAAAATATATGGTGACTGTCCCATGAAGATACGTTTCTGGAAACCTAACATTTGTGTGCTCCCACCACATGCAGACGAAATAAGTGAATTTCCCACTCACCACAGACAATTGACCCCAGTTAAGGTGGTCATACAATGCTTTGTGAAAATATGGACTTGAAGACCACCAGCAGGCTCTCCTGGGATAACCCTCCCGGTCATCAAGCATATCATAGGTATTGCCCTCGGTTGGATGTTCACAAAATTCCAGGTATGGCAGTAGTGGATGGACTTTAAATATCAGGCTCTCCTTACAATAAAGGTGATGCTCCAAGTAGCTCAAATGAATCAAACAGATTAAGCGTTCTAAGTGTAGTATTTATTAGAATTCACAATATAAACACATAAGGCTTTACACTCACATGTAATGGTGCCCACAAGACTGGCACTAGTTTGTACAGCCTGTGTAATGCAATAAAATGGCTGGCGTGCATTCCAAGCCACGCTTTCGGGAGGCCGGATGTACCCTCACAGGAACCCGGATGTGACAGGATCACACTTCTATGTACGTTTTGCGTGGTGGAGTCCTCAGGAAGCCCTGATGATCAGTCCCCAGCAGTTGTGCCCATCCATGCCACCCATCAGTGCCGCCCATCATTGCTGCATATCAGTGAAGCATCATCAGTGCCTCATTAATGCCCACCACTGCCACCTCATTAGTGCCCATCAGTGCTGCCTCTCTGTGCCACCTCATGAGTGCTGCCTATCCGTGCCACCTCATCAGTACTGTCTATCAGTGAAGCCTCATCAATGCACATCAGTGAAAAAGAAAAATTACCTGTTTGCAAAATTTTATAATAGAAACAAAGAAATTTGTTTTTCAAATTTGCTCTTTTTTTGTTTATAGTGCAAAAAATAAAACCCCCCAGTGGCGATTAAAAACCACCAAAAGAAAGCTCTATTTGTGTGAAAAAAATGATAATTTCATATGGGTAGTGTTGCATAACCACACAATTGTTATTTTAAAGTGCAACAGCGCTGAAAGCGGAAAATTGGTCTGGCCAGGAAGGGGGTAAAAGTGCCTGATAGGCAAGTGGTTAAAGCCTATGTGCGCATTGACACATAGAATAACATGCTGGGGAGTTTACTGGCTGTAGAAAAAAATGGCAAAGGCCAAAACCAGCAGCTGTAAAACATCCAGTGTGCATGAGGCCTTAAAGTAGTGCAGTGCTGAATAGCAAAAAGTGGCCTGGTCATGAAGGGGGTAAAAATCTTCCAGGGGTCATGTGGTTAATAGGAGTAGACTAGAAATAATTGACATATGATGTAGAAATGAATAAATGATTGTACACTTTCAGTAAATCCTCTACTTTTCCAAGTGCTGGTTTCTCTTCATTGTCGGCAATAAAAACCTGCCAGAGGTACCAATCCCCTTCCCCACTCTATTGGAAAGTAAAATAATGGCTGTAGAGCCACCATGAAGTCATCTAAGACATCTGTGCTTAGCCTCAGTCATTGGTGTGTTTATATAGCAGGCCAGTATGGAATAATTGTATCCTGGCCCTGTCGGGTCCTGGCTCTGATGGTGCCCTGGTTCTGCCGGGGTCCTGGTTCTGCTGGGGTTCTGGCCCAGCCGGAGTCCTGGCTCTGATGGTGTCCTGGTTCTGCCAGTGTCCTAGCCCTGTCGGTGTCCTGGTCCTGCCGATGTCCTGGTTCTGCCGGGGTCCTGGCTCTGGCAATGTCCTGGTTCTGCCGATGTCCTGGTTCTGCCAGGGTCTTGGCTCTGCCGGTGTCCTGGTTCTGCTGATGTCCTGGTTCTGATGGGGGCCTGGCCCTGCTGATGTCCTGGTTCTGCCAGGGTCTTGGCTCTGCTGGTGTCCTGGTTCTGCCGATGTCCTGGTTCTCCCGGGGACATGGCCCTGCCGGGGGCCTGGCTCTGCCGATGTCCTGGTTCTGCTAATGTCCTGGTTCTGCTGATGTCCTGGTTCTGCTGATGTCCTGGTTCTGCCGATGTCCTGGTTCTCCCGGGGTCATGGCCCTCCTGGGGGCCTGGCTCTGCCGGTGTCCTGGTTCTGCTGATGTCCTGGTTCTGCCAATGTCCTGGTTCTGCCAGGGGCCTTGCTCTGCCGGTGTCCTGGTTCTGCCGATGTCCTGGTTCTGCCGATGTCCTGGTTCTGCCGATGTCCTGGCTCTGTCGATGTCCTGGTTCTGCCAGGGGCCTTGCTCTGCCGGTGTCCTGGTTCTGCCGATGTCCTGGTTCTGCCGATGTCCTGGTTCTGCTGATGTCCTGGCTCTGTCGATGTCCTGGTTCTGCCAGGGGCCTTGCTCTGCCGGTGTCCTGGTTCTGCCGATGTCCTGGTTCTGCCGATGTCCTGGTTCTGCCGATGTCCTGGTTCTGCCGGGGGTCTGGCTCTGCCGGTGTCCTGGTTCTGCCGATGTCGTGGTTCTGCTGGTGTCCTGGTTCTGCCAATGTCCTGGTTCTGCTGATGTCCTGGCTCTGCCGGTGTCCTGGTTCTGCAGGAGTCCTGGCTCTGCCGGTGTCCATAGTTCTAATAAAGAGTTCCTGTGTAATGATGGAGTCTGCAGAGCCCAGGCTGTGCCCACTGTGTGCCTGTCCATGGAGGAGGAGGGGGTACCCAGGCCTAATCACGTGACGGGCTATTCTACACCCCCAGCACCTGACACCTAGGGGGTCCTAATTCTATATATAGCCTGCTGGTCCCAGACATTGCAAAGGACATCCCTGACAAGGGCCAGGGCAATCAAGTATGAACTATGGTCCAGCCAGTAGGAAGGGGAGGAAAACACAGTGTAGGTAAGTAATACCGTGCAGGTAAGTAGTGCAGATCAGGTGAGTAGTGCAGTGCAGCGCCCCTCTCAGACAGGCCATATGTGCACGACTTACCTCCGTCCAGCCGCTGCTGTTTACAAGCAGTACATGGGACTAAGCAGTTCCGTTCCGATGCAGCAGGTGGCGCTCCGGTACCTGCAGGAGAAGCGGAGCCGCGTCTGTCGGGTGGCCCCTCCCTGCCTTCCAATGACCTAATGGCGGTGACATGCATGACGTGGGCTCGGAGAGTGGGCCGGTGACGTACTTCTAATACAGGAACCGATGTGGGTCCAGATAGAGGAGAGAGAACACTACGTCAGCTGGCATTGCTGGCTGTGTGTAGGACGGAGCTGGGCAGAGGGACAGGAAAGCTCGCCTGTGTACAGAGAGAAGGTTCACAGGCACTGGTATCCATGGAGAGATGGACCAGGGACTGGTATCCATGGAGAGAGGGACCAGGGACCGGTGCCCATGGAGAGAGGGACCGGTGCCCATGGAGAGAGGGACCATGGGCTGCTGTCCATGGAGAGAGGGACCATGGGCTGCTGTCCATGGAGAGAGTGACCAGGGACCGGTGCCCATGGAGAGAGGGACCAGGGACCGCTGTCCATGGAGAGAGGGACCAGGGACCGGTGCCCATGGAGAGAGGAACCAGGGACCGGTGCCCATGGAGAGAGGGACCAGGGACCGGTGCCCATGGAGAGAGGGACCAGGGACCGGTGCCCATGGAGAGAGGGACCAGGGACCGCTGTCCATGGAGAGAGGGACCAGGGACCGGTGTCCATGGAGAGAGGGACCAGGGACCGGTGTCCATGGAGAGAGGGACCAGGGACCGGTATCCATGGAGAGAGGGACCAGGGACCGGTGCCCATGGAGAGAGGGACCAGGGACCGGTGCCCATGGAGAGAGGGACCAGGGACCGGTGCCCATGGAGAAAGGGACCAGGGACCGGTGCCCATGGAGAAAGGGACCAGGGACCGGTGCCCATGGAGAGAGGGACCAGGGACCGGTGCCCATGGAGAAAGGGACCGGTGCCCATGGAGAGAGGGACCGGTGTCCATGGAGAGAGGGACCAGGGACCGGTGTCCATGGAGATAGGGACCATGGGCTGCTGTCCATGGAGAGAGGGACCAGGGACTGGTGTCCATGGAGAGAGGAACCAGGGACTGGTGTCCATGGAGAGAGGGTCCAGGGGCTGCTGTCCATGGAGAGAGGGACCAGGGAAAGGTATCCATGGAGAGAGGGACCAGGGACTGGTGTCCATGGAGAGAGAGACCAGGGACTGGTGTCCATGGAGAGAGGGACCAGGGGCTTGTGTCCATGGAGAGAGGAACCAGGGGCTGGTGTCCATGGAGAGAGGGACCAGGGACTGGTGTCCATGGAGAGAGGGACCAGGGGCTGCTGTCCATGGAGAGAGGGACCAGGGGCTGCTGTCCATGGAGAGAGGGACCAGGGAAAGGTATCCATGGAGAGAGGGACCAGGGGCTGGTGTCCATGGAGAGAGGGACCAGGGGCTGGTGTCCATGGAGAGAGGGACCAGGGAAAGGTATCCATGGAGAGAGGGACCAGGGACTGGTGTCCATGGAGAGAGGGACCAGGGACTGGTGTCCATGGAGAGAGGGACCAGGGACTGGTGTCCATGGAGAAAGGGACCAGGGACTGGTATCCATGAAGAAGGGGACCAGGGACTGGTGTCATAGGACTAGGCATCATATCCGGGCACTGGCCATGATATTTACGGGCTGCTCTTGATAAGAAGAGACTGGCTGTAGTCTCCAAGCACTCTTCATGATATCCAGGAGCTAGCCATACTGTCCGGGGACTTGTCTTGGAGTCTGGGGACTAGCCATAGAGACTACTCATGATAGCCAGGGACTGGCCATTGTGTCTGGGTACTGGTTATGCTAATCAGGGACTGGCTATTGTGTATAGGGACTGTTCAAGATATCCTGGGACTGCCTGCAGTGTCTGGGCACTGGCCTAGATATCCTCGGACTGGCCATTGTGTATAGGGACTGGTCTACATATCCAGGGACTGCCCGTAGTGTTTGGGGACTGGTCTAGATGTCCTTTGACTGGACATGGTGCCTGTGGACTCATTACGAAATTCAGGGACTAGCTGTGGTGTGTAGGACTGGTCATGGTGTCTAGGTCAGGTGGTGTCCAGGAACTGGCAATGGTTGTAGGAAATGACTGTGGTGTGTAGGACTGGTCATGGTGTCTAGGTCTGGTGGTGTCCAGGAACTGGCCATGGTTCTAGGAAATGACTGTGGTGTGTAGGACTGGTCATGGTGTCTAGGTCTGGTGGTGTCCAGGAACTGGCAATGGTTGTAGGAAATGACTGTGGTGTGTAGGACTGGTCATGGTGTCTAGGTCGGGTGGTGTCCAGGAACTGGCAATGGTTGTAGGAAATGACTGTGGTGTGTAGGACTGGTCATGGTGTCTAGGTCTGGTGGTGTCCAGGAACTGGCCATGGTTCTAGGAAATGACTGTGGTGTGTAGGACTGGTCATGGTGTCTAGGTCTGGTGGTGTCCAGGAACTGGCAATGGTTGTAGGAAATGACTGTGGTGTGTAGGACTGGTCATGGTGTCTAGGTCGGGTGGTGTCCAGGAACTGGCCATGGTTGTAGGAAATGACTGTGGTGTGTAGGACTGGTCATGGTGTCTAGGTCTGTTGGTGTCCAGGAACTGGCCATGGTTGTAGGAAATGACTGTGTTGTGTAGGACTGGTCATGGTGTCTAGTTTGGGTGATATCAACGAACTGGCCATGGTTGTAGGAAATGACTGTGGTGTGTAGGACTGGTCATGGTGTCTAGGTCGGGTGGTGTCCAGGAACTGGCCATGGTTGTAGGAAATGACTGTGGTGTGTAGGACTGGTCATGGTGTCTAGGTCTGTTGGTGTCCAGGAACTGGCCATGGTTGTAGGAAATGACTGTGTTGTGTAGGACTGGTCATGGTGTCTAGTTTGGGTGATATCAACGAACTGGCCATGGTTGTAGGAAATGACTGTGGTGTGTAGGACTGGTCATGGTGTCTAGGTCTGTTGGTGTCCAGGAACTGGCCATGGTTGTAGGAAATGACTGTGTTGTGTAGGACTGGTCATGGTGTCTAGTTTGGGTGATATCAACGAACTGGCCATGGTTGTAGGAAATGACTGTGGTGTGTAGGACTGGTCATGGTGTCTAGGTCGGGTGGTGTCCAGGAACTGGCCATGGTTCTAGGAAATGACTGGGTTTCTGCACTGAGCAGCTCTGTGGTGGTCAGTATGGTAAATCTACAGTGATGGATATGGACTGGCTGGGAACACTCAGAGCTCAGGTCTGGATGGTATTTTATGTAAACCCCGTCTTGTTATTTCCTGGGCTGAAGGCCCCTTTCACACGGAGTGGAGCCGTCAGCCAATCTGCTTGCTCAGCACGGGATCTGCCCACTGATCTCTGCTGAGCAAGCGGATGACAGCTCCATGCACTTATGCAGAGCGGACACAGACACAGCCCACTGTCCTCTATGGGCTGTCGGATGGAAATGGACCCGACCCGCCATCCCAGAGTGCAGTGAGCCGGCTCTGGCAGCAGAGGGAGCAGGCAGCCATGGAGGGAGCAGGAACTCCTGAATGCAGGAGTTTTGGCGCACTTTCTGAATGTGCACCACATCCACGAGATGTAATAGAAGTATAAAGCAAAGTGCAGCTAGCCCACCAGAAATCCACTGCATCCGCAGTGTGGGTAAACCGCAGAGCATCAGTGTGAAAGCAGCCTTATAGGGGGCTCAGGACAGTAAGGGCTTGTTTACATTTGCAGTTTGAGGACAGTAAAACCACATAGTTCTCAGTGACCCACAACCAGTTACCAAATTACTTAGGTGACCTTTGATAGGTTGAGCACCCCTGATCTACATGCAGCCTGACATTTAGATTTTCTTAACCTCCCTAGCAGTCTGATTATGTCCATATTTCTGTGCTCAAAGCGGTACTTTGTTTGCATGGAAATATGTTGTTTTTTTATTGTAGGCCTGTAATTTTTAGGAATAACTCACTGAAATCTGTCCGAACAAGAGTCTAGTAAACATCTCGGGTATTATAAAATTTGAAACATGAAATCATAAATTATAATAAATAATCATAAAAAATAATAATATAATAATAATACATTTAATTCAATAATATAATCAAACCAAAACCACTGAAATTTGAAATAGAGCGCCAAGTTTGCACATCACTGAGCTCAGTCGCAGAATCGTTTTCAGTGATGACGAATTTCCCCACAAATTATCACTCAATTCTGCAAGTAGTTCTAATTTACTATCGCTGTTCTCTAGCTGGTCTAACACCAATTTTGACCTAAAGGCACACTTTTTGGATGCCATGGACATTTCTCAGTTTCCAGGCAGAAAGAACAGTAAAAATGCAGGCAGGGCACAGGACAAAGCACTAGGGACAAAATGTATGTGAAATGGTTTCATACAGTAATGTTTTACTATGTGATTTTAGTGTATTGAGTGAATGTCACTTTAAAATTTTTGAATTTTCCACCGGTTCCGTCCCCAATGCTCGCAGGGACCGGAAAACGGATGCCGGCATCGGCCGGAGGAGATGGCCTGGGACGCTCCAGGGGGGACATCGCGGGAGCGAAGGACAAGGTAAGTGAAACAGGGATCCTGGAGCAACGCTGCAGGGTATTCCCGAGTGTAGCTCAGGATTATCGCTTTTGGTACTGACAGTTTACCCCGACCTACACTCAGGAATACCTCCAGGGAGGTTAAAGAGTGACAGATTGAGAGCTCTGCTTCTTCTTGGTTTTAAATCCTGCAATTTATGCATTTCTAGCATGCAAGCCTGCTACTGCAGAGATAAATGTTACTACAGTTAGTGGTGAATTTGATAAGATTTATACATGGATTTTGACATGCATACCTGTATATATTAGGAGGAACTACGCTATATATTCAAAAAACAATACAGAAGGTACATATAGAAATTCAATCAAGTGTACCTAAAATGCACAACAAGGGAGCTAAATACATGTATTAAAAATGCATTTCTGTTTTAAGTAGGAGAATTTGTAGAAGGCGTTTTTATCACATTTTATTTTTAGGTCTTTCACGCGAGCAGCCAGTAGGTGTTAACAGGAGGAGGCTGAGCCGCAGTTTTACAGCCCACCTAAAACATAGCATAGAGCTGGACAGGACTGTATGCATGCTGTGGTAACAATGCTTTGTATCACAGCCAGGGCAAATTAAATGTGGCTTGTTGAGTCGCCCGGTGGCACCGCCTGTCAGGCTTGTTCATTCAGGCCAATGGGACTGCTCTGCAACTGTAAATCTTGTGCTTGTGGTTGCAATGCCTTAATTCCATTGAGAATTCATATTCGGTAAAGAAAAGCAGGCATTTAGGAGGTGACAGGATCGTCTCCTGGAAGCTGCTGATTAGCCGCCCTCTGAAAAGCGATTCATAGTGGATGTGAACCTAACCTATGGTTCTTCACATTGTGCAGTGTTCCCTAGTGTAGGTAATTATACCTGCTGTTTTGTACAATGACTGCGTTCACCATAGCATAAAGCCTAGAACACACGTTAAATGTTTTTTCATTAAACCCAGTGGGCTGAACGAAAAAATCGGAGAGGTTGCCTTACTAAGCTATGTTAGTGCGGCAATCTCCCCCGCTGAGCTATTGTGTTCTGACAGGGACACCGCCCCCCTGCCAAAACACACTGATCAGCACTCATAGTCTTTGGCTGCCAGCATGTCCCTTCGACAAAAGCCTGTTGTTAGATCAGCTTCTGTTAGACAGGCAGCAGCAGCACACAGTGTCCAAATGTCGTCCGGTTCCTGCTGAATCGGCCGATGTTCGGATTGTGTGTACCCCACATTACACATCACCAAAATGGAACATTAGGGGAGCACTGGGCAGGAGGACGTTTGCCCCATTGGTCTAGTACTAATAAAATATGTTGGACTTGTGGCCCTGAGCAGTGATCTTCCATCATTCAGACATTGATAAGAGGATCTGAAATAAGCGATGCATGCTTGACACTATATACAGTTCCTTGAAAAAGTATTCATACCCCTTGAAATGTTCCACATTTTGTCATGTATTGGGATAGACCAATACAAAGTGGCACATAGTTGTGAAGTGGAAGGAAAACGATGAATGGTTGTCAAAGTTTTTTACAAATAAATATCTGAAAAGTGTGGCATGCATTTGTATTCAGCCCCCTTTACTCTGATACCCCTAACTAAAATCTAGTGGAACCCATTGCCTTCAGAAGTCACCTAATTAGTAAATAGAGTCCACCTGTTTGTAATTTAATCTCTGTATAAATACAGCTGTTCTGTGAAGC
Organism: Staurois parvus; assembly: GCF_062004578.1. Lineage (NCBI taxonomy): Eukaryota > Metazoa > Chordata > Amphibia > Anura > Ranidae > Staurois > Staurois parvus. Next base: position 1,194,369 of record NW_028318108.1, on the reverse strand, counting down.
CCCCAGAGGTTTGATAGAGAACATTAGTGAACAAACAGCATCATGAAGGCCAAGGAACACACCAGACAGGTCAGGGCTAAAGTTGTGGGGAAATTTAAAGCAGGGTTAGGTTATAAAAAAATATACCAAGCTTTGAACATCTCATGGAGCACTGGTCAATCCATCATCTGAAAATGGAAAGAGTATGGCACAACTGAAAACCTACCAAGACATGGCTGTCCACCTAAACTGAACGGCTGGGCAAGGCGAACATTAATCAGAGAAGCAGCCAAGAGGCCCATGGTAACTCTGCAGGAGCTGCAGAGATCCACAGATTAGTTGTGCACTCCTCAAATCTGGCCTTTATGGAAGAGTAGGAGTTCAGTTATCCCAGCACACAAAATCTGTGCCGGAATGTAAACTGAGCTGCGCATGCACAGCTCGATGTACGTTCTAAAGAAGACTGTGAGCAGGCAAGTATATTTTTTTTTCAGTGCAGAAGAGACATTGCTTGTCTCTTCTGCAGTAAAGAGCCTGTCTGCTCACAGTTTTTATTTATATAAAACTTTAGTTCCCCTTTAAGATTGACATTTTTTGTGGCAGAGGACAAACTTGTTCTCTGAGAGCCACATGTGCAGCTATAGGTAGATAGGCATAACAAGAGTGCTACTTTGTATAAGGCATTAGCTGTAGGTTCCTATAAGTTTACAAGCTTCAGAACACACTTCACTTCCTAGCAGAGGCATTATCTCCCCAACTGTACACTGTAGCAGAGGAGTAGTACAAGCCAGGATGTATTCTATACCCCATGCTGTGTTACAGTTGGCGGGACTTCTTGGACTGTTTTGCCAATGGGGGCAAATATAGTTGTTTCAGAAAAACACAACATTTAGGCTCCATGTACACGGGACATTTGGAAAACACTTCTGAACGATGGAAACTGACTGCTGGAAAACGTAGGTTAAAAAATGTCTGTTCAGCCACGTTTGCATACTGCGTTTATGAGTGTTTGCATTTAGAAGTGTTTTTTTAAGATAACCTCAGGAGACTGTCCAAAATGCCCAGAATGCACTGAAAAACAGTAAAAAATTAACTATTTCAGACATTTTGAGAGAAATAGAGAGAGCAGAAGCAGATAGAGCAGTATGTGTTGAGATGACCTGTCTTTTCTGGTTGTATTCACTATGGATCCCATCATGAGCATAATGCAGCACGTTCTACCATTTTTTCCTTCATGCAAAACCTGGAACTGACTGCTCTTGTGTGCTAGGTCCATTTGAATACATGGAAAACGCTTTGCATGCATTTCTGATGATGAAAAAAGGCTCTGGACAGCATTTGGATATGGAGCAGTTAAAAAAACGCTTGTAAACGTAAACGCTTATAAATGCGGTTAGTCGCGTTTACAAGTGTTTGGCATTTGAAACGCTGATAAAAATCTACTCCTGAACGCAAGTTTGGTGCATTCAAAAAAATTACTGTAAACGCAACTGTCTGTAAACAACTAAGCAACATAGTGTATATGGACACAGGAAAACATTAGGGAGAGTTCAGGGGCTGCTGAAAAAACGCAGAAAATCTCCTAAACGTGAGTTTATCAGCTGCAGTGTACATGGAGCCTTAAAGTGGGGAAAACTGCGAAAAGAAGGTAAAGGGCAGCAGAGTCAAAAAGCTGGAGTTCAGGACACCCATCTGTCCTTTCACCCCCAAATCCAATCACTGTCCAAATCTTGTAGACTTCACCTCCGCAACATCTCCAAGATACAGCCGTTCCTAACCTCGGAAACCACTAAGTAACTTATTCACTCCCTTGTTATATCTCGCCTTGACCATTGTAACTCCCTCCTCATTGGCTGACCTCATCACAGGCTATCCCCTCTTCAGTATATCATGAAGGCTGCTGCCAGAGTCATCCACCTTACTAACCGTTCTGTATCTGCCATCCCTCTCTGCCAATCCCTCCACTGGCTTCCTATTGCCCAGTGGATAAAATTCAAAACATTAACAATAACATATAAAGCCATTTATATCTCTGCCCCAAATTACATCACCAATCTTGTGTCTAAATATCACCCAAAGCGTCCTCTCCGCTCCTCGCAAGACCTGCTCTCTAGCTCTTTTGTCTCCTCCTCCCATGCTCGTCTCCAGGACTTTTACAGAGCTTCCCCCATCCTCTGGAACTCTCTACCCTAATTTGTCAGATTAATGCCTACTCTGCTCACTTTTAGGCGATCTCTGAAAACCTATCTCTTCAGGGAAGCCTATCCTGCCCTCAGCTAATAAAGGAATCTTCTACTCTTCCAACCAGTCCATACCCCACAGTTACTACCTTTTGTACCACTAGCCCCTCCCTCCTAGATTGTAAGCTCCAAGGAGCAGGGCCCTCCTTTCCCTCTTGTATTGAACTGTATTGTTGCTGTATTGTCTCCCGTTATATTGTAAAGCACTGAGCAAACTGTTGGCGCTATATAAATCCTGTATAATAATCATAAGCAGTAGAAAGGGTGAGCCGTAAAGAGAAGGCACAAGTCAATCACTAAACACGGCGCTGAAAGGTTGACAGACAGAACACTGGATCTGGGTGAGATTGTTGCTGGAGAGTTTGAGCTTTGTTTTGGAAAATAGAGTGCAACTGTCCATGTCTCAATTCATAGAAAGGCCATAAACAGCTTGTTAACTATTTGTAAAATTGAATGCATTGGTTACTAATCTGAAGTAGGTGATACAATTATAAATTCCCTTCTCAAAGAAAAGGGAAAAATCTCCTTTGACATCTTTTCCAACATACTGTATAAGAGACAGAGACTGCTGTACTTCTTTTTAAAATGATTGGGCATTTACTTTAGGTTTTAGAAGAGATGTTAGCTCATAGCAAGGGTTGTATAAGGTCTGTTGAATTATACAGTTATGTTTTTAGCAGCTATTTGCGGAAAGAATCCTGTAGAAGCAGCCCCCGGGCATTTTAAAAGGATACAGCAGCATGATGGAGCACTAAGCACTTTTCTAATGAGTCCTCAGCAGTCAAGGACGTTGTGTTCCACAGTGTTCTAGATAGCAGAGTGGACATTGGTAATGCTGCATATGAATTTGAAATTCATGCAGGAGCAGTGGTCTCTGAAGCTGAATTCTAGGATCTTGGCCACTTTGCGATCCTAGCATCCTTTCTACATGCACAGGAAAATTGTACAGAATTAATGCCTTAAGTTTGTAGAATTTCAAGTTTTTATTCTTTGTGATATCATCAGCTCCTTGTTAAACATCTACATTTCCTGAGTGTCAGGGGAGTATATGTGCGGGCATTGCATGTCATATCTGATGTATTCTGCCAAAGGAAATGGGTACTATTTCCCATGAATCAATGGGAGTGGCTGATGGGCGTATGTGGACTAGTAAGTGATGTCACTGCTCTATGAAATGTATATCTCTATTGTCATACCTTTACACAGAGGAACCAGAGCTTTGTGCTCACATGACTGCAAAAACATGCTAAAAAAATTATATTTACATTACGATTTGTTATAAAATATATGCTGGGCCATAGGGAGAAAAGGGAAGGTAACATTTTATTACTTAGACTTTCCTTCTACTTTAACCACTTGCCCCTCCAGAGGATTTACCCTCCTTCCTGAACAGGCCATTTTTTGCTTTACCACGCTTCGTTAATTTAACTGACAATTGCACAGTCATGCAACACTGTACATAAATTAAATATATGTCCTTTTTTCCCACAAATAGAGCTTTCTTTTGCTGGTATTTAACCACCTGTATGTTTTTTATTTTTTGCACTATAAACAAAAAGAGACCGACAATTTTGAAAACAAAAAACAATATTTTCGACTTTTTTTTATAAAACATCCAGTAAAAAAATTTAAAAAATCAAATTTCATCATAAATTTAGGCCAAAATGTATTCTGCTACATGCCTGTGTTAAAAAAATCCCAATACATGTAAATGAATTGGTTTACATGAAAGTTATAGTGTCTACAAATGGCTGTATATATACTGTAATTTTATTTATTTATTTATACTAGTAATGGCAACGATCAGCGAGTTAAAGCGGGACTTCGGGACTGCGACAGGCATTCTGACACTGGGTGGGAACTGATTAAATGCCACTGACATGCCAATGACACTAATACAGTGATCAGTGCTAATAGAAAGCACTGAAACTGTACTAACGACACAGGGCAGGAAGGGGTTAACATCTGGGGCAATCAAAGGGTTAACTGTGTGCTGTTTTACTAGGGAAACATGCTGCTGTGTATTTCTCTCCTGTGCAGAGTAATACACAGCAGCATGTTTTTGCTGACAGGAGAGAGACCTGTGTTGTTTACACACAGGTTTCTCCCCTGTCAGTGTTACTCAGTGATTGCTGGGTGCCGGCGGGGAATCTCCAGCCGGGACTCGGTGATTGACATCTGTATCCACCAATGGTAGAGCGGGCAGGGCGGTGCACATGCGGCTTCTACCACAAAATGCGAATCACGTATGTATACGTGATTTTTGCGCAGCCCTGCTGCTCTGTAGCAGTAATTTCATTGTAGGGCAGTGGGGAAGTGGTTAAAGTGATTCTAAAGTCAGAATAGGCTTTTTTTTTAACGTAATGCATTCTCTATATTAAGGTAAAAAAATTCCCCACTACTTATCCTACCTGCTCCCATCCCTAAACACTTACCTGATTCCTCTCACCGATCCAGTGCTGTCTCTCCTCCACTGGAGACACTGAGAGCAGTGGGAGTCAAACATATGTAAGGAAGTATCAGGGGCATGGCTGTGTGTGTCTTTGGACGCACACAGACTGGATCGGGAGCATGAGCATGGGTGCCCCCTTAGCATTTGGCTTGCAAATGGGGCACTTGGAGGAAGGAGGGGACCGCCAAAAAGGAAGTAAGGGACTGCTCTGTAAAATATTGTTGCACAGAGCAGGTAAGTATAACATCTTTTTTGTTATAAGGCAAAAAATTGTTAACCTTTAGTATCACTTTAGGTTTTATCAAGTTAACTATGTACATTTCAAACTGTAAGCCTGAATGTTCAGAAGCATTGTCTGACATCTGTGAAATTATACTGTGAAGAAAACCTGTGTGACAGGGCTAACTGGGCCTTTCCTGAGATTGAAATTGCATAAAAAGACAACTAAACCAAATCCTTGCTATAGATTAACAAGGGCATTCAATATATCTGCACACAAAAGCAAACACAGTATAGACAGGCACATAATGCTTTTTTTAACCTTAGTAATACAACTGCACCCACAGTGCAATGCATCTCTAGAGCTAGCTGTTAGGTCCTGATTGTTTTTCATAGGCACAACCCCATCCAATCTGTGGGGTTGAGGGGGGCATGCTTGTTCTTATGCGAGTGCTGCCTCTCAGTATTTACATGAGAAATTCTTGTGGCTCTGGGGACAGCAAAGATACCAAGGAAAGAACTAGTGATGTGTAGGCATCTTATGGTTCCTGTTCATATGGGCAGATGCCATTATGTGCCATTATCTGATTTACTTTAACCCAGGGTGGATAAATTATTATGCAACTCAGGAGCCGCAGGATTTTTTTGAGCCAACTCCAATGACAACTTGATAAAATATCACAAGTTAGGTGCTATCTATACTTTAAGGAGCATTGGCTTCCTGGCTGCTGGGATTTGTCCAGTCCTGCTTTAAAGTGATATTAAAGGCAATTTAAAAAAACCCAAAAAGAATAACAAACATGTTATACTTACCTACTCTGTGAAGTGGTTTTGCACAGAGGAGTCCCAATCCTCCTCTTCTCTGGGCCCCCGCCTTCTTTACTGCTGAGTGCCCCCAGATCAAGCAGCTTGCTATAGGGGCACCCAAGTAGGCTTACTCCACTCACACACACAGCTGTGGCTCTGCCCAGCTCTCTCTTTCCTCATTGGCTCACTGGCTGTGATTGACTGTTGTCTCAGCCAGTGAGAAAGGAGAGGCCCCATAGAGCGGAGGCTCCCGTGCACATCGCTGGATCGTGATGGGGTTCAAGTAAGTAATAGAGGAGGATGGGGGCTGCTGCACACAGTAGGTTTTTTTATCTTCATGTATAGAATGCATGAAGGTTGAAAACCTTTAGCTTTTAGAACCACTTTAACCTCTACTCCACAAATAAGGAGCACTGTTAGGAGATGTCTACAGCTTTGTGTGGTGCTCTATTGGCCTAGGTAGGCACACTGCTTTATCAGGTATCGAGGTTAAGGGTTGCTTTGAAGGGGTCTGATAGCATTATAAAATTCATGTCAGAAGATTATATAGCCTGTCAGCCTGAGAAGAGAGAAGAGAGTATGAATCTGGCTTTTGCCCAATTTGCTCAGCTCTGCAGAATGCGACTGCTCAACTTCCTGTGTACTGAGCACTGGCTGGCTTGTATGTTTGTAATGATCTTCTAAAGTGCTTGGTAGATTTCTTTATCTGAGGAATGGATGTTTGTTAGGATGGTTTATTTTTGGTAGTGGTTTAAAAGGAATATACTTGCACATTAGATGATTAATCCGTGTATATGAGAATGCCTGAGGGAGGATCATCACACAGTCTGCATTGCTGCACATTCTTCTCCCATACTAAAAATGTAAATTGCGACTTATTGCTCATAGATTTTTCCCAGACATACTTATAAATGAGCAGCATTGTAGTTGGATTTGTTGCTACAAAATGTATACTTATGCATTTGCGTTCATTTACAAGGTTTCTAACTGATCAGTGTAAGTAGGTTTTCTGAAGTAGGGAGAATGGACATGGCACGTACTAGAAAGCTCCTGAGCGCTTGTACCCTTTGAGGGCTCATTCACCTATGTACTCAGCCCATTTACTTTTGTACCCTTTGAGGGCTCATTCACCTATGTACTCAGCCCATTTACCTTTGTACCCTTTGAGGGCTCATTCACCTATGTACTCAGCCCATTTACTTTTGTACCCTTTGAGGGCTCATTCACCTATGTCCTCAGCCCATTTACCTTTGTACCCTTTGAGGGCTCATTCACCTATGTACTCAGCACATTTACCTTTGTACCCTTTGAGGGCTCATTCACCTATGTACTCCGCCCATTTACTTTTGTACCCTTTGAGGGCTCATTCACCTATGTCCTCAGCCCATTTACCTTTGTAGCCTTTGAGGGCTCATTCACCTATGTACTCAGCACATTTACCTTTGTACCCTTTGAGGGCTCATTCACCTATGTACTCCGCCCATTTACTTTTGTACCCTTTGAGGGCTCATTCACCTATGTACTCAGCCCATTTACTTTTGTACCCTTTGAGGGCTCATTCACCTATGTACTCAGCCCATTTACTTTTGTACCCTTTGAGGGCTCATTCACCTATGTACTCAGCCCATTTACTTTTGTACCCTTTGAGGGCTCATTCACCTATGTACTCAGCCCATTTACTTTTTTTTACTGCCACTGAGCTGCAGGCAGACAGCCCATATGAAGAGAATGAGTACTCATTGGCTGGACCAACTCACCTGAACAGCCAAGTTTACAGGTAGAGCCTGTGCATCCTGGTCCACGCACCTCTTCCTGTGTTCCTGTCAAACTCGGGTATGTGGACTGCCTGCAAGCAGCTCAGCGTTATTGAAAAAAATTAAAGAAATGGCTATGCACACTGCTTTGCTCCTTTGTGAATGACTTGCCTTGTACCTGTCGCTTGGTCAGCTTTATAACATTTTCTGCATTGCAAATGCTTGAAAAGTTTCACTGCTTTTCTAGTAAAACTTTCCCCTTTTTTAAAGTATATCTATGATCCCAATTTAAAATCCTATATGAGATATGATGAAATAATATATATAATTTCACATTATATTTTAGTTATTTATAGCTCACTCCTATTAACACACATTTAATTCCTTTAATTCAGATGCATGTAATCACTATGCCCTATGAGTAGGAACTGCTGTGTCACACATTTCACAGAGCTTGCCTTCTGAACTACAGAGGTGCTGAGAGGAGGAGCTTCAGGAGAAGAACCCTACAGGAATCGCTGCTTGCAAGCAGAAAGGTACTATGGGATATGTAGTCCTTACAAATTAAATGTAAACATCAGAGGAGAAGCTGAACACCATGCAGGAAATCCAGGAAGTTGTGGAAAGAGATGGCCAGCAGACAGGCAGAGCTCACAACATGAAGAGATTTTTCAAGTAAGCTTCTATTGGATTGTTAAATATAACTATTGTTTGTATTGTTATTAAATGCTTTTATTATAAAATGAAAGTGTATGCTGCTACTATAGAACTTCTTTAATGATTCTTCACTTTGGACTGCGATACAAGGTCATTATCGCAACCCTATGTGGATCTGGGAGTTGGCACAAAGGAGAGAATTATTCCTGGATGCCAAAATGTGGTCATCAACATTAGTGCTTCTTTAGGTTAAAGCACTCTAAAATGGTCCCAGCAAATAATGTTTTCTATGTGCCTTTGGAGTGACTGGCATTGATCCAATATGAAAAATTGCCAGTCCCTGCACATGGTTTGGTCCTGGACAGAGTGGGAAAGTTGGGAATTCCTGTCAGGTTATTATTGTCTGTGTCACCATTGGGGAGAATTTCTGCTTTTTCTGTCACCATAGACACTACATAAATTAAGTAGAAATCTCCCCAAAGGGAGGGGAAGTTCACGTCTGACAGTTGTCACAAAAACAAGTGTTCTTATTGCAAGGCTGGACACATTTTTCACTGAGATCTAGGAGCCAACTGAAAAAGTTAGGATCCAGCAAAATACAATTTGTTGCAGTGATGGTCTGTATTCTCTGTTATTTAACATTTTACTAAAGAATAAGGATGCATACGTACTATCTTATATATACATACTGTGACATATGCATGTTATAGATCTGTATGCTGATCCCCCTCTGCATATATGCACACACATACAGTATCTATCTGATGCTTAGTGTTCACTGTGTGCGTACACATATATAAGTAATACATAGGGTCCCCTACAGTCACACACGCAGCACGCATACACAATTGGAACTGATGCATAATGTCTCCTTTACACACACACAGACACTTAAATTATGCATATTGTCCCTGCAAGCAGACATGTAATTGATGCATAAAGTCACCAGCACTCAGATATATATTACTTATGAATTCTTTTGTATGCTCTTACACACACACACACATATATGTAACCGATGCATCGTATCCTCTGCATGCACACACATGTAACTAATGCTTAATGTCCCTTGCTTGTACACATGTAAACATTGAATTGATGCATAGTGTTCCTTATGTGCACAAACACTTGTACCCGATGCAGTGTTCCCTTTGTGCATAAATACATGTAACTGAAGCATAGTGTCCCCTGTAAACACACACACACACTTATGCATAGTGTCCCCTGTGTGCACACATATGTAACTGATAAATAGCGTCCCCAGCATGCACACACATATAACTAATGCATAATGTCCCTTGCTTGTACACATGTAAACAATGCATAGTGTCCCCCATGTGGACACATACAAGTAAGTGATGCATATTGTCCCCTGTGTGTACACATACTGCATGTAATTGATGCATAGTGTTCCTTGTGTGCATAATCACATGTACCTGATGCAGTGTCCCCGTTGTGCATAAATACATGTAACTGAAGCATAGTGTCCCCTGAAAATACACACACATGTAACTGATGCATACTGTTCCCTGTGGCCTAGGCCTTCTTCATATGCCTGGCACTCTCTTCTGCCACTCTGAAAAGCATTCCATGTTGGATTTCTTTTCAGAGGGAAGTAGAACAGTAGTTGCCAGGCAGCCAGGAGGCGATACTATTTGTTTGCCCAACAGTGACTTTCAATGTACAGTTTTGCTGAAAAGTTTGCATGCCCTGGCAGAAATTGTTAAATTTTGATACTGATATTGACAATATGACTGACCATGCCAAAAAAATTCTTTTTTTTTATAAGAATAGTGATCATATGAAGCCATTTATTTTCACATAGTTGTTTGGCTCCTTTTTAAATCATAATGATAACAGAAATTACCCAAATGGCCTTGATCAAAAGTTTACATACTGTATGAATGTTTGGCCTTGGTACAGACACACAAGGTGACACACAGGTTAAATGGCAGTTAAAGGTTAATTTCCCACATCTGTGGCTTTTTAAATTGCAATTAGTGTCTGTGTATAAATAGTCAATGAGTTTGTTAGATCTCTCATGGATGCGCTGAGCAGGCAAGATACTGAGCCATGGGCAGCAGAATGGAACGGTCAGATGACCTACGTAACAAGGTAATGGAACTGTACAAAGACGGAAAAGGATAATAAAGATATCCAAATTCTTGAATATGCCAGTCAGTACTGTTTAGTCACTTAATAGGAAGTGGAAAATATATTCTAGGATAACATGATACCAAGCTAAATCAGGTAGACCGTGAAAGATTGCAGCCAAAACTGCAAGAATAATTGTTTGTGATACAAAGGAAAACCCATAGGTAACCTCAAGAGAAATCCAGGCTGCTCTGGAAAAAGATGTGGTTGTTTCAAGGAGCACAATACAACGATACTTGAACAAAAAGTGCTGCATGGTCAAGTTGCATAGTTAAGAAAGAAGCCTTTACTGCGCCAATGCCATAAAAAGCCTGGTTACAATATGCCCGACAACACTTTGACACACCTCACAGCTTCTGGCACACTAATCTTTAGTGACGAGACCAAAATAGAGCTTTATTTTCCCAAACAGAAGCACTATGTTTGGAAAGGGGTCAACAAGGACTATAGTGACAAGTATACTATCCCCACTGTGAAGCAAGGTGGTGGCTCCCTGATGTTTTGGGAGTGTGTGAGCTCTAAAGGCATGGGGAATTTTGTGAAACGTGATGGCAAGATGAATGTAGCATGTTATCAGAAAATACTGACAGACAATTTGTATTCTTCTGCACATGGGATGCTCCTGGGCTTTCCAGCAAGACAATGACTCTAAGCACAAGGCCACATTGACCCTCCAACAGTTACAGCAGAAAAAGGTGAAGGTTCTAGAGTGGCTTTCACAGTCTCCTGACCTTAATATCATCGAGCCGCTCTGGGGAGATCTGAAACGTGCGGTTCAATCAAGACGACCAAAGACTTTGCATGACTTGGAGGCATTTTTCCAAGATAAATGGGCGGCTATACCACCTGCAACAGTTCGGGGCCTCATAGACAACTATTACAGAAGACTGCATGCTGTCATTGATGCTAAAGGGGGTAATGCACAGTATTAAGAACTAAGGCTATGCAGACTTTTGAACAGGGGTCATTTCATTTGTTTACTTGTTGCCATGATTTGTTTTATGTTTGTGCTATTCTGTTATGACCTACAGTTGAATATGAATCGCATATGAAATAAAGTAAATGTGTTTTGCCTGGTCACTCATCTATGGCCAGCTTAAAATATAAGTTTACCTTTTAGTAAAAAATAGTAAATGCACATTTTTTTTAAGGTAAAAAAATGTGCATTTATTATTTTTGTCTGCAGGAGCCTGTTAAGCATTGCACCAGTGATCAGCAGATCGCTGGTGCCTTGCAGTTCTCCTGCAGATTTGTCAGTATATCTGCTTGCCTCTACTGGATGTACGAGCAATAAGATATACTGACAGGAAGAATGAATGAGCTATCATGGTGCTCCACAGCGCCGTGGTAGTTCATTGATGATTACAAGCCGACAGCTGCTAAGGCTATCGGGACTTGTAGTCTCTCAGTCACAGAGATTGTTTTTGTTAAATTTGACAGTCAATGGTGGGAGAGTATCCCCTCTAGCTGTCAAAGTGGGGGAGTGGGGACCGGTCTGATTGTAACATGTTACATCCTGAATATGGGTGTAACATGTTGGGAAAGATGAGCCTATCCTTTAAGACACGCACAAACAGACACAGAGGCACTGGCTGTATTGATTGTTGTGTGGTTTTCTTTCAGATGCCACCTAGTGGTGGCTAATAAAATGGTAGTCAAAAAGAATACAAAGACTTCAATGACCAGGTCACCAGACAGCATTTTTTTAGTCATCCATGGCTACCAAGTTTTCTCCTGCCCTGCCTTATTGGAAGCTACACCCTTTACTTCCAGTGACAGTCATAACATATTTAGTTTCCATGCTCCTGGTGGCGATGGATTCAAAGACAAATAATAAGGGTAGATCCACCTAATGGGGACACAGACAACAGTAAAAACTTTAAAGGTTCGAACATTTCCACACTCTCTAAAAGGGAGAAAAAAAATTTTCTGGAGTTATACATAAAAGAATTTTAACTGAGAATTGCTTTTATGTATTTTATCTAGAGCTTTAAAGATGGCTCATGTCTGCAGATATCTGTATCGAGAGCTCTAGCACTCCCCGCCCAAAGACTGCTTGGCCTTCTCTAGCCATGGTGCTTTCCATTACAGTTCAGTTGGAATTTTTGACTCATGGTTACTGCAAAAGCCTTCACTAGGTAAAACAAGGTCAAATTCTAAAAGGAAACTAAACACTACTGCTAGTTAAAGCATTATATATGCCCACCAATATATATCTTTGTACCTATTTGACAGGCATGCTAATATGCAGTCTTGGAATCCGTGATGGAGGCATTGCTGAGTTCTCCACATACTATTGGATAGGAGATATACAGCCTCAAGATTGCCCAGCTTTCTTCTAAGGCCCTCACTTTCCTAACTGATTGCATATCATGGTGGAAGCAGGACTGACAGCAAATGAGCATAGCGAATGCTCCTCTAGCAAATATTCATTCATAATTAGCCTATACAACCCTATAAATTGTTTGTACAACCAAACTAACAAAATACAAGAACAATGTATATACTAAATAATCAGAAAACAAGTTCACATAGGGGTTTATATCAATCCAAAATTCCTTTTGGTGAACAAAATCTTTTCTACTATATCCCACTCACTTCAACACTCAACTCCTGAAACACTTGACCTTTGTGTAGCTGACAACAATAACAACAGTATCAGCAATGCCATTACAGTAAAGAGTTAAAATGAAAAGTCCTTTGGCTTTAGGCAAGCCCATCTACAATAGCTATGGTGGGCTATTAAAATAATTAAGAAAGTCCTGGCCATACTGTTGTTTTTTAATTGAGATGAGAGCAAAAACAAGTGAGATAATTTTGATATTTTATAGTAATATTAGATAGATGTGATAGGTATCATGCTATACCAGAAACTTGATGATGGGTTTATTAGGCTATTGTCATTGCTCATTGCCAAAATGGCCGCCACAGCTAGAGATTTCTTACGTATACCATAGCACAGACACAATAGAAACTAAGGACACCGATGCACATGTTATACCAGAATTGTGATGAGGAACCTAACAGACCATTGCCGTGGTACAAAAATGCAACAATCACTTTGGCAGTAATAGCGCAGGGGTTCCTGTTATCTAAAAATGGCCGCAGCTGTAGATTTCTGACTCGGCAATGTCGTAGCATAGATGATAAAGAAACTAACTACAACACAGACAATAGGTCAGTCTCTATTCAGTAGTTCAGTTGGATGTGCAGAATTAAGGATACAATACTACTGGATAAATAAAAAAAAACAAAAATAAGGTTTGTACTTTTTGTCACAACTGCATAGGCGTTCTCTTTATAGGGTTTTTTAGTTTTTATATGTTGCTGTGCATATTCAGTATTCGTTTCCTACCAGCACATTTCATACGGACATTACCCTAAAAATAACCATCGTTCATTTTCATATCCTAGCGACCATTTTGCAGAAGGTACAGTGACTCAAAATGGCTGCAGCTGCCATTGTCATCTCTGCCATTACTGCACAACATCAAAAAGTGAATAAAAAGGTAACAAAGCATACAAAACACTGCCTGCTTATAGATAGTTTATCATATGTATTGTGCTTTTTCAAACAACAAAAATGGAGTATAAAAATTAAATGGAACAATGGCCTATTAGTTTTCAACACTGTTTTACTTAAAAATATATATGTATGTACGCAGGAGATTATGATATAAACTAGAAATCAATTACTGCTAGGAATGTGTAGAGTTGAAGGGCTTGATTTGCTTGTTGCCCATTTTAGCCTCAATGTTATGTAGCAAAAATAGTACTAAAGCAGCTTAGCTGTTCGAGACTGGCGGTAGATTGTGTCCGTTGTCATTTTATGTGGACATCATTACGTAATATAATTCTCCGTTCAAGGACATTTGCACATATATTACAAGTAAGTATAAATCTGCGACAGAGCTGAGTATGCACAGCAAGCAGCTTTGTCTGCACACGGATGAAAACAATAAATCATTTTCTTTTCCCCGAAGAGCAAAAAAAAAAAAGAGAAAACAAAGTACTTTATGTAGAAAGTATTTGCTACTTGCCTGATGGAAAATTTTCTAGAAATAACATTTTCTTCCCTCAGCGTTGTAATCATTTAGCGAAAAATTTCCCGTTGCCACAGTAACAAGGCAAAGGCCCAGTCTAGAGAGATCATCACAGACGCAGATTCCCAGCCTTAAAGGAGCTTTGCTGCAAATGCATGCTCACGAAGATTCAGATTGCGAAGTTTAAAAAGGGAAAATAACACCCTGTTCTGTCAGGATTTGGATTCATGACATGAAATCATCCTGCGTCAGACTAGTTATTAACCCCTCAGCCACCACAACGGCCCATGCAGGCCCTCAAACGTTACTTAAAAAACAGTGGCAGTGACATTCAGACAGAGAACAAAGAGAGAACATCCTTTATCGTTTTTAATTTGCGTTGTTCCAGTATAATGCTTTATGTCTTTCTTATTTGATCCCTTGTAAAAAAAAAATATGTCTGGAAAAATGTGCGTTGGCTAACAACCTTACCGCATACCGCTTTTTAGAGAATACCAGCAAGAGTTGAAATAAGGGGGTTATTGTGAAATAAAGGCCGTGTTTGGTTTGCTAGCCTTTTTTAACATTAAAAGGAAATATTTAATGTCTTCATGGGTTGGCAGGGTTAAAATATTGAAATGCCCAATGTAATGATTTTAATAGAAAACAAAAAGTATATATGCGGGCAGGCATCTTATTCGCTATTTAATAAAGCCAGCAGGCAATGCCACATCCAGTCTGAGAGCTGTGAACAGTTAACGTGTGTGAAAAGCCATCCGCCATACTGTGCAATACACCTTTCACACAGAAATGCATTTTATAATCCTGATCAAAAAAAAAAAAGCCATGTAGAGGCTATCTGAATAAAAGCTGCCCGTTCAGTTACTTTGTAAAGAAGTGGTAGTTTCTCCGAATTAAATTCACCTGGCACAGGTGAATGAGACAGCCAATTGCATTGCCTCTTCTGTAAGTTTCCACTACTGCCCTTATGGATAATTCTGCATTATGACAGAGAAATCCCCCTGTGTTTGTGTTAACAGTGTATTTTTAGTGTATCTTGCACCGTAAGTAGTTAGCGGTGTGTGCGTACAATAACGACAACAACATGCACTTTCAACCTACCTCCGAGAACCATTTAAGGGATTGTTAACACAAAAAAAAAATACAGTCAAGCTTCCTGTGTATAGCGCAGTAAAAGAAAAATAGAAATAAACCTTTTTATTCGGTCCTCGCTTCATGGGTCTGAGGAGCTGTCGTTGGTAAAATCAGCTGCAAAGCAGCTTGGACGGCTGACATTCATGAGAAGTGGATTTTCCATTGGGGAACGGAGTGTGGCAGCAATGATAATCCAGCTCCGGGTTTTCTTCTTGCTGTATGCCATACCGTACATCAGCAGCTTTGTGTAAGCAGCGGCAGGACTGACCACTGCAAAGGGCCACTTCTGTTAGTCCCTGGAGAGCCAACCTTTCCCCACAACTTCCGCATATATGAGCCAGGCTACAGTGCTACGCAGGAGCTAAAAATAGATTTTTTTTCTATTCCCCCTACCTGCATAGCAGGCATATTAGTTTTCCAGCGCTTTAATTTGATATTCTCATTAATTAACAATACAGCATACATTATTTAGCTGGATATATACAAGGCAGGATTGTCATCAACATTAATACCATGTCCCGCTGTCCTTGACAGTCTATGCTTTTCTTTAAAAAAAAAAAAAAAAAAAAAAAGCTTATGTTTTGCATAAGACGACGGACGGTGAAAATGCAGGCTGTAAAACGGTGATGCAATGTTTAGACATGAAACCGAGAGACAGGAGGTGCAGGATGTTATGTCAGCCAGAATATTTACATACTGACAGCAGCGCATAATGGATTCGAAGCTCAGCATGCAGAAGAGAAGGCATTAATCCTCACTGCTGCCATTTCAGACCTGCAAAAGATGCATTCTGTAGCATCGCTTAGGAAGAAGAAAGGGTAGAGCCAGCTCACCTTAAGCACCGCACGCAGATAATGTTGCCAGGGACGGACAAGATAGCAGGAGCTTCGGATAACCCAGACAGGATCGAAAAGCAAGAATTGGAAAAAAAAAAAAGAAAAGCAACCTTTCTCACAGCTGGCTGTTTCCCAGATATTATACGACAAGCTTCTCAAGGATACATCGCCTTATGTAGCTGTGCATATGACCATCCCGGGGCTGATGTAAGATGCGCAAATGCTATATATAACATCCTTCTTCCAGATGCAGAATAAAACCTATTGCTTAAATACTGTCTTCAGTAAAGCGTGATATCCTCTGGAGTCAGGATTCATATCACCGCCTTGCAATCAGCAGCGTTTGCTCCCTTACTTTCTTTTTTGTTTTTGCAGTATAAGTTTTATTAAATGCAATATCCTTCGCACAGTTTGTAAGCCCACAAGAGCAGAGATCCAGTCATCTGACCGGCTAATTGTATTTAGGCAACACCCTTCTTACCACAAGCTTGGCAAGTGGCTAAATATATCAGCATTACAGCTGCTCAGTCGCACAGGAAAATACGTACTAAAGAATTGTTATTTCCTCTTGAGATAAAATGAGAATCTTACAGAATGAGGTTCTGATCAAAGGCAAATGAATTCACCGCAGCTTTCTGTTGCATAATCTAAGTACACTGACCCATATGAAACAAACAAGTTGTCGACGAACACTTACTGAAGTGGACGCACATAGTGACTGGAGGTTGTTTTAACTGTCTGGCTGCCTGCTCTGCATATTTCACTGCACCGAGAGCAGGGCTTAGAGGCAATGTAAACAAGCTGAGAGAATGCATTCATACAGTGCAGTATGCGGTACTGCTCCTGTCTGATCATACTGCAACACTTTAATGATTTCATCCTAAGGAGACGTTTAGTCAGCTCCATGGGGTGATTTTATGCAGGAACCATCATGGAGGGAGGGAATAGGAGTTTCTCAAGAGCGAATATTGTGCAATGGGAGTTATATAACTATGAAGGCTGCCACCAACAGTAAAAATAGCAGTAGAATGAAAATAACACACCCATGCTGTAAAATATAAGTGAATCTGACACTGGCATAAGAACAGGAGCCATGCAACCAGGCCAGGAATGTGGTTGTACATTGTGACATCTATTCCTGTAACCACTGTCTTCTGTTTTGTTCAACTTCGGTGCATTATACTTACATGCTTAGGCTCTTCCTCTCCTGCAGACATGAGTCTTTAATCATGGAGATACCCATAGCAGTGGTTAGACTGACACCTGCAGGAAAGAGGAGGAGCTGCAATAGAAAATTGGTAAATATAATGCAGTGAGGGTCACCAACACCACTTTCCAGGGGAGGTGGAGGGTGGGACATGAGAACCATAGGCTCTAGGAGGCTTAGCTAAACACGGATGTCAGGGCACCATGTATTAGAGCAGTGGTGTTCATTTTCTTTATATGGGGGGGCCTCAACTTCATCAAAGGGCCCGGCGCATAAAATTCAGTAAATATTCAGTCTCAGGCAGCACATGCATATGGATATATAGTAAGACTATGGGCATGTTAAAAGAGATCGTCAAAGACTGCAGACATGATGCAAAACATGGTTAGAGACTGTGAACATGGTACAAGAGATGGTCAGAGAATGCAGGCATGCCACAAAATATGGTTAGAGAATGCAGGCATGATACAAGAGGTGATTAGAGACTGCAGCTATGATGCAAGAGATGGTCCAAGACTGCAGACATAATGCAAGAGATGATCAGTGACTGCGTGCATGATGTAAGAGAGGTCCAGAGACTGCGGACATGATACAACATATTGTCAGAGACTGCTGATATGCTGCAGGAAACTGTCAGAAACTGCAAACATGATACAAGAGTTGATCAGAGTCTATACACATGATAATAGAGATGGCAGAGACTGCAGACATGGTAGAAGAAGTGGTCAGAGACTGCATACATGCTGCAGGAGGCTGTAAAAGACTGTGAACATGCTATAGGAGTTGTTGCAGTTTTGAAAAATTCCTTAAGAGGCACGTTACATGAGATTACTAGATATCGCTGCTATAACAGTCTGTGTCACTACTGGTAGCATGAGGCAATACCTGGACCCTACAGAGGTTGCACAGGCAGTCCCAGCTATTCCAGGATGGCACATAAATGCATGCCATTGCCAAAAAGTTTGCTGTGTCTCCCAGCACAGTCTCAAAAGCATGGAGGAGATTCCAGGAGACAGGCAGTTACTCTAGGAGAGCTGGACAGGGCCATAGAAGGTCCTTAACCCATCAGCAGGACCGGTATCTGCTCCTTTGTGCAAGGAGGAACAAGATTAGCACTGCCAGAGCCCTACAAAATGACCTCCAGCAGGCCATTGGTGTGAATGTCTCTGACCAATCAGAAACAGACTTCATGAGGGTGGCCTGAGGGCCCAACATCCTCTTGTGGGCCTTGTGCTCACTGCCTGGCACCATAGAGCTCAACTGGCATTTGCCACTGAACACCAGATTTGGCAGGTCCGCCACTGGTGCTTTTCACAGATGAGAGCAGGTTCACCCTGAGCACATTAGACAGATGTGAAAAGGTCTGGACAAGCCGTGGAGATCGTTCTGCTGCCTGTAACATCGTTCAGCATGACCGTTTTGGTGGTAGGGTCAGTGATGGTCTGAGGATGCATATCCATGGAGGGATGCACAGACCTCTACAGGCTAGACAATGGCACCCTGACTGCCATTAGGTATCGGGATGAAATCTTTGGATCCATTGTCAGACCCTACGCTGGTTCAGTGGGTCCTGGGTTCCTCCTGGTGTACGACAATGCCCTGCCTCATGTGGCAAGAGTATGCAGGCAGTTCCTGTAGGATGAAAGAATTGAATGGCCCCCACACTCGCCTGACCTAAATCCAATAGAACACCTCTGGGATATCATGTTTTTGATCTGTCAGACACTGCCAGGTAGCACCCCAGACTGTCCAGGAGCTCAGTGATGCCCTGTTCCAGATCTGAGAGGAAATACCCCATGACACCATCTGTCGTCTCATTAGGAGCATGCCCCAATGTTGTCAGGCATGCATACAAGCACGTGGGGGCTATACAAACTACTGAGTACCATTTTGAGTTGCTGCAATGAAATTTCAGCAAAATGGACTAGCCTGCTGCATCATTTTTTCAATTTAATTTTCAGGGTGTCTTTGAATTCAGTCCTCTGTAGGTTGATAATTTTCATTTCCATCAAACAATGGGGCATCCTTACATTCCTAACACATTACCCAGTCCATATCAGTATAGATATCCAGCATGAGATTTTTTCCCATTGAGATCTGATGTGTTTTCAAAGTGTTCCTTTAATTTTTTTGAGTAGTGTATAAACTAGTGTTGCACCAAAATGAAAATTCTTGTGCCGAAACAGAAAATTCAAAATGCCCTTGTCCGAAAACCGAAATGCGCAGTTTTTAAAAATGAATATATATTCTTTTAAAAAGTACACTTTGATTTAAAAAAACAAAACAACCCACAATATGTACCCCGATTTTTTTGTAAAATATGAAAGAGGATGTTACGGCAAGTAACCCAACATATCATGCTTTAAAATTATGCACGCTTGTGGAATGATGTCAAACTGCAGTACTTAAAAATCTTCATGGGTGACACTTTAAAAATTTCGAAATGTTAGCAGTGTAATGTTACAGAGGAGGTCTAGTGCTAGAATTATTGCTCTTGCTCCAATGTTTGTGGCGATACCTCACATGTGTGGTTTGAACACCGTTTACATATGTGGGCGTGGCCTACATATGCGTTCACCACTACGTGTGAGCACAGGGGGACGGGGGCACTTTAAACTTTTTTTTTTACATTTATTTAATGCTTTTTTTTTGCACTGTCCCTTTAAAAAATGTCACTTTTATTCCTATCACAAGGAATGAATCATCCCCTGTGATAGAAATAATTAGTGACAAGTCCTCTTTATGAAGAGATATGGGGTCAATAACACCCCACATCTCTCCTCTACAATGTAAAGCATTAGATCAAAAAAGCATTGATCTAGTACTTTAAAAAAAATGGCTGGAACCGGAAGTGACATCGCTCTGATCCTCCAAGGGCATAGAGATGAGTGGAGGCCATCTTTCCTTCACTAATCTCTATGCCCAGCGCCGAGATCGTTCAATGGTTTCTCCAATAAGGCTGAGAACTACTGAGTGACGGACGGGGGTGGCAGCGGCGAGGAGGTGAGATTTTTTTTGGTACCTGTATCTGTGCTTTTTTCATATTGGCCAATGGCCGATAGAGGTGTTTTTGGCTGAAACTTTGAGGCCACCGAAATTTTGGTGCACCCCTAGTATAAACCCTCACCTTGTAAAACAACGCATTCAGTTTAAAATAGTAATGAAAGGCAAAACATTTGTGTATACATATTATATATATACAGTCAGGTCCATAAATATTGGGACATCAACACAATTCTAACATTTTTTTGTCTCTATACACCACCACAATGGATTTGAAATGAAACAAACAAGATGTGCTTTAACTGCAGACTCTCAGCTTTAATTTGAGGGTATTTACATCCAAATCAGGTGAACGGTGTAGGAATTACAACAGTTTGCATATGTGCCTCCCACTTTTTAAGGGACCAAAAGTAATGGGACAGAATAATAATCATAAATCAAACTTTCACTTTTTAATACTTGGTTGCAAATCCTTTGCAGTCAATTACAGCCTGAAGTCTGGAACGCATAGACATCACCAGACGCTGGGTTTCATCCCTGGTGATGCTCTGCCAGGACTCTACTGCAACTGTCTTCAGTTCCTGCTTGTTCTTGGGGCATTTTCCCTTCAGTTTTGTCTTCAGCAAGTGAAATGCATGCTCAATCGGATTCAGGTCAGGTGACTGACTTGGCCATTGCATAACATTCCACTTCTTTCCCTTAAAAAACTCTTTGGTTGCTTTTGCACTATGCTTTGGGTCATTGTCCATCTGCACTGTGAAGCGGCGTCCAATGCGTTCTGAAGCATTTGCCTGAATATGAGCAGATAATATTGCCCAAAACACTTCAGAATTCATCCTGCTGCTTTTGTCAGCAGTCATATCATCAATAAATACAAGAGAACCAGTTCCATTGGCAGCCATACATGCCCACGCCATGACACTACCACCACCATGCTTCACTGATGAGGTGGTATGCTTAGGATCATGAGCAGTTCCTTTCCTTCTCCATACTCTTCTCTTCCCATTACTCTAGTACAAGTTGATCTTGGTCTCATCTGTCCATAGGATGTTGTTCCAGAACTGTGAAGGCTTTTTTTAGATGTCATTTGGCAAACTCTAATCTGGCCTTCCTGTTTTTGAGGTTCACCAATGGTTTACATCTTGTGGTGAACCCTCTGTATTCACTCTGGTGAAGTCTTCTCTTGATTGTTGACTTTGACACACATACACCTACCTTCTGGAGAGTGTTCTTGATCTGGCCAACTGTTGTGAAGGGTGTTTTCTTCACCAGGGAAAGAATTCTTCGGTCATCCACCACAGTTGTTTTCCGTGGTCTTCCGGGTCTTATGGTGTTGCTGAGCTCACCGGTGAGTTCCTTCTTTTTAAGAATGTTCCAAACAGTTGTTTTGGCCATGACTAATGTTTTTGCTATCTCTCTGATGGGTTTGTTTTGTTTTGCTTCACTGATAGTGACTGCTCTTTGGATCTCATCTTGAGAGTTGACAGCAACAGGTTCCAAATGCAAATAGCACACTTGAAATGAACTCTGGACCTTTTATTTGCTCATTGTAATTGGGATAATGAGGGAATAACACACACCTGGCCATGGAACAGCTGAGAAGCCAATTGTCCCATTACTTTTGGTCCCGTAACAAGTGGGAGGCACATATGCAAACTGTTGTAATTCCTACACCGTTCACCTGATTTGGATGTAAATACCCTCAAATTAAAGCTGACAGTCTGCAGTTAAAGCACATCTTGTTTGTTTCATTTCAAATCCATTGTGGTGGTGTATAGAGCCAAAAATGTTAGAATTATGTCGATGTCCCAATATTTATGGACCTGACTGTATATATATATATATATATATATATATATATATATATATAAAAATTATAAATACAACCCCCCCTTTTTTTTTTTTTTATAAGTGATCGCATAACCTCTGTTATTAGCTGCATAAGAGCTGGGAGAGGAAAAACAGAAGAAGAACACTGTTCTTTCAAGTAAATGGTTGTGCAAAGGAGGGATAGCTAGCACCAGTCTGATCATTGCAGAAGAACAGGCAGAGTTCTCAGCACAGCTAGAAAACTGACCACAATGTGCTCTCATGCTTAGTGTGGTCAGTTTATAATAGGAAAGCAGAGGGACTGGCAGGAACACAAGGTATTTCACATAAAGTTCCCTTTATGATTAAGTCCAGGAAGTGACAAAACGCATCAAGGGACGTGACGTCGGACGTGAACCCAGAGGACCGGAAGTAGCGGAGCAGCCATTTTGAGTGTGGGAAAGCACTGGTGTTAGAAGCTTTCCTTAACCCAATATCTAATATCTTCTTATTAACAGTACTAACATAAGTATGAATGAGTTGGATCTTAATAGAATAATTGAGTTATTATATTTATATTTGTTCTAGATTGGGAAAAGTAAGGAATTAGACTTCAGAGTCTGTGAATATACATATGAACATATTTCTTGGGTTTTTCCTTTACATTCAAGCCACATATGAGAGTAATTAGCTATACCTTCCCCCATCCTCCCCCATCTATGTAAGAGATAAAGTTACACTCAGACTTTGAGAGAAGTAGATTGGAGGTTTTGTTTTAATACCTCCTGTTGGTGTCAATTATCTTAGTGGAACTACAAGAGAATACCAACCCATTTTTAGGATGGTGGGGGCTGGATTGCTCTTTCAAGAGCAGAACAAAGGTTTGAGTTTCTTGCACACATTGCTTGAAGCCCTGAGAGACACACACACACATACACACATATACATATATACAATCTTATTATCAAGAACTTAACTATATTTTTTGGACATTATTTAAACATTCTGTATGCCAATATTTTATTTCTAATTTTTTTGCATTATTAAATCATCTTTTTGAGTTTATACAAGAAGTGGAAGGACTTTCTATCTGAACATTTCTCATCAATACAAGTTAATAAAATATCGAGACAATACGATATTTTACAGTGGCGAGCCTCCAGTTCGATTCGTTTCCGCCGATCGCTTATTTTTGACTTTTTTTCTCTTTCCCCTTGATGAGAGGGAAGAGGTTTGCAAACTCAGCAAAATATGAAATCAAGCTTTCAGGAGAAGTAAAGTCTGCAACAGATGAATCGTCGGCATAATCGAGAACCTAAAAGCAGAATTGGTGAGAATTTTGCGCAATTGCAAGAAACGCTGTTCCTTGGTGATGTCATTTCCCGCCAAGAGAGAAAAGACGCGTTATGTAAAGAAAGACCTTCTTAATCGGTAAGTAATGGATTTTATTGATGAATTATCTAGAGAGAGTAAGTTAGAATTCAAGAATCTGTCTACATTTGTTAAAGATGATGAACTTTGGCGGTACATGTATAATGAGTGCTTACAGGCTAATATTAAGATAGAAAAATCTAAGTTTTCCTTTAAGAAACTGAGCAAACAAGTTAGAAATGTAATGAAGTTAGTTCATGTTTTTAACGCCATGGTTTTTGATGTTCCTAAGACTGCTGTTTGTGTAATGCAGCAAGATCAGAACAGTGTATGTGCTAATTGCCAGATTTTGACTGAGCAAATAGATGATATGCAAAGTGCAATTCAAACAAAAGACATTCAGTTATCTGACCTGCAGAATGATGTAAAAAGAATTTGTGTGAATACTAAGGCAGAGA
Organism: Staurois parvus; assembly: GCF_062004578.1. NCBI lineage: Eukaryota > Metazoa > Chordata > Amphibia > Anura > Ranidae > Staurois > Staurois parvus. Next base: position 1,170,246 of record NW_028318108.1, on the reverse strand, counting down.
AACAAAAATCTTTTGTACCAGAGATCCAGTCTATAGAAGGAGATCCTACCAATCAGGAAGAAATGTGTAAGAGAAAATTAAGGGATAAAGCTGCAAAACTTAATCTTAAAATCCTTGATCAGCTCATGAAAATTTTGAAGGATATGCCAGCCTATGATATGGACGCCGATGCTTTCTATAACATGGAGGTTTATGAAAATTTTTGTAATAATTTTTGTTTAAATCAGGAGCAAAGAAATTTTCTATTCTGTTTATGGCTCCCCAGCGTTATGGCACGTAGATTAATCAAAACGCCATATATTGAGGATGATGAGGAAATGCATAGCAATGCATCAGACCGACTACGTCAATTATTGATATTTACTACTGGACAGGAAATTCCTTCTTTGGAAATCTTAGACTCCTTAAGAGCTACGATTAATGATGATCCTTTTGAATTTAAAAATAGATTTTCTAAAGTATACAAAATGATATTTAATTTAGACAATGAGACTCCTTCTATGGTAAATGCTTTTGTTAAAAAATTCAAGTATCTTGATCCAGCATCTTTTATTATTGCTACTGGAAAAAATGATTTAGATCACGCAGCCAAAGTTATTGATACAGTTAGGAGACAACTTAAATTAAACAATCAGAAGAAGGAAAGTTTAATTGTTCAAAATGGAGAACAGAGAGAGACCATGTGCTTAGCCACACCCAGTTATGATGATGAATACGTCACAGGCAGGACGAGAGTCTCAGAGCAGACAGGAAATACTATTTGTTTCTATTGTAAACAATTTGGTCATTTGAAAAGAGATTGTATTCAGTATAAATTAGATTTACAAAGAAAAGCTTTGGAATTAGAAGACCAAAATATAATTTCTGAACAATCTGCTCCTCCATGTTCCAACAATAGTCTGTCTGAGTTGCCTTATGCCTCAGAAGTTAAAAAGATCAGTTCACTGAGAGTTAACAACAGCTTAAACAATATGCTAAACAGTGCTGTTGTCATTAATAGGAATGGTTTACTGCCATTGCCAAAATTTAAATCAGGATCAAATCGAGATTCTTCTTCCTTACCGTTGGAATATGTTGCTCCAAATTTATTGGATGAAAGTGGAAGGCCCAAATCAACATCAATTGATTCTTCCATGTACTGTAATGTTGGAAGTATTTGTACAGCAACTGCTGACATGTCTTCAGATCATAAATGGCCACATACAGGAACCAATCTTGAATTGGAACAATTGGTTAGATCACATAAAGAATTTTGGAGTCAAAGCAAAAATGATGTAGGTTTGTTTACAAATTTTGAAGTTGACATTGAAGGTAGAGACCCTAAGCCTCAACTTCAATACAAATTGCCATTAGAATCAATTAATCCACTCTCTTCCATTGTAGATGAGTTTTTACAGCAAGGAATTTTAAAGAAAGTACAATCAGTGGTGAATAATTGTATTTGGCCTATCAAAGTTGATAATTCATATTCTTTATCAGTTGACTTCAGGACATTGAACAAATGCATCACAAATAACAAATCTATTGTTCCTGATTGTAACATAATGTCACATCTGGATGCCAAGGCCAAAATATTCTCAGTACTTGAAATCGCCAATAGCCATTTGTCAGTACCCTTAGCTAAGAGTTGTCAATATAAACTTGCCTTTAGCTTCAACAAAGAAACTTATACATTCACAAGATTAGCCCCAGGCTTAGATTTAAGTGATGGAATTGTTCATGAGTATTTGGGAAAAATATTATCTAAATTCTCTAGGCCAGAATGTATTGTCCAGCATGTAGACAAGCTTCTCTTGTCTACACAAAATATAACTGAGCATATCTCTCTTTTGTCTGAAATATTTACGTTGTTACAAACAGCAGGATTGAAATTGAATACAGAGAAAGTTCAGTTGATGAAAAGACAGGTGGAATTCCTTCATATGCAAATTAGTCATGGACAGAGACAGTTGTTGCAAGAAAAAGTTAGAACTATTTCTGCTTATCCAATTCCAACAAATCGCAAGGCTTTGCATCAGTTTTTGAGCGAAGTAAATCATTGTAAAGATTTTATACCCAATTTTGCAGAGAAGTCTAGATCATTATTTGATCGTTTGAGACAAAAAGATGGTGTATTGGAACAATGGGATCAAACTGAGAAAGAAGCTTTTGAACTATTGAAATGGGATTTGCAAAATGCTACTACATTAAATACTGTTGAGTTTTGTAGTAAAATTCCTTTTGTTTTAGAAACCAATGTTTCCAATAATGCAATCTCAGCAACTTTGTCACAATTAAAAGAAGGTAATCAGAAAATAATAGGTTTCTTCTCAAGAACTTTGACAAATATGGAGAAAAACTTTGATGCACATATGAAAATATTGTTAAGTGTTTTCTTTGCAGTCAAAATAACTGAACACATTGTGAGGTCTAATCAGATCATATTACAGACACCTGATTCATCACTGAAACTCCTAGAGGAAGATGGTTCAACAGAAAATTACTGTGAAAATTATCCTATATGGTACAAAACACTGTCATCCAAACACATTCAGATAGATGTAACAAAAAGACATTTTCAGGAAAACATACCAACACATGTTTGTACAGCTGTAGGTGAGAAGTTTGTACCTCATGTTTTCAACATAGGAACTGAGAAAAGTTTGAAACCAGTATGTATTACTGCAGATCAGTCTTACACTACAAGAAGTAAGCCAACACAAAAAACAGCTACGCATATTTCCAATTTTATAGAGATAAGATCAAAGGCATGATCCTTTGTCATCTCTGGGTTGATACAAAACCTTTCTTTGGTTTTGAAACCAAGGTTTTGAATCATGACCAATAATGGAGATGTAGCGTCCTGTTATATTTATTTTTGTTTATTTCTGGTACATATATAGCATCGTCAATTTACGTAGTACTTTTTACATATATAGTACATTCACATAAGTCCCTAACCCTCAAGAGGTGTACAATCTAAGGTCCCTAACTCACAGTCATACATACACATACTAGGGCCAATTTAGATAGGAGCAATTCTCCTACCAACATGACTTTGGAGTGTGGGAGGAAACCGGAGTACCTGGAGGAAACCCACGCAAGCACAGGGAGAACACACAAACTCCAGGCAGGTGATGCCATGGTTGGGATTTGAATCAGCTACCCTAGTACTGTTAGGCGGAAGTGCCTGCATTCTAAAATAGAACACTACAAGTCAATAAGAAGTGTTATAATCAAAATATGTCTTCCATGTCATGACTAGAAATGTTTGTGGTTGTGATATGTAATGTTAACAGATAAATGTAAGAGGATTAATCCATGTAAAATTATTAATGCCAAAATAATGATACTGCATTTCTGTTACAGGAAATGACCTAAGAGTAACTGTTAAAGGAAGAAAACTCAAATATTTCTAAACCTTTCAGATGATAATACATTTTCCAAGAAGGAAATTTATTCTGGAAGAAGCTTTGCAACAAGAATTTCATTCATCATAGTTTTTGTTGTTCTTTTTATGTTCAATAAAGTTATTTTAACTTTACAGAGCGCTAGAAGAAGACAAGACATCTCAAGGCATCTCATAGAGGAAGAACTTATAAAACAATTGACTTTTGACTACTGATGAAATAATTCATTCATCAGATATATTGGGTTTTTTTTGTGTGTACATTTTATTTTGACATAATATGTTTACCATATCAAGATGAGATCAGTTTTCACATGAACATTTGCAATCACACACTATGTATTTTCAGAAGTGAAAGGGTTAAACTTTTGTTACAACAGAGTCACTCTACTTAGTTAGAACATCTGTTGTTAATTAAGCTAGAGATAAGTTTTTCTAAGGTACATATAGAAAAACTTAGGCAAGCTTTACATTGTTATATGTATGTTTTTAAAAAAAAAAAAAAATCATTTGATATACATGTATTGATTAAAGCTAGGGAACATATGTTATGTTTAAATGTTGATAAGGTAATTTGAAAAATGTATGGATTATAGAACTGTGTGCTACACACATTTTGGAGGGAAAATACGATATTTCTATTTTTTAAGTGACATATTTTAAAGTATTGTACTATAATGTTAGTTATACATTTATTAAGGGGATGAATTATTTGGTGAAAGGAAAATAATAAGGGTAAAAATATTTTTATGTGATACATAACAAAAGGTTTATCAAAGAATTTGTTTTCCCATTATAGAATCAAATTGAAGATAAGTTCAGATCAATTATCTTAAGATCCAAAAACGCATGAATGGATACGAAAGTGACGAGAATGTGTATAAATGGATTAAGATAAGGAAAATGATTAAGATTCGATAAAATCGATCATTTTGAGAGGGAAATGTTAGAAGCTTTCCTTAACCCAATATCTAATATCTTCTTATTAACAGTACTAACATAAGTATGAATGAGTTGGATCTTAATAGAATAATTGAGTTATTATATTTATATTTGTTCTAGATTGGGAAAAGTAAGGAATTAGACTTCAGAGTCTGTGAATATACATATGAACATATTTCTTGGGTTTTTCCTTTACATTCAAGCCACATATGAGAGTAATTAGCTATACCTTCCCCCATCCTCCCCCATCTATGTAAGAGATAAAGTTACACTCAGACTTTGAGAGAAGTAGATTGGAGGTTTTGTTTTAATACCTCCTGTTGGTGTCAATTATCTTAGTGGGACTACAAGAGAATACCAACCCATTTTTAGGATGGTGGGGGCTGGATTGCTCTTTCAAGAGCAGAACAAAGGTTTGAGTTTCTTGCACACATTGCTTGAAGCCTTGAGAGACACACACACACATACACACATATACATATATACAATCTTATTATCAAGAACTTAACTATATTTTTTGGACATTATTTAAACATCCTGTATGCCAATATTTTATTTCTAATTTTATGCAACGTTATTATTAAATCATCTTTTTGAGTTTATACAAGAAGTGGAAGGACTTTCTATCTGAACATTTCTCATCAATACAAGTTAATAAAATATCGAGACAATACGATATTTTACAACTGGCATTCCTGGAAGCTGCTCAAGGTTGGAGTCATGGGAATAATGCTTTTTTATGCTTTTGAAATGTAAGAGTAACCATTAAAGTGTGTTCATATAATACCATACGGAGTTACACTATATGGGTCTGTTCTTTCCTGATGAATACTATGGAGCATGAGTACCATGGAGTATATTTACAGAGGATCTGAAGGCATCCATGTGGACATTGCAGTTATATACCCTCTTCTGGAGTAAAAGCTTGCTTATATTTATTTGGTAAGGGTATTGAATTCAGTCACTTTAGAAGTGTACACTGAATGCCATGGGAAAGTGTATTTATATATAATCCTTGGTTTACAGTGTGTTCCAGTGTTTCACTATCACATATGTGGTCACATTTTATTTTGAGTGATTAGTGCACATATGTTACACCATTCTGAATTATTATTTAAATCAATCAAGGATAATGCACTATTGAATTTTCTTTTTGTTCTGAGGTGTACGTCCTCTTTGGAGCCATTCGGAGGGCTCTGCAGAAGGATTTATGAGTTTTTCCTTTTGGATAAAATTTTTCGAGTGACTTTATTATTTATAGACACTTTTTCGTAATTTATGAAAGATTTGAACTTTATGGACTTTCACTTATCATTTGAACACGTTTTGGAGGATTTTATGTTTATAGCACTAAAAAGGGTTTATTCACTGATTTTTACTTTCAAGGATGAAAGGAAGACCTTTATATAGGCTTACAGGTTTATAATATTAGTTTTGGATGCCGAATTTAATTATTTACAACTGCAAACCTACCAAGACATGGCGGTCCACCTAAACTGACAGGCCAGGCAAGGAGAGCTTTAATCAGAGAAGCAGCCAAGAGGCCCATGGTAACTGGAGGAGCTGCAGATCTACAGCTCAGGTGGGCAAATCTGTCCACAGGACAGATATTAGTCGTGCACTCCACAAATCTGGCCTTTATAGAAGAGTGGCAAAAAGAAGCCATTGTTGAAAGAAAGCCATAAGAAGTCCTGTTTGTAGTTTCTGAGAAGCCATGTGGGGGACACAGCAAACGTGGAAGAAGGTGCTTTGTCAGATGAGACCAAAATTTAACTTTTGGCCTAAAAGCAAAACGCTATGTGTGGCGGAAATCTAATGCTTCACATCACCCTGAACACACCATCCCCACTGTGAAACATGGTGGTAGCATCATGTTGTGGCGATGCTTTTCTTCAGCAGGGACAGGGAAGCTGGCCAGAGTTGATGGGAAAAAGGATGGAGCCAAATACAGGGCAATCTTAAAAGAAAAACTGGGGCCGAGGTTTACCTTCCAGCAGGACAATGACCCTAAACATACAGCCAGAGCTATAATGGAATGGTTTAGATCAAAGCATATTCAGAACTAGTACTAGAATGGCCCAGTCAAAGTCCAGACCTACAGTGGGGCAAAAAAGTATTTAGTCAGCTACCAACTGTGCAAGTCCTCCCACTTAAAAAGATGAGAGAGGCCTGTAATTGGCATCATAGGTAGACCTCAACTATGAGAGACAAAATGAGAAAAAAAATCCAGACAATCACATTGGCTGATTTGGAAAGAATTTATTTGCAAATTATGGTGGAAAATAAGTATTTGGTCACCTACAAACAAGCAAGATTTCTGGCTCTCGCAGACCTGTACCTTCTTCTTTAAGAGGCTCCTCTGTCCTGCACTCATTACCTGTATCAATGGCACCTGTTTGAACTTGTTATCAGTATAAAAGACACCTGTCCTCAACCTCAAACAGTCACACTCCAAACTCCACTATGTTGAAGACCAAAGAGCTATCGAAGGACACCAGAAACAAAATTGTAGACCTGCACCAGGCTGGGAAGACTGAATCTGCAATAGGCAAGCAGCTTGGTGTGAACAAATCAACTGTTCAGATCCTGCAGTGGGATTCAGATCCTGCAGTGCCAGACGTGTCCCCCTGCTTAAGCCAATACATGTCCAGACCCGTCTGAAGTTTGCTAGAGAGCATTTGGATGATCCAGCAGAGGATTGGGAGAATGTCATATGGTCAGATGAAACCAAAATAGAACTGTTTTGTAGAAACACAACTCGTTGTGTTTGGAGGAGAGAGAATGCTGAGTTGCATCCAAAGAACACCATACCAACTGTGAAGCATGGGGGTGGCAACATCATGCTTTGGGGCTGTTTCTCTGCAAAGGGACCAGGATGACTGATCCATGTACAGGACAGAATGAATGGAGCCATGTATCGTGAGATTTTTAGTGCAAACCTCCTTCCATCAGCAACGCAATTGAAGATGAAATGTGGCTGGGTCTTCCAACATGACAATGATCCCAAACATACCGCCTGGGCAACGAAGGAGTGGCTTCGTAAGAAGCATTGCAAGGTCCTGGAGTGGCCTAGCCAGTCTCCAGATCTCAACCCCATAGAAAACCTTTGGAGGGAGTTGAAAGTCCGTGTTGCCCAGCTACAGCCCCAAAACATCACTGCTCTAGAGGAGATCTGCATGGAGGAATGGGCCAACATACCAGCAACAGTGTGTGCCAACCTTGTGAAGACTTACAGGAAACATTTGACCTCTGTCATTGCCAACAAAGGATATATAACAAAGTATTGAGATGAACTTTTGATATTGACCAAATACTTATTTTCCACCATAATTTGCAAATAAATTCTTTCCAAATCAGTCAATGTGATTGTCTGGATTATTTTTCTCATTTTGTCTCTCATAGTTGAGGTCTACCTATGATGCCAGTTACAGGCCTCTCTCATCTTTTTAAGTGGGAAAACTTGCACAATTGGTGGCTGACTAAATAACTTTTTGCCCCACTGTAAATCCAATTGAGAATCTGTGGCAAGACTTGAAAACTACTGTTCACAGACATTCTCCATCCAATCTGACTGAGCTTAAGCTATTTTGCAAAGAAGAATGGGCAAAAATGTCACACTCTATATCTGCAAAGCTGGTAGAGACATACCCAAAAAGACTGGCAGATGTAATTGCAGCGAAAGGTGGTAGTGCAAAGTATTTACTCAGAGGAGCTGAATACAAATGCACACCACACTTTTCAGATATTTATTTGTAAACCATTTTGAAAACCATTTATCTTTTTCCTTCCACTTCCCAATTATGTGCCACTTTGTGTTGGTCTATCACATAAAATCCCAATAAAATACATTTACTTTTTGGTTGTAACATGACAAAATGTGGAAAATTTCAAGGGGTATGAATACTTTTTCAAGGCACTGTATACCACCACTTCAAATGAATTTAGAATATTTTTTTAGGTTGGAGAGTATGCAGGTGGATCTATCTTATGTTAACCTTAGATATCTAGGGTCTGGTGGCTCTCTAAGACCCTCAGAAAGAAACTGAATGCCTTTGAGTCTGGTAAAGAGTATCAGTGATCCCCAAATGATATCAAATCATTTATTCCCCATTAAGAAAAGTATTATGCTACACTGGGAAGAAGAGATGGGTAAAGCCCCATGGATTGCAAAATGTTGAATTAACAAATTAGCCTTGAAGAATTTGTACAAAGTACTACTCCGTTGGTACCTTACACCTTCTTGCAATGTTAAGTATGTACCCCAACATTCACCACTCTGCTTTTGGGGCTATGGGCATGAAGGTACCTTGTAATTTTTTGCATGTACGGTGGTCATGCTCTAAAGCATAGAGGATATGGCTAATGGACTACTCCTGAATATACAGTCTTAAGTTGTAATTTGCATAAAAACCTAGTAGAAGCCCTAATTAAACTGGCTTCATATTTAATGCTGCCAAGCATACAATAGCCCACTCATGGAAAACCCAATGCTGAACTTTCATAAAGTCAAAACCTTCAGGCTGAATTTTCAGGCATTTTACTGTATTGTAAAACAATTATGGAAAAACAATTTTCTGTGTGTCCCATTCACACTCCAATGTAGCCCAGAGCTGGGCTGTAGCATGCTGCAATAAAACACAGCACACTTTACAGAATTGCATGGTACTTTTGTACACTTCAAATAAAGTTTGTACAAAATAAACACCACACTGCCCACTACCACAGTCAGGAACGAACAGCTGCTGGAGAGATAAAGCGCTCCAGCAGCTGTCCATTGTAGTGCAAATTCGCTCTTAACTGGCAATGAAGGTAGAGGTTTTAATTATGGTTGCCTTCAACATGCCTGACATTGACTGGAATTCTCAAATTGCTATTACAAGCAGGAGTAGTGATTTGATGGAGGCAGTGAATGGGATTTCTCTGAAACAGTAGTAAAACGTCCAGCCCAAGGTGATCATATTCTAGACCTAGTACTGACAAATTGGAATCAATTGTCTGATGCTGAGGTGGGAGAAAATGTGGGTTCTAGTAATCACCAATGTCTTTGGTTTGATAATAAAACAAGAACTGAAAAATAACTTACAAAAACTAAAGTTTTAGATTTCAAATGGACAATTTTTGCTGAAATTATGGAATTTCTAAAAATGAATTAAAAGGTTGGAGTAAAATGAAGGGTGTCAGTAATCAGTGGGCACATAATCTAGTTGCACTCCATCTACCATCGTGGAGGCAACTAAATTATGTCTCAGGCAAATTATCAAGAGTAAATGGAAGTAAAAAACAATATGTTTCACTAAAGAGGTAAGTAGGGTAGTAAAGGAGAAAACATCAGCATATAGGTGATTCAAGGAAACATAAAGTGTAACTTATAAGTGTACAGTAAGAGAAGGAAATGGTTAAATACATTAAGGAAGGAGGTAAAACCTTTTTCAGGTACATCAGCAATGGAAGGAAAAAATACAATGGGACCACCAAAAAAACAGCAGAACATGCAAGCCATTTAAACAATTACTTCTGTTCAGTCTTCTCAGAAATAAATTGTACTAACAATAACAGGTTGGGGGATCATATTCGTTTTAGTAATGACGGTTCATTTTCAGACGTTCTGGAGACAGAGGTAGCAAAGGAACTGACTTGGTTAAAACTTAATAAATCAATGGACCTGATGGTATTCATCTCAGAGTTCTAAGAGAATTTGAGGTATAGTTGTTGGACCAATAATGGAGCTTTTAAAACAATCTCTTCTAACAGGAGTTCTCCATGACTGGCAAACAGCTAATATTGTACCTATCCACAAAAAGGCTTCCAACTACAGGCTAGCAGGCCAGTGAGTTTAACATATGTTGTAGTCAAATTAATGGAATCACTTCTGGAAAGAAAGGAAAGGATCATTAATCATTTAAAAACACACAATGGACCCAAAGCAGAATGGCTTTGGACCTGGTTCACACCTATCTGTTTTTTAGTGCTTTTTGCAGAAACTCACTACGGTCCATTTAACATGGTTTACTATGGGATACTATTACATCTATGTGGTTTCAGCCACCGCATTTATGAAAAGGGTCTGGGGCTTTTTTCCCGCAGAAGACTGCAACATGCATAGGCGTGAGCCAGGCCTTTCTGAGGGCAGATCATGTCAGACTAATCTGACTGTAGTTTTTCACTATATCACTAATGTTTTGGACCAAGGTGGTGCTGTAATTCCTGCAAGGCATTTGAGACAGTTCCACATAACAATCTAATTAAAAATTTGTACAAGTTTGGACTTAACCCTTGGGTGGTTCAGTGGATGTGCAGTTGGCTAAAGGATAGATACCAAAGTGTGGTTACAAATGGTGTTCATTCGTAACAGAGGCCCTTCACTGGTGATGTACCACAAAACTCTGTTCCATGTCATTTTTTTATTTAATCTATTTGTAAGTGATATAACTAAAGGTGGGCAAAGTATGTATTTTTGCTGGTGTATGTAGGTGTGCAATAAGGTTGATATCCTTGGAAGATTGATCAAAGCAGTGGAAACTGCAGTTAAGTGTTTCTAAATTTAAAATAATGCACCTACGGAAATATTGTACATCATTGGGGGTACAGTGTTGGCCAGCACTACAGAGGAAAAATATTTGAAAGTACTTATTTCAGATGATTGCAAAATTAGAAAACAGTGCAGCCAGGCAAATTGAATTCTAGGACTCATCACTAGAGGGGTCACCAGCAGGAAAAATGAGGTCCTAACTCCCCAATGTAAGGAGATATACAGTGAGGAACAGAAGTATTTGAACAACCTGTGATTTTGCAAGTTCTCCCACTTAGAAATCATGGAGGGGTCTGAAATTCACATTGTAGGTGCATTCCCACTCTGAGAAACAATTTAAAAACAATATTCAGGAAATCACATTGTATGATTTTTAAAGAATTTATTTGTCTTGCACTGCTGTACATAAGTATTTGAACACCTAAGAAACAGCAAGAATTCTGGCTCTCAAAGACCTGTTACTGTGCCTTTAAAAAGTCCACCTCTACTCCACTCATTAATCTAACTTAGTAGCACCTGTCTGATATCTTTAAAGACACCTGTCCACCCCACAGTCAGTCAGACGCCAAGTACTATCATGGGAAAGACCATAGAGCTGTCAAAAGACACCAGAGACAAAATTGTGGACCTCCACAAGGCCGGAAAGGGCTACGGGGCAATTTCCAAGCAGCTTGGTGAAAATAGATCAACCGTTGGAGCAATTGTTAGAAAATGGAAGAGGCTAAAGACGACTGTCAGTCTCCCTTGGACTGGGGCTTCATGCAAGATCTCACCTCGTGGGGTATCACTGATGATAAGAAAAGTGAGGAATCAGCCCAGAACTACAAGGGAGGAGCTGGTCAATGACATGAAGAGAGCTGGTACCACAGTTTCAAAGGTCACTGTTGATAGAACACTACGCCGTCATGGTTTTAAATCATGCATTGCACGGAAGGTTCCCCTGCTTAAGTCATCACATGTCCAGGCCCGTCTGAAGTTTGCCAATGACCATCTGGATGATCCAAAGGAGGCATGGGAGAAAGTCATGCGGTCAGATGAGACCAAAGTAGAACTTTTTGGTCTAAACTTCACTCGTCGTGTTTGGAGGAAAAAGAAGGATGAGTTGCATCCCAAGAACACCATCCCTACTGTGAAGCATGGGGGTGGTAACATCATGCTTTGGGGTGCTTTTCTGCGAAGGGGACAGGACGACTGCACTGTATTAGGGAAAGGATGAATGGGGTCATTTATTGTAAGATTTTGAGCAACAACCTCCTTCAGTCAGAGCATTGAAGATGGGTTGTGGCTGGGTCTTCCAACATGACAACGACCCGAAGCACACAGCCAGGATAACCAAGGAGTGGCTCCGTAAGAAGCATATCAAGGTTCTGGAGTGGCCTAGCCAGTCTCCAGACCTAAATCCAATAGAACATCTTTGGAGGGAGCTGAAACTCTGTGTTAGTTAACGACAGCCCCGAAACCTGACAGATGTAGAGGAGATCTGTGTGGAGTAGTGGGCCAAAATCCCTGTTGCAGTGTGTGCAAACCTGGTCAAGAACTACAGGAAACGTTTGACCTCTGTAATTGAAAACAAAGGCTTCTGCACCAAATATTAACACTGATTTTCTCAGGTGTTCAAATACTTTTGTTCAGCAGTGCAAGACAAATAAATTCTTTAAAAATCATACAATGTGATTTTTGTGCTTTTCATACCCAGGGACCACTTTGAAATATTCTGTATGAAAGGGACCACATAATAATCATCCCATGGTGATACCCTTATCACATATTCTTTACAAGTTAACTTAGACAATTCAGGATTTTCTTGTCTTTCTTCCTTTCTCTTAGCAATATCACTTAACACTTTATGCAGAGGCTTAGATATTTTGGGCAGCGGTCCCTTACCATGGACTATATCTTGAAGCAAAATAGCTGTTAGGCAAAGCACTAAATATTATGGTCTCAGTGTTTATTCTCTGCTCTGGAGAGGCTGTACTAAACTTAGGTAGAGCACCAACAAAACCTCTCAACAGTTCAGGAGTTAAACACTAAAAAGCACAGACACTGCAATAATCCTATTCTGTTACTTTCAAGCACCCCTTGCTTTCAACAGGTACCAGTCACAGGGTGTTAAACCTCACAGGGTGGCAATGCAACTGGCACTTTTCCAGTAACACAAATATTTTACATACCCGTTTCTTAACGTGCAGCAGTTAAGCAGTTATACTTATAAAATAACAATGAATTCACAATATTCTTATTCCTGTCTAGGCAAATTTTTCCCAGAGATTCCAAAACTCTGACAATTTCCTTTGAGATCCTCAAATCTGCCAACAAAGCACAGTTTCAAATAGGGGAAGAGGAGGATAGCACCCATTGTCCTAGATGTGTCCTCATTGATTACCCCTATGCCATACGATATAGTGTTATACTGTGATCGATTTAAGCAATGCTTTTTTCTGTCCCAGTTGAAGAGACACAACTGTTAAGTTTCACTCTGGCTGGCAAACAGTTAACCTGGGCCAGATTGCCCCAAGGCTAAGTGGATTCTCTGGCTGTATATTCCATGGCCCTCCAAGAATCTTTAAAGGGTTGGGCACCGCTCCATGCTTTCACATTTCTCCAGTTATGTGGATGACTTATTACTTTGTTCTCCCAACAGGGAGGCTTGTAAGCAGGACAGTATATCTCAGATTTTCTGAGTACAGAGGGATACAAGGTGGCAAGGCACAAGGTACAATATTTTGTCAAACTACGGTGGATTACTTGGGTTTCACTTTGTCACAAGTCACCAGAATGGTGATCTAGTCGAGGATCCAAGCCATTACGGGTCTGCCCCACCCAAAAACTAAAAAGTAAATGCTCTCCTTCCTTGGTATGGTTAACTATTGTCACCAATGGATACCTGAGTGCTCCCATTATGACAACATACTCAGGCAGCACACTAAAACAGAGGCTCCAGACCTCATTAAGTGGGACCAAGATTCCACCAATGCCTACCAAGCCTTGAGGTCCTCACTAGTTTCCTCTCCTGCTCTAGGTTTAGCAAATTACAATGTTGATTTTCATGTGTATGCTTGTGACAGTTGTAAAACCATGGTGGCTGTGGTGGCTCAAGATCATGGAGGACATATGAGGCCAGTAGCTTATTTTTCAAAAGAAATACCAAGTCTGGTACAGGGCATACCAGCATGTCTAAGAGCCCTGACTTTCTGTGCCATGGCAGTGGAGGACTCAATGAGTGTGACTCTGGGATATAAAACCATCCTTCACACAACCCATGTACTGCATGTCCTTAAGAATCTTACTACGCAGCACATGACAGCACAAAGAGCAAGTGGTTATGAGGTAATTTTGACATCAACTGCTAATTTGGAAGTGAAATATGCAGGTTCTAACTTGGGTCCCTTAGCTATGATAAATTGTTAGGGATAAAGGGTGAAACTCATAATTCCCATGTGGAACATGACTGGTCAGTTAATAAATGAGGACACTACTCCCAGAATAGACATGCAACAAACCCCCATTCCGGAGGCACTGGATATACTGTATCATTGTAATTTGTACCACAAACGTTTGCAGATATTTTAAGCTAAAGTATAGACAGATATAAAAAGCATACGTGCAGACCTGTGTTTATTAATACATACTTAAAGTGGTTCTACGGTCTAATTTTTTTTCTCTTCCTTCCCTGCATTGAGATAAAAAACACCCCGCTAACGGTCCCCCCATCTGTAGACGCCTGACTCCACCGATCCAGCGCTGTCTCTACAGCAATGCTGCTCTCTCTTCCTGGTTCCATAGGAGGTTCTGAGAGCAGCGGGAGCCATAGGCTCCTGCTGCTGTTAGTCAAATCCTGTGAGGAGGATTTGGCCGTGCTGTGTGTGTCTCTAGACACACACAGCCTGGCTTAGGAGTGTGCAAGCTCGGTTCTGCCCAGTGTTGCAACTTGCTCTTCAAGACCTGTAATGAGAGCTTCCAGAAGGGCAACCCGCTCAGATCTGACACAGCGGTACCCATCCTGGAGCTGTTGCTCCATTGTTGCATACATGTGGCACACTGTGCATTGCACAAAACCTTCAACCCTGCTAGCACTCATTATCCCAATTACAATATTATTACTAGTAGGAAATATCAGATGTCACTTACAAGTTATGCTTAGGCAAACATCATCGTATATTGTTAATATTTAACCAATCATCCTAGTGAGATTGCCGAGTTTCCTCTTTATTTCTACAAAAAGGAGGTGGTGGCAGTGTGAAGGGTTAATTGTGTAATTAACCTGACCCAGTAACAATCGCTCCCAGGCTGCAGGTACACAGATTGTGGTCCATTAGCTGGAAAATCTTTGTGCAGGGTGCAGCTGGGTGTGGCATTGTTACGCATGTGACATTGCAGTGTTGGATTGGCTAGTCCTTCGGTCACGAGTTTGGTGAGAAGGTCAGGGGTCTGACGCCGCGCCCGTCACATATTGGCTGGCAGCGGACGTGGGATAGTTGCATTAGGAGCTTCAGTGCAGTGTTAGGAATTAGCTCTACACTGAAGGATTGTAACCTTTGTGGACACAGTCCTTAGAAACAAGCGGTGCATATTTTATATATATATAGAGAGAGAGAGACATATAGCAACAGCTCCTTCCTTTTTCAGTCACAAGTTTGGTGAGAAGGGCTGGGGTCTGCCCCCACGATCTTCACACCCTCCACTGTCACACCCTCCTATAGGGATAATGGGGCCTACTCTTCCATCTCCATCTAGACTACAAGATTGGCCATCATCATGGGTCTGGCACATTTTGCTTGCTGAAGCTAGAAAGAGTGGGAAATTTGAGTGGAGAGTGAAAACAGTTTGCTTTTGTCTGCTGGTGATTGCTGGTGCTTGTAGTTGTTTTATTTTCTTCTTTGGGGTCTTGCTAGCAGCTTTTGCTTATTTTAAATCACTTTTCTGTAATTTTGTAAATAGCATTTTTTTCCTTTCTTCAGGCTGCTGATTAAGGGGATTACACAATTAACCCTTCACACTGCCACCACCTCCTTTTTGTAGAAATAAAGAGGAAACTCGGCAATCTCACTAGGATGATTGGTTAAATATTAACAATATACGATGATGTTTGCCTAAGCATAACTTGTAAGTGACATCTGATATTTCCTACTAGTAATAATATTGTAATTGGGATAATGAGTGCTAGCAGGGTTGAAGGTTTTGTGCAATGCACAGTGTGCCACATGTATGCAACAATGGAGCAACAGCTCCAGGATGGGTACCGCTGTGTCAAATGTGAGCGGGTTGCCCTTCTGGAAGCTCTCATTACAGGTCTTGAAGAGCAAATTGCAACACTGGGCAGAACCGACAATCTTGAAAGGGGTCTTCTGTTCTCTGAGCAGGTAGCTAATGGGATTGATGAGGAGGCTGGAGGGGCTAGTCAGGATTCTCAGGTAGGAAGATGTGTTATTGTAACGTGAGGAAATGGTAGGGGTTCACAGAAAAGGAAGTCCAGCACTGGGTTTAAGCACCTAAACAGATTTTCCAAATTGGATGAAGATGTGGGGGTGGCAAACTCAAAAGTGGCAGCCCTGGATGTCACTGCTATCCCTAACAGCCAGGAGGGCAGACCATCTGGGAGGGGTGGTGAGGGTAGTGCAGGAAGGCCTATACAGTTGGTGGTAATAGGGCATTCTATAATCAGAAGGACTGATAGAATAATTTGTTGCCAGGCTTGCCTCAACCAAATGGTTTGCTGTCTCCCTGGTGCCAGGGTTCGGCATGTGGTGGATCGGGTTGATAAATTACTAAGAGGGGCTGGGCATGACCCAACTATCTTTGTCCATGTTGGAAACAATGACAGAATACATGGAAGGTGGAGGCTCCTTAAGAGTCAATTTAAAGAACTAGGCTGCAAGCTGATGGGAAGAACCTCCAAGGTGATATTTTCTGAAATATTACCAGTGCCATGCGCACCTCAGGAAAGACGGGGAGATTAGAGAACTCAATGCATGGCTAAAGACCTGGTATAGGAGGGAAGGATTTGGTTTTCTAGAGCACTGGGCTGACTTTTCCTTGGGGGGCAACCTATATGCTACTGATGGTTTGCACCTAAATGGAAGGGGGTCTGCTGTGCTGGGGGAGAAGTTTATGGGACGGCTGGAGGAGTATTTAAACTAGGATCGGGGAGGGGGGAGATCTAGATTATATTGGGTCAGACAGATCAGACAGGGGTCAATCATTATTGGTGGGTGGAATGGGGAAAGATGAGGGGAGGGCTATGGCAGGTGATAAGAATGTGCCCATGTTACAAACAACCATTGGAATTGGTACCATTTGTACAAAAATAAAAAATATGTAAAATATGTGTGCAAAAGGTGCCAGAAGTCTGCCAAGCAGAATAGGTGAGTTGGAAGCTTTGGTGTATGAAGAGAGCTATGATTTATTTGGTATTGCTGAATCTTGGCTTCATTCTTCGCATGACTGGGCCACTAATATTCCTGGCTATGTTCTCTTTCGGATAGACAGTGTAAAAAGGAAAGGTGGTGTCTGTCTCTATGTGAGAAGTGATCTCGGAGTGCATGAGAAATAGGACTTAGTTGAGAGTGTGATGAGGCTGAAGTATTATGGGTGGAACTGCACATGGGGGTGCTTACTACAGAGGGTATCATTGGAGTTTGTTATTGGCCACCCAGTGTTAATGAAGAGGTGGAGACTCAGCTGCAGGAACAGTTAAAGGGCAAAAAGTTATAAACCTACTGCAGGACAATTTTATGGTACAGTTCATAGTGGCCCCAACTAGGAATGATGCTCTGCTGGACCTGGTAATCTCAACTCATGCAGAGCTTATTACAAATGTCCATATAAAAGAACATCTGGGTAGCAGTGACCATAACATGATTTAATCTATTGTTAGCTGTAAGCAGCAAGCACGTACGTGGAAAAAAAACGCTCAACTTTAAGAGAGCTAATTTTCCAAGGCTTAGAGCTGCTCTCCAAGACCTAGACTGGGAGGGAATATTGGTATCGATGAACACAACACAGAAATGGGAGTTCTTCAAAAAGACTGTGAACACTCTGCAAAATATATTCCCATGGGCAACAAGTTTAAAAGGCTAAAAATCAGACCTATGTGGCTTACGGCCAAAGTTAAAATAGCTATAAATAATAAGAAAAGTGCTTTTATTAAGTATAACAATGAAGGAACGCGATCATCATTTAAACATTACATAGAATATTACATAATATGTAAAAAGGAAATCAAAAGCGTGATAATTAAAAACGAATGACAGATTGCAAAAGACAGCAGAGCAAACCACCAAAAATTGTTAAAATATATTAATAGTATAAAAAGGTTCGGTCCGAGCCTGTAGGCCCTTTACAAAATAATCTAGAGTGGGTGACTGGGGACAAAGAAGGCAAATTTATTAAATACCTTCTTCAGCTCTGTGTATACAAAGGAGTATGGGGGAGCTCTTGTCCATAATGGGCATGGTATTGACACAGCTCCAGATGATCCACATTGACTCACAACTGATATGATCCAGAAATATTTAGACAATGAAGGTGAATTTGGACCAGATGGCATACACCCACGGGTCCTTAAAGAATTGAGCTCTGTCATTTCAAAGCCATTGTTTCTCATTTTTAGGGACTCTTTAATGACTGGCATAGTACCACTGGATTTGCGTAAGGCTAATGTGGTGCCTATATTTAAAAAGGGATCAAAATCTTTACCAAGTAATTATAGACTTGTAGTTTAACTTCTATAGTTGGGAAGATTCTGGAGAGTTTAATAAAAGGCCACATAGATGAGTTCTTGCTGGAAAAAAATATTTTAAGCAACAGACAGCATGGATTCATGAAAGACAGAAGTTGTCAAACAAATCTGATTTCTTTTTTATGAGGAGGTGAGCAAAACCTTGGACAGAGGGGTGGCTGTGGATGTGGTATACTTGGATTTTGCAAAAGTGTTTGACACAGTTCCCCACACACGGCTAATGTGTAAGGTAAAGTCTACAGCAGGGATACTGAATTAAAATTCACAGAGGTCCAGTTGGTAACATTTTCTTTCCTCAGAGGTTCGAATATCATCTTTCTTCTATGACTCTGGGCTTTCCCATCACAGCCCCCTTACATCACAACTCTCTGTCCCATCAGAGCCCCCCCAACATTAAAGCCCTGCTTACTTCACAGTCCTCCTTGCAATCACAACCCCCACTTTACAGCTCCCCCCTCCTGACATCACAGCCCTCTTTCAATCACATCTCTCCTCACATCACAGACCCTTCATATCATAGCTCTGACATCTCACATCTCAGTCCCCCATATCACAGCTCCCCCCTCTCACATCACAGCCCTCTATATCACATCTCCCCCTTCTCACATCATAGCTTCCCCATATCACATCTTCCTCTTACATCACAGCACCCCCTTACATCACAGCCCCCCATATTACAGCTTCCCCTTCACATCAGAGCCCCCCCATATCACAGCTCCACCCTCACATCACGGCCCCCCTTGGCGCCGTCACTGCTGAACTCACTGCAGAAAGTAGGTTTGGTTCAGTTCAGTTTTGGGCACCAATTCACAAAAAGAACATTGGGGAACTGGAGAAAGCACAGAGAAGGGCAACCAAACTGATAAGAGGCATGGAGGAGCTCAGCTATGAGGAAAGATTAGAGGAACTGAATTTATTCTCCCTTGAGAAGAGGAGATTAAGGGGGGATATGATTAACATGTCTAAATACATCAGTGGTTCATATAGTGAACTTGGTGTAGAGCTATTCACCCTGAGGACATAACATAACAGAGGACAAGGGAGCACGCTTTATGTCTGGAAGAAAAGAGATTTATTCTCCAAATATGGAAAGGTTTCTTCACAGTGAGAGCTGTGAAATGTGGAATAGACTCCGTCAAGAGTTGGTTCTGGCATCTGAGTGGATTTCTTTAAAAAAGGCCTGGATTCTTTCCTAGATACATAGAATATAACTGGATACTAACATTTATAGGTAAAGTTGATCCAGCGAATATTCGATTGCCTCTTGGGGGATCGGGAAGGATTTTTTTCCCCTGCAGGAGCAAATTGGATCATGCTTTGCTGGGTTTTTTGCCTTCCTCTGGATCAATGGTGGGTTTAAGATTATAACTTTTTTTTTTGGTTGAACTGGATGGACTTTTGTCTTTTTTCAGCCAGACTAACTATGTAATCAGGGGGTGGACTGTTAAGCCAGAGGACCATGTGGATGGCAGGTTAGAGAAGAAGGCCCAGAGCATTGCTGGCTACCTCTCGTTTGGTTCGAGTAGGAAAGATTGATCACCATCAGGAGGTCATCTGCAGCATTGGTATGGTGAGAGGCCTTCGGCCGCCCTTATTTTTTTGCTGTCACAGGGATTTGCTGCCACCAGTAGAGTTTTACTTAAAGAGGACTGCATACAGTAGGCTGTATATGACATACTCCTGACCGCTGCAATATTTATGTTATATTGTACTGATACTGGTTATCAGTAGTTCCTATCAATGAAGTTCTTCAAGGTAGGCTGTTTGCAGAAAAGCATATGTAATGGTAGAGTTTTATTTCCAACAAATCAATGTGCTGAGGTCTGTACATGTCTGTTACACTCTTGCTTGTAGCACAGTAATTAAAGCATGTTTTTTATTCACAAGGACTGTGGCATGTTGTCCTGTACACAGTGAGTAAGTACCTCCTGCTGTTAGCACAATTTTGTCCCACCTAGCAAGGCAGGTGCATTAACGTCCTTTAAGTACCCAAGGCTGAACCCACCAGGAAAAAAAAAAATCTACGGCCTCCCTGAGAAGGCTATGAGACTGCTCATTGTTAGAACATATAACCCCTTCACAGGGTTAATGGAACACTTACACTCATGTTCAACTCACAGTCATGTTCATCTGCATCTTTTAAGAAGAATCCCTGTGAAGTGGGTTGTTTTGCTTGGGAAAGCTCTAAGACTGCTCATTGCCAGACTAGATAATCTTTTCACAGGGGTTGCTTGCTAACAAACCCTAAGCCTGGCTTCACACTTCTGCAGTGCGGCATATTGCATGTGATTCACACAGGAACCGCACTGCATTCCTGTGCAAATCACATGCAAAAGGGTCCTGCATGTTGTTCCCTATTGTTTTCAAAAACTGCTTATTTATTAGACGTGCGGTTTGTTTCATATCGAATTTTGGAGAAATGCTCTCATTATTCGGATGTATCAGAATTCCGAATTACAAAAATAACAAATTTAAGCAAATCGAAATAACGAAACAAAATTTGTCCGAAATTTGATTTGAAAACAAAATCGAAAACAAATTTAAAGCAGAGCTCCACCCAAAAGGGAAAATTCCGCTTTAAAGACTGGTTCTCAGCTCCCCGTTAAGGATTGGTACCTTTGGGGAGCGGGGGGAGCAGGTACCCGAAATTGACAGGTACCCACTTCCACAGCAATCACCTAGACGATCAGAAGCGGAAGTTGTCCTCTCCCCTCCCTCCCCGTAGTCTTCAGGGACACATGACAGGTCCCAGAAAACTAAGAGACCATTCAGAAAGCGCAGCGCTTCTCGCGCATGCGCAGTGGGCACCCATGAGGACAACATGGGATCAAGGGACAGGTGAGTGGCTGTTTTTTGGGGTTTTTTTTAAAGTCAGCAGCTACAGTTTTTCTTGCTGCCCCTTTGGATTTTTCCATCACTGCTGTAGAAAATGAATATTGATATGACCCCACTACTGACTAGAAAATCAAACAAATATTTTTGGACAAAAATCTACACATGTATGGCTAGCGTTATTCAAATGCGACAATTTCGACTGAATTTGAAATTCAAATATTTTTTCCCCCTGATTTATGCTGGCCATACACGTGTAGATTTTCGGCCAAGAATATTCATAAGAAAATTTGTATGAAAATTATTTGCACATTTGATAAATAGACAAATGTTGGTTGAAAATCGTCCTTTGCGTTTAACATTTGATTTTTAAAATGAATATAATTTGTCAACGATAACCACATACACTGGCCGAAAATTCATTTGATCGAGAAACGTTTTTCTTCCTGTCCCTTTGAATTTTTCCATCACTGCTGTCAAAAAACTAACATCGATTTGACCCCATTAACAATTAGAAAATCAAATGAATATTCCTGAAACAAAATTCTCGAATGAAAATCTATTACGTCTATGGCCAGCCTAACGATTAGAAATTCAAATGAATATTCTTGAAACTATTATTCTTGGCAGAGAGTCTACATGTGTATGGCCAGCCTTAAGCTGGCCATGCACATGTAGATTTTTGGCCGAGAATATTTGTAAGGAAAGTCGTACGAAATTGGTTTGCACATTCGATGAATGGACAAATGAATGTAATTTCTGAATGAGAACCACAAACACTGGCTGAAAATGCTTTTGATGGAGAAAATAATTTCTTCTTACTCTTAATTTTTCCGTCACTGCTGTCGAAAAGAAACATCAATTTGACCCCACTAATGGTTAGAAAATCACATGAATATTCTTGAAACTAATATTCTAGGACAGAAATCTACATATGTATGCCCAGCTTTTGAATTCGGTTGAATTTTTTTCAATTTGGTTGAAATCTTTTAAATTTCAAACGACTTTTTGAATTTTGTTGAATCAACTTTGAATTCGGTTGAACCAATTTCTAATGTGAATGACTTTTCGAATTGACTTCGAATTACCGAAACAAATGGAATGAATTTACCGAATCCAACTACACAAAATTTTTTAGATTTCGAATTGAAATAAATTTTCTCATTTTGCACATGTCTGTTATTTATAGCAAATACAAATAATAATGACCTGAGCAAGTGAAAGTACCTTCTTCCTATCTGTTGAGCGAACACTTTGTCAGAGAATTGATTTTAAAATAATAGTAACATTTTTATAGGAACAAATACTAAAATCACTAAAGTGCTTGTCTAAATACTTTTAACAGTTATGTAATTTACATGCTAATAAGTGCAATTTTGTGTGTTACAAACAACTCATACTTCCAAAAAAACCCAAAACATTTAAATCTATAAAAACTCACAGTTTTTCCACTTGCCCCATTTTTAGAAGACTCATCCAGAAGCTCTGCTTGACAAGACCACTAGAGGGAGCACATTATCTTATTAATAAAAGAGCAAAGGGTTTACCATTACAGTGCAGGTTGTGAGTTGAAGAAATCTCCGTACTATTTTGCATTTTTTAAGATGCAGAATATTGAAGGAGAACTTTAGACACTTTTAACAGTTGTATGCATTCTTTAACCACTTGCCCTCCAGAGGATTTACCCCCCCTCGTGACCAGGCCATTTTTTGCATTATGGCGCTGGGTAACTTTGACAATTGGCGGTAATGCAATGCTGCACCTAAATGAAATTTACGTCCTTTTTTTCCCACAAATTGATCTTTTGGTGGTATTTGATTGCCTGTGCATTATTTACTTTTTGCGCTATAAAAAAAAAAAGACAATTTTGAGAAACAAACAATATTTTTGACTTAGCTATTAAACATGTCCAGTAAAAAAAAAATGTAAAAATCAAATTTCGTCAAATTTAGGCCAAAATGTATTCTGCGACATGTCTTTGCTAAAAAAAAAAATCCCAATACGTGTAAATTAATTGGTTTACGTGTAAAGTCATAGCGTTTACAAACGGCGGTATATATTCTGGAATTTTTTTTTCCACTAGTAATGGTGGCAATCAGCAACTTATAGCGGGACTGCAGTGGACATTCTGACACTGGGGGGAACTGATTTTGTGTCACTGACATCCCCAGTGACACCAATACAGTGATCAGTGCTAAAAAACGCACTGACCCTGTACTAATGACACTGGGCAGGAAGGGGTTAACATGAGGGGTGATCAAAGGGTTAACTGTGTGCTGAGAGTGTTTTACTAGGGGGCACAGCCATCCAAAGCAGTGTGCCTGAGCTGACAGGGAGAACTGTTAGTAAACAAATTCTAAAATATTAGTGCAGCACTAAAAAATGCATGTCATAAATCCCATAAATGCATGTGACTTAAACTCATATGTGAGTAAAGTGCTGAAAGTGCAATATTAATATAACTAGTTCAAGACTACATAAAATGCAATATAATAAGTTCATCAGAGCATTCGTGAATTTAAAACATCTCTTGTGCAAATATATCAGCTGAAGAAATGCCTATGACTGGCATGTGAAGTTATCCGTGAAGAGTAACTGTGCAAAAGCTTGTAAAAGGAAATCCACCCTTGGTACGGATGTACACTCACCAGACCATAAATTCTAATGCGCATTGATTATAATACATCGCACATCTGGGGATGCAGCGGTATGCTGACAGCTACGGGGTCATCCGTCCATCTGTCAGGGTGGGTGCCTGGTGGTCCTGGGGGGAATTAGCTCAGCCACAGGAGCCAGAAAAGTGCTTTTAGTGTAGTATTTTATTTAAGGTAATAATAGCAAGTATCATAAAAACGTATCCATGTGGATTAATAAAATAAATAAATAAATTAATAAAGTACCAAAATGGCCGCAGCTCATCAGTAGCGGCGGCTAGAGGTCAGCAATAGGGCTCCACCCAACGCGTTTCGTGTAATAGCACGTCCTCAGGGGTACACTCGTGCCAATCATAGGCATTTCTTCAGCTGATATCTTTGCACAAGAGACGTTTTAAATTCACAAATGCTCTGATGAACTTATTATATTGCATTTTATGTCATCTTGAACTAGTTATATTAATATTGCACTTTCAGCACTTTACTCACATTTGCCTTTAAGTCACATGCGTTTATGGGATTTATGACATGCATTTTTTAGCGCTGCACTAATATTTTAGAAATTGTGATTCTGGGACTGTTACCTATTCCCTGAGTGCCAGCTGCTTTTAATTAATTTGAACAGATATTATTTTAATATCATATACTGGATTTAGCGCTCACTGTATTATCTTTTCTACATACTTTGATCTGTTAGTAAACAAAACAGTTCTTCCAGTCAGAGATCCTTGGAAATCACCAGGCGCCAGCGAGTTATCACTGGCCAAGACCCAGTGATTGACAACCGTGGCCACGAATGGCAGCGCTGGTAGAGCTTGCGCGCTCTCCCTATCCGTAAATGCAAACTCATGTATATAAACGTGATTTTGCACATCCGTGCCGCTCTGTAGCGGTATTTCTGCTATAGGGCGGTCAAGAAGCTGTCAAAAAAAGTATGAACTTTGTGGAAAAAAAACCATTTAATACGCACCTAGGTGGATGCAACATCGATCTGATGCTGCATCTGTCCCTCGCCTGCTCTGCAGTGAGGACTGAGCGATCAAAGACCATGATCACTCAGTTCTCCCTCTCCATTCTGAGCAGAGAGCTCTGGTTGTCAGTCTCCAACTCTCTGCTCTGCCCCTCTAGTGCTCATTTGAGTGCTGGGCTGTGGTGGTGGCTGGAAGAGCTGATTCAAGCTCTCAGCAGATCACTAAAAGGCTGAGTCAGGTGGACAGTCCTGGCTGCTGGGCAGATCCCTACCATATGTTTGGGATTTTTCAGAGCCTGGACCAGCTCAGGGAAGTCAGCCAACAGCAGACTTTAGCCCGCTGTCAACTGAAAATGTGTCACAGGAGTGCGGAACAAACTACGCTCCTGTGATCCATAGACGTATAAAAGCTTTGGCTAGACTTCTCTTTAAGATTTCAAATAGGAAGGGATATCTGATGTCTGAGACCCTGGGTGCTTAGTTACGTGTCACTTCATTTATATATGTGGTTTTTGATCAGTGATCACATTTTTCAGTGAGCAGAATTTTTCACTTACTGTGGCATACATCAAGATTGCTAGTTGTTACCAATCATCAGAAGTCACTATTTTTTATACAAAAGAACACTATAAGAGCATTCTACATTTGGGAAGTTTATATGTATATATCTGTTTGTTTGTATCCGACTCTCGGAGCTTCTATGGGCTAGCTTTCTGAGCACCTTTTCTAATGAGCTTGAGAGCTTTTCCTATAGAATATTCTTTGGAAAATTACTACAAGGTAAGTCACCAGTCTTTCTTTAACCCTCTCTCATTGGGTTGACATGCAGAATGTGATAGACAGAGCTGCTGTTATAAATCATGGGGCATTGTACACCCTACCTGACAGGTTCACCACCTCCACAAAATCAAAAATGATATATTTGCAAAAAATACTCTAACATCATTATTAGGGGACACAAACACAACATAACTTTCAAAATTCTTGCTAAATCTAAAAGCTTTATTTATGAATGAGGTATTGGGGCGTATTCACATGGGTGCTGTGGCCTGTACAGTGTGTTTTTTTATTGTGGTTGGAGCTGTGTGTAGATAGGCTATGTTATGATGCAGAAGCTGTATGAACACAGCCACAGGCCCAAAATTTGGCAGGCATGTGAATGTAGGTGAACAGTTTCAAACACAGTGTGCAGGTGGGGCCAATCACCCATACCTGCACACCTGATTAGGACCTGCATCTGTGGTCATTCAGCCAATGCATCCTCAGAGTAAAAAGTGGCTCCAGCTGCAAACAAACTGCTCATTCACACTGTATGGGCCAGAGAACCCATGTGAATTAACCCTTAATGTTTTTTATTATTTTTTACATTGCTTTATTTTTTTACAATTATTTAATGATTTGTTACAATTTTTTTTATTTGTTTTTTTATTAGGGGGGGGGGGGGGGAGTGCTTTGGTGAAATATCAGGGATCTAAACTGAGGAAGTCCTTCTTTAGGGGTCTAAACCCCATAAAGGAGGACCGATGGTACCCCATTTTGGTGGCCCTTAAACTGTCTTCCACAACCTCACTTTAATAGCAGATTTTGGTTGTTCCTCACCCAGTTTTAAACCTCCTACACAGCTGCTGCTGTTTCAGTAATTACTGTTTGAAGCTACATTTGAAATTGATGATCATTAGCACCTCCTTTGTATAATTGGTTAATCATACACCTGACTAATCCTACAAAATCGCTGACTGTGTGCAAGTATAAGAACTGATGCCTGTTTGAAGTCAAAGGGTAGTCACCAAATATTGGATTTGATTTAGATTTTACTTTTCGCTCACTTTGCATTTTGTAAATTGATAAAAAAAATTAATATATATATATTTTATTAAAACCTTCTTACTTTAGAGCATTTCTACACACCTGCCTAAACATTTTGCACAGTACTGTGTATCATGTCATGTACTATGAGCCACACGTACTGTTCAGCATACATTTACGGCATCTGATCTGTGCTGTCACTCCCATGGAAGTGATGTCTCCGCAACCATTCAAGCGGCCTAAAAGACGGAACTTGAACGGAGGACTGGGTGAAAACGGAAGTGGCCAGCCCCTCTGGGGGATTGGTGACAGCGTAGTGCTGAAGGGTACATTCTGACAGGCAAGTCTGTGATAATGAGCGAATATGAGTTGCATACTACCACATTATGGCATAAGCCAGCTGGGGACACATAATTTTAAAAAACAAAAAAAAGTTTAGTATTGTTTTAAGTATTAACTTAAAGTGGTTGTAAAGGTTCAAGAATTTTTTTACCTTTATGCATTCTATGCATGAAATTTAAAAAAGCTTCTGTGTGCAGTAGCCCCCCTAAAACTTACCTGAGCCCCATCTTGATCCATTGATGTGCACAAGAGTCTAAGCTCTCCCAAATCTCTCCCTCCTCATTGGCTGTGAACCAATGAGGAGAGGATGGGGCCACACTCCATATGTAAATGGTGTAATATTTGGGGATGTTTAGCTCAGTGGTAGATGCATTTGCAAGTGAGTTCATGCCAGTCAGGAACTATTTCAGGGAAAAAAGGAAAGTCCAAAACACATTGTTTCCCACGCAGGGGTTCTTCTCCAGCAAAATATTCACAATGCAAATGAAAATGCTAGTCCACCTGGCTACTCAGCAGCACTGCTGCCATAGTTACTGGTCCTTCTGACCACCAGCTCTTTCAGGAAAACAGCTTAGAGCCACACACGACTCCTCTGGCCAAGTCCTCAGGCCATTAACTCAGACACACACAGCTCCTCAGAACGTTACCGGTTTCTTGCAGACCTTCATACTCTGGCTGCCACCTTCAGCCTCTCTGACTCCTGTAGGAGACCTCCTGTCTCTCTTGGGTGGAGCCCTGAGGTAGTCCTAAACCTCCATTATAAGGTCTGTGTTCACCTGGGCACATACCCTGCTGTTACTCCACAAAATCCAGACACTGGGTTGGAGATTCCGTCCCGCCCCGCCCAAGGCACTATGGAATCTCCAAACTATGGAGCCCCTTCCAGGACTACCAAAACCTGGAGAAAGCTGTAAAAGCAGTTTTCTCCATTCAGAACATCTGCTCCCTAGTCCTGCACTCAGCAAAAGTGCAATCCCTGTGTCATTTTGCTGACCACTTACAAAGCGACAGAACCTTGTACTGTCACAATTATTATTATTATTACATCGAGTCTATATAGCGCCAAAGGGTTTGCTCAGCGCTGTACAATAGGGGGGGGGACAATACATGGCACAGTACAACGATAACAAACAACGTACGAGGGGTAAGAGGGCCCTACTCTTTTGAGCTTACAATCTAGGAGGGAGGGGGTAATGGTACAGTTGGAAGTGGCTGAGGGGAATGAGTGGTGGGAGGAAAGAGGGAGAATGGCCATTAGGTGAGGGTGGGGTAGGCTTCCCTGAGTCACAATGGATGCACAGAGCAGCAGATCGGAAGCGAGCCTTCCCGGGTGCCTCATAACAAGCTGCTTACTAAGGGGGCACTAGGCAGGAGGGAGGGACCAGGAACACCACTGCAAAGAGCAGGCAAGTATGACGATATTTTTAAACAACAAAAATCAGCCTTTAATATCACTGTGAAATCCCTTGTAGAATAGGCACACACAGGTACATAGAAGGCAGAGTGTATTTCTTGATGCATGTGCTTTATAACTTCACTCTCACTGCTTCATACATCGCTAATAAAATTCAGACTTCCAAGAAAGGTTTTGGTCTGATTAGTTATTCTCTTTTCTTTTTTAATCCAGCTTTCATATATGAGGGGTTAGCAGGGAGAGTTTTCTAGAATTACCTGCAAGTGTGTTCCAGGATCAGAGGTAACAGAAAATGGGAGTGGAGTAGACTGATGCACTTTTTCTGGATATGAAATTTAAATACTGTGCTACCTGTATGCAACTGAAGGGTTAAAGGACTGTGCCTTTTAACCATTTTGCCTCTCACACCTGTTCTCCCCCTTTTCACCAGAGCAAATGTTACATTTCTGATATGGACCTGTTTATTCTGCAATAACTTTGTCATTACTTAAGATAACAAGGTAATAATTACTGTATATTGTTTTTTAAGGACTAACAAGGCTTTCTTTTCATGATATTGTCTTGCAACAATAATTTCTCTTTAACAATCGTAAGACAATTAAATGCAACACAACTAAACAAAATACACTTTTTCTTTTTTGAGCAGTGTTAGTTTAAAAATAAATAGTGTTAGTTTAAAAATAAATAGTGTTACTGCTCATAAGTGTTCATTTTATTCTGTAATTTGTCCTGTTTAAAATTATACTAAAATTATGATTCCGGCACAAAGCCTTGCAAAGATTTTTAAAACTTAAATCAAATTTTTTTTTTTAATTTTGTAAATTTTTTTCAATGGGAAATGTGTAAATATATGATAAATGTATTAAAAAAGAATAACAAAAAAAATAAAACCTTAATTAATATATATTAATAATTAATAAAATAGAAAAAAAACTCTGAAGGAAAATTAATAGGTGAACAGAGAAGGAGAATAAGAAGTTAACTAGGGCTGAATAGCATTAACTAAGGGTTAATAAGGGGTAAACAGAAAAACATTTAAGAAAAAAACAAAAAAACATTTTTTTTTTTACTTGTCAGGTTGCTTTAACTGACATCATTTGCAAATCTCTTTGATTCATCTGCAGATGAATTAACAGAATGATACAAAAGTAACAATATGTTACTTTGTATGTTTGGACATTTACATCCCAGCAGTGTTATTTATAAAAACTGATTCAGACTGCTTTTTCTGACAGCTGCAGCTGCCAACACTTTCTCTGACTATACAGCAGGCCCAGACTGGTCAGCGCCAGGGCCAAATTAACCTAGGGGGCTATTGGAGCTGCAGCAGCCCAGCCACCTAAAAGGAACAGGCTGCTCCGGGGCCGAAACTAAGGGTGTGCATGTGATCAGGGCTCCGCTGATTATCTCCATCCTAAACTGACAGGGAGGATGTTTCTATTTCCACCCTCAACAATGCAGAAGTATAGGAATACACGGGGATCCACCAATCTGCAGAAAACTACATCTCCCAAGTCCCATCATTCCTCTCACCTCACCTTGCCAGTCTGAGCATTATAATTGGGAGCTAGAGAAAGGGGTGGACAGAGAGGCGGAAGTGCTTCAGTTCAGGTGTAAGTGCATGCTTCTCCAGTGCACAGTGGGGATGCAGCAGACGGGAGCAGTACAGCAGAAGATCCCATGTGTATTCCTTTCTGAGGTGAAGAATGAGTTCTCCTCCAAGCGGGAACACCAGGTGATGGACTGACCGGTCCTCTCAGTACAGAGCCTGTGTGAGGGACCGCCGAGCGGCACCACTAGCACTCCACCGGTCAGGCGTGCCCAGAGCGCGGAATCTAAGCCCCAGGGTACTTGTTCACCAGGGCCCCTGATGGTGGGGATGGACTTGTAGTACCCTGAGACCAGGTCGCCTCTACTGAGCACACCTGTCAGTGGTAGGGGTGTCCGCCAGGGGTTCCAACCAGGGAGAGCCAAATGTGAGGAGGTCGGGTGACCCTGATGGGATGGATGGATGGATGGCTGAGCAAGTGCGTAGTCAGACAGGCCGAGTCGGTAATGTAGAGGACGGTAAGGTACAAGGGAGCAGGCAGAGAATCGTCGGGTCACACGCCAGGTCAGCAACAGGAGGTCAGATCTACAGAGGGGCATCCAGGGAGAGAGGTCAGGCAAGCAAGGGTCTGGGCAGGAGAAATCAGCAAGGTCAAGAGCAATCCGGGTCAATAACTTACAGGATACAGGTTCACAGGATCAGGAATGCAGGTAAGACCAGAAGGCAACGAAATGACAGCTCAGGGACCTTTAAATATCCCGCCCTGCGCTGCCATTGGTGCCCAGCGGGCGGCCGCGGCTTCTACTGCGCATGCGCGAACTCGAACGCCGCGGCCGGCCCGGACCTAGTGCCCGTGTACTGGGAGGAGCAGTGCGCCTGCGCCGGGACCATCGAGGGACGGATCGCGGGGATCCCTGACATTGCCCCCCCCCCTACGGGCAACCTCCGGATGCCCACCCGATCTCTCCACCACGGGTGATCACAAAGAAACCTCCGGACAAGCCTAGGTGCATGGACATTATGGGCTGGTTCCCACGAATTGTCCTCAGGGCCGTAGCCCTTCCACTTGATGAGAAATTGGGTCTGGCCCCCCCTTCGACGGCACTTCAAGATTGCCTCCACCTCGAATTCCTCTTCCTCTTCAACCGTTACGGCCTCCGGGGGCCTGGATTCCCGTTCCGGGAAGGCATCAGGGACTACCGGTTTCAACAGGGACACGTGGAAGACAGGGTGGATCTTGAGTGTGTCAGGGAGAACAAGTTCATAGGCCACCTCATTGACCATCCGTTTGATGCAAAAAGGGCCTATGAATTTAGGTCCCAACTTCTTCGACGGGCAAAGCATCCTCAAGTTTGACGTGGCCAGCCAAACCTTCTCTCCGGGCTGCAACACCAGGTTCCCTCTTCGCTTCCTATTGAAAGCCTTCTTGTAGTCTTCTTGGGCTTGACGGATGGCTTCCTGTAATTTCTTATTGTTGGAGGTGAAGAAGGTCAGTGCATCCTGCGTCGCTGGAATCGGGCATTCCGGGACCAAGTCCGGGAGGAAGACCGGATGAAACCCATAGTTGGCGAAGAACGGGGACTGCCCAGTTGCTGAATGGCAAGCGTTGTTGTACGCGAATTCTGCCAAAGGGAGGAGTGGCGCCCAGTCGTCCTGAGAGAATGATGTGTAGCATCGCAGGTATTGCTCCAGGGTCTGATTGGTCCTCTCGGTCTGGCCATTGGTCTGAGGGTGAAATGCCGAGGAAAGAGACAGCTTGATATCCAGGGCTTTGCACAGCGCCCTCCAAAACCGTGAGGTAAACTGCACCCCTCGGTCCGAGACGATGTCTTCGGGAACCCCATGCAGTCTAACGATCTCTCGAATAAAGACTTGTGCCGTCTCGGCTGCAGATGGAGTCTTCCGTAAGGGGATGAAATGGGCCATCTTGGATAAGCGGTCCACAACCATGAGAATTGCTGTGTGGTCCAGCGAAGGAGGGAGCTCGACTATGAAGTCCATGGAGATTCTCTGCCAGGGCCGTTCAGGGATGGGCAATGGACGTAGCAGGCCCCATGCCTTGTTCCTTGAAGGCTTGTTCCGCTGGCAGA
The DNA here is from genome assembly GCF_062004578.1 of Staurois parvus. Classification (NCBI taxonomy): domain Eukaryota; kingdom Metazoa; phylum Chordata; class Amphibia; order Anura; family Ranidae; genus Staurois; species Staurois parvus. Next base: position 1,137,992 of record NW_028318108.1, on the reverse strand, counting down.
TGGCACAGGAGCCCACGTAGATCTTACAATCCTTGGCCATGTCCGGCCACCAGAAGGAACGCCGGAGAAGTTCCAGGGTCTTGACCGGTCCAAAATGTCCTGCCAGTGGGTGATCATGGCAATGTCCCAAGACTAAGGTTCGGGCATCCTCTGGCACCACAATCCGGTCCTCCCTCCATAGGAGTCCCTCCTTGTTCTGGAGGGGGGCCCCATCGGAGGTAGACATTGCTGTGGACGCCCTCAGGATCTCGGAGCGAAGGTTTGTCTGAAGGGCCAAGAAATTCCCTGCCGGAAGAATAGTGTCGGGCACTGGGATCTCCTTGGTGTCCTCATACATGCGCGACAATGCGTCAGGCTTCGTGTTTTTTGAGCCGGGCCTGTATGTGATGTGGAACTGGAACCTCGAGAAAAACAATGCCCATCTTGCTTGTCGTGGGCGTAGACGTTTGGCCGTCCTCAGATATTCCAGGTTCTTGTGGTCCGTGAATATCAGGATGGGATGGGAGGCACCTTCCAGCAGGTACCTCCATTCCTCTAAAGCGGTTTTGATAGCCAGTAGCTCGCGATCCCCAATGTCGTAGTTCCTCTCCGCCGGGGTAAGTTTCCGTGAAAAGAATGCTACTGGGTGAAGTAATTCCTTGGCGCCCTTCCGCTGGGAAAGGATGGAGCCAACCGCGTTTTCAGATGCATCTACTTCTAAGATGTAGGGCAGGGAGGCGTCGGGATGACCCAGAATGGGTGCCGAGGTAAATAACCTTTTTAGTGCCTCAAAGGCTTCCTGTGCCTCGGGCGTCCATCTGAATCGCGTCCCAAGCTTAGTTAATTGAGTGATAGGGGAGACCAGACCCGAGAAGTTCTTGATGAACTTCCGGTAGAAATTTGCGAACCCAATAAAACGTTGGACACTTTTCCTGTCCGTGGGTTCAGGCCAATCTAGGATCGCTGAGACCTTCTGAGGGTCCATTGCGACCCCCGTGGTGGAGATAATCAGACCCAGGAATGTAACGCTAGTCTGTTCAAAGCAGCATTTCTCTGCTTTAGCGTACAACCCGTGCTGCCGCAACCGCCCCAACACCTTTGTTACATGTACCCTGTGCTCCCCCAGGGAGGATGAGAAAATCAAAATGTCGTCTAAGTAGACGATGACAAAGATGTCCAGGAAGTCCCTAAAGATGTCGTTTACAAAGTGCTGGAAGGTGGCTGGCGCATTGCATAACCCGAAAGGCATGACCAGGTATTCAAAATGGCCGAATCGGGTGCGGAAGGCCGTCTTCCACTCATCCCCCTCCCTTATGCGAACCAAATTGTAGGCTCCCCTTAAGTCTAACTTGGTAAATACTACCGCAGCCTTTAAGCTCTGGAACAATTCAGGTACCAGAGGTAATGGGTAACGATTTTTAATGGTGACCCTATTCAGCTCCCGATAGTCAATGCATGGCCTCAAGGTCTTGTCCTTCTTTTCTACAAAGAAGATCCCTGCACCTGCTGGGGAAGTGGAGGGACGGATGAATCCCTTACGGAGGCTATCCTCAATATAGTCCTTCAGGGCCCCTAATTCCAGCTCAGAAAGGGGAAAAATTCGTCCGAACGGGATTTCAGAACCGGGCAACAGATCAATCGGACAGTCATATGGGCGGTGGGGGGGTAGAGCATCTGCTCCCCGTTCACTGAACACGTCAAGGAACTTGTGATAGGCTGCAGGAACCACTTGTTTCAGGCTGTCATCCCCTTCAGAGCACAGAAGAACCTGGGGGACCCCCGGGCCCGAAGTTCGACACAGTTCCCGACAATATGGGGAAGGGAACGAGACAACCCCAGTTTCCCAGTCAATTTGGGGGTTATGGGCCCGCAACCAAGGGAGCCCCAGAATGACTGGGAAAAGGGGTGATGCAATAGCATCCAGGCGGAGGAGTTCCCGGTGCTGACCGGCAATGGAAGTCATAATGGAAGGGGTCTCCTGGTTGACTACTCCTGACTTTATCCGGGAACCATCAGCTAAAAAGATATGAAACCCCTTCTCCTTTGGGCGGAGGGGAATACCCTGCTGGTGAGCAAAATTGATATCCACAAAACAGCTGCATGCCCCCGAATCAACTATGGCCGACACCTCCACGGTCCTTTCGGAAAGCTGAAAGGAGAGGGGAACAACTAAGTACTGGGACGGGGTCATATCGCCAACAGATAAAGAAGATGAAGTGAACTTACTCAGTTTCTGCGGGCAGGAACGCACCATGTGACCAGCTTCGCCGCAGTACAGGCACAGATTCTGGGAGCGTCTGCGCTGGTGTTCCTCAGGCGATAGTTTAGGCCGAGCCAGGCCTAGCTGCATGGGTTCGGGGGCATCTTCAGCCGGCAGGTTCTGGATGCTTGGCCTAGTATGTTGACCGGATCCCTGAAATGACCCCCAGGGATTTCCGCGACCCTGACCAGACCTCTCCAATCTGCGCTCCCGTAGCCTACGGTCAATTTTAATAGTGAGTGCAATCAAGTCCTCTAATATCTCGGGCACCTCCACCCGGGCGAGCTCGTCTTTCAGAGCCTCAGATAGGCCCATACGAAACTGGTGTAAAAGGGCGAACTCGTTCCAACGAGTGTCACCCATCCAGCGCCTAAAGTCAGAGGCGTATTCCTCAGCCGTCCGCCGACCTTGTCGGAGTGCGTATAACGTGGCCTCGGCCGAGGCCGCCCGTTGTGGGTCATCATATAAGATGGCCATAGCGTTAAAGAAGCTGTCGACCGAAACCAGGTGAGGGTCATTGTTTCCCCTTAGTCGGTGGGCCCAGTCTTGGGGTTCACCCTGCAGCAGGGAGACAACAAACCCCACTTTCACTGACTCTGTCAAAAAGGTCCGTGGCTGTAGTTCAAAAAAGAGCAGACAAGAGTCACGAAATGACCGAAAACGTGTGCGATCCCCATGGAAGCGCTCGGGTAAGGGTACTCGGGGTTCCGCCATAGGGAGTGATGTGGGAGGCCCAGGAGCCGGCTCGTGGGCTGCTGCGACTGGAGGTGCAGGAGCCGGGGCCTGTGAAACAGGAACAGATATGGTGCAGGCCTGAAACCGATTCTCGATCTGCAGACATCTGTCCTGTAATGTATTTACAGCTTGCGTCAGGGTAGACAGGTGCCTGCACACCTCGTCCAACGGGGTGAGTCCTCCTCGAGGCTCAGTCATGGCCTTCTGGTACTGTGAGGGACCGCCGAGCGGCACCACTAGCACTCCACCGGTCAGGCGTGCCCAGAGCGCGGAATCTAAGCCCCAGGGTACTTGTTCACCAGGGCCCCTGATGGTGGGGATGGACTTGTAGTACCCTGAGACCAGGTCGCCTCTACTGAGCACACCTGTCAGTGGTAGGGGTGTCCGCCAGGGGTTCCAACCAGGGAGAGCCAAATGTGAGGAGGTCGGGTGACCCTGATGGGATGGATGGATGGATGGCTGAGCAAGTGCGTAGTCAGACAGGCCGAGTCGGTAATGTAGAGGACGGTAAGGTACAAGGGAGCAGGCAGAGAATCGTCGGGTCACACGCCAGGTCAGCAACAGGAGGTCAGATCTACAGAGGGGCATCCAGGGAGAGAGGTCAGGCAAGCAAGGGTCTGGGCAGGAGAAATCAGCAAGGTCAAGAGCAATCCGGGTCAATAACTTACAGGATACAGGTTCACAGGATCAGGAATGCAGGTAAGACCAGAAGGCAACGAAATGACAGCTCAGGGACCTTTAAATATCCCACCCTGCGCTGCCATTGGTGCCCAGCGGGCGGCCGCGGCTTCTACTGCGCATGCGCGAACTCGAACGCCGCGGCCGGCCCGGACCTAGTGCCCGTGTACTGGGAGGAGCAGTGCGCCTGCGCCGGGACCATCGAGGGATGGATCGCGGGGATCCCTGACAGCCTGACATCAGTGAATGGTCTTTAGTCCACTAGGGCCTGACTGGTTGTGATCGCAGCCCTTCCCATGCAAGGAATTATCTAGCTCTGCCATCATCAGACATATCTTCTACATGGATCTTCTAGCTTGAAAGCCCCCCTTTCTCTGACACCCTTCTCTATCACCCCTTCTCTCTCACCCCCCAACCCTTTCTTTTTCTCACCCCCTCTTTCTCTCACCCCTCTCTCATCACCCCACTCACACCCTGTCTCTCACCCCCTACCCCTTTCTATCTCTCAGCCCCTCTCTCTCACCCTCCTCTCTCTCACCTCTCCCCTCTCTCACCACCCCACTCAACACCCTCTCTGTCACCCCCCCCATCACCCCACTCACACCCTGTCTCTCTCTCACCCCTCTCTCATCACCCCACTCACACCCTGTCTCTCTCTCACACCACCCCTCTCTCACCCCACTCACACCCTGTCTATCTCTCACCCCCCACCCTTTTCTGTCACCCCCTCTCACCCCTCTCATCACCGCACTCACACCCTGTCTCTCTCTCATCCCCTTCTCTCACTCCCCACCCCTTTCTCTCACCTCCCTCTCTCTCACCTCCCCCCTCTCTCACCACCCCACTCCCCCCCTCTCTCTGACCCCCCTCTCATCACCCCACTCACACCCTGTCTCTCTCTCACCCCCTCTCTAACACCACCCCTCTCTCTCTCACCCCGTCACCCCCCATTCTAACCCCCCTCCCTCTCTCCCCCTCCCTCTCTCTCACCACACATTCTAACCCCCTCCCTCTCGCCATTCTTCCACCACCCCCCCTTCTCTCACCTTCCCTCTCTGTCTCAGTCTGAGAGCTGTGTATGGAGGAAATGGTAGTTTACTTTGATCAATGACAAAAGAGTAAAGGAGAGAAGGTATAATGGGATGTGGAGGAAAACAAACAATCATAAAGAGGTAGAGTAGGCATTGATAGAAAAGAATGATAGTGATCAGAGAGGGAAATGGCAGTGAGCGTGGCAAGGATGAAGGTAAGGTAAAGGAGAAGGTTCAGGGTGTCGAGCATGCATTTACAGAGCATAAGGATATATATACACAATGCTCAGCATAAATGAGAACACCCCTTTTGAAAAGTGAGATTTTAATCAATATCTCAATGAACACAAGAGCAATTTCCAAAATTTTGACAAAACTGAGTTTTATAGAACATTTGTGTAGCTCAATACATGAAAGTAAGGTTAATATTATAACTTATATTACAAAATCTTCAGTTTTACTCAAATTAGTTGATGCAAAAATGAATACACTCCACAACAAAAACTACTACATCTAGTATTTTGTATGACCTCCAAGATTTGTAAGGACAGCACCAAGTCTTCTAGGCATGGAATGAACAAATTGGCGACATATTGCAACATCTATCTTTTTCCATTCACGAAGAACGACTTCTTTTAGAGCCTGGATGTTAGATAGAGAGTGATGCTCAACTTGTCTCTTCAGAATTCCCCATAGGTGTTCAACTGGGTTCAGATCAGAAGACATACTCGGCCACTGAATCACTTTCACCCTGTTCTTCTTCAGAAAAGTAACAGTGGCCTTGGATGTGTGTATACATCTGTGAATACATGATACCATCAATGAAATGCAGCTCCCCGACGCCAGCAGTGGTGCCATTGCTGACAGCATGAAATGGGAAGGGGTTTTCTTTGTTCTTTGCCCTTTTATAATTAGCTGTCTGCTGGACACCTGTTTAATGAGTAATTAGACTCACCTGTAGTTGAATTCTTGTTAATTAGGATTTTGTTGTCTAAAATGTAGCTTTGCTCCTTAGACTTTCATTGGGGTGTATTCATTTTTGCAACATGGTCTTGAAAAATACTTTTTTATGTGTGCAAAGTAGCAAATCTTGTTTGCAATCAACTGTCCACATTTGTAGTATAGTGTCCCATAGAAAATGGGACACTATACTACAAATATATACACACATATATATATACACACACACATACATATATATATATATATACAGTTGTGTTCAAAATAATAGCAGTGTGTTGAAAAAAGTGAATAAAGCTCAAAATCCTTCTAATAGCTTTTATTTCCATACACACAAATGCATCGGGAACACTACATATTCTATTTCAAATCAAAACATGAAGAAAAATATATCAAATTCGTGTTGTTCCTCTAAAGAACTTGAAGAAAAGTGAATATTAGACTGTTCAAAAAAATAGCAGTGTTTGTATTCTTCTTTACAAACTCAAACATTCACTATATAAACTGAAAAATGTTTGAAGATTTTGCTTTCCTTTGAATCACTTAATTAATATTTAGTTGTATAAGCACTGTTTCTGAGAACTGCTGTACATCTGTGTTGCATGGAGTCAACCAACCTCTGGCACCTGTGAACAGGTATTCCAGCCCAGGATGATTGGACTACATTCCACAGTTCTTCTCTATTTCTTGGTTTTGCCTCAGAAACTGCATTTTTGATGTCACCCCACAAGTTTTCTATTAGATTAAGATCCGGGGATTGGGCTGGCCACTCCATAACGTCAATCTTGTTGGTCTGGAACCAAGATGTTGCATGTTTACTGGTGTGTTTGGGGTCGTTGTCTTGTTGGAACACCCATTTTAAGGGCATTTCCTCTTCAGCATAAGGCAGCATGACCTCTTCAAGTATTCTGATGTATTCAAACTGATAAATGATCCCTGGTATGCGGTAAATAGGCCCAACATCATAGTATGAGAAACATCCCCATATCATGATGCTTGCGCAACCATGCTTCGCTGTCTTCACAGTGTACTGTGGCTTGAATTCAGTGTTTGGGGGTCGTCTGACAAACTGTCTCCGGCCACTAGACCCAAAAAGAACAATCTTACTTTCATCAGTCCACAAAATGTTGCACCATTTCTCTTTAGGCCAGTCAATGTGCTCTTTGGCAAATTGTAACCTCTTCAGCACATGTCTTTTTTTCAACAGTGGGACTTTGTGGGGGGCTTCTTGCAGATAGCTTGGCTTCACATAGGCGTCTTCTAATTGTAACAGTACTCACAGGTAACTTTAGACCTTCTTTGATCTTCCTGGAGCTGATTGTTGGCTGAGTCCTTGCCATTTTGGCTATTCTATCCATTTGAATGGTAGTTTTTTGCTTTCTTCCACGTCTTTCAGGTTTTGGTTGCCATTTTAAAGCATTTGCGATCATTTGAGCTGAGCAGCCTATCATTTTCTGCACTTCTTTATATGTTTTCCCCTCTCCAATCAACTTTTTAATCAAGGTACACTGTTATTCTGAACAATGTCTGGAACGACCCATTTTCCTCAGAATTTCAGAGAGAAATGCACTGTAACCAGCATGTACAACATTTGCTGCCTTCCTTCCTTAAATAAGGGCAATAATTGCCACCTGTTTTTCAAAGAATGAATGACCTCACTAATAGAACTCCACACTGCTATTATTTTGAACATTTAAATCAGAAAAAACCACAGCGCCCAGGACCAATCTATTAACAAACAAATTATAAGTGAAATGCTGCTGTGCATAGGTGTATAAACCAAAACAAATATTCCAATATAAACCAGCGCAAAACACAATTAATAAATAATAAATAAATATAAAATAATTTTCAAAGTCCAGTGATGAAAATAAGTGACCACAATCCCGTGACACAAAAATCTAAAAAAATATATATAAAAGTCCAGTGATCTAAAAAACTTTCTTAAAAAATAAACTTCAGTGCTTCAAATAATTCTTCCACCATCCACCAGTGCCAAAAACCAACATAAACCGCACTCACCAGATAATTGGTGAGTAAAACACCTTTCAGGATTATTTAGGGCTCCTGGACCCCCTTTGAGGACTCCTCTATTTTCCACCTCAGACCTATGGGTGATTCTTCATTCGTCTCCTCGCCACACCACCAAGTTCCAAAAGGGAGAAAAAAACTAATAGTGTAATACTGTTATACCCCTTTTATAATTAATTCATGCCAAACCACTCACATTTCAAAGGATAAAAACCAGCATTTATTTAAGGACATCAAACGAATTTTCGAGTAACAAATACGAATTTCCACAGCTCCTAGGAACTCACAGCCTTGTATACAGCAGGATGACAGCCTCCATAACGAACAAACTTTCTTACGAACTTTCTTACGAACTTTCTTTGCTAGTCAAAAAAATGACCGCCTGGAACACATCCCTCGGCGTGCGTTCCACTCACCGGAAATGACGTCGGACGTTCGGGGAACCGTCCGGAAATACGTCAACGCGTTTTGCCCCACCCACAGGGCGTTCTCAAGACGCTCTTGAGAACGCCCTGTGGGTGGGGCGAAATGCGTTGACGTATTTCCGGTCGGTTCCCCGAACGTCCGACGTCATTTCCGGTGAGTGGAACGCACGCCGAGGGATGTGTTCCAGGCGGTCATTTTTTTGACTAGCAAAGAAAGTTCGTAAGAAAGTTTGTTCGTTATGGAGGCTGTCATCCTGTTGTATACAAGGCTGTGAGTTCCTAGGAGCTGTGGAAATTCGTATTTGTTACTCGAAAATTCGTTTGATGTCCTTAAATAAATGCTGGTTTTTATCCTTTGAAATGTGAGTGGTTTGGCATGAATTAATTATAAAAGGGGTATAACAGTATTACACTATTAGTTTTTTTCTCCCTTTTGGAACTTGGTGGTGTGGCGAGGAGACGAATGAAGAATCACCCATAGGTCTGAGGTGAAAAATAGAGGAGTCCTCAAAGGGGGTCCAGGAGCCCTAAATAATCCTGAAAGGTGTTTTACTCACCAATTATCTGGTGAGTGCGGTTTATGTTGGTTTTTGGCACTGGTGGATGGTGGAAGAATTATTTGAAGCACTGAAGTTGATTTTTTAAGAAAGTTTTTTAGATCACTGGACTTTTATATATATTTTTTTAGGTTTTTGTGTCACGGGATTGTGGTCAATTATTTTGAACATGCCCCTTTCAATTAGTGATTCAATTACACAGAATCAGCAGCATGCATGTCACGACTATTGGGTCTGTTGGATTTCTATTACTCTACTACACCTGCTAGTAAATTATTTTCCATGTAGAAATATAATTTCTACCAAAAAGTGATTGATCAGGTTAGTGATGTCTGACTGCTATTATTTTGAACACAGCTGTACATACACACACACTGCTCAAAACAAATTAAAGGAACACTTTTTAATCAGAGTATAGCATCAAGTCAATTCAGCTCCTGGGATATTGATCTGCTAAGTTAAGTAGCAGAGGGGGTTGTTAATCAGTTTCAGCTGCTTTAGTGTTAATGAAATTACCAACAGGTGCACTAGATGGGCAACAATGAGATGACCCCCAAAACAGGAATGGTTTTACAGGTGGAGGCCACTGACATTTTTTCCCTACTCATTTTTTTCTGATGTCTTTCACTAGTTTTGCATTTGATTATGGTCAGTGTCACTACTGATAGCATGAGGCGATACCTGGACCCTACAGAGGTTGCACAGGCAGTCCAACTCCTCCAGGATGGCACATCAATATGTACCACTGCCAGAAGGTTTGCTGTGTCTCCCAGCACAGTCTCAAGAGCATGGAGGAGACTCCAGGAGACAAGCAGTTACTCTAGGAAAGCTGGACAGGGCCGTAGAAGGTCCTTAACCCATCAGCAGGACCGGTATCTGCTCCTTTGTGCAAGCTAACAGCTGAAACATGAAAGAATGTTTTCACTACTAAAATTCTGCATGCCTTAATAATATAACTTTTAGTAGCTGTGCGGTATTTTACTGCATACTCAGATGCGGGAAGATACAGCTTAATGAATTGTCCCCTCGAATTTTGCTGTCAAACTTTTTTTAGATTCGAACATTCAACCATGAACTGAACTAAGGGGTGTTCGGCCCATGACTAATAAGTAGTATGAAAGAGTAGGAAAGGCTTAGTACCCCTGTAAAACTTTTATTGTCTTCATTTCTGCTGAATAGATTCAATGTATTAAATAACATTTCCTGACTATTGTCACCAGGACAGAATGTGAGGGGAAATCCAAATTTTTAGAGCTTTTACCAGAACAAGAGATGAGAGTAAATATTGCAGTGGGGACACTTTTTCGGTTGACAACTGTCTAGGAGTGGAATTCTTACTTTTTGAATATTTCCTCTAACTTCCTGTTCATTCTCTGGGACAATAAATGATTGTAAAATCTCACCAAGGAATCAAAAAATAGAAAATAAAACTTACCTTTCCCAACTAAAAATTAAAAATAAAATATCTTGGCTACACATACACTTTAACTAGGGCCATGCTTTATATTGTATAAGTAAAATAATCAAGAACGTTTCTCTGACTCATATTTTATTATAATAGGAAAGAAATACAATTCCACTGCAAAATGTATAAATAAATCTGTGAAAGAAAACATACAACACTTTTGCAAATAACAGCCATTACAATATGCTTGAAGCTATTTACATACAGTGCAATGCACTTTATTTTACGCTTCCAATCCTTGACAATATGCATTTGGAAAACATTGCATTTGTAAAAGGAGGAAACTATGGAGACCACCATTGCTGACCTTTTAGACCTTTTGAAGTCCCCTTCCCACAGAAATGATGCTGATCAGAAGTCACAGTCTTTTCTTTATTGACTGCCTGCATTCCAAATCTGTTCTAAATTAGGAATTATGAACTTGCTTTAAAGTGTATCTCCATTTTTGCAAAAAAACCCTTACATGTTTGTTATGTGTTCCTATTGACACAGCATGCTTAAAAAATGGTTTCTAAAATTATCTCACCTTTTAGATGTTCTGAGAAAGAGGTGTCATGGTTGAATGCAAGGTTTTTTTGAGCAATGTTAGAGTGAGCCTGTCCTAAGTCTGTCCTTAAAACAAAGCCAGAAGCCCAGTTTCTACACCTTTAACTCACTGTACGGACAGACAGTGTTCAAATGTAGTTAAAATTGCTAATGAAGATTTGACTGCACAGTACAGACAGGGCTAATTATGGCAAACACAGCTGCCCAGCCCCCTTACAAACAAATAACTATATAGGCTTTTTCCTAAAAGATAAGCTGCAATTTATAAACATTTTTTAACGTTATGCTATGTGAATAAGAAGATGTAACAAACATAAAGCAGGCCTTTAGGCCAATTTGGCTGCAAATGTGGAAATACACTTTAGACCCCATTCACAATTGAGTGCTTGCAATCTGGTTCACAATCGCTGCAATTCTGCTTACAATCCCAAAACGCTCTGCACAAATGACAAATCACACCAGGTCTGTTCGGATGCCATTTATTTTCAGTGGCACTAAAATGCAGTATGCTAAATCACGGCAAACCGCATCACTTGAAGCTTGTCGTCCAAAAGAAGCTTATGCGCCTTTTCTGGCAACTAGCTTCGAACGATTCGGTTTGCTGCGATTTCAGTGCAATTTATCGTGGCAGAACCGCACCGCATTTTGGTGCTATTGAAAATTAATGGCACCCGAAGAGGCCATTTGTGCAGAGCATCTTGGGATCGCAGGCAGAATCGCAGCAATTCTATTCAAGATTGCAAACGTTCAAGTGTGAATGGACCCTTAAGCATATTTCCTTACTTTGGTACTTGTTTTCAACCTTTGGAAGAAACACAGATAGTAGAATATACACGAGAATTTCCCACTACCTGTTGGGGTGAAGGAATAAAGAACTTACTAACTTATAGAAAGTGTTTTATTTTCAATTTCACCTGTTTTATTGCTATTATAAACTATTTGTTAATCTTTCTGTCATATTTATTCATACTTCTTTATTTATTCATAGGATTTCTTATACATCTACTGTGTCTGTGCCTTTGTTTTCCTTTTTTTCATGAATAAGGGTATTATCAGGGGCGGACTGACCATTTGTTAACTCAGGCACTGCCCGAGGGCCCGGGATCAGTAGGGGGCCCCATGAGATGCCCCTGGTACCTTTTTTGAGTTTGGGCAAGGACACAGGGGCCCCATGATCCCCTATTGCCCAAGGGGCCCCATGAGTTGTCAGTCCACCCCTGGGTATTATTATTTTCAGATATATAATTGGCACTTTAACAAAGCAATATTATGTGTTTTTCTAAACATCTTTTAGCAAGTAGTTACAATGCAGTAAAGGTTTGTTTTTCAATCCAAGAGTGTGCCCTGAAGCAGCCATATGGCATTGATCATTTAAAAAAGATTAGTTTGTCCTTCCTATTTCTTTATCCATCTATCTATTTATTTGTCAAGACCTCTCAATTTGTTCTCTGTAAGTCTGTGCAGTTTATCCTAAAGTGCTTCTTAGAAATTAAATAGTTGAGATGGCTTGGACATCATATAGAAATGTTCTTTAAAAGCTTCAGCACGTCAAAATGGAAAAGGCCCCAGAATTACAGCTAGACCCTGTTGCAGAACACTAAAGGTTTCATTCCATGCAGCTTGTCAAAGAATATTAGTAATGCTTACCAGTTTGGCAGGCGGTGACTCCAATCTTCACTCTTGCAGAGCTAAGGCCGCCAGTGGAATCTGACATTGTGAGCATATTGGATGCTGTGCCCTCCACTGTGCCCTCCACTGTGCCCTCCACTGTGTACTGTGGTTCAACCTGCTGACTGCTATATCACTGCAAGACACAGTAGTGCCATAGTGGCCATTGGGTGGAACCACAGCGCATAGGGAGCCCAGGACCCAACGCACCTAGAAGAGTCTGATACCACTCATAGCTCTGCAAGATAGTGAAGACTGAAATTACTGCCCATTGGATTAGTAAGTATTACTTTTCCCTGACAAAGAAATGGAAAATTGAAATCTTCCTGTGTTTGGGGAGTTGGCCCAAAAAGCTCAAATGGGCTGCAATCAAAACTTGGCCTTCATGGGGTGCACTTGTCTTGCTACCCTCACAAGACTGGGGAGAGTTGGGAGCACTGCAATATTGATAAACAAACAGAGGGCACACTGCACTAGTGCATTATCCTTTCGAATGTTTAATATGTAAAACAGAAAGTATTATACTCACAAAGTCATTAAAAGTACAAATTCATCTCATGAGTACAGCACAAACAGTCTGCAAACATCACGATATGAAACAATGATGGAACATCCACAGGCTGATGCATTTCGAGGACTTATCCTCTTCCTTAGAGCCTATTGAGCTAATAGCCTTTTGACTTTGTCATTATAATACTTCCTTTTTTACATATTAAACATTCCAAAGGACAATGCCCTAGGCCAGTGCGCCCTCTGTTTGTTTACCGTTTATTACTTCTCCCTGCAGCTGCATTGCTGGTGGACAGCAGCCCATTTATTTGAATGGGCTTTTGTATTTACTGAAAACACAGGGGAAAAGTTCCTGTACCTTTTCAGAAAACGTATCTGCAGGTAAACCGCATAGTGCTGTTGTTTCCAGTGCATGGGAGTGCCATTAGGATTAATGATCCATAATGCATCTCCTGAGAGGCAGTTTTTCTGTGCAGGTGGTTGTGGCTGTGAGAACAGGTATTGTCCCGCAACAGCAGCCCCCCGCACATGTGGAAACCTAGCCTTACAGGATGCTTGTAGATTTTTTTGTCTAGTGGCAGGGGCTCTTTATCTCACAACATTTAACATAGTTTATGTATACCATCTGGTTCGAGAATGCTTATGGGTCCATGCACACTGGCTTAGGAAAAAAAAACTGTGCTCTTGGCAGAAAAAAAGGGCTGATTTTGAGTGTTTTTTGTACTAGTGTTTAGATGCGTTTATGAGAGTTTAGCAGTGTTAATGAACGTTTAGCATTTTTGCTGCCAGAAAGCTACTTTCAAAAACACAAAAACAGAAGGGTTTTCTGCCTCTAAATGCTGAGCTTAAAATATGCCTCTAAATGACCTAATGTGCATGGATACATAGGATAGCATTAGTTACTTCTACAGGCAAAACTCCTCTATATGAGTTAATAGCAGACATATCATTTAAAGCAGTATTAAACCCAAAAACAAAAAATTATTAAAATAGCAGCTCACCAATTCTAAGATTTGGTAGCTGTATTAGTTCTCTTTTTTCCTTTTATTTTCACCTGGTGATCCAGCCAGTAAATCTGTTGTTTTTCAACTTACTTTTCAACTTACTCTGAAGCAGAACTAAAGACCTCTTCTGGGAGCAGGCAGGCTCTTTATTGCAGACTTTGGAATGTACACTGAGCTGTGCAAGGGACTGCACTCCTGCACTTGCACGGGAGTGACATAGACCACACCTGCCAATGAGGATGGCTACAGCACAGGACCCAGAAGATGCCGGAGAGAAATGTTGTACCATTGAAAGATAGGTACGTTTTGCAGAGCATAGCTCTACTTTAACAGACCAAGCTTTCCAGACAAAGTAGCAGAAAGGGTATTAAGACAAACCATTTATAACTTACATAGGTGTTTACAATGGTCAGCATTTATTATTTATTGTTTTATGTAAAACCTTTATCCCAAAAGGAAAGGACTGTTTGCTATAACTGCTTATAAAGTATTAACGGTAGTTCTGCTTCAATGTGTTGCTTTAGTCCAGTGGTCTCCAAACTGTGACGTGGGGCCAGATGCGGCCCTTTGCTTGCCTTTATTTGGTCCTTGAAGTACTATTCCTGCCACTGATACAAGGCATTATTCCTCCCACTGACAAGAGTGATTGGGCACCATTCCTCCCACTGACAAGAGTGGTGGGGCACTATTCCTCCCACTCATGCCAATGATGGGGCATTGTTTACTCCCAGGGCATTTCCTACTCACACTGGCCACAGTCCAGCCCCCCCCCCCCCCAAAGTCTGAAGGACAGTAAAATGGCCTTTTGTTTGGAGACCCCTGCTCTAGTCCATTTAAATTTGCTAGTCTAACACTACCCTCTCCCCAGACTTACAACGCAGTTGTCCACAGGTGTCTGCTTTACTACTTCATCCAGAATGCAGACACCCTAGACAGGAAGAATGTTACTGGCTAGATCATCAGCTGAAACAGGAGAAGAATACAAAAACCAAAAAAAATATAAAACTAATGCAGCCACAACACCTAAGCATTGGTAAGCTGCGGTATATTTCATTTTTGATTTTTGGTTTAATACCACTTTAAGCATTCTTTTCTCCCTAGTCTTTGCCACATATTATGTTGGCCGCAGGAAGACCACTTTTACCATTTAGTGATTTTAGACCACAAATGCTTCAGTTTTATTTCCATATATTAATTTTAGATAACAATAAGTATGGCCTCGCTTGGGATCTGCTGTCTCTGCAGTGCCATCATAGGCTGTTTTGTACATGACTGGCAACAATATATTATTGACCTTTGTTTGAACAAGTTCACTATGTTTTACAATTAATTCTACTCAAAACAACTGTTTGAAGTTCTAACTCAGTTAATAGTTTGTCTATTGTAACTATTTTCTTCACCATCTGTCACTGACACCTGTTTTATATGGCAAAGATGTTTTTCGGCAAATTTGTCCCTTAATTCTTTACATCTCAGTCCATATACTATAGGACTGGCACACTGAGCAAATGAAAAAATAATAAAATTGAACAAATCCAACACAAGGATCCACTTTGTATCTTTATACAGTGCAATGGTTAGAAACGTTGGGATGATATGAAGAGTAATCTGTAGTCCATGAATAAAGATGGTTCTTCTGGCATGTTTATTTGAGTTAGTAAAATGTCCTGCACGTTTGCCTTCTTTAAATATAGTGACATAGGATCCTATAATTAGAATGACTAAAACTATAATAAAAACAATTCCAGCTATTCTCGATAGAAGGCCTGATAAAGTAGTTGGGCAAGATGGATCCAGTTGGACAGAGTATTTTGGACCGTCTTTGATAATATGATAGATCACTGAAATGGTGGGATCCAAAAGTGAAATAATCCATGAACCCACAACTATTTTGCGTTTCACAGAATGTGCAAACACCTGATACGTTAATGGCCAGCAAACAGCAATGCAAGTGTTCAATACCATTAAGGCAAGAGTAATCAGAACTCCCCTTCCAACTGATATCTGCACTGCAAAAATGATCCAGCACACAATGACTGGTGCATTGGGTCGGAATGCTCGAAGAAAGGTAAAAACAGTTCCTGTCATAAAGAAAAAAGTCAAACACATCAAGTGGTGGCACAAGAGGAAGAATCTCACTTCTTTCTTCAGTGCACTGTCTCTCCAGATAGTCTGCGTAATCAGGATGGTGAAAAAACAGCAGATGAGGAAGTCCAGAAGATAGAAAGAAGCCTTCACTAAATGTAGACTGAAATCAGCGGTGTTGTAATCTTCAGTGGTATTGTTCATAGTATAGTTAATGTGAGTTCATATCTGGAAAAGAAAAACATAAACACATACATTGGCTTTGGTGGAGAGAATGTTCTTCTCTTTCTTCTCTTTCAGTCTGTTAAACTAGCCATACACATATACATTTTTGTTCAAGAACTTTCATTTCAAGAATATTTGTTTGATTTTCTAATCGATAGTGGGGTCAAATCAATATTTGATTTCAACCGCAGTGACGGGAAAATTTGAAGGGGCAGAAAGGAAAACTTCTCCTGATCAAATTAATTTTCGGTCAGTATATGTGGTTATCGTTCAGAAATTACATTCACTTTAAATTCGAATGTTAAAAGCAAAAGACAATTTTCAAACAACATTCATCCATTCAACGAATGTTCAAAGAATTTTCGTATGACTTTTTGTTCACTGAAGAAAGAAAGAACTGAAAAAAGTACTTCTGTAGCAATGTCAAGATCCCATCCTTGAAACAGCTGTGTTAATTGTCCCTAATTTCTAGAACCATAACTGTAACTCTTACCTACTCTGTCCACAACATAACAAACATGTCTAAAGTTTGACTTAAACTTTCACCTCATGTAAACCAGAATTCGATTTTACAATTCTATTATATTGCAGAATAACCAAGAGTAACACAATCAACTTAATAAATGCTACCATTCAACAGTTATCTTTATCGGTAATGTCTGGGCAAACATTCTTTTCGCTAGAAAAGAAATCTACAAATGTTGCTGGTAACCATGGTGTCAGGCTTCTATGGCCAAAAAAACAGACAAAAGAAGGCTAAACATATTATCAGTGTCACTCAAGCACAAAAGGATGAGGAAATTGCTAGATCCATTAAGAAAGGAGACAAACCCTTTTTACGTATATCAGTGACAGGAAGAAAATATATTATGGGATCACAAAAACTAATACTGCTTACAATACTTATATTGATAGAGGCCTGGATGTAGCCATTTAAACAATTTCCTCTGTTTAATCTTCTCAAAAGTAAATGACACTAACAAAACATGTCAGATGATTATATTGGCTAATGTGGCAATGGATCCTTTTCACGGTTTCTAAGGCCTGGTTCACACCTAAGCAGTTTGGATTGATCCATTTTTGCAATGCTTTTTGCATTTCACTTTGTGGTTTTACATGTGCATTTTTACCACATGTTGCGGTTTTTTTCAACTTCTTTTTTTGCTTTTTGTTAAAGGGGAAATGTTTTTGTTGCTGCAAAACACAACAAAAATACTGCAAAAATGCTCTACTGTAGCAAAAACACTGCTTTTTGCGTTTAAAAAGGTCCATGATTGTCACGGAATGCCCGTGTCTTCCCCACCCCCCTTTGCCTGCTGTCCCTCTGCCGTATCCCTCCACCCCTCCCTCCCCCCTTGCAGATTCCTTGTGTCCTGCCAGCCTACATCAAAGGGCTGTGCAGGACGGGAGGAAACGCCCTCTGTGGTGCGGTTAGCACCTCTCCTCTGGCAAAAGCAAAGAGTCTGACATCCCGCTGGGTCTGCACGTGGATTTTTCACGTGCAGGCCACCGGGGTGTCTCTGTGAGCCCCCCCACCTTGTCCCGGGGCAGTGTGGCCCTGAGGCTTCCTGCGCTCGGCACCCTGCCGGAGACAAAGGCCGCGCTCCCTGCGCGTGGCCAGAGTGAGGGGGGCATGCCTCGTTGCCCTGGAAACAAGGGGCTGGGCCGTCCGTGGGGCAACTATTAAAAGGCCGGCGCAAGACCAGGCTCGCTCTCTCTCCCTCCTGTGTTGTCCGCCACAGCTGTTCCGTTGGGAGGTCCGGGTGGGGATCGGGCCTCTGAAGCCATCATCACTGAGCGCTCTGCATGAGACTCCCCCAAAGGTCAGAACCATCCCAGGTGCAGACCCCGCACCGCCAAGACCCTGCCGAGCCCCTGCAAGCCTGCTGTGTCCCTACCTGCTGAAGCCCGCTGTGCCCCTATCGACTGATCGCTGGGTCCCTGGGAAGCCATCCTGTCTGCTGATCGTTGGGCCCCTGGGAAGCCATCCTGTCCGCTGATCGTTAGGCCCCTGGGAAGCCGCCCTGTCTGCTGATTGCTGGGGCCCTGGGAAGCCGCCCTGTCTGCTGATCGCTGGGGCCCTGGGAAGCCATCCTGTCTGCCGATCCCTGGGGGCCCTGGGAAGCCGTCCTGTCTGCTGATCGTTGGGCCCCTGGGAAGCCATCCTGTCTGCTGATCGTTGGGCCCCTGGGAAGCTGTCCTGTCTGCTGATCGCTGGGGGCCCTGGGAAGCCGCCCTGGGAAGCCGCCCTGTCTGCTGATTGCTGGGCCCCTGGGAAGCCGTCCTGTCTGCTGACCACTTTGTCCCTGGAAGCCGCCTGCTGCTGAGCGTTCGCAAGTCGCCTACCCCCCTCTGGAAGCAGCCTGCTGCTGAGCATCTGCAAGACGCCTATCCTGAGTGTCCCTAGAAGCCATGAACTGCCCCTATTGTGTGCCCAGACCACCCTTGTCATGAACTGTCCCTATTGTGCACACAGACCACCCTTGTCCTGAACGGTCCCTGCTGTGCACACAGACTATCCATGTCATGAACTGTCCCTATTGTGCACACAGACCACCCTTGTCCTGAACTGTCCCTAGTGTGCGCTCAGACCACCCATGTCATGAACTGTCCATGTTGTGCGCACAGACCACCCGTGTCCTGAACTGTCCCTATTGGGCGCACAGACCACCCTTGTCCTGAACTGTCCCTGTTGTGCGCACAGACCACCCGTGTCATGAACTGTCCCTATTGTGCGCACAGACCACCCTTGTCCTGAACTGTCCCTAAGGTGCATTCAGACCACCCTTGTCATGAGCTGCCCCTATTGCACGCCCAGACTACCCTTACTTGAACCGCCCCATGGCGTGCCCGGGGTATAGCTACCTGGGATGCCCCTGAGTGCTTGAGCCATCGCTACCTGCTGAGTCCCCATGAGCCTGATGTCCCTAGAAAGCTGGGTGGGAGCTGTGCTGAGGTCAGCCCCCTAGTCAAGGTCCTGCTGAGTTCCCGTGAGCCCGATGTCCCTAGAAAGCTGGGTGGGAGCTGTGCTGAGGTCAGCCCCCTAGTCAAGGTCCTGCTGAGTCCCCGTGAGCCTGATGTTGTCCCTAGTAAGCTGTGTGGGAGCTGTGTTGAGACCAGACTCCACAGCCAAAGTCCCGTTGAGTCCCCGTGAGCCTGATGTCGTCCTTAGTATGCTGTGTGGGAGCTGTGTTGAGGCCAGACTCCACAGCCAAAGTCCCGTTGAGTCCCCGTGAGCCTGATGTTGTCCCTAGTAAGCTGTGTGGGAGCTGTGTTGAGACCAGACTCCACAGCCAAAGTCCCGTTGAGTTTCCGTGAGCCTGCTGTTGTCCTTAGAAAACTGTGTGGGGGTTGTGCTGAGGTCAGACCCCATTGCAAAGGTCCCGTTGAGTCCCCGTGAGCCCGCTTACCGTGGGTGTCCCTACAAGCCGCATGTCGCGGAGTGCCATGAACTGTCCTGATTGAGTGTATTTCATAGTTCAATAAAGCTTTGTGTGTTCCCCATCTTCTTTGTGTGTTCTGTCCTGCCTACGCTTCCATCACAATGATCCTTTCCAAAAATGCAGCTTCTCAAAAAAGCATAAATGTGAACGTGGCCCATAAGAAACCATGTTAAATGGACTGTAGTGCATTTCTGCAAAAAGCACAAAAAAATGCATTGGTGTGAACCAGGCCTAAAGGCAGAGGTAACAGATGAACTGGCTCTGAGTGGGTCCTAATTGTTTTATCCCAGAGTTCTGAGAGAACTTTGAGGTATAGTTGTTGGACCATTAACTGATATTTTTAATCAATCACTTCTAACAGAAGAAGTTCCCGGAAAACTTACATATCAGACTGGATGTCACACCACTTTCTAAAACTCAATCTATCCGAAACTGAGCTCATAATATTTCCTCCCCCACATGCCTCTTCCCCTGATTTCTCTGTCAAAACCAATAGCACAACTATCGACCCGTCCTTACATGCCAGGGTGCTAGCGGTAACCCTGGATTCTAAACTATTCTTTCAGGTCCATATCCAATCCCTGTCCAAATCATGCTGCCTCAACCTCTGCAACATCTCCAGAATACGCCCCTTCTTAAACAATGATACCACAAAGCTTCTAATTCACTCCCTGGTCATCTCTCGCCTCGATTTCTGCAACTCCCTCCTCATTGGCTTACCTTTACATAGGCTATCTCCCCTCCAGTCCATCATAAATACTGCTGCTAGGCTCATCCACCTTACCAACCGTTGAGTGTCTACTACCCCTCTCTGCCAATCCCTCCACTGGCTTCCACTCGCCCAACGAATACATTTCAAAGTACTAACAACAACTTACAAAGCCATCCACAACTCTGCCCCCAGCTACATCACCAACCTGGTCTCAAAATATCAACCAAAACGCTCTGTTTGATCCTCCCAAGACCTTCTGCTCTCTAGTTCCCGTGTCATCTCCTCCCATGCTCGCCTCCAGGACTTCTCCTGAGCTTCTCCCATCCTATGGAATTCCCTACCCCAATCTGTCAGACTATCTCCTAATCCCCTTAATCCATCAGCTCATCCCCCACAGCTATCACCTTTTGTATCACTCAACTCTCCCTCTTAGATTGTAAACTCTTAAACGAGCAGGGCCCTCTGTTTCCTCTTGTACCAAATTGTATTGTAACTGTAATGTCTACCTTCATTTTGTAAAGCGCTGTGAAAACTGTTGCCGCTATATAAATCCTGTATTATAATAATAATAATAATAATAATAATAATAATAAAAAAGTTAATATTGTACCTATCCACAAGAACAGGCCAGTGAATTTAACATTTGTAGTAGTAAAACTAATGGTATCACTCACTCAAAAAAAAGAGATCAATGACTCTTATAAAATTTATAACATGCTGGACCCAAAGCAACATAGCTTTTCTAAGTGCAGATCATGCCAGATCACAAATGTTTTGGATAAAGATGGTGCTGTGGACATAGCCTATCTTGATTTCAGCAAAGCATGTGATATAGTTCTTCATAATTATCTCCTAAAAAGGTTGTATAAGCTAGGGCTTAACCCTTGAATGGTTCAGTGGATACACAGTTGGTCAAAGGATAGATACAGTCATGGCCAAAAATATTGGCACCCCTGCAGTTCTGTCAGGTAATGTACCACTTTGCCAAAAAAATTGTTGCAATTATAAATGTTTAAGCATTCTCATGTTTATTTATTTTGTTTGTATTTGTATGGCACACAAATATGGAGAACCAAAATGCCAAATGTGATACATTCCACACCAAACCCCAAAAATGGACTGAACAAAATTATTGGCATCCTCAATTTAATATTTGGTAGCACACTCCTTGGAATAAATAACTAAAATCAATCGCTTTTTGTAACCATCAATGAGTTTCTTACACCTCTCTACTGGAATTTTGGACCACTCTTCTTTCACCAACTGCTTCAGGTCTCTCAGATTGGAAGGGTTTCTTTACCCAACTGCTGTTTTGAGATCTCTCCACAGGTGCTCTATGGGACTGAGATCTAGACTCATTACTGGCCAGTTTAGTACTCTTCAGCGCTTTGTATTAAACCATTTCTGGGTGCTTTTTAACATGTGCTTTGGATCAACCTGGCTTTTTCATGTTTCTGTGTTAGCAGTGGGGTCCTCCTGGGTCTCCTATCATAGTGTCCCTTTTCATTCAGATGGCGACATATGGTGCAAGCTAATTATTTCTTACTATTTTGAGAAGGTGCCAATAATTTTGTCCAGTCCATTTTGGGGGGGGGGGGTGTTGCGTGGAATTTGTAAGATTTGGCTTTTTGTTACTCCACTTTTTTGTGTCAGACCAATAAAAACAAAAGAAATAAACATGAGAATGCCTAAACATTATCAATTTTTGACTGTATAAGGGCTCGTTCACACTTGACTTTTTTTCCAACTGTTGCCAAATGCCCCTATAGCGTTTGACAAACGTTGGTCCGGCATTTGTGAAGCGTTTTTAATGCTCCGCAAACGCTCCAAAAATGCCGTATGCGCGGTTTAGTGGCACTTGGTAAGCGTTTGCCAAGCGCTAAAAACGCCCCACAAATGCCTATAATGAAGTTTGAATAGTTAACGCTCCACAAACACCTTGCAACTGCATCGCAAACACCGGCCATAGACTTGAATAGGAGGCTTCAACTCTTCCTGACTCGACCAGAGGCGTCCATTTTGCCGCGACGCAACGCTAACACTTCTGTGTGAACAGCACTATGTGCTGCAATGTGCAGAATTTTCAGAGGCGCAGGGGCGGACTGACCATTTGGAAACTCTGGCACTGCCCGAGGGCCCGGGGTCAGTAGGGGGCCCCATGAGTTGGCCCTGGTACCTTTGTCATAGGCTTTTTTGAGTTTGGGCATAGACACGGGGGCCCCATGATCCCCTATTGCCCGGGGGCCCCATGAGTTGTCAGTCCGCCCCTACTGAAGTGTTTGGAAAGCGGTACAAACGCTTCCCAAACGCCTGTCTGCCGCCTGCTGACAACGTTAGTGTGAACGTAGCCTTACAGTGTAGTTGTAAATGAGGTTTATTTGGAACAGAGACCAATCACTGGTGTACTGCCAGGCTCTGTACTAGGTCCAGTTCTATTGTAACTAAAGGTTTGGTGGGTAAGGTAAGGTATGTCTGTCTTTTTGCTGATGACACAAAGGTGTGAACTCTAAGGTGCTTCTAAAATAGAATGTGATTTGGAATTGTTAGATTAGTCAAAGCAGTAGAGATACTGGGGTTGATGTTGTAAAATTGGAGAGTTAAAAATCTGGTGGAGCTATGCATAAAAACCAATCAGCTACCATGTTTTTTTTAATCAAAGCTTGAACAAGCTGAAGCAAGAAGCTTACTGGCTACCATGCATTGCTGCACCAGATCTTGCACTCTCCAATTTTAGTAAATCAACCCCACTTTATCTAGTGGAGACCTCACTTACAAAAAGAAGATATTTACATTATAAAAAGATTTCAGAGAGAGGCACCAAAATTGATGACAGGTCTGAGGGATAAAACATATCAGGAGAGACTTCGGGAACTTGTCATGTACAGTCTTGGGGAAAGGAGGGGGCATGACTGAAACCTCTAAATACATTAAAGGCGTGAATAAGGTTCAGGATGCCAGTATTTTCAACATAAAGCCAGAATCAAATGCACAGGACATGGCCTCATATTAGCAAGAGGAATGTTAAAAACTAACCTTGAAAAGTATAATTTTATCATACAGGTAGTTGATGCTTGGAACAGACTTCCCACAGAGGTAGTGAGCCAGTTTAACTGTAAGTGAGTTTAAAGTGATTTTAAAGGATAAGTTCACCTTTGGGAAGATGTTACATGTTCCACACGTTTTTAGGGTGGAACATGTAACATGTTCCCATAGCTGCAGCCGTGCTTGCCGCCCCCCCCCCCTCCCTCTGACAGATAGTATGGGGAGAAGTTCCTTCTGTCGGATTTAAAAACAGCTCCGCCACCACAGGGCTGCGTCACTCATTCACAGAGTTCTGTGAATGAGTGCCTACAGGTCCTGGCAGTCTTAGTGGCTGTGGGCTTGTAGTTTTCAATAAACTACCACAGCACTGTGGAGTGCCGTGGTAGTTCATTGAAACTCCTTGTCAGTATATCTGCTTTCCAGGCTCCTGCAGACAAAAATTATAAATACACATTTTTTTACCTGGAAAAAATGTGAATTTATTACTTTTGTCAAAAAGGCGAACTTATCCTTTAACCACTTACCTACTGGGCACTTATACCCCCTTCCTGCCCAGGCCAGTTTTCAGCTTTCAATGCTGTCGCGCTTTGAATGACAATTGCGCAGTCATGCAACACTTACGCAAATTTTTATCATTTTTTTCACACAAATAGAGCTTTCTTTTGACGGTATTTAATCACCACTGGGTGTTTTATTTTTTGCACAATAAACAAAAAAAGAGCCAAAAATTTAAAAAAAAAATGTTTTTCTTTGTTTCTATTATAAAATGTTGCAAACAGGTAATTGTTCTCCTTCACTGAAGTGTGTTGAGATTGCACTGACGGGCACTGATGAGTTTGCATGGATAAGCAACATGGGCACTGATAGGCTGCACTGATGAGGTGGCACTGATGATGCTGCACTCATATGCAGCAATGATGGGCACTGATGGGTGACGGGCGGCGCTGACTGGAGGCAATGACTGGCGGCACTGCTGGGCTCTGATGGGTGGCACTGCTGGGCAGCACTGCTGGACACTGATGAGGGGGCACTGCTGGGCACTGTTGGGAGGCACTGCTGGGCACTGATGGGAGGCACTGCTGGGCACTGGTGGGTGGCATTGATCGTCAGGGCACTGATCATCAGTGCCCTGATGATCAGTGCCGATCTGTTGTCTGACAATTGCCGGTTATCTTTCTTTGTGCTGTGACAGCGTGAGGAAAGTGCTGTCAATAAACGGCAACTGTATTTACATTGTGATCTGCTGTGTCATTGGAGACAGCTGAGCACATGGTAAAAGGCCACTGTGATTGGCCTTTTACCACATCACATGATCAGCTGTGTTCGTAGGATACAGCGGTCTTGGAGATCGTCAGGTACGCATCGCTGGGGGCACATGGGAGCGTGTATCTGGGAGGACATCATATGACGCCCTCCCAGAACTGGACAACCACGCTGTAGCCGTCATTCGGCTATAGCGCGGTTGCCAAGTGGTTAAAGTCATTTTTTTAAAAATAACAAACATGTTATACTTACCTGCTCTATGCAATGGTATTGCACAGAGCGCCCCCAATCCTCCTTTTTCTTAGGTTCCTCCCCAGCACCCTCTCATCTCCTCTTCTCCATGTGTCAGCCACTTCCTATGGTGGCATATCTATTGACACACACAGTGTAGCTCAGCCCTGACCCCTGCTCCCTCCTCATTGGATTTGATTGACAGCAGCAGAAGCCAATGGCTCCAGCTGCTGCCTCAGTCCCTCTGATAAGAGAGAGAGAGCAGTGCTGGATCAAGATCAGGTAAGTATTTCGGGGGGTCTGAGGAGAGAGCTGAACATAGAAGAGTTTATTCCTGAATGCAGACAATGCATTAAGGTAATAAACCTTAAACCTTTACATTCATTTTAATCTCCCTGGCGGTATTCCTGAGTGTAGCTCGTGGTAAAGTTTCAGTACCACAAGCGGTAACCCCGAGCTACACTCGGGCTTACCATGCGGCGCTGCTCTGGGATCCCTCGATCACTTACCTTGTCCTGCGCTCCCGCGATGTCCCTCCTGCAGTGTCCCCGGCAATGTAATCCGGCGGATGCCGGCATCTGTCATCTGGGTACCGTCCCCTGCGAGCATCGGGACGTATGGGGGGACGGAACGGCGGGAAATTTGAAAATGACAAAAAGTGACATTCACTAAAATCACATAGTAAAACATTACTGTATCAAGCCATTTCACGTACATTTTGTCCCGAGTGCTTTGTCCTGTGCCCTGCCTGGAAACTGAGAAATGTCCATGGCATCCAAAAAGCGTCCCTTTATGTCAAAAGCGGTTTTAGACCAGCTAGAGAACAGCGATAGTAAATCAGAACCACTTGCAGAATTGAGTGATAATGATTTGTGGGGAAATTCGTCATCAGACACTGAAAACGATTTTGCGACTTTGCTCAGTGATGTGCAAACTTGGCGCTATATTTCAAATTTCAGTGTTTTTGGTTTGATTATATTATTGAATTAAATTTATTATTATTATATTAATATTTTTTATGATTTTATGATTTCGTGTTTCAAGTTTTATCCTACCCGGGATGTTTACTAGACTCTTGTTCGGACAGATTTCAGTGAGTTATTCCTAAAAATTACAGGCCTACAATAAAAAAACTACATATTTCCATGCAAAAAAATGTACCGCTTTGAGCACAGAAATATGGACATAATCAGATCGCTAGGGAGGTTAAACATGCTTGGAACAAGCATTGATCTATACAAATATTTTAAGATTTTAAAGTGAACCTTTTGTTAATTCACTTTTTACATTAATCAATATGTCTGCGTACAGTAACGAAATCACATTATTTTTTTGGCAAACAAAGTGTAACGTATGAAAAACAGTGCTTCTGAGCTCTGTCATGTGATCTAAGACCCAGGCAAAGATCGTGGAATCACTGGCTGCCAGAAGCAATGATGGTGTTTCCAAGGCTGTATTTAAACACAATCAATGATTAAACTATTTTGATCCTTGACCCTCGTGTAATTTGTTTGTTTTATTGACAACTACATTGGAAATATGTTATTAGAGACAACTTAACAGATCCTGTCTTGTAGATCAGCAAGGCACAGTTAATGTACAGCACTATGAGAAAGGAAGCAAAGCTTATATACAGGTGAAACTCTAAAAATTAGAATATCATGCAAAAGTTCATTTATTTCAGTAATGCAACTTAAAAGGTGAAACTAATATGAGAGATAGACTTGTTACATTCAAAGGAAGATAGTTCAAGCCGTGATTTGTCATAATTGTGATGATTATGGTTTACAGCTCATGAAAACCCCAAATCCACAATCTCAGAAAATTAGAATATTACATGCAATCAATAAAACAAGGACTGTACATAGAACAATATTGGACCTATGAAAAAGTATAAACAAAGTATAAACATGCATATGTACTCAGTACTTGGTTTGGGCCCCTTTTGCAGCAATTACTGCCTCATTGCGGCGTGGCATGGAAGCTATCAGCCTGTGGCACTGCTGAGGTGTTATGGAAGACCAGGATGCTTCAATAGCGGCCTTCAGCTCTTCTGCATTGTTCAGCCTCATGTCTCTCATCTTTCTCTTGGCAATGCCCCATAGATTCTCTATGGGATTCAGGTCAGGCGAGTTTGCTGGCCAATCAAGCACAGTAATCCCACGGTCATTGAATCAGGTTTTGGTGCTTTTGGCAGTGTGGGCAGGTGCCAAGTCCTGCTGGAAAATGAAGTCGGCATCCCCATAAAGCTCGTCTGCGGAAGGAAGCATGAAGTGCTCCAAAATCTCCTGGTAGACGGCTGCGTTGACCCTGGACTTAATGAAGCACAGTGGACCAACACCAGCAGATGACATAGCTCCCCAAATCAACACAGACTGTGGAAACTTCACACTGAACTTCAAGCATCTTGCAGTGTGTGTCTCTCCATTCTTCCTCTATATTCTGGGTCCTTGGTTTCCAAATGAGATGCAAAAGTAGCTCTCATCAGAAAAGAGGACTTTGGACCACTGAACAACAGACCAGGTCTGTTTTTCTTTAGCCCAGGTAAGACGCTTCTGACGTTGTTTGTTGTTCAGGAGCGGCTTGACAAGAGGAATTTGAAGCCCATATCCAGGATCCGTCCGTGTGTGGTGGCTCTTGATGTACTGACTCCAGCCTCAGTCCACTTTTTGTGAAAGTCCCCAACACTTTTGAATGGCCTTTTCCTGACAATCCTTTCCAGGCTGCGGTCATCCCTGCTGCTTGTGCACCTTTTTCTTCCACACTTTTCCCTTCCACATAACTTTCTATTAATGTGCTTTGATACAGCACTTTGGGAACATCCAACTTCTTCTGCAATTACCTTTTGAGGCTTTCCCTCCTTATGGAGGGTGTCAATGATGGTTTTCTGCACAACTGTCAGGTCAGCAGTCTTTCGCATGATTGTGATTCCTACTGAACCAGACTGAGAGACCATTTAAAGGCTCAGGAACCCTTTGCAGGTGTTATGGCTTAATTAGCTGATTAGAGTGGGACACTTTGAGCCTAGAATATTGCACCTTTTCACAATATTCTAATTTTCACAGATTGTGGATTTGGGGTTTTCATGGGCTAATCATCACAATTATGACAAAGCACGGCTTGAACTATCTTGCTTTGCATGTAATGAGTCTATCTCATATATTAGTTTCACCTTTTAAGTTGCATTACTGAAATAAATGAACTTTTGCACGATATTCTAATTTTTTGGGTTTCACCTGTATGTAACTAATATGAACAAGTATAACTAATAAAACTAATGTTCCTCTTTAAAACAACCCTGTACTAGGTTCGAAAAAGCCTAAAGCAGAGGCTGCACAGATTGCTGCACAAACGCTCCCTATTCTTCACCGCAGCCCCCCCCCCCAACTTACAATTATTATTATTATAGAGGATTTATACAGCGCCAACAGTTTGCTCAGCG
Organism: Staurois parvus; assembly: GCF_062004578.1. NCBI lineage: Eukaryota > Metazoa > Chordata > Amphibia > Anura > Ranidae > Staurois > Staurois parvus. The sequence continues at coordinate 1,109,700 of NW_028318108.1, read as the reverse complement.
CTTTAAAATATACCGGGAGACAATACAGCAACAATACAAGAGGGTTAGGAGGGCTCTGCTCCTCAGAGCTTACAATCTAAGAAAACCTAAACTTACACAAGCTGAATTCTCTTTGAGGAAGGCTATACTGTCTGTATTTCCTGGAGGCAACAATAAGAATGTTTTAAAATGCTAACATTTTACATTTGACTAGTTACTGTGGGTCTCATTTCTAAATTATGTCTATTGTTACAACTGTAAAAATGAAATTTTCACACTGCAAGTGACTATCAAGTAAGTTCTAGAACACCAAATGCTTGCTGCTCTTATCTAGAGCCTTCTCCTCAGAAAAGGAACAATACGAAATGGCCATGGAAACAGACCCAAGCTAAGGTTGATTTATTAAGGAAAGGCTGCTCACATAGAAAATTGAATGTCTACTTTGCAAAGTGAATGTTAGTGAATAAGATGAAGCTGTGTTCAGTTTGAAAACCCAATATTGTGTGACTGAATTAAAAAAAATGGATTTTCTCAAGCATATGATTGGGTACTCAAAGTGCACACAGGTTCACAGTATTCAGTAGCATTTATTTAGCAAAGTGAACAGTCTCTACTCTTTTAGTAAATCATCCCCTCTGCACAGGGTTAAAGATGAGCTCTGGTGTGTTCAGATATTAGTCCGAACCCATCTGAGCGATTCTGCCAGGAAGCTGTCACTGTACTTGGCCAGTCATAATCGGCTGAGGCATTCCCCACCCCATAGATGTATAAAAGGGGTGTGTAAATGTACGGCTGTGAGGCAGGGAATGCCCTGCTCACTTATGATTGGCCAAATACAGTGACAGCATCTTGGCAGAAGTGATCCAGTGGGTCTGGACTAGGATCCGAACACACTTTAGCTCATTTTTAATCCTGTGCGAAGGCAATATAAAATTCTTCTTATCTTTCTCCAGGGATCTCTGTGTTGATCCATCCTAGCAAAATATGCAGTGCTTGCAAAGACCTGGTTATTCTTACATTTTACATCACAAACAACTTACTACGCCGTTAATCTCACCTGAGCTAGGTTTTAGATGGATCACATAACTTTACTGCAATCATACTTCACCCACTTCAAATGGGAAATAGTACATTTATCTTCTGCTGCTGGAGTAATTGGAGAAATAATCACAAAATGCAATCTGAAGTAAGCAAGAATGTAAGACAGCAAAGATTAGCAAATACTTGTAACTTGTATACTTGTTTTTTTTTGAAGTGTAAATGCATTTGTCAGGAACAGTTCTTGGGACAACTTTGAAAAAATTTCCACATTTTTTGAAAATCTTTGTGAACAAGTGTATAGTGTCCCTTTTTTTTGGTTCCCACCAGTGTTACTTTCTGCATGAATTTTATACACCACGGAGCCATAACATTATGATCACCTACCATAATCCGTCGGGGAATGGACTCCACTATACCTCTGAATGTATACTGTAGTATTTAGCACCAAGCTGTCAGTAGCAGATCCTTTAAGTCCTGTAAGTGTGCAAAGTGGGATCGTGATAGACGTGCTGTTTTGGCACATCACACAGATGCTCATGTCCCTTGTCGCTCACATCCTTACAATTTTGCTTTCGGCACATCAACTTCAGAGACAACATGTTCACTTGCTGCCTAATATATCCCACCCACTATCAGATGTCATTGTAATAAGATAATCAACGTTATTCACTTTAGCTGTCAGTAGTCACATTGTTATTGTCAGGTTTCTGTGGTTGTGAGCCCTTGTAGAATGCCAACTTTGGATTCTCCAGGGTGCAGAGTCTAAGCCCCAGCCTGCTTCTTTTCCAGGGCCCCTGATGGTGGGGATGGACTTGCAGCAAGCTGGAACCAGGTCACAGCCCCCAGGTATGCCCAGCATGTGCAGAGAACAGATAGCAGGAGACAGAAGAGGATTCAGTGAAATGAGCCAAGGTCAGGGGGCGCAGAAGGCAGACAAAAATGGTAAATAAAGTTGGGGTCAGTACACAAGAAGTCAGACACAAAATTCAAGTAATGCAAGGCAAACCAGGAGGTCATTGAAACTGGGAAGTCGATCAGGCAGCGTGGGCTGCTCTGTGAATGTCTTATACAGGGAAGCAAACTGGGAGGTAGGCCAGGAAGTGATAGAAGGGAAAGGGATAGAAATCCACAGCAGAGCAAGCAATGCCCACAGGTGATCAGCACATGTGAATAAAAACACAGATCTAGCAAAAATCACTGCAGCAAGGAGGTTAGAATTTCACAGGCAGGAAACTGATGACAGTTAAGACTGATCTTTTTTTTTTCTGGAGCCCCTTCCCAGGTCAAAAAGATATTTTGAAGATTTTTTTTTTCTCTACAGGCACCTGGCTTTTAGGTAGAAGTGGTATGGGAGGCTGTAGAGCCACCTGATCACTTTTACTGGACTCACAGTGTTCTGCCCCTTCTGATGGACCCATGGATTTTGGGCTCTCCAACGGCTTTTGAAAGCCAGTGATCACAAGAAACCTTACCTGCATTATGAGCAGGGGAAATGAAGGAACATTAATTCCCCAAAGTCCTTTGTAGAGTGTGAACCCAGAAGCACTTTCTCTCTCTGATCACATCTGAGTTCAGAGCTGTCAAAATCCTGACTGCAAAGTCCATTAAACAACTAATCGAACAAAGTCTGGGCTCATTTGGAGCAGAGGGCTTAAAAGACATGAGGTCTAATATGTTCCAGATGCCTCTAATAAGCATTCCTGTCATCTTCCCAGTGCTATAACATATGGGGTTGTTAAGAGAACTGGAAAAAATAGGAGCTGTGGAAAATGCTCTCAGACAAGCACCTTAAGGTGCATCTTTATTGGGTGAGACAAAGTAGCAAATATAATAAAATTGACCAGCCTGAAGTGGACAATGTGACTCCAATAGACGACCCGTCCGCTCTGAGGGGAGCTGAGATCAGAGAATGCTCCTGTCGACTTCAAATCACGTGGTGTCAGCGTACCGGCATCCCGGGTGGTGTCACCATGGCAAGCAAAGGCAGTGTGCGACGTTGGCTTCAGCTGGGAGCATATGTAGGGTTACCAAGACGACATGTTTCGCGCAGTTGGGCTTTGTCAAGTCTCTGGCAACCCTGGCCGGCGGCCATTATATAGAAGACCATTAAAGGGAAGGCTGGCTGAGTGTAATTAGCAGGGGAAGGGGTGTCAATCAGAGCGGACGGCTCGCCCTGAAGCAATGCTGAATACAAATTTAAAGGTACAAATTGCAAATTATAAAAAGTGATATGTATAAGAACACTATTGGAAAGCATGATATACTTTTATCTTTGCCATAATAAAGGTAATATAACAATAAAAAAAAAAAACAATTCTTGTGGAAGAACTCTAAGTTAAAAATGACATCGCTGGTACATGGAAGCTATGTCAAAAATTGCGTTTATAGTGAGGTAATTATGGGTATATGGACAAAGAAGGGGGTGGGGAGAAGTGAAAGCTTGGCATAAGAAAATAAAATTGACTGTATAAAAGGTATGGCTAAAAGGAATATAGTAAAATCAATACAGGTATCAAATTAGGTAGCTCATGTGTTCGTAATCAAATAAACGCAACAGATGCGTAATAACATGTAATCGTAATTGAGTAAACAGAATATATACATGGTAACAGTGAAGATTAAAAAACAAGTGTTTAAAAGTAGACATTACTGTATGAAAAAAAAAAACACACTGGAGGATCCTAGTTCCGGGGACTATAAGTCATACTTGTTAAATAATGCTATGGATTTCAAGATCCTCATTGAGACCATTGGGGGTCATAGAACCTAATTTGTAGATCCAGAACGTCTCTCTCTTACATAAACAGGCTAGTCTTTCATTGTCAGTAAATGTACCCTTTGGAATATGTTCGATTGCTAAGACCTCAAGACTGAAATTATTTTGATGGGATTGCAAAAAGTGCCTGGGGACACTATGCTTATCGCATCCATCTCTTATAAGTCTTCTATGCTCCCCTATGCATTTGCGTAGAGGGCGTGTGGTTCGGCCTACATATAGGAGCTTACACGGGCATGTGAGGATGTATATGGCGTGGTCATTTGCACACGTTATAAACTGACGAATGTGGTAGCTGTTGCCATGGGAGTCCAAAAACTGTGATCTGCCATGGGTGATGGACTGACAGGTGAGACAACCTCTTTTGTTGCATCTGTAGATACCAGTTCTGTCATCAAATGTAGCCAATACGCTATGTTTAGTATATGCATTTTTTATAAGGGAAGCCTTTCTCAGAAACCTTTTTTGAAAGGAGAGAACCTTGTTCTTGGTAATCACCTAATTTTGAAGAGTTCTTCCTTAGTCTTTGGAATTGGCTACTGGGATTATTATTTTTCCAGGCTGGATGGTGACAACTGGAATAGTGTAGCTATGGGTTCCCACTAGTGGGTTTGGTGTAATTTGTACTACAAATTTCTTTATCTGTGGCTGATAAAACCAAGTCTAAAAAGATTATATCTTGGGAGTTAAAAACATGAGTAAAAGAAAGTCCAAGGTAGTTTGAATTGCAATATGCGACAAAAGATAAAAATTAATTCAAATCACCATCCCAGATTAATAAAATGTATTCAATATAGCGCCCCAAAAAAACGATATATTTAGCAAAGGGGTTGTTTACTTGTATATATTGTTTCTCCCAAAAGCCCATTGTGAGATTGGCGTAACAAGGGGCGAAATTCGCTCCCATCGCAGTCCCTTTAGTTTGCAAGTAAAATTGGTCAAGGAATGTAAAATAATTATGGGTAAGGCAAAATTCTGTACATTCAAAAATAAATTTGGCTTGAGTGGAGTTGATAGAACTTTCAGAGGATAAGAAATATTGAAGAGCCTGTAGGCCTATGTGGTGGGGGAATTGATGTGTATAAGGAAGTTACATCAAGTGATGCCCAATGATACCCATGTTTCCACTGGTAATGGCTGAGGATTTCTATTACATGACTGGAGTCTCTGATGTAGGATGGCAATTGTACAACTAATGGTTGGAGGAAATAGTCAATGTACTTGGAGAGGCCATTAGTAAAACTATTGGTGCTTGCAATTATAGGGCGGCCAGAGGGATGTGTTGTAGATTTGTGTATTTTGGAAAATGATAAAAATATGGAGTACTACAAATGGGGGGAAGGAGGAAAGACTTTTCTCTCTTATTAAGTACACTATCATTATAGGCTTTGTCAATGAGTAATTTGAGGGCTATTTGATACTCTGGTAAGGGATCTGCCTTTAGTAACTGATATGTGTCAATATCAGAAAGGAGACGAATGGACTCATTGATGTAATCACTGGTGTGTTGTACAACAAGACTTCCTCCTTTATCAGCTTGCTTAATGACAATGTTTTTATTATTCTCTAAGTTTTTTAAAGCTTGTGCTTCGGAATTGCTCATGTTATAACTAATAGGTGGATTATTGCACAAGCTAAGAAGATCTTTATAAGCTGCTTGGTAGAAGGTCTCGATGTATGGTCCCTTGGACTCTACTGGAAAGAAACTGGATTTGGATTTAAAATTGGGGATCAGTGTCAGATGGGGAGATATTAGAAGACGGTTTGGAATAGGAATTGAAAAATAATTGTTTAGTGGTAAATCTGCACTAATGGATGAGATGGGATTGGAAAGATTAGTACTGGAGGCTGTTACATTGTTGGAAGGGGGGGGTGTCAAGGTCCTACCTTTTCCCAGAGGTTTTGTTACTCCATGTGCTAGCATCCATCTTGGATTTCTGCTGAGCATGATGGGAATCTTTTATGCCTTCAGGTCTCTGAGGTCCATCCCCCAGAGGGGTGTGGCTGAGTACATTTAAAAGGCTGGGATCTGCACATGCTCTTTGCACTTGTGTCTTTGTCTTGCTACAGCTCTGTGTATACGCTCGTGACTCTTCTGGTATTCTGACTCGGCTTGTACTAAGACCATTCTCTGTGTTTCCCTTTGATCTGACCTTCCGTTGCTGAACCCGGCCCGTGACCTGTGATTCTCTGTCTACTGTTCTGTACTGTTTTGTCCCGTTGTTATTGACCCGGCTTGTCTGACTACGCTATTGTCATTCTCACCAGCTACACGCCATTGCGGCGGCCATTACCGCAGCTGGGGTGTCTCGGGGGCCGCGACCTGGTCCCTGGTTGCGTCAAGTCCATCCCCACCATCAGGGGCCCTGGTGAAGGGCAGCCTGGGACTTAGACTCCGCGCCCTGAGGGACTTCAGTCTGTTGGGGGTGGTTGTCGTCAGCCAGTGCGTTACCCTGCCACTAGGCCTACCTGTCCGTTCCACAGCCCTGCCCTGACAGGGGGTTAGGAAGGGAAACACCAATGGCATAGGAATGTTGATGCCATTAATCTGGGATGGTGATATGAATGAATTTTTATCTTTTGTCGCATATTGCAATTCAAACTACCTTGGACTTTCTTTTACTCATGTTTTTAACTCCCAAGATATAATATTTTTAGACTTGGTTTTATCAGCCACAGATAATGAAATTTGTAGTACAAATTACACCAAACCCACTAGTGGGAACCCATATATACACTATTCCAGATGTCACCATCCAGCCTGGAAAAATAATATTCCCAGTGGCCAATTCCAAAGACTAAAACTCTTCAAAATTATGTGATTACCAAGAACAAGGTTCACTCCTTTAAAAAAAGTTTTCCGAGAAAGGCTATCCCCCTTCCCTTATAAAAAACGCATATACTAAACATAGCGTATTGGTAGACCGAACACACACTCAGGCCCGTGACCAGTCCAGCTCGGTGAGGTTCATTACTGGTTTCAACACATCACATCGTGACATTTCAAATATCATTCGCAAACACTGGCACATTTTATAATTAGATCCTAGACTAGCACCTATTCTCCCACACGCGCCACAAGTAACTTTCAAGAGAGCCCGTACTTTGAAAAACATTCTAGCCCCAAGCAAAATGTCACTGTCCACCTACAAAGATAACAGCCCCCTTCCTACATTTGACGACAGAACTGGTATCTACAGATGCAACAAAAGAGGTTGTCTCACCTGTCAGTCCATTACCCATGGCAGATCACAGTTTTTGGACTCCCAGGGCAACAGCTACCACATTCGTCAGTTTATAACGTGTGCAACTGAGCACGTCATATATATCCTCATATGCCCGTGTAAGCTCCTATATGTAGGCCGAACCACACGCCCTCTACGCAAACGCATAGGGGAGCATAGAAGACTTATAAGAGAAGGATGCGATAAGCATAGTGTCCCCAGGCACTCTTTGCAATCCCATCAAAATAATTTCAGTCTTCTTGAGGTCTTAGCAATCGAACATATTCCAAAGGGTACATTTACTGACAATGAAAGACTAGCCCGTTTATGTAAGAGAGAGACGTTCTGGATCTACAAATTAAGTTCTATGACCCCCAATGGTCTCAATGAGGATCTTGAAATCCATAGCATTATTTAACAACTATGACTTATAGTCCCCGGAACTGGGATCCTCCAGTGTGGTTTTTTTTTTTTTCATACAGTAATGTCTTCTTTTAACACTTGTTTTTTAATCTTCACTGCTACCATGTATATATTCTGTTTACTCAATTACGATTACATGTTATTACGCATCTTTTGCGTTTATTTGATTACAAACACATGAGCTACCTAATTTGATACCTGTATTGATTTTACTATATTCCTTTTAGCCATACCTTTTATACAGTCAATTTTATTTTCTTATGCCAAGCTTTCACTTCTCCCCACCCCCTTCTTTGTCCATATACCCATAATTACCTCACTATAAACACAATTTTTGACATAGCTTCCATGTACCAGCGATGTCATTTTTAACTTAGAGTTCTTCCACAAGAATAGTTTTTTTTTTTTGTTATATTACCTTTATTATGCCAAAGATAAAAGTATATCATGCTTTCCAATAGTGTTCTTATACATATCACTTTTTATAATTTGCAATTTGTACCTTTAAATTTGTATTCAGCATTGCTTCAGGGCGAGCCGTCCACTCTGATTGACACCCCTTCCCCTGCTAATTACATTCAGCCAGCCTTCCCTTTAATGGTCTTCTATATAATGGCCGCCATCCAGGGTTGCCAGAGACTTGACAAAGCGCAACTGCGTGAAACATGTCGTCTTGGTAACCCTACATATGCTCCCAGCTGAAGCCAATGCTGGACACTGCCTTCGCTTGCCATGGTGACACCACCCGGGACGCCGGGATGCTGAAACCACGTGACTTGAAGTCGACAGGAGCATTCTCTGATCTCAGCTCCCCTCAGAACGGACGGGTCGTCTATTGGAGTCACATTGTCCACTTCAGGCTGGTCAATTTTATTATATTTGCTACTTTGTCTCACCCAATAAAGATGCACCTTCACTAAGGTGCTTGTCTGAGAGCATTTTCCACAGCTCCTATTTTTTCCAGTTCTCTTCATCATGCAAATGATTAACAAGGCAGCAGTGGTGAGCTCATGATTAACTGTTCACATGTTTCCACCTGGAGTGGCCTCTCTGCGCTCATTTGTATGAGTTTCTCATATGGGGTTGTTAGCCCACTTGTGATAGCAAGCTTTCAAAATATGTATACTTTTTGCAGTTTTCAAATAAACTTCTATCAAAATGCAGATTTTAACGTGTGAAGATGGTAAACAATTATACTGGAGGGAACTGGTAATAATAAAGTTATAGAACATTTAATGCCTCAGAAGTCAATGAAACCTTGATGTCAGTCATGCCCATATTCTTTGGGTCGCTTGTATATTCCGCTATTGTCTCTTAGAGGAAACCTCTGTTGACTATCGACGTCAATGGGAAAGCTGTGGGTTGTGTTGGATTCAGAAGACTAGCAGGCCATGACACAGAATATTGCTAAATGTTCTAGGAACTTACTCATTTTGGAAAATGTGTACAAAATATTGTATCACTGGTATTATACTCCAGCCAGTTTGGCAAGCATTATTCCACAGTATTCCCCATTATGCTTCCATGGTTGTACTCAAACAGGCACAATGGCGCACATTTGGTAGATGTGTCCATGGGTGTGCAGACTATGGATCAGGGTATACGTGTTACTATGTACACTACTTGACTCCAATTTAAAAATAAAAAACCCATATGAGGCTCTGCTTCATAAACCAAACAATTACCCCTTCCATTCAGAATATCAATTGGAAGCCCACCTCTTTACAGCTACTAAATTAACTATTGCCAGGGATTGGAAAACTCCTACCCTTAGCTTTGAGATAGTAAAACACTGCATGAATGACATTATGATTAATGAAAAGTTGACAGCCATCTTGGCTGACTCTCATGATAAGTTCCTCTGGACTTGGCATTTCTGGATGGATTATGCTCATACATCTAGGTTTGACCACCTTCTTTTACATATTTGATCCTATGTTTATTGAGATTCCCTAGGACCTCTCTCTTTCTTCTTTTTCTTCTCCCTATCTCTTCTGACTTTTCCCATCCCTTCATTAATGTCCGATTTAACAGTAAAGGTGTCAGTTGGTTTAGGCTGCCATTCAACTAGAGTAGTTTCCCTCTACCTCTTCTGCTGAAGATGCTTTGCTGCTATGTACACCTGGGTCACAATTTGTTTTTAGCCTTGATTCCTATATGGCAGCCTTTTATTTGTTTGTCTTTTAAGTATTTGCATATATATTCTGTTGTGCCATCCGTGGTTATGTCCTTAATATTTTATTCTGCAGATGTGAACATTTTCTACTATTTGAAATATTGACATGACCTGTGTTGGCTTTTCTTTTCTCTATGTATAAGAAAAATTAATAATAGCGCCTATGGTCAAAATTATATAACTTACTAATAGTGTACCAGCTGCAAAAAATCACCATATATAAAGTGTACCAATAAATAAATAATTTGCGCTAGTAAATGTGTATAAATATATAAATGTATATAAAGAAATCATCAAATCATAAGTCCAGAAAAAATATATATATGCCAATACCACAAAAAAATATAAAAAAACTTTTAAGTGCAAAAAACTTTTGTGCAAAAAAAGTGTCTAAATATGAAAAAATTTCACCAAAAAACCTTGATAATATAATGGCAGATCATCCATAAATATATCTTCAGAAACGGAAACTCTGCAACACACCGATCCTCATCGATCGAAATAACAGGATGAAAAACTTTATAGTTAATCGAAAATCCACTTCTCCAATAGATAAAGGACCACCTTCAAACGTATCCATGGGGGGAAATGCCAAACACTCGAGAGAAACAGAAAGACTTCATGGTGCAATATTATAAAAACCAATTCCTTTATTAGGTACTCATTGCACTTACTCAAGAGGTGTCCCAGCCGACACCAGCATCAACAGCATAACAGCAATCACATAAACGAGCCTGGCTACTCAGCACATGCGCAGTAGCTGGCAGCCAAAAACGTAATGACGTCACATCAATCAAGCTCCGCCCTACGCGTTTCGTCATCGACGTCCTCACGGAGCTCCGTGAGGACGTCGATGACGAAACGCGTAGGGCGGAGCTTGATTGATGTGACGTCATTACGTTTTTGGCTGCCAGCTACTGCGCATGTGCTGAGTAGCCAGGCTCGTTTATGTGATTGCTGTTATGCTGTTGATGCTGGTGTCGGCTGGGACACCTCTTGAGTAAGTGCAATGAGTACCTAATAAAGGAATTGGTTTTTATAATATTGCACAATGAAGTCTTTCTGTTTCTCTTGAGTGTTTGGCATTTCCCCCCATGGATACGTTTGAAGGTGGTCCTTTATCTATTGGAGAAGTGGATTTTCGATTAACTATAAAGTTTTTCATCCTGTTATTTCGATCGATGAGGATCGGTGTGTTGCAGAGTTTCCGTTTCTGAAGATATATTTATGGATGATCTGCCATTATATTATCAAGGTTTTTTGGTGAAATTTTTTCATATTTAGACACTTTTTTTGCACAAAAGTTTTTTGCACTTAAAAGTTTTTTTATATTTTTTTGTGGTATTGGCATATATATATTTTTTTCTGGACTTATGATTTGATGATTTCTTTATATACATTTATATATTTATACACATTTACTAGCGCAAATTATTTATTTATTGGTACTCTTTTCTCTATGTGCAGTTTGCTTACTGTCCACAGTATATTTTGCCAGTAGTGCTGTGGAACATCCATGTGCTCTTTTGCAAACTTCAAACGTGCTGCAATATTCTTTTTGGACAGCAATGGCTTCCTCCGTGGTGTCCTACCATGTACTCCATTCTTGTTTAATGTTTTCCTTATTGTAGATGTGTCAACAAAAATGTTAGCATGTGCCAGAGATTTCTGTAGGTCTTTAGCTGACACTCTGGGACTCTTCTTTACCTCATGCAGCATTCTGCGCTGTGCTCTTGCAGTCATTTTTACAGGACGACCACGCCTAGGGAGAGTAGCAACAGTGCTAAACTTTCTCCATTTGTAGACAGTCTGTCTTACCATGGACACATGAACATCAAGGCTTTTGGAGATACTTTTGGAACCCTTTCCAGCTTCATGCAAGTCAACAATTCTTGATCGTAGGTCTTCTGAGAGCTCTTTTCTGCGAGGCATGGTTCACATCAGACAGTGCTTCTTGAAACCAGTAAACCCAAAACAGGTGTGTGTTTTTTAAGGGCAGGACAGCTGTCAGCAACACATCCAATATCATCACACTGATTGGAGTCAAGGTTGGCTCACTCCTGGCTCCAATTAGCTCTGGGAGAAGTCATTAAGCTAGGGTCTCACATACTTTTTCCTCCCTGCACTGTGAATGTTTACATGTTATGTGCAATTAAACCATGGCAACATCTAATGTTTGTGTAGTATTATGTTCAGCAGACTGTGTTCTTCTATTGTTGTGACTTAGATGACGTTCAGAGCACATTTTATGCCCAATTCATGCAAAACTCCACGTAATCCCAAGGGGTTCACATACTTTTTCTTGCAACTGTATATATATATATATATATATATATATATATATATATATATATATATACGCTGTGACTCTGCATATCATTTTAGTTTTTTAATGGTATAGATATGTACGTAACTGAAATCAGAAAAAAATACACATTCTATGATTGTCCTATCTTCTATTAACATCACATAATAATGGAATATTGAACCTGTCATTACAAAATGTGATTTACATGAATCTTAATTACATCAGCTAATTCTGAATTTTTTGGCAAAGGGAGGCTCTTTCAAAAGGTGACTAATCTAAATGAAATGGTTTTGTGCCTAGGTGTTCAGTTTCAAGCAGAGATGAGCAAAATTGCTGCAGCATAACTGAGGTGATATCAGACCCTAGGTGTTAAAAATCCTTTCGTGACATTACAAGTTTCTGCTGGAGACTTCTAATAGATGTAGGTACTTTAGTTGGCTACGGATCCATCCATGCACTATGGCACATATCTGGTCCACATGTGAAACCTGTAGACCATCATATGGAAATTTGCACTGTAATCTCAGACATTTCTGGTATTTAAATCATTATCTCTCCAATTTTTCTCTTCTGTTCTTCTACTGCAGTCTACCAGATCCTTCAATTTTTGATAAAAAAAATTCTAGATTGCTGTTTACCCACCATCAGAAACAGCCAAATTCTTATTATTGTGTACCATCGTCAGTCTGTACCTGGTATGGTGGATGTGCAAGATCTTTGACAATAATAAACTCCCTATGTGTCACTTATTCTCATGGCATATGTACACAAATAAAATGAGTACATTTTGGGAAGACCCAAAGATGCATTAAAATAATCTGTATTTATATAAAAACAAAGATAATTTAAATCTTTTGATGTGCCATGATGTTGAAATTATACAGTTTCTGGACATAAAGATAATTAAATTGAAGAATAGAAGCATCTTAACTTCCCTTTACTGTAAATCAACAGCAATCAACACTGTATATTACACATAGAAAGTTTTCACCCTGACAATTTCATACTTGCCATCTTAAAGCTGAAGTCTAGTAAAATATTTTTTGGGCATACTGCACCAGTCACATAACTTACCACTACTCAAGCGTATTCAATGTCCTGCCTGCTGCCTTTTACTGTAAAATACATCCCTTTTAGTGAAGCTAAATTTATTCACAGCTTGTGATTTTCCAGCACTCAGGTGTTAAAAGCATCGACTGCAACAGCGACGGAATCACACTGTGGGAAGTATTTACTAAAACTAGAGAGTACAAAATTTGGCTCAACTCTGCAGAGAAACCAATCGGTTTCCAGGTTTTATTGCCAAAGCTTAATTGAATAAGCTGAGGTTAGAAGCTGGTTGGATACCATGTACAGCTGCACCAGATTCTGACTGCACCAGTTTTAGTAAATCTCCCACTGTTCGCCTTCCCTTTCCTCCCTTCTCATCCATTCACAAAACTGCTTGTATTATTTTCACAGAACGCAAGTTATTCTGTGAATAGGGAAGAGGATTGGTGGGTGAATGACAGGATCTCCCCTCACCTGGGTTGGCCTGGGTTCTGGGTAATTTCTTCACATATGATGGCTAAACAAGTGGCAAGGAAGTGAAATAAAGTTGAGTATTTGTGGTGGGGAAGGAGGTCATTAAAGTAAACTTCTTGTTTTACCTTTCCCCCCTGGAAAAAGCACACAATTGCTTTGAGAATATACAGAGACTGTAGCAAATGTAAGACTTCTGAACTTAAAGCCACAGATTTTTACGGAGGGGATTCAGAGACACAAATTAAAAAAGACAAATTAAAACGCAAAAAAAACGTAAATTGGAGATTTACAATTCCAATAGCCTAACACATTTTGTTTAAACATAATGGGAAATTGGGGGAGTTAACATTTTGGGTGAAAGGTGAGATATTTGATGGATATACCAATCAAGGCCTACTAAAGCCCCATATATGAATGAAGCTATTAATTTTTCATGTTTCCTCTAAAATTGTTGTATTGTATTGGTTTTTACTATATTCTATGCTATTAATTTTTATTTATTTTTAGACTTGCTGATATTTATTTTAAATATTTTAAGGTGGAACTCAAGTCTATATGCTGTATGTCTTTTGGCAGAAGAGACATGGAGTTGGGGGCTAGAACAATGCCAAGAATGGACAGAGTAGTGGGACAATATAACTCTATTGCAAATGAGGTTACATCATCATTGGCCACCCAATGGCAGACACTGAAGGTGTTCGGCCTAGAAGAACACTGGCAGACAATGTCTGTGGCCATGAATGATGTGACAAGATGTTACTTTGTTGGACGGCAAACACTAGGTGGTAAGTATGCCATAATGTAAGAGTATGCTGTGCATGTTTGTGCAGTATGGCAAGAGCCAAACCACTTTGCAAGCAGTAAAGTTCCACTACAATATTTTTGCGGCAATTAGTACTTTTGCTGGTTTCCTTCCCCTCCCTCTTCATTGTGAATTTGTATAAATATACTTGGCAAAAGAAAAATTTGTGATTAGATTAAACTCTGTAAGGAAAATTTGAATTGCAAACCAAGCAAAACTTCCAGGTTGTCCTAGTTTGCTTTTCAGAACAGGATGTGAAAGTGCCTAACCCTGGCCAAGCAGTTGCACTCCCTGTCTCCACACACAGGGGTGATAATTTTTCATAATGAGGCCATAAAGGTTCAAAATTGAGACAGCCAAATGCAACAGAGAACGTGTGTTGAAAGGTTAGCATTGGTCCCTTCTTATTTCCTCACAAACAATGCTAAAAATTTGGTGCACCTTTAATATGCATTTTAAAAGTTAGAGCTTACAGCTATTATGACTCTGCAATTAGTCCACTGGAAATATTAGTGGAATGGAGATGAAGGATATGGACACCGATGATGAGTGGTGACAACAGATGAAAACTACGATTACAGTTTATGTGATTTTTACAACAAAAGATCTATGTATATGAAAAACCGTGCCTCTACATTTAACATAAAATTTCCATTGAGAAAGCCTAAGTATAGACATTGCCTGTGCCTGTGAGATGTACACTATATTGCCAAAAGTATTGGGACACTTGCCTTTACACACACACGTGAACTTTAATGGCATCCCAGTCTTAGTCCGTAGGGCTCAATATTGAGTTGGCCCACTCTTTGCAGCTATAACAGCTTCAACTCTTTTGGGAAGGCTGTCCACAAGGTTTAGGAGTGTGTCTATGGGAATGTTTCACCATTCTTCCAGGAGCGCATTTGTGAGGTCAGGCACTGATGTCAGACAAAAAGGCCTGGCTCATAGTCTCTGCTCTAATTCATCCCAAAGGTGTTCTATCAGATTGAGGCCAGTCAAGTTCCAGTCAAACTTGTTCATCCATGTCTTTATGGACCTTGCGTTGTGCACTGGTGGGAAGTCATTTTGGAACAGGAAGGGGCCATCCCCAAACTGTTCCCACAAAGTGGGGAGCACACAATCGACCAAAATGTCTTGGTATGCCGACGCCTTAAGAGTTCCCTTCACTGGAACTAAGGAGCAAAACCCAACCCCTCAAAACAACCCCACACCATAATCCCCCCTCCACCAAACTTTGCACTTGGCACAATGCAGTCAGGTATGTACCGATCTCCTGGCAACCACAAAACCCAGATACATCCATTAGATTGCCAGACAGAGAAGCATGATTCATCACTCCAGAGAACACATCTCCACTGCTCTAGAGTCCAGTGGCGATGTGCTTTACACTCCTGCATCCGACGCTTTACATTGCAGCTGGTGATATAAGACTTGGAAGCAACTGCTTGGCCATGGAAACCCATTCCATGAAGCTCTTTATACACTGTTGTTGTGCTAATCTGAAGACCACATGAAGTTTGGAGGTCTTTAGCTATTGACTCTGCAGACAATTGGTGATTTCTGCGCACAGTGCGCTTCGGCATGTGATAACCTCACTCTGTCATTTTACCTAACCTGCTGTTGTTGCTGAGTTGCTGTTGTTCCCAGATGCTTCCACTTTGTTACAATACCACTAACAGTTGACCGTGGAATATTTAGTAGTAAGGAAATTTCACAAATGGACTTATTGCACAGGTGGCAGCCTACACCGCTTGAACTCGCTGTGCTCCTGAGAGCGACCCATTCTTTCACAAATGTTTGTAGAAGCAGTCTGCATGTCTAGGTGCTTAATTTTATACACCTGTGGTCATCTTGGAGGACTGTAGGCAAGACACACTTGTCTTTGTGCTCCTCACCTGGTAGTCGCCACACACGCTTGACACCATATGAACCAAATAAGTTTTTCTTGTTCTCATCAGACCACAGGACATGGTTCCAGTAATCCATGTTCTTAGTCTGCTTGTCTTCAGCAAACTGTTTGCAGAGTTTCTTGTGCATCATCTTTAGAAGAGGCTTCCTTCTGGGATGACAGCCATGCAGACCAATTTGATGCAGTGTGCTGCGTATGGTCTGAGCACTGACAGGCTGACCCCCCCATCCTTTCAACCTCTGCAAAAATGCTGGCAGCATTCATACGTCTATTTCCCAAAGACAACCTGTGGATATGACTCTGAGCACATGCACTAAACTTCTTTGGTCGACCATGGCGAGGCCTGTACTGAGTGGAACCTGTCCTGTTAACCTGCTGTATGGTCTTGGCCACCGTGCTGCAGCTCAGTTTCAGGGTCTTGGCAACCTTCTTATAGCCTAGGCCAGTGGTGGCGAACCCGTGGCACGCGTGCCACAGCCGGCACGCCGAGCCTTATCTGTGGGCACGCCAGGAGAATCCAGCGGCGCGCTGTCTTCCCGGCTGTAGTGTGCGTGACAGCCGGGTCCCAAGTGCGCATGCACAAGAAGCAGTGCTCCTTGTGAATGGTAAGGCGGTACCTGGGACACATGACAGATCCCAGAAGCCGCCGGACCAATCACAAAGCGCAGCGCTTCTCGCGCATGCGCACTGGGCATCCGGCTGTCCGACGAGCGCCCACACTACAGAAGCCGGGAAGACAGCGCGTGGCTGGATCGAGGAACAGGTAAGATAAAAAAAAAAAACTCTGCGGAAGTAAGAGCGGGTACCTGTCAAATTCAGGTACCCGCTCCCCCTCCCTCCCCAAAGGTCAGCAGTCATCCCTGTGCTGTGTCCCCAGTCTCTGGTCATCCCTGTGCTGTGTCCCCAGTCTCTGGTCATCCCTGTGCTGTGTCCCCAGTCTCTGGTCATCCCTGTGCTGTGTCCCCAGTCTCTGGTCATCCCTGTGCTGTGTCCCCAGTCTCTGGTCATCCCTGTGCTGTGTCCCCAGTCTCTGGTCATCCCCGTGCTGTGTCCCCAGTCTCTGGTCATCCCTGTGCTGTGTCCCCAGTCTCTGGTCATCTCCTGTGCTGTGTCCCCAGTCTCTGGTCATCTCCTGTGCTGTGTCCCCAGTCTCTGGTCATCTCCTGTGCTGTGTCCCCAGTCTCTGGTCATCTCCTGTGCTGTGTACCCAGTCTCTGGTCATCTCCTGTGCTGTGTCCCCAGTCTCTGGTCATCTCCTGTGCTGTGTCCCCAGTCTCTGGTCATCTCCTGTGCTGTGTCCCCAGTCTCTGGTCATCTCCTGTGCTGTGTCCGCAGTCTCTGGTCATCCCTGTACTGTGTCCGCAGTCTCTGGTCATCCCTGTACTGTGTCCGCAGTCTCTGGTCATCCCTGTGCTGTGTCCGCAGTCTCTGGTCATCCCTGTGCTGTGTCCGCAGTCTCTGGTCATCCCTGTGCTGTGTCCGCAGTCTCTGGTCATCCCTGTGCTGTGTCCGCAGTCTCTGGTCATCCCTGTGCTGTGTCCGCAGTCTCTGGTCATCCCTGTACTGTGTCCGCAGTCTCTGGTCATCCCTGTACTGTGTCCGCAGTCTCTGGTCATCCCTGTACTGTGTCCGCAGTCTCTGGTCATCCCTGTACTGTGTCCGCAGTCTCTGGTCATCCCTGTACTGTTAATTAGTTTGCACTACTGTACGAGTTGTTTTTTCTAAACCAAAAGCTCGATATTCAGGTTTCATTGCAGTGTTGGCACTTTGAAAGAAATAAGTTGGTTTTGGGTTGCAGTTTGGGCACTCGGGCTCAAAAAGGTTCGCCATCACTGGCCTAGGCCATCTTTATGTAGAGCAACAATTCTTTTTTTCAGATCCTCAGAGTTCTTTGCATGAGGTGCCATGTTGAACTTCCAGTGACCAGTATGAGAGAGTGAGAGCGATAACACCAAATTTAACACACCTGCTCCCCATTCACACCTGAGACCTTGTAACACTAACGAGTCACATGACACCAGGGAGGGAAAATGGCTAATTGGGCCCAATTTGGACATTTTCACTTAGGGGTGTACTCACTTTTGTTGCCAGCGGTTTAGACATTAATGGCTGTGTGTTGAGTTATTTTGAGAGGACAGCAAATTTACACTGTTATACAAGCTGAACACTCACTACTTTACATTGTAGCAAAGTGTCATTTCTTCAGTGTTGTCACATGAAAAGATAGAATCAAATATTTACAAAAATGTGCGGGGTGTATTCACTTCTGTGAGATAATAAATATATATATATATATACACACACAGACAGAGAGCGAGAAAACAGGAAAGCATAGCCTGGAAAGCTTGTAAAAAGTGTTTTATCTCTTTGTTACAATAATGCTACTTTCACGCTGTTCCGCAGCAAAAACGTAGCAAAAACATATAAGCGTTTTTGCCGTGGTTTTTGCCATGTTTCTACCACATTTGTGGTACATTTTTTACAGGACATGTGACTCAAAAACTCCACCAAAAACACATTACAGATGAGTCTTTTGATGCATTTTTGCCACGTTTTTTCATTTTTTTCATTTATTTCAATGGGAGGTGCGTTTGTGTACTTTTTTTTTACCGCACCAAACCCATGCCAAAAATGCAGCAAGCAGGATTTTAAAAAACACAGCAGACCGGCAACGGATCAGTGTGAACAGTTCCATAGGATTACATGGCCAAATGTTTTTCTTTTAATGCAAAAGTGGAAGAAAAAGGGAACAGTGTGAAAGCAGCCTAAGGAATACTGCAGCGCTGGCATCCCACCTGGCTTACAACACCTGGAGCAAAAAAATCTCAACAGTGTGTTAAACCATAATTAATTGCTGTGGATGACTATGCAGTAGTATGATTTCAAGATTTGTCCAGACTTCTGGAACCAGAAGAAGTGAACCAATTACAGGAGTAGAACATGGGATGTACTGTCTACAAACTCAATCATGTTACATTCATTTTTGGCAGCTTTGGCTGGATGCCAGGGGCGGACTGACCATTTGAAAACTCAGGCACTGCCCGAGGGCCCAGGGTCAGTAGGGGGCCCCATGAGATGCCCCTGGTACCTTTTTGATAGGCTTTTTTGAGTTTGGGCAAGGACACAGGGGCCCCATGATCCCCTATTGCCCGTGGGCCCCATGAGATGTCAGTCCGCCCCTGCTGGATGCAGATTGATATGAAAAAGGTAGCTTCTAACAACACTGAATCAAAACATGGCAAGTGTAACAGAGGCACGTGCTGTATAATTTTTTTAACCACTTGCCCTCTAGAGGATTTACCCCCATTAATGACCAGGCCTCTTTTTCTACTCGGCGCTGTACTAATTCAACTGATAATTGCGCGGTCATGCAATGCTGTACCCAAACAAAATTTACTTCCTTTTTTCCACACAAATAGAGCTTTCTTTCGGTGGTATTTGATCACCTGTATGCTTTTTATTTTTTGCGCTATAAACAAAAAAAGACTGAAAATTTTGAAGAAAAATAAATTTTTTTACTTTCGGCTATAAAAAATATATAGTAAACTCAAAGTTAGTTATAAATTTAGGCCAAAATGTATTCTGCTACATGTTTTTGGTAAAAAAAATCCCAATAAGTGTATATTGATTGCTTTGTGTGAAAGTTATAGCGTCTACAAACTATGGTATAGATACTGCAATTTACGCCATTTTTTGCTATACAGCGCTGCACTAGTTTAACTGACAATTGCGCGGTCATGCAACATGGTACATAAATTAATTTATGTCCTTTTTTTCACACAAATAGAGCTTTCTTTTGGTGGTATTTGATCACCTGTGCGCTTTTATTTTTGGCGCTATAAACAAAAATGTTTTGAGATAATTTAAAAAAATATATATTTTCTCATTTCTGTCATAAAAAATATCCAAAAAAACGAAAATTTCATCATAAATTTAGGCTAAAATGTATTCTGCTACATGTTTTTGGCTAAAAAATCCCAATAAGTGTATATTGATTGCTTTGTGTGAAAGTTATAGCGTCTACAAACTATGGTATAGATAATGGAATTTACACAGCTTTTACTTTCTGACTGCTCATCACATTTCTTGAGGTGCTAAAATACTAGGATAGTACAAACACCCCCAAATGACCCCTTTTCAGAAAGTAGACACCCTAAGCTATCTGCTGAGAGGCATATTGAGTCCATGGAAGATTTATTTTTTTCCCACAAGTTTCTAAAATATGACAAAAACTTTTTTTTCTTACACAAAGTTGTCATTTAAATTATATATTTCTCGCACAAGCCATGGGTATATGTGGAATTACACCCTAAAATACATTCTGCTACTTCTACCGAGTATGGGGATACCACATGTCTGAGACTTTTTAGGAGCCTAGCTACATACAGGAGCCTGAAATCCAATGACCACTTTGAAATCCTGAAGGTGCGTAACTTCCTCATTTCACTTCTTCACTACCTATCACAGTTTGGAAGGCCCTGAAATGCCAGGATAGCACCCCCATCCAAATGACCCCTTTTTGGAAAGTAGACACCCCAAGGAATTTAAAAAGAGTCATGGTGAGTATTTTGCAGATCTCATTTTTTCTCACAAGGTTTTGAAATATAAAAAAAAGAAAAGAAAAAATATGTTTTTGTCTTTTTTCTTAATTTTCCAAAAACTTGTGGCAACAAACGAGATCTGCAAAATACTCACCATGCTTCTTATCAAATTCCTTGGGGTGTCTACTTTCCATAAAGGGGTCATTTGGGGGGGGGTTTGGTACTATCCTGGCATTTCAAGGCCTCCAAAACTGTGATAGGTAGTCAGGAAGTGTAATGAGGAAACAAAGCCCTTTCAAAACCTGAAGGTGCTTGTTGGATTTTGGGGTCCTGTACTTGGCTAGACTGCCAAAATGTCTCTCACATGTGGTACCCCCATACTCGGGAGAAGTAGCAGAATGTATTTTGGGGAGTAATTCCACATATACCCATGGCATGTGAGCAATAAATAATTTAATTGAAAATTTTGTGTAAAAAAAAAAAAAAATTTTTTGTCATTTTCCAAAAACTTGAGGTAAAAAAATAAATTCTTCTATTGATTCAACATGCCTCTCAGCAAACAGTTTGGGGTATCTACTTTCCAAAAAGGGGTTGTTTTTTGGGGGTGGGCATTTTATGCCCAGCATTAGAAGTTTATGCCACACATCATTCACTCTTCTAACCACCTGAAGACCAAGCCTTTTCTGACACTTTTTGTTGACATGAAAAAAATCTGTATTTTTTGCTAGGAAATTACTTTGAACCCCCAAATATTATATATTTTTTTAAAGCAAACACCCTAGTGAATAAAATGGTGGGTGCTTCAATTTGTTATGTCACATAGTACTCGCGCAGCAATTTTTCAAACACAATTTCTTTTTTTTAAAAATACACTTTTTTTACTTTTAATGCACAAAAACACAATATATTGGCCAATTATTCGGTAGAATATAAAATGTTGCTATGCCAAGTAAACAGATACCAAACATGACATGCTTTAAAACTGCGCATGCCCCATGCAATGGCGACAAACTGCATACATTTTTAATATCCATAGGCAACGTTTTAAAAGCCTTTACAAGCTACCATTTTAGATTTACAGAGGAGGTCTAGTGTTAGAATTACTGTCCTTGATCTGACGTTTGTGGCGATACCTCACATGCATGGTGCAACTGCTGTTTCCATACTGGCACAGGGTCAATGCTCACGAACGCAGGTATGCATGTGCGTGGGGGGGCAAGGGTACTTTTTTTTAAAGTTATTTTGTTTTTTTAAATTATTTTTACACTGTCCCTTTAATTTTTTTTATCACTTTTAATGCTATCACAGGGAATGCAAATATCCCCTATAACTTCAATGGGCATTGTTATATATTCTTTTTTAAGAAATCTGGGGTCTATCAGACTCTAGATATCTCCTCTGCCCTTATATTATCTAATCTCACCAAGATCAGTGTGATCAGATGCTTTCCCAAATTACAAATGGCGCTGTTTATATCCTGTGAAACTGAAGTGATGAAATGCTCGTAGCTTCTGATTTCTTAGGCTATAGAGATGATTGGCACCATTCTGTTCTCCATTCAGCTCTATGGTCAGCTGGCATAAACACCGGGTGCATTCTCAGGTTCCCCCGATGGCACGGGACTGCCCAAGAAGGCCGTGGAAGGCAGCGGGGGAGGGGGGCATTGTCTCCCGCTGCTTGTAAAAGCAATTCTGCAGCTAATTAGCCACTAGGATTGCTTTTACATGAAAGCCGATCGCCAGCTGAAAATAATGATACCAGGATGAGGCCTGCAGCTGTCACCCCTTGCCTCACCCCTTAGTCTCCGCCCGAATCACAAGCTTACTGAACGACATATCAGATTGGATGTCGCTCCACTTCCTTAAACTGAACCTCCCCAAAACTGAGCTCCTAGTCTTCCCCCCAGCCCTCACACCACCCTCCACTGACTTCTCCATCACGTCCAACAATGCCACCATCAGGCCCGCCCCGCAGGCCAGAGTACTTGGTGTCAATCTATCCTTCCAGCCCCAAGTCTAATCACTAACAACCTCATGCAGACTCTAACTCCGCAATATCGCCAAAATACGCACGTTCCTAACCCCAGAAACCACTAAGCAGCTCATCCACTCCCTCATCATATCACGACTCGATTACTGCAACTCCCTCCTCACTGGCCTGCCTTGCCACAGGCTATCCCCGCTTCAGTCGATCCTGAATACGGCAGCCAGACTCATCCACCTTACCAACCGCTCCGTTTCCGCCACCCCTCTCTGCCAATCCCTCCACTGGCTTCCGATTGCCCAACTGATCAAATTCAAAATCCTAACACTGACGTACAAAGCTGTCCATAATTCTGCCCCAAACTACATCACCGACCTAATACCCAAGTACCACCCTACATGCACTCTCTGCTACTCACAAGACCTCCTTCTCTCTAGTTCCCTAGTCTCCTCCTCCCATGCCCGCCTCCAGGACTTCTCCAGGGCATCACCCATACTCTGGAACTCCCTACCCCAATCCATCAGACTATCACCTACTCTCCTCTCCTTTAAGCGCACCATGAAAACCCACCTCTTCAGGGAAGCCTACCCCACCCCCTGCTAATTCCCGACCTCCTCCACTCCTCCTACCACTCCATCACCCTCAACTATTTCCTCCTGTATCACTATCCCCTCCCTCCTGGACTGTAAGCTCCAAGGAGCAGGGCCCTCGAACCCCTCGTGTATCGCATTGTATTTTTATTGTACTGTCTCATGTTCTGTCTCCCATTGTAATGTACAGCGCTGAGCGAACTGTGGGCGCTTTATAAATACTGTATAATAATAATAATCCTGGTATAACCATTCAAAGTCCAGTGATGTACCAGTACGTCGCTTGTCCTTGTTGGGTATACAGTATATGCTATTTTCTATTTTTTTTTTGTATGCAGCCTATGGACTGAAAAAAAGAGAAGAAATCTCTGCCAAAAAAAAAAATGTGTAGTATGCCCACCATTAAAATATACCCCCCTGCATCTACCCACTTCTAATGTTGGGCACACATTAGGTCACACTTTGCCACATGCACCAGTTCCAAGATTGTACAAATGTCTAAATTGTGGCACGCTTGAATAAAAATTGTCCACGTATAAGTGGTACCCCTTATGGAAAATGGGATGACAAGTCCCAAACTATCTTGCCACTGCTCCCCATGTAGTCTGGGCATCCGGGGGGCTCCAAGTGACTATCTTTTCCCTTGTAAATTTGAAACTTATATGTATAGCTTGTTGCCATCTCACAGGTCTTATACATCTTGACCCCATATCTGGCACGCTTGCTGGGGAGAAATAGTTTGAATGTAAGATGGGCATAAAAATTAATTAGGGACTCATTGTGACGGGCGCAGCGTCAGACCCCAGTCCTTCTCACCAACTTGTGACTGAAGGACTAGCCAATCTAAAACCGCGCTGCCACTTGCGTAACAATGCCACTCTCAGCTGCACCCTGCACAAAGATTTTCCAGCTCACTGGACCCCAATCTAGGTGCCAACGCAAGACACTCCTTTTTGATCGTGGCGTATGCTACCTCCCTGGGAAGCAGCTTCCGGCTCAGGTAGAGGATGGGATGTTCCTCTCCTGCACCATCCACCTGGCTCAGGACTGCACCCAATCCATATGCAGAGGCATCCGTCTGCACTAGGAAATGGCAGGTGAAGTCTGGAGCCTGTAGCACAGGGGTGCTAGCCAGCACCTCCTTCAAGGCCTGAAATGCCTTCTCACAATCGGGTGTCCAAGACACCACCTTGGGTAGTTTCTTCTTGGTTAGGTCAGTCAAAGGTTTTGCCAGGCTACTATATTTACATACAAACTTCCTATAGAAACCGGCTGTCCCCAGGAATGACATGACCTGTTTCTTGGTTTGCGGGGTAGGCCAGGCCAGGATGGCCTCCACCTTCCCCGTCTCGGGCCTCAGGGTTCCTCCTCCTACCTGGTGTCCCAAATACTGGACATCCGTCATGCCTATCTGACACTTACTGGATTTGACGGTCAGATTGGCAGCTGTCAGTTTGTCCAGAACCTGTGACAGATGCACCAGATGTTCTTCCCAGGTGGGGCTGAACACGGCGATGTCGTCCAGGTAGGCTACTGCAAAGGGTTCCAGCCCCTCCAGCAAATCATTCATGACTCTCTTGAAGGTAGCTGGGGCATTCCTCATCCCAAATGGCATGACAGTGAATTTGAACAAGCCGAATGGGGTGATGAAGGCAGACTTTGCCCGAGCCTCAAGCACCAGAGGAATTTGCCAGTACCCCCTGCTCAGATCCATGATTGTGATATAGCGGGCAGCCGCCAGCCTATCCAACAATTCATCGATCCTGGGCATGGGGTAGGCGTCTGCAGTGGTGATGGCGTTCAACTTCCTGTAGTCCATACAGAACCTGGTCGTCTGATCCTTTTTGGGGACCAGGACGACAGGGGATGCCCAGGCACTGTGGAACTTCTGAATCACCCCAGCTGCAACATTTCCTCAACCTCCTTTTCATATCAGCCAGCACCTCCAAAGAGACACAATAGGCTGATTGTTTAATAGGGGGATGGGCCCCTGTATCCACTTTGTGGACAGCTAGGTGTGTTCTTCCAGGCTTCCCAATAAACCTGCCCCCATATACTGCCAGCACTCCCTCCAGCCCAGGTACCTGAGTGGAGGTAAGGTGGGGGTTGATCGGGAGGTCTGAATCCACTTCCCTGGTGTTAGCTAGCAGGTCTAGGAGGGGGTCAGCCTCCTCAGGCTCCGGTTGGCTGCAGACTGGCATGACATAGGCCGTACGCTCATGGTGGGCTTTGATCATGTTAACATGGAAGGCCTTCTGCTGTCTGCTCCCTTCCCCCAACCTGACCAAGTAGGTAACATTATTCAGGCGCTGGGTGATGGTGTACGGGCCTTCCCAGGCAGCTTGAAGTTTGTTCTGCCGCAAGGGAAGCAGAACATACACCTGCTGACCAATGTTGTATGTCTGCTCCCTGGCATTACAGTCATACCAACGCATCTGCCTGGTCTGGGCCATATTTTCCCGCACCATCCCCACCAGCGTCTCCATTTTATCCCTGAATTTTAACACATAATCCACCATAGAGACCTCTGGGTAATCAATTTTGCCCTCCCAGGTCTCACAGATTAGGTCCAGATGCCTTCTCACCCTCCGCCCGTACAGAGGTTAAAACAGCGAAAAACCTGTGGACTCTTGAGGCACCTCTCTGTAAGCAAATAGCAGATGAGGCAGATATTGTTCCCAGTCCTTTCCCTGGGATCCACAAAGGTGCGCAACATTTGTTTCAAGGTGCCATTGAAACGCTCGCACAAGCCATTTGTTTGTGGGTGATAAGGACTGGCCATGATATGTGTCATCTGTATCTTCTGACAGAGAGCTTCCATCAGGTCCGATCACAAACTGGGGCCCTTGATCGCTAATGAGCTCGGCCAGAAACCCCACTCTGGTGAAAATCCCCAGCAGAGCATCCGCAACCTTGTCTGCCCGGAGGGAGGAGAAAGCCACAGTTTCGGGATACCGGGTGGCATAGTCAACCACTGTCAGGATATAACGTTTGCCTGAGCTGCTAGGGATGGCTAGCGGCTCCACTATGTCTACTGCCACCCACTTAAAAGGTTCGTCAATCACAGGCAGAGGTTGTAATGGGGCCCTGTGTACATCTCCTGCCTTGCCAACTCGCTGGCAGGTAACACAGGACCGACAGTAATCAGCTTTGTCAGTGAGTATGGTAGGCCAGTAAAAGTTGTGAACTAATCGCGCCCTGGTCTTAGTGATTCCCAGGTGCCCTGCTAAGGGAATTTCGTGAGCCACTTTCAGCAGCTGTCCTCTAAATTGATTGGGCACAACAAGCTGTCTCCTACCAATGTCAGCCCCAGTCCCCTCAGTGGGCACGCCCTCCCTATACAGCCTTCTTTGGTCCCAGTAAACCTTTTGTTTGTCATTCTCTGCAGGGGGGCGATTAGCCAGACTTCTGAGCTGCTCTAGGGTCTGGTCTGTCTGCAGTGCTGCCTCGAAGGTGGAACTGCAAGTCCCAGCCAGGGGTCCTGTAGCAAACAATGACAGCTGCTGAGACTCAATGGAGGCAGAGTCCACTGGGTCAGAACAAGGGGAGGGGTCAGAGACATCCTCCTGCTGTTCTGAGACCAGAGCCTGTGCCTCAGCCGCCCTTGCAGCACTACGGGTGACCACTAATATTGGTAATGCATCATTAGTATCATCATTATCATCATCTTCATTATGTACATTATGTAACATTAGTGACACAGGAGTTCATTACCTTCCCCTGCAAGGGGATCTCCTTTCCTTCTCCAGGTAATGGAGAACTCTGCAACCCCACTCCACTTCCAACTCCACTCCACTGCCCAGATATTACCCCAACATCTGCACACAGTACCTTGGAATGTCCAGAGAGTTCCAGGGGGGCATCCGGGGTGTTCTTAGCAGGTGCATAGTAGGAGTTAAGAGTGCCTAGATCAGCCCCCAATAGGTGGGGATTTCATCCGAGACTCCCACCTCCCTCATCCCCCTTCCTGCACCCCAATCAATGAACACATAGGCACGGGGTATGCGGGAACGGGTTCCCCCCACTCCGGTGAGGGTAAGAAACTTCTCTTGGATGATGTCCTTTTCCTCTATCACCTCTGGCCAGACTAAGGTGACCTCGGCTCCGGTGTCACGGAAACCAGTTACGGTCCGGTTGCTGACTATGACTGGCTGTAGGTTGGTGCTGGTTCCCAGAGGTTTCCCACTGACAAACAGCACGGAGGAAGAGTTGCGGGCCAGTTGGCCCGGTGATGTCATCTTCTTCTGCTCAGGACACTGCGTCCTGAGATGTAACATCTGCGGTTGTCAGTCAGGAATGGCTTGGCCCCAAGTACTGCAGGTGTTGGGTGATGGGAAGCTTGACTCACCGGTGTAGGAGGGGTTGCTATGGGTGATTTCCCTCCCTTCCAGCCGTTCGGAGGAGCATTGCGATGGTCAGACACCCACGTGTTGACATAGGTGTCGGCCAGGTCTGCTGCAGGTTTGGCAGATGCGGGTTCCCTCTCCAATACAAACTGTCTGACGTCTGTCGGGCAGAGATGCAGTAGTTGATCTCGTATCATGAGATCCTCCAGGGACTCATAGGAGTCAGCTTTCAGTCCTCTGGTCCACTGCCGGAATGTGGTGCGTAAGCGACTTACCACATCCGTGTAAGAGTCCCCAGGTCCATTTTGCAAGGACCTAAACCGCTTGCGGTACACTTATGGGGTCAGCTGGTACTTCCGGACGATGGCTTCTTTTAGAGCTTCATAATTGGTGTCCTGCTCCTCTGGCAAATTGACAAACGTATCCAGGGCCTTGCCTCATAGCCCTGGTGTCAAGTCCCGAGCCGTTTGTGCTTGGGGCAGATGGTACTGACGGCAAGTTTTTTCAAATGACAGTAAATACATGTCAATGTCACCGTCTTTTTCCATCACTGGAAACTTGGCTACTGTGCCCATGGCCGGAGAGGCGTCCCTGTGCTCTAGGGACCCGAGGTTCTGAGCCTGTCTGGAGCTTAGCCATCTCCATTTTGTGCTGACGATCAGTTTCTCTCTCAGCCTGGCGTTCCTCTCTGGCAACTGCTGCTTGGCGTTCCTCTCTCTCAGCCTGACATTCCGCAGCCTCTCTATCAGCCTGGCGTTCAAGGAACCGCAGGTATGCCATAGGAGCCACCTCCTTGATGCGATACATTCAGTGATACTCCAGTGTCAGTCTCTGTATGACCATCCTGCAAGGCCGTATCTGAGCCACTGGGATCGGAGGCAGTGGGAACCCCTTCATTTTCAAGTTCCCCCGAGTTCTGGTCTGCCCGAATATCATGCTCCTGTAGGTCACAAATCAAATTTTCATGAGTTTTGCCCCCGACGTCAATTCCTTGTGCCTCACATTCAGTACTTAAATTACTTTTGTTCATTTTCTTGTATTCTGCTACACCAGGCATAATTGCAAACAAAGGTAGAATAGAAAGCAGAAAAAGGAAGGAGCTGTTGCTATATGTCTCTCTCTCTCTCTCTCTCTCTCTCTCTCTCCCTCTCCCTCTCTCTCTCTCTCTCTCTCTCTCTCTATATATAAAAATATGTACCGCTTGTCTCTAAGGACTGTTTACACAAAGGTTACAATCCTTCAGTGCAGAGCTAATTCCTAACAATGCACTGAATACTCTACTGCAAACTATCCCACATACGCTGCCAGCCAATATGTAACGGGCGTGGTGTCAGACCCCAGCCCTTCTCACCAACTTGTGACCCAAGGACTAGCCAATCTAAAACTGCGCTGCCACTTGCGTAACACTGCCACTCTCATCTGCACCCTGCACAAAGATTTTCCAGCTCACTGGACCCCAATCTACGTGCCAACAGCCTGAGAGCGATTGTTACTGGGTCAGGTTAATTACTCAATTAACCCTTCACACTGCCACCACCGCCTTTTTACAGAGAAGGAGGAAACTCACAAATCTTAGCAGTAACACTATGATGTTTGAATAAGTGTCTGTATACACACTGTCACTGCAGACAGATGCATCCAGAGGTTTTAAAACCTAGTAGCACTCTTCAGAGACAGGGATTCTTAGTTTGCATTAAAGAGCTTTAGAATCAGTTCAACGCTTTTCAGAAAATAGGATTTATTACTAAAAAGGTCAAAATGCTGCAATAAAAATATTTACAGAAAAGATGTAACCAGTATATATATAAATAGAGAGAGCAATAACACAACAGAGAGATAAAAGAAAGAAGTTTAAGAAGGTAGAATACTTGCAGAAGTCCTGGTTTAAGCAGAGTTCAAGTGTCCTGAACAAAAGGGTACCTTTTCTCCCGAAGTTGGTTCCTGATGTTAAAAGGGAGAATCTCTTCATGCATCTCTCTCCAGGCATGACAGCTTTTATAGTGTCCCAGCAGGGGTGTCTACTGAAGCCAAGGGGCAATGGGGATGGGGGGTTAGGCGGTGACCCAGGCTGTGACCCAAATCCCTCCAAGTTTATACCATGGTCAATAACCTTCCATAGGTGCATGCAGCAGCCTAGCCACTGGCAGGTTAATATGCAGAATGATATTCTGAACGTCCAGACACCAAATATGACATATCCAGCTGTGACGGATAACAAGATATCGCTTTCTACTCTCTGGTAGACATTATCTAGGGGTGTAAGGTATCAGGTGACTCGTATTAAACTGACCTATCTGAATATATGCTTTGTTTTATTGTACCTTGTTCCTGCCGGGATTTATAAAATTGTATGAAAAAGTGGTTTCAAGTGGGATGTCTGTTTTACTGCCACTCTGGAATGCTTTCATGTCCAGTGACTGACTGGTTTATAGCTTTACGACCAGGCCAAGGCAAGAGTCTGACAAACATCCTGGAACCAGCTAATTGGGTTTACAACCATGAAGCGTATCCAGCTGTGCCCTGTACACTCCTGAACTCAGCACACACACAGACCACATTCCATTCAAAGAAAAGGAGGGGGAGAGAATGATATTTGCAGAGTATGATCCAAATTATGGTTGTCATTGTCCATATCTGTGTGCACAATTATCACACTCATCATTGCAGATGTTTTGCTGGAGAGTATAGACATCAGCAAAATTTTGGTTAAGGTGAATTTCGAGGGGCTGAATTTTGTGGAGTCGGTCAAATTCAGGGTCACCCCGAAGACAACAGAGTGTATTGTTGTTGAAATGCATTATACTGTCATATCTTTGCCTGGCCATGGCAGCAGAGAACACAGGCATATGATGAATCGGGTCTGTGAACCAATACAACCGCAATTAATTTTTTTTAGTAATGACCATATTGAGAGTTAGGCCCCAAAAAAATATAAATTCGGAAACCATAATGAGTTTCCATGCGACTGGTCTTGCAAGGTTTGAATTTGGGTTGGCGGCGATACATTGTTGTGCATATAAATTACTTTGGTCCACAAACAATGCATACAGATCTTCTGTGAAAAACAGCTCCAAAAAATCAAGGGGAGGAGTTAAATTTGCTATTTCCACCTGAATTCCAGGTTGGGCAGTGGATGGGGCAAGTACGGGTGCTGCAGAATTTGTGGGCTGCAAATCAGGATTTGCAAGCACATCCGTAAGGATACTAGGGGTTTTATGGGCCTGTGTGCGAATTCTTGGTGGTTGCGGGACAATACTTGTGCTCGCCACTGCACCAGCTTGTACTGCACTTATGGGACTCGCCACGTCACCAAGTCCTACTGCAGTGCTGGTAATATTATTCTTATACAGGATTTATACGGCGCCAACAGTTTGCGCAGTGCTTTACAATATAACGGAAGACAATACAGCAACAATACAAGAGGATTAGGAGGACCTGATCCTGGGAGCTTACAATCTAAGAGGTATGTGAAAGACCAGGATGTACTAGGCCACTAGTGCTCGCCAGTTCACCAAAAGGTAGCGCGGCACTAGGAAGCGGTTTGTGTTACGGCGCTGCGTTACTTTAACTGACAATTACACAGTCATGTAACGCTGCACCAAAATAAAATTTACGTCCTTTTTTCCCCATGAACTGGGCTTTCTTTTGGTGGTATTTGATCGCCTATGTGTTTTTTATTTTTTGCGCTACAAAAAAAAAGACTGACAATTTTGAGAAAAAAAAACAATATTTTGGACTTTTTGCTATAAAACATGTCCAGTATAAAAATTTAAAAATTAAACTTCGTCATAAATTTAGGCTAAAATGTATTCTGCGACATATCTTTGCTAAAAAAAAATCCCAATACATGCAAATTAATTGGTTTACGTGAAAGTTATAGCGTTTACAAATGGCGATATAGATACTGGATTTTTTTATTTATATACTAATAATAGTGGCGATCAGTGACTTATGGCAGTGATCAACGACTCATGGCGGCGATCAGCGACTTATGGCGGGACTGCGGTGGACATTCTGACACTGGGGGGGAACTGACTTGGGGTCACTGACATCCCCAGTGATATCAATATAGTGATTAGTGCAACAAGAAAAAACACTGACACTGTATTAATGGCACTGGGGAGGAAGGGGTAAATGTTTGGAGACAATCAAAGGGTTAACTGTGTGAGGGGAGTGTTTTACTAGGGGGCGAGGGTGTGTACCTCTCTGTTACACACTGTCCCGGAAGGCTGTGTCCAGCAGTGTGCTGAAAGCTGACAGGGAGGAGAGCTCCATTGAAAACAATGCAGCCTTCCTCCCCATCCGTGTTTGCCGGCAATCGCTGGGCTCCGGCCGGTAATTACCAGCCGGGACCCGGTGATTGACACCTGCGGCTGTGATTGGTGCCGCGGGTAGGGCAGGATCACATTTATATACGTGATCCTGCGCACAAGGGCCACCTTGTAGCAATATATGTACTGTGGGTGGTCCCCTAGTGGTTAATTTTTAAGCGAATCTGAATGAACACATACAGTGTGTAAGTGCTGTCATTTACTACTTGTTTTAGATGCTGTATATCCCCAGGTTTTCATCCTCACCCCTTTGCATGACTATTAAAGCTGGTTACACATAGACTGAAATTTGGCCAGTTCAGCAGGAACTGACCAAATTTCAGTCTGTTTGTAGTCCTCTCTAAAGAAGCCAATTGCTAAACAAGCTTCTGTCCAACAGTCCTGCTGGAAAATTAGCATTCGATCAGCTGCTGCAGACAATAGCTGCACTGCTGATAAGTGCATTCTGACAAGGGAAGAGTCCCTGCTATCAGAATACAAAAGAGCAGCAGGGGAGATTCCTGTATCGCTTGTGTGGATGCAGGAATCTGTAAGTTTTTGTTCTTTCAGCTTGCTTATTGAACAAAAAAAAAACTCAGTGTGCACCCAACTTTAGTTACTAACCTGGAACAATCACACACTGGAAAGAAGCTTTGACATAGCTTCCAAATCAATAACTCGCTGAATAGTTAACGGCTAACTCCACCTTCGTGCTACGTAAGCATACAACTGCAGTGCTGTAGTTTCTGCAAATTCAATGCAATATGGCAACCTGAAGGTATTCTGTACACAGTTGGTGAGATCGGACAGGAGAGCCCAGTAAAAGCAGCAGCGGGAGGGGACCCCTTTCCATGCCTGTAAAAGTAATCCAGTGTTGGTATAGCCACTATGATTACTTTTACCTAAAAGAGAATCACCGGCTGCAAAAACTGATACCAGGATCATGACTGTAGCTGCAGTCATGATCCTGGTATAATAACTTCATAAATAGCCTAAGGATGGGAAGTGGTTAAATATATGACAGCCTATCTTAGTTGGGATGCTGTCTGGGTTCATTAGGGGTGCCGCCAAACATGCATCACCAACAAGCGGTGCATCCCTGGTGAAGCATAACACATACAGTATATGTGGCATCACAGAAGTGGGCTTTCTTTCATAGCGTATTGCATATCTGTGGCATGTGTTTAAGCTGGAAGTGCACTTGAATGCGTGTCCCCAGCATGGAGGCCGAGCTGTCACCAACAGCTCCTGGTCTCAAAGTTACTGGCTGTCAAACGTGATCACTGCAATAGCCAAGAACTGTGATCACTAGTGTTAGAATTGTGAACCAAGAACTGTGATCCATTGGCTCCTGCTGCTGTCAATGAAATCCAGTGATGAGGGAGCGGAGGGTGGGGCCAGGCAGCACTGTGTGTGTCAATAGACACACACAGCACAGCTCGGGATCGAGTTTACACGTGTGCCACAACTGGAAATGGCTTCCTATGGAGGAACACAAAGAAGAGAAAGAGCCCAGAGTGCTGGCTACTCTGTGCAATAGTATTAAGGTAAGTTTGACTTTTTTCTTAAACCTTTACAATCACTTTTATATTTACCACCATGTTTTTTTTTACCACCATTTTATATTTGTCTTGAAAAAACAAGGTATAATTCAACTGGAGTGCCTTGAGTTTACATATTTTAAAGTGTGCCATGTCTGAATAAAGGTTAAGAAACACTTATACAGGCTATAGTAAAGGTTGCCAATTTATGTCCATTCATGTCATTTGTGTAAGATATACAGTATATATACAAGTGGTTGCTGTGTACAGGAAATATTATGGATGCATCCAGCTGTGGGAAGTTATAAGGTGTGCAGAATAACAAGCTTGTAACTTTCTTAAAAATGGTGAATTAAAGCAAAGTCATGCCCATAAAGTATTCACTACATCTCTGTATTACTACAATCATGGTTGATAAAGCCAGCATAAAAGGTTTTGTTGCCATATATATGACGGTAGCAGGAGCTGAGTGAACTATTTGTTCAGTCAGATGGAGCAATATGTGGAAACAAATCTAGATTACAGTATTGGCAAACATTCAAATCTGACTCGCAGGTATGTGCTATTCATAGCTACCATAAATTGTCAATGTCATCAATCAATTTTTAGAAAGGGAAAAACATATGTTTTGGTGCCAGTAGAATACCAGTCAATTAACACTACAAAATGCATAAAATTGCATGTTTTGCACTTTATTCCACTATTTGATATCTTGTTGCCTTACCTCAGTTTGCTCACATTGTACCTCTGCTTAAAACCAATAAAACAGTGTACACTTTTCATATCTTACATCTATACTCATGTTTGCCAGTTCCACCAGTTTCACATTTTATCTCGTATATATTTTTCTACTTTTCTTCCACCCCACCCCTTTCATGAGACTTCATTTTCCTGTTCCCAGCATGGTATCACCAGAACATTGGGCATGCACCATTTTTTTTTATGCAGGAGTGCACCACAATGCATGGTAGTGTTTACTGTGCATTGGGATGTGCTGCAATGCAGGTGCTAAATGAATGGCACCACAAAGTGCTAAAATGCCTAAATGTTGTGGTAACACGCATGTTGCTTCAATGTAATGCACCAAGCTGGAGAGTCATTTATGGATCCTGACTGAGCAGAAGCTTGCATAATCAGGGTTTCCTGGGGTATACAACATTTTTGTTCGCTGACTGATCTATGTAATTGCAGGTATAGGAACAAGACGTTGCAGTGTCCATGCAAAGGTGAATCACAGTTAAATCACAAAATTAGAAATAAAGTCTATTTTCAGCAAAATTTCCTTTGTCAGAGAGATTTCCCCTCACTTACTAACACAGAGACAATGGTTTCACCAGCAGCTAAAGCAAGCGGTGAATGACTATGATTTCTCCTTAGGCCACAGAGTAACTCAAGGGATATTAAAACCTAACTCCATGTTTAATTTAACTTTAAATAGTTTGTTTGGACCAAGTAAAAGTCTTCACCATAGTGACACTGTACTACTCTTGGGACGATTGTGATCAGGGATTTTTTTTAAAACTGTGATTGCTTATAACAGTGATGATAACTGTTATACGCAATCGTTTTAAAGTGGTTCTAAAGGCTCAAGGTTTTTTACCTTCATGTATTCCATGCATGAAGGCAAAAAACCTTCTAAGTGCAGCCCCCCCCCAGCCCTCCCCTCCTTCATACTCACCTGAGCCCCCTCTCGATCCAGCAATGTGCACTGGAGTCTCGGCTATCCAGAGACTCCCTCTTCTCATTGGCTGAGACAGAAGCGAGAGCCATTGGCTCCCACTGCTGTCAATCACAGCCAGTGAGCCAATGAGAAGAGAGAGGGGGTTGGGCTGAGCCATGGCTCCATGTGTGAATGGTCACATGGAGCAGTGGGTGCCCCCATGATAAGCAGCTTGCTGTGGGGGCACCCAACAGGAGGGAGGGGCCAGGAGAGCATTCGGGGGATCTGAGAAGAGGAGGATCCAGGCTGCTTTGTGCAAAACCACTGCACACAGCAGGTAAGTATAGACATGTTTGTTATTTTTTTATTTTAAAAAAATTAAACCTTTAGCTACAGCTAATCACATGGTACAGGGTGCTGTGACTGGTCCAGGTACCATGTGATAGCTGTGGTCCAATCACAGCATCACAATAGTAAGCAAGCCGTCATGAATGGAATCATGTGATCAATATGATTGGTCATAGCGATCACATGATACTATGGTTGCTCACAGTAGCCGGGTACTGAGCACTGTGATCTTCTGTGTCTACCGGACACAGCAGTCACAGGATCGCGCTGCGGCGGGCCCTAGTGGGTATGTGCATCACAATGTATCTGTACATCGCAGTGCCTGGGGAAGCTGCCTGCCAGCAGTAAATGCAGTTGGCGGAATCCCCAGCTACAACAAAGAGACAGCACACTAACAAACAGCAAAAGAGACAGATTGCAACTGTTTAAAGTGTTTTATGCACTATCCTGAGGAAGTAGCTAGTATAGTGCCACAAATTGAGTTGAGAGTGTTTCTATTTTATTCTGTATATAATAAATATCAACTTTATGAAGAATCAGTTTCCGAACTTACCCTATACATTTGGGTGCCACTTCTGAAACAACTTTCCCATCTTTTGGGGCTCCAAGATTTATTAGTACGAGGAAGAGGTAGGGTCAGGGCATCTCCCTGGCATGTTATTTAAAAGAATTCATGCTCCACTTTAAGCAATACTAAAAGCACTGTTCCCATGCAAATGTACATTTTTTTCAACTTTTGTTTTGCTTTTGTACCTGTCCCCCAGGCTAGTACCCACTCCCTTACCATTTGTTTACCACAGAATGGTAAACAAAGGGCTAGAAAATAGCCATTACTGTTTTTATACAGTTTGCTCCTATTGACTTCAATGGGGTTTGGTTTTGGCACCTGAACCTCCATAATGTTCATTAAACCCACCTTGAACCAAACCCAGGTAACATAGAATCTAAAAAACATGTTTACATTACAATGTAACATAATGTGAAGCATTTAAACCTAAATTTGGTCAAACACCAATTAGTATTTAATTGCTAGCCCTGTTGAAGAGGCTCCAGTGAAATACTGCATGTAGAATCAAAATTTTAAAGCCTAATTAAAATCTCAGACATTTTTCGCTCTGTATCACCATATGGTTGATTTTAAACTAATTTTCACTTGGAAATGGCTAAAATACCCATTTCTCTTAGTGGATACGTTTTTCTATTTTTTTTTCTCTTCCACTCCAGTGCTTTATGGCAGGAGAGATGGGTTACGCTCATCCATACCATTCATCATAAGTGTCCTCACGCAAGGGTATAATATAGCTCAAGAGAAGAGTGCCTGACCAAGTCAGTTGAGCCCACAGGACAGCGTGGTCAAAGTCTGCAACCTACTGGACTGCATAGCCATATTTATACACACTACACAAGGAGGGTAG
This sequence comes from Staurois parvus, assembly GCF_062004578.1. Lineage (NCBI taxonomy): Eukaryota > Metazoa > Chordata > Amphibia > Anura > Ranidae > Staurois > Staurois parvus. The sequence goes on along the minus strand of NW_028318108.1, from coordinate 1,072,804 downwards.
TTAGCACAATACAGTATCTGACTGAAAACCTGTTTCAGTGACTTAAAGGGATTGATTTACTAAAGTGTAGTGTGCAAAATCTGGTGCAGCTCTGGATCATCCAGATGGTCATTGGCAAACTTCAGATGCGCCTGGACATGTGATGACTTGAGCAGGAAAACCTTCCGTGCTATGCATGATTTGAAACCATGACGGCGTAGTGTTCTTCCGACAGTGACCTTTGAAACTGGTCCCAGCTCTCTTCATGTCATTGACCAGCTCCTCCTTTGTAGTTCTGGGCTGATTCCTCACCTTTCTTATCATCAGTGATACCCCAAAAGGTGAGATCTTGCATGGGGCCCCAGTCCAAGGGAGACTGACAGTCGTCTTTAGCCTCTTCCATTTTCTAACAATTGCTCCAACAGTTGGTCTATTTTCACCAAGCTGCTTGGCAATTGCCCCGTAGCCCTTTCCAGCCTTGTGGAGGTCCACAATTTTGTCTCTGGTGTCTTTTAACAGCTCTTTGGTCTTGCCCATGGTAGTAGTTTGCGTCTGACTGACTGTGGGGTGGACAGGTGTCTTTAAAGGGCTCAGACAGGTGCTACTAAGTTAGATTAATGAGTGGAGTAGAGGTGGACTTTTTAAAGGCACAGTAACAGGTCTTTGAGAGCCAGAATTCTTGCTGTTTCTTAGGTGTTCAAATACTTATGTTCAGCAGTGCAAGACAAATAAATTCTTTAAAAATCATACAATTTGATTTCCTGAATATTTTTTAAATTCTGTCTCTCAGAGTGGGAATGCATCTACAATGTGAATTTCAGACCCCTCCATGATTTCTAAGTGGGAGAACTTGCAAAATCGCAGGGTGTTCAAATACTTCTGTTCCTCAATGGCATTATTCAACTTTAGTCAGAACTGCCCAGTTCGTTTTCATCTACAGATACCCCTTATTTACATAGGCAGTTTTTTTTGGTGAAAGTGAACTATCCCTTGAAACTGATACTAAAGCTTTTGGTTTTTTTTTTCAAAATAACAAACATGTCATATTTATCTGCTCTGTGTAGTAGTTAAGCACAGAGCAGCCCTGACCCTTTTCTTTTCAGGTCCCCCCCGCCAGTGCTCCTGGCCCCTCCCCCTTGGGCAGTGTCCCCCAGAGAAAGCTGCTTGCCCTTTCATGCACATCGCTGGATCAGGCTCAGGTTCAGGAAGTATTATGGGGCTACGGGGGAAGCTGCATATTGAAGGTTTTTTACCTTCATGCATAGAATACATGAAGGTAAAAAAAAACTTTAAGACTTTAGAACCACTTTAAAAAAGTTAGACTGTTTAATATAAAGTCTCTGAATAAATGATTACATCTAATTTTGTGGTTTCCTGCTGCCTTCCACCTGTATTAAATCAACAAGGCAGTTAGTGTGGGCATACTGCACAATTTACCGTACAAATGACAGGCAGAAGATATACATATACAGTATACAAATAAATACAGTACATACTGTATACAAAGATTGAGTTAAAGGATAACTGTGCCTTAGATACAAGTTGTCTTTTGAGGTATGCCCCCACCCCCCTGAATGCAGCTTACCAGGTGCAATACTTTCATCCCCATTCCAGCTATCTTGACTGCGTGGCCCTGCCTTTTTGCTGATTTTCAGTCTGTCATGATTACTTTTATTATTGGTTTATACAGCACACACATGTTCTATAGTACATTATAAAATGGGGGTATACAAGGACTTTGACATTAATAGTAAACCACACAAACACACTGGACTGGGATTATTAGTGAAAGTGGTAAAAAAAGAAAAAAAAAGCTTAACTTTTTTTTTTAATTTTGTCCTCTGAACAATGGAGATCCAGATGAATGGCTGCCATACATGACTCAAATTTTGGCTGATTCAGACATAATTAAAGCAGCAGTTGCTGTTGATAGTCTCAGTAAAGAAACTGATCCGCACTACCGCCACTACGCTAAAATATTCTTTTATTACATCGACCACATCAAATTACATAAAAATACAGTAGGTTGATGCATTTTGGCCACACGGCCTTAGTCATAACTCATAATATGACATGAAACATGAGAGAGAGAGGTAGGTGAGAACATATGTCTGGCCTGCTAATTAGGCAGCTGATATGGACGGCCAACAGGCTGTCCATATCAGCACACCAGACAAAGTGTACTAGAAAACATTAACCAAGGGTGAACCAAAACAAATAAAACATGAACTCTACACAAAATAAATAAATATAAAAAATACATTTACATGTACAAATGTCCTAGAGGGCAGAAAAGAGAGTAACCATAGACCTCTATGTATAGAAAATGGGGATGAATCATTGAAATACCAAACAACAGAAAAGGGATCTGAGGGAAACAAAGAGAAAATCTACTACAGATGTAAATCTAGATCCTATCTTACATTTAACCCCTGAGGAGATCTAGTGTGTAACTTAAAAATCCACCATGCTTCCCTACTGTAAAGTCTCTCTCTATCACCTCCTCTCGGCAAATGAGACAGCCTCTCAATGCCATTGAACCTGAAATTTGAGAGGTCACCTCCGTGACAATCCCTAAAATGACGGGATACATTTGAACTATGCTTAGCGTTAACATGATTCGTGTCACAGAAGTGTTCTTCAATCTGTGTTTGTAGCATTTGTGTACTGCATCCCACATATTGTAATTTACAAGATAAACAAGAAATCAAATAAATCACAAAATTCGTGCCACAATAAATATATGGTTGTATAGGAAACACCTCCTGACAGGAAAAAGAGGAGAAAGATTTCCCTGTCACATTTAAATGTCAGTATTTGCAAGTTTTCCTATTGCAAGGCTAACTGCCTGTACAAGACAACCAAGTGGGCTGATGCCTCTTACTAGAAGATTAAAACAAACTTGATGACAAGTAGGAACCTAAGGTGGGCGCCCGTCTACTAGAAAATCAGCAACCGTTCTGCAACACTGTGTGCAAGTTTTTATCTGTGTATAAGATAGGTAAGTTGTTTTTAATCAACAACACAAAAAAGACCTTGAGAACGCCCTGTGGGTGGGGCGAAACGCATTGACACACTTCCGGTCCGCCGTCATTCTGGCTTATGCGGTTCAAGCGGCCATCTTGGAGGTGGAAGGCTGTTCATCCTCTGCAGTGACTATAGAAGCGTGAGATCCCTATATCTACATTCTGAAAATGTGTTATCTTGAAGCCATTGAGGCTATTAAACAAGGCTTTTAATTTTATTTAAACATGTGAGTGGCCTTATTCTATCTTTATATTTTATATGAAGTGGCAGTATTACACTATGTATTTTTTTTTTTTCTCTGCACACCATTGAGGAATCCATGGAGAAATAGAGTGGAGACGAGGGCTATACCATAGCAGGGTGAAGAAGGAGATTTGAGTTCCTTTGAAGGGGTTATAGGATCCCTTATATCCTATAAGGCTCACTACTCACCTCCATTTGGTGAGTGCGGTCAACATTATTTCTCACGTGGTGGATAGGTGGAAGCACATTTGGAAGATTTTTGATTGATTTTTTATTGGTTTTGATGGGAATAAGGACTTACCGTATTTTTCGCACCATAAGACGCACTTTTTTCCCCCCAAAAAAGGGGGGAAAATGTCAGTGCGTCTTATGGAGCGAATATGGAGCGGCCGGTCCGGTATTTCCACTGCCGCCGTGTCAGAATACCGGGCCGGCCGCTCAGCTCTACAGCGGGACCTTATAGAGATGACTGCTGACCTTTGGGGAGGGGGGGGAGCGGGTACCTGAATTTGACAGATACCCGCTCCCACTTCCGTGGAGTTGTTCTTTCATCTTACCCGTTCCTCTATCCAGCGGCGCGGTCTTCCCGGCTTCTGTAGTGTGGGCATGACAGCCGGGTGCCAAGTGCGCATGCGCAGGAAGCGGTGCTTTTTGTGAATGGTAAGGCGGCACCTGGGACACATGACAGATCCCAGAAGCCGCCGGACCAATCACAAAGCGCAAGTGCTTCTCGCTCATGCGCACTGGGCACCCGGCTGTCATGCCGAGCGCCATTACAGAAGCCTGGAAGACAGCGCGCGGCTGGATAGAGGAACAGGTAAGATGAAAGAACAACTCAGCGGAAGTGGGAGCGGGTATCTGTCAAATTCAGGTACCCGCTCCCCCCCCTCCCCAAAGGTCAGCAGTCATCCCCTGTACTATCCACAGTCTCTGGTCATCCCTGTGCTGTCCGCAGTCTCTGGTCATCCTTGTGCTGTCCGCAGTCTCTGGTCATCCCTGTACTGTGTCCGCAGTCTCTGGTCATCCCTGTACTGTGTCCGCAGTCTCTGGTCATCCCTGTACTGTGTCCGCAGTCTCTGGTCATCCCCTGCACTGTGTCCGCAGTCTCTGGTCATCTCCTGTACTGTGTCCGCAGTCTCTGGTCATCTCCTGTACTGTGTCCGCAGTCTCTGGTCATCTCCTGTACTGTGTCCGCAGTCTCTGGTCATCTCCTGTACTGTGGCCGCAGTCTCTGGTCATCCCCTGAACTGTGTCCGCAGTCTCTGGTCATCTCCTGTACTGTGTCCTCAGTCTCTGGTCATCTCCTGTACTATGTCTGCAGTCCATTAGTTCAGAATTTTTTTTCCTGTTTTCTGCCTCTAAAACCTAGGTGCGTCTTATGGTCCGGTGCGTCTTATGGAGCGAAAAATACGGTATATATATATATATTTTTTTTTTTTTCACGGACACTTATTATAAATTTAGTGTTTATCTATTTGTGTTATTTTAATTTTAGATTTTGCGCTGTTTTTGTGTTGTTTATTATTGGTGTTTTTTCACTGGTGCACAGCATAATCATATAGTTTTTTTCTTTTTTTTGGCGCTGGGATATATACTTTTGGTTAAGTTCTTTTTAATAATTTTTGTAATTTGATAATATTCTTTAGAAAAGGTGGTAACAAAAGTCACCAGGCTATCCTCTCTATGATGGCCTTTTTGATTTGACAGAAGCACCCAGAATATCCTCTCTATTTCCTAATCTGGCTCTATTCAGACATCTCTGTATGATATGCTTGTCATAGTCTCTGTCAGATAGATGTGATGTAATGTTATGGCATTCACCCTCGAAGGCCAATTCCGTAGAACAGTTGCGTTTATCCCGAATAAATTCTCCATAGGGTATGGCATTGATCTATTATTTATCTATTTCAGGTACTTCTATAGAGCCGTCAATTTACGCAGCGCTTTACATACATATTGTACATTCACATCAGTCCCTAACTCTCAAGGGGTGCACAACTAAGGTACATTGATGGTGTGGGATGGATGACGACTGGTGGCAAAAAGAGTGGCATTACCAGAGCATGGCAATGGCAGTAGTGTGGATCAATTTCTTTACTGAGGTTTAATTTTATTACAGAAAAGACATTGCTTCCTTGGCTGTAAAGGATAGGAGGGCTTAGTTCTACTTTAACCAATTCAATACTGTAATACTAATACTAATACCAATACAATATTTTACCCCCTTCCTGCCCAGGCCATTTTTCAGGTTTCAGCACTCTCACACTTTGAATGACAATTGCGCGGTCATGCAACACTGTACCCAAACTAAAATTTTATCATTCTCTTCACACAACTAGAGCTTTCTTTTGGTGGTATTTAATCATCGCCAGGGTGTTTATTTTTTGCTAAATTAACAAAAAAAGACCAAAAATTTAAAAAAAATGTTTTCTTTGTTTCTGTTATAAAAGTTTGCAAATAAATAATTGTTCTTCATAAATTTAGGCCGAGATGTATTCTACTACATGTCTTTGGTGAAAATAACCCAAATTAGTATTTATTATTTAGTCTGTAGGAAAGTTATAGAGTTCACAAACTATGGTATAGATCTGAATATTGATCAATCCTGAAGTACTGACAGCCAATCTAATTTCTTGAGGTCCAAGAATGTCAGAATAGTACAGATATCCCCCAAATGTCCCCTTTTTGCAGAGTAGGCAGTCCGACGTACTTCATAGGAGGCATGGCGAGTTTTTTTAAGTTGTATTTTTTGTCATAATTTTTCAGAAAATTAAAAAATTTAAAAAATTATTTTCACTATTTTTTTTTACATACTGTCACCAGTGCAGTACAGCCTCATCATATAACTGGCATGGCAGTGATCAGGGACACTGGCAGTATGAAAAAAATATATATAATTTTTTTTTTTTTTTATTTAAAATTTTTATTTTTTTTAAGATTTTTTTTTCATATTTCACTATGACCAAAGTAGTACAATGTTACCATAGTAACATTGTACTACTTTGGGGAAGTGATCAGTATTTTTTTTTTTGTTACACAATTTCCTTACAGCAAAGAATTACATTGCTATAAGCAAGCATTTACCTGAATGACATCGATTCATTCAGGGTTTTTTTTTTTCATGCTTAGCTGTGATTTGGCCACAGCTAATCACATGACATGTGCATGTGATCGCTGTGACCATTCACAGCTAGACACTAGTATACAATGGATGGCATGAATAAAGCCATCCATTGTATACAACTGTCATGTGACCTGCTGTGATTGGTCACAGCAGGTCACATCGTACCGGCAACGGGGGCCGGTATTCAGATCTGTCATCGGCCGTGTCTGAGGTACACGGCCGGTGACAGATTGCGCCACTGCGTGGCTCTGCAAACTGCGCATGCCCGGGAGTACGCCATATGGCGTCCACCCAGAAATCTAATGTATTTTTCCGGCCGCCAAACGTCTATTGGCCGAGCGTCTATTGGTTAATGTTGCTGTAGGCCTCTTGGCAGCCTCCCAGACCAATTTTCTTCTTGTCTTTTCATCAATTTTGGAGGGACGTCCAGTTCTTGGTAATGTCACTGTTGCGCCATATTTTCTCCACATGATAATGGCTGTTTTCACTGTGTTCCGTGGTATATCTAATGCCTTGGAAATTCAGTTGTACCTTTCTCCTGACTGATATCTTTTAACAATGAGATCCCTCTGATACTTTGGAAGCTCTCTGAGGACAATGACTTTTGCTGTAGGATGCGACTAAGAAAACGTCAGGCAAGGCCTACTAGAACAGCTGACCTTTATTTGGGGTTAATCAGAGGCATTTAAATGATGGTAAGTGTGTACTGATTCGTATTTAACATGAATTTGAATGTGATTGCTTACTTTTGAACACAGCTACATCCCCAGTTATAAGAGGGTGTGCACACTTATGCAACCACATTATTTTAGTTTTTTATGTTTACTCCCCCCTAAAAGATTTCAGTTTGTTTTTCAATTGAGTTGTACAGTTTATAGGTCACATTAAAAGGTGGAAAGTTCAGAAATAATTTATCTTTGTCTCATTTTTTTACATCACAGAAACCTGACATTTTAAGAGGGGTGTGCAGACTTTGTATATCAACTGTAATATGGCATGCAGTGGACAAAACAGATAGCAAAGTGTAAAATGGAGTGGTGAGGTGTGGTGAAACATGAGGATTGTACTGCAATGAGTTTAGTTAATTAAGTTAACTACATTTTTCATTGTTGTCTTTACAGTCAATAGTAATATCCTCCTAAGAACTCCTAAGAAATTGGGGCAGGTCATGGTTGAGTAGGATATAGAAGGGAGTTGAACGTTTTAAAGGGAAGCTCTCCAGATAAAGTATAGGAGCTACCATAAAATACCTTTATTCTGTCAAAGTGCATACAGTATTTGGGACATCTGCTTCCTTGCTCCATTGCTAACTACATTCCTAGAAATATGCATTTGTACATCAAGTGTCTTGACACTTGGTATACACATACTTGGTCCAGATCAAGGAATCACCAAATAGTGATGGAAGCATAAGAGTGACACCCATGTCATATGCCCCATACAAAAATAAATTGTAAAACTTTCAATATTTCCACCTCAGCATATTTCCTTTAAAAAGTTGCTTCTGCTGTTGTAACCATTTTGATAAAAGGCTAGGTTCACTTGATTAGGTGTGGCTAGGTTACCCATGGCTTACGTGAGCACAGCATGCCTCCTGAAACTCAACAAAAGGTCCCTGCAGCATTTCAGAAATTACAGCCCTCACGGAACTGCAAGTGCAGCGTGGGAGCCATTTCCAGTTCATGCGGTGCGCTATTAGCATTTATGGCACCCGCACGCAGCTCCTGCATTTTTCTGTGCAGGTGGTTGCAGCTGGGGGAACAGTTGTGCTCCTGCAGAGGTAATCACCCACACAGATGTGAACCTAGCCTAAGGGAAGATAAAAAAAAGAATTGTTAAGAAAATGATAGAGCATCTTGAAGGATAGTTTGTGCTATAAAACATTTTCTTTACAGCTGACATCAGCTGCCTGGTTGCACTTTCAGGAAGACTCATCTTCACACATTCTAACCCAAGGAAATAAACTTACGATTCATTTATGCCTGATTTCTAGTTGCATGAATTGGTGAGATCTCAGTTGAACATTAGACCACAGGGACTAGTTTAAGCACTGTCATCATTATTTTTAATGGTATAATCGATAAACTAACTCAGTTATTATAATGAGAATATTGATAAAGTGTCTACTATGATATAAGTCGCACTTTTGGCTTACTATTTGCTCATTTCTATTTATTACAGATTTTTTTATCTCATAGCTTTGTGTAGCAGAAGTCAGCTAAAATTGTGGCTTCCTGATGTATTTGCAGCAACATGACAGTTTTGCTTTTACAATTAGCTCAAAAGAAGGTTTACGTATCCTTAAAAACCGTGCAAAGAGTAATGTTAATGTAGAAAGTGCAGTTACTCATTAGCCAATCACAATTCAGTTTACAATAGTCATAAGTTTTATTCTGATCACTATGAGTTACTACAATATCCAAATAAGGCCATAGAAAATTATACTTTTTCCCGAATACACAATACTGTTGTTTAATCTAGAGCTAAATCCTCTAGAGATAAATGCACTAAGCCAGTACTATTATAAATCAACAATGCATTTTTGTATATCATACCCAGGTACTGGGGTTGATTTACAATAGGAGGAGAGGCTGTGTTTACCCAACAAAGTGAATAAAAAATCAACCACATTGCTTTTCCAGAGCACAGTCAGACATTGCAATTTCACTTACCTGCTAACAAGTGTCAACTTTTCCAGCTCTTTCTGGTGATAGTCCAGCAGCATGTTATAAAGCACATGCTATTAATGGATAGATGACTATGTTTGGATTGCTCTTACTGTCCTATATTGTGTGCTGTTACTGCATTTTGTGTGTATGAGAAGTGTAGGTGGGGCATTGCTTACTCAGAGCAGACTATTAGAGACTAGGATAGCACACTGTACAAGTCACACTTTGCATCCTCTACTGGAAAATGGATCTCGTCATTAATTGATATAGCTAATGAATATAAATTCCAACTTACAGAACTGTGCCACACCCCCTCCAGCTCACACCTCCTGCAATATATATATATATATATATACATACACACACTATATTGCCAAAAGTATTGGGACACCCCTCCAGATCGCTGGATTCAGGGGTTCCAATCACATCCATGGCCACAGGTGGATAAAATCAAGCACTTAGACATGCAGACTGCTTCTACTAACATTTGTGAAAGAATGGGTTGTTCTCAGGAGTGAATTCAAGTGCGGCACCATGACAGGTTGCCACCTGTGCAATAAGTCTATCTGTTCTTGCTACTAAATATTCCACGGTCAACTGTTAGTGGTATTATAACAAAGTGGAAGCAACTGGGAACAACAGCAACTCAGCCATGAAGTGGTAGGCCATGTAAAATGACAGAGCGGAGTCAGCGCATGATGAAGCGCACAGTGCACAGAAGTCACCAATTGTCTGCAGAATCAATAGTAAAAGACCTCCAAACTTCATGTGGCCTTCAGATTAGCACAACAGTGCGTAGAGAGCTTCATGGAATGGAATTCCATGGCCAAGCAGCTGCATCCAAGCCTTACATCACCAAGTGCAATGCAAAGCAGTGGAGACGTATTCTCTGGAGTGACGAATCATGCTTCTCCGATGGATGTGCCTGGGTTTGGCAGTTGTCAGGAGAACGGTACTTGCCAGACTGCATTTTCCCAAGGGTAAAGTTTGGTGGACGGGGGGATTGTGGTGTGGGGTTGTTTTTCAGGGGTTGGGCATCAGCATACCAAGACATTTTGGACAATCTCATGCTTCCAACTTTGTGGGAACAGTTTGGGGATGGCCCCTTCCTGTTCCAACATAACTGTGCACCAGTGCACAAAGCAAGGTCCATAAAGACATGAATGAACGAGTTTAGGGTGGAGGAACTTGACTGGCCTGCACACAGTCCTGACCTCAACCCGACAATACCTTTAGGATGAATTAGAGCGGAGACTTCTTGTCTGCCATCAGTGCCTGACCTCACAAATGCGCTTCTAGAAGAATGGTCAAAAATTCCCTTAGACACACTCATACTGTGGACATAAACACTGTGGACAGCCTTCCTAGAAGAGTTGAAGCTATTATAGCTGCAAAGGGTGGGCCAACTCAATATTGAACCCTACGGACTAAGACAGGAATGTCATTAAAGTTCATGTGCGTGTAAAGGCAGGCGTCCCAATACTTTTGTCAATATAGCGTATGTCTCTTCTATTCCAATTTGAAATGAGTAGTTTTGTAATTGATAGCTACTGTAATTTGCTAGTTTTTCTAATATTATATACCTTGTATTTTTAGTGCATTTTTGTTATATGGGGCCTTTAATCCCTCTCTTATTTTTATCTATATGAAAACAGTAAAAGCAACTGAACAAGAAGAGCGACAGCTAAAAATGCTTTTATCTGTTCTAGCTCCAGCAGTAGAAATACAGCACTTCCTGGGGTGGGCTGTTCTATTATGTAACAAACTATAAGCTTATCTGAAAATGAAATATCTTCATGGTATTTCTAAATTAACATGCAACAAATAAAATGCAAGCAATTTAAATTGAACTTGAATATTTTCACATACACAGTTGGCTTCCTGTCCAAATAGGAAAACTATACTTTGCCAAAAATTAATAATGAATAGATGTTGGTTATCTCAATTTCTTTACAGTTTGGGTAATGGTAAATACAGTGTAAACTGTATAAGGTATTGGCTCTCAGGGGCGTAGATAGGGGGGGAGTCAGGGGGGTCTGAACCCCCCCAGAGGAGAGTTGCCAACCATCCCTGCAGCCCTCAAAATATCCACTTACCCACAAGTGGAAATAAGGTGGGGGAGGCCAGCAGGGCCGGGACTAGGGGTGTGTGGGAGGGGTGGCGGTGGGGGTGGTGACAAGCAGCGATCTCCTGTATGGCTTTTAGTAAAGCATCTGGAAGCCACGAGAGGAAGAGGGGGAGAAGTGGCTTCCAGCTGCTTTATTGAAAGCCATACAGGAGATCATGGCTTGTCACCGCCCCCACCTCTGCACAGAACATACCTGATGGTTCAGTTTTCTTTCTGCCCCTTTCCCTCCCACCGCCACTGTGTTCTTCTCACTGCTCAGCCCCTCCCTCCATCCTCCATGTTTTGCCTTCAGTTCTACTTTGAGTCTCCAAATAAAATTGCTAGTAGGTAAAATTTTTGCAGAAGAGACTTTATACATCATTTTTGCACAAACAAAATGCCTCTCTACCTGTCTGCTAGAAATTTTCTTTACTTGTATACTGCCTGAGGCACATGCAGTATTCACTATTGGCATCTGTAAGACAATGCAAGTTTCACCGAGTGACTAATAAATCCAGTGGACATATGGGGGAGTTACTTCATCACTGACCCAATGGCTGAAGAAAGAAGATGCTACGTCCTAAAGATTATGCACAGAAGATGGAAGCAGCGGCAGTGGAATGAAGATCTGTCATTCTGTCATTGCTGAAGGAGGGCAAACTTTAGGGTTAAGTTTGCCTTTTGCATCACGTTACATGTTGTACCCTAAATACAGGTGCAAATCCCCCCTCCCTCACTGCCTGCACAGCAGTGTCATTCGTTCACAGAAATTTGCGAATTAATGAAATACAGATCCCATCTGCCATTGCAGCAGACCGACTTGTAGTTTTAAATGGATTACAAGTGCTGTAATCATCAAACTTGTAGTACATTGACACTTCCTCCAGCTCTCTTTTTTTTTATGTTAAACGGAGTGCTTTATTACCAAATATACAATACAGCATATATGTAAAAAAAAACAACACGGTACAACGTGAAACACCATCTGTTCATCCATGTAGTATAACATTGAAATAAGCAATGACAAAATCAGGTATAAATGATGCATAGGACCAGAATTTAGACACTAGTAAGATCAACTATCAACAATTTCATACCCCCTGCATATATAAAAAGCAGCCTAATAGAGAAAGAAAAAAAAAAATCCTCCAGCTTTCTAACTGAAAGTCTGCACAGAGGTACAGCCAGAGAGGGGTAGGAAATGATCAAGGGTGAAATGGCCTTGGTAAAAAAAAAAATGCAGCTACTAATTCTTAACCAGCACATTCTACATCTGTGCAAAAATCATAAAATTCACTGTTTTTCACATGATCAGAATCTAAAGAGGACCTTACAGGTTCATTGGAAATGTAATTTCTGAAGCTTGTCTTGTGTGACTTCTTGCACTTTAGGTATCCCTAATAACGTTCAAACATCCATGTCAGGTTTACAACTGATTGTTGGCTGGAAAAAACTCTTTTTTTTACATCAGGATTTTTGTATATGAATGATACCATGGAGCCTGCAATTGGGTGTTCGCAAAAAGCTCTCCTGCACTACAAAGGTTGTAAGATAATTCAATTACTCACAGAATGAAGTGGGGTGGACAGCAATGCCGGAGGAAAATACCAGAGCTAGAAAGGCTTTGCCTACTATATGCGTTGTTTCATTTTCAGTTTGAAAAGCCTAAATTACATACGCCAGAACGTTTTTTTTTTTTTACAGAACTTGTGCACACCATGAAACTATCTATATGAGATAAGATGAAAAATATAGAAAGATAGCTTATCTATAATAGAATCATTATTTCAACGCACTCTCTACCCAACCCTATTATCTATGTACAATATTGTGACTTTGCCAATTTTTTTTTCTTTAGTGTCCAGTGGGATAAATTTTTTTGTAGAAGGAACATGACCAATGCAAACTGACACTTGGGGCTTAAACTTGAAGGACTGCCTAAATCTGGATTGGAAAATATACAGACGGAGAAGAAAATTTACAGTTTATGATTTTACTACACTATAAAATTGGGTTGATTAATGGTATAGTGCAAAATAAAATGGTTAGGAACTTAAGGTTGAGGTTTGAAATGTTCAGATACAATAGAAATGCATATTATATACAAATATGGGCTCCTATTGTGTTACTTCACAGTGCCATGCTTTTGGATGCACTGATATACATACCAGAGCGTGCCCTGATGGTGCCCACCTTGCATTTCTGCTGTTGTTTAGTGACATTTGGAGCTTACATAGAGACTTTCAAAAGAGCTTGGTAAGAATTTCACAACCTGCTGATCCCAGATATCAGGTTTAAAACATTGTACTGTGTGAAATGGGTAAGTACACTTAACTGTTTTCAGCAGGTGACTATAGAAAAGCATTGCCTTCAGAGTGCTAGGGATTAACAGAGGCGCTGAATGTTCTTGTGCATTTTGTATGTCTCTTAAGTAGCAAAAAATATCTTTACCACTGAGCTCAGCCATTTTGACTAAAAACTAGAGTTAGAACTGCAATATATAGACAGCATTGACAAGGCAGTGCAGCTTTCACATATATTTGTAAATGGTGACCACCTAAAACCACCAATCTTAATGCACATTGTTAGACAGTGTGATTTGCTGGCTAGCTGGTAAGTGTGCTGAGAAATACATTTTATTTGTTTGCTGTGTGCAAAGCCCTTCCATGTGCACCTTACTCTAAAAGCTAATTACGATCTGGGGCGGTTGTTATTTTTGTTAAACAGAATAGTAATTCTAAAGAATAAAGGTACATTTTCAGGATGTGCAAAAAGTCATATTGAGCCACATATCTAAATACCATGTAGGGTGACATGACTGTACATTTATCAGTATTTAAAGCACAATTGTTATACAAAAGGATATTTTCCCCGCTGAGTTACTTTCTAGGGTGTAGTTTGTGAAGTCTAAGACATCTTCTTCCATTTACACTGCCATTTGATGCTGTCATTACTATACATTATTATACAGCATGTTGATTTATGTATTTTTAAGGTAAATTCAAGACAGATGCATTAATTGCTGTGCGTAGTAGTTGTTGCAATATGCTGATTGTGATAAAAAAAACCGAAATATATATTCCTTTAGAATTCGATTATCGTAAAAAAAAACAACAGACTTACTCATTGATGAAGCAGAACTACTCACTTACTTTTCATTGTTTGCTCAATACAGTTCCTCTTGAATGTTCTCAGTGTACCTCCTGTTCATCTGAAAATAAAGAGAAGTGCTATGGTTTCATTGTTTTAATCCTCCAAGTCTATTACTCAATGATGTGTTTGCACTTCTGTTTTTTTTTTAGCAGTCTTCTTTTTTTTTAAATATTGGTACAGTACTCCTTATATATTAATAGTTAACTGCCTGTTTGTCAATTTGTTAGTGTGTATGTGATGAATGAAAAGCTTTTTCAAGCCATGACACCCACGTGTGCAGCCCAATTACTGTGTGGATCCACTTTCATAGTGCTAGCATAATTAAGTGATACTGTTGATGGCTCTTGACTATTTGACATCAGGCTGATGTGGCTTTCATATCTATGAGCTTTTCATGTTCTACATGTTATTGTTGCTTGTCAAATTAGGGGCATGACATAATTTATTCTTCTATACCAACGTTTCATGAGATATCGAAAAGTGCAACTCTGACCAGGCTATGGACAATATAATATTTACATTTTCTTAGCATTAAAGAAGAACTCTGGGATAGGCAAATAAATCACCCATTATTACACCTCCTACACAAAACACTAAACAGTTAATAGAATTTTGAAAATCCTTACCATTTAGGAGAAAAGTCTAAGTGAATTTTTATGAACTAATCTCTGTGATAAAAAAGGTAACAGCATCTTCTCTGCCAAGGGGGAGGTGTAACAGAAAAGATTACATCATATCCTCTCTACCCTTTCTGCAGTAAAAGGAAACTACAGTTCCCATCATCCACAGGGAATTGTAGTGAATGTGGGTGGGTACACTAGACCTGTACATGTTGAATGTTGCTATGATTTGATCCCTGAGTGATCAATCAACCTGATTTAGGCCAGTGATGGTCGGCCTAAATTGGATGATCGATCCCTGTCCTATCAGGGATCCTCCTGTACCTGTGTTTACAGTTACACAGGTACAGGAAGTGATGAAATCTTCCATCCCAGAGAGAGAAGAATCAAGACACATGTAAAGTAAAACAGCACACTTTTCACAGTTAGAACACTTTAGGACACATTTAACCCCTTAATCGCCCCCCTCCCCCCAGTTAACCCCTTCACTGCCCTGTCACCAGATTTATTAGTACAGTGTACCGATTTTTTGCTGATTACTGTATTAGTGTCGCCGGTGACTTCAGATAGCGTTAGGGTCAGTTAGCGCCCCTCCCAGATAGCGTCAGATACCTGTCAGTACACCAGTAATCACATTAAACCCCTTGATTGCCAGGAACATGCTCACATACACAATAAACCTCCATTGCTAGTATAATGACTGAACAAATCAATATCTTTGATCAGATCAGCACTATACCAGCGTTCACATTAGTATAGTGTCCCCAAAAATGCAGCATCAGCCCCAGAACTTGGCATCATCTGCATTTACCCCCCCCCCCCAGCAAGTGCAGTGTCAGTAGGTCACTGTCAATTGATACATTGCACACAAAACCGCAGTGTTTGCAGAATCAGGCCTGATCTCTGTTAGCACTTGCCGGTAATTTTTTTTGTAGCTGTTCAAGCAGTCCCTGAAAGCCAGGTGCTCTTTTCCCGGTGCATTGCACTAGGTATCTATAAATTTAGTGGCCAAAATTTCAATGGAAAGGTCCTCTAGTGAAGAGGCCTACAGTATTCTGAGCATGTCAGATGAGAGCGAAGGGGAAGACTCACTGACACAATCAGCCTCAGAATACAAATCTGTAGACAGCAGCGGCTCCCTGACAGGTAGCTCAGACAATGGAGAAGAGGTCCGTGCTAAGGTCAGGTGTACCTGACCCCGTTCCCAGGTTGCTGAGATGTTACAAACACATGATGACTCTCATATGCAGCAGAGTGCCAGTACTAGTACCGCTCTACCTTTTGGTGAACTGGCGAGCACCAGTGGCTTAGTACATCCTGGTCTTATACATACCAGCACTGCAGTATCACTTGGTGACGTGTCGAGTCCCATAAGTGCAGTACAAGCTGGTGCGGTGGCGAGCACAAGTAGTGTCCTGCAGTCACCAAGAATTCACACACAGGCCCGTAGAGCCCCTAGTATCCTCGCGGATGTGCTTGCAAATCCCAACTGGCAGCCCACAAATTCTGCAGCACCCGTACTTCCCCCATTCACTGCCCAACCCGGAATTCAGGTGGAAACAGCAAATTTAAATACTCCCCTTGATTTTTTGGAGCTTTTTTTCACACAAGATCTGTATGCATTGATTGTGGATCAAAGTAATTTATATGCAGAACAGTTTATCGCCGCCAACCCAAATTCAAACCTTGCCAGACCATTCACATGGAAACCCATTACGGTTTCCGAATTTAAAGTTTTTTTGGGCCTAACCCTCAAAATGGGCATTACTAAAAAAAATTAATTGCGGTTGTATAGGTCCACAGACCCGATTCATCATATGCCCGTGTTCTCTGCTGCCATGGCCAGGCATAGATATGAGAGTACAATGTGTTTTATGCATTTCAACGACAACACACTCTGTCATCTTCGAGGTGACCCTGAATTTGACCGGCTCCACAAAATTCAGCCCCTCGTAAATCACCTTACCCAAAAAATTGCAGATGTCTATACTCCCCAGCAAAACATCTGCAATGATGAGTCCCTCATTAATTTTTCTGGCCGCCTTGCATTCAAACAATTTCTTCCCAGCAAGATATGGGGTCAATTTGTATAAGACCTGTGAGAGGGCAACAGGCTATAGATATGTTTCCGATTTACAAAGGAAAAGATAGTCATGTGGAGCCCCCCAGATGCCCAGGCTACATGGGGAGCAGTGGCAAGATAGTTTGGGACTTGGTGTTATCCTTTTTCCATATGGGGTACCACTTATACGTGAAAAAAATGTATTAAAGCGTGCCACTATTTAGATATTTGTACAATCTTGTAATTGTGGCACTGTGCGACCTAATCACCAAGGCTTCCCCCAAATGCTTGTAAATACCCGTCTTAGAAAGGGGGAAAAAAGCCTGCTTGAGAAACGAGGAATTGCTTGCGGTGAAGTGGAAGGACAAACGGGATGTTTTCGTCCTGTCTTCCATTCACACAGACACGACCATCCAAATTGCCACAGCAGCTGGTGTTGTTGAGAAGCTCCTCTGTGTCCACGACTATAACCCTAACATGGGAGGGGTGGACTTCAACGACCAGATGATGAAACCGTAGTTAGTTTCCCGAAAAACCATACGCTGGTACAAAAAGTGTCTGTTTATTTATTTCAATTGGCTCTATATAATGCTTTTGTGCTTTACAAAGCAACTGGACGAAGTGGATCCTTCCTAAATTTCCAGGAAGAGATCAACATGTATTTGTATCCAGAAGGTGCTGTGGCCCAAACCCCCAACACAGATGCAATTAGCTGGCTGCATGAGAGGCATTTTCCCAATGCCATTCCTGGTACCCCAACCCAAAGGACACCCCAAAAAGATGTTGTGTCTGTAGCAGACATAGAATTAAGAGTGACACCCGCTTTTTTTGTCCCTCCTGTCCTGGCCAACCTGATCTCTGCCTCAAAGACTGCTTCCGTCGCTACCACACACTAGTGGAGTATTAGTATAGGGTACAGCACGGCACAGTTCAGGGCACATATTTACACAGGGTCTCGAAAGATGTTAGGTAGTCAGGAAACTGACATTTGGAGAGACCCTACAATCTGTTTTAAAAAGTTTAAGTTTTAAAAAAAAAACAAAAACGTAAAAAACACATAAAAAATAAAAAGTATAAATCCACCAAAAAATTTTAAATGTTTAAAACCAAAAATAGTTATAGTTTTTTTGTTGTTGTTGTTGTTGCTGTTCTACTGTTACAATTTTACTGTTTTATTGTTACTGTTTTATTGTTAACCATTGCTGTTTTCTTTGCAAGAATGTCATTCAGCTGCAGCACTGACTTGTTTACTCTGACAGCAATAGGGTCTTGCTCTCAGAATATACATAAGTAGGTGTGTGCAGTGCTGCTGAATGAGATTTTTCATCTGCAGTTAAAAAAAGAGCATATATGCCGAAGCATGGGGGCCTGGGGTAGCCAGTGGGTGGATGGATGCTTTGGCATATATATTTTATAATATTTATTTCATGTGTGCCCACCATTAGAAGTGGGTGGATGCAGGGTGGTATATTCTAATGGTGGGCATACCACACACTTTTTCTGGCAGAGATTTCTTCTCTTTTTTTCATTCAGCCCACAGGTTGCATAAAAAAAAAAGAACATAGCATATATAACCAACAAGGACCAGCGATGTAGTGGTACATCACTGGACTTTGAGTGGTTATACCAGTATGAAGCCTGCAGCTGCAGGCATCATCCTTGTATCGTTTTTTTCAGCCTGCGATCGACTTTCATGTAAAAGCAATCCTAGTGTCTAATTAGCTGCAGGATTGCTTTTACAAGCAGTGGGAGAAGATCCCCCCCCCCTCCCCCGCTGCCTTCCACGGACTTCTCGGGCAGTCCCGTGCCATTGGGGGAACCTGAGAATGCAGCCAGTGTTTCTGCCAGCTGACCATAGAGCTGATTGGAGACTGGAATGGTGCCAATCATCTCTATAGTCTAAGAAATCAGAAGCTACGAGCATTTCATCACTTCAGTTTCACAGTATATAAACAGCGCCATTTGTAGATTGGGAAAGCATCTGATCACACCGATCTTGGCGAGATTAGATAATGTAAGGGCAGAAGAGATATCTGATAGACCCCAGGTTTCTCAAAAAAAGAATATATGACAATGCAATGAAAGTTATAGGCGATATTTGCATTCCCTGTGATAGTATTAAAAGTGATTAAAAAAAATGAAAAGAACAGTGTAATAATAATTTTAAAAATCAAAATAACTTGAAGAAAACAAAACACCCTCGCCTCCACGAGTGTTGACCTCTTGCCAGTATGTAAACAGCGGTTGTACCATGCATGTGAGGTATCGCCGCGAACATCAGATCAAGGGAAGTAATTCTAGTACTAGACCTCCTCTTTAAATCTAAAATGGTATCTTGTAAAGGCTTTTAAAGCATTGCCTATGGATATTAAAAATGTATGCAGTTTGTTGCCATTGCACGGGGCATGCGCAGTTTTAAACATGTCATGTTTGGTATCTATTTACTCAGCACAGCATCATCGTTTATATGTTACCAAATAACTGGCCAATATATTGTGTTTTGTGCATTAAAAGTAAAAAAAGTGTATTTTTTTTCATAAAATTTGCATTTGAAAAATCGTTGCACGAGTATTGTGACATAAAAATATGTGACGTAAAAAATTGCAGCACCCACCTTTTTATTCACTAGGGCAGTGATGGCGAACCTTTTTGAGCCCGAGTGCCCAAACTGCAACCTAAAACCAACTTATTTCTTTCAAAGTGCCAACACTGCAATGAAACCTGAATATCGAGCTTTTGGTTTAGAAAAAACAACTCGTACAGTAGTGCAAACTAATTAACAGTACAGGGATGACCAGAGACTGCAGACACAGTACAGGGATGATCAGAGACTGCAGACACAGTACAGGGATGACCAGAGACTGCGGACAGTACAGGAGATGACCAGAGACTGTGGACACAGTACAGGGATGACCAGAGACTGCAGACACAGTACAGGGATGACCAGAGACTGCAGACATAGTACAGGAGATGACCAGAGACTGCGGACACGGTACAGGGATGACCAGAGACTGCAGACACGGTACAGGGATGACCAGAGACTGCAGACACAGTACAGGGGATGACCAGAGACTGCGGACACAGTACAGGGATGACCAGAGACTGCGGACACAGTACAGGGATGACCAGAGACTGCGGACACAGTACAGGGATGACCAGAGACTGCGGACACAGTACAGGGATGACCAGAGACTGCGGACACAGTACAGGAGATGACCAGAGACTGCGGACACAGTACAGGAGATGACCAGAGACTGCGGACACAGTACAGGAGATGACCAGAGACTGCGGACACAGTACAGGGGATGACCAGAGACTGCGGACACAGTACAGGGATGACCAGAGACTGCGGACATAGTACAGGAGATGGTCAGAGACTGCGGACACAGTACAGGAGATGACCAGAGACTGCGGACACAGTACAGGGATGACCAGAGACTGCGGACAGTACAGGGATGACCAGAGACTGCAGACACAGTACAGGGATGACCAGAGACTGCGGACAGTACAGGGATGACCAGAGACTGCGGACAGTACAGGGGATGACCAGAGACTGCGGACAGTACAGGGGATGACCAGAGACTGCGGACAGTACAGGAGATGACCAGAGACTGCGGACAGTACAGGGGATGACCAGAGACTGCAGACACAGTACAGGGATGACCAGAGACTGCAGACACAGTACAGGGATGACCAGAGACTGCGGACAGTACAGGGATGACCAGAGACTGCAGACACAGTACAGGGATGACCAGAGACTGCGGACAGTACAGGGATGACCAGAGACTGCGGACAGTACAGGGATGACCAGAGACTGCGGACAGTACAGGGTATGACCAGAGACTGCGGACAGTACAGGAGATGACCAGAGACTGCAGACATAGTACAGGAGATGACCAGAGACTGCGGACAGTACAGGGATGACCAGAGACTGCGGACAGTACAGGGATGACCAGAGACTGCGGACAGTACAGGAGATGACCAGAGACTGCAGACAGTACAGGAGATGACCAGAGACTGCGGAAAGCACAGGGATGACCAGAGACTGCGGACAGTACAGATGACTGCTGACCTTTGGGGAGGGAGGGGGAGCGGGTACCTGAATTTGACAGGTACCCGCTCTTACTTCCGCAGAGTTTTTTTTTATCTTACCTGTTCCTTTATCCAGCCGCGCGCTGTCTTCCCGGCTTCTGTAGTGTGGGCGCTCGTTGGACAGCCGGATGCCCAGTGCGCATGCGCGAGAAGCGCTGCGCTTTGTGATTGGTCTGGCGGCTTCTGGGATCTGTCATGTGTCCCAGGTACCGCCTTACCATTCACAAAGAGCACTGCTTCTTGCGCATGCGCACTTGGGACCCGGCTGTCACGCACACTACAGAAGCCGGGAAGACAGCGCGCCGCTGGATAGAGGGACAGGTACGGTCCCACTGCAGAGCTGAGCGGCCGGCCCGGTATTCTGACACGGCAGCGGTGGAAATACCGGACCGGCCGCTCTATATTCGCTCCATAAGACGCACTGACATTTTCCCCCCTTTTTTGGGGGAAAAAAAGTGCGTCTTATGGAGCGAAAAATACGGTATTCTCCTGGCGTGCCCACAGATAAGGCTCGGCGTGCCGGCTGTGGCACGTGTGCCACAGGTTCGCCATCACTGCACTAGGGTGTCTGCTTTAAAAAAAATATAAAATGTTTGGGGTTCAAAGTAATTTCCTAGCAAAAAATACTGATTTTTTTCATGTGAACAAAAAGTGTCAGAAAAGAGCGAATGATGTGTGGCATAAACTTCTAATACTGGGAATAAAATGCCCCCCCAAATGACCCCCTTTTTTGAAAGTAGATACCCCAAACTATTTGCTGAGAGGCATGTTGAGTCAATAGAAGAACTTATTTTTTTACCACAAGTTTTTGGAAAGTGCCAAAAAAAAATATTTTTGTTTTTTTTTACACAAAATTGTCACTTAAATGATTTATTGCTCAAACATGCCATGGGTATATGTGGAATTACTCCTCAAAATACATTCTGCTGCTTCTCCTGAGTATGGGGATACCACATGTGAGAGACTTTTTGGCAGTCTAGCCAAGTACATGACCCCAAAATCCAATAAGCACCTTCAGGCTTTTAAAGGGCTTTAATTCCTGATTACACTTCCTGCCTACCTATCACAGTTTCGGAGGCCCTGAAATAGCAGGATAGCACCACCCCCCCCCCCCCCAAAAAAAATGACCCCTTTTTGGAAAGTAGACACCCCAATGAATTTGATAAGAAGCATGGTGAGTATTTTTCAGATCTCCAAAAGTTTTTTAAAAAAACTTGTGGAAAACTAATTAAATCTTCCATGGACTCAATATGCCTCTCAGGAGATAGCTTAGGGTGTCTACTTTCTGAAAAGGGGTCATTTGGGGGTGTTTGTACTGTCCTGGTATTTTAGCACCTCAAGAAATATGATAGGCAGTCAAAGTAAAAGCTGTGTAAATTCCATTATCTATACCATAGTTTGTAGACGCTATAACTTTCACACAAAGCAATCAATATACACTTATTGGGATTTGTTTCTACCAAAAACATTTAGCAGAATACATTTTAGCCTAAATTTATGACAAAATTTTAGTTTTTGGATATTTTTTATGACAGAAATGAGAAAATATTGTTTTGGTTTTTTTCAAAATTTTCGGTCTTTTTTTGTTTATAGAGTGAAAAATAAAAAGCGCACAGGCGATCAAATACCACCAAAAGAAAGCTTTTTGTGTGAAAAAAGGACGTAAATTTTGTTTGGGTAAAGCACTGCATGACCACGCAAATTACCAGTTGAAATAGTGCAGTGCCAAATAGCAAAAAAAGGCCTGGTCAGGAAGGGGGGTAAATCCTCAGGAGGGAAAGTGGTTAATCATCTTAGCTGTGGGTACTGTGGAACAATTCATCCTCAAAATCACTTCAATTTCTAGCTGCTCAGCTCCCCTGCTCACCCTTTCTAGCATTGACTTGCCAACCTATAAGCCTTTTAATCGATAATGTTAAAGCCCAAATCCACTCACCAGTGTGTTAACCAGCTGGGGGATTTACCAAAGATGGGGTACACAGGAAGAGGTGCGCATAATGTTGAGAGCCAGCTTGAAATATTTCAGTGCTTCTCTTGTGAACTCAGATCAAATTGCTCCACAGTGTCTGTAACTACAGAAGTCAGTGAGTTGTTAACAAGCTGTTAATTAACAAGCTGTTAATTAACTGTACATTAACTGCTTGTTAAGAAAATACTTGAATGTACATAACCTAACTACATGCCTAATGTAATTGCTGTGATAGCCTCTGATTGGCTATCACAGTGATCAGTCACTGTATAGCCCGCCCCCCTTTTTTTTCTCTATGAATGGAGGAGAGAGATACATCTCTCTAACTCCTGGCATAGAGGGAAAAAAATGTTTGTTAAAAAAAAAAAGATAAATAATATATAAATATATAAAATAAAGGAAAATTACTTAGATCAAGGTTTGATCTAGTTCAGTGCCAGGGTAAGTGTTGGGTCAAGGTCAAGGTCAAAAGGTCAGGATTTGTTTTTTTAATTTGTATCAGTGTCAGTTAGTGTCAGTGTCTTTTAGGTAAAAAAAAAACCCCAAAAAACAAAATGCGCACTACTGTTTTTGGGCTGTACTATCAGTACAAACAACAAATAACATACACATATATGGTATCGCTGCGATCGTAAAGAGCTGGAAAATGTATTTTGTATTGTTCTGTGGTGGTAGGTTATGGTAGTAACAAGAAACACACAGCTAAATTTAAAAAAATATATTTTTTTTTACTGTTTTGGGCCAGTTTTCCTTTGATAATAAAAAAACAATCAGGAGATATCCATTACCATTTACCACCAAATGAAAGCCGAATTTGTCCTGAAAAAAACAAGGTATAATTCACCTGAATGTACAAAGTAGTTGTGATGATATGTACGGTTTTACTAACACGTGTCAACTTTGCAAAATTGTGCTTAGGCATTAAGATTTGTTTTACCCTGAGGCGTGAAAGGGTTAAAGTAGAATTCCAGCTTATACCTAACTAGCCTTAAAAATGCCCCCCGCCTCTGACCCCCCTTCTCCCCCTTTCTGACCCCCCTCTTAATGGAGAGCGCTCAACAATGGTTGGGAAAGCCTGGAAATGGTGATATAACCCATAGTTTTCCATTTTCCAGCTATTGTCAGCACTCCCTCCTCTCCCCTGCAGCCGCACTGGCTGATACAGGGGAGCTGGATTACATGACTGGACCAGAGTGGGCTGAAAATAGGAAAGTTCAGCAGATGGTACTGTGGTTTACACCCACATTCGCTGGGGGGGAGCAGTTGCAGAATGGTAAAAACATGGCTCAACTGCATGCTTTTACCTATCCCAATATAAATGAGGCCTTAGGGATTTTGCTACAACCCTTGTGCTCTCTGCTCTCAGCACTACAACATCCTGTTTTCACAGATCCCAGAGAGATTTCAGAAAGTGAAGGTAGTGCACAACCAGCATACAGGAAAGGTAGCTGTATTGGTGCATTTGCAACAACACAGATAAGTTCTGCCCGCAATGCTTCTTCTTTTTTTTTTCTAATTTGCGCTAACAGTTAAATCATCAGGATAAGATTTTGGTTTGACCCCATTCTTATAAGGTCTGGTCAGTACTGCTTGGACCTTAGAAGAAGAGGGTATACCCCGAAAGATTGTCCTGAAACTTTAACTATACAAAAATAAAAATAGTATTGTGGACAGTCAGCACTCAAAGTACACACAGCACATGCAGTCAGAGCACATATTGACTGAGTACACATACAGAGCATGCATAGTCAGAACATACAATCAGCTAAGGTACCACTTATTGTTGTGGTAAAAATAGTTTAACCACTTGCCCTCCTGAGGATCCCCCCCCCCCCCCTTTCCTGACCAGGCCATTTTTTGAGTTATGGAACTGCGTTATTTTAACTGAGAATTGTGCAGTCATGCAACGCTGCACCCAGATAAAATTTAAGTCCTTTTTTTCCCCACGAATTGAGCTTTCTTTCAGTGGTATTTGATCACCTGTGCGTTTTTTATTTTTTGCTCTATAAGCAAAAAAATACCAACAATTTTGAGAAAAAAAACAATATTTTGGACTTTTTGCTATTAAACATATCCAGTAAAAAAATTTAAAAAATCTAATTTCATCATAAATTTAGGCCAAAATGTATTCTGCTACATGTCTTTGCTAAAAAAAAAATCCCAATATGTGTAAATTAATTGGTTTACGTGAAAGTTATAGCGTTTACAAATGGCGGTATAGATACTGGGATTTTTTTTTCTTATTAGTAATGGCGACTTTTAGCAGGACTGCGGCGGGCATTCTGACACTGGGGGGGGAACTAACTTGGTGTCACTGACATCCCCAGTGACACCAATACTGTGACCAGTGCTAAAAAACAGCACTGGGCAGGAAAGGGTTAATGTGAAGGACAATCAAAAGGTTAACTGTGTGTAGGAAGTGTTTTACTAGGGGGCGGATGTGCTTCACTGTAAGCACACTGATCGGGATAGCTGTGCTGTTCACAGCCATCCCGAGCAGTGTGCCCGAGCTGACAGGGAGGAAGACTGTAAAAAAAACAGTCTTCCTCGCCATCGGTGATTTCGTAGTCATCGTGCGCCAGTGGGTAATCACCGGCCGGGACCCGGTGATTGACATCGGCGCGCCCCCTACATGGAAATGCAAAATCACGTATATATACATGATTTTGCACACCCATGCCGCCATGTAGCAATATATCTGCTATATGGCAGCAGGTAAGTGATTAAAAACCATAGCAGAAGCATGGTGCAATTACTTCTTCTTCCTTAACCACCTCAATACCGGGCTCTTTTACCCCCTTCCTGCCGAGGCCAATTTTCAGGTCTCAACACTCTCACAATTTGAATGACAATTACGCGGACATGCAACATTGTACCCAAACTAAAATTTTATCATTTTCTTCATACAACTAGAGCTTTCTTTTGGTAGTATTTAATCACCGCTGGGGTTTTTATTTTTTGTTAAAGAAAAAAAAAGAAAAAAAAACACATTTTTCTTTGTTTCTGTTATAAAATTTTGCAAATAAATAATTGTTCTTCATAAATTTAGGTGAAAATCTATACTACTACATTTCTTTGGTAAAAATAACCCAAATTAGTGTATATTATTGAATCTGTTAGAGAGTCCACAAACTATGGTATATATCTATAATATCAAACAATCCCGTGGGAGGCTCATAGCCTGTATTGTAAACAGACAAGCCGCCCGAACACGGGAGATCCAGGTTGATATCAGGAGGGAGGGATGTATGGGGGAGCCTCAGCTACCCATTGGCTGAGAAGGAAGGGGGAGGGGCAGCCTGTAGCTTACAGGCTACCCCACCTCAAACTGCCTCTTCAGCCAATGAGTACAGATAGTTCTCTGTCCATCACTGCAACTAAATCTTCATCCTGTGGGCGGGCTCCCTGTCATAGTGCAGGTGTGGGATGGATTAGGGAGGAGTGGCAGTTGTGATGATGGGAGAAGTCTGCACGCAAGCTCCCGAACTGTCTGCAAGTGAAGTTGTAAGGTGAGGGAGAAGAGATCAAGTGTTTTCCCCAGTAGAAGTGAAAGAAAAAACAGGCAGCTGTTAGAAGTGCCCCATTTTATTAACAGTCTATGTAATGCCACCCAAATTCCTGTCCTTTTTACCATGGTGACAGCAACCTGACACCTGTGCTGCATAGGTGTCACCTTACTGTCTCCATGTTTAATATTGGTGGCATTACAATGACTGTTTTTAGGCCGGGTTTACACTAGCCACAGCTTTGAAAAGCAATCCATGGTGGATCGCTTTTTTGAGTGCAGTGCTGCTGTAAGGTGTTCAGGAGGTGGTCTTGTCACCCCCAGAATGCCTGTATTTTTTCTCAAAAGGAAGTTTATAATGGTGCTAATGAACTGCAATCACAAGCCAAGATTTTGTCTCACAGTTGAGGCGTGACCCCCATTGACTTGAATGGCTGAGTTTGATAGCCATTTTGACATGCCATGTTAAATTTTTCATGGCAAAGCGTTGTAGCTATGACATGTGAACAACCTTCTCAGCTGTATTTTAGACTTTTGGTTGGTAACCAGGGGGCAGTAAAACTGGGGCTCAGTCACCTGTTTTTTCTGCCCCCTCACTGGCCATGTGAAAGAGGCCTTTTTGTCTGCAAGTGCTGACCCTTTGAAGACCAGTAGACTACCACACGTTTTGTGCTTTATACTTTCCTGACCCCTGAGCTCTGTATATTATGCTATCCTGACCTATTCACTCTCTGCATTGTACACTCATGAGTCCTGCACTCTGTACATTACATACACCTGCCACCTGCACTCTATACATTACATACTTCTAATGCCTGCACTCTGTACATTACATACACCTGCCACCTGCACTCTATACATTACATACTTCTAATCCCTGCACTCTGTACATTACATACACCTGCCACCTGCACTCTATACATTACATACTTCTAATCCCTGCACTCTGTACATTACATACACCTGCCACCTGCACTCTATACATTACATACTTCTAATCCCTGCACTGTGTACATTACATACACCTGCCACCTGCACTCTGTACATTACATACACCTGCCACCTGCACTCTGTACATTACATACTTCTAATCCCTGCACTCTGTACATTACATACACCTGCCACCTGCACTCTGTACATTACATACTTCTAATGCCTGCACTCTGCACATTACATACACCTGCCACCTGCACTCTATACATTACATACTTCTAATCCCTGCACTCTGTACATTACATACACCTGCCACCTGCACTCTGTACATTACATACTTCTAATCCCTGCACTCTGTACATTACATACACCTGCCACCTGCACTCTGTACATTACATACTTCTAATCCCTTGCACTCTGTACATTACATACACCTGCCACCTGCACTCTGTACATTACATACTTCTAATGCCTGCACTCTGTACATTACATACACCTGCCACCTGCACTCTATACATTACATACTTCTAATGCCTGCACTCTGTACATTACATACATCTGCCACCTGCACTCTATACATTACATACTTCTAATCCCTGCACTCTGTACATTACATACACCTGCCACCTGCACTCTATACATTACATACTTCTAATCCCTGCACTCTGTACATTACATACACCTGCCACCTGCACTGTATACATTACATACTTCTAATCCCTGCACTCTGTACGTAGGCTTATGTTTTAAGCCCCTCCCACCATTATTACAATTTTTCCACATCCACATGCCACTTAATTATTCTCCTCTGGGAGCCCAAGAGAGGGCCCTGCCAGGCAGTCTGTACAGGGACCCATGATTTCTAATGATGGTCCTGATGGTTTGTGAGTATCTTTGTTTTAATACAATAAATGTCCTTTTTATCACGATAATGCACAAGGAGAGTGCGCCCTCTTTTATTCTTTCTTTAAGAGCTGGTAAGTCCCTATCCTGTTCCCTGAACTCAGCACTGTATACTTTATGTTGCTGATGGTACACACAGTTTGTATAGCGCTGACAGTGAGTGCATCTATCCATAAAGCAAAAGGTTCATTTGGATCTGTTTGTCCCAAAGTATTTAACCCAACGGGACTTTGGCTGTGGAGTCTGGCCTCAACACAACTCCCACACAGCATACTAGGGACAACGGGCTCACGGGGACCCAACGGGACTTTGGCTGTGGAGTCTGGTCTCAACACAGCTCCCACACAGCATACTAGGGACAACAGAATCATGGGTACCCAACGGGACTTTGGCTGTGGAGTCTGGCCTCAACACAGCTCCCACACAGCATACTAGGGACAACAGAATCACAGGTACCCAACGGGACTTTGGCTGTGGAGTCTGGCCTCAACACAGCATACTAGGGGCAACAGGCACACGGGGACCCAACGGACTTTGGCTGTGGAGTCTGGCCTCAACACAACTCCCACACAGCATACTAGGGACAACAGGCTCACGGGGACCCAACAGGACTTTGGCTGCGGAGTCTGGCCTCAACACAGCTCCCACACAGCATACTAGGGACAACAGGCTCACGGGGACCCAACGGGACTTTGACTGTGGAGTCTGGCCTCGACACAGCGTACTAGGGACAATGCAGGACACGGGTGGTCGGAGTGCACTATAGGGACAGTTCAGGACACGGATGGTTTGTGCGCACAAAAGGGACAGTCCATGACACGGGTGGTCTGAGCGCACCATAGGGACAGTTCAGGACACGGTTGGTTTGTGCACGCAATAGGGACAGTTCATGACACAGGTGGTCGGAGCGCACCATAGGGACAGTTCAGGACGTGGGTGGTTTAAGCGCACAATAGGGACAGTTCATGATACGGGTGGTCGGAGCGCACTATGAGGACAGTTCAGGACACGGATGGTTTGTGTGCACAATAGGGATAGTCCATGACACGGGTGGTCTGAGCGCACCATAGGGACAGTTCAGGACACGGTTGGTTTGTGCACGCAATAGGGACAGTTCATGACACAGGTGGTCGGAGCACACCATAGGGACAGTTCAGGACACGGTTGGTTTGTGCGCACAATAGGGACAGTCCATGACACGAGTGGTCTGAGCGCACCATAGGGACAGTTCAGGACACGGGTGGTTTGTGCGCACACTAGGGACAGTTCAGGCAAAACAGGGGAAGCATGCACTCATGGATCCGACAGTGTGGGGTCTCCCCCTTGGCTGGGGTCTCAGGCAGAGTTGGCATGCAGTCTCCCCTTTGGCTGGGGTCTCAGGCAGAGCTGGCATGCGGTCTCCCCCTTGGCTGGGGTCTCAGGCAGAGCTGGCGTGCAGTCTCCTCTTTGGCTGGGGTCTCAGGCAGAGCTGACATGCAGTCTCCCCCTTGGCTGGGGTCTCAGGCAGAGCTGGCATGCAGCCTCACCCTTGGCTGGGGTCTTAGGCAGAGCTGGCATGCGGCTTCCCCCTTTGCTGGGGTCTTAGGCAGAGCTGGCGTGCGGTCTCCCCTTTGGCTGGGGTCTCAGGCAGAGCTAGCATGCGGCCTCCCCCTTGGCTGGGGTCTTAGGCAGAGCTGGCGTGCGGTCTCCCCTTTGGCTGGGGTCTCAGGCAGAGCTAGCATGCGGCCTCCCCCTTGGCTGGGGTCTTAGGCAGAGCTTGTGTGCAGTCTCCCCCTTGGCTGGGGTCTCAGGCAGAGCTGGCATGCAGCCTCCCCCTTGGCTGGGGTCTCAGGCAGAGCTTGTGTGCGTTCTCTCCATTTGCTGGGGTCTCAGGCAGAGCTGGCATGTGGCCTCCCCCTTGGCTGGGGTCTCAGGCAGAGCTTGTGTGCGGTCTCCCCCTTTGCTGGGGTCTCAGGCAGAGCTGGCATGTGGCCTCTCCCTTGGCTGAGGTCTCAGGCAGAGCTTGTGTGTGGTCTCCCCCTTGGCTGGGGTGTCAGGCAGAGCTGGCATTGGGGGTGGCTGCAGAGGCTCCCACCCTGGGATAATCAGCGGCTTCCAGGGAGGTGATTCCAGCAGCGTGCACAGGGGCAAAGAGACTGGTCTGGTCCCGCGCCGGCCTTTTAAAGTCGTGAGGACGCTTCCAGGTTGCAACAGCTGGCCCAGCACCGCGTTGCGGGGGCAACAAGGCACGCCCCCCTCACTCCCCGAGTGCAGCCTTTGTCTCCGGCAAAGGAGAGGTGCTAACCGCACCACAGGGGGTGTTTCCTCCCGTCCTGCACAGCCCTGGCAGGACAGAGGAATCTGCAAGGGGGGAGAGAGGGGTGGAGGGATATGGCAGGGGAATAGTGTGGTCACCTCCATCCAGCCTACAAAACTGTCCATCAGGGAATGGATTGCTGAGCAAGAGGACCAGGTGGATACCAGGTTTGAGAGGGAGACTTAAAGCATTGCTGTCTACCTCTTGCTTGGTTAGTTCGTGAGATTGATTGCACCAGGAGGTCATCTGCAGAACTGGTGTGGTGAGAGTCCTTCAAGCCACCCTTATTTGTTTCATACTTGTTTGCTGTCACAGGGATTTTCTACTACCAGTAGAGTTCTGCCTAAACAGGACTGTGACAAACATGGTGCCCGACCCCTGCCCTTCTCACCAACTCATGACAAAAGACTGGCCAATCTCACAACGCGCTGTCACTTAAGTAACAATGCTACTCTCAACTGCACCCTGCACAAAGATTTTCCAGCTTGTAGGACCACAATCTGGATGCCAGCAGCATAAGAGCAATTGTCACTGGGTTTAGTTAACTAAGCAATTAACTCTTTAAGTTTCCACCACCACCTTTTGACTGAGAAGGTGGAAACTCACAATCTTAGCAAGATGAACTATGAAAAATGAATGTCTGTATACACACTGCCACCACAGATAGGTATATTCAGAGATTTATCATATACAGTAGCACTTTCCAGAGACAGGGATTCTCAAGTTTGCACTAAAAGCCTTAGGCAGTTATAACTCCTT
Source organism: Staurois parvus (assembly GCF_062004578.1). Classification (NCBI taxonomy): domain Eukaryota; kingdom Metazoa; phylum Chordata; class Amphibia; order Anura; family Ranidae; genus Staurois; species Staurois parvus. The sequence continues at coordinate 1,041,363 of NW_028318108.1, read as the reverse complement.
TCAAAACAGGCTTTAATAATGAAAAGATCAAAATGGTGAAAATAAAATATTTACATTAAAAAAGTTACAAAGAAATAAAGAGACAATAAAGCAGCAGAGAAAAACGGAGTTGAAAATGAAGAATACTTGCAAAGTCCTATGTTTTAGCAGAGTCCAATTTATCAAGCAAAAATGGTACAGTGGCTCTCTCAAGTCCATTTAGGTTTTCCTTGGTTAATGTTAAAACGAGAGCTGTCAAATCTGCTTGCAATATCTTTTTTATCTGACCTGGAGGAGTGTTGACAGAGACCATCTGACTAATCATTGTTTAAGGGGTGGGTGCTGGGAGGTCACCACGTTTAAGAGAAAGTCCCAAATACAGTTCTTATAATATTCATATTTCTGGATGTCTATCATTTACAGTCTGCTACCAAGACGATTATTGTCCAGCATGAAATTAGCTTCAAAATGGATATAGATATGGGGATAGGCTGACTCCACTCTGATACCTCCTAGCATAGGGGTGTTTAGGTTAAAAATGCTATCCAATCACTGATGAAGGTGAATATGACTTTATTCTGGCTATACTGTCATAATTTCAGAAATTCTGAAACATGCTGAAATTTTAGAGTCTCTGCTGACAATCAGTTGATCAGAAATGTGTATTGCACAGACTTCCATAAAGGTATTTATGACCCAATGTCTGTTAGTTTTCTGGATTGCTCAGGCTTGCAAGGGTGAAAGTTTTATTAGGGTTTCCAGACTGGAGTGATGGATTGGACTAATAGGCATGAGAGAGCCTGTATCTCTCCTGGTCTGATAAGAAGGCTCTGGCATCAGTTATGCATTGCACCAAAGGCTTCCTGGCGGGATGAAGAGAAGGGAACCACTGCTGCTATTCACCAGCTTGTTTTACAAATTGTCATGGCTGAAGTCTGAACAACATGGCATTCTTGCCCTTTTCACACAGCTTTGTGGGGGCTCAATACGTGTTACCATTACAGGGACTGCATACGCTAGGCTGTATAAGACGTACTCCTGACCCTGCACTATTTATGCCATATTATACAATAGATACTGGTTGCTTAGTAGTCACTGTTAAGTTCTTCTTATAGGTAGTCTGTGTGCAGAAAAATATATGTGATGGTGGAATTTGATATTTCACAAATCAATGTGCTGAGGTTTGTATATGTCTGTTAGACTCGCGTTTGTGTCACAGTAATTAAAGCATTTTTTGGGTACAAGGACTGTGGCATGCTGCCTAATTATTGTCCTATGGGTACCCAAGGCTGGACCCCCTCAGGAAACAAAAATATCTACGGCCTTGGTAAGTTAGGTGCCTATAGTGCTAAATGACTGAAGCTCACATGTTGCTAACCAGATAGCCATGTTAAGTTATTATTTGAACATGTATGCATGCAAGTCTATTTGGTGCCCTAGTACTGTACATAGCTGTGTTACTTGGTTGTAATGTTTTACTGTCTTTCCATGTTTTTAAATCCTTATTAAAAAAAACAACAATATTTGCACAAAGTATTATAAAATACTATCTAAGCCACATTATTGACTCTTTTAAATAAAATTTACCATTCTGAATGTGAAGTTCATGAGAGACTAATTTATATAATTTTAATTCTGATGGCAAACTAATTTTCAGAAAAACAACAAAAAAACGTAGATACACAATGTACAAAATGAAAATATCACTGGTTGTCAGACAATGAGCAAGAACATAAGGGGATTAAAAGGGTTAAAAGCAAAGCTGGATTTCCCACATCCTGTGCATATTTGCAACACAGAGGAAATTTCGGAAGAGCAATCAAAATCTGTCCACACTGCACACGCACCCAAACATCTTGCACAAATGCATTCCTCCCAACATGCTAGGAGGGGAACTAAGGACACTCATTGCATCCGTACTGTATTTAGCACTAACCCCAAAGGAGCCACTTGGTAATTTGGGTTCTTTGTTCGGTGCCTCAACTCCAAGAAAAAAACCCAGCCCCTCTGACACATGAAGTTGAATGAAAATAACTTCAATCACTTATAAGAACACAAGTATAGATATCTTTAACTTGGCTGTGAACTAGCACCAGGAAATAAACGGAAATAAACACAAGACTGTTTAGTGGTAAATGAACTCAATGTATTAGTACAGGTTAGGACAAATGGTGGTTTGAGGATAAATTAACATACAGAAGATAGGATCAGATACAGTCTGCTAGACAGTACAATCATTATGCCAAAGTAAATTAGAATAGTTCTGAACCACTAAATGATAAATTCATAAATCAGCACAGTCAACAATAAACAGTGTATATAAGCATTAACTGCAATGTCAATAATAATAATAATAATAATAATATAACTGGTTACAGTGCACTCCAAGAGAATGGCTTGGATATAGTGCAATGTCCCTGAGAGGTACCTCTTACCATAGGCAATAGGTAAAGGTCTCTGTGGAACAGCTGTAAAGAGGCAGTCCTGAATCCTAACTCTTCATCCGGCTAGCATAAGGGCCCAGTTGTACCATTGGTGCACATGAGTACAGTCCCAGTCACACCTGCAGGCAGCAAATAAGGCTACTAGATGGCTGGATGGTCGGTTCCTAAAGGGCTCAGTTTCTTCCTAGCAGCAGGTAGTAAATCCTGCAGCAGCAGCTCACCAGGCCCAAATATTGCAGCTCAAAATCCTGTCAAACACAGTGATTAGTCCATTCTCTGCTCTCTACCTAGGTGACTGTCTGTCAGCACCACCAAACTCAGCACTCTAGATCCTGCTCAGGCTGCTGGTATGGAGCAGTGATGGTGCACACTGGACAGCTCATAGGTGCCACATTGGTGAGAAAGATTGTCACGGATATGTGGACACATTGGCCATAAGCTTTGCTGTTTTATGCTGTTATCATAGCACTTGCGGTGATTTTTTAATGTGAGTGTATTTATATTGGATATTTTAATTAAATAAACATGAGTATACAAAGAGCACTATTTTTGGTCCCATTTTGTATTTTCATGTACATTCACTGGAGAGTGAAAAAGTGGTGGTGGAGTATTGCTGGCGGAGAACAAGAGCCTGAAGGAGAGCAGATGTCTAATAGCCCATGGTGGGGCCAAAAGCGTGTTATGACCATAATATATCATTGGGGCCAATAAAGAAGGTGAGCGTGTGATATGTGCACAGGGTAGAGCATGTGACACCTAGATTTTTAAGAAGCATTAGGATCACTTCACACTGATGCAGGATTAGTTTATGGACATCTGGGATGAAATTTGAGGACTGGAAAGTGTATGTGAAAGCTGCACTGCTTCGTCAAGGCCCCAAACTTGAAATTTTGAGAGTCTTCATATTGGAGCGTATACAGTATAGTAAAGGGTAAGTTAAAGGCACATTTGCCTGGAGGCAAACCATTCCTCCTTAAAGGCAAGGGGACATATTAGATGCCCAGGAAAGCACAATGGCAGCTGAAGGTGTCTGATATGTTCCCACGCCAATTCCAACAAGCTAAACAAAATGGATCACTTGACATCCTGAAGGTTTTGCCCCCTTCATGACCAGGGCATGTTTTGCTATTCAGCACTACGCTACTTTAACTGGCAATTGCATAGTCAAGCAACAATGTACCCACATTTTTTTCACACAAATAGAGCTTTTTGGGTGGTATTTGAACACCACTGGGCTTTTTATTTTTTATTATATAAATGAAGAAAGACCAATAATTTTGAAAAAAAAAAATATTTTCTGTTATAAAACTTATCCAATTAAAAAAAAATTAAATTGAATTTCTTCCTAAATTTTGGTCAAAATGTATTCTGCTACATGTCTTTGGTAAAATAAAATCCCAATAAGTGCATATTAATTGGTGTTTGTGAACATTATAGTGTCTACAAACTATGGTATATGCACTGGAATGCTGGTAATGACAGTTACAGCAACTTATAGTGGGACTGTGATAGTGTGGCGGGCAATCTGGTGCTAACAGACCCTTGCTGGGAGGTACACTAACTGACTGACACTGACATCAATAGTGACACCTATACAGTGTACAGATATAATGCTGTACACTGTCACTGTACTAGTGACACTGGCTGGGAAGAGGTTTACATCGAGGGGCAATCAAAAAGTTAACTGTGTGCCTAACAAGTGCAGCTGCTACTTACAGACCTGGCTGTTTTTTTCTCCCTGCCAAATAGCTGATCTGTGTACAGAGCCCTGTGTGTTTGTATACGCAGGGCTCTGTGCTGTGATTGGCTATAGCCAATCAGCAGGTTTCAACCTTAAATCATTGGCTGGAACCTGCTGACAAAATCCTGCTGTAGACAGTGACAGCGGGGATTAGCAACAGGCACGAGCATGCACGCCCCAAACCCAGAACAGGATAGATGGTGTACATGTGCCTGATCCGGCCTGCCTACAGTAAATGTACTGGTTAATAAGCGGGCTACAGGACCTCAGTTATGGAAAACAGCTAAAATGAAATGTATTGTGCCCTGGAGAAGAGGTGAGATGATACCAATATACAAGTCTAACGTGGGTGAAGAAACTGTTATCTAAGGTCTCTGAAGAAGATAAGCGGCCACACAGTGAACTGGATGAGAAGTGGTAAGGGGCTCTTTACTATTAGAGCGCTAACAATGTCAACTTACTTCCATAGATATTGGTATCAGTGATGAGTGTGGATAACTTCAAAAAACGGTTAGATGTGATTTTCAATGAACACAATATACAATGATATGGAAGTTCATAGTGACACATGCACACACATTGAACTGGATGGACCTGTGTCTTGATTCAACCTTACTAGCTACTGTATGTAGCTTTAACTTTTTTTTAGCATGGTTTAGAAAATGTCAGCAGTACTTCTAGCTTAATAAAGCTTACTAAGCTCGAATTTACAGAAGTCAGACACAGTATGGCATGGGGAATCTCCTTCCTCCCAGGCTCCTCCTTGTGTGTGTCATGTGACACCACAGGGCCAATGAAGAGCCTAGGGGACGCTTTCCTTGGATGAGGAAAGAACATACAGAGGGCTCACAGGCCTAGTGCATTACCATAAAAAATGTTTAATAAGAAATGAAATAGGTGTTGTACTCACAAACGACAATAAAGTCAAGGCACGTCATAAAAGAACAGCTTAGTCAACACCGTCCTCAGTGGCTCTGAGGAAGAGGCAAGTCTTCGAAACGCGTCAGTCTATTGGATGTCTACACTCCCTATCGCGGACTGTTACTCAGTGCGGTGTTGACTAAGCTGTTCTTTTATGATGTGCCTTGACTTTATTGTCGTTTGTGAGTACAACACCTACTTTATTTCTTATGAAACATTTTTTTATGGTAATGCACTAGGCCTGTGCGCCCTCTGTTTGTTCTTTCCTCATTCAGTATATTTGGATTTCCCTGTTGTGTTGAGGGCAGCATGTATGCATGTTACAGGACATTCTTAATGTGGTTGTAGCCTGCATCGAGTCCATCCCCAAGTGCAGGAGCATTTGTGTTTGCTGGTCCGAAGCTTTCCTTGGCTCTGTGACAGGCAGCTGCATATGACAAAGAGCAGTGGCTGCAGGGATCCAGAGAACCCCGCAGGAGATGCAGGACACGTGCCCTGGGTGTCTGATGCTAGCGATGCCCCTGTTGTAGCTGCACCATTCCAGCAACACAGCACACAGTATGAGGCTGGTTCACTTCAGTTATAAAATCACATGCATATGAAATAAGTAAACAGGAATTTTATTTTCACATGATTAGTTAACTACTTCCCGACTGGCCGTTGTATATAAACGGCTGGATGGGGGAAGTGCAGGGTCGGGTGGCCGTTTATAAATGGCCTCCCCGCACCCTGCTTGTGCACGCTCCCTGGGAGTGCGCAGCACCACGATCTGGTGCCCGCTGTGTCCTCTGGACACAGTGAAACACCGATCGTCGGACGGGACCTGATTGGCCAATCAGTGATCACATGCAAAGTAGTAAGCAAGATGTCACTTGTGACATCATTGCTTACTACGTGTGAAATCTGTGAATGATTACAGAGGTCACATGGTACAGGGCCATTCACAACAGCCTTGTACCATATGACAAGCTGTAACCAATCACAGCTCACTCAGTACTTCTCAATGACTGCAACAATGCAGACAGAGAGAAAGAGAAATGATTGCTTTTACATCCTATATGGGTGTAAAAGCAATCAGTGTAAAAGAAAAAAAAAAATCTTCATCACCCCCCACAAGTAGTACAGTGTCACTATGGTGACACTGTACTGCTAGGGTGACAGTATGTAAAATAAATAAATAAATAATAATAATATAAAAAAATAAAATAAAAATGTAAAAAACAATGTTTAGAAATTATAATTTTTGGTTATAAACTAATTTGGATTTTTTTTTTTTACTAAAAAGATAACAGAATAAATTTTGGCCAAGATTTATGATGAAATATTATTTATTTGCAAAATTTTATAAAAAAAACACTTTTTTTCAAAATTTTTGGACAATTTCATTTACATAGCAAAAAAAAAAAAAAAAATCCCAGCGGTGAATAAATACCATCAAAGTAAAGCTTTATCTGTCTCAAAAAAGTGGTAAAACATTCATTTGGGTACAGCGTTGCAAGACCGCGCAATTGTCATTCAAAGTGTGATAGCGCTGAAAGCTGAAAACTGCCCTGGACAGGAAGGGGTAAAAGTGTCCGATCTGAAAGTGGTTAAGGAAACAAAAGTTGACAAGTCTTGCAGACTTCTATGTAGTGTGACTGTAGAATGCCTGTGTGACCAGGAGAGGGAGGACATGTGCCGTGGGATGTTAAAAAGCAAGGAAAGTCACGGTGCTCAAATCTTGGAAAGTATTGGTGTAGTGGAGGGGAGGCGGGGTAATAGAGGGGGGTGGGGGTCTGAGGGAAGGAGCATTGTTGATCTATCCTTGGGGCATCACCCCATGAATATAGTTTATATATCAGTATACATGGATACAAAGATATGTATGACAAATCTGATAGAAACTGATAATGAGTAACTGATAACTGATAATTCTTGCAACGATAGATAGATAGATAGATAGATAGATAGATAGATAGATAGATAGATAGATAGATAGATAGATAGATAGATAGATAGATAGATAGTTAGTTTACTGAGTAATACAGTGCATAATGTCTGTAAGATATAATACTTAATAGCTCAAGAAATATAATATTGCAGTAACTGATGGGAGTTATTATATATAGATAGGGCTGATTATTATGGTGCTGGTGGTGAAATATAAATTCAACCCTTAAAACCACAGGCACAGTATGTTGCAGGGACCCTCCTACATTGTTTGCCCACCAATACCATAGGCTGTCCCTGACTAGTGCATAAAAAGTCACCAATATGTGCCCCTGGTAATCTTCATAAGTAGCCTATTGCAACAAAGCAAATTTACCGTTTCATAGCCAAATTTCATTTTAAAATGAAATTATCTGGGTGGAGCTCATTAAACAAACATCCAAATTAATTCTTTGTGTTCGTTTCCTCTTACTTTGTTGCTGTAGGGCAGCTTTTATACATTATTTCAGGTCTGTTAATGACTTCCTCTGTGTTTTATGTGAAGAGTGGTGGAACAAGTAATTGGACATATGAGGTAACCAGCATACACAATAATGGTTTCTGTGAACACAGTGTGTAAACAAACCGTTATATCTTGTACTACCGATGTAATCTTATTCTCAATAGTATTTGTTGACCTGCCATATGTGTTCTATGGATATTACACATTGTGCAACGCTTAAACGTGAAATTCTATTTTTAAAGGGTAACTTCACTTTTGTGGGGAAAAAAATATAGCAAATAAAAAACAAAAAAAAGCATATACAATTACTTTTCCATTTCCATCTGCAGCACAGTAATTTTCTGTAAAATTCAATGCAATAGGGTAACAGTTGATGTATAAACACCTCCAAAAATTTCATTTTCAGCTTGTGTGATTGACTCACTGATTTTCCTAGAACTCCGCACTAAGATACAAGTCAAATTGTAGGCATCCTCTGTTACAGAAATGTAATGTTTGGTGATATACTCTAGAAGGAGCAATTACTTCTAAAGGGATGCAGATACTGCAACTTTTCTCATCAGAATCATTTCTTCATCAGGTAATAACCAGACCCTCCTATGCAGAATCAGTCTGTACAGGACATGGGCAAACAAACAGCTATTTACACAGAGCAAAAACAGGTAGGAATCAGCAAACAAAGTTTGTTTAAAACCTTACAGTGTATATTGATCACCAAGAGGGGATTGTTTTGTCTCAACAAAAGTGGGGTTACATGTACATGAGAATCAATACTACCCTGATATAGTGGCTATTACAAGTGAATGAAACTATAGTGAGCCTTAACATGACTTTACACCAGGGCTCACTTGTTTTTATTATCCACAACTTTGGGCCTGACCCATGTGATCGCCACTATCCATCTGTATTGCTTTGGGAGCTCGAAAAGTCACTCCTGATTGTCACAGGATTACTTGATTACTGTACTGTGTGATTCAATGTGTTTTTCCCATCCCTAGCAGCTTCTGTGAATGATTATATGGTAGAAGCAAGCAAACTCGGGATTCCCCATTCAGGTTACTTACAGAATGCACGGTTTCATATGTGTGCACCTACCAATAACATCAATATACCCTGAGCCAGAGAAAGCTGAGTAAGGCTTGGTTCACATTATTGCGGGCCGTGCAGCCTGTGTTTTCCAGGTAAAACTCCAGGCATAAACTTGAGGAAAACAAGCTTTATTAACCAGCTGGTGACCTAGCCAGACTAACGTCTGCAAAGCTAAGTGCCTTGAAAAAGCATCTTACAGGGTATACATATCAGCAAGTATGTCACAATGCATATATTTCCTCTTTCACTTTCTGTACATTTAAAAGACTTTCTAAGCATGCAGAATATGGCCTTGCTAGATAAATTATCTTCAGTTGAAAATAAGGGTACCAGCTACAGACTGGAACACATTATTCCACAGGATATAATGGAGGAGGGAAGTGAGCTGATGACCTTGCAAACAGATGCTGTTAGAAATGTTAAAGTTTAAGGGGAACTCTGCAATATTTGGGTGCTGCCACATTTTGACCATGCCATTTCCCTGCAGTTCCAACACCTGCAATCATGCTGCAGGCTGAGATGCTTGGGGGTGCCATTCAGAATGAATGGCAGCCATGCCCATCTCATAAGAGCAGCACGATTCAGCTGTGGGTGGTTGCGGGTGTGGGAACAAATGCGATTCCCGCAGCCGCAACCAGCATGCATAGCGTGAACCAAAATAAATATTTATAGCATTAAAGCATGAATCCTATACCTTAAAATGCACATGTGCCAAGACTATAGACATGAGATTATTTTTAAATTCTCAACAAGCTGACCTCTGTAGCTGCATGTATTGAAAACGTATCCTTGAAGATCACAATAAAGATTCTAAAGTCAGAGCTTGTTATAGGCGGCGGGCTAGTATCTCTTGTGCAGTGGCTGCGAGAAGTGGTGCTTTTCATTGTTACTACGCAAGGCACTGTTTACATTTTTATCTCTCTTTTTATAATGTATTCAAATGACATTTTACTGCGAAGCTGCAATGGGGTAAAATGCGTTGACATGAGGTGCAAAATCATGTAGTATGGGGAGTTATATGTTTATCATAATTAAAGTTTTTATAACTTTTTTTACCCTAAAGCGGAGTTCCAGCCGTTTTTGTGTTTATTAAAACTCAGCAGCTACAAAAACCGTAGCTGCTGACTTTCAATAAATACATACTTACCTGTCCCGGGGTCCAGCGATGCTCTCACCTGCACCGTCCCTTCTCCCCTGCTCTCCTCCGCGGGCCGGCATCTCAACTGTGGGCACCAGGCTGTGACAGCTTGCGGCTTCACAGCCTGGTGCCCACTGCGCATGCACAAGTTGCGCTGCACCTCCTAATTGGTCCGGCAGTCTTCTGGAACCTGTGAAAGTTTTTAGAAGACTGTGGAAGGGAGGAGGGGTTCCGAACTTCAGGCTCACTTTGCCACGGCAAACTGAGCTGGAAGTGGGAGTGGGTGCCTGTCAAAAACAGGAATCCGATCCCCCCTCCCCCCCAAAAGGTGCCAAATATGGCAGTGGAGGGGGGGAGGCAAAAAAGCAGAGCCTCCGCTTTTGAGTGGAACTCCGCTTTAATGCCTTCCTTCAGTATGGGGTTTCCACCAGCATTTTATTTTCTGTCTCTTTAATTTCAGTTTAGTTTCTACCTTCAGCTGATCATGATACAACAGTTTTCCAAATCTATATTCAGTCTGGATTGTGACCTAATCACACCATATTGGGCACAGAGGCCTAGGTTTATTAATGCCTCAACAACACTGGATGTCTAGCCCCAGTGCATAGGACTTTAGTGTTTTTGTGTGGGTGGAAAGCACAGGCCCATTGTCCAACCCCTCTGCCAGCAGCCTGTAAAATCCTATGAGAGGCTGAACGCTCCTGTGGCTGTACGGGGCCGAGCGGTGCAGATTCTAACATTTAGGGTGTAGTGGGTAGTTTACTGCTCTTATATTCTCTTCAGTTCTAAATTCTCTTAGCTGCATGACCACATCAAAACAGGTTACTTGAACAAAACTAGAATGGTTTGATTTGGATGTTTTTTGGATTAGGGTCATTGGTTTGAATCTCAACCATAGCACCACCTGGAGTTTGCATGTCCTCCCTGTGCTTGCGTGGGTTTCCTCCGCGTACTCCAGTTTCCTCCCACACTCCAAAGACATGCTGGTAGGTTAATTGGATCCTGTCTAAATTGGCCCTAGTATGAGTATGTATGAATGTGAGATAGGGACCATAGATTGTGTGCCCCTTGAGGGTTAGGTGAGATGTGAATGTACAATATATATATGTAAAGCGCTGTGTAAATTGGTGGCGTTATATAAGTGCCTGTAATAATAATAATAATGTGAAAGGCCTACCAAATCATTATTGTTATGTTGAGAGTCAAAATATGGAAATGTAGTGACCTCTAGTGGACTCAGGGGGGAGGACTTTTTTTGTTGTGTAGCCATGACTTATACTAGCCATACACACACAGAATTCCCTTAGCCTCAGTTCACACTGTACACTGCATGTGAATTGCACAGGAACTGCACTTCATTCCTGTGCAATTCACATGTGATTCAGTGTGCTGTGATTTGAGCCCATTCATTTTGAATGGACTCAAGTCACGCTGCATTACACCAAAGTTGTGTATTCACCTTTTTTGGAGCTGCACTGCAACCGGATCACATGTTCATTTTGTACCTTGCAATACAGTGCAGGAAAACACAGTATGTTTGCGACATACATTTGGGGTGACCTGTGTTTGCGACCTGCATTTGGAGTAACAGTAATTTTGTGTTGACATCTGCAGCAGATTGCAAGGGCAGTGCAATTGCATCATTTCTTGCACCACATTAGTATGAACCTAGGCTTTTTCAGCCCGTGGGCTATTCTGACAACTAGCTCCTGTGACAGTCCAAATACCTGAACAGCGTCTGCAGCCGATAGGATGCAGTTTGAGCCATGTAAGGCCAACCTAAAGGTGCTTTACCAATTAGGAATGCCTAGTAACAGATATGTCACATCAGAATAGATCTACCAAGGTACATTAACGTTTTTTAGATCTAATGGCAAGAGAATGGTAACACGTCTAATTGACAGCATTCAGATCTTTTTCACAATGTATGGCAATCTAACTCTTTGGTGAAAACAAGCTCTACTGAAGACAATTTGGGACATTTGTCAATCTGCCACACAGTTAAGTAATGCTAAGCAGGAGCAGTGGGGCAGATCTGAGACAGATTTATTATAATTCAGCAGCTTTAGTTCACATTTTAATTTTTTTCTGGAAAGGTGAACCTACACTTTAACCACTGCCCACCAGAGGATTTACCCCCCTTCCTGACCAGGCCATTTTTTGCATTACGGCATCATGTTACTTTACCTGACAATTGCGCGGTCATGCAATGCTGCACCCATTAAATTTATGTCCTTTTTCCCCACAAATAGAGCTTTTTTTCGGTGGCATTTGATCGCGTCTGCATTTTTTATTTTTTGCACTATAAACAAAAAAAGACCGACAATTTTGAGAAAAAAATATTTTTGACTTTTTGCTATTAAACATGTCCAGTAAAAAAATGTATAAAAATAAAATGTCATCATACATTTAACCCAAAATGTATTCTGCGACGTCTTTGCTAAAGCAAATCCCAATACGTGTAAATTAATTGGTTTACGTGAAAGTTATAGCGTTTACCAATGTGCGGTATAGATACTGGAATTTTTTATTTTATTTTATTTTTTACTAATAATGGCGGTGATCAGCAACTTATAGCGGGACTGCGGGAGGCATTCTGACACTGGGGGAAACTGACTTGATGTCACTGACATCCCCAGTGATACCAATACAGTGATCAGTGCTAGTAAAAAGCACTGACACTGTACTAATGGCACTGGGCAGGAAGGGGTGAACATGTGGGGCGATCAAAGGGTTAACTGTGTGCTGTTTTACTGTGAGGCTGTGTTTCACAGTAAGCACATTGCTTTGTATGGCTCTGCTATGCAGAGCCATACAAAGCAGTGTGCAGAAGCTGACAGGGGAGACATCTGTGTTGTTTGTACACAGGTCTCTCCCCCTTCGGAGATACTCGGCGATCACCGGGTGTCGGCAAGAAATCACCGGCCGGGACCCGGTGATTGACAGCCGAGGTTGCAAATGGAAGCACGTGCCCCCTACCTGGAACTGCAAAATCACATATATATACACATGATTTTGTGTCACACTGTAGCAGGTTAAGGCCCCATTCAGGGCATCACATTATAATTACCCTTGCAGGAGGGGCCCACTATTCCTAAAGCCTGGAGTGGAACTTTAATAAGTAGGGCAAAGGGGCATCCACATGTAATTTTTCATGTAAGCTGACCAGAGTTCCCAGTAGTCTGCACACTAAGCCAGGACAGCCGCATCTTAGGCTGTAGTTGCAGTTGTCATGCACGTTGTATCACATCACACAGCTCCCTTTTTTTTATTTTGAATGAACTTTATATGAAGTGCACAAAGTTCCACTTCATTCACTTTGCTGTGTGTTGACACGCAGGGTCATCCAGAGAGGTGCAATATTATGAAAATATTTTGTATAACATTGCACAGCTCTGGAACACGGCAAATGCTGCGTTCTGGTGTGAGCATCACACAGAGAACTATTGTGGTCTAGGTGTCATTGCAGTTACCTGTGTGTATCCACCATGGGGAAAAAATGTAGGAAAGTGCACATAGTGTGAACAGGCCCTTAGGGTCTGTTTACAATACCACGTTGCAGTAAGAAGCAGAGGAATGCATTCCTGTGTCTCATTTTATCCATCAGAGTCTACATACTCCAGAAATCATGCAAACCCTGCTGTGGGAGGTGCCACCAATTTTTGCAATGATGGAGGGGGATCTGTTCTTTGTCTCATGAACTCTAAGCTAGAAAAAGAGGGGCGACATTTTCACACAATTACAGTTCTTAATCCACAGCAAAACCTGTTCTAAACATACTGATAAAGTCAGAATACCTGCAAGAAATTCAATGTCTGTGTCCTAGTCCTGGGCTGTACACAGGGCTTAGACTTGCCACACTAGGCCTTGCCTCCTACTGGCAGTGAACCCAGCTCCTATCGCTCATCTGTAAAATGGCAGAGGACCAGTGCCAACAGAAGATTCTGGTATCTGACAGTTGAATAACCGGGCGGAGCTTAGCACCAGGAGTGGGCAGAGCTTAGTTTTTAACAAACATAGAGCCTCTGAGGGTAATTTACAATTACTGGACAAGTTGTACATGGCAACCAATCAGTTTCTACCTTTCATTTGTAAAGGGGTTGCAAACCCTCATATATAGTATATCCAGTGAAGTGGCTGGCCTCAGGTGATAGACAGAGATGAAACCAATCCTCCTACACAGGCTGTACCTGTTTATTTACAGCTGTCTTAACTCTACATCCATTCAAAGTGCAGAATTTACACAGGATCTCTCAGCTCTGAAAAACGGGGCAGGGAGTTGAAATTTCATCACTGAGGAGAGCTCTGACAGCTGATTGGAGGGAAGGGACACACACCCCTTTACACAGTTCACAGGAGCAGAGCTGAGGCTGTCAATCTGCTGGAGGTCCCTCCCCTGTCACCATTTTTTTCTTGGTGTCAGGAAAATGTGTCATAAGTAACTAATGCTGATAGCAGAGGAATGAAGGAGCAGGAAGAAATGACACTTGTGCTCGTGATTGAGACAAGTACACACTATACAGGGATATGCTTTTTGTTCATTTTGCATGTCCGAGGTTTACAGCCACTTTAAGGCTGCATGCACACTAGCGTTTTTTAAGCTCCTGGAAGCTGTCATAAGCATTTTTTCTGCTCCTAGAAGCTAAATAGCGTTATCCTATGTGTCCATGCACACTATTTTAGGCTAGAAGCATTTTTCAAGCTTCAGCATTTAGGAGCAGAAAAAAAAAATATTTTTGTAGATATTTTGGGAGTGTTTTTCCAGCAGAAAGAGACGATGAACTTTCTTAAATGCTACTTGTACTGTAAAAATGCTAATAAAACACTGGCACTCCTAAACATTTCTAACCTCAACAAAAATGCTACAAAAATGCTACTAAAAAAACGCTATTACCAACGTTTTCTGCCTAGCGTTTTTTCCAGTTTTTTTCAAGCTTAAAAAAAAACCCTCTAGTGTGCATGGATCCGGGCAATAAGAGATAATGGGGCCCCGCCTACGCAAGCCACACCCACACAACACCCCACCTACATATTACAGCTCAGCTCCATAGAAGGGGCATTTAAATATTTACTGCAGCAAATACTGCATGAATGTTCCCGGCTTCTTTCCGAAGAAGCCACTGGGCACTTCCAGGTTTAAAGATGGCTGCCATGTGGGGGAAGTAAGAGAGAGGGGAGTGAGAAATGGAGGTAAGAGAGAGTGAGATGGAGGTGCAAGAGAGAGAGAGAGTGAGAGGAAGGGTGAGAGAGGATGGGGTGAGAGAGAGGCATGTGTTTTAAATTGTGCTAAAAATTGGGCGTGGCTTAAAAGGGGTGTGGTTAAATAGTGTCTGAGATGACTTACATAGTGCAGAATGTGTTAATGGTAAATAGAGAGTGTATGGTAGGGAGAGAAGTGCGGGGTGTATGGCAATGGGTAGTATGTACAGGGAGAGGAGTGCGGAGTGTATGAGTATGTACAGAGAGAGGAGTGCAGAGTGTATGGCGGTGGGTACTATGTGCAGGATGGTGTCAGTAGGGCAGTGAATGGTGTCAGTAGATACAATTTTATGATTTTGTTTTTACAATTTAATGTTTTATTATTTTTCTAATTTTTCAAAATGCTTTTGGGTGGCCAGTGGATGGTGTCAGTAGAGCAATGGTGTGGCTGTCAGAATATTTTAATTTTTATTATTTATTTTTTACAATTTATTTTTGTATTATTTTTTCACAATAATTTTGTGGGGGCAGTGGACAGTGTCAGTAGGGAGTGAACAGGGAGTACTAGTATATATCAGGAAGAACGAAGCGAAGGAAAGAAAGGAAGGATGGAAGGAAGGAAGGGAGAGAGGGAAGGACCCATGTGGAAGGTTCCTGGGTTACTGACACATTCAAAAGCATCACAGAGCTGCAAGCTGATCTGGACACAATTTCCCCACACATCCTCTTCGGACTGGAGTGTGGGCGGGGACAGGGAGAGGCAGGAGTAAGCGCGGGGACAGGGAAGGCAGAGCAGATCTGTGCTCTTTTCTCTGCTTTGCCATTGGTGTGGAGGATGGGGGGGGGGGGGGCTGGACACTTTCAGAGAAACGAGGCATCGGAGACCTGGGGAGGTGGCTGAGGAGCACACAAGGGGAAATCCGATCCACAGTCAGAGATGACTGGTGCAGCGGAGGGACAGTGACAAGCAATGATTTCCCTTTTAGTGAAGCAGCTGGAAGTGGCGGGAGGGAGAGGAGGAGAAGCAGTTTCCAGCTGCTTCACTAAAAGGGAGATTGGTGCTTGTCACTGTCCCTCCACTGCACCGATCATCTTCGACTTTGCTCTTGGGATACATATTATCCATGGGTGCAGGCTGTGTGCGGTGAACCCCCTGCACCCAAGGATGATATGCCTCTCAACTTCCCACTGCCCACCGCCACCAGCAGCATGTAGCAAGACACTACCACTGCCTGGGACCCAGACTCACTCAAAGGGGAGACTGCCTCCTCCTCCGGTCCCCACACTGTCACTGGACCCCTCTACTGACCCTGGGCCTTCAGGCAATGCCCGAATGGTCAGTCCGCCCCTGAGACCAGCTCTCTTTTGGCGTACTGAGAGAGACTGGCTCAGACAGTTTTTTTAAAGTGTTGCATATTCTTTCTAATAAGTGGCTCAGCATGCGCCAAATTCAAGTACAATTTCTAGACAGGTACATGGATTTAGTACTTTCTGCACCACTTTTAGAACACATCAGAAACACTTTCGCATAATCTGTGTGCGCCGATGTTTATGAATTCCAGTGATAATGTGCAGAACAAAGACATTGCTGAAATAAAAAAATACTCTGAGACTCAAGGGAATCTGGGGAAGAAAAAGGCCTGAGGACTAAGACTTAAAATCTAAGTGCAGCCAAAATCACACACATAAAAATCAGTATAATAGACATAACTTATGGTCAATGAGATGTGTCCCTTGGGCTGATTCCTCTTCTGTTAATGAAAATCTTCCTCCATCCTTGTCCCAAAGGGAAGGAATCTGTTAGTTTGTCCCAGCACGGGGATTCCTCCATCTACCTCGTCCTGCTAAACTAAAAAAAAAACTGTTTATGGGCAGCTTGAGACTTTAACCATGCCCCATTAAGCCATGGCCACTGTCAAGTGCTATGTAGCCATGCTCACTTTTCATCACTATGTTCTGCACACGTAACATGCAAAACAAACTATAATTCTCAGCACACGTCACCTTCCCCCCATTTTTTTCTTTTAATCCCTGCTTACTGGGTTAAAGCGAAGCTCCACTCAAAAGGGGAAGTTCCACTTTAAGCCTTTATCCCCAGCTCCCCATTAAGGATTGGCACCTTTGGGGAGCGGGTACCCGAATTTGACAGGTACCCGCTCTCACTTCCGCTGCGATCGCCTAGGCGATTGGAAGCAGAAGTTGTCCTCCCCGTAGTCTTCTGGGACCTGTCGCGTGTCCCAGAAGAGTACGCGGCCATTCACAAAGTGCAGAGCTTCTTGTGCATGCACAGTGGGCACCCGACTATGAACAGCAAGCTTCAGACGAAGTCCGGAAGTGACGAAACGCGTTAGGGGAGTGACATCAAGACGTACGCACGCCAAACGGAAGTGTCACCGCGGCCATTTTGTTGGTTGTATACATGTGGTCTTCAACCAAAAGTTTGATCAGTCAGTACAGAGCCATTGAGGGAGCAATGCTGGAAGCTGGATTTTCCTTTTTTTAATGTGAGTTTTGATTAAATTTGTTTCTATGATGTGAATTCTGCCTAAGAGCCTTTGTTTCTTTATGAGGAGTTTGGAGGAGTACCCCTGAAATGAAGGATTGAAAGATATGGATTCCCTATGTTAGCCCATGCTTGAGAATAACTTCAAGAGGGTAATAGTACCTGGTATCACTTTTGGCTGGATTATAGAGGGTTTTCATGGAATATTTAGGATCAATTTCCTTTTAACTGGATTGAAGTAAAAATTTGGAACTTGGATTTTGGACACATTGGGATTCTATTTTATTTTATGTAATTTTATTTTTGTGATTTTGAGACACAATTGGGAGTGAATTTAATTTGAACACATTTTTAAGTTTAAAGTGAATAATATTTATTTTGATTGTATAAATTGATTATATTTGTAGAATTTAATTTTGGGTTTTATGTGGGATTTGTAGGTCAGTGACTATATTTTAAAAGCCAGCAGCTACAGTTTTTGTAGCTGCTGGCTTTTATTTCTTTTTTTCGGGTGGCACAAGTCAGGTACTCACCGATCCAGCGGATTTAGCATTGTCCTGCTAAGATCCTCTTCTCTGCTGCCCTCGCGTGGTTCCCGGCCCACCATGTTCTTGTGAGATGTCATGGGGAGGCTGCAGTCTCAGCCAACAGGCCTCCCGATGAGGCACGCCCCCTCCTTTTATGAATGAAAGACTAGGGGAGATTTACTAAATCAGGTACACTCAGAATCTGGTGCAGCTGTGCATGGTAGACAGTCAGCTTCTAACTTCAGCTTGTTCAATTAAGCTTTGACAAAAAAACCCAGAGGCTGGTGTCTACACAGAGCTGCATCAAATTTTGCACCATGCAGTTTTAGTAAAGAACTCCCTATGCCCGGAGGTGTATTTACTACAAGGCAAACAAGGCATTTGCCTAGGGCGGCATTTTTCAGGGAGGCAGCACCGCCCCCCAAAAGAAGGGATGGAAGAAGGGACACACGCAGCATGGGGACCAGGTGGGATCTGAGAGAGGCTGTGGGCTGCTTGATGATGTATGCAGAGCCTGACTCTTGTTCCCAGGGATGTCCGGAGCTGTGAGGGTGAGTGTTTTCTCTCTTGCAGGGGTGCGGGGGGGGTTGCCAGTGTATGGGGGTGGTGGTAGTGGAAGGGTCTCTCAGGTGGGGTGTTGTTGGTCTATGTCAGGCTCTCTTCGTGGGGGAATCATATGATTTAAGGATCCAGGGTGATCCTGCAAGCGTGTTGGCCCCTAGGGGTCACAGGGAGGAGGTGAGGAGGCAATCTAGCCACAAACAGAAGAAGAGTTTTGGCACAATCACGGAATTGTTGAACACCATTGCACATTGCATGATTTTATTCTTCACTGTTTGGACATTTTTATGATCATTTTGAAGAGTGGACACTTTTTGTTTGCACTTTTAGCTCTATATGTTTAGCCCCATGTTTGTTAGGGGTTTTTTTGATACATGGTTTAAAATTAAGTGTATGTGCACGTTTGTTCCCAAGTAAAAGGCACATTTTTAGTTATTGTATTTATTTAGTGTGTGAGCACGATCTGAAGTGAGGGGCACAGATATTTATTTTAGGTCTGACACTATATATGTTTTGCACTATTGGAGTGAAGAGTCACATTGTATGATTTTTATTTCTATTATTTTCTTAGTATTTTTCAGTGAAGAGTCACATTGTATATATTGGCTTGTTATGAGCGCTACACTATTTTTATATATATGATTAACACTGTTTTTGGTATCAGTTTTTTGAGTGTTGGCAGCTTCAGGTTAGGTATACTTCCTTTTATAGCTCAGGAGGACTTTCGACCCTTTGCTTACTCTATATAAAAATAACAACTGCCCCAATCCATAACTAACTTTTAGAGTAAGGCACACATGGAAAAAGGCTTTGCACATAGCAAACAAAAAATGTATTTCCAAGCACACTTACCAGCTACCAGGAAAAAAAATATTATGCTGTCTAACATTTTGCATTAAAAGCACATTTGCAAATAAGACATGGGGACTGTGAAGGAAGTCCTGCAACAACAGCTGTCATCGACCCCCACCTATAATCACTGCAATAGGCTTCAGGAGGCAGAGAAAATCCTGCCCATGGAGTGGGGAAGCACTGATGGTAGAATCCCCAGGAGACAGCCTCCAGGAAGATGATGTTCTGTGGAGAGGAGGAAAAGGAAGGAGATGCCTGGGCTCAGGAAATCTCACTGGGGAGTGAGAGGTAATGGTTGGGGTGTGCTGCTGAGTAAGAGACGCTGCTTTGTTGCCAGAGTTCACCTTTGTGTGGGAGTGCGATCTGGCCGCAGAGCATTTTCAAAAGGAGTCCAGTACGATTTTGAGCCCGGTTCAGGTGCGATTTCCATTGTCATACACTTTGACAATTCATACCTGGATCGCACCTGAACTGCTAAACAAAGTCACACCGGAGGGGGCTGAAATCGTGCTGTGAAATCCAACCCACACATATGTGAGCCCAGGCTGAATTCTAGGTTCCCAGACACCAGAGAACTGGAGGGAGTTTTACAATGGTTGCATAGTGGTAAGAGGCCGCTGGCCACAACCTCATTAACCCTCTCTTAAAAGGACAGTGCCAGCCCAACTTGGTACTTAGCTTGGGGAATTACACCCTTTACCCTGGGAATCACAAAGTTGCTTGGGTGCTCCAACACAGGACACTGGGCCTGAACTCTAGCCAACATCTTGTACCACACTGATCAGTGGGAGGGCATGGGGAGAGACTCCAGGACTTTTCAGCCTCTAGGCAAATATCACCTTTAGTTAGTGTAGGATATTGTAATTTTATATGTATGTGTTGGGTTAACTTGTTTTTGGATGAATATGTAGAGAGTCAGGGAGAGTTTCAGAGCAGGTTATTTGCAAATCTACCAGCATTGTAAAATGCAAGTATGTCTGATTAGATTTGGAAAGGTCTTAAATATGCATAGTGTGCTTTTTTATATTGAAGAGAGCAGTTTTGCCATAAACAAGACAAGGAGCATCTATTTAACTTTTTAATTAAAATCTATGCATGCTACTGTTCTAGGTCTAGACACATAAGACACATAAGATCAAACATTTTCATAAAACCAACCAATCAAATTGCTTGACACTTTGGTCAATGGGAAAAGGTGTATATTAGGGAATGTTTTTGGGTTGAGTTGGGACAGGAGAAAGTGTGTTCTCTGAAGGTGTCTGATGATTGCATGAATATTCTATGTATCCTGTCATCTGCCTTGTCTGTACCTCTGTTTTATGGATTGTCTCTGAGCTTATTAAATGCATCTCTCTGGAAAAGAAATGTTGGACTAGTTGCTGCGGGAAAATACATTTATAAATACACTGTCTGTATGATATAAGACAACAGTTAGGACCCCACTAGATTTAGGATTCAGGTTTTGATCCAGAAATATATGGTGCTTGCATTGTCATTGGTTTATTGTACAAATTTGCTTTGCTTTGTTACTGTTTATTGATGTTGCCATTTTTCTTTTGTTGTTGCCTCATTGGGTGTGTAGTCTGAATAAAATTTCCTTCTTCAGCCTTGGTGTGTCAGAGGGCGTGGCATTGCCGTGAGGGGTCATGTCCCGCTGCCCCCTCCTGTCCCGCTGCCCCCCTTCTGTCCCTCTGCCACCCTCCTGTCCTGCTGTCTCCCTCCTGTCCCACTGCCTCCCACCTGTCCCGCTGCCTCCCACCTTTCCCGCTGCCCCCCTCTTGTCCCTCTGCCCCCTCCTGTTCTGCTGCCCCCCACCTGTCCTCCTCCTGTCCTGCTGCCCCCCACCTGTCCCCCTCCTGTCCCACTGCCCCCCTGCTGTCCTGCTGCCCTCCACCTGCCCCGCTGCTCCCCTCCTGTCCTGCTGCCCCCAACTGTCACACTGCCCCCTCCTGTTCTGCTGCCCCCAACCTGCGCCGCTGCACCCCTCCTGTCCCACTGCCCCCTCCTGTTCTGCTGCCCCCCAACTGTCACACTGCCCCCTCCTGTTCTGCTGCCCCCCAACTGTCACACTGCCCCCCATCTGTCCCACTGCCCTCCTCCTGTCCCACTGCAGTGTGATATGTGGGGGGCAGCAGGACAGGAGGTGGGTAGTGTCACTTTGATCACACACACAGCTATGGAATGACTAATCCTCCCAGATCTCACCTATCCTGCAGCAGCTTCTCCAGATGGTGTCAGTGTAGGGGATCTGGTGCCAGGAAGGTAGCTGTTTCCCAGGTAGACAGGAGAAGATCTCTGACGGCAGCTACAGCAAAGAGCAGGGGGAAGGCTCCTCCACCCTGACCTCATCCTCTTCTTCCTTTTCCTCCATGGGGTCCTGCGCTAGCACCCCCTGGTCTCACCCACCCCGTAGAGCTGGGCGCATGTCACCATTCCTGACAACAGGCCTCGACTGATCCCTGCACTTACCTGGCATCTGCCCACCACTCCACCGTCCTTTGCATTCTGGCAGATCCGCTCTGACAGCGGGTCATGCAGACCGCCCTGCCTTCCTACTGTTCTGTCCTTGCTCTGGCAGCAGCATTGTGCAGGCCAACTAAAACTTCCCACAAGGAAGAAAACTATATTTTAAATATATTATTAAAATATTCTTCTCAAATATATTGACATATATTTGAAATACTACAATTTTGGCTGCATTCAATATATTTCAAAATATATTTCAATATATATATATATATAAACATACTGTATGTTGAAATGTGTTTTTTATATATTACAAAATATAAGGAAAATATTTTGTAAAATATATATTTTTTA
This sequence comes from Staurois parvus, assembly GCF_062004578.1. Taxonomy (NCBI): domain Eukaryota; kingdom Metazoa; phylum Chordata; class Amphibia; order Anura; family Ranidae; genus Staurois; species Staurois parvus. Next base: position 1,019,158 of record NW_028318108.1, on the reverse strand, counting down.
AATATATTCTTCAGATTTTTTTTAACATATAAAAAGTAATTTTAACATATATTTTTACATATATTTGTAAATGCATTCCAAAAATGTAGAATAAATGTATTTTTAAAGACATACAGTATATTTGAAAATGTATTTTTTAAAATATTTTTTATACATTTTGTAATGTATAGAAACACATTTTAATATACAGTATGTATATATATACAGTATATATATATATATATATATATATATATATATACTGAAATATGTTGAATATGGCCCAAATTGTAGTATTTCAAATATATGTAAATATATTTGGGAAGAATATTTTTCTACAATGTGGGTTCCATGCTGTGCCCTCTCTTCTATTGGAAGCAACATGGAAGCAGCATGGAAGTTTTAGTTTGCCTGCTGGGGGAACGGAAGACTGACATTATAGAAATCCAAATTTCTAGCACAGCACCCTAAGGCGGCTGCTGTTTACACTTGTACAAAAAAGAAGTGTAGTGCTGTTATAATAAATTGTATAGGATAAGCATATAAATATCAAGTTCCTTAAATGTGAAAAATATTATGGCCCAAAATTAATGTGAAGAGATTCAATATATACATGAAAGCCCTGTATTGGAACCAACAAGTATGAATCAGAAATCCATAGAACCAAAATCAACAAAGTATGAAATATTAATATAATATTTGATATGCCTACTTTGTTGATTTTGGTTCTATGGATTTTTGATTCATACTTGTTCTTCACATTCATTTTCGGGCTGTAATATTTTTTATATTTGGGGACGTTGATATTTATATGCTTATTCTATAATATTATATATCACCTGAAGACAAAGCTGCATTTTGTTTTGAAGTGGGGCCAGGGATTTGGTAGCGGATGGGGTCAAAGGGGGCCCCGTAGGTAGGCTATATGGGGCCCCATGATGTCTAATAGCAGCCCTGCTTGCAATATGCCTCTAAACTTGCTAGAAAATTTGACTACTTTAGGAAAATTCCATTTCCTAGCACAACCCCCTTCCTCCTTGCACATCATAGTCCCCTCCTTATCTGGGAGTGCATAACAATTCTTTGTGCTGGCCAAGGTCCTTCACCTCTCACCACTGGACTTAACTCATAGTGTGCCTGCACACATTCCTGGAATTGTACTTTAAAATGAAAGTTTGCACATTACTTTAGGGGAGCTTTATTTCCAATTCCTGCTTCTGTGATGTGTTCACTGCTTTTCTAAAATGTCTGCAGTAACTACGAGTGCAGTAAACTGAAACCAATGCAGCACATTCTGTGTTAAGAAGGCTCTGCAATAATTTAATAAAAGACATTTGAATGAACTGTTTTACTGACCCTGTACTCCATAATGTGTATAAATCAGCTTGTTCACTAAAAAAAAATCATTACATTTTTGCTTTTTCTATAATTCAGTATTAAAAAAAGAACAGGCAATTGGTTTACATGCAGCCCTTTCTCTAGATGGGCTGCTAGATAAATTTAGCTTTTGGCTCCATTGTAGACAGTGGAACAGTAATTTATTGTGTCGCTCTGTTCAGGGTTTCCTGAGCTGAGAGTTTGATTACTCTCACCTGCCTCTGAAAGAGGCAGGGAGATTTAAATGATCAGTTAAATATTTATTGTGACCAATCTCTGGAAGGAGGTATCCAGTAGGTGGCTGGGGAGGTGATAAATGTGCAGAAGGTCTGAACAGAGTGTTCTTTTCCCTCAAGGGAGGGTTCCAGTTCTCCTGGGGGGCTGTTGTCCCTGGGAGATAGCCAGAGAGAAAAGAAGCTGCAGTCTAGGCCTCAGCAGCTGGTGGACTAGGGGCTTGGAGAAGATCGCCTAAGATTTACATTTGCTGGAGGACACTGCACTGAAATCCTGGGTCTGGAGAAGGTGCTACGTATGGATGCTGGGTGGCAGACAGCTTCTTGGGCACTGTGAGTAAAGACCTTGCTGGGGACTATTAGTTGTGCAAGTGCCAGAAGGGAACTCAGTGACAGAGAATGGCCTATGGACTACTGCTGTAGGGTCCTAGAGATACTGGCCATTCCCTGCTACCTACAGAAATTTTGGCATTTGAACATTGGAGAGAAGTTTGTCTTTCCATTACTTTCCATTAACATTTTGGAGTATCCTGTGACCCTAAACCCCTCTCCTGTTAAAGTACTTCAGCAATAAATAATAAAAAGACATCCCATAGACTGAGTCTGAATTGTCGGTGTGCGTGGGACTGACCTTGTGTGACTGGCAGCCTCTATACTATTTGGAGGGCCTGGATATATTCTCAGCGGCCCTTGTGGGGATGGCTGCTACAAACAGGAATATAATCTATTTGTGAACAATACTATGGAATGAAACAGTAAAACTCAGAACATCTTTAGGTACAGGTAATGGATGTGGAGGTCAGTAAAATTATAACAGTTTGGATATATTATTGCCCACCATCATATTGCAAATTTTTTAAATGTTTTTTTTCTGTTTTCAGTGGGTGAGTTTCATGGAATCTATTGTTAAAATGGTTTTCTAAAAATATCTAAAGTGCTCAAGCAAACATTCAATCAATAAATCTATTTCCTTTATAAATATTTGCATGGATTTTATTTTGGGTCAAGCCAAGGCCTTGTACTGCTAATAAAAATAATGAAATCGTTCTACTAATAATAAATTGTTTGAATTGGGAAGTGACTCTTCTGAAAGCATATCAGTTTATTTTTATATAATTTTTAAAACTGTTTTTTAATAAAACATCAGAATCGTTATACTAATAGAATGCAGTACTATACAGAAAGGTTTATGCAAAGGCACTTTTTTTAATAAAGGGGAAAAAAGGTCTCTGAGGTAGGAGGTCCACCAAGGAAACTGTAAGAAATTGAATTTTTTTAAAGATGTGTAAAGAAGTTAATTGCTCATCTTCCAGATTCAGTACAAAACCCAGAGACTCTATGGTGTAAAGAGTTGAGCATTATTTTTCAGTTCTTCTCTTGTGCATGATACTGTATGGCAATGGGCCAGGGGCGTATCTACCACGAAGCAAACAGCAATTTTTAGGGGGCCTGCACTGCCCCCCGGAAGAAGGGACCTGGTGAGCAGGGCCATGCAGGGCCGCCATCAGAGGAGAACCCCGGTACTCCTGTAGGTGGCCCGGACAGCAGTAGGATCGGTATATCTCTCCCTCCATTAGCTGAAAGCCGGTTTAAGGTTTCTCCCCCTCTCCCTCCCACTGGCTTTCTGCTGCTGGAGGGAGAGACACACCTGGCCAGATGGAGGGGATGCCCTGGTGTTCCTGAGTGGTCGCTCACCGCTGAGCTCCTTCCCCCACCCGCACTCAAAGCTGGGTCCAGGGGACAGCCTGGAGCAGGGAGAGGAGAAGTGGCGGAGAGAAAAGAGCCAGGAGAAGGTGAGCTGTGTTGTTTTCTCTGGGCTCTTCCTCCTGTCGTCCATCCAGCACATGATACACGATCACTGACAGATCATATGGAACTGCACACACACAGTATGATTACCACCCCCTGCCCACATTTCCTGCTGCCTGGAGATCAGCAGCCCTTGGAGGGGCAGTAATCATACTGTGTGTGTACAGTCCAAATTGATCTGAGAGAGAGAGAAGAGAGGGGGGGGGGAGAGAGAGAAGAGAAAGAGAGAGGGGGAAAAGAGAGAGGGAAGGGAGAGGGGGGAAGAGAGAGGGAAGAGAGAGAGAGAGGGAAGAGAGACAGAGAGTGAAGAGAGAGAGGGAAGAGAGAGGGAGGGAAGAGAGAGAGAAGAGATGGAGAGAAGAGAGAGAGAAGAGAGAGGGAAGAGATAGAGAAGACAGAGAGAGAGACAGAAGCAGAGAGGGGAGACAGAGAGAGGGAAGAAAGAGAGAGGGAAGAGAGAGAGAAGAGAAAGAGAGAGAATCATATATATATATATATATATACACACACACTTATTGAACTTTCTCGCTCTCTCATTGGGGGGGAGGAGCACAATTTTTTTGTGTTGTCTAGGGCAGCACAAAATCTAAATACACCACTGAATGGGCCATTGAACACAAATTCCTCTGCCATACCATTACCAAGCCACTTGGTCTTCAATAATGGTCGGTGTTCTGTTCTTACTAGGAATTTTTTTGCATGTTGGATTGGACTATTACATTTTCACATTTGATTGATTGAGGATTGCAATATTTATTGTTTGCTCATAATTTTTATTTTATTTTAATAATCAGTTAGCGCACCACATTTTTGTTTATTTATTTCTTTTTGAGTGAGAGTACACTTGGGAAGTGGGTGCAGCAATCTCTTCTCTTTTCTTTTATACTTATGGTATAGCAGCACACGAGTTTATAATTTTATTTTATTTTATTATGCAGGATTTATATAGCGCCAACAGTTTGCGCAGTGCTTTACAATATAAAGGGAGACAGTACAATTACAATACATTTCAGTACAGAAGAAATAGGAGGGACCTACTCCTGGAGCTTACAATCTAAAGGAAGGGTGAGGTGGTACAAAAGGTGATAGCTGCAGGGGATGATGTGATGGAGGTGATTCAAGTACAGTTCTTAGGTGGAGGTGGGGTAGGCTACCCTGAATAAGTAAATTTAAAAAAAATGCCTAAAGACAGACAGGGTGGGGGCTGACCGGACATACTGCGGTAGGGAGTTCCAGAGGATGGGAGAGGCTCTGGAGAAGTCCTGGATATGAGCATGGGAGGAGGTGACGAGGGAGCTAGAGAGCAGATGTCTTGGGATGAGCGGGGCAGGTGATTTGGACGACATCTGTGGATGAGGTTGATGATGTAGCTAGGGGCAGTGTTGTGGATGGCTTTGTATGTTGTGGTTAGTATTTTGAATTTTATACGTTGGGTTAGTGGAAGCCAGTGAAGGGATTGGCAGAGAGGGGCAGCAGTCGCTGATCAGTTGGTAAGATGTATAAATCTAGCAGCAACATTCATAATAGACTGAAGGGGGGATAACCTGTGTAACGGTAGACCAGTAAGGATTGAGTTGCAGTAATCGAGGCGGGATATAACCAAGGCGTGGATAAGTTGTTTTGTGGTGTCATTGGTAAGAAAGAGACAGATTATAGAAATATTGCAGAGATTGAGGAGGCAGGATTTAGCCAGTTATTGGATGTGGGGCCTGAAGGAGAGGTCAGAGCCTAGGATTACACCTAGCACCCTGGCATGAGGGGAAGAACCAATGGTTGTGCTGTTGATCTTAATGGTAGAGTCAAGAGTGGGAGATCGGGGAGGAGAAAATATTACAAGCTCGGTTTTAGAAAGATTGAGCTTAAGGGAGTGGTGTGACATCCATATTGATATGTTGCTTAGTAGATTTGTAATATGAGGAGATTGAGGGGGTGAGCTGGGGAGTGGAGAGATAGATCAGCATAGAGGAGGTATTGGAAGCCATGGGTGGTTATCCATTGGCCCAGGGTTACTATAGTGTATATAGTGTACTATAGAGTTAATATACTCCTAATCAGTATAGAAACTCTGAGAAAGAGAAAGAAAGGGAATTGAGAAAGAAAGAGTAAGGACCCTTTCACACAGACGTTCTGAATGGGTCCACCTGTCTTTTTTCAGGCGGATCCGATCGGAACCTCTATTCTCCTCTATGGAGCAGCGGGTGTAAACGGACATGTGTCCGTTTACACCCGCCGACATCCAATCTGATCCAATCTGCCAAAAAGAGAAGGGTGGGGATCCATTCCCCCTCTGTCCGTCGGATCAGATGGGATAGCTCATAGAAGACAGCGGGCTGTGTGTGTGTCCGCTCTGCAGACTGAAGGGGGGATAACCTGTGTAACAGTAGACCAGTGAGGAGGGAGTTGCAGTAATCAAGGCAGGATATAACCAAGGTATAGATAAGTAGGATCTTTAGTAGATGTAGAGTCTAAATTCCCTCAATCAACATTCACTATTTGTAATACTGCTAGCCCTAGTAAAAGTCTTCATTGGCATTTTATATCTTTCATCTGGAGGAGGGTTTTCTCAGCTAAGCATGCCCTCCTATTTGCATGAGCTAAAGGGAAATGGATTTCAAGTGACATTTCATTATCTTCTATTCATCACAGTGACAACTACCACATGCACCTAATGCAGTGGTGTGACCCGCTACCACTGGGCCCAACGCAAATGGTGAAAACAGGTCTTCTGAAGAAAATAACTTTCCTAAGATCTGTCTCTGCTTGGAAATTGAAACTAACAACTGAGACGCAGAAAAAGAAAGGGAAGGTCTAGCTAAAGACTGTACTAACTAAGGGGGAACAAAGGAACCTATCAGATGCAATAAAATAAAAACAAAAAGATGGGCTGTTGCTCAATTTGTGTATTTCAAAGTATTTTTATGTCAATAGCTGTCTGTACATGCATTAACATGTGTACTTTATTCAAAGCATTTCTAGTACCGATACTCTGTTTTTTTTACATGAGAAATTATGAGAATGCCAAAGAGATGTGAAAGGGGCGTCTTTAAACTATGAAAAATGACTTGATATGTTGTGTCCCCTTTTACATAATAGACTGTGTTGGGTATGTGTTTGTGAACCCTTACTGAACACTGAGAAAAACAGACACAAACACTGTCATTTGGAGTGAAATTTTACATAATGACTTTCTTTGTGAAACCTCAATGACCAGTCATAACAGGTTTCCTTTATAACCACTGAGGAAATAAATATCAGAATTCTTGTTGGTGGCAAATATATTTTTTCATTTCCAGCTTTCTCAAGCTATATGGCATTTTTGTTTATATATTTTGCCCTTAGCCGCACCTTCACAGTTTTTCTAAGTATCTTTTATTGATGAGGTTCATCAATACCTAAACAGTTTCAATACAGATCTGTCATTGGTGTTATGATGAATGACCTGTGTTGTCAGCAAGGAGCATGGGAACAGTATCAGTGATTGCTCTCTTGGCAAACTTGGTGTTTATTCTATGTTTAGAAAACCTTGTGTCCTTTTCACCAAAACAGAGGAACCTAAATGTACTGTGCAGCCAGTATGACTTCACTTCTCCATGGGTTCCCAGCTCCCTTGTCCCTTCACGGGGCAGGAGTTAACAGGACACATATGCACTACAGGCTATTTTCTGTACAGTTCATCTATCATGTGCTAGCAAGTACAACCACCCAAAAAATATTATCTTTCTGCTAATATTTGACTGAGTCATTAGTTTATTTTTCTAGATTATTGTATTTCATTCCCCAGGCAGCAGCCCACCTTGTACTCTATCCATGTACAGAGAGGCAAAACATTCCGTTCTTCACCCAGGTGACTGACCCCGAACAGAATATATGTCAGAGAAGGGTAACAATATACTGGCATTACATTAACAATATGGAATGTCAGAGAATGGGAAATTCAAGAATAATATGCTAACATACTGAAGAATAAAAGACACAGATTTTTTATCTCAAATGGAATGTGTCAGGGGTGTCTGATGGTCAGTGGGAAGAATGCCCCTTACACTTATGGTCAGTGGGAAGAATGCCCCTTACACTTATGATCAGTGGGAAGAATGCCCCTTACACTTATGATCAGTGGGAAGAATGCCCTTACACAGATGATCAGTGGGAAGAATGCCCCTTACACTTATGATCAGTGGGAAGAATGCCCCTTACACAGATGATCAGTGGGAAGAATGCCCCTTACACTTATTGTCAGTGGGAAGAATGCCCCTTACACAGATGATCAGTGGAAAGAATGTCCCTTACACTGATGATCAGTGGGAAGAATGCCCCTTACACTTATGATCAGTGGGAAGAATGCCCCTTACACTTATGATCAGTGGGAAGAATGCCCCTTACACTTATGATCAGTGGGAAGAATGCCCCTTACACTTATGGTCAGTGGGAAGAATGCCCCTTACACTTATGATCAGTGGGAAGAATGCCCCTTACACTTATGGTCAGTGGGAAGAATGCCCCTTACACTTATGGTCAGTGGGAAAAATGCCCCTTACACTTATGATCAGTGGGAAGAATGCCCGTTACACAGACGATCAGTGGAAAAAATGTCCCTTACACTGATGATCAGTGGAAAAAACACCACTTACACAGACGATCAGTGGAAAAAATGTCCCTTACACTGATGATCAATGGAAAAAATGTCCCTTATACTGATGATCAGTGGAAAAATTCCCCTTACGACGACAGTCAGTTTGGAGAATGTCCCTAATTACACTGATGGTTAGTGAGAAGAATGCCCCTTGCACCTATGATCAGTGGAAAGAATGCCCCTTACACCGATGGCCAGTAAGAAGAATGCCCCTTACACCTATGACCAGTGGGAAGAATGCCCCTTACACTGACAATCAGTGGGAAAAATGCCCCTTACACTGATGATCAGTAGGAAGAAAGCCCCTTACACCTATGACCAGTGGGAAAAATGCCCCTTACACCAACGATCAGTGGGAAAAATACCCCTTACAATGATGATAAGTGCAAAGAATGCCCATTATACTGTCAGTGGGAAGAATGCCCCTTACACTGATGATCAGTGGGAAGAATGCCGCTTACACTGATGATCAGTGGGAAGAATGCCGCTTACCCTGATGATCAGTGGGAAGAATGCCGCTTACACTGCTGATCAGTGGGAAGAATGCCCCTTATATCCTTACACCAATGGTGAATGGGAAGAATACCCCTTACACTGACCCTTGATGGCATTCATCAGTGTGTATCTTTTGTGTCCAATAAAAGTGTATTAAAGATCTTCAGTACAATGTACACATGTGATAATATATTAGTACAGGTGTCCATTTATGAAGCTAAGCTCAGTGGCGATCCTGTAGATCATTGCTGATGTCAGTACATTAGTGGTTTATGAAACAGGGATGATCAGTAGAGAACAACGCTGATCATCTCGGCACACAGACGGCCAGTGTATGAAGGAGCCATGTCAGCCCTTCACTGGTGATCTGTGTGAAAATTCTCCCTCCGGATTTTCCAGTCCGGAGGTGGAGAATCGGGGAGAGAAGAGTGAATCCCGGGAGAACTGAGGAGGAAGATGGAAGATTATTGACTTTCTTCTTCCTCAATCAATGCCCCCAAGACAGTGGAAAAGCCCCCCTGCCTTTCACAACCCCCGATGGGGTAGAGCAAGTTAGAAACCGGGGATATATATATGTGTGCAGAGTGTGTGCGTGTGTATATGTGTGTGTATGTGCAGTGTACGCAGTGTAGTGAGGTACTGAGTGGTCTCCTCTGAAAGAGCCGCCAATTAAGCAGCTGTAATTTACCGCTGCTTAGTAAACTGTGTGTGTGACTGATCTCTTACTGTAATGTCACTATATCTCACGAGATTACAGTAACAGCAGCCAATTTCTACAGTTCAAAGCATTTGTAGATCGCTTCTCTCCTCATTAGGGGAAGTGATCTACACCGCTTCATAAACAGGTACTGTGCAGTGTAGACATGTGATAATATACCGGTACAGTGTACACGTGATAATATACCAGTATGGTATAGACATGTGATAATATACCGGTACAGTGTAGACATGTGATAATATACCAGTACAATGTACACATGATAATATACCTGTATGGTATAGACATGTGATAATATACCGGTACAGTGTACACGTGATAATATACCAGTATGGTATTGACAAGTGATAATATACCAGTACAGTGTACACGTGATAATATACCAGTATGGTATAGACATGTGATAATATACCGGTACAGTGTAGACATGTGATAATATACCAGTACAATGTACACATGATAATATACCAGTATGGTATAGACATGTGATAATATACCGGTACAGTGTAGACATGTGATAATATACCAGTACAGTGTACACGTGACAATATACCGGTATAGTATAGACATGTGATAATATACCGGTACAGTCAACACGTGATAATATACCGGTATGGTATAGACATGTGATAATATACCGGTGCAGTGTACACGTGATAATATACCGGTATGGTATAGACATGTGATAATATACCGGTACAGTGTACACATGATAATATACCACTATGGTATAGACATGTGATAATATTCCAGTACAGTGTACACATGTGATAATACTCAAGAGTTGGTTCTGGCCAGCTCAGTGGATTGCTCCAAAAAAGGCCTGGATTGTTTCCTAAATCATAATTAATTAAAATAATTAGTTGAATTAATAAATATATATTTTGTGTTTTAAAATAAGGTATTTTATAATGAGACACGGCTATTATTGCGAGCATATTTTAATAAATTGATATATATATATATAACCATCTGCTGCTAAAATGGCTTATTAAATGATGTTTTTGTAAGTTGTTAAAAACTGCTGAGTATAGCAGACCATAGATGGGTCAAAAATCGGCCGAACATTTGTCCGAAAGAATAATCAGCCGATTTTTGGATCGTTAGTGGGTGAATTGGTTGGCCGTTTTTTCGTGATTTTGCCACATTTTTTTAATCGGTCATGTTGGAAAAAAACAGCCGATTTTGTCCATTGGTCGATTTTCACGGCAATGATGGGCAAATTGGCCGATCTTTTTACCGATTAAAAAAATGCACATGAGCCGTGACCTGCAAGAAAAGAAGAAAAAGAAGATGAATACAAAGAAAAAGAAGAACATCTGTATCTATTTGTATCCATTTCAGATACAGATGTTTCTATTCGGATACAAATAGATACAATGTTGCAACCACTATACTTGTAAATGTCACATATAATAGTGGTGTCCCTGCAGAAAGCTCCGCTATTATATTTGACATTTAAAAGTATCCGAATAGAAACATCTGTATCCGAAATGGATACAAATAGATACAATGTTGCAACTTTGCTAAACTTTTAAATGTCAAATATAATAGCAGAGCTCTCTGCAGGGACACCACTATTATATTTGCCGGCCGTAGACGGGACGAAAATCAGCCAACTTTTTTTAACAATGGTGGTAACTTCGGCCGATTTTTCTTTTTTGTTTTTTTAAAAATGGCCGGTTTTCTCCCCGTCTATGGCCTGCATAATGATGAATGTTTGATAAAGTGTCTCGATAAATTGTTAGACAGATATTCTGGAGTGTAGCAGACAGATATTCTGGAGTGTAGCAGACAGATATTCTGGAGTGTAGCAGACATATATTCTGGAGTGTAGCAGACATATATTCTGGAGTGTAGCAGACATATATTCTGGAGTGTAGCAGACATATATTCTGGAGTGTAGCAGACAGATATTCTGGAGTGTAGCAGACATATTCTGAAGTGTAGCAGACAGATATTCTGGAGTGTAGCAGAAAGATATTCTGGTGTGTAGCAGACAGATATTCTGGAGTGTAGCAGACAGATATTCTGGTGTGTAGCAGACGGATATTCTGGTGTGTAGCAGGCGGATATTCTGGTGTGTAGCAGACGGATATTCTGGAGTGTAGCAGACGGATATTCTGGAGTGTAGCAGACGGATATTCTGGAGTGTAGCAGACGGATTTTCTGGAGTGTAGCAGACGGATATTCTGGAGTGTAGCAGACGGATATTCTGGAGTGTAGCAGGCGGATATTCTGGTGTGTAGCAGGCGGATATTCTGGTGTGTAGCAGGCGGATATTCTGGAGTGTAGCAGGCGGATATTCTGGAGTGTAGCAGACGGATATTCTGGAGTGTAGCAGACGGATATTCTGGAGTGTAGCAGACGGATATTCTGGTGTGTAGCAGGCGGATATTCTGGAGTGTAGCAGGCGGATATTCTGGAGTGTAGCAGACGGATATTCTGGAGTGTAGCAGACGGATATTCTGGAGTGTAGCAGGCGGATATTCTGGAGTGTAGCAGACGGATATTCTGGAGTGTAGCAGACGGATATTCTGGAGTGTAGCAGACGGATATTCTGGAGTGTAGCAGACGGATATTCTGGAGTGTAGCAGACGGATATTCTGGAGTGTAGCAGACGGATATTCTGGAGTGTAGCAGACGGATATTCTGGAGTGTAGCAGACGGATATTCTGGAGTGTAGCAGACGGATATTCTGAAGTGTAGCAGACAGATATTCTGGGGTGTAGCAGACAGATATTCTGAAGTGTAGCAGACAGATATTCTGGAGTGTAGCAGACGGATATTCTGAAGTGTAGCAGACGGATATTCTGGAGTGTAGCAGACGGATATTCTGGAGTGTAGCAGACGGATATTCTGGAGTGTAGCAGACGGATATTCTGGAGTGTAGCAGACGGATATTCTGGAGTGTAGCGGACGGATATTCTGGAGTGTAGCAGACGGATATTCTGGAGTGTAGCAGACGGATATTCTGGAGTGTAGCAGACGGATATTCTGGAGTGTAGCAGACAGATATTCTGAAGTGTAGCAGACAGATATTCTGGAGTGTAGCAGACAGATATTCTGAAGTGTAGCAGACAGATATTCTGGAGTGTAGCAGACAGATATTCTGGAGTGTAGCAGACAGATATTCTGGAGTGTAAGTGATAAGCATAAAGGTGGGCAGCCAGCCATAAAAAACCCTATAAAATGTGGCGTGTAATCAATGTAATGAGAGCATGTGATGGGCAGGCATGGGTGCTCCCATACAATTGTATTATCACTAATAAATATATGATCCAGAACTCTCGTGCTGCAAGGTTATTTATTTCAGGTGTAAAGCCGTGAAATCCCTAAACACTGGATACTAACATTTATAGGTAACGTTGATCCAGGGACAGGGGCGGACTGACCATTCGAGCACTCGGGCACTGCCCGAGGGCCCGGGGTTAGTAGGGGGCCCCATGAAATGCCCCTAGTACCTTTTTTATAGGCTTTTTTGGGTGTGCTTTGAGTGTGGGCAAGGACACAGGGGCCCCATGATCCCCTATTGCCCGGGGGCCCCCTGAGTTGTCAGTCTACCCCTGTCCAGGGAATATCCGATTGCCTCTCGGGGGGATCAGGAAGGAGTTTTTTCCCCTGCAGGAGCAAATTGGATCATGCTTTGCTGGGTTTTTTTTTGCCTTCCTCTGGATCAACTGTGGGTGTAGGATTATAACTTTTTTTTTCTATGGTTGAACTGGATGGACTTTTGTCTTCTTTCAGCCAGACAATGTAACTAAGTAACTACATTGTACACATTATGATACTCTGGTACAGTGTACACATGATAATACTTCGGTACGGTGTACATATGTGATAATACTCCCATACAGTGTACACATGATAATACTCCGGTACAGTGTACATATGTGATAATACTCCCATACAGTGTACACATGATAATACTCCGGTACAGTGTACATATGTGATAATACTCCCATACAGTGTACACATGATAATACTCCGGTACAGTGTACATATGTGATAATACTTCGGTACAGTGTACATATGTGATAATACTCCCATACAGTGTACACATGTTAATACTCCGGTACAGTGTACATATGTGATAATACTTCGGTACAGTGTACATATGTGATAATACTCCCATACAGTGTACACATGTTAATACTCCGGTACAGTGTACATATGTGATAATACTCTGGTACAGTGTGCACATGTGATAATACTCCCATACAGTGTACACATGATAATACTCCGGTACAGTGTACACATGACAGTACTCCGGTACAGTGTAGACATGTGATAATACTTTAGTACAGTGTACACATGATAATACTTTGGTACAGTGTACACGTGATAATACTCTGGTACAGTGTATTATATTATTATTATTTTACAGTATTTATAAAGCGCCAACAGTTTGCTCAGTGCTGTACATTACAATGGGAGACAGTACACAAGACAGTACAGTAACAATACAATGCAATACACAAGGGGTTCGAGGGCCCTGCTCCTTGGAGCTTACAATCTAGGAGGGAGGGGATAGTGGTACAGGAGGAAATAGCTGTGGGGGACGGAGTGGTAGGAAGAGTGGAGGAGATCGGCAATTAGCAGGGGGTGGGGTAGGCTTCCCTGAAGAGGTGGGTTTTCAGGGTGTGCCTAAAGGTGAGGAGGGTAGGTGACAGTCTGATGGATTGGAGTAGTGAGTTCCAGAGGATGGGGGAAGCCCTGGAGAAGTCCTGGAGACGGGCATGGGGGGAGGAGATCAGGGAACTGGAGAGTAGGAGGTCTTGTGAGGAGCGGAGAGTGCGTTTTGGGTGGTAGATGGATATCAGGTCGGTGATGTAGTTTGGGGCAGTGCTATGGACAGCTTTGTACATCAATGTTAGCATTTTGAATTTTATCCATTGGGCAATCGGAAGCCAGTGGAGGGATTGGCAGAGGGGGGTGGTGGATACGGAGCGGTTAGTAAGGTGGATGAGTCTGGCCGCCGTATTCAGGATAGACGGAAGCGGGGATAGCCTGTGTTGGGGTAGGCCAGTGAGAAGGGAGTTGCAGTAGTCAAGTCGTGATATGATGAGGGAGTGAATGAGTTGCTTTGTAGTTTCTGGAGTTAGGAACAAACGTATTTTGGAGATGTTACGGAGGTGGAGTCTACATAAATTTGACAGCGACTGGACCTGGGGCTGAAAAGACAGATTGGAGTCTAGAATGACACCTAGTACTGTGGTTTGCGGGGTGGGGCTGATGGTGGCGTTGTAGGTCGTGATGGAGAAGTCGGGGGAGGGGGGGGCGCGGGCAGGGGGAAAAACTAGGAGCTCGGTTTTGGCAAGGTTTAATTTGAGGAAGTGGAGTGACAGCCAATCCGATATGTCATTCAGAAGGCTAGTGATTCGGGCGGAGACTGAAGGGGTGAGGCGAGGGGTAGAGAGATAGATTTGAGTGTCATCGGCATAGAGATGGTACTTGAAGCCATGGGAGTGTATCAGTTGGCCAAGGGAGGAGCGAGTGCAAAAGAAGAGGTTAGGTGGAGGAGTTGGGATGTAGCCGGGTTATTGATGTTGGTAGGGATGTTGAAGTCTCCAAGGATGATGGTGAGCAGCTCGGAGGAGAGAAAGAAGGGTAACCAGGCGGAGAAGTCATCGAGGAAGCGGGACACGGGTCCAGGGGGCAGATAGATTACTGCGACCCTCAGGGGGATTGGAGAGAATAGTTGGATGCAGTGGGCCTCAAAGGAGGAGAAGGATAGAGAGGGGGATTTGGGAGGACTTGGAAGGTGCTCTGCGGTGACAGGAGCAGACCAACCCCACCACCTTTTCGACTGCTGGGTCTGGGTGAGTGGGTCCAGGTGAGACCTCCATAGGAGAGTGCCGCAGGGGAGGTAGAGTCGGTGGTTTGGATCCAGGAGGTTGAGGGAGCGGGAGACAAAGAGGTCGTGGATGGCAGTAAGTTTGTTGCAAACTGAACGGGCGTTCAAGAGTGCACACGAAAATGGAGGGGTGGTTTTGGGGAGCAGGGGGACCGGTATTAGGTTAAGGGGGTTGCGGCAGTTCGTGGAAGTAGGAGGGTTCCTTGTGGGTGAGGGAGGTGGTGGAGGACCAGGGTTCAGGGAGATGTCCCCCGCGGTTAGGAGAAGAATGGTAAGAAAGGTGGCATGGGAGCGGGATGTACAAGAGTGTGTGAGTCTACCATTGGTGGCATTCGGGGCAGTGGGAGAGTGGAGTAGCAGGAGGAGGTGGTGAGAGCCGTAGAGGGGAGATGGAAGCAGTGACGGCGCAATGTATAGTTGTTTGGGAGGAGCAGAGGGATAGAGAGAAGAGATTTTGGGGATGGAGGAGAGGAGTATGAGGAGGACACATGATAATACTCCAGAACAGTGTACACATAATACTCCGGTACAGTGTACATGTGATAATACTCTGGTACAGTGTACACGTGATAATACTCAGATACGGTGTACACGTGATAATACTCCGGTACGGTGTACACGTGATAATACTCTGGTACGGTGTACACGTGATAATACTCTGGTACGGTGTACACGTGATAATACTCCGGTACAGTGTACACATGATCATACTCTGGTACAGTGTAGATATGTGATAATACTCCGGCATGGTGTACACGTGATAATACTCCGGTACAGTATACACATAATACTCCAGTACAGTGTACACGTGATAATACTCAGATACAGTGCACAAGTTATAATACTCCGGTACGGTGTACACGTGATAATACTCTGGTACGGTGTACACGTGATAACACTCCGGTACAGTGTACACATAATACTCCAGTACAGTGTACACGTGATAATACTCCTTTGCAGTGTAGATATGTGATAATACTCCGTTACAGTGTACACATGTGACAATACTCTGGTACAGTGTACAAGTGATAATACTCCGGTACAGTGTAGATATGTGATAATACTCTGGTACAGTGTACACGTGATAATACTCCGGTACAGTGTACAAGTGATAACACTCCGGTACAGTGTACAAGTAATAATACTCCGGTATGGTGTACAAGTGATAATACTCCGGTACAGTGTACACATAATACTCCGGTACAGTGTACACATGATCATACTCTGGTACAGTGTAGATATGTGATAATACTCCGGCATGGTGTACACGTGATAATACTCTGGTACAGTATACACATAATACTCCAGTACAGTGTACATGTGATAATACTCATTTACAGTGTAGATATGTGATAATACTCCGTTACAGTGTACACATGTGACAATACTCTGGTACAGTGTACAAGTGATAATACTCTGGTACAGTGTAGATATGTGATAATACTCCGGTCAGTGTACACGTGATAATACTCTGGTACAGTGTACATGTGATAATACTCCGGTACAGTGTACAAGTGATAATACTCTGGTCAGTGTACATGTGATAATACTCCGGTCAGTGTACACGTGATAATACTCCGGTACGGTGTACAAGTGATAACACTCCGGTACGGTGTACAAGTGATAACACTCCGGTACGGTGTACAAGTGATAATACTCCGGTACGGTGTACAAGTGATAATACTCCGGTACAGTGTACACATAATACTCCGGTACAGTGTACACATGATCATACTCTGGTACAGTGTAGATATGTGATAATACTCCGGCATGGTGTACACGTGATAATACTCTGGTACAGTATACACATAATACTCCAGTACAGTGTACACGTGATAATACTCCTTTGCAGTGTAGATATGTGATAATACTCCGTTACAGTGTACACATGTGACAATACTCTGGTACAGTGTACAAGTGATAATACTCCGGTCAGTGTACATGTGATAATACTCTGGTACAGTGTACAAGTGATAATACTCCGGTCAGTGTACACGTGATAATACTCCGGTCAGTGTACACGTGATAATACTCCGGTCAGTGTACACGTGATAATACTCTGGTACAGTGTACACATGTGATAATACTCCGGTACAGTGTACAAGTGATAATACTCCGGTCAGTGTACATGTGATAATACTCTGGTACAGTGTACACGTGATAATACTCTGGTACAGTGTACATGTGATAATACTCTGGTACAGTGTACATGTGATAATACTCCGGTACAGTGTACATGTGATAATACTCTGGTACAGTGTACACGTGATAATACTCTGGTACAGTGTACATGTGATAATACTCCGGTACAGTGTACATGTGACAATACTCCGGTACAGTGTACATGTGACAATACTCCGGTACAGTGTACACATGTGATAATACTCCGGTCAGTGTACACGTGATAATACTCCGGTCAGTGTACACGTGATAATACTCTGGTACAGTGTACACATGTGATAATACTCCGGTACAGTGTACAAGTGATAATACTCCGGTCAGTGTACATGTGATAATACTCTGGTACAGTGTACACGTGATAATACTCTGGTACAGTGTACATGTGATAATACTCTGGTACAGTGTACATGTGATAATACTCCGGTACAGTGTACATGTGATAATACTCTGGTACAGTGTACATGTGATAATACTCCGGTACAGTGTACACATGTGATAATACTCCGGTACAGTGTACACATGTGATAATACTCCGGTACAGTGTACATGTGATAATACTCCGGTCAGTGTACACGTGATAATACTCCGGTCAGTGTACACGTGATAATACTCTGGTACAGTGTACACATGTGATAATACTCCGGTACAGTGTACACATGTGATAATACTCCGGTCAGTGTACATGTGATAATACTCTGGTACAGTGTACATGTGATAATACTCTGGTACAGTGTACATGTGACAATACTCCGGTACAGTGTACACATGTGACAATACTCCGGTACAGTGTACACATGTGATAATACTCATTTACAGTGTGCCCCAGGTGTAGGAGGTGTAGTACACATTACATAGGTACACCCCAGTCCCTGGTATCCGTGTCCCTAGCAGCAGCCTGGACTCCGGCTCCCCATCCTGCCACAAGAGTGTGCTTGTGAGATGTTTGCACACATCGTTCAGCTATTTTCCTCTCTGGGAACCAGAATGAGCCGGTATGGCTGGGAGAGAGTGCGGAGCTGTCAGAGCGGAGCTGGAGCCGCCGATCCGGGAATGAGGGCGGACGAGGCTGAGCTGCAGCGGCGGTGTCGGCTCTCCTGCCCCCTTCGGTGGTGTCGGCTCTCCTGCCCCCTTCGGTGGTGTCGGCTCTCCAGCCCCCCGCACACCATGGACTCGTCTAGAGGGAGCCGGGCAGCCGGGGCTGCAGCCAGGGAGATGCTGGGGACGGGGACAGGCTGTCTATGGGCGAGCATCTGAACGGAGAGCGGACCCTGCACCGGGGACCAGGTACAGCTGTCAGACGTGTGACGTTCAGGGTCAGGAGGGGGGGGAGGTGATTGTAGACTCCGAGCCTGGCAGCCATTGCATGTTCCTGGGGGGCACACATGTGTACAGCAATCACACCTCTGTGGGGATCTGTGCCTTCTCAGGGCCCTTCGTCTAGCAGGCTCAGTGTGATGTGTACACAGATGTGCCGCACGTTGTTTACCAATAATATGTGGATGTTGTTCTCTCTGATCCTGCAGCTAGACCACACTGACAGCTACAGCAAGACGACATGACAGGTACGACAAGAGGACACTGACAGGTACGACAAGAGAACACTGACAGCTACAGCAAGAGGACACTGACAGCTACAGCAAGACGACACTGACAGCTACAGCAAGACGACATGGCAGGTACGACAAGAGGACACTGACAGGTACGACAAGAGAACACTGACAGCTACAGCAAGACGACACTGACAGCTACAGCAAGAGGACACTGACAGCTACAGCAAGACGACACTGACAGCTACAGCAAGACGACATGACAGGTACGACAAGAGGACACTGACAGCTACAGCAAGACGACACTGACAGGTACAACAAGAGAACACTGACAGCTACAGCAAGACGACACTGACAGCTACAGCAAGAGGACACTGACAGCTACAGCAAGAGGACACTGACAGCTACAGCAAGAGGACACGGACAGGTACGACAAGAGAACACTGACAGGTACGACAAGAGAACACTGACAGGTACAGCAAGACGACACTGACAGCTACGACAAGAGGACACTGACAGATACGACAAGAGGACACTGACAGCTACAGCAAGACGACACTGACAGGTACGACAAGAGAACACTGACAGCTACAGCAAGAGGACACTGACAGGTACGACAAGAGAACACTGACAGGTACAGCAAGAGGACAATGACAGGTACAGCAAGAGGACAATGACAGGTACAGCAAGAGGACAATGACAGGTACAGCAAGAGGACAATGACAGGTACAGCAAGAGGACACTTACAGCTACAGCAAGAGGACAATGACAGGTACAGCAAGAGGACACTGACAGCTACAGCAAGAGGACACTGACAGGTACGGCAAGAGGACACTGACAGCTACAGCAAGAGGACACTGACAGGTACGGCAAGAGGACAATGACAGGTACGGCAAGAGGACACTGACAGGTACGGCAAGAGGACACTGACAGGTACGGCAAGAGAACACTGACAGGTACGGCAAGAGAACACTGACAGCTACGGCAAGAGGACACTGACAGGTATGGCAAGAGGACACTGACAGGTACGGCAAGAGGACAATGACAGGTACGGCAAGAGGACACTTACAGCTACGGCAAGAGGACAATGACAGGTACGGCAAGAGGACAATGACAGGTACGGCAAGAGGACACTTACAGCTATGGCAAGAGGACATTGACAGGTACGGCAAGAGGACAATGACAGGTACAGCAAGACGACACTTACAGCTACGGCAAGAGGACACTTACAGGTACGGCAAGAGGACAATGACAGGTACGGCAAGAGGACAATGACAGGTACGGCAAGAGGACACTGACAGGTACGGCAAGAGGACACTGACAGGTACGGCAAGAGAACACTGACAGCTACGGCAAGAGGACACTGACAGGTACGGCAAGAGGACAATGACAGGTACGGCAAGAGGACACTGACAGGTACGGCAAGAGGACACTGACAGGTACGGCAAGACGACACTGACAGGTACGGCAAGAGGACAATGACAGGTACGGCAAGACGACACTGACAGGTACGAGAAGAGGACACTGACAGGTACAGCAAGAGGACACTGACAGGTACAGCAAGAGGACACTGACAGGTACAGCAAGAGGACACTGACAGGTACAGCAAGACGACACTGACAGGTACAGAAAGAGGACAACGACAGGTACAGCAAGAGGACACTGACAGGTACAGCAAGAGGACACTGACAGGTACAGAAAGAGGACAACGACAGGTACAGCAAGAGGACACTGACAGCTAAAGGACACTTCTGGGTAGCAGAACAATGCGGTCCTTTGTTCCAGCTCATTGCTGGGTGGTCTATCTATGCACTGTATGGGGATGTATTGGGGGGAGATGTTCAGGTCCCTGGTTCCTTCCCCCATACACCCTGACTGATGCTGGAATTGAGTGGACTGATTGAGATAATATACATTGTGGAAGGCTGGATCTTATAGGTAGACTGTATCTCCAGTCCCTGAGCTCTCCACCAATAGGAGCACAGCAGTGTGAGGTTACTGTCGGTTAAGGGAAGCCTTTGATTCAGATGTGATTGGCACAAATGCTTTTCTTTGTGGCCAGGACAGGTTGTCACTGCTCTATTGTGTGCATGGCTTTACCTCCAGGACTCCTGTATCCCAGGTCATGGCTACCTCGTGAGCTGAGAAAACCGAACAGCAGCTGCTGTCAGCCTCTATGTCCCCCTCCTACAGCAATACATGGTTACATAGCCCTATTATCCCATTTATTACTTGGTGCTTAGGACTCACAAAAATCGGATTGGTAGGATGGAAGAAGTCCAGAGACGGGTATCAAACATGGTGAAAGGTCTGCGGGATAAAACATTGAGAGCGGCTTCAGGAACTTAACATGCACAGTGTGGAGGAAAGAAAGGAAAGGGGAGACATGACTGAAACCTTTAAATACATCGAGGGGATGAATATGGTTCAGGAGGTCAGCATTTTCAACACGAAACCAAAATCAAGAACACGGGGACATGACCTTATACTAACTGGAGGAAAGTTCAAGACTAATCTTAGAAAGTATTACTTTACTGAAAGGGTAGTTGATGCTTAGAATAGACTTCCAGCAGAGGTAGTGAGTCAGTCAACAGTAAATAGCATCAAACATGCATGAGACAAGCATAGATCTATACTCAGACAAAAAAGTTAACAAAAAAAACCCAAAACAAAAACAAAAAACAGATAAAAGAACAAATCAAAAATGGGCAGACTCAATGGACCACTTGGTCTTTTTCTGCCGTTACTTTTCTAAGTTTCTATGACTCATTGGAGGGGAGTTACTGGAGCACTCAGAATCTGGTGCAGCTGTGCCTGGTAGCCAATCAATTTCTAACTTCAGCTTATTCAGTGAAGCTTTGGCAATAAAACCTGGAAGCTGATTGGTTTCTGTGCAGAGCTGCATCAGATTTTGCACTCTCCATATTTAGTAAATAACCCCCAATGTGCACTCTTGAACAACACAATAAAGTGACACTAATTTGTGGTCCTGTAATCTATTTTTCATGAAACTGTTTCTTACTGTGTTTTTCTGCCTCCTGTAACATCCTCCATGTGCTTCTGAACCTCTCCTTTTTCCCCTCACTTTCATTTGAGTAGTGTGCATTAGTTGCAATCACATGCACTGTTCTACACTACAAATCTCATAGTTTATCTTGAGAGTGAGAAGAGAGAGTGACTACATTCTACATACAGTGAGAGCAAGAATGAATGTAGCCACTCTCTAACAGGAATCTGGATTACAGGGAAAAATAAAAGGACATTGGAGAATTGGAGGAGACTGAGAGCAATAGTAGGGGATTTTTTGAATTAACAATGACTAGAGTTTGGTGTCATTTTAAGACTAGGTTCAATGCAATACGATTTAGATTCGAATTATGGTGCAATTATGTAGTGCAATTTGAATGCAACTTGGATGTAGCTTGGATGTGAGTTTGATGTAGCTTTGATAAGCTTTGTATATTCTATGTGGCCAGCATTACACTGGGATTGCACCAAAGAAGTACAGGAACCTTTTCCAAAATCGATCCATGCTGAGTCGCATTGATGTGAACAGACACCATTGAAAACAATGTTATATCCCTTGTCATGCGATTCTGGGTGACTCAAGTCGCATCTGCAATCGCATTAGTATGAAACAGGCCTAACTTAAAAAAGTACCTTCTATTGCTGTCAGCCATCTCCAGGTCTCTCAGTTCTTTTATTGCAGGGGTCGGCAAGTCGTCGATCCCAATCTTTGCCAGTCCTCCCCTGCCTTCCCAGTCCTTCTGCTCCTTCTGCCACCCCCCGCCCCCCACTGCAGAGCAGGACATATCACTGTACAGACAGGAGCTGCTGGAGTTAATTGTTCACATTAACCAGCGGGTTATTGGTTGCTAGGAAGCTGGGCGGTCTTAGCAACCAATCACCGGCTTGTTCACATGAGAAGTTAACTCTGGCAGCTCCCGCTCCCACCCTCCATGCAGTACTGTGACACCTCTCACTCTTCGCTCAGCTGCACAGTGTTCACCAATGTAAGGTAGGAGACTGCTACCTACAGTGCGCATGTGTGTGTACATGTGTGCGCGCGTGTGTGTGTGTGTGGGGGGGGTGTAGAGGGGAAGAAGACACTACAGTTGGGGAAGTGATGGGGTGATGTGAAGGGAGAGCAGACAATGCTGCTTTAGGTGGGGCACAGGACACTGCTATTGGGAGGTAGAGGCCACTACATGGGGGGAGGTTGTAAAGGGGGTAGAGGACACTACAGGGGGGGCACAGGACACTGTTATGGGAGGAGGGCAGAGGACACTTTTATGGGAGGAGGGCAGAGGACACTGTTATGGGAGGAGGGCAGAGGACACTGTTATGGGAGGAGGGCAGAGGACACTTTTATGGGAGGAGGGCAGAGGACACTGTTATGGGAGGAGGACACAGGACACTGTTATGGGAGGAGAGCAGAGGACACTTTTATGGGAGGAGGGCAGAGGACACTGTTATGGGAGGAGGGCAGAGGACACTTTTATGGGAGGAGGACACAGGACAATGTTATGGGAGGGTGGCAGAGGACACTTTTATAGGAGGAGGACACAAGACACTGTTATGGGAGGAGGGCAGAGGACACTTTTATGGGAGGAGGACACAGGACACTGTTATGGGAGGAGGACACAGGACACTGTTATGGGAGGAGGGCAGAGGACACTGTTATGGGAGGAGGGCAGAGGACACTTTTATGGGAGGAGGACACAGGACACTGTTATGGGAGGAGGGCAGAGGACACTTTTATGGGAGGAGGGCAGAGGACACTGTTATGGGAGGAGGGCAGAGGACCCTGTTATGGGAGGAGGGCAGAGAACACTTTTATGGGAGGAGGGCAGAGGACACTGTTATGGGAGGAGGGCAGAGGACACTGTTATGGGAGGAGGGCAGAGGACACTTTTATGGGAGGAGGGCAGATGACACTTTTATGGGAGGAGGGCAGAGGACACTGTTATGGGAGGAGGGCAGATGATACTTTTATGGGAGGAGGGCAGAGGACACTGTTATGGGAGGAGAGCAGAGGACACTGTTATGGGAAGAGGGCAGAGGACACTGTTATGGGAGGATGGCAGAGGACACTTTTATGGGAGGAGGGCAGAGGACACTTTTATGGGAGGAGGGCAGAGGACAATGTTATGGGAGGAAAGCAGAGAACACTTTTATGGAAGGAGGACACAGAACACTGTTATGGGAGGAGGGCAGAGGACACTTTTATGGGAGGAGGACACAGGACACTGTTATGGGAGGAGGGCAGAGGACACTTTTATGGGAGGAGGACACAGGACACTGTTATGGGAGGAGAGCAGAGGACACTTTTATGGGAGGAGGACACAGGACACTGGTATGGGAGGATGGCAGAGGACACTTTTATGGGAGAAGGGCAGAGGACACTGTTATGGGAGGAGAGCAGAGGACACTTTTATGGTAGGAGGACACAGGACACTGTTATGGAAGGAGAGCAGAGGACACTTTTATGGGAGGAGGACACAAGACACTGTTATGGGAGGAGGGCAGAGGACACTTTTAGCGGAGGAGGGCAGAGGACACTGTTATGGGAGGAGGGCAGAGGACACTTTTATGGGAGGAGGACACAGGACACTGTTATGGAAGGAGAGCAGAGGACACTTTTATGGGAGGAGGACACAAGACACTGTTATGGGAGGAGGGCAGAGGACACTTTTATCGGAGGAGGGCAGAGGACACTGTTATGGGAGGAGGGCAGAGGACACTGTTATGGGAGGAGGGCAGAGGACACTCTTATGGGAGGAGGGCAGAGGACACCTTTATGGGAGGAGGGCAGAGGACACTGTTATGGGAGGATGCCAGAGGACACTGCAGTGAGGGTAATGTGAAGAGGGACAGAGGACTCTACTATGGGGGGCATAGGACACTACAGTGGGGGGGAGTAATGTGAAGGGGGCAGAAAACACTGCTTAGGGAGGGGGGCAGAGGACACTACGTATGGTTATGTGAAGGAGGGAAGATGACACTATGCATTGTTTTTATTGAGGGCTTGGTAGTTCTTTTTTTCTTTTTAAGGTCTCCCTCCCCCTCCCCCGGGATCTTTGCTTTCCTCCATCTTTTCCAGATAGAAATCAGTCTCTAAAAGTTTGCCTATCCCTGCTTTATTATGTTGCTGGGATCCAACTTCCTGTTAGAGGGAGGCTATTTTCGTCCTCCATGGTCCCACTGTATGTAGGAACATAGCCACCCCCGCTTGCTCATACACGAGATGGACTATGTACTATGGGATTTGTAGTGTGCATAGAGCAGTGCACATGACCATAGATAACATACACTGCTCATTCTAAACAAATAGAAATGAAGGGGGAAAGGAGAGGTTTGGGAACTCACAGAGATGTTCCAAGGAGTCAAAAAAACAGAAAGAAAAGATTTCATGAAAAATATATTATAGCTCCAATAAGTAGAAGATGAGTGTATTTCTGGAAAAGAAGAATGAGAACATTTAAACAGCTAGGGACACTTGTGAGTGAGACCTGTCAACACATTGTTGAGGGCTATCCTGCCCAGTATTTGAGGAAAAAAACAGTTAATTGGTTACTGACTAACTGTTGTATTTAACATTGTCTCTAAATTCTTTCTTTTTTACAGAACATACACAATATACACTCACCGGCCACATTATTAGGTACATCTATCCAGTGCAAAGAAAATATCCCCCACACCTTTACACCACCAGCCTGAACCATTGATACAAGGCAGGATGGATCCATGCTTTCATGTTGTTCTTGCCAAATTCTGACCCTACCATCTGAATGTCGCAGTAACCAATCTGCCCATTCTCCTCTGACCTCTGACATCAAGGCATTTTCATCCACACAACTACTGGATATTTTCTCTTTTCGGACCATTCTCTGTAAACCTTAGAGACAGTTGTGCATGAAAATCCCAGTAGATCAGCAGTTTTTGAAATACCCAGACCAGCCTGTTTGACACCAACAGCCATGCTATATTCAAAGTCAATTAAATCCCCTTTCTTCCCCATTCTGATGCTTGGTTTGAACTTCAGCAAGTCGTCTTCACCATGTCTTCATGCCTAAATGCATTGAGTTGCTGCCATGTGATTGGCTGATTAGTAATATGTGTTATTAAGCAATTGAACAGGTGCACCTAATAAAGTGGCCAATGAGTGTACATAGTCAGAGGTTGATACAGGAAATTGAACAGTAATGTAGCACTGGGGTCTCCAGTTTGAATCCCGGTCATGACACTATTTGCATGGAGTTTGTATTTCCCCTGTGCTTTTTGTGGGTTTCCCTGGGATACCCTGGGTTTTGTCCCACATGTCAAAGACATGCTGGTGGGTTAATTATCTCCCATCTACATAACCTGTCAAGGCATGGAATCCATTACACCTCCAAAGATATGCTGTGGTATCTGGCACCAAGCCATCAGTAGCAGATCCTTAACCCCTTGGCACCGGCACCTCCTGGCCCTTTAAGAGGTTTCAGAAGCGGGGAGGCAGGGTGGAGTTTTAGGGTCATGTGACCGCCGTGATTTGCTGTCACGGCAGTCACATGATCGAAAAAGGTCCCGATCGCAAGGGGAGATCGTGACCTTTCCGTGAGTCACTGACATATGTGCTAGGAGCACGCAGGGCGCGCGCTCTCAGCACATATGTATTTTCAAATGGTATGCAAATATGCAGCCCCTTGGCGTCAAGGCCTAGATGCCGAAAGGCCACATATTTGTGTGCGCTCGGCATCTAGGGGTTAAAGTCCTTTAAGTTGTGAGGTGGGTCCTCCATGGATCAGACTTTCCAGCACATCCCACAGATGCTCAACTGGACTGGGATTTGGAGAATTTAAAGGTCAAGGCAACACCTTGAACTTGTTGTTGTGTTCCTCAAACCATTCTTGAATTCACCAAATCAGGCCACCTGCTTCCATTGCTTTGTGGCCTAGTTCTGATAATGGTTAGAAAACTGCATACTGTAGATTTGATCATTGACTTGTAAGCAGGTGCAGTCTAGTTTTTCCACTGTAAGTGGCACTCAGCCAGAGCAGCAGTACAGCTGGAGGTAGAAGTCAAGAGAAGCTTGGTTTCTCTATGTTTCCCTTGGTTCCCTGGAGCAGCATTTCAGTTGGCTACATTGCATCCAGGTAACTGTGGCAGATGTCTTGGGTCTTTTTAGAGACCCTGCCACTAGGTTTTGGTGCGCATTTGTGAAATGGCTATTGTAGAGAGAGCATACCCATCTGTCAGGGATAGCACTAGTGGTAGGGACAGGTTCCAGAGGAGTAGGGACAGCTCAGTGCCTACGTCTGCACTTCAGCAAGCTCCCTTTTGGGCTGGACCAGCCATGCCTCATTCCATCCCCCTTGGCAGGCGCTGCCTTCAGTTCAGGTCTACTACCGCTGCCTCTCTGCTGCATTGACTGTAAGTTCCCAGATCAGTGAGCTACCCCACCAGGTTGTTGTACTGTTTGCAAGTTCTTCATTACATTGGTTACTGCACTCTAGACCTCTGTGTATTTACTGCCGACACACCATGCTGTACCTACCCAACAGACTTGACTAGTCAAAACTGATAAAGGCAGAGTTATCTGACTTTAAACCCATCACTTTGTGACTAGTGATGCTTACAGTTCAGCTACACTGACCCCCCAAACAGAAAAAAGCACAAACATTTAGTAAAGCTGAACATGTCATGTTTTGGGACAGGGAAAGCTGGTTTGCTTACATTTTTGTACCCCATGCACTGCCAGATTGGCCCTCTGATTATACATTTTTTAACCAAAGTATCATCTATCAGGCTGTTTATTTAATTGGGTGTATTAAAGTGAACCTGAACAACCATGAGCAACTGAAACTGGATATAAAAGCAGCAAAAATAATATGTAAATCTAGACTTGTTCATGTAAAGTTCAAGCCTTCCCTCCTGCTTATCAATCCTTGATACTGGTCAGTGAGGTCAAAGAACAGAGGTATACCACTCAGGCAAACAATCCACGACAGGTGCCGGCTCTGGCTCACCACCACACACGATGCAATAGGAAGAAGGGTCAGCCGCACACTGGAGGATTGATGAGTATAGTGAATATATGGCTCACTCCAGCAGACTTCAGTGCTCTCCTTCAAATCTGTGGGCAGACTCTTGCCATCCTCTTGTAGAATGCAGGTCCTGTATTGTACCTAAAGATGATACTATATGACCGCTGCCTGGAGCATTAGAGAAGAGGCGTTGGTTGACTGGTAAAATAGCATGGAGGAAGCCTGCTGAAGCAAGGAATACGGAGTATTAAATTTCCAACACCCTGCACAAGATCCATCCCAGTATCCAGAGAGGGAGCCTCCTGCACATCCTAAGAGCACCCACTCATCCCTTAAGGGGAGCTCTGGCTGATTTTGTATCACCATTTAAAGCCCCAGGATCCATTTGATGTACCATTCCACCCTTCAGAGGGAAGTTACCCCAGTACCTGACTTACCCTGAAGATACCCTGATGACATCTGGATTTATGTTTATGGGCGCATTTACATTGCGTGTCTGGTGATAATTCTCCCACAATTATTGCACAAGCACCCACCCACCAGGAAAACAGGCACTTTAGGAGCACTGAAAGTCACCTTTCAACTGTTAACCATTTTATGCTCATTTATAAACTTTTATGCATTACCCTTTTATCAGTTTTTATGGTCTTAATATTTTTAGTGTTGCACCATTATTGTATTGTTTGATTGAGGTTTTATCTTGGTTACCTTTGTGCATAGCTGCTGTTTTTTGCCCTCATCTTAGTGTGCTCACATACCTTTACCATTTATAGTGAATATTTATTGATCCATAGGACACACAAAACTCCAGGACATGTATACTGGACCTGTTAACGGGTTTCACATGATCTCGTGCTCAATCACAAGGTTGCAGTAAGGTTACCCATCGCATTAAAGGGCCAATAGAGAGGCAGGGGAATTGGAGTCAAGTATGTCCTATGCAGGAAAAGTTGAGATTTGCATATAACATCAGCTGTCTGCAGATTGACTGTTTGAATGTAAGGTTTTATGGAACGTTACCTGTGCTCATCCACTGTCTTAGGCCCCTTTCACACAGTGTCAGTCTATGGGCAGACTGTTCTGCTCCTGTTCCACAGGGGGATACTCTGCTGACTGGAATGGACACCCGCTTGAAAGGTCTCTTAGGATATGCTCAGTTTGAATTCCCAAGGGTATGACAAGTTTACCGGAAGAATAATTTGCTTGGATTTAAGTTACTGTGTAAGGGATGGGAATTCTCCCCTTAGACATTTTCACTAAAACTGTCCCATTTGGAAGATTTGCTCTCACTTATTGTTCTGGTGACACACTAATGTTTTGGATTTCCTTTCACTTTCTGTCACTGTGACAATTGTCACAGAACAAATATAGGGGTGAATGTCCACAGCAAAGACAAAAACAGCAATAAGAGCTTGATAAAGTTATACCTGGCTCAATTTCTCAATGCCACATATCAGTGCCTTACCAGTGCATATCAATGCCACATATCAGTGCCCATCAGAGCTGCCTTTCAGTGCCAACTATCAGTGCCAGTCAGTGCCGCCTATCAGTGCCAGTCAGTGATGCCTGTCAGTGCTGCCAATCAGTGCCGCCTATCAGTGCCAATCAGTGCCCATAAGTGCCAGTCAGTACCGCTTATCAGTGCCCATAAGTGCCAGTCAGTGCTGCCTGTCAGTGCCAGTCAGTGCCGCCTATCGGTGCCAGTCAGTGCTGCCTATCAGTGCCAGTCAGTGCCGCCTATCAGTGCCAGTCAGTGCTGCCTATCAGTGCCAGTCAGTGCCGCCTATCAGTGCCAGTCAGTGCTGCCTATCAGTGCCAGTCAGTGCCGCCTATCAGTGCCAGTCAGTGCCGCCAATCAGTGTCGCCTAACAGTTCCAGTCAGTGCCACCTATCAGTGCCAGTCAGTGCTGCCTATCAGTGCCACCTATCAGTGCCATATATGAGTGCTGCCTTTCAGTGCCCATCAGTGATGCCTGTCAGTGCCCATCAGTGTCACCTACCAGTGCCTCCTCATCAATTCCGCCTATCAGTGCCCATCACTGCAGCCTCATTAGCACACATCAGTGAAGGAGAAAAATTACTTATTTACAAAATTTTAAAACAGAAACTGAGGAAAAACTTTTTCTTTCAAACTTTTCAGTCGTTCTTAGTTTGTTTGGGTACAGTGTTGCATGACTGCACAATTGTCATTCAAAGTGTGACAACACTGAAACCTGAAAATTGGCCTGGGCAGGAAGGGGGTAATAGTGCCCAGTAGGCAAGTGGTTAAGGCGATGGTAGCATCGTCCAGGACCAAGAGTCATTTCTGTCCATATTTATAATAGTTGTACCATATTGTAGGCACTGTGGCTTGGAGCACATGCAAAATGTGACAGATCTTATATATCAACTGTCCTCCATGCTCCAAAATGCTTTGGTTACGGGAGATTTATCAGTCTTGCTGTTGCAGTACAAAACGGAGATACAGTAGATTATAAAGCAGGTTTACTACATGTGAATGATGTATTTCCCCATCTGCTGGGGACTCAAATCTCTGCATAACTGTCACAGTTGTCTGCCCAGGACTGCAGGCTCAGGTTACAGAAATCCTGCTGCAAACACTTTCCTAAAATGATCATATACTGGAAAATCCATATATTCTGACTGTAACTTGCCTTAATACCCTGCAGATGGATCAGGAAGAAATGAATAGGGAAAGAATCTGTTTGCACAGTTAAGTTGGCCCTTTGAGTTGCTGAGTCTGTGGTAATGTGTCCTGTCCCATCTGTCTCATCAAAGTACTAGATACTAGAAAAGTGTGTGAAAGGTCAGCTTTGTTTTTCTACTTTAAATTGTGTTATAAACAGTAATAAATGATTATCTGGGAAAGTTTGTAAGGGTCAATCATTGGACGCTGGATTGCAGGTATGCATTAAACATTGAACATTGCTGTCTTCTATAAGAGATAGTATAATACACTGTATATACAATATATGGGACTACCTGAGGTTGGTCTTTAAAGCCTAAGTTTGGATATAATGTTTTTTTTTTTAAATCAGCACAAGGGATAGTGCATACGTTTAGTGAGGCGTGTCCCTTGTGCTGCTGCCAGCTGTACTAGTAGAAATCATCATTCTTCTGCCTCTTGCCCCCTGCCCCCCCCACCAGGGGCGTATTTGCTGGACAAACAAGGCATTTGCCTAGGGCGGCACTTTTCAGGGGGGCAGCACGGCGGAAGTGCCGTCCTCCCCCTTAACCACAGAAGGGACACTTCCGTGGGAAAGGGACAGGAGCTGCTGTGTCTTACCTGTGTCCGTGACTCCATGTCCCACGTCAATCCGGGCCACAAGGCGCTGCTGGAGGAGGGGTGCAGAGGGTGTCCGTCCGGTGTCTTCATCTTCCTATATCTTGATCGCAATGTGGGCGGGATGACAAGCCGCCCCTCAAATCTGGCCACACCCCTGGGATCACTGGGCAGCCTTCCCCTCCCTCTGCAAGCTCCGCCTCCTAGCCGGAGATTGGCCGCCAGATCTGTAGCTCAGAAAAGGCATACAGGCAGCCAATCACAGGCGAGGAGGCGGAGCTTGGAGAGGAGGAGCTGAGCAGCAGCGCGAAGATTGAAGATCGAGTGAGGGAGCAGCTGGAGCCGGTGAAGAGGAGGAGGGCGGCTGGAGAAGGAAGATAGCTGATGGGTAAGTGTCTGTGCCTGAAGGAGGGAGCCCGGGCTGGAGCAGGGGTCAGCACAGCGATGTAAGTATAATTGGTGTCAGTGGGAGTAATAGTGCCCCATCATTAGTGTCAGTGTGGGAGGAATAGTGCCCCCTCATTGGTGTCACTGACACCAATGAGGGGGCACTTTTACTCCCACTGACACCAATGATGGGGCACTATTCCTCCCACTGACACCAATGATGGGACACTATTCCTCCACGTGACACCAATGATGGGACACTATGCCTCCCACTGACACCAATGATGGGGCAGTATTCCCTCCCACTGACACCAATGATGGGGCACTTCCTCCCACTGACACCAAAGATGGGGCACTATTCCTCCCACTGACACCAATGATGGGGCACTTCCTCCCACTGATACCAATGATGGGGCACGATTCCTCCCTCTGACACCAATGATGGGGCACGATTCCTCCCACTGACACCAATGATGGGGCACGATTCCTCCCAATGACACCAGTGATGGGGCAAGATTCCTCCCACTGACACCAATGATGGGGCACGATTCCTCCCAATGACACCAGTGATGGGGCAAGATTCCTCCCACTGACACCAATGATGGGGCACGATTCCTCCAACTGACACCAATGATGGGGCACGATTCCTCCCACTGACACCAATGATGGGGCACGATTCCTCCCACTGACACTAATGATGGGGCACGATTCTTCCCAATGACACTAATGATGGAGTACTATTTCTCACACTGACACTAATGATGGGGCACCATCATTGGTATCAGTGGGAGGAATAGTGTCCCATCATTAGTGTCAGTGTGAGGAATAGTACTTCATCATTAGTGTCATTGGGAAGAATAGTGCCCCATCATTGGTATCAGTTGGAGGAATCGTGCCCCATCATTGGTATCAGTGGGAGGAATAGCGGCCCATCGTTGTCAGTGGGCAGAGCTCTAATAGGAAGAGGTGGAGCCTATAGAGGAAGGGGTAGAGTTTACAGATGAAAGGGGGGACAAATTTAGATGCTGGGGGGGGATGCCCGATTTTAGTCTTGCCTAGGGCAGCACAAAACCAAAATACACCACTGCCCCCCACCCCACCACCCAGCGGTAATATTCCAATGCTGCAGGTGTTATTACAGCCACTAGACTTGTCATAGGTACTTGTCAAGAGTGTAGACCATGGGTGCTCAACCTGTAGTCCTCAGAGCCCTTTGATGTGGCCCTCGGCCTCAAACCAGGGAAGCACACTTCTTTTATATCCTGCAGGTTTGGTGCGCTTTCTGAAAGCATACCAAAACTCCTGAATGCAGAAGTTATGGTGCGCTTTCAGAAAGTGCACCATATCCTCAAGATATAATTGAAGTCTATTGCAGAGTACAGCTAACCTACAGGAAAGCCACAAATGCACTGCCACGTTATGGGTAAACTGCAGCACATCAGTGTGAAAACAGCCTTATAGGTGGCTCAGGACAGTAAGGGCTCGTTAACATTTGCGCTTTTTGGCAGTAAAACCCCATGTTTGAGATGTGTTTTTACCACACAAGCCCAAAAACTGGTGTAGTGTCAGGGGTCAGTATGGTGACCCTCCCCCATGCTGCAGGGAACCCATGCAACCTACCTTCTCCTTCTCTCCTGCCCACCAGCATTCAGCGGCTGCAGGAGGAAAATGTTCATTATGATATTCTAAATAAAAAAACTGAAATTCTGAACCATTTTATTTCATTGTGGCCCATGACTGGTTACCAAATCACTTAAGTGGCCTTCACTCTTCAAAAGGTTGAGACCCCCTGGTGTAGGTTATACCCACCCTTTCCATCTCTTTCTTCTTTTCATAGAGGCTCTACAATAGCTTCCATCAATAAAAAGCTATCTATGAATGGAGGAGGCAGACCTTGCATCCACCTGTCCTCCATTCATAGATTGCTTTTCAATGGAAGTTATAGTACAGCTTGACAGGTCCAGTTGATAGTATTACCCTGACAGCTCACATCAAGATATATAATACAAAGCCGAAAAAGAGGCTTGTACTCATTTCATTGTAGGCAATGACCATCATAGACAGCAATACTCTAATTAAACCATTTTTACTAAGAGTGGATTAATCTGTGGCAATAATATGAAGAGTGATGGTAGGAAAGAACAACATGTACAACATAGATGGCACAGAAAACTGCAGAAGGAAACCACAGCTGCCTGTCTAGCAATCAGAAAGTAAGGAGACTGCAAAAAGAGAGAAAAAAAGCTTGGGTACAAGAGGGAGCTAAGCAGATTTGTGGTTGGGAGAGGAGATCTCGAAGGATCTGGTGTGGGTAATGGTTGGGGGATGGTTGATTTCTAGTAGCAGATATACCTGAAAGCAGTATGCTACCTTAAAAGAAAAAAAAAAAGAGAAAAATCATGCTTTGCCAATAATGTCACTTTCACAGTGAGAGCTGGGTTGGCCTGGATTGTTTCTTAGATACACCGAATATAACTGGATCAGGGGCGAACTGACCATTTGGAAACTCAGGCATTGCCCGAGGGCCCGGGGTCAGTAGGGGGCCCCATGAGATGCCCCTGGTACCTTTATCATAGGCTTTTTTGAGTTTGGGCAAGGACACAGGGGCCTCATGATCCCCTATTGCCCGGGGGCCCCATGAGTTGTCAGTCTGCCCCTGAACTGGATACTAACATTTATAGGTAACTTTGATCCAGGGAATATCCGATTGCCTCTCAGGGGATCAGGAAGGAATTTTGTTCCCAGCATGAGCAAATTGGATCGTGCTTTGCTGGATTTTTCTGCCTTCCTCTGGATCAACTGTGGGTATAGGATTATAACTTTTTTTTTGGTTGAACTGGATGGACTTCTGTCTTTTTTCAGCCAGACTAACTATATGTTACCTACATTCATGAAATTATTTAAGTCAAGATAACTTTTGCCCAAGCGGAAGAGTATGATGTCTCAGGATAAAGACTAATTAGTGGCTTTCTGGAGCGTTTGCAGTGGTTACTGTGATACTTGCGTTTGGGAACAGCTGTGTACCCCCTTTATGTTATTTTCTGAGATCTATGACTTGTTCATTTATTATTTTGTACAAAATATTTTTATCAGATGGCAGGTTCCAGATTAGATCAGTTTCTCTATAGAGAGGCCTTCAAGCTATACATTTCAATACAAGGTGCCTGAATGCAGTCTATCCCCAGAGATAAGAGACCATAAAGTCATTTAGACACATAAAAGTTTAGGAATTCATTATCAATACCTTATCTTTTATAGAGATGATCCTGTGAAGACACAATTCATTTCCCTTTGTCAGGTGGGAGATTGAACATTAAAATGCCAACATTTAAGACTATTACTGTGGACTTTGCATCTTGCTGACGTTGCCTGGCTAGCATTAATTTCTACACCCCGGTACTGCTTCCTCAGACATATTATACAATGTGTAAATTCCAGCAGAATGCCTTGTGTCAACTATTGTCCATGTCCATCCCAAAACTGGGAGGATTCTGACATACTTCATCTCAAGCTGCTCACTGTTCAATAAGTACATGTAAGATGACCAGGCCAGCCTCCAAGCTCATTCCATATTATGCAGGTTCAGGTAAGAAGTCATCGGTCAGAAATGTTCTATTGCTATCAGTGGTAATAGTACTGTATTTGTTTGTGGTTCAATAGAAAAAGAGCACCAGGTCCAATCTCTGTTGGCGGCATCTGCTCTGTCCAGGATGACACTTATTTGCATATAGTGTACACAGTGCTACAAGAATGCATGACATCATCCAGAGTGATAATTGTCTGTACGAAGGTCAGTATAGGTGGTAGTATTTCATGGAAAGCGTTTGATCTATTGTTGGATTATTGGATTTACATAGTTGTTCGGTTTCATATAGGCAGCATTTCCATAATTCAAAGTACACTGCTATATACAGCACTATATGAATCCTGTATAATAAAATTATTTAAGAGGTTGCTGACATATTGTGCAAGGATGTATAATATGTAGTTATATTTACTCTTCTAGGATATATATATTATGTTTACTCCTCTAGGATATATTATATACTCTTCTAGGATATATATATTATATTTACTCTTCTAGGATATATATATATATATATATATATATATATATATATATACTCTTCTAGGATAGATATATATATATATATATATATACATTATAATTACTCTTGTAGGATATATTATATACTCTTCTAGGATATATATATTATATTTACTCTTCTAGTATATATATATATATATATATATATATATATATATACTCTTCTAGGATATATTATATACTCTTCTAGGATAGATATATATATATATATATATATATATATATATATATATACATTATAATTACTCTTGTAGGATATATTATATACTCTTCTAGGATATATATATATATATATACACATTATAATTACTCTTGTAGGATATATTATATACTATTCTAGGATATATATATATATATATAATATTTACTCTTCTAGGATATACTATATACTCTTCTAGGATATATATATATTATATTTACTCTTCCAGGACTTAGAGCAGAAGTAGTATGTTGTGCCATGCTAAGCATTGATGAAAAAGGAAAGTTTGAAGTTTAAAGCTATATTAAACTCAAAACCAAAACTATTTTACATTGCAGCTTACTAATTCTTAGATGTGGTGGAATAATTTGTTATCTTTTTTTAAGCTTTTAGCCTTTCTTTTCACCTGTTGATCCAGCCAGCAAGTCTGTTATTTTTCAACCTCCTCTAACTGACCAGTTTTTTGTGTAAAAGTGTCAGTTAGAGGGATGAGACAAACCACTTACTATGGTCAGCTATTATTCATCACATGTAACCTTTATACTTAACCCCTTGGCGCCGGCCCTTTAAGGGTTTCAGAAGAGGGGAGGCAGGGCGGGGTTGTAAGGTCATGTGACCGCCGTGATTCACCGTCACGGCGGTCACATGATCGGGAAAGGTCCCAATCGAAAGAGGAGATCGGGACCTTTCTGTGAGTACCGGACATGTGTGCTGGGAGCACGCAGGGCGCGCGCTCTCAGCACATATGTTTTTGTTAATTGCACGCAAATGTGCGGCCGCTCAGCGTCAAGGCCCAGATGCTGAGAGGCTGCACATTTGTGTGCGGCCGGCGTGAAGAGGTTAAAGGAAAGAAAAAACGTTGCTTTAGCTGCCTAATAAGTGTTAGCTGGAGTTCAGCTTTAATTTGTTAGTGAAGTCTAAATCTGCTAGTCCATGTAACAATACCTTCTCCTCAGATTACCAATGCTGCTGTCCAATGGTGTCTGTGTTGCCCCTCCATCCAAAGTAGAGATACCTTGGAAGGGCCTATTCACATCAGGTGCGGTAGGACTGCATTGGCTGGCTATTCAATTGCAGTCCCACTGCAAGTCAAGACAAGATGCCTCGTCTCCTATCTGGCTGGTTCACACCACCGCGTTGCAGTGCAGCATGCAGTAATGTTTTCATTGTAGTGTAGAGCAAGGCATTCCAGTGCCTCACACCACCTAATGAAATGTCACTGTGTAACATTTTAGTTCATGAAAAGAAAAGTACACGGTATGATGTGCCACATTCAGCGCATTGGGACTTCTGTCATCCAGACGCACAACAGTGACTGTGTGCTATTGTGAACCAGGCATAGGCTGGAACTGTGTTACTGATTGAATCACCAGGTGGAAATAAAGGAAAAGAAACCTAAAAAAGAATACAAATGCAGCCACCGCATTTAAGGATTGTAAGCCACAATATATTACATGTTCATATTTAAGGAAACAAAGAGCAGTAACCTGTAGGAACAATGTCTTTTATTGATTACTGCCTTGATGAAATTGAAATGGGATACATTGTTGCTGTCGGTTACTGCATACTAGAGTTCAGCTTCACTGTGACGGAAGAGGCCGTCCCAGAACTGGTCTCAGGATCAGTATCGTTGTGGTCACAGGTTTTGGAGCAAGATAAGTGCAAGATGACAGGTTCCCTTTAAAGTCCAATGAGATGAAAAATGTAATGGAAGGTGGCTGTCTTTAGCTAAATGTTGGCAGTTTGGAATTTCTTTTGACTCATTCTTTCTTGTTTGCTCTGTTTCGTCTGCAATTGGTTTCCCAATGTTGTCTGTTGTAGCTCTTCCTGCTCTATACACTGGAAAAAAGACAGCCCAGGATTGCAGAACAACACTGGTGGCTGTGCCATAGAGCAATGTCTTGAGGCTAAATGACACTAAGTGCAGTGACAAACGTTTTCCTGTATTGTAAATCATCTGTTACTGCAAGGACACACAGGAAATAATTGTTTTCTATGTGTTCCATTTACACTGCCTATGGCTGTGCTGCAGATTATGCTGCATTTTATCACAGTGCACCATGCCAAATCGCATGGCAATGTACAGCAGTGCAGCTCATTGTGCTGCTGTACATTGCCATGAATGAAGTGTGTGTTTTATACACTTCAAATACTGGTTTTACAAAAAAAAAAGACGGACCAATAAAGCGCTCTGGCAGCTCTCCAATCCTGTAGGAACACAGCCTTAGGCTCAGTTCACAATATGAATCACACGGAAATGCACAGCGTGTTCCTGTTCAATACACATGCAATTCAGTGCAGTGCGATTTGAGCCTGTTCATTTGGAATGGGCTCAAATCACACTGCATCACAGTGCACTGTAATCTGGATTGCATGGAACATGTACAGCATGCGATTTGGTGCAAGCAAACACTGCATTGGCAACCTACATTTGCGGTGTTAACTTAACATTGACACCTGCAGCAGATCACAACTGCAGTGCATTTTAACCCCTTGCCTACAGGGCATTTATACCCCCTTCCTGCCCAGGCCAATTTCCAGCTCTCAGCGCTGTCACACTTTGAATGATAATTGCACGGTCATGCAACACTGTACCCATATGAAATTTTTAGCATTTTTTTCACACAAATAAAGCTTTCTTTTGACAGTATTTAATCACCACTGGGTGTTTTATTTTTTGCACTATAAACAAAAAAAGAGCAAACAATTTGAAAAAAATGTTTTTCTTTGTTTCTATTATAAAATGTGGCAAACAGGTAATTTTTATCCTTCACTGATAGGCATTGATGAGGTGGCACTGATAGGCAACACTGATGGAAACTGATAGGCAGCGCTGATGGGCACTGATGAGGTGGTATGGATAGGCAGCACTGATGGGAACTGATAGGCTGCACTGATAAGGTGGACCTGATGAGGCGGCACTGGTTGGCATTGATGAGGAGGCACTTATGATGCTGCACTGATATGCTGAAATGATGGTCACTGATAGACGGCACTGATGGGCACTGATGAGTACTGATGGGCGACGCTGACTAACTGTACTGACTGACAGCCCTGACTGACACCACTGACTGGCGGCACTGATGGGCACAACTGCTGGGTGGCACTGCTGGGGGGTACTGATGGGTGGCACTGCTGGGCACTAGTGGGAGGCACTGCTAGGCACTGGTGGGTGGCATTGCAGGGCACTGATCATCAGGGCATTGGCAGTACTTTCCTCATGCTTGACAGAAAGTGCTGCTGATAACCATCAAA
Organism: Staurois parvus; assembly: GCF_062004578.1. Classification (NCBI taxonomy): domain Eukaryota; kingdom Metazoa; phylum Chordata; class Amphibia; order Anura; family Ranidae; genus Staurois; species Staurois parvus. The sequence goes on along the minus strand of NW_028318108.1, from coordinate 980,071 downwards.
TGTATTCACTCCGTGATCTGCTGTGTCATTGGAGACAGCTGATCACGTGGTAAAAGGCCGATGTGATTGGCCTTTTCCCTTATCACGTGATCAGCTCTGTCCGTAGGACACAGTGATCACGGAGATCGCCGGGTGTGCGCCCCTGGGGGCGCGCGGGAGGGCGCGTTCTGGAAGGACTTCATATGACGCCCTGCCAGAACAGCGTAACCACGCTGTAGCATTCTTTCAGCTATTGCGTGGTTACCAAGTGGTTTAAACATGGTGTGGGAAATGCACACAGATCGTAGCTTTCCTACAATGTATACTAGTGTGAACTGACCCTAGAGCTGGCCATACACTAGTAAGTTTTCGAACAAACATTTGCATACATATACAAACATTATACACAAAAATTCTCAGTACATTTGATGACTTGACAAATGTCATTTGAAGGCATTTGTTTGCTTTTGACATTCGACTTTGGAATGAATGGACTGAATGAAAACAATATTCACTGTTAAAAATTCTTTCATTTAAGAAAAAAAAAATTCCACCCTGCTCCTTCCAATGTTCTCATTGTTGCGGTTGAAAACGCATGCCGATATGGCCCTACTAATAATTGGAAAATCAAATGAACATTCTTAGAACAACATTTTTCAAACAAAATTCTAGTGTATGATAAGCTTAAATCAAATAAGCTCCCAGTGTTTTTCTGCAATCCCAGGCTTTGCACAAAGCAGAAATAAAGAGGCCAACTGGACAGGGCTGGAGGGTAACATTCTGAAGTAATTCTATGTCCTATGTTGCAAGTTATGTTCCACTTGCTCCAAAGCCAGCCAGATATGGCACTGGGACAGTAAAAGGACTTACATAGTTTGAATGAACAACCTCTAGTAGCCATCGCATGCACAAATTGTTCCAGTTTACTATTGCATCATTACAAAATGTATCAATGTTGCTGACATTAAGAAAAACAAATTATTCTGTTATAATAGCCTTTCTTTTACAAAAGTCTTCCTATAGTTTATCTTTCTTTTTTCCTGTCTTTAATATATCTATGTGTATCTATGCACAGATACTTTGTATCGCTTTGCATGCTATATTATACATTTGTTGTGTCAGTTTGCATACCGTGTATTTTTTTGTACTTTGGTTACTTTGCTAATCTGAATATGTTGCTGTACTTTTTGGAAGAGATGAGTTGCATGAGCGACACTGTACGTATGATATGTATGCGTGCAGAGGTATATATATGGACCTATAAGAATGTCGAGCTGGCAGAAATTAATAGGTGACTGACTGCAGCTCTATGGACTTTATCCTGTTCACTTTTAGACTATTTGCACATAGTTCTATAGCTGGCATTGTTCCAACTGTTTGTTGTCTTGTAAATATAACAGGGATTATCATTCTTGAAGAGAATTGCTATCCAAAAGGACATATCACAATGGTTTTATTTGGTCTCAATGTTCTTGTGTGGATGTACAGGACAATTAACCTAGTTATACAAACCACCATCCACTTTTTCCATCCAAATGGAGATTGAACAGAAGAAATCCTCCATTAACCTGATTGGATGTTGATAAGAACACAAGTTTATAGGACTGTGTAATACTTGCGTTGGCCAGAAACAGGCAGATCTGTCTAGAATTATGATTTATATGTTAAACAGATGGCTTAGTGCCTGTAACAACTTCTGCATCGGAGGTTTCTGCAGGTGCTGGATCCAGCTCAGAATCTTCTTCCCAACACTATTTTTCTAAAACGATACCATTTCTGTAAGGAGAATGATCACATTATTATATTATTATTCCTAGTATCATCTCTATTATATAGGATTTTTATAGCACCAACAGTTTGCACAGCACTTTACAAAATTAAGGCAGACAGTACAGTTACAATACAAGAGGGATCAGAGGGTACTTTTTGTGAACGTTTACAATCTGAAAGTGTAGTTCAAGTGATACAGAAGGTAATGACGGGGCAGATTCCATTCTGATCAGCTCACAGACCCCCCTACTGATCAGAGCAAAGCAGGCAGATGACACATCGGGTGAGATTTACTAAAATAGGTGCACACAGAATCTGGTACAGGTGTGCATAGTAACCAATCAGCTTCTAACTTCAGATTGTTCAATTAAGCTTTGCCAATAAAACCTAGAAGCTGATTGGTTGCTATGCACAGGTGCGCCAGCTCCTGTATGCACCAATCTTAGTAAATCTCGCCCATCCTGTCTTCTCAGTTTATGCAAGACGTGGATGGAGCCTGCTCTGCTTTATGGGCTGGCCGGGAGCAAACAAACTCCACTGTCTGTTTACACACAATTACCCTCTGATCCGCTCTGCCGAAATGGAAGAGGATGGATCCCCTTCTGTTTTTTTTTTAGCTGAGCCAATTGGACCCAAAGGTAGGCGGTTGTAAATGGACACAAGTCCGTTTATAATTGCCTGCCCATAGAGACGAATGGGCCTTCCAATCAGGTTCCCCTGAAAAACTGACAGGCGGACCTGATGAGAATGGCTTTGTAAAGGTGCCTAAAGGATATGTTAATGGATGAAGTAAAATACAGTTTAGTCAGGGTTCCTTGAAGAGATGGGCTTTCAGGGATTGCTTAAAGGCAAAAGGAAAAGATAGCCAAACACATTGGTTTTCCAGGAGTTCAAGAGGATGGGAGAGGGTCTGGAGAAGCTCTGCAGATAAGCATGGGAGGAGGTGATGGACTAGAGAAAAAGACAACTTGGGAGGAGTGAATATGACAGTTTGGTTGTTTTTTTTAGACGAAGATGATTTAGCTCAGGGTTAAACATTTGGAGTTATTGTGGTGAATTTCATCTTGACCACTTTCAAGTGCTATGATACTTTGACAATTATTCGGTCATGCAACACTGTACTCCATTCATCAGGTACAGCTATGTTTTGGTGCTATTTAGTAACTGTACAAGACAGTACAAGCACCCCAAAAATTACCCCTTTTAGGAAAGTAGACAATTCAAGGTTATCTCATTTTTATACACAATTGTTTGGGAAACAAGAAACATGGTGGTACTGAGGGAGTTAAAACATGGAGCTAGGCATTGGTGCACTCCATATAGAACATACAGGTCATATACAGAGGGGCAAAGTGGTGAAGGGGTTAATGTGCAGCTTACATGCAGTGGGGGATAGAGATAAAGTGGTAATGTGCAGGTGTGCAGGAGGGATTAATATACAGATCACTAAGAGACAGACTGGAGATCACTAATGTAGGGGAGGGGGTTAAAGCTATAAACTCTATTTACAGTTGTTGCTCCCCTGATATGTACAGTACTCAGAACTAATGAATGAATCATTCATTCATTCATTCTTTAGTTCTTGTTTCCTCCCCTGTTGCAAGAATGGGCTCACAGATATAAATACTACATTGATTACATCTGTGTCTCTAAGACCAATCACAGTGATCCCAAGGTACAGAGCCATTCTGATCAGCCTGCTAACTGAGCAGTTTAACAACACCTCACTTCATACGCATTAATTGGTGCAGTGGTCATACAGCTGTGCTCTGACCAGTGCCATTTATAAATGGAACTGGGTAAGTGAACTGTGCGCCACTTTGCTCTTTTTAGATGAATAACAGTAATAAAGTGGTTAAAGCAATTCTTGGAGTATTTTACTGACACAACTGCTGGTCCCAATATGACAAATGTGTGTGTGCAAGTTTCCAAACTCAAATTGTCTGCTTTTGGATACACACATCTGCATATCTGTCAAACTGGGGACAGTAGCTGTGTCCATACACCTACTGCATCCCAAAGCACATGATTGGGACTGCCTGCACAAAGAAGCACGGAAAACCAGTGCATCTCCTGTAGGCAAAGACACCCATTAACATGGATAAATACACCCCTGTTAATGAGGCCGAAAGTGAACTTTTCCATTTGCCAAGAATAGTTACACCTTCATAAAAGTGTTTCAAACACACTCCTTCCTTCCACAAAAGATACAGTTTAAAGCTGAACTCTTCTCATTACAGGTAAATAATGAGTTCCAAGCAGAAACAACCTGCTGTCTCTGAGTGCTTGGCAAAGGAGGGTTGCAGGTTGTTCAACATCCACAGAAGGCTACATAATGTTAATAGAGATGACACCATTGACAACAGACAATATTTTGTCATTAAAGTGAAAGAAAGAATGCTGCTGTGCTTAGCAATAAAGGTAAAAATACCAAATACCAGTTTGTAGCAACACCACAGACATCCACAGAAGGCTACAGAATGTTTACAGAAATTATACCATTGACAAGGGTTACCAATGACAAAATATTAAATAAATACCATATAGACCGCGCCTGGGCTGTGCAAACAATAAACTTAGTGACAATAAATAAATGTTTGGTAAAAGCTTTAATGGTGGGGACAGACTATAAATTCCCTTGGCATCAGAGACACCGCTCTCTCCTGGTTCTCCTCTTACCTATCCCGACGCTCCTTCAGCGTTTCCTACAATGGTGCCACCTCCCCTTCCCTCCCCCTCTCTGTTGGGGTCCCCCAGGGCTCTGTCCTTGGACCCCTTCTCTTCTCCATCTACACCTCCTCCCTTGGCAAACTCATACACTCCCACGGCTTCAACTACCATCTCTATGCTGATGACACTCAAATTTACCTCTCCACCCCTCACCTCACCTCCACTTTCTCCGCCCGCATCACTCACCTCCTAAACGACATCTCTGACTGGATGTCGCTCCATTTCCTCAAACTCAACCTCTCCAAAACCGAGCTTCTCGTCTTCCCTCCTGCCCGTGCCCCCCCCCCCCATCCTATCCATCACTACTAACATCACCACCATCAATCCCGCCCCGCAAGCCAAAGTCCTTGGGGTCATTCTGGACTCTAACCTCTCCTTCCAACCTCATGTCAAATCACTGACAAACACATGCAGGCTCCACCTCCGCAATATCGCCAAAATACGCACCTTCCTTACCCCAGACACCGCTAAACTACTCGTACACTCCCTGATTATCTCACGCCTTGACTACTGCAACTCCCTCCTCACCGGCCTACCCCAGTGCAAACTCTCCCCGCTTCAGACCATCCTGAACTCAGCTGCCAGACTCATCCACCTCACCAGCCGCTCCACCTCTGCCACCCCCCTCTGCCTCTCCCTCCACTGGCTCCCTATCGCCCAACGCATCAAATTCAAACTACTCACTCTGACCTACAAAGCCATTCACAACACTGCCCCTAACTACCTCACCGACCTGATTCCCAAGTACCACCCTACCCGTACCCTTCGCTCTTCACAGGACCTCCTTCTATCTTGCTCCCTGGTCTCCTCCTCACACGCACGTCTGCAAGACTTCTCCAGGTCCTCCCCCATCCTCTGGAACTCACTACCCCAATCCATCAGACTGTCACCTTCCCTTCTCACCTTCAGGCGCTCCCTGAAAACCCACCTCTTCAGGGAAGCCTACCCCACCCTCACCTAACTGCTGCTCTCCTTCATTCCTCCTACCACTCCATCCCCCACAGCCACTTCCTCCTGTACCACTACCCCCTCCCTCCCAGATTGTAAGCTCGAAAGAGTAGGGCCCTCTTACCCCTCGTGTGCTGTTCGTAGCTGCTGTAATGTTTCATGTATTGTCCCCCCCTCTATTGTACAGCGCTGAGCAAACCCTTTGGCGCTATATAAACTCAATGTAATGTAATGTAATGTAATAAAAAATGCAAGTCACAAAAAAAGTGGCCAAAGCCTGGCACTAGGTGTGTTCAGCCTTGTAGTATATGAATGGAAGTTACAATGGCCGCCGCATTCCAGTGTGCATTCCAGAGGGCGGAAGTGACGTCGGCAGAAGTTGCGTCATCAAACCTCAACACGTTTCGATCAATAGGAAGGCTGAATACACCTAGTGCCAGGTTTTGGACACTTTTTCTGTGAGTCACATTTTTACAGTCTGTCCCCACCATTAAAGCTTTTACAGTTTTACACTATGGGATGTCTTTTTTTGTTTTTATTTTAATGCTGAATACTTGAATTCTTCTTGTGGAGGAGAGGAGGATTTGTGGTATTGATATAGCCCCTGTGGAGGTTTACCGGTTACCATTAGCAACACTGCTTAAGGTTTATGAAGGAACATCAGTTACTATTACCACGTTGCACACTGGGATAGCCCCAAAAGCGCATATGACCATCCTAGAGATAGGTGGTCATGGGATGACCGTGACTGCAAATTCATGTGGGGCACCAGTCTGAGCGCAGTGGAGCACTTGTCACTTTAATATGGAGTTCACAAACAAGGATTGAGCACCATTGCACTTTATTCACATTCTGGGACTGAGTATTATTACCAGTATAATTTATGTTTTTTTGATATCACCAAATATTTATTTATTGTCACTAAGTTTATTGTTTGCACAGCCCAAGCGCGGTCTATATGTTATTTATTTAATATTTTGGCATTGGTAACCCTTGTCAATGGTATAATTTCTGTAAACATTCTGTTCGGGGACAGACTGGAGCAGAGTTTAGGTTAATGGATTTTAACCTAGTATGTTTTATGGTTGAATAATTCATATATGGTGATCTGAATCTGTAAACTTTGTTGGATAAAAAGGTTGCCTTGACAGTTGTTGGGGTAAGATCAGGGGCGGACTGACCATTTGGAAACTAGGGCACTGCCTGAGGGCCTGGGGTCAGTAGGGGGCCCCATGAGATGCCCCTGGTACCTTTTTCATAGGCTTTTTTGAGTTTGGGCAAGGACATGGGCCCCATGATCCCCTATTGCCCGGGGGCCCCATCAGTTGTCAATCCACCCCTGGGTAAGATACAGTATCATCTGTACAGTGCAATGTTCTTAATTCATAGACTTGCCTTGTGAAAAGGAACAGTAAAGCACAATCATTGTGCAGCACTGGAAAGCATCAGGTGGAACCTAAAAATATAATGAACAAATATGGCTTGGAAATAGCACAAGGGCGCCATAGGTCTTAAGATCAAAAAAGCAATGTTTGTGAATGTTATATAAGGTATGGCCAGCATCACAAATCTCTACACAAATATCAGCATTTTATTGGGCTACAGCAGACCTAGAAAGCCATCCCATGCTATTCTACTATTAACACTATGAAAACTAAAGGACAGCACACAGTGGCCAAATGGTTAGCACTGTTAGTTTGCTTGTTCTCCCTGTGCTTGGGCAGGAAAGGGGGGTGGGAGCTGAAACATAACAGACTTACTGGTCAGATCACTAGATGAAAACCTAAAAAACGAAAACAAATGCAGCCATCACATCTAAAAATTGGTAAGCTGTAAGATAATAAATGTTTGCTTTCGGGTTTCATACCACTTTAACCGCCTCCCGCCCACCTTATAAGGAAATGATGGACGCAAGGCGGTTCTCTTGTTCTGGGAGGACATCATATGACATCCTCCCACTCTAACTGCACGTGTGCAGCTCCAGGAGCGCCCAGCATGGCGATTGATGGTGCGCTGTGTCCCTCGGACACAGGGAATCACCGATCAACAGAAAGAGCCGAAGATGTCGGCTCTGTCATGTGATCAGCTGTGTGCAATCACAGCTGATCACATGTAAGTAAAGGAAATGCCGATTATCAGCATTTCTCTTTTCACGAGCTGTGACGCTGATAGCTCATGAGGAGAGGAGAGCTGGTAATCGGCATTCTTCGGAGGGGACATGTACACTGATCATCAGGGTACTGATGATCAGTGTGCCCCATCAGTGCCACCTGTCAGTGCCACATCAATGCCACATATCAGTGCCTACCAGTGCACATCAATGCCGCATATCAGTGCCCATCTGAGTTGCCTTTCAGTGCCACCTATTAGTGCCCCAGTCAGTGCCACCTATCAATGCCAGTCAGTGCCACCTATTAGTGCTGCCAATCAGTGCCACCTATCAGTGCCAGTCAGTACCACCTATCAGTGCAGCCAATAAGTGCCACCTATCAGTGCCAGTCAGTGCCGCCTATCAGTGCCTGTCAGTACTGAATATCAGTGCCACCAAACAGTGCCACCTAACAGTGCCAGTCAGTGCCGCCTATCAGTGTTGCCTGTCAGTGCCATATATGAGTGCTGCCTTTAAGTGCCCATCAGTGATGCCTGTCAATGCCCATCAGTGCCACCTACCAGTGCCTCCTCATCAGTGCCACCTATCAGTGCCCATCAGTGCAGCCTATCAGTGCCCATCACTGCTGCCTCATTATCACACATCAGTGAAGGAGAGAAGTCACTTATTTACAAACTTTTATAACAGAAACTAAGAAAAAAACATTTTATTTTCAAAATTTTCCATTGGATTGTTTAGCAAAAAATAAAAAACCCCGAGGTGATTAAATACCACCAAAAGAGAGCTCTATCTGTCTCAAAAAAATGATAAAAATTTCATGTGGGTACAGTGTTGCATGACCGCGCAATTGTCATCAAAGTGTGACAGCGCTGAAAGCTGGAAATTGGTGGTTAAAGATGTTAATTACTTGACAGTAAAAAAAAAACTTTAAATAGGCAAATAAGTATTTTTGATGAATTATTAATGTTCCGGTTGTATGCTTTTGCCCAGTGAAAGTTACACTTTATAGGGTGAAACATTTAATATTTATCATTGGATTGTAGATAAAGCTGGCTTGCACACAAAAGGCATAGTACAATTCCCAAATTAAAAAAGTGACTTGTAACAGTAAGTTTGCCTTATTATCTGAAACTGCTCAAAAATAGATATTTTGATTTTCATGTCCTCTACAGTACACTGCTGTTGGCATGTTTACAGTGCCTTGAAAAAGTATTCATACACCTTGAAATTTTCCATATTTTGTCATGTTACAACCAAAAATGTAAATATTTTTTATTGGAGATTTATGGAATAGACCGGGTGTCGGCAACCCGCGGCTCCAGAGCCGCATGCGGCTCTTTTTCACCGTGGCTGCGGCTCCGGAGCACACTGCCCAACAGGTGACAGGCAATAGGGCAACAATGGGCAAACTACGGCCCGGCGGACCTTTTAATCCGGCCCGCGGAGCTAGGCTCCTCTCACAGTCCGCCCTGAAGACCGGTGTAGCATGAAAATCTGTCTCCTATGAGGATCTGTCCCCCTCGACGTATCTGCGCATGTGCCGGAGATCGCCGATCGGCTGCTAATGCCTGAAACTGGCACATGCGCAGATACGTCGAGGGGGACAGATCCTCATAGGAGACAGATTTTCATGCTACACCGGAACAGCGCGGGAGCACGGCGAGAGGAACGCGCGGAGCAAAGGTAAGTGAATTGACACAGGGGGGACTTGGGGACTTAATATGGGGGATGAATTAATATGGGGGATGAATTACTATAGGGGGGATGAATTACTATATGGGGGATGAATTACTATGGGGGATGAATTACTATATGGGGGATGAATTACTATGGGGGATGAATTACTATATGGGGGATGAATTACTATGGGGGATGAATTACTATGGTGGATGAATTACTATGGGGGATGAATTACTATATGGGGGATGAATTACTATGGGGGATGAATTACTATATGGGGGATGAATTACTATGGGGGATGAATTACTATGGGGGATGAATTACTATATGGGGGATGAATTACTATGGGGGATGAATTACTATATGGGGGATGTATTTTCAGTTTAAAAAATGTGGCTCTCAAAATAAATTTCAATCGTGGTTTTGGCGAGATTTGGCTCAGTTGAAAAAAAAGGTTGCCCACCACTGACCTAAGGCTATGATTGTGATTATGACGATACACTGTGGCCCTGATTAACCCTTTGCTTACTGGGCCCTTAAACCCCCTTCATGACCAGAGCGCTTTTTGCAATATATGCAGTGTCGGATTTGTTTTAAATGTTGCAATGGTTTTGCGGCTCCCAGTCTTTTTTTCCCTCTCGAAAACGGGTCCAAGTGGCTCTTTATGTCTTAAAGGTTGCAGACCCCCGGAATAGACCAACACAAAGTGGCACATAATTGTGAAGTGGAAGGAAAATGATAAATGTTTTTCAACATTTTTTACAAATATATATCTGAAAAGTGTGGCGGGCATGTGTATTCATCCCCCTTTACTCTGATACCCCTAACTAAAATCTAATGGAGCCAATTGCCTGTAGAAGTCACCTAATTAGTAAATAGAGACCACCAGTGTGTAATTTAATCTCAGTATAAATACAGCTGTTCTGTGAAGCCCTCAGAGGTTTGCTAGAGAGTATTAGTGGACAAACAGCATCATGAAAGCCAAGAAACACACCACACAGGTCAGGGATAAAGTTGTGGAGAAGTTTAAAGCAGGGTTAAGTTATAAAAAAATATCCTAAGCTTTGAACATCTCACAGAGCACTGTTCAATCCATCATCAGCATTAATCAGAGAAGCAGCCAAGGGGCCCATGGTAACCCTGGAGGTGCTGTGGAGACCCACAGCTCAGGTGGGAGAATCTGTCCACAGGACAAGTATTAGTCGTACACTCCACAAATCTGGCCTTTATGGAAGAGTGACAAGAAGAAAGCAATTATTGAAAGAAAGCCATAAGAAGTTCCGTTTGCAGTTTGTGAGAAGCCATGTGGGGGACACAGCAAACTTGTGGAAGAAGGTGCTCTAGTCAGATGAGACCAAAATTGAACTTTTTGGTCTAAAAGCAAAATGCTATGTGTGGCAGAAAACTAACACTGCATGTCACCCTGCGCACACCATCCCCACTGTGAAACATGGTGGTGGCAGCATCATGTTGTGAGTATGCTTTTCTTCAGCAGGGACAGGGAAGCTGGTCACAGTTGATGAGAAGATGGATGGAGCCAAATACAGGGCAATCTTAGAAGAAAACCTGAGACTGGGGCGGAGGTTCATCTTCCAGCAGGACAACAACTCTAAACATACAGCCAGAGCTACAATGGAATGGTTTAGATCAAAGCATATTCATGTGTTAGAATGGCCCAGTCAAAGTCCAGACCTAAATCCAATTGAGAATCTGTGCAAGACTTGAAAATTGATGTACACAGACGCTCCCCATCCAATCTGACAGAGCTTGAGCTATTTTGCAAAAAAGAATGGGCAAAATGTCCCTCTCTAGATGTGCAAAGCTGGTAGAGACATCGCCAAAAAGACTTGAAGCTGTAATTGCAGCAAAAGGTGGTTCTACAAAGTATTGACTCAGGGGGGCTGAACACAAATGCACGCCACAATTTTCAGATATTTATTTGTAAAAAATTTTGGAAACCATTTATCATTTTCCTTCCACTTCACAATTATGTGTCACTTTGTGTTGGTCTATCACATAAAATCCCAATAAAATACATTTACATTTTTGGTAGTAACGTGACAAAATATGAAAAATTTCAAGGGTTATGAATACTTTTTCAAGGCACTGTATACATTAGCCATCATCTAATGCTAGCAATTATGACATGTTTAAAGAATAACTACATATCGTGTTGCCTGTCACCTGGTAAGGCTACTTTGTTGGTGCAGACAACTTTAAACAATGGATAAATTACAAACAAACTCTTTTGACTTCCCCCTTAACAAGTTATCTTGATGTGCACACCACATTCCCCTTGTCCTAAAATAGCATCCTACTACTGGACTATCAGTTGGTACATGTTCTACAACCCTTATTAAAACATACTATTTTCTCAAGTGAACCCCCCTATTCCCCATTGTGGACACTCCAAGGTTCATCCTTGGCTCCCTTACCAGCTCATTGTGTCCCCTTTTCACAAAAAGAAATAATTGGGGCCTCATATCTCATACTTGCATGTTGTTGGCTTACCATAGCGGAAGTCACAAAATGAGACAACCGTATATAGCCTCAACCTCTGGAAAACACTCTAGCTCAGACAGCTCCTGTCCCTTTTTGTACAGTTATGCACTGGTACAGGTCTATTAAGACACTCCTTTTCCATACTCTGCACTCAACTTGTACTACCAGCATGAGACTTCACATCCTCCTACTTGACCCAAGGGGAATGGGATATAAATGTCTCTTTTATGCCAGAACAGTGTCAAAGGATTATACATTTCTTGGTAACATCCTTAATTTGCAGTCTTCAAACTTCCAAGAGACAAATTTAAAAATTATAACTAGATGGTAAAGGACCCCATCCACCTTACATAACTTTTACTCTACAGTCTCAGAATTATGCTGGCGCTGCAAATTCTTTACCATATATTCTGCACATGTCCAACATTAGAAACCTTCTGGAAAAGAGTTAGAAGTATAGTTAAAAAATGTACAGACTACTTGATCCCAGAGGACCCTGCCTTCTTCTTCCTACAAAGCTCCAGAACCCCCTTCAAATCATATTGCAGAATGATTCTAAGACATCTACTGAACGTGGTAAAGGCCTGCATTCCCACGAAATGGAAAGACTCTTCCTCACCGATGACATCTACAGTATGTGGCTTAATAAGGTTGAGGAGATCAGAAAGATGGTGGACCTCATTCTTTCTTCCCAAAACAATCCACAAACATATCTTCAAATGTGGTTTTCTGCAATGACTTCACATTCTTGGAAGAAGGTAAAGCCGTAATGCTCAGCGTTACCTAAAATTACCACTATCTCCTCCATTCTGTGAACCAAGTGACATCTGTACCCCCACCTACACTCCTCTGTACTATTTCTCCCTCCCCCTCACCATTCTTTCCATTTCCCCTTTTACTGTTGACAGTTCCCCCATAGCCCAAAAGTGTAACTTAACCACATATTTCTCAAGCTCCTGCCCTTCGCATAAACCTTCCACTCATACACACTTACACCCCAAGTAAAAAAATGCATGCCAAAGACTTTAAACTCATCAGGCAATTCCTGCAAGACTGAACTGTTCTTAAAAATGGTAGCCTCTTTTCTAAGTGCCCTTATAGATTGATATGTCTAATGCTTTTTTACATTCATTTTTCATCTGGAGCTTAAAGTCTCCACTCTCTCACAATGTTTATAAGGGACAAAAAATTGTGTACCCAAGATTTTTTCAATTGTTATGTACTGCATTTTGTTCTGTAGTCTAAATAGAGAATTTGTAACAAACATTCTCCCATGTTAGAGTAAACATAATTTCTGAGATAGAAAAAGGTTTTTTGTCATGTTATAGTAACTTGTAACCAGTTTCTAGAAGTGGTTGTTGTCAGCTGCCTCTGGTCTGGTTGGCTATGACTCACAATATCCTAGAACAAGATATGCTTGCTTTGCATTTGTCTTTTACCATCTATCTTTCTCATCTGATCATTGTCAGCCACATTCTATATGTTCTTTTCAGCTTTGCTCATTAAATACACAAACAGAATTGTGAGAACATGCTTCAAGGCAGCACAAAAACATAGTAACAAAGGACTGATAAATCTTACTGTAACAAATCCTGGTATCGGTAATACTGTCAATCATTTTTTTATTCCATATTTAACTTTTCTATTATATAGTATAGTATTTTATTCAGTGACAAAGATTTTCTTTGTTTAATCTTGCATTTACTTTTGTAAGCACTATTAAATCATGTAATGTTATCAGAAATGATTGTGACCTATCCATCTGAGAGCAAAGATGCTAATAATGTTGGCATGCTTCATGTTTGTCTAGTTTAGCTTCACATATTTATGGACGCAGTGGACAGGGATATGTTAAATAAGATCCAGAAAATACTGCTGAATAAAGACAAACAGGATACAGAATACTTTTTGTTTTAGGTTTGGGTAGAGTAACAAATGCTTAGAACCTTCATCCATTCTTTTTTTTTGCCTGTATCTCATTGGGCAGATTTTCCTTCCCTTCCCTTCCCTTCCCAAAAAGCAAGTGAGAAGAATATATTTCCAACTTGAAGAAAAATCTCCGCTTAGACAGTTGTCACCGGAACAGGTGTGCCCATTGTAATAATTCTCTATTTCAGTTCTGCAGACAATTGTAATATTTTGAGGTTTCCATCACTGTGTTTTGGTGACAACGGTCAACATGATAAATAGAAAGGGCATATCTCCCCAGCATGGACATAGTTCTTTGTAAAGAAGTATGCTGCTGAAATGTGTTTATACTTTAACCTGTTTCTTTTAATGACTCTTTAATACAGGCCAGGATGTGCAGTGAAGGCGCAGATATGGAGAAGGAATTGGACAGGAAGCTAAAGGGCCGGGTAGACACACAGAAGGGGAACACGAATATTGATGGAGGCTGGGCATGGATGGTGGTCTTGTCTTCTTTCCTTGTCCACTTGCTGGTTATGGGATCACAGATGGCACTGGGCATTCTCAACATGGAATGGCTGGAAGAGTTCAATCAAAGCAGAGGTCTGACAGCTTGGGTCAGCTCCCTGACAATGGGCATCACTCTGATCGTAGGTATGAAGTTGCACTAGAAGGATCTGCTTCTTTTGTATCAATTACAACTGTACAATTTTGTCTGAAGCCACTCATGGAGATAACATTACAATTGCTTGATCTGGCTGACCCCTATTGGGGGCACTGTTAGTTGGACACATTACAAAACATGCTCTCAATCACTATTTACTGTATCTCCCCTAAGATGAAAAGCCCAAACATTACTCTGCATTTTGCTATTTTCATGGCTTTGCTCAGCCCAGTATTTGTGTCTATGAATAACTCTGCTTTCAAAAGTACCAGAGTATACCTATATCCTATGTCTAAATGCACTCAAGGATATATAAACAGAAGTGCTGTTCTTCTTCCCACAGAATATGTACACTGACAAAGCAGTACATACACACATACACTGTACACATAGAAGGGAGGCAAAGGACATTTTCACAGTTAAATTCTACTTGGATACTCTGCATGTGCAAGTCCTGGCTCAAATTCATTTGGTATGCATTAAACAGAGCTAATTTCTAACATACTGTGAATACACAATAAGCACATATGACAACTCTTTCTAACAGTGTTCTATCAATGGATGTCGAGTCACCCCCTTTTCTAGGATTAAACAATTAACATCTCGACATGATAAAGTATTTCAACTTCAGTTACAGTTTAAAAAACAAGCTGCTTAAAGTGGTTTCCTACTTGAATCAAAGATTTAATCAGAGCTGATTCACACATATGCTGTGCGGATTGAAGCTCAGGTTTCACAGCTAATTGATACAGTATTTGTTTGGCGGTTCATGTCAGGTTTACGTCAGGTTCAGGACAGGGTTAGCTCAGGATTTTATCTTGTTCACACGGTTCCCATAGAGGTCAATAGCCTGTAATCTGCACCTGAACCAGACCACACTGCTCAGAAATTGCACATGACTCTTTTTAGAAACCACACTGAATCTACACCGCTGGTGCACCAGACACACAGTGGGGATCGAAACTTTGGGCACCCCAGCTAAAAAAATTGTATTAATGTGCATAAAGAAGCCAAGGAAAGATGGAAAAATCTCCAAAAGGCATCAAATTACAGATTAGACATTCTTATAATATGTCAACAAAAGTTAGATATTATTTCCATCATTTACACTTTCAAAATAACAGAAAACAAAAAAATGGCGTCTGCAAAAGTTTGGGCACCCTGCAGAATTTATAGCATGCACTGCCCCTTTGATTGTTCTCAATCATCACCTGGGAAGACCAGGTTATGTCAATCTCAAAGGTTTTAAATGCCCAGACTCATCTGACCTTGCCCCAACAATCAGCACCATGGGTTCTTCTAAGCAGTTGTCTAGAAAACTGAAACTGAAAATAGTTGACGCTCACAAAGCTGGAGAAGGCTATAAGAAGATAGCAAAGAGTTTTCGGATGTCAATATCCTCTGTTCGGAATGTAATTTAGAAATGGCAGTCATCAGGAACAGTGGAAGTTAAAGCTAGATCTGGAAGACCAAGAAAAATATCAGACAGAACAGCTCGCAGGATTGTGAGAAAAACAATTCAAAACCCACGTTTGACTGCACGATCCCTCCAGAAAGATCTGGCAGACACTAGAGTTGTACACTATTCCACTATAAAGAGATACTTGTACAAATATGGTCTTCATGGAAGAGTCATCAGAAGAAAACCTCTTCTACGTCCTCACCACAAAAATCATCGTTTGAACTTTGCAAATGAACATATAGACAAGCCTGATGCATTTTGGAAACAAGTTCTGTGGACCGATGAGGTTAAAATTGAACTTTTTGGCCGGAATGAGCAAAGGTACGTTTGGAGAAGGGGCACAGAATTTAATGAAAAGAACCTCTGTCCAACTGTTAAGCATGGGGTTGTGCTGCAGCCAGTGGCACAGGGAACATCTCACGAGTAGAAGAAAAAATGGATTCAATAAAATTTCAGCAAATTTTGGATGGTAACTTGATGCCATCTGTGAAAAAGCTGAAGTTAAAGAGAGGATGGCTTCTACAAATGGATAATGATCCTAAACACACCTCGAAATCCACGGGGGATTACATCAAGAGGTGTAAACTGAAGGTTTTGCCATGGCCTTCACAATCTCCTGACCTCAACATAATTGAAAATCTATGGATAGACCTTAAAAGAGCAGTGCCTGACAGACAGCCCAGAAATCTCAAAGAACTGGAAGACTTTTGTAAGGAAGAATGGGCAAAGATACCTCAAACAAGAATTGAAAGACTCTTTGGCTGGCTACAAAAAGCGTTTACAAGCTGTGATACTTGCCAAAGGGGGCAGTACAAGATATTAACTGTGCAGGGTGCCCAAACTTTTGCAGACGCCATTTTTTTGTTTTCTGTTATTTTGAAAGTGTAAATGATGGAAATAAAATCTAACTTTTGTTGACATATTATAAGAATGTCTAATCTGTAATTTGATGCCTTTTGGAGATTTTTCCATCTTTCCTTGGCTTCTTTATGCACATTAATACAAATTTTTAGCTGGGGTGCCAAAACTTTTGATCCCCACTGTATGTGAACAGGCACCATAGGTAACAATGTTTTTTCATATGTCATGCGGATTGGATGCGGTTCAAACCTCATCCAATCTGCTTATATGTAAACGGGCACTTAAACCTTTTGTGAAGTTTTACCTTTGGAGTTAACAGATAAAGTTAATAATTTTTGCAGAATATCCAGCCCAACTGGACTTACCATTTGTTTTTTGTTCCTCTGCCAGTGGGAACTTGAGCCCAGCATAAATAGATCTTGGATATAGAGTATGTGGGCTTGCCTCCCACTGCTCACCAATAGCTTTTACAGCTACTACTTAGCAATACGTACATAAATCTTACCAGGTACCAGCCTACAATGACCTGTAATGTATCAAAGGCAGTTCTTTTTTTAAATTCAGAACATCTCATGAAGAGCTGTATGGTGCAGCCAGGGGCCGTTCTTATAATACAAATAAGCTCCTTTTTTTGTAATTAATTTTATATTTTTTATAGCTTAATTTAATAAACATCATTTATATTACAGTATAGTAGCTCAAGCAACATTGTGTTGTTTGAAAACAACTCCATCAGAGCTAAACATCTCATATAAGACAACAGGAAACAGTTTTCTTGCTTGAAATTACCTAGTTGTCATGCTTTTTTTTTTATTCTCCAGGTCCTTTTATTGGCTTGTTCATTAACACCTGTGGATGTCGGAAGACTGCCATGATTGGAGGGTTCCTGACATCACTTGGATGGGTGCTGAGTGCTTTTGCCACCAATGTCCATTTTCTGTTCTTTACATTTGGAGTGATGGCTGGTGAGTGCAATATTGTCATCATTTAAAACATACTTTCTCAAACCTTTAACCACGTAGGAACCCTTAAAATAGTTTCCATGTCTTAAGAGATCCCCCACTAAAATTTTTAGACCTACAGCTTGTGGTACATTAGTGTGATCAGTATTAATAATGGCCAGAAAAGAGACATTGGCAAAGAAAATTGTAGTGACGTGGTAAACTGCTGGTCAGTGACCACATACATCAATGATCAGGGTAAGTGGACATTCTACATTGATGGTCTGTGATGAGTGTAAAAGTGACCCCTTACTTTGGTGGTCAGTGTAGAAATGACCCCTCACATCAATGGTCAGTGTAAGCAGGAGATGAATCTTCCACTGCTCTCATCTGAAGGAACCCCTAACATCCTCTGGAGGAACCCTGGGCTTCCACAGAACCCTTGTTGAGAAAGGCCCTTTTAGAGGCTATTCTACAATATGAACAGGAAAATTCACACAAACTAACCATATCCAATTCTGGGCTGTTTAGATCCCATGCTTTCCGCTTGTGATAATATAATGCTCTGTTGTTTTAGAGAGATCATCATGCAAATATATTCAATGATGTCCAGTGTACAGAAGCAGAGAGGGGAGAAAGGAAAATTTCGCTGAACAGGACATACAGTTTTAGATAAGATCTCCTGACATCTTATCAGTGCATGTCATATGAGAATAAAATGAATACAAATATGTCAACCTGTTATCCTTACACTAAGTAGAGAACAGTGAAGCAGCTAAAAATTCCTTTACTCACAATTTAAAATTCTCACCATTGTGGGTATTAAACAGCAATCATCTAATTGTTATTTGTAAACTAATTGTGAAGTATAACCAAATGGCATCCAGCAAACTGAAGTGACTGAACAGCAGCTGAATCCTATTATCTAAAGCAACTCAGTCAAAGAATGAAAAGGCAGCATAGGTTTGGGATGTGAGTTATATGTGATTATTAATCCATTACTGGAAATTTGAAGCTTACAAATGACCTGAATAACTGGACTAAATAGGGGCAGTTTCTGCCTTCTCCTCCCTCCAGTTGAAAGCATATTGTTGACTTTGAGCCAGGGTTGACAACCGCCCATAAACTTTTGGGCAATTTTTAAAAATCAGCCGATTTATACCCTGTCCATAAATGCCTGGAAATGGCAAGCATTGCCTGTGAAAAAGTTGGGTCATAAGCTCAGTTCTGAAGCCAGCCAAATGGTGCTTGAACTTGGAATGGGATCAGGCTTGGGGCAGGATCAAGTAGGTTCATGTGGGCTCTGGGTGGGTGCGAGTCTTGACATCATGACGCTTGGTTCTTTTTCTGAAAATTTACACTGGCCTTTGAAGTCTCTATTTGTATTGTCCTTGACCACCATTTCATCAGTCACCACTTGGTGGTGTCTGAAAGAATACCAGATGACGATCAGCGCAGCCAGTGCCTCTGTGTCTGTTTGTGTGTGTGTCTCAAGTTGGCCATAGATGGATTGAAATTTGACCGGTGCAGCCAAATTTTGATCCATCTATGGCCGTTCTATCTCAACAGAAGATTGACTTCTGGTGAAGGGGACTGTTGGAAAATTTTTATACAATCAGCAGATGCAGCAAATGGCTGCCGTGCTGATCAGAATATTCTGACCAATCTAATGCCCAGCCATAGAATTTTGAGCCCAGTGTATCTTTTTCATTCCAAATACAATTCAATCCTGCATACACATAGAGATGTTTGTTTTAACATAGACACATGAAGGTTATTGTGCGTGCCTGTTCTTTTTTCAGGTATCGGCAGTGGGATGGTGTACCTACCTGCAGTGGTAATTGTGGGTCAGTATTTTCAGAAGCACCGTGCACTGGCACAGGGACTGAGCACCACTGGGACAGGGTTCGGGACATTCCTGATTACGGTGCTGTTGAAGTACTTGTGTGCAGAGTTTGGCTGGAGGAATGCCATGATAATCCAGGGAGCTATTACACTAAACCTGTGTGTGTGTGGAGCCCTCATGAGACCACTGGACCATATAGAAAAATGCAGCATGGAGAAGACTGGTGTTCACAAAACAGCTAAAGAAGTTTCCCTGCTGGAGGCTGATGTTGGGAAAGCAAACACTACCCTACCTGAGGAGGGAGAAGACACTGCAGTACCGTGGTGTAAGGAAGACTCCAGCAATGGTACTGTCAAGAAAGATATCACCAAACTGGGAATCCTGAAGTCATTGACCCGCCTGACTGTGACTGTGAGATGTGGATTTTGGGCCTGGTACTCTAGCTACTTTGGGGCAGCTTCCCTCTTCACCAACAAGGTCTTTGTAGCATTTGTGGTGTGGGCACTTCTGGCCTACTGCAGCTTTGTAATTCCCTTTATACACCTCCCAGAGATTGTGGAGCTTTACGGCATGGAAGAGCAAAACAACATCTTTCCACTCACCTCAGTTATTGCCATTGTGCACATATTTGGGAAAATTTTCCTGGGTTATATTGGTGACTTGTCATGTGTCAGTGCCTGGAATGTCTTCCTTGCTTCCAACTTTACCATGGGTATCTGCATTCTGATCCTCCCACTTATGCAAGTATACGCTGCCTTGGCTGTGATCTGTGCTCTTATAGGGTTCTCCAGTGGCTACTTCTCCCTTATGCCTGTTGTTACAGAAGATTTAGTGGGCATCAAGCAGCTGGCAAATGCTTATGGGATCATCATATGTGCCAATGGAATATCAGCGCTTCTGGGACCTCCATTTGCAGGTACAGTAACATGACACTAAAGCTAGCTCAACCTTTATATACCATGGGGCTGATTTACAAAAAAAAGATAGAAACCTGGACCAAAATGAAAGTGATTGTACCAGGGGCGGACTGACCATTTGGAAACTCGGGCACTACCCGAGGGCCCCGGGGACAGTAGGGGGCCCCATGAGATGCTCCTGGTACCTTTTTCATAGGATTTTTTGAGTTTGGGCAAGAACACAGGGGCCCCATGCTCCCCTATTGCCCGGGGGCCCCATGAGTTGTCAGTCCGCCCCTGGATTGTACACTTCTGTAATAAAAATTAACAAAAAATATCCTTCTATATTGTGCACTTGCCTCAATCCAGATCACTTAGTGTGATTTCTGTCTGCTCTTTCTTCCCTCTGCTATCTGTACAAGTCACTTCTGATCCTTAAAATGGCTGTAAACCCTCTCATATACTCAGTGAAGTGAATAGCCTCAGATGATACACAGAGATTAAAGTGTTACTAAACCCACAACAGTAAAATCAGTCTGTATATGCAGGAAAGCATGCTTGTTGTACTCACTGTGGAACCTAAGGGGTTAATCCTCTGCATTGTGTAAAAACGCTGTTTGATTATGACTTCTCTGCTCCTCCTCTTGTTCAAATGTCCATGTGTTATCTCCTGGTAAAACAGACTGAACCTTACCCATTTTGCACATCCTCAATTTAGTGTGTATTACAAAAGAGTTTTTTTTTCTTTGGAGAGTGCATGTGATCACCAATCACCAATCTACCAATCAGCACTGTCTATACAGAGGTCAGGGGTTTTGCATCCTCCTACAGAAGAAAGAGAACTCCTTCTACAAGCTTTAACCAGTGCTCTACAGAACACTGATAGATGTCACGAGACTGTATGTGGTTTAAAACCACTTTAAGACATTTCTTCCGATCCAAAAGGGTTTCTTTTTTATTGTTTTGCTAATCAAACCAAATCTGTTATGAGCATCTGCTCTCATTTAATTTGTTTTTCATTGTACTAGTCTGAATCACCCAATGTGTATAGATATTTGCTTCTGTTGGTCTATTTTTATACCTTTAAAAAAAACTACAGCTGAACTCCAGCCATACCTGCAGTCATGCAAAGTTGTATAGGCTCCTCACCTCCATTGAAATTGCTTACTTTGATTTTACTACACCATGCAAGCTTTTTACAGTGTGCATTAGAAGCTGCAGCAATTCAGACAGTGCCCTTCTCATTTTCTGGCAGGTGGATGTCCAGCTTCATCTAGCTCTTTCCTAGCACGAGAAAGACTTACCTTAAAGTGTTACTAAACCCAGGACACTGCATTCACTATATCTGGTCTCCCACAGTACACAGAACATGGAAATGCAATTATTTTAGTAAATATAAACTGCTAAATACCTTTTCTCATCAGTTAGAGCAGTCATGTGACTTCTATTCATGTCCAGCAGAGCACTGGTTAAAGCGTGTAGGAGGAGTTTTCATTTTTCTCTAGGAGGATGCAGAACCCCTGACCTCTGTCTGGACAGTGCTGATTGGCCCTGTGCTGATCACATGCACTCTCAAAAGACAAAAAAAATCCTCTCTAGCAATGCACACCAAAACTGAGCATGTGCAGAGTGTCTCCACAAGATATGTGTTATCAGGAGATAACAGGGGGGCAGTAGAAGAAGGAGAGGATCAGAGAAGTCAGGATCAAACAGCGTTTTTACACAATGAGGAGGATTAACCCCTTAGGTTCCACAGTGAGTATAACAAGCATGCTTTACTGCATATACAGACTGATTTTACTGTTGTGGGTTCAGTAACACTTTAAAAAGAAGCCCTCCAGCGGAGCTCTGTCACCACTGACAGGACTTCCATCTTCATCTGGTCTTTTTTCTGGGTTTGTGGTCTCTGGCCATTTAAATGGCTGATCCACAATGACATCATGGTGTTATGGCACATAGGAGCCACGATTGCAGCACAGCGTTCTGAAGGGACGGCACACTCAGTATGCTGTCCCTTTAGAGCGCAGTTTGCATGGGCCAGTGACGTCACCAGCTGCAGAAATAGTGAATATCTCCTAAACAGTGCACGTTTAGGAGATATTCCTTGTACCTACAGGTAAGCTTTGTTATAAGTCACAAAGGGGTGTTTATTACTGCTTTACTACATCTTGGTTGCACATGTTTCCATGTATGTGGGTGTGCTGTTTTATACAGATTTTACATTTTTATTAATGATTAGAGGGGAGGCTGTCAGGTAATCGGAAAGCATTTGATCTGCTGTGTACACTCAAATTCTACCACTGAGAAAGTGGCATGACATGTACTGCCTATGCTTGTTCAGTACAGAACTAATATGAACTGATCTCTATTCACCTGATCTTAGAAGCTGATCATTTGAGGTCATTTCATGAACATTTGTGAGAATTAGAAGCCCCAACCATGTTTATCCTGCAGGAGGTTAAAACTAATCCATCGTGGCTGCTGTTTCTGCATGTCTCCCGCTGTTCCTTGATTTTGTATATGCAAGGCGATTTTCATTATTAACGCTGGAGAGTCAAGCACTGACAGCATTCATTAGGCTGAGTACAGAAATGAGTGCAGCCAACTTTAACCAATCTTCAGTTGTTCCTTATTACAGCACCCAACATACATTTTATTATTTTCTCACATAGATTTTTAGAAGGAAGTTTATTTATTTATTTATTTTTTTATTTTTTAAATGACAAGAGAAACATGTTGGAAGGTATCTGAATAGGGAAAGGCTTTATATAGTTACATAGTTAGTCAGGCCAAAAAAAGACAAAAGTTCATCCAGTTCAACCATAAAAAAAAAAGTTATAATCCTACACACACAGTCGATCCAGAGGAAAGCAAAAAAAACCCCAGCAAAGCATGATCCAATTTGCTCCTGCTGGGAAACAAATTCCTTCCTGATCCCCAGAGGCAATCGGATATTCCCTGGATCAACTTTACCTATAAATGTTAGTATCCAGTTATATTCTATGTATCTAAGAAACAATCCAGGACTTTTTTGAAGCAATCCACTGAGCTGGCCAGAACCAACTCTTGAGGGAGTCTATTCCACATTTTCACAGTTCTCACTGTGAAATTTCTCACCTGAAAAATCACCTGATCTTGTGTGTACATTCTGCAGCCCGGATGTTCTTTGATTGGCCAGTGTTCAGAGACATTTTTGGCTTGAAATTATACAGGTCTGAACAAGCATGAAAAGTAACTGTGTGCTGTAGATACAAAGCCAAGATAACACTGAGCTAGGTATGATTACTTTATATGCATGAGCTAAAGCTGAACACTAGGCAGATATAAAATGGCAAATGAAGGCAGGTCTGTAATGATTAAACCAGAAGTATGGGATAACAAAAACACACTTTCATACATATCTCTATGCTGTAGTATTAGTGTCAAGATGCAGCTGTCCCATAACAGCTTAAAGCAATATTTATTTATTACAGATACTTATATAGCGCCATCAATTTATGCAGAGCTTTACATGTATATAGTACATTCACATCAGTCTCTAACCCTTAAGGGGCGTACAATCTAAGGTCCCTAACTGATATTCATACATACACATACTAGGGACAATTTAGACATGATTCAATTAAGCTACCGGCATATCTTTGGAGTGTGGGAGGAAACCGGAGTACCGGGAGTCAACCCACGCTGGCACAGGGAGAACATGCAAACTCCAGGCAGGTGGTGCCGTGGTTGGAATTTGAACCAACGACCCTAGTACTGCCAGGTAGAAGTGCTATACCATTTATCCACTGTGCTGCCCATTACTAAAGGTTCTTTTTTTTTTTCTTATAAAATAACAAACATGTCTATACGTACGTACTGTGTGCAGTGGTTTTGCACAGAGCAGCCTGGATCCTCCTCTTCTCGGGTCCCCCGCAGGCTCTCCTGGCTCCGCCTTTCTGTTGGGTGCCCCCATAGCAAGCAGCTTGCTATGGGGGCACCCGCCGCTTCATGTGTCCATTCACATATGGAGCCGTAGCTTGGCCCCACCCCCTCTCTCTCCAGAGACCTGGGACAGCCGAGGCTGTCATGCACTTCGCTGGATCTCAATGGGGCTCAGGTGAGTATTGGGGGGGGAGGCACTGCTGCACACAGAAGGTTTTTTACCTTCATGCATAATAAGCATGAAGGTAAAAAAACCTTGAGCCTTTACAAGAACCAAATAATCACATGCCCACTGATTGCTCAGTTCTTGGTCTCCTCCCAGCAGAAAACAGTGACTGTCAGTCATAACAGTAAATATCCTCCTGCGTTTATTGCGGAAGTCACAAACCTAAACTAAAGCTGCTGCCACTTGACTTAAACCAATAAGTAATATTGCAAAATAACTGTGAATAGTGCAGCGCTATAAACAAAATCTATCTAATAAGTAAATTAGTGTTAAATATTGCTTGCCATGCAAACACAATGGTGCTCAATGAAAAATGATTGCAAACAAATACATCTCATTCAACAAATATAGAAGTGAAACATAACCTTATTATGGTGACATAATACAAATAGTAGTGAAGTGATTCTTTAAAGAGAAAAAAACATCCAGTGCTATATATCAATCTCTAAAAAACACACTGTATGTGACCAAACAGCAAACAAATCAAATTATATCTGTGTTATTTAAAAACATAAAGTCCATGCAAGTGAAACCGTGCTGATGTGATCTTCACTCCAGTGAAAATTAAACAGAAATCCTCAAATGGCAGCAATGCCTGCTCACCTCCACACATCGACCCGCGCAGGGCCACAGGGCTATAATTAATAGTAACAGATCCTCTCCACTCCACTCCTCATCACAGGGACTTTGGAATAGGGTAAAGACCTCTGTCCAGTGCACCTTATTCACTCCACCTCAGTGGCGGACTGACAACTCATGGGGCCCCCGGGCAATAGGGGATCATGGGGCCCCTGTTTCCTTGCCCAAACTCAAAAAGCCTATGAAAAAGGTACCAGGGGCATCTCATGGGGCCCCATACTGACCCCGGGCCCTCGGGCAATGCCCAAGTTTCCAAATGGTCAGTCCGCCCCTGCTCCACCTCCACTCAAGATTGCATATATAGGGTATAAAGCAAGAAACCTTCCATAGTGCAGTATCCTTTTATTTAAGACTGTCCATAATTTTAATGGGTGCCTCAAGCAGGGCGTATTTCCTGCAAGGCAAATATTAGGGAAAGGTTTTATGGGACACACAGTTTTACAGGATAGCGAGAAAAGTAAAAGTTAAGCGACATAATCTAAGATTTACCATGACCCAATATCAATACGTGTGAAGCAGTGGTTCAGAGACAATTTTGTCTTGTAGTTATACAGGTCTGAACAAGCATGAAGAGTACCTGTGTGCTGTAGATATAATGCCAGGATAACTCTGAACTAGGTATGATTACTTTTTATGAAAAATAGAACCCATGAGTAAAGAACTCACTGCAAAAGAAGTCCTCAGGAGAACAAAACTGTGGCTTAAAACACAATATTTATTGAAAATGACATGCCCTCCACTCTGCACAATAAAATCATGACAACGTTGCTACATAGAGAAAAACCCACCCGGACACCCAGGTCCACACAGCACACACACACACACTCATTGGCCGATACAATGAGGAACCATGAAACCCTGAGGGTCATATGACATCAAATAGGGATCAAGGGAAAATCATAAATTATATGGAAAAGATAGTAATGATGTGACCACGGAAGTCAATGGGACAAAATGCAAATTGAGGCAGGATCATCCTGAAGAAGCTCACGTGACTCAGTGGGCGAAACGCGCTGACGTCACAGCTTCGTGATGCCCGCGTCCCCAGAACCCACGTCCCTCCATGCGGCTCTACCATCTGACCGCAATGCACCTCACAACTGACCATCTGGAAGACCTCCCATCCCTGGACAACCACATGGCATGCCTCCGCATCTTCAACTCAGCAGCAGGAAGAGATCATTATGGACGATGGCACGGGTGAGTGGACATTGTTCCTGCATCAAGGCATCAACATATTGGGGAAATCCCCATCAATTGCAATTGCTCACCTCATACATATACACGGTATACATGAGGACTGATTGAACTTGTCTCACTATTTAGAAGTTTGATCCTGCCACAATTTGCACTTTGTCCCATTGACTTCCGTAGTCACATCATTACTATCTTTTCCATACAATTTTTGATCTTCCCTTGATCCCTATATGATGTCATATGACCCTTAGGGTTTCATGGTTCCTCATTATATCGGCCAATGAGTGGGCTGAGTGCGTGCATGTGTGTGCTGTGTGGACCTGGGTGCCTGGGTATATGGCAACGATGTCATGATTTTATTGTGCAGGGTGGAGGGCATTGTCAGTTTTTGTACTCGCCATATCATTTTCAATAAATATTGTGTTTTAAGCCACAGTTTTGATCTCTTGAGGACTTCTTTTGCAGTGAGTTCTTTACTCATGGGTTCTATTTTTCACTGCATGTTTTGGTCCTGAGGACACCGCCCTTCAACTTGGGTGAGTCGACATATTACCCACATACTAATTCAATGTGTATTTGCAGGGGATCACATTTTTGCTTTTATTTTTTGTTATATTATGATTACTTTTCATGCATGATTTAAAGTTACTGCAAGGCAAACAAGGCCTATGCCTAGGGCAGCATTTTTCAAGGGGGCGGCGCTGCCCCCCAAAAGAAGGGACATACGCGGTATGTAAACCAGGTGGGATCCGAGAGAGACTGCAAACTGCTTGATGGTATATGCAGAGCACTCTCTTGAACTCTCCTGGGGATTTTTGGAGCTCTGAAGGTGAGTGTCTCTGTCTTCATGTACACGAGCAGCTACTAAACTCGAGTTTAGGAGCTTTTGGCATTTGTTTGCCAAAGCTCCTAAACTCAACTCCATAAAAGCCTATGCGTCCACGTACACATAGGCTGTTAGCAGAGTTTAGGAGATGCCACGTTTAGGTGAGGTTAAACCTCTCTCCTGAATGCGGAAGAATCGCATTCAGGATAGGAATGTTTTGACCGCCGACTGTGGGAATACGCAAAATCGTGGTACTGCGGTTACCGTGTTTTGCGTTTTCCCGTGGCTGGCGGTCAGGGTAGGATTGTGTACAAGGAGCCTTATTCTCTCTCACCGGGGGGGGAGGGGTGTTTATGGGGGTGGTGGTAGTGGTAGGCTCTCTTGGCTGGGGGGGGGGGGTTGTGGAAGGCACTCGGCCAGGTGTGGGGAGCTTTTGGTGGGTGTTAGTGGAAGGCTGTTTCGGACGGTGCTGTGGTGTTGGTTGGTGTCAGGCTCTCTTGGTGGAGTGGAAGGCATTGCTGATTAAAGCGTGCTTGACTGAAGAAAGGTTGAGAAACAGTGCCTTACTGTATAAAACCATATGAGAGTACCAGACTGCAAACCTGAAAGCAAACCATCTTATAAAGCACAGTGCCCCACATTTAGAAGGCAAACTTTGTTATACCGTACAAATAAAAAAATTGCACAACTGACAAATTAATATAATTGTGGACTCTATGTAAAGAATATGTGTATGTACAGGTATGTACAGAATGTATAGTATGTTTTATATGTCATTGAAGGGTTAGGCTCTATTCATGACATATCACTTCTAAGCATTAGTACATACCGATTCCACAACCCTCATTTTTGGCAGTAGCAAGGTTCCCCACCCACAGGACTTGCAGAAAGGCCTAACCTCTACTCAGGTGTATAAGCCCTGCAGCAGAAAAACGTTTCAGATTCTCTTTTTTATTTTCACACAAAATGCTTCCATTAAAAATTCTTGTGTTAAAATTGCAGGAGTATTCGGTACATTTATCAACCCCTATTCAACAGATTTGCAAATCGTTTTTACACAATAAGCATAACTCTTCAACAGACAATGTGTAAAAACTTTTTGCAATCCTGTTAGGTACGTTTTTTAACCGTATCTGACAGTCCTGCAATTTTAACACAATGAGATTTTTTTAATGGGAAAGCTCTTGTGATAATGAAGATATGTTTGAGAAATACTTGGGTATACAGTATATGTTGTATACTTCTAAGTAACATCTGAAAAGTCCCTGTGGTTTTGTCTTTCTTAAAAGAGACCATGTGATAAAGATTAAACCACTAACCCTATTAAAATGTTTTCACTGGTTTCTGGTAAAAAAAAATATTTTCGGAGTCCCACATTAATGTACTGTCTGTAATGTAAAGGATCCAGCAGAAAAAGTCACATCTGCTGATAATGGTGGGATAAGGATGATCTGGGGACTCATGAAGAGACCAGCTGGCAGTCATTGACAGATATGCAAAAATATGATGGTGGGTGACAAAAGCCAATAAAAACCCATTCACACTGTTGTAGTACATGTTATGCTGCATTCTAACATGCGTTACATTAAGACAGTCCATTCATAATGCATCAAAAAAGATGCATGTACCAATTTCTGGCAGTGAACTTTGGCACAACATATGTTAGTACGGGGTTTCTCAACCTTTTTACCTTGGAGGAACCCTTAGCAGTTTGAGATTCGGCGAACCCCTGAAAGCAATTTTCAGATCTACAGCTCATGGAACTTTGAATGTCATCAGCGATCTATAGAAATAACAACAATTATTGTAGAAATAGCATTAAATCAGGGTTTCTCAATCTGGGTTCCAGGAGAAGTATCCAGGGGTTTCACCGCAAATCAGTACTGTATATCCACCCAATGTTGTTTTTAGATTCCACTGACAGTGAGTACTGTCAGTGCGCTATAATACCCAATGCTTCCTCTATAGTTGCTGCCCCTGTGAACGGTGCCAAGAGAAGTGGAAAGAGCACAAAAACAACATTGGGCAGATATACATCCACCACATTGCTGATTTATGGCTGAATTCCTGGGATCTAGAGTTCTGCAAACCCCCAGCTGAGAAACCCTGTGTTAGTGCATTGCCCATGCACTGAAACACATGTCCATTGGTAGGTTGTGCTTTGATGCTATTGAGAATGAATGGCTTCATGCCAATGCAAATAATATGTTTTATCACAACACAATACTGTGAATGGGCCCTAAAAGAAACAAAATGCGTTTGGACACTACAGCTTTTACCTAAAGCTTCCCACACAGGTATTTTGCTAATTTGTCATTTACCTAGAATTCAGCTCCACCTAAAGCATCCTATACAGGTATTTTCCTGTGTAATAGATCCCTTCTAAGCTTTCACTTGTCTCTTGCAGGCTGGATCTATGACATTACCCAGAAATATGACTACTCCTTCTACGTGTGTGGCTTGCTGTACATGATGGGAATGATCTGTTTGCTTATGGAGCCCTGTCTGCAACCAAAGGAGAATAACACTAAGAAAACTACAGACATCCCGGAATCCTGAAAATGCAATAAGGATGTCTGAGGACGTTTGCCATGTACCCTGAAACTCGTATTATAGAAAATAAGATCCTATGGCTAGTCAGCCTTGTACAAATACTTGTTCTGCTGTTTCCTGCCTGGCTTGGCATGTCAGGATCTGTACTTTTACACACACCCAGCCGTTTGTTGCCTTTCCTATATTTATGTCTCCTGCACTTTTCTAATTAAAAAAATGTAAAGGTGACTTAAAATATAAAAAGAAAAACTGGTTTGTTCAAAAGGTTTAAGACCACCTAAAACTATACAGTTTTTATAGACATCTACAAGTGCCAGTAGATGATAATCACATAATGGGTCATATGTAAATATAGAAACAGTCATAAATAAGCATGGCGGGTGCCCTTCTAGTGCGCCACCTGTTTATTCTCTATCTAGTGGCTGATCTCCCCATCTGAGGAGGGCTGCACCCCTGAAGTACCGTATTTTTCGCCGTATAAAACGCACTTTTTCTTCCCCAAAACTGGGGGGGGAAAAGTTGGTGCGTCTTATACGACGAGTAGAGAGAGAATCCGTGAGGCGTGGCCACGGCCGTAGGAAAGGCCGCGGCTTTGGCCTATCTCTGGAGCAGTCAGCCATCTTAGTACACCCGGCGGTGCGCGCTGACGTCATCACCCCCTCCGCTCGTATATCAGCCCTGAAGACCGGAACGGCGCGGAAACACGGCGAGAGGAACGCGCGGAGCAAAGGTAAGTGAATTGACACAATATGGGGAATTAATTACTATAGGGGGGATGAATTACTATAGGGGGGATGAATTACTATATGGGGGATGAATTACTATATGGGGGATTAATTACTATGGGGGATGAATTACTATATGGGGGATTAATTACTATGGGGGATGAATTACTATATGGGGGATTAATTACTATAGGGGGGATGAATTACTCTATGGGGGATGAATTACTCTATGGGGGATGAATTACTATATGGGGGATGAATTTCTATATGTATTGGGTTCAGAATCTTTTTTTTCTAGATTTTCCTCCTTTTAAAATTGGGTGCATCTTATATTCCGGAGTGTCTTATATGGCGAAAAATACGGTATTTCCTTTGGTTGTCGCTGTCCTGGTTCCTTTGGCTTCCCTTTTGGCTGTGCATATCCTGAGGCGCTGGAGAGTACTTACGATAGCTCTTCTAGCGCAAGTTGTATTCCTCAGGCCCCTTCTGTCCCAGTATTTTGGTCATTTACCTAAAGTTCAGCTCCCTGGTAATTTGTAGAGACACCAAGCAAAATCTGTTTAGCCCTGCACCTCATCCCCAGTGCATAAACTCCAGTAAGAAAACTTCAGTAAAAGGTTCTTTCACACTTTTTCAAGCAGATGAAGCAAGATCCCATTAAAGTGAATGCAGTTTGAGGTGAGGATATTCCAGGGTGCAGGACTAAGAAATTTTGGAAAGTTGTTCTGTGGCACCTCTCATGCTGCACAGCAAAGATTGTTAGGGTGCTGCATTTTAAATCCTTAGCAGACAGATATAAATGATAAATATACACAGTATCTAGCAAGTAGAATCACATGCTGGCTTCTTAAGCCTCCTTAAGACTTCCAAAGTGATATGCCTAATAGAAATCCCAAGTCTGCTTGGCTGCAGTACCCAGCCTAGTTCTGGTGTCACAATCCTCTGATGGACTCTACATCATGCAGAATGCACTGCAAGAGTGAGACATGTTTGTTCTGGCCTTGGAAGAAGCAGAGGCAAAAGCTACTGTAAAAAGATGTTATCACTGGGTTTCCAAAACGTTTAAGCTGCCTGCATTGGGTTCCCTTCATATCTGGGCACTGCAAGAACACGGGCGTTGGGGCTGACCGGAGGATTAAAGTGCAGTTATTGGGGCTGATTTGAGGTGTTATCCATTGTTTAATGCAGTTTTGGCAGTTAATTAGATGCCTTTTTATTGGCTAACCTAATTTATTAAAGATGCAAGCTTTCAGGACCTTCCTTACATCTTTGTTTGCTCAGCAGGAGATCTGTCTGCTTATCCCCCGCTGAGCAGGCAGGTGAGGTCTGTGTCCACTCCACTTATGCAGAGCGGACATGGGCACAGCCCGCTCTTCCCCTTTGAGCAGTTGGATGTAAATGGCCCGGCTGTCCGTTTACACCTTAATGCCATCCAATCTGATCTGACCAGACTGAGGGAAACAGATCCACCTTCTGTTTTTGTGGGATCGGAGTCAGCTGGTTGTTTACATCTGGCTACCCATAGAGGAGAATGGAGAGTCCGGTCGGGTTCGTCTAAACAAAAAACAGGCAGACCCAACCAGACTGCCCGTGTGAAAGGGGCAGAAAGGCTGATACTGAGGGTTGTATAAAACTAGCATGTGATTGCCAACAACCACTTAAAACTGAGCAGAGGGTGACCTTTTGGGCAGATGCTCAATAATTCTTAGTAATTCAGAATCTTCTACTTTAATGAATGCTGCCTGGAACTTGACCAGCATTGTTGGTCATGAGTTTTTTGAGAACAGAGAACCCTTTAAATGTCCAATGGTAAAAGGCCAAATCTCTAAGATTGGTCTATTTTTTTCCAATTCCAGCATGAATAAAGAGGAAAAAATGTTAAATGTGTGCGCAAGTTGTTAAGAAACCTATCTTCTAGTATAAAAGGGCTGTTTAGGAAGTATGTTCTTGCAGAATAAAAAAATGATTGTATTGACAAATTGAGAGGTGTCCTTTTCTCCTATAAAAAGCTAAGAGATTGCATCCAGCCCTTGTGAAACATCTTACAGCTAAGACAGTTCAAACATTACACAATAGAATCTGGTGCTATTGCTACATTTCTAACAGGTCAGCTGGCAACTACAGAATATAAATTAATAGATGAATGTGGATCATGCAGAATTTCCTGGTGTAGTTTTGAACTCATCTGGCATTACATAAATGGCTGGTAGCTTCATTTATTGAAGGGCCTGAAAGAACTGAAGTCCCTGTTTCTCTACAACATCTAGTCCAGGGGTGTCTGACCCACAGCCCACAAGCCACATGCAGGCCAAGATGGCTATTAATGCAGCCAACACAAAATCACAACAAAAAACTTACTTATAAATGTTGATTTGTTTTTGAGAATTTTTTAGTGAAAATGTGCTTACACTTAACACATGCGGCCAAAGAAAAATGTGATAGTGTCTCATTACTGTTCCTTTATAAGTTTTATCTTCCCAAAAAAAAATATCCCACTCTTCACAATCATGTCTTTTTTGTGTCATCAGTTTTCAGCAGCACCTATATTTCTGAGCAACCTTGTTCAAGGATGAAGCACACAAAGGGCAAAATTAGAACCAAAATATCTGAGAACCTTGAAAATTCATTGAGAATTACTACTATTTCCATCAAAGCAGATATTGATGAAAAATTGTGTCAAATATCACACATTTCCTTTGGACTTTTACTTTTATAATAAAAAATATTACAAAAAAATGAAGTTTTAATATTCAGATAGGTACATTATCTATATCAGAGCTCGTTAACCTGTGATCTCCTGACTTTTTCTGCTCATCAGCTATCCTTATTAGTATTATTATTTTATTTTATTATGTGTCCCAAGACAATTCCTCTTCTTTCAATGTGGCCCAGGAAAGTCAAAAGGTTGGACACCCCTGATCTAGTCAATTTAAAGCAAACTGTCTAGTGCAGGTAAAAAAACACAAGTAATAGCCTTGGGATAACACAGCTCTTATTAAAGGACTCATGCACACGTACATACAAATCCCTGCTTTCAGATTCATACATTTATTTAAAGTTTTATGCCTCTAAACACAGTCCTATGTTAGCCTATGTGGCCATGTACATCAGGTGTTTAGATCAGTTATATAGAAGAATAAAGTGAGGGTGCCCCAGCCTAGTGCTTTATCTTTACACAATATTTATTATAAAAGAGGAACAAAGAGAGAGCTCTGAAAAAGAGGGGCTCCCCCTCGATTCACATCAGCATCTCCAGACCCTTGTGGCAGCTGCCCAGGATGTAAGAAGTACAGTATATATAGCGGCTCTGGCAGTTTTATGTTTGGATATTTTTGATGTGCATGTCCTTTTTTTTGGTTTGTGAATATAATCACCTGTTTTCCTCTAAGCGGGCGCACTCTCGCTTTGTTCTTTTATAGTGGGTTTGGACTACACCAGTCTGAGGAGGGCAGCAAGGTGTGGTGGACATTGGAGAGTGGAAGTTGATCTGGATTAGTCAGAGTTCATCTAAAACTTGAGCACAACTCCTGAGGAGGTTATATTGAGATCAAAGACACGACCATTGGTCCCTTCCCACATGCCAGGGTGCTATGTGTAATCCTAGACTCTGACCTCTCCCTCAGCCTCCACATCCAATCACTGGCTAAATTTTGCCACCTCAACCTCCACAACATTTCCAAAATTCACCCCTTCCTGACTAACAACACCACAAAACAGTTTTTTCACTCCTTCGTTATTTCCCACCTTGACTACTGCAACTCCCTCCTCACTGGCCTATCCCTACACAGGCTATAACCAGTCAGTGAATGCTGTCCCTCTCTGCCAATCTCTT
Organism: Staurois parvus; assembly: GCF_062004578.1. Taxonomy (NCBI): domain Eukaryota; kingdom Metazoa; phylum Chordata; class Amphibia; order Anura; family Ranidae; genus Staurois; species Staurois parvus. The sequence goes on along the minus strand of NW_028318108.1, from coordinate 945,852 downwards.
CACTGGCTTCCACTAGCCCAAACTTTAAAATTCATAATACCACAACATACAAGGCCATCCACAACATTGCCCCCAGCTATATCACCAACCTCATCTGCAGAGATCACCCAAACCATCCTCTCCACTCCTCCCAAGACCTCCTGCTCTCTAGTTCCCTTGTTACCTCCTCCCACGCTCTCTCTACTCCTCTGGAACTCTCTGCCCCAGTATGTCTGGTTAGCTCCTACCCTGTCTGCCTTTAGATGGTCCTTGAAAACTCATTTATTCTGGGAAGCCTACCCCACCTCCACCTAAGAACTGTACTTGAATCACCTCCATCAGATCATCCCCTGCAGCTATCACCTTTTGTACCACCTCCCGCTCCCTTTAGATTGTAAGCTGCATGAGCAGGGCTCTCTAATCCCTTCTGTATCAAACTGTATTGCAATTGTACTGTCCCCCTTATATTGTAAAGCTTTGCGTAAACTGTTGGCGCTGTATAAATTCTGTATTATAATAATATTATTCTGTTTAGATCAGTATTTTAAGAGTAGCATTTAGAGGCATAAACAATGCACCAAAGATGCAGTCAGAGAGAATCTTTAGAGCATAATGTACACGCATAAGTGCGTATAAATATGTACATATCAGGGTAAATGTATTCAAATTACCAAAATAAATGATTATCCTGGCCAGTAGAATGGAATTACGCTCAACACCATATGAGCATACATAGACAACATTAGAGGCATTTTTTTTTGCAAGTTCTGCCAGAAAAAAAAAACAGTATAATTGGAGCATAAACTCATATGCCAGTGTGCATGAGGCCCAAGACCACCTACCATTAAATTCAGAAACAGTGTACTAAGATGCTGAATACATTGACACCCCCCCCCCCCCTTTCTAAAGCACTATCGGATGACAGTGTAAAACATATGTATTAATAAAACTAGAGAAATTATACAAAACAGATCTCATGTACAAAGTGTACGTCTGACCATAGCATTAGTGTGGCTTGCTCATGACTGTTATATTAGTAATCTGGCAGTTGTTTATAACCCATAGAAAAAATTATCTTTTTTTGAACACGTAACCTTTTATGCAGGAATACTAAGCCAAGCGTCTTTTAAAATAAGTATGGCAGCATTCTATTATCTTCTGTCTTATGCATACCTGCTAGCAAAAGGTTACATTGCATACATTTTTAAGGAAATGCATCAATTATATTTTGCAATAAAATTCCAAGTTACTAAATCTTGCCAGTTGCATCCAGGTAGAGCCTCCAATCAATGTGTGAACAGCATGTACTATATTGCAAAGCTAAACTATTACAATATAAATTGCCAAGGGGACAAAAGTAGAAAATAATGAATTTCATATTGGATGGGATGCAGATTTATGGGTCATCCTATCACTGCTTATCTTGCATATACTATATTCCTGGTTGATGTATTGACACTTTAGGGTAGATTTACTGAATCTGGAGAGTGCAAAATCTGGTAGAGCTCTGAATAGAAACCAATCAGCTTCCAGGTTTTATTGTCAAAGCTTAACTGAACAAGCTGAAGTTAGAAGCTGATTGGCTGCCATGCACAGCTGCCCCAGTTTCTGAGTGCTCCAAGTTTAGTAGATCAACCCCTTTGTGACAAGACACAGATGTGTAAATTTTGTTTCATTATTTTACTGTGACTGCAGAAAGCACTTATATATGTTCCATAATGGTGCATTAACCAGAATGCAAAAAAACCCTTCAATTATGTATTTGTTAACTGAATAACAATCTGGGTGGTTTTAAGGGCAATTCTGCTAAGCCTTTAGTCCCCAAAGTCTCAATACATACTGTATATTTTTTTACTGCCTATAAGCTTGAATGTGATGACATGATGTGATGATATCAGTGCTGGTCTCTGCAGTATTGTATGTAAGTGTAGGATGCCATGGGGTAGATCTATGATGTACTCTACTCATACACTTTATTGTCAAAAGTATTGGGACTCCTGCCTTTACACGCACATGAACTTTAATGGCATCCCAGTGTTAGTCTGTAGGGTTCAATATTGAGTTGGCCCACCCTTTGCAGCTATAACAGCTTCAAGTCTTCTGGGAAGGTTGTCCACAAGGTTTAGGAGTGTGTCTATGGGAATGTTTCACCATTCTTCCAGAAGCACATTTGTGAGGTCAGACACTGATGTTGGATGAGAAGGCCTGGCTCACAGTCTCCACTCTAATTCATACCAAAGGTGTTCTATTGGGTTGAGGTCAGGACTCTGCGCAGGCCAGTCAAGTTCCTCCACCCCAAACTCACTCATCCATGTCTTTATGGACCTTGCTTTGTGCACTGGTGCGCAGTCATGTTGGAACAGGAAGGGACCATCCCCAAACTGTTCCCATGAAGTTGGGAGCATGAAAATTGTCCAAAATGTCTTTGTATGCTAGCGCCTTAAGAGTTCTCATCACTGGAACTAAGGGGCCAAGCCCAAACCCTGAAAAACAACCCCACATCATAATCCCCCCTCCACCAAACTTTACATTTGGCACAATGCAGTCAGGCAAGTACCGTTCTCCTGGAAACCACCAAACCCAGACACGTTAATTGTATGATTCGTCCCTCCAGAGAACACATCTCCACTGCTGTAGAGTCCAGTGGCAGCGTGCTTTACACCACTGCATCCGACACTTTGCATTGCAGTTGGTGATGTAAGGCTTGGATGCAGCTGTTCGGCCAAAGAAAACTCATCTTTTAAGCTCCCTACGCACTGTTGTTGTGCTAATCTGAAGGAAACACAAAGTTTGGAGGTCTTTAGTTTTTGACTCTGCAGACAGTTGGTGACTTCTGTGCACTGTGCACTTCATCATGCGCTGACCCCGCTCTGTCATTTAATGTGGCCTACCACTTCATGGCTGTGTTGCTGTTGTTCCCAGTTGCTTCCACTTTGTTATAATATCACTAACACTTGACGGTGGAATATTTAGTAGCAAGGAAATTTCACAGATGGACTTACCATATTACACAGATGGCAACCTAGCACGGTACCACATTTGAATTCACTGAGCTCCTAGAGCAACCCATTCTTTCACAAATGTTTGTAGAAGCAGTCTGCATGCCTAGGTGCTTGATTTTATACACCTGTGGCCTTGGAGGTGATTGGAGCACCTGAATCCAATGATTTGGAGCAGCGGTTCTCAACCTGGGGGTCGCGACCCCTTTGGGGGTCGAACGACGCTTCCACAGGGGTCGCCTAAGACCATCGGAAAACACATATTTCCGATGGTCTTAGGAACCGAGACACCGCTCCTCGCCGCCACCGCCGCCACCGCCGTCTCCAGGTGTGGGCGGGATGACATGCCGCCCCTGTCATCAGGACACACCTCGAGATCAATCCTCGCCTGTGATTGGCCGCCGGCACTGTAGCTCAGGAAAGGCACACAGGCGGCCAATCACCGGCAAGGAGGTGGAGCTTGGAGAGGAGGAGCCGAGCGGCACCGCGAAGATCGAGCGAGTGAAGAGGAGGAGAGCGGCCGGAGAAGGAAGACATCTGACAGGTAAGTGTCGGTACCATGGGAGAGGGAGGGAGCGAGCGAGCCCAGGCTGGAGCAGGGGTCTGCAAGGTAAGTATCATTGGTGTCAGTGGGAATAGTGCCCCATCATTGGTGTCACTAATACCAATGATGGGGCACTATTCCTCCCACTGATCCCAACGATGGGACACTATTCCTCCCACTGACACCAACGATGGGGCACTATTCCTCCCACTGACACCAACGATGGGGCACTATTCCTCCCCCAAATGACACCAACGATGGGGCACTATTCCTCCCCCACTGACACCAAGGATGGGACACGATTCCTCCCCCCACTGACACCAAGGATGGGGCACGATTCCTCCCCTTACTGACACCAAGGATGGGGCACTATTCCTCCCCCCACTGACACCAAGGATGGGGCACTATTCCTCCCCCCACTGACACCAAGGATGGGGCACTATTCCTCCCCCCACTGACACCAAGGATGGGGCACTATTCCTCCCCCCACTGACACCAAGGATGGGGCACTATTCCTCCCCCCACTGACACCAAGGATGGGGCACTATTCCCCCCACTGACACCTATGATGGGGCACTATTCCCCCCACTGACACCAATGATGGGGCACTATTCCCCCCACTGACACCTATGATGGGGCACTATTCCTCCCCCCACTGACACCAATGATGGGGCACTATTCCTCCTCCCACTGACAGCAATGATGGGGCACTATTCCTCCCACTGATACCAATGATGGGGCACTATTCCTCCCACTGATACCAATGATGAGGCACTATTCCTCCCACTGACACCGATGATGGGGCACTATTCCTCCCACTGACACCGATGATGGGGCACTATTCCTCCCACTGATACCGATGATGGGGCACTATTCCTCCCACTGATACCGATGAGGGGGCACTATTCCTCCCACTGACACCGATGATGGGGCACTATTCCTCCCACTGACACCGATGATGGGGCACTATTCCCCCCACTGACACCGATGATGGGGCACTATTCCTCCCACTGATACCAATGATGGGGCACTATTCCTCCTCCCACTGACTGCAATGATGGGGCACTATTCCTCCCACTGATACCAATGATGGGGCACTATTCCTCCCACTGACACCAATGATGGGGCACTATTCCTCCCACTGATACCAATGATGGGACACTATTCCTCCCACTGATACCAATGATGGGGCACTATTCCCCCCCACTGACACCAATGATGGGGCACTATTCCTCCCACTGATACCAATGATGAGGCACTATTCCTCCCACTGATACCAATGATGGGGCACTATTCCTCCCACTGACACCAATGATGGGGCACTATTCCTCCCACTGACACCAATGACGGGGCACTATTCCTCCCATTGACACCAATGACGAGGCACTATTCCTCCCACTGACACCAATGACGGGGCACTATTCCTCCCACTGACACCAATGATGGGGCACTATTCCTCCCAATGACACCAATGATGGGGCACTATTCCTCCTACTGCAAAATTACAGTTATGAAGTAGCAACGAAAATAATTTTATGGGGGTCACCACAACATGAGGAACTGTATTAAGGGGTCGCGGCGCTAGAAAGGTTGAGAACCACTGATTTGGAGGGATGTCCCAATACTTTTGGCAATAGATCTTCTGGGTTGAATGATGCTTGAGGACATCTAGTGGTGGAAAGGAATTACCGCATGAGACAGTGCTGCAGAGGAGGTGAGAAAAATAAATAAATAATAGTATAAAAAAATAACTATTATATATACAGTTGTGTTCAAAATAATAGCAGTGTGTTGAAAAAAGTGAATAAAGCTCAAAATCCTTCTAATAGCTTTTATTTCCATACACACAAATGCATTGGGAACACTACACATTCTATTCCAAATCAAAACATGAAGAAAAATATATCAAATTTGTGTTGGTCCTCTAAAAAAATTGAAGAAAAGTGAATATTAGACTGTTCAAAAAAATAGCAGTGTTTGTAATCTTCTTTACAAACTCAAACATTCACTATATAAACTGAAAAATGTTTGAAGATTTTGCTTTTCTTTGAATCACTTAATGAATATTTAGTTGTATAAGCACTGTTTCTGAGAACTGCTGTACATCTGTGTTGCATGGAGTCAACCAACTTCTGGCACCTGTGAACAGGTATTCCAGCCCAGGATGATTGGACTACATTCCATAGTTCTTCTCTGTTTCTTGGTTTTGCCTCAGAAACTGCATTTTTGATGTCACCCCACAAGTTTTCTATTGGATTAAGATCCGGGGATTGGGCTGGCCACTCCATAACGTCAATCTTGTTGGTCTGGAACCAAGATGTTGCACGTTTACTGGTGTGTTTGGGGTCGTTGTCTTGTTGGAACACCCATTTCAAGGGCATTTCCTCTTCTCCTCTTCAGCATAAGGCAGCATGACCTCTTCAAGTATTCTGATGTATTCAAACTGATCCATGATCCCTGGTATGCGATAAATAGGTCCAACACCGTAGTATGAGAAACATCCCCATATCATGATGCTTGCGCAACCATGCTTCACTGTCTTCACAGTATACTGTGGCTTGAATTCAGTGTTTGGGGGTCGTCTGACAAACCGTCTCCGGCCACTAGACCCAAAAAGAACAATCTTACTTTCATCAGTCCACAAAATGTTGCGCCATTTCTCTTTAGGCCAGTCAATGTGTTCTTTGGCAAATTGTAACCTCTTCAGCACGTCTATTTTTCAACAGTGGGACTTTGCGGGGGCTTTTTGCAGATAGCTTGGCTTCATATAGGCGTCTTCTAATTGTAACAGTACTTACAGGTAACTTTAGATCTTCTTTGATCTTCCTGGAGCTGATTGTTGGCTGAGTCCTTGCCATTTTGGCTATTCTTCTATCCATTCAAATGGTAGTTTTTCGCTTTCTTCCACGTCTTTCAGGTTTTGGTTGCCATTGTAAAGCATTTGCGATCATTTTAGCTGAGCAGCCTATCATTTTCTGCACTTCTTTATATGTTTTCCCCTCTCCAATCAACTTTTTAATCAAGGTACGCTGTTCTTCTGCACAATGTCTAGAACGACCCATTTGCCTCAGAATTTCAGAGAGAAATGCACTGTAACCAGCATGTACAACATTTGCTGCCTTCCTTCCTTAACCACTTGCCGCCCAGCCACTGTAGAAATATGGCGGCAGGGCGGCACGGCTGGGCAAAAGCACGTTTTAAAACGTGACTTTGCAAAACAGGTAGGGGGCGCGCCGCCGCCGATCCCGGCCGCGGGTGTCAGTCGCTGGGTCACAGCAATCACTGACAGAGAGCAGGGCTGCAGTAGCTCTGCTTTCTGTCAGTTCCCTGACAGCTCCTGACACGCTGATCAGGAGAGAAGAGTTTCTCTCTCCCGATCAGCATGTCCCGTGCAGTACACACCCCCGCCCCCTAGTAAAACACTCCCCTCACACAGTTAACCCTTTCAGTGAATAAAAAAGTTAACCCCTTCCTCCCCAGTGCCATTAGTACAGTGTCAGTGTTTTGTTTTTGCACTGATCACTGTATTGGTGTCACTGGGGTTGTCAGTGACCCCAAGTCAGTTCCCCCCCAGTGTCAGAATGTCCGCCGCAGTCCCGCAGTCCTGCCATAAGTCGCTGATCGCTGCCATAAGTTGCTGATCGCCGCCATTATTAGTATAAAAAAAATTAAAAATCCCAGTATCTTTCCCTCCATTTGTAAACACTATAACTTTCACGTAAACCAATTAATTTACACATATTGGGTTTTTTTTAGCAAAGACATGTCGCAGAATGCATCTTGGCCGAAATTTATGACGAAATTTGATTTTTAATTTTTTTTTAGTGGACATGTTTTATAGCAAAAAGTCCAAAATATTGTTCTTTTTTCTCAAAATTGTCAGCCTTTTTTTTTATAGCGCAAAAAAACACAGAGGCGATCAAATACCACCAAAATAAAGCTCTATTTTGTGAAAATAATGACATAAATTTCATTTATGTACCGTATTGCATGACCACGCAATTGTCCGTTAAACTAGCGCAGCGCTGTATAGCAAAAAAATGGCGTAAATTGCAGTATCTATACCATAGTTTGTACGCTATAACTTTCACACAAAGCAATCAATATACACTTATTGGGATTTTTTTTTTACCAAAAACATGTAGCAGAATACATTTTGGCCTAAATTTATAACCAACTTTGAGTTTACTATATATTTTTTATAGCTGAAAGTAAAAAAAAATTGTTTTTCTTCAAAATTTTGGGGTTTTTTTTGTTTATAGTGTAAAAAATAAAAAGCACACAGGTGATCAAATACCACCAAAAGAAAGCTCTATTTGTGTGAAAAAAAGGACGTAAATTTCGTTTGGGTACAGCATTGCATGACCGCGCAATTACCAGTTGAATTAGTGCAGCGCCGAGTAGCAAAAAGAGGCCTGGTCATTAAGGGGGGTAAATCCTCAGGAGGGCAAGGGGTTAAATAAGGGCAATAATTGCCACCTGTTTTTCAAAGAATGAATGACCTCACTAACAGAACTCCACACTGCTATTATTTTGAACATGCCCCTTTCAATTAGTGGTTCAAGTACACAGAATCAGCAGCATGCATGTCATGACTGTTGGGTCTGTTGGATTTCTATTACTCTACTACACCTGCTAGTAAATTATTTGCCATGTAGAAATATCATTTCTACCAAAAACAGTGATTGATCAGGTTAGTGATGTCTGACTGCTATTATTTTGAACACAACTGTATATATATATATATATATATATATGTATATACACATACGCATATTGGCAGGATTAGGCTGTGCTCTATGTAGCACATAGTACTTCATGTCCCATACTGTAGGTACAATAGTCAGTGTTCAGGGCCTTGCAGGGTCCCTTGCTTAGTGCGACTTGGTGACCTCTCAGACATCCTGAAGGAAGGACTCTGTGAGTTCCTGAAACAATGGATATTTGATCTGTGTGACATTACATTTTTTAACAATGAATATTTGAAAGTGATATAATGGAGTGCTGGAGATTTCTAGATCTTGTCTTCTGTTGGGTCAGGGTTCCAGATGTGTTGGATCCCTGATCCCCCACTGTGTTTTGTGGTTCCATCCAGCCTTTTCATCACTACTTCATCCTGTAGCAACACACAAGCCGGGTGATAGACCCATAGTGTGCATTGGTGAAGCCAGCATCCTACACACCCAGAAGTGTATGCGATAGGGAAGATTCTTCAACAGCTGTTGATCCTAAAGAAAGCAAGGATAGGAGCCACAAGCAGTGAAGAGCTAAGTACAATAATTCTCTTTTCAGGGACCTTGTTTTGAGTGAGAACCGTATTACTTTTAGAGCTACCACATTAAGGCATGTGTTTTTTTCCAAGAAAAATGGGGTTTGTATTGTATTTGTAATTGAAACCAGAGGCCAGCAGTTTATAGTGCAGTAAACAAGATATTTAGGCCCCATGTTCTATATTTGCTTTGGAAACCAAATTTTGTTGAGCTGTTCCAGATAAGGATGAGAAGTGTCCTCTCAGGAAGCGAAACGTTGCATTATTCCTAAATAAATGTTAGTAGGAAAGAGAAGACAGTTGTGCCATTGTGTTATCAGCATACTGTGATTACTGAACAGAGAATAAGATCATGGTCAGGATCTCAATTATCATATAATGAATAGAAAAGGTGGCACAATAAGGCTGGTATAAAACGCTGAGCAGATGGTGTTATGATCAGTCACATCACTGGTGAAGGGAAATTATATAATATAGTCAGGGCCGGTGCTACCACTAGGCAAACTAGGCAGCCGTCTAGGGTGCACTGCAGCCTAGAGCGCAGCCGCAGCCAGGGCCGCCGATAGGGCAGTAGAGTCAGCCCTGCTGTAACAATAATTATATTTTCCCTGGGCCCCATCATTTCAACAGAGGCGCCCAGGAGGGGAGGAGCAGAGGGCCCTTTCTTAAAATTTCAGACGCAGGTGGTTAAAGCCACGCTGTGGTTTGCAATGCCAATCAGTGGTGGCCAGCCGCGACTGCTCACGGCCTTTCACTGGCAGAGTGAATATCCCTTCCTCCATTGAGGAGGGCGGAAGGCGAGGCTGTAGCCCCACAGAGGGAGGTGATTCAACAGAGAGGTGGCTGAGGGCACAGGCAGCAATGGAAACCCGGTGCACAAGCAACCTCACAATTTCTGTTTTCTGAGGCACAGAGATACAGCCGTACCCTGTATACAGACCTATACTGTGTGATCTTCATTCTGATAATGAGGATGATCACATAGGCACAATGAGATGCTTCCTGTTAGTTATTTAGACTTGTGTTTGATGGACATTAAAAATGTGTGGTAATAGTGGCGGGGTGTTGTGTAAAACCCCCCACTGCCGTACTACGGTGGCAGTGCCTTTGAAGCATAATGTGGAGTGGTTAGGGGATGGTAAAAGTGTGGCTAACCTGCACATTTTTAACCTCCCTGGCGGTATTCCTGAGTGTAGCTCGGGGTAAAGTTTCAGCACCACAAGCAGTAACCCCGAACTACACTCGGGAATACCCTGCAGCATTGCTCTGGGATCTCTTCTTCACTTACCTTGTCCTTCGCTCCCGCGATGTCCCCCCTGCAGTGTCCCTGGCAATGTACTCCGGCCCATGCCGGCATCTGTCTTCCAGGTTCCGTTCCCTGCAATGTCAGGACATACGGAGACGTAACCGGCGGGAACTTAAAAATGTCAAAAAGTAACATTCACTTAATACACTAAAATCAGTAGTAATCAATAGTAAAACATTACTGTATCAAACCATCTCACATACATTTTGTCCCGAGTGCTTTGTCCTGTGCCCTGCCTGCATATTTACTGTTCTTTCTGCCTGGAAACTGAAAACATTCATGGCGTCCAAAAAGCGTCCCTTTATGTCAAAATCGGTTTTAGACCAGCTAGAGAACAGCGATAGTAAATTAGAACTACTTGCAGAATTGAGTGATAATGATTTGTGGGGAAATCCGTCATCAGACACTGAAAACGATTTTGCGACTTTGCTCAATGATGTGCGAACTTGGTGCTATATTTCAGATTTCAGTGTTTTTGGTTTGATTATATTATTGAATTACATTTATTATATTATTAATTTTTATGATTATTATTAAATTATAATTTATGATTTCATGTTTCAAATTTTATCATACCCGGGATGTTTACTAGTCTCTTGTTCGGACAGATTTCAGTGAGTTATTCCTAAAAATTACAGGCCTACAATAAAAAAACTACATATTTCCATGCAAAAAAATTTACCGCTTTGAGCACAGAAATACTGACATAATCAGACCGCTAGGGAGGCTACTGTCCCTCTAACACAAGAGTAAATAAGAAATAATAGGAAGCATCTCATTGAGTATGTGTAAATCTGACAGGCTGACTGGTGGAAATGATCCAGTAGTTGTGCAGCCTCCCAAACGCTTGCACACACCCATGTGCCCTGCCATGTTTCCCAGTCTCTGTGCTTCCATCAGCAGACCTGGGGCCTGAATGGTGGGTGCTATTGGTAGAAGGGAGGGAGATCAGCAAACACCTGTTCGCTGATCTCCCCTTCCTGTTAATGACCTGGAAGCAAGGTAAAACCTCACTTTTTGGTCCTGGTGTCACTGTCCCCAGACAGGATTGGATGATGTTAGCTGGAGACTACGTCGTCTCCTGCAAACTTCAGCCAATCTGTGAAAAAGAGGTATCCAGCCAATGACGTGCCGTGCGCAACATCACTTCCTTTCAGCTCCCCACGGAGCTGACGTTGGCAAGGAGGTGAGAAAGTATCCCTGTGCAGGTTAAAAACTTTGAAGTTTTATTTATTTATTTTTTTTGGAGTAGGGGGGTGCAAATAGCTGGTCTTGCCTAGGGTGCCAAATAGTCTAGCACCGGCCCTTATACCACTGTGATTGGATATTATAGTCCAGTATTACTACTTAAAGAATAACTAAAGGCAAAACTTTTTTTCAGTTTTGGATAGAGTGGACAGGGAATAGAACACCTGTCAGGTTTTTTTTTGCTCTCCGTGATCCCATTATGGAGATTCATCCTCTCTAATTGTACTATTGACTGTTATCACTAAGAGAATTTAAAAAATTGGTTGTCGCCAGAGCAGAAATAGAGGGGAAACCATCCATTGGGCTCACTGGTTTTGGTGACCCTGGTGACAACCAGGGATTTCTGTACTTCAGAGGGATTTTATCTCACTTCTTCTTTGGCTGTGGGACAGAAAGTGAAAGGAAATCTCCCTAATGGCACAGATGGCAAAAAACTGACAGGGGTTATAACCTGCCTTACTTTATCCAAAATAGAAAAAACGTTTTGCCTATAGTTCCATTTTAACAGTCAGTTTTGCCACTGTATTTAATGAGAGGAAAAGGTGTTATACTAGTCTTTTCAGTTATATCACTGATTTGAAGAAACTGGTATGTCAGTGTGGTTGAAAAGAGACAAAGACAATGACAGTCTGTTCTGTTATATAAAAATAAATATAAGAATAATTCAAGGAGAACTTGGTCTAAATAATCTCCCCTTAACTGGAACAAAACAAATATGAATCAAGATTATATCTTTAGCATGTCATTTATATCACAGAAGATACTACTACAGAACTTTTTTTGACGTTTTGAGCAAAATAAAAGACTTAATTTTATGCAGGTCTTTGTTGTGTGTAATTTATGTGCTTGTATACAATGATCTATCTGTCTCAAAGGGCTCCTGTAAAATCCATTGTCAAATGCAATGGAGGACATAAAAATTTGCTGCCTTATTCAGTTAGGCTCTGTTCATACTATCAGTTCTGCATGTCACATGTAGGGCAGCATTTCAATGGGCTGCCCTGTTTGAGAGAAATGCTCAAAAGAAGTCCCTGACCCTTTTAAGAAATCATGCTGCACGAAACAAAATGGTGCTACCCATACGTTTTTGCTATCTATGGATGCTGAAAAGGCTTTAGGCTCTATGTACATGGGACACTTCTGAATGATGGAAACTGACTGCTTGAAAATGCAGGTTAAAAAACGTCTGTTTAGCCACGTTTGCATTTATGAGCGTTTGCATTTAGAAGCGTTTTTTAAAGATAACCTCAGGAGACCTTCCAAAATGCCCAGAATGCGCTGAAAAACAGTAAAAAAGTAACTATTTCAGACATTTTGAGAGAAATAGAGAGAGCAGTGTTTGTTGAGATTAGCTGAATTTTTTTTTTTTCTTTGTGGTGTTTGGATGTGTTCCAGCTCATTTCTGTGCAGAAATTATTGCATATTTTCTGTCATGCGAAACCTCAAAGTATGGTGTACCAGGTCCATTTGAGTACCAGGAAAACGCTTTGCATGCAATTTTCATGATGAAAAAAGGCTCTGGACAGCATCTGAGATTGGAAGAGTTAAAAAATTTTTGCAAACGCTTATAAACGCGGTTAGCCGCGTTTACAAGCGTTTGGCATTTGAAATGCTGATATAATCTACTCCTGAACGCAAAAAGTTTGGTGCGTTCAAAAAAACGACTGTAAACTCAACTGCCTGTAAACGACTATGTGTATATGGACACATAGGAAAACATTAGGGAGAGTTCAGGGGCTGCTGACAAAAACGCAAAAAAGCTCCTAAACATGAGTTTATCAGCTGTAGTGTACATGGAGCCTTAGACAGAGTTGACTGGACATTCATCCACTCCACACTGGAGGTCATCAGATTAGACCCACATATGTGCTAATGGATTAATTCCCTGTACTTCTCTCCCACTGTATCAGGATCAACAGGATTCTTTTGAACCCCTACCCTATTGTAATTGGCACATGTCAAGTATGTCCACCTTCTCTATTGATCTTCATAGTAACTTTGAAACCATTGTTACACTCTATACAGGCTAACCCTGACATGTGGCATTACTATAGGACCTCGGACTCACAAAGTTTCAACTTACGCTGATGACTTATTGTTTTTTCTCAGTAATCTGATTATAACTTCAGAGAATCTTATCTCAGAATTTAAAACACATGGAGAGCTCTCCAATTTTCATATCAACTATCAAAAGTCTGTTGTTTTGAATATTACTATACCATGTGCAGTGTACTCCCAGCTCCAAACGGAATTCGCTTTCAAATGGGCCCCTTCCCATTTTCGATATCTGGGCAACCAACTTCCTAATGACTTGTCCAAATTATACTGGCTGAACTTTGCCCCTCTGATCCCAGCGATATGGCCAGAATTGCAGTCTTGGTCCTCTAAAACCATCTGGGGAAATGTAATGCCATCAACAAAACATCCTACCAGGCATACTTTGGTTCCAACGATACCTATTCAAATTCCAACACCCTTCTGCAAAACTCTCCAATCTCTCATAAACAAATGTATATAGTCTAATAAATCCGCCCAATGGAAGCACTCCATCTTATGTAGGCCAAAGGACTCTGGAGGCATAGCTCTGCCTGACATCTAACTTTACTATATTGTCTCACACCTGCCGCGAAACAGTGGGTCCCATTGGAACAGGAGGTCTCCCCAGTACCTTTGAAGACACATCTCTACCTAAATTGCCCTCTCTGGACCTACTTCAGCATCCCACCATTGGAGCTAATTGGAAAACATGTCATATAGCTTTTGACTCCTGCAGGTTAGCTCCCTCGCCCTTACCTTTGGTCCCTGTACTAAAACTAGAACACAGAATCTGGTGCAGCTGTGCATGGTAGCCAATCAGCTTCTAACTTTAGTTTGTCTAATTAAGCTTTGATAATACAACCTGGAAGCCGATTGGTTTCTATGCAGAGCTGCAATAGATTTTGCATGCTCCACTTTTAGTAAATCAACACCTTCTGTAGCTTTAAAAATATTGGGGCATGGTTAAAAGCTCTGTCAGTTTTTTGTTTTTTTTTGCAATTTGTGACCCATTGGGGAAATTTCCCTAAATGTCTGTCCATCAGATACACCAGGAAGTGAGAGGAAATCCTCTCTCACATTTGTCACTAGTGGACAACCAGTGTTAAATTTGATGTCAAATTTCCATTTAGTTTTAGAGTATGATATAGTAAATATATAGTATTTAGACTAAAATGCCATTTTAGTTTTAGTCATCTGAATTAATTTAATCAACTAAAATCTGCAGTACATTTTAGTCAACTAAAATCTAATGGGTTTAGTTAAATTGTGATGTATTATTTAAGCATTTCTCTAGAATTTTCAAACTCGATATATGCTTCTGGAGTAGAAAACAATCTAATAACATATTTTTATTTATGGTATTAAGGTTTGAAGAAACTACACAGACACAGATTTAGCTGTTATACAACGTCTTTATAAATAAAATGTCCATCCCTCACATTTTCATTCCCTTTTTGTTCATTGATGAAAACTGAAATTTATTTTCCTAATTGTTTTCATCAATTGATGAAAATTTGGCGTAATTTTCGTTTAGTTTTTGTCACTGGAAACATGCTGCTGATGAAAATTTTGATGAAAATATTTAGTCTAAAAAATGAACACTAGGGACAACTCAAACATTTTGGATTTTCCATCACTTTCAGTCCCAGTTACAAAGGCCACCAGAGTAAATAGAGTAAATTCCCCCAATGAAGACAAGAGCAGCCATAAAACAATCAAGATTGCTAACCTTTCAGTGCTCTGCAAAACTAAAAAAAAATAGAAAAGTTTTCATACACTTTTAAGCCCTGTACACACAATGAAAAATCGGATGAATGATAGTCTGTTTTTTTTTTTTTTGCTTGCTAGTCTCATATCGAAAGTGAAGAGGTTAATAAAGTTATGAAAATTCTTGTACGACAGAATAAAAAGTTGGAAGTGATGTACTTGTATTGTATTTGCGGACGAAAACTGTGCCGATTAAACGAAAATTGTACGATCTGGTATAGTACAAGAAAGCTTTTCCTGCTTGTCCCTTAGAATAATTTCAGACGAAATCTGTTTACTAACGATCAGATTATTGTATGATTGCTTCAAAATCTGGATTTTTCAACTGATTTTCTGATTGTGCATACAGTTGTGTTCAAAATAATAGCAGTGTGTTGAAAAAAGTGAAAAAAGCTCAAAATCCTTCTAATAGCTTTTATTTCCATACACACAAATTCATTGGGAACACTACACATTCTATTCCAAATCAAAACATGAAGAAAAATAAATCAAATTTGTGTTGGTCCTCTAAAAAAATTTAAGAAAAGTGAATATTAGACTGTTCAAAAAAATAGCAGTGTTTGTATTCTTCTTTACAAACTCAAACATTCACTATATAAACTGAAAAATGTTTGAAGATTTTGCTTTCCTTTGAATCACTTCATTAATATTTAGTTGTATAAGCACTGTTTCTGAGAACTGCTGTACATCTGTGTTGCATGGAGTCAACCAACTTCTGGCACCCGTGAACAGGTATTCCAGCCCAGGATGATTGGACCACATTCCACAGTTCTTCTCTATTTCTTGGTTTTGTCTCAGAAACTGCATTTTTGATGTCACCCCAGAAGTTTTCTATTGGATTAAGATCCGGGGATTGGACTGGCCACTCCATAACGTCAATCTTGTTGGTCTGGAACCAAGATGTTGCACGTTTAGTGGTGTGTTTGGGGTCGTTGTCTTGTTGGAACACCCATTTCAAGGGCATTTCCTCTTCAGCAAAAGGCAGCATGACCTCTTCAAGTATTCTGATGTATTCAAACTGATCCATGATCCCTGGTATGCGATAAATAGGCCCAACACCGTAGTATGAGAAACATCCCCATATCATGATGCTTGTGCAACCATGCTTCACTGTCTTCACAGTGTACTGTGGCTTGAATTCAGTGTTTGGGGGTCGTCTGACAAACTGTCTCCGGCCACTAGACCCAAAAAGAACAATCTTACTTTCATCAGTCCACAAAATGTTGCGCCATTTCTCTTTAGGCCAGTCAATGTGCTCTTTGGCAAATTGTAACCTCTTCAGCACGTCTTTTTTTTCAACAGTGGGACTTTGCGGGGGCTTCTTGCAGATAGCTTGGCTTCACATAGGCGTCTTCTAATTGTAACAGTACTCACAGGTCACTTTAGACTTTCTTTGATCTTCCTGGAGCTGATTGTTGGCTGAGTCCTTGCCATTTTGGCTATTCTTCTATCCATTCGATTGGTAGTTTTTCGCTTTCTTCCACGTCTTTCAGGTTTTGGTTGCCATTTTAAAGCATTTGCGATCATTTTAGCTGAGCAGCCTATCATTTTCTGCACTTCTTTATATGTTTTCCCATCTCCAATCAACTTTTTAATCAAGGTACGCTGTACGAATTTCAGAGAGAAATGCACTGTAACCAGCATGTACAACATTTGCTGTCTTCCTTCCTTAAATAAGGGCAATAATTGTCACCTGTTTTTCAAAGAATGAATGACCTCACTAATAGAACTCCACACTGCTATTATTTTGAACATGCCCCTTTCAATTGGTGACTCAATCACACAGAATCAGCAGCATGCATGTCATGACTGTTGGGTCTGTTGGATTTCTATTACTCTACTACACCTGCTAGTAAATTATTTGCCATGTAGAAATATAATTTCTGCCAAAAACAATGATTGATCAGGTAAGTGATGTCTTACTGCTATTATTTTGAATACAACTGTACTAGGTTTTAGGCCTTTATTCAGTCAAGGGTGTTAATGAAGAAACTACAGAAAGAACTTGGAATGACACATTGGGGTTCACTTACTAAAGGGAAACGGCTGTTTACTTTTCAAGGGAAGTTGCATTTGGCAAGGGAATTTTCCCATAGCTTAGTGAATTAGGTAAAGTCCTACTGACTAACATCATACAATCACGTACAAGCAAAAGTATTGCTTTTATATCATCCTGGCATGTGACTGGGTATCTTTTGCAGTGACAATTCACTAGTTTCAGGGGAAAAAAATCCCCTTTCACATGCAAAATGAACAGCCTATTTACCTTTCGTAATTCAACCCTATTGTTTGGTGGAATACTATGATCTCTGTGAGAATGCATGCATGCAAGTAAGCTGATGCAGTGCAAAGGCAAATGATGGTAAGGGTGAAGATTTGTGGTCTCCATTGTAAGTGGAAGATCACTTAGGATATTCAAAGGATCCAATATGGTAGTTGTGGATGAGAATATCAATAGAAAGGAAATTAAAAAAGTGTAGCTCTCCTGCAAATGTCACAGTTTTAGAGTGTTGAGACAAACCATTTGACAGGGGTGCGTACGATGATCAGCTTTTATTTATTCATGTAAAACCTTTATCCCAAAAGAAAAAACATGCTGCTGTAACTCCTTGTGTAACTGTAGTGTGAGCTGGAGTTTGGCTTGAGGTTGTTAGTGTATCTAAATCTGCTAGTACATCTAACACTCCCCACCCCCCAGACTGACAATGCTACTGTCCAAAGGTGCCACCTGTTCTCCTTCATCCAGAGTGGCGGCACCCTAACACAGGAGGTGTGTTATAAGCGAGATCACCAAGTGAAAACAGAGGGGTAAAAAGCCTAAAAAATGAAAACTAATGCAGCCATCACATCTAATGATTGGTAAGCTGCAATATATTATATTTGTGGTTTTGGGTTTAATGCTGCTTTAAGGCCTCTATATATTCAAATGTAGCAGTTGAAGAAGCTAGCCATGTTTCAGTGAGCCCTACAAAAGTAAAGGTGTTAGGCAGGCCAGACATAATGCAATTTTCTTTGCTGCAACCTCTCAATTCTCCCATCAACACAGTCAGTGTTGATGCGGGAATCCCTCCCACTGAGCTACTGTGTTCTCTCAGAGGGGGGCTGGGGCGCGGGGAACACAATGATTATTACTAGGGGCTATAGCTGCTGGCAATAATTGGATGCTAGAAATCCGGCATGCTGGTTTTACCTATGTGGTTTAACCCAACCCTGCCCAACCCTGCTGAACCATCTATGGCCGGCTTTAGAAGCTCGTTACATACTGAGAGGGCATTACAAAAGTTTCAGGTAAGATCAGGTACTGTATTTTTAGCTCCATAAGACGCACTTTCCCCCCCTGAAAGATTGGGGGAAAGGTCTGTGCGTCTTATGGAGCGAATATGGAGCTGCCAGCCTGGTACTCCCCCTGTCGCCGTGTTAGAATACTGGGCCGGCCACTCGGCTCTTTTTTGCAGCAGAACCTACTCCTCGGTCCAGGGTGTCCTCATCACCTCATCATCTTCAGTGTGGGCACCCGGCTGTGACAGCTTGCGGCTTCACAACCGGGTGCCCAATGCGCATGTGCAAGAAGCGCTGCGCTTGGTGAATGGCCCCGTAGTCCTCTGGGACCTGTCACGTGTCCCACAAGACTACGGGGAGAGAGGCAATTGCAGCGGAAGTGGGAGCGGGCACCTATCAAATTTGGGTACCCACCCCCCTCCACCCCGCAGTCTCTGGTCAACTCCTGTACTATGTCCGCAGTCTCCGGTCATCTCCTGTACTATGTCCGCAGTCTCTGGTCATCTCCTGTAGTATGTCCGCAGTCTCTGGTCATGTCCTGTAGTATGTCCGCAGTCTCTGGTCATCTCCTGTACTATGTCCGCAGTCTCTGATCATCTCCTGTAGTACGTCTGCATGTCTGCAGTCTCTGGTCATCTCCTGTAGTACATCCGCAGTCTCTGGTCATCTCCTGTACTATGTCCGCAGTCTCTGGTCATCTCCTGTACTATGTCTGCAGTCTCTGGTCATCTCCTGTACTATGTCCACAGTCTCTGGTCATCTCCTGTACTATGCCCACAGTCTCTGGTCATCTCCTGTAGTACATCCGCAGTCTCTGTTCATCTCCTGTACTATGTCTGCAGTCTCTGGTCATCTCCTGTAGTACATCCGCAGTCTCTGGTCATCTCCTGTACTATGTCTGTAGTCTCTGGTCATCTCCTGTAGTACATCCACAGTCTCTGGTCATCTCCTGTACTATGTCTGCAGTCTCTGGTCATCTCCTGTACTATGTCCGCAGTCTCTGGTCATCTCCTGTAGTACATCCACAGTCTCTGGTCATTTCCTGTACTGTGTCTGCAGTCCATTGGCTCAGAATATTTTTTTTCTTGTTTTCCTCCTCTAAAACCTAGGTGCGTCTTATGGTCAGGTGCATCTTATGGAGTGAAAAATATGGTAACTTGATGAAGTTACACACTGTAGGTTAGGGGTGATAAGAGATGTGGGAAAGCAGAATATATCAGCTTAGGTACAAGAGATTCATAGCGAGGGTGACAAAGTCTGGATTTAGTAAAGGAGAGATAGAGGAAGGTTGAATGGAATATAGAAGTGGAAAGGGTTGTGTAAAAATGTGAAATGGGAAGGAGGTGATATTACAAATAATAGTCCTACATAGAAAGAAAGGAACTGGATAATAGAGAGAGGGAATTGAATAGTGACTTTCCAGTTGTAGAAGGCTACAGTCTGTTGAAGGGTTTGAGGATGCGTAAAGGGAAAAAAAGACCAGAAGATAGTAGGTAGTGAAAAGGTTGGTTGGACTAACATTCAAGCAGAATCTTATAGCAGTTTGCCTCTTTTCACTTCTGGTTCAGTTCTAGTTATGGCACTTTATAATAAATGATCGAACTATGACACATTCCTACAGCTTACCACATGGAGGAGGACAGCTGCAAACCCCAGCAGCAAGAGCTTTGCATGGGTGTGCCTAGACCACGAGAAGGCAGTGAGTAATTCAACCCACCAGTGTCCATCCATAACCAAATATTATTAAACAAACCTGTTCAAAAATGATTTAACTAGTGTGCATTCCTATACACATCCAAATAAAGACACTCAAATGTAACTATCTTTTAGCTTTTAATTTCACTGATGCTTCAGGTACAAAAGTAATGTAAAAAAACTAATAAATCTTACACAGAAAATAATTTTGGCGTTGTATTTAAGGCACAAATATTTCACAGAATAAATCAGCATCTGCCAAGCATACATAACATGAAGGAACTCTATAGCCTCCTTCCTATGTGGAAGGCCTGTCTAAGTTCCCCTTAGCAACTGATCACATTTTTTTATGCACCAGAAACTTAAAAATATAGACACTGTGTGCTATGGGCAACACAGACAGTTCTTCTTTCAAACATGTTCCTCTATCAGAAGTAATGAGGAGATGTGACCTCCATTGTATTTGATTATTCAGCACTTGATGTCATTCCAGGATGATATCTTGACTCTTTTCCTGTTTCTCCCTCCATCTCCGGAGCTGGAGCTGCAGCTGCAGCTTATTGGTGAAGAAGAACTGCTTCCAGCCAATATTTTGGGCTAAAGCTCTCATCTCTGGGGTGACGGTATCACAAGACCTTTCCACAATGTGCTCCCATAGCTTGTCCGAATCGCAAAGCTGTTTGTAAAAAAAAAAATGTAAACAAATGATTTACATAAAAAAAGGATCAATATTTGCTTTTTTAATATTTTTTCATATCTATTTGCTGCAAAAGCTCATATGAGTGGGGCACCAAACAAAAGTATGTATGTATTGAATTCTTTCTGATTGCATTGATATATGAACATTACTTTTTGCTAAGCATGTTCATTTCAGAATGTCCTTTTTCAAGAAACAGGATGAGTTCATATGCTAGCAAAGGGAGTAGAGGAGACCCTTCCTTTCTAGGGCCTTAAAAGTGGGAAGAACAATGGACATTGAATTTTGAAAAGCTTAGTGTACTTCCACTTGTACAGCCAAATTGGGATTTAGGTTATGGTATAGATTTTATATTTGTTACTCTAATGTTCTCATTCACATAGCATAGATTTTTCGAAATTGCTACTTACATTTTACTTACTCTGTTCTGAAAACTCCAAAACTAAAGCTTTCCTCTGCTAGGGAGGCTAGGGAGTGAATGTTTAACATAATCAACCTTGCCTGTACTGTGCTGGCAGATTTCATTATCAGCTGCAAACTAGATCTGAACACAGTCTGTGAGGGTTAAAGATCTCAGGGTTTGGTCCCTGCAGTTTATGTTAATGGGGGGAAACCCAGTGGGGTTTATTTACTAAAGCTGGAGAGTCCAAAATCAGACTCCCTTCTGCATAGAAACCAATCAGCTTCTAACCTCAGCTTGTTCAATGAAGCTTTGGCAATGAAACCTGGAAGCTGATTGGTTTCTATCCAGAAGGGAGTCTGATTTTGGACTCTCCAGCTTTAGTAAATAAACCCCAGTGTGTCCACAGTCTTTGTCTAGGGACAGACTCTCTACAAAATAGTTCAGAGTAGTGCCCAATGGATTGCTCCAAAGAAACATCTAAAAAGTAAGAATTAAAAAAAAAAAGTTTTTTTTCTAGGTACGCTGTGTCAATGGGAACGGATAATAAACATTGTTTTCGCAAATTTGACTGCAAAAGTGGAAATACGCTTAATTTTGCCATTGCTCAATCAGGGTGAGATGACACCTACATTATACTCATTGTAACCTCTTAGATTGTAAGCTCCAAGGAGCAGGGCCCTTGAACTGTATTGTTGCTGTATTGTCTCCCGTTATATTGTAAAGCGCTGAGCAAACTGTTGACGCTATATAAATCCTGAATAATAATAATAATTGTAACCTCACTTAGGTCCAGGGCTGCCAATAAGGTAGTACAGCCAGCCCTCCTATACAGGGGCCCAGGCCCCATCAGTTCAACAGAGGGGCTTGGGCACCTGGAAGCAGGAGGGCTGGCTGTACTGCCTTATTGTTGAAACCAATACCCCTGTGGCTCCGCATTGAGAGATCTGCGTCCATATCGCTCTTCAGACAGTATTTGACATGCAGTGAAGAAGAACTGTATCACCATATCACCAACTGCTTTAACCGTGCACTAGTACATCGCAGCCACGTGCAATGCATGTGGTTGCGGGCAGAGCAGTGCCATGTGCACACCCAGCCACTGCCTCTGCAGCTAAAAGGGGTAGCAGTTGGGGGTGGTAAAACCACAGCTCAACCCTAGGGTTTTAATCCCCCCCCAAAAAAAAGAAACTCCCATGTGAATGTTACAAGGGTCATTGTGATAACAGAACATCGGCAAGGTAAGAAAGTATTGTAAGGCAATCAAGGGTTTTGCAATCATAAATGATCATACTGGGCCTTAGATACCAAGGCTGATATAGCTACAAGTTGCTCCAGGCCATGTTTTTCAAAACAAGATGAACAAACAGATGTTTTTTTCTTTTTAAAGCAAAAGCAACAATATAACTAATGATGGCACCTGCATATTATTCTTTTACACATAGTAAGCGGCAACTGCCGCCCTCCATACACAGGGGTCTAAAACAAATGGATCAGAGCACACTCACTAAAGCCTGTGGGAATTTGTAGTACCAGCTCATTAACTGCTGAATGACCAGAAAGTACATTTATTTTTAGGCAGGGAGGTTCGTTTTAGATTAGACGACTCCATAAATCATTTTTAAGGCTTAAAAAAAAAGTCAAAGATGATAATAAGACAACCAAGGTGAAGTGTCAGTAAATGAGCTGTGAACTACTGCCAGGAAACTCCTAGTGAAAGCTTGGGGAGTATGATGGAACACGGCCAATGGAGATACAACACTGCAGAGGAGATGTCAGCTTTGGAGACCAACTCTTTTATCTGAAGGTCTTTGAAGTATCACAAAGCCTCTATGCAAGTTAGGAGCTCACACTCACGAAGCCCCAGCAGTAGAATCCATTCCACTCCAATATTTACTTGCTCCAAGGTGCAGTGCAATTATAACAGTGACAACTGCTCTTGATGTTTAGTGACATTGTACTAACTCCTTAGCTCAACTAAAACAGCATACACTGCACCTAGAAATCTTCAATGGAGACCTGTCATGAGATAAATATAGGGGCTCCTATTTTTGGGTCAGTGACTTAGAGTATACTGACAGCCAGGCAGCTAGTATTTCCAGAGAGGTCAGCAACGGCAGCCTGGATATTTTCCTTAGTACAGCTTTATTTTCATGCAAAAAGTTTTGCAGATGGGTTATTGCATATGATGAATTCTCACTTCGAATGAAAATGTCCCCACTTTCATTTCTTATTTATAAACCTTCCCTACCCTTCTCCTTACATGAATTCGCCAATAGGTTATCTAGTCCAGGTTCTAGTATAGACAAGATCACGGGTGATGCAAACTGGTGTCTCTGAGCCCCTTCAAAGTAGACGTATAGTCAAAGCTTTCTTGGCTGTACTTCTTTGGATCACAAGAGTACAGTTTGTTTTTGCACTCCTGTGGCCTGTTTTCAGCCGACAGCAAGCTAAAATCCGCTGCTGGCTAACTTCATAGAGCTGGTCTAGGCTCTGAAAAGATCCTGACCATATGATCGGGACCCACCCAAAAGACTGGACCAGCACCTGGTTTAGCCTCTCAGCAATCTGCTGAGGACCTGAGCCAGCCCCTACCATCCACACCACTCCAGTGAGTGCTGGAGGGACAAGAGCAGAGAGCCAGTGACTGACAGTCATGGAGGGGAGAACTAAGCAACCGGCAGCATTTGATCGCTTAATTCTCACTGTAGAGCCGGTGAAGACAGATGTAGCATTGGATCTATGCTACAGCATCAGGTCTATGCTACATCCTCCACCTGAGTATACATTTGTTTTTTCTAAAGTCCATACTTCTCTTTTAAGGACACAGCTGGATGGTAATTAAGCAACCTAGAATTATGCCTACAGGAAAAATAGATGGTAGGAACATAGAAAACTGAAGATTAGCCACCATAGAGGCTACATCCCCTCCTACCTGCTCAGTATTAGCAATCAGTCCAAATACAGAATGATGAAATTTGAGGGGATGGAAATGTTAGCTTCAAGGGGCACTGAGAAAAGGATTTAAGTACAAAAATCAATTTTTACTATCACCCATTGAGGGACACAGCTTGATGGTAATTACGTAACCTAGGGATGATCGAAAGTGGTTCAAACAGAGGGGCGGGAACAGAAAAACAAACGCAGGTGAACCAGCCCATCCAAATGAAGGGAGATCAGGGGCAACAGAACAGATTCAGACACAATTGACCTTGTAAAACTTAGAAAAAGTGAGCTCAGAAGACCAGATCTCCACCTTTCAAACCTGAGACACAGGACTGAGGACCTTGCCCTTAAAGGCATCCAGGAAAAGACCCAAGAACACTAAAATGATGTGACAGAAGCAGAATTCCAATATGCAAATACTGGAATGTCCAGAAGACCCAGAAACTGGTGTGAGGATCTTTGTGAATGCTATCAGAACAGAAACAAGGCCAAAAGGGAAAGACCACAAACCAATAGTGGTTGTTAATGTGGCAAAGCGAAGAAATTGCTGAGGTTTGAGATGGGAATGTGTTAATATTCATCCTTTATGCTGATGGATACTAAGAAGTCTCTGTTAAAAAGGGAAGCAACAAGTGGTCAAATGGATTCCATCCAAACTTTTGAGGAGGTGCAAAGGCATGGAAGGCTTTTAATTGCAAGATAGGAGGAATGCCTCCTTCAGGTTTTAGAACTGAAAACAGGTTTGAACAAAAACCTTGAAATTTTAGGTTCGAGAAACGAGATTGATAACTCCCAGGTTCAACAATGTGATAGAGTGGAGAGGGATTAGAACACCCATCAGTTTTTATTGCTGTCTGTGCCCCCATTAAGAGTGATTCACCCTCTTGGTTTGTCCTGTTTACCATTATCATTGAAAGTAAAAGAAGACCCAAATTTTGGCTTGTCTCCGGAAAAGTAATAGAGGGGAAATCTTCCAATGGGGACACTAGTTCTGGTGACCTGGGGGTCCCCAAGGAATTCCCTTAATTTGCAGGGATTTTCTCTCACTTCCTGTTTTGAATATGGGACAGGAACTGAAGATAAATCTTTCCAATGGGACACAGATGACAAAAATAAACTGACAGGGGTTATAACCCTCCCTTGACCTATCCAAAATGAAAAACAAAAAAGAAATTTTGCCTATAGTTCTATTTAAAAATGATTGTAGACATGTCATACTTACCTGCTCTGTGCAATGGTGTTGCTGCTTGCTATGGTGGTACTCCTGAGTTGGCTCTGTGTGTCCATACACACTGAGCATGATGGAAGAGATTAAAGTTCAGTTAGTGGAGGCATGATAGGCTACCCTAAAAAGATGAGTTTTCAGGATTTGCCTAAAGGTAGGGAGTTCCAGAGGAAAGGAGAGGCTCTGGAGAAATCCTGGAGACAAGCATGGGAAGAGAAGACAAGAGAGATTGAGAGCAGGAGGTCTTAGGATGAGCAGAGTGCATGGTTTGGGTGATATTTGAAGACTAGGTTAGTGATGTAGCGGAGGGCAGAATTGTGGATGGCTTTGTATGCTGTTATTAGTATTTTGGATTTAATTTGCTGGGCAATCGGAAGCCAATGGAGGGATTGGCAGAGAGGGGTGGCAGACACTGAGCGGTAGAACAATAATACTATCATTCATCCTTGCATTAAGGTAAAAAAGTTTAGGTAATAGTATTCCTCCCCTCACCCATACTTACCCGAGTTCTCATTCAGTCCAGCGCTGTGCCTGTCTGCAATGGTTCCCTCCCCCTATGACGTGTCTCAGAAGGCTGCAATCAAAAAGAAAGAGGGGGCTGAAGTGGCAGAGGGTACCTATCAAAACTAGGTACACACTCCATCCCAAAAAATTTTTCAAATGTGAAAGAGGAGGGAGGGATTACATAAAGCGGAACTTAAATGATTAGTATAGATTTACTTTAACATAGTATCACATAAAACTTTCTGTTGATTCCTCTGAACAGCTCCACAACAGTAGTCCTTGGCTGACCACTGTAATCCACCTGTACACTGTAAACCTCAACAGTCTGTTCTCATTTACAGTATGTGATTGTTAGATAAAATAATGAAACGGTCTTATTTCAACTGTGAATGCCGGGCAGTTCTGCAACAAAACTGTTTCCCGATCAAAGGTTCCTTGGCTTGAAGGAATTTTTGGATTTCCTAACTCATGACTCAAAAGCTTCTGATTAAGTGTTTGGATGCAGAACAAAGCTTATAATTTAGTAATTTCACCCCAAAAGTCCCTGCTCTTTCCAATTCAGAACTAAAACCTGGGATTTCATGTACTCTACAGCTATAGAAAGGATTGCCACTAATCTCTTTAACACCTTCTCAGCCAAAAAGACTGCCAGTTGCTGAGATTTGTTTTTATTGTTTATGTTGCTACCTTCTGATGCAAACATGAAAGTTGATGTGGCAGAAAACCTGAAAAACAGTCACGGACGTATTGTATTATCCTAAGTAACCTGGAGACAGGAAAAGGTCTTGAGATGTTTCAGAGAGACAATCTAGTCGCCCTCTGCTGGCTAACATATAAAACAAGATGTGAAAAAAAATGTGTAGACAGAAAAAGCAACAGTTGGTCCCTGCAGCCCTGTACAAAATGTGCACATACTAGAACTGCAAGATGTAATGATACATTTATAACATACAGTACATTAAAAGAAGAAACACTTTGAAATGGAAAGTTTGCCCGAAAGAGCTCACAACATACAAAAAGAAGTTCTGCACATAACTAGACTACTGGCATGCAGCCAGAAGAACTGCTCTGAGAGTTGAGCATTGCCAGATGGACTGCCATTCAAACTGCACATTGTCAGGTCAACTGCCATTGAAGTTGCACATTACTGGATCAATTGCCATTCATGTTGCACATTGCTAGATCAACTGCCATTCAAGTTGCACATTGCTAGATCAATTGTCATTCAAGTTGCACATTGCCAGAGAATATGATATACAAGTTGCTCATTGCCAGAGAGAGCAATTTGCAAGTTGCATATTACCATAAAGTGCCATGTAAACTACATACTGCCAGAAAAAGTGCAGTGCAAGCTTCAAGTTATCAGATCTAGTAATAAATATCAAATATATCTTGTTTTAAAAGTGTGTGATTGTAAAACCAATCTAAGGTATTATAGCCAAAACTGTGTTGAACAATAGACATTTGCAAACGTGTGTGTGTGTCTGTGCGTGCGCACACATGTGTGGGGTCTTTTCATTTTTTTCTACTTTCCATCAATTTGACAGCAGTTAGTGGCATATGCTCGTAAGCTGGCCATAGGTGGGTAGAATTTTGAACGAAAAATACACAGGAAATTTAAATGTTGTTCAAAAGATTTAATTTGCTTTTAACATTCAATTTTAGCATGAATGTACATTACCCGATGAAAACTGCTGTACATACACTGTTAGAAATTCATTTGTTTGAGAAACATTTTCCATCCTGTGTCTACAAATTTTCTCGTCACTGATGGCAAAAGTGAACATTGACAGGACCCAGCTAACAACTGGGAAAAAAAAATGAACAAACTTGCTTAGAACATTCTTTTCCTAAGAATTTACATTCAAAATTCTACCCATCTATGGCCAGCTTTAACGTAGATTCCAGCCTGTTTTACATCCAGAGAATTTACAACAGGACCTTTTAAAAGTCTTTTGAAGACTCTGCTAGAGAGAATTTTATTAACCTCTGCATTCCATCGAACATTCTCTGCTTTGTGTTAAATTGTGCCTAAAGCGGGCCATACATTAGGAATGGCACCTTTCGAGTCAACAGGACCAGTGGAATCTCTCCAATAGGTTTAAATGGTGGCTTTTGCAAAACTTCCAAAACCAAGTTCAGGTCCCAAGGACACAAAGGCAACCTGACAGGAGGAGCCATACGCACCACCTCTTGATGTGGGGGCACCCCTACATAAGGAGGCAGACTTTGGATCTGCCTTAGACGACTTTTAAACTCAGGGTCTCCTTGGGTTTTGATTCTGAGATCTACCCCTAGAAGCTGAGACCTGTGTGTGGGGAAAGACTGCCTGGTAGAGGAGGGCCCAGTAACCGATGCCCCTGTCACCTTAAAAGAAGAGCGTTTGGATTTCCTTTTAGAGTGTAGAAAAGTACTTTTACTCCTTGAAATCTTTTGGATATATTTGTCCAAATCTTCCCCAAACAGCCGTTCCCCATGAAAGAGAACACTTGCCAACAATTTTTAGCATGGCAGTTCTGCTGACCAACTCTTCAGCCACAAAACCCTGCGCATGTGCACTGAAAAGAGAGCCAAGCGAGAAATTTGCCGAATTGAATCCTTAAAAGCATCAACCGCGAAACGCAAAGCACGGAGAATATCCTCCAAATCCTCGGCCGAGCATTCCCCCTGCAATGATGGTCTTCAAATCCATGGTTGACACAATCTGAAAGATTCTGGCAAATGCCAATAGCTGCTACAGCTGGCTGTGTGGTAGAACCTGCCAGGGAGAAGGAGGCCTTAAGGAGAGACTCCAGCTTCTTATCCGTTGGGTCCTTGAAAACCTGCACATTCTCCACAGAACAAGTTAAAGATTTATTCAGGGATGAAACAGCTGCATCCACTACAGGCAACCCCCATTTCCTAACAAACTTTTGTTCCACAGGGTACAACATAGAAAATCTCTTTGGTGGAACAAAAACCCTGTCTGAGTGGTCCCATTCAGCATACATACATTTGCTCCATAAGAGGTTGCATCAGAAAGGCCTGAGTACTCTGTGAAGGCTTCAAAAAGCCCAGGAAAGAATAGGTAACCTCAAAGGTCTCTATCGGAGGTAGCCTGAATCCAGACCATGCCATATCAGTGTGGTCTTGGACTAAAAATCTCTGAGACTGGGAGGCAGAGACTGCCTGCTTCTCCACAGGCTGTGACTCCTCAGACAAATTCTACTGCCTGACCTTCCTCCAGCTCTTCTTCATCCTCAGGCTCCACCGATTCCTGCTCCAGGATTGGTGGTTCTAGTGACGAGGATCTATCCCACTTCTTTGTTCCCTGATTCAATCATCCCAGCAATCTTATCTTCTAAACCCGCTAAGGCTGAAGCAAGATCATCCTTGGTTACACATACTGAGGCAGAAGCTCCAGTAGTAGCCACTATATCAGATAGACGCAGCTGCTCAGACTGCCTAGTCGCTTCTCGCCTGTCAGGAAAGGATATTACAGCAGACCTTCAGCTACGTTCCTCAGGACCTGGTGCTGGTACATTAGTGCCCTTTCCTGCTGCATCTCCCTCACTCTGCTTTCTGGAAGACATCACTTCAGATAGCGCATCTCCACTAGTAACACAGATCACAATGATACAGCTATGAAAGTAGTCTACTGAAGTAAAAACACTCAATGCAAATGCTGCCTTATGAGCCACCTAGGACGGCTCCTGACTGACTGGTCCATGCTCCCCTTCCGGGAAGTACTCACGTGCCCCTACAGAATAGCCCACTCTGTGTCCCGGCCACAAGACATTTCTCAGCAGCCCACGTGTGTCCTGGCCTCCAGATAAACAAAATATGGCTGACTTCCATTTTAGGCCGCACTCCGTGTAGTGGCCGAAAACAAAAAGAGAACGCATCATCTCGGGAACAACAGTGAGCACTTCCACAGGTGGAAACTTACAGTCACAACACATCTTCTTTATCCCTCCAGTTTGGAGCTTTGTTTGTTTCTCTTTACAGAGATAAAAAGGAGATATCTTACCAGTCTCGCCGCAGGTCCCTGACTTCCATAAGGCACCAACCTTCACCCATCACGGTGGGCATTGTCATACAAACCTTCAAGGACTAAGTCCCCATGCTGAGCGGTCACTGCCTTAGACTCGTATAGCACCCCGCTAGAAGCATCTTGGTCAGATTTAAAACTACACAGGGTTCCACCTGCATGAGGTCCAGCGCCGTAAGGCTGCATTACAGGCAAAACCTTGAGGATTCTTCTTCTTATCCAGCGAGGCTCGGGTACCATCCATTTTAACTCATAGCCTTCCAAATGGATCCGATTAAAGTCCCCGATTCTCTAATGGAACCATTCTGAACTTTCAGGTATGCTTTAAGAGCACAGCACCACTTTCAGTGATCATCCACCCTACAGACACTGGCAAACAAACTGAGGTACTTCCTGTCTAGGAGGGGTTATATAGGGGAGGACCTCCTCTCTGATTAGTCGGCCAGTGTCCATTAACTTTAGATGGCCTATAACCCACATAGTGATGAATAACCTGCTCTGTGTCACATGATGCATGATAAAGAAAGTGTGTTATTCTTGGGAATAAATAAACAAAAGCCTTAAAAAAAAACAAATGCAGCTACCAAATCTATGTATTGATAAGTTGCAATAACTTCAATTTTTTTCCCTAGGTTTAGATACGCTTTTAAAAAAACAACTGTGTGGGAAGATGGCTATAAAAAGGTACATACCCTATTAAACCTGACAAAGTCATTGCCACTGACACTTAAAATTTGAACACATCTTTGAAAAAGTATGACTAATAATTCTGAATAAGTTCTTTTGCAATATCTGACCAGATAGATTGACTTGTAAGAGTTTTATTCTAGCATATATTTACCGCCTACTGAAGTGTAAATCTTTGCAGAATCTGTGATTTATGAAGGTTATCACTGCAGTGCACAAATCTAGCTAAGTAATGGATCTCTGAAGGCAGTGTGTACAGCAATAAGCCAGACCTAGGAATTAATAGCTTTCAAGCATAATAAATAATAAAGATTAAAAGACAAAAGAACTCATACTCTGACATATAATATAACAGGACTTTGTTCATGTATGTTTCAAAGGGGGGAACTTGGGGGTGATTTTTTATGTCCACAGAGCACCCCCTGATTTGGTGTTAAAAGCCGCTGAGTGCTAAACAGCTCAGTATATACTAACAGTCCATAAAATCTTCTCTTCCATGGCGTCACAATGACAGAACATGACTTGCAGTGTTTGGCTGCATTAGATGCTGCAGGCCCCCTGACATTACAGTCAATGCAGGGGGATTTTGCAGCTAAATGCTGGACAGAAGGCTGCCTAAAAGGAACTGTATACAATTCAGAATTCAAGTTTATGATCACTCAAGCTAAATCTCACCATACATCCTATAATCTGACAATTTTTGCAATCTGTGCAATATTTGTACCATGAGCTTTACCAAAATAATTACTTGCCATCAAATTTACCAAAAACCTACCAAAAAGACTTATATACTGTAAATCTAATTTGTATCTAGTTGGGCAAGCCCCTGGCACTACACAGTTGTAGGTAGATCACTTATTATTATTATACAGCATTTATATAGCCAACAGTTTAACCCCTTCGCTTCCTGGGCTGTTTTTTGCACACGTTTAAAAAATCATTTTAGGCCTATAGATCACGCAAAACCCCCAAACATTATATATTTTCTGAAAGCAAAAACCCTAGACAATAAAATAGTAGTAGTTGCAATTTTTTATATCATACGATATTATTGCAAAGGTCTAAGAAATGCAAAGTTTCACTAAAAATCACACTAATGTGAATTGTAGGGCAAACAAATGCAATAAATTACCCAAATTTTGAGTAAAATATAACAGGTGAGGTTGTGCCAAGCAAACAGATACCCAACCGGCCAGACCCTAAATTTGTGAGTGCCTATGAAGTTGCGGCAAACTTTAATATTTTCTATAGTCGACACTCCAAAAGCCCCTATAGGTCATCAGAGGAGGTCTAATGCTAGAATTATTGCTCTTATGCCTGAGTGCACGGCGATATGTAACACGTGTATCGAAATCAGTGTTTTCACACATGGCGTGTGCGTTTATGGTCATACATACAGTTGTGACCAAAATTATTCAACCCCCAATGCTGTAAAGGGGTTTAGGGACTATAGTGTACATTTGGAATTGTATTCAGAATCAAATCCTACAAGGACGTTGTAACTACCCAAATGCAACTAAAATGACATCAATTGTTTATGTAATACAGTAGTAAATGGTTCTTATGTGGTTTCTTCATTGCCACAATTATTCAACCCCTTAAAGACTACCACTCTGAAGAACAGAGGTTCATACAGGTGCTTTCCATCAGGTATTGAAAACACCTGTGGATGTCACCGAGCAGCAATCAAGCATAATAAGCACCAATTAGGCAGCTTTAAAATGACTGTGATACTCAGCTCCTTCTAGACATTTACTGGTGTGGTTACAAACATGGTGAAGGCAAGAGAATGGTCCAGGAAGACAAGAGAAGAGGTGATTTCTCTTCACAGGAAGGGCAATGGCTATAAGAAGATTGCAAAGATGTTAAACATACCAAGAGACACCTTAGGAAGCATCATTCGCAAATTCAAGGCAAAGGGCACTGTTGAAACGCTACCTGGTCGTGGCAGAAAGAAGATGCTGACTTCGACTGCTGTGCGCTACCTGAAGCGTAGAGTGGAGAGAAGTCCCCGTGTGACTGCTGAGGAACTGAGAAAAGATTTGTCAGATGTGGGTACAGAAGTTTCAGCCCAGACAATAAGACGCACACTGCGTAATGAAGGCCTCCGTGCCAGAACTCCCAGGCGTACCCCCTTGCTGTCTCCAAAGAATAAGAAGAGTCGACTGCAGTATGCCAAAAGCCATGTGGACAAACCACAAAAGTTGTGGGATAGTGTTCTGTGGACTGATGAAACAAAATTAGAACTGTTTGGGCCCATGGATCAACGCTATGTTTGGAGGAGGAAGAACAAGGCCTATGATGAAAAGAACACCTTGCCTACTGTGAAGCATGGTGGAGGGTCAATCATGCTTTGGGGCTGTTTTGCTTCTGCAGGTACAGGGAAGCTTCAGCGTGTGCAAGGTACCATGAATTCTCTTCAGTACCAGGAGATATTGGATGGAAACGTGATGCAGTCCGTCACACACCTGAGGCTTGGGAGACGTTGGACCTTTCAACAGGACAATGATCCCAAGCATACCTCCAAGTCCACTAGAGCATGGTTGCAGAGGAAAGGCTGGAACATTTTGGAGTGGCCATCGCAGTCACCAGACTTAAATCCGATTGAGAACCTCTGGTGGGACTTAAAGAAAGCAGTTGCAGTGCGCAAGCCTAAGAATGTGACTGAACTGGAGGCCTTTGCCCATGAAGAATGGGCGAAGATACCCGTAGATCGCTGCAAGACACTTGTGTCAAGCTATGCTTCACGTTTAAAAGCTGTTATAACTGTAAAAGGATGCTGTACTAAGTACTAAGATTGAATGTCACTTGGGGGTTGAATAAAACTGATAATGCTGTGAGCACAGAAAAGACATTTGTGGTTATTTCATTATAACTGTTATGTTATATTTGTCTGACCTACAAGTGCCTCTTTAATGTAAATGTAAGCAAGATGACTGAATGATCAAAAGCAATGTCAAACTGGCCAAAACACTCAATTTCAGTGGGGGTTGAATAATTTTGGTCACAACTGTACGTATATGTGGGGTTGGGGGGGCCTCAGAATTTTTCAGGAGGGGATGCAATGTGCTTGGATGTCATTTTTTTTTTTATTATAAAACTTATAATTTATACATTTTTTTCATCACATAGTGGACACAAAATCCCTTATGTGATGATTTTTGTTGACAGGTTCTCTTTATGCCCTCTTTAGACCCTACATGTCTCCTCTGTGATCCATTAGATCAGTGCTCTCAAAACTGCGGCCATTTGCTTGCTCTTATCTGGCCCTTGGGGCATTATTTGCCCCACTGTTAGCAACAGTGGGATATAGTTCCTGCCACTGACACTGAAATAGGGCACTATGCCTCCCACTGACACCAATGATGTTGCACTATTCCTACCACTGACACCAATGATGGGGCACTATTCCTCCCATTAATACCAAAGACGGGGCACTATTACTCCCCCTAATACTAATCATGGAGCATTGTTTACTCCCAAGTTAGGATATTTTCTTCTCCCACTGACCACGGTCTGGCCCCCTTAAAGTTTGAAGGACAGTAAACTGGCCCTTTATTTAGCAAGTTTGGAGACTCCTGCATTAGATGTAGTGCAATACAATCTGCATTGCAATACATCTTTCCTTGGCTATTCTAGCTGGGAAAGTGACAGCTGTGATCTGGAAGTGACGTCATGGATGTCGCCTTCAAGGTCACACCAAGAAGGTGAGCGGATGCTTGTCTGCTTTCCTCTCTCCCCTTCACCTGCCGGCACCCGCCACAGCTCTCCTGGGGCCCACAGATGGGCAAGCGAAGCCTGGATACATGGCGGAAGAGTGCCTGTGGAGAGGGGGGGCACCGTCACCAGGGGCTGTGGAAGCAATTAGCGGCAGCGGAGCCGCCTGACTGCTTCCACCTGACAGGCAGGAGTCTGCCTGTCAGTTTTATACACGATCCCAGTGGCTGCAGCCACTGGATTATGTATAAAACCCTCTGCTGTCAGGTCCGTACAGCGTATGGACCTGGCAGCGAAAGGATTAAGCCAGTGCACAGTTCCACATGCGCATTAACAATGTGTTTGTCATTCATTGGTGGCTGCTGTGCATTTTTCAGATTCTGTTTTATGGGGTGGCATTTACATGCATTTGGGACACAGATTTTTTGCATTTATTTGCCAAACAAAACGCATAGTTTACACCACTGTGATGCTTTCATATGTGTTTTAAAAAAAGTACAGCATTTCCCTTCCCCCAGTGACCCCTTTTTGGAAAGTAGACACCACAAGGAATTTGCGAAGAGGCATGTTGAGCCCATGAAACATTTTATTTTTTGCCACAAATTTTTTTTTTTTTTACACAAAGTTGTCAGTTAAATGATATATACCTCACGCATGCCATGGGTATATGTGGAATTACACCCCAAAACACATTCTGCTACTTCTCCTGAGTGTGGGGATACCAAATGTGTATATTTCCTCATAACAAACTTATCACAGGTCCTAAAATGCCAAGATAGTACAAACACCCCCCAAAAGACCCCTTTTTAGAAAGTAGACACCCCAAGGAATTTGATAAGAGGCATGGTGAGTATTTTGCAGATCTCATTTTTGTCATAGGGTTTTGAAAAAAAGAAAAAATACTTTTTATTTTCTTTCTTCGTTTTCCAAAAACTTGTGGCAACAAATGAATTCTGCAAAATACTCACCATTCCTATTAGCAAATACCTTGGAGTGTCTACTTTCCAAAAAGGGGTCATTTGGGGAGGGTGCTTCTACTATCCTGGCATTTCAGGGCCAAAATTAGAAGCTTATGCCAGCTATCTCCCACTTTTCTAACCACTTGAAAACCAAGCCTTTTCTGACACTTTTTGTTTACTTTAAACAACTGGTTTTTTTGCACGCAGTATTTGCACAGTGATTTTTCAAACTCCAATTTTTTGGAAAAAATAAATGTTTTAAAATTTTAATGCAGAGAAACACAATATATTGCCCAACTGTTTGATAAAATATAAAAGATGATGGTACACTCAGTAAGAGTACCAAACATGACATGCTTTAAAATTGCACACGCCCGTCCAATGGCAACAAATTACGTAATATTGTAATATCCATAGGCAACGTTTTAAAAGCCTTTACAGGTCTCCGCTTTAGATTTACACAGGAGGTCTAGTGCTAGAATTACTGTCCTCAATCTGACATTTGCAGAGATAACTCACATGCATGGCGCAATCCCTGTTTACATATCGCCATGGGACTGCCCTTTTCGTTTGCTTTGTGCGTGAGCATGAGGGTGGGGGTGAATTGTTTTTTTTATTATTTACCTTTTTTTAAAAAATTTTTTACACTGTACCTTTAGATCTCTCCTATGCCCTTAAAGCATCTGATCACACCAAGATCAGATTCTTTCCCAATTATAAAATGGTGCTGTTTATATCCGGCAAAATGGAAATGATGAAATGCTCATAGCTTCCGTTCTCTTAGACCATAGAGATGATTGGAGGCATTCCAGTCTCCGATCAGCTCTACTGTCAGCCAGCGGAACTGCCGGCTGCATTTTTGGGTTCCCCTGTAGGATGGGAACGCCCAAGAAAACCTTGGAAAATGACAGGAGAGGAGGGAGAGTCCCTTCCCGCTGCTTGTAAAAGCTAATTAGTTGCTAGGATAGTTTTTACATGAAAGCCGACCGCCAGCTGAAAAAAAACAATACCAGGATGATGCCTGTAGCTGCAGGCATCATCCTGGTATAACCACTCAAAGTCCAGCAATGCACCAGTACGTTGCTGGTCCATGTTGGGCATAAATGTAACAGCAGAGAACATGGGCATATGATGAATCGGGTCTGTGGACCAATATGACCGCATATAACCGTTTTTGTAATGCCCATGTTGAGGGTTAGGCCCAAAAAGTTTTAAATTCAGAAACTATTATAGGTTTCCATGCGAATTGTCTGGCAAGAGCTGAATTTGGGTGGTTGGCGATGTATTGTTGTGCGTAGAAATTGCTTTGGCTCACAATCAACTGATTCAAATCTTCCGTGAAAAACAGCTGAGCGGCTAAACACTAGTGCTGGCAGGGAACAGGGTTGATCCTGCCAACACTGCATTTTTGGGGACACTATACACAGGAAGCACTAGTATAGTTCTGTTCGTGATTAATATATTGATCTATACAAGTGCTATACTAGTAATGGCTCTGATCATCGTCCTATAGCGTGAGTGCGATAGTGTGAGGGCAATCTAATGCTAGCTGACCCTGGTTGGCAGGGGCGCTAACAGACCCTGATGCTATCTAATGTTGTCAGTGGCAATACAGTGATCAGTGAAAAATTCTATATACTGACATCTCACTAATGACACTGGCTGGGTGACAGGGTGATGAAAGGGTTAATAGGGGGTAATCAAAGAGTTAAATGTGCTAATCTAATGCGTGCATGTAAACTATAGTGCTTTTACTCACACACACACACCTGGAGATAGAAAGAGACGTAAGAATACGTCGCTTTGCCCAGAGCCACCGCTCACCCACACACTGTTGCCAGGCGGGCGGCAAGTAGTTTAAAAAAAATTGAGATCATTTTTTTTTTCCAAAACATTATTTTTAAACATTATTTTTATTTTTTTACTATCTTTTTTTAAATACTTAGTAGTAACATTTTACTACTCTAGGGGTGTGATCAGGGATATACAGTGGGGATCGAAAGTTTGGGCACCCCAGCTAAAAATTTGTATTAATGTGCATAAAGAAGCCAAGGAAAGATGGAAAAATCTCCAAAAGGCATCAAATTACAGATTAGACATTCTTATAATATGTCAACAAAAGTTAGATTTTATTTCCATCATTTACACTTTCAAAATAACAGAAAACAAAAAAATGGCATCTGCAAAAGTTTGGGCACCCTGCAGAATTTATAGCATGCACTGCCCCCTTTGCAAAGCTGAGACTTGCCAGTGTCATGGATTGTTCTCAATCATCGTCTGGGAAGACCAGGTGATGTCAATCTCAAAGTTGTTTAGAAAACTGAAACTGAAAATAGTTGACGCTCACAAAGCTGGAGAAGGCTATAAGAAGATAGCAAAGTGTTTTCAGATGTCAATATCCTCTATTCGGAATGTAATTAAGAAATGGCAGTCATCAGGAACAGTGGAAGTTAAAGCAAGATCTGGAAGACCAAGAAAAATATCAGACAGAACAGCTCGCAGGATTGTGAGAAAAACAATTCAAAACCCACGTTTGACTGCACGATCCCTCCAGAAAGATCTGGCAGACACTGGAGTTGTGGTACACTATTCCACTATAAAGAGATACTTGTACAAATATGGTCTTCATGGAAGAGTCATCAGAAGAAAACCCTCTTCTACGTCCTCACCACAAAAATCATCGTTTGAACTTTGCAAATGAACATATAGACAAGCCTGATGCATTTTGGAAACAAGTTCTGTGGACCGATGAGGTTAAAATTGAACTTTTTGGCCGGAATGAGCAAAGGTACGTTTGGAGAAGAAGGGGCACAGAATTTAATGAAAAGAACCTCTGTCCAACTGTTAAGCATGGGGTTGGATCAATCATGCTTTGGGGTTGTGTTGCAGCCAGTGGCACAGGGAACATCTCATGAGTAGAAGGAAAAATGGATTCAATAAAATTTCAGCAAATTTTGGATGGTAATTTGATGCCATCTGTGAAAGAGCTGAAGTTAAAGAGAGGATGGCTTCTACAAATGGATAATGATCCTAAACACACCTCGAAAACCACGGGGGATTACATCAAGAGGCGTAAACTGAAGGTTTTACCATGGCCTTCACAATCTCCTGACCTCAACATAATTGAAAATCTATGGATAGACCTTAAAAGAGCAGTGCGTGACAGACAGCCCAGAAATCTCAAAGAACTGGAAGACTTTTGTAAGGTAAAATGGGCAAAGATACCTCAAACAAGAATTGAAAAACTCTTGGCTGGCTACAAAAAGCGTTTACAAGCTGTGATACTTGCTAAAGGGGGCAGTACAAGATATTAACTCTGCAGGGTGCCCAAACTTTTGCAGACGCCATTTTTTTGTTTTCTGTTATTTTGAAAGTGTAAATGATGGAAATAAAATCTAACTTTTGTTGACATATTATAAGAATGTCTAATCTGTAATTTGATGCCTTTTGGAGATTTTTCCATCTTTCCTTGGCTTCTTTATGCACATTAATGCAAATTTTTAGCTGGGGTGCCCAAACGTTCGATCCCCACTGTATATATATATATATATATATATATATTTTTTTTTTTTACACTTTGCATTGCAGGAGCAATGAAGACCATTGCTCTGCAATACAAAGCTTACTTTGAGCAGTCAGGAATGTATTAAGTTCAATATAATAGTGATCTGTGATTGGCTCCAGCTGGTCACATGGTACAGGGTGCTGTGATTGGCCCCATGTGTCATGTGAGAGCTATGGACCAATCACAGCTCAACAGGAACAAAAGCTTTGTTGTCATTCTGATCATGTAATCGCACAGCGATCATCGGGTCCAGATTACCAGGATTTTCATTTTGGTGTGTCCAGTGGACACAGCAGATGTGGGGGAGTAGGGTTGCGCACCCCCTTGGGCGCGTAGTATCCCCCTGGGTTGACAAAGGACCAGCAGGTACGTCGCTGGTCCTCTAGCTGCCGCTCGTCCACAGTATATTGCGGGTGGCCCAAAAGTGGTTAAGCTTTGTAAGAGATGTTTTGTTTGATCATTTCATAAACTGACAGCAGGTACAGCCATCTAAAACATTTACCTTTTGGAATGTATGAGAGACCTGGGAAAGCTGAGCAATGTCCTGTAGGTCCAAGAAAGTCAGCAGGTAGAGTATCAATGACTCAGAAAGGCGCTCCAAGAAATCGTACTGACCCCGGCATAGGTTAATGACGTAACTCAAAACCTTCTGGCCAAACACCATGCCAATCTGAGCTGCAGAGAATGAATCACAGTTACTACATCAATTTAGATAATTGATATAAAAAAAATAAAACAAGCAATCTCAATCTGTTTTATTATATTACATATAAAATAAAATCAAAGCAAAATGTGAGTTGCTTTGTCGTATTGCCCCTTTAAACATTATAAAAGTGTCGCTACACCTCTGAATACATTTTCAGTTAAAATACAGTAAAAACATCAAAGTACTCACAGACATTATTTTTGCCTTTTACCTCTGTATTGTCTATTTCTAAAAGATTTTCCAATTAGACCACCTTTGTGGTTTCTGAATAAATGCAGATTGATTTAATAACTGCAGACAGACTCAAATGATCACATTTCCTTTTCCCCTCATTTTCTCACACAAAGCACAGCCCAGCCTGTCTTATATGGAACAACTTAAAAAAACAAAACAAAGAAAAACATAATGGATTTTTGGACAAATATAATTTTTTTTAATCAGACTTGCATCTGTATTTCATCGATACACAACCTTGGATATGCAAAAAATATTTAAAACATGACAGAGTATCCCCAGAGCACTATGTGATAGCTAAATAAAGAGCACAGTCACTGCTGATGGGTTATCCACTTCAATATGTAAAACAAGCTTTACAGCAGAAGACAGTCTGCAAAATACAAGAAGTAGCCCAAAGTGCCACCTGTTGATATAAAACAAGAATGCTAAATATTAACATGCAATATGTGATATTTATCTGGCATTATAAATACCATTAATTTAGAAAGAATGTTATGTATGAAATCCAGTATACATTATCTTTTAAAATAAATTTTATTTTTTCTACAAATGCACAGGCAGTATGGACTTGTCAGCTCATGTTGGATACCTGAATGAACTGTCACTGCTACCTCCTGTCAGTAGGAATGACAGTCCTTAGGGTGGGATATGGTGTTGGGTGCAGTTTTGTACTCCAATTGCAACACTTTGGAAAAAGTGGGTTGTGCTCAGTAAGGCCCCTTGCACATGAGCGGACCGATCAGGTCCACCTGTCCATTTTTCAAGCGGACCCGATCGGACTATCCATTGTTCTCTATTGGATGGCGGATGTAAACGAACATGTGTCTGTGATGAACATGGTGCCTGATCCTTGCCCTTCTCAACTCGTGACAAAGGACCAGCCAGTCTCACACCGCGCTGTCACTTATGTAACAATGCCACTCTCAGCTGCACCTTGCACAAAGATTTTCCAGCTCACTGGACCACAATCAAGGTACCAGCACCGTGAGAGAAATTGTCATTGGGTTACGTTAATTAAGCAATTAACCCTTTAAACACCACCATCGCCTTTTTACCAAGAAGGAGGAAACTCACAATCTTAGCAACAACTATGATTTTAGAATAAATGATTGCAACACGCACTGTCACCGCAGACAGGTATGTTCAGAGATTTGTAATACAGTAGCACTCAAGACAAGAATTCTTTTTGTTTGCATTAAAAGTCTTAGGGATAGTTTTAACACAATCAAAAGGTCAAAATGGGGCAAATAAAATATTAACAGAAAAAAAGGTGTTACAAAGAAATAAAGAGTCAATAAAGCAACAGAGAATTAAAAAGAAGTTGCAAAGTCCAATTAATCAAGCAAAAATGGTACAATGGCTCTCTCAAGCCTGGTTAGGTGTTCCTTGGTTGATGTTATAGCAAGAGCTGTCAGAGAGTCCTGACAAATCCCAAATACAGTTTCTTATAAGTAATAATATTATAAGTAATCATATTATTGAAATCCTACCATTTACAGTCTGGTACCATGCAAATTATTGTCCAGCATGAAATTAGCTTCAAAATGGACATAGATATGACAGGTCTCAGATATCTATTTTTCATGGGAGGGGCGTGGAGGCCTAATCAACTCTGGTACCTTCTACCATAGGGGTTACATAGTTAGTCTGGATGAAAAAAGACAAAAGTCCATCCAGTTCAATCATTTAAAAAAAAAAAAAAAAAAAAAAAAAAAAAAAAGGTTATAATCCTATACCAACAGTTGATCTAGAAGAAGGCAAAAAAAACAGCAAAGCATAATCCAATTTGCTCCTGCATGGGAAAAAATTCCTTCCTGATCGCACGAGCGGTAATTGGATATTCCCTGGATCAACTTCACCTATAAATGTTAGTATCCAGTGAATTTTTGTGAATTAGTGCCAAAACTGAACTGCATATTCCAGATGAGGTGTTACTAATGATTTGTACAGGGGTAAAATTATATCTCTCTCTCTGGAGTCTATACCTCTTTTAATACAAGAGAAGATTTTGCTCGCTTTAGAAACCGCAGCTTGGCATTGCATGCCATTATTAAGCTTGTGATCTACCAGAGATCCCAGATCCTTCTCGACCATTGATTCCCCCAGTTGTACCCCCCTAGTATGTATGATGCATGTATATTCTTAGTCCCCAAGTGCATAACCTTACATTTATCAACATTAAACCTCATTTGCCAGATAGTTGCCCAATTAAACAGTACATTGAGGTCGGCTTGTAAGTTGAAGACATCCTGTAAGGACATTATTTCACTGCAGTTAGGTGTCATCTGCAAAGACTGAAATGGGATTTTTAATCCCAGACCCTGTATCATTTATAAATATATTAAAAAGTAAGAGTCCCAACACTGAACCCTGGGGTACACCACTGACAACCCTAGACCATTCAGAGTATGAATCATTAACTACTACTCTCTGAATACGATCTTTTAGCCAGTTTTCTATCCATTTACATACAGATTTTTCCAAGCCCGTAGACTTTACCTTACACATTAGCCGAGTGTGGGGAACTGTGTTAAACGCTTTTGCAAAATCCAAGTATACCACGTCCACCGCCACCCCTCTGTCCAAGGTTTTGCCCACTCCCTCATAAAAAGAAATCAGATTTGTTAAACAACTTCTGTCTTTCATGAATCCATGCTGTCTGTTGCCTAAAATATTTTTTTCCAGCAAGAACTCATCTATGTGGCCTTTTATTAAACTCTCCAGTATCTTCCCAACTATAGAAGTTAAACTAACAGGTCTATAATTACTTGGTAAAGATTTTGACCCCTTTTTAATATTGGCACCACATTGGCCTTACGCCAATCCAGTGGTACTATGGCAATCATTAAAGAGTCCCTAAAAATTAGAAACAATGGCTTTGAAATGACAGAGCTCAATTCTTTAAGGACCCGTGAGTGTATGCCATCTGGTCCAGGTGCTTTATTCACCTTTATTCTGTCTAAATATTTCTGGATCATATCAATTGTGAGCCAATGTGGATCATCTGAAGGTGTGTCAATACGATGCCCATTATGGACAAGAGCTCCCCCATGCTCCTTTGTATACAAAAAGAGCTGAAGAAGGTATTTAATAAATTTGCCTTCTCTTTGTCCCCAGTCACCCACTGTAGATTATTTTGTAAAGGGCCTACATGCTTGGACCTTTTTACTATTAATATATTTGAAGAATTTTTGGGGGTTGGTCCTGCTATCTTTTGCAATCTATCGTTCGTTTTCAATTTTTGCGGCCTTTATTTCCTTTTTGCATATTGTGATGGGAGTGATTTTGGGGGTGGGGAGACCCCTGTCTCAGCTCCCTAAATTACCATTATGTTTAACCCACCCTGTGCCTGTTTAGGGGTACAGGGTGGGACTATCCCAGTATTGTGTATTGGTGTGGGGATTGTTCATTGTTCTCTGCCATGTGGTTGTCCATTGTTCACTGCCATGTGGTTGTCCATTGTTCACTGGCAAGTGCTGCATCCCACTGTTCTATTGTGTCTTGCTGGCCAGCAAACTATTATGGGATGTACTGTTTGTGTATTGGTGTGGGGGTTGGTCAATGTTCACTGCCATGTTCTGCATCCCATTGTTCTGTGTCTTGGTTTGATGGGAGGGCCTGATGATGTGTTTCCTGTTCCTGGCTGTATTTCCCTGTCCTGTGTATATATTTTGTGTTTGTGTTAAAATAAAGCAGTTGACTTCCTGTCAAGAGAGTCTGGTGCTGTCTATTTCCTGTATTGTCAGGGTGGTGTTTGGGAATCTGTGTTCGGACAGGGAAGCGAGAGTATAACGGAAATACCCAAGTGCGGTCTGGGTCCTGTTCCGTTACACATATTCTGTTATATTCTTTGTAATGTTTAAACGATGATAGCGTTCCTTCATTTTTATATTTAATAAAAGCTCTTTTTAGTTCTGGTGACCATGGCAACAACTAGGGATTCCCTCACTTTAGAGGGATTTCCATTCACTTCCTGTTTTAGCTATGAGACAGGAAGTAAAGTGAAATCTCCCCAATGGGACATATACGGCAAAAAAAAAAATTATAAGGGTTATATCCCTCCCTTACTGTATCCACAATAAAAAAAAAAGTTTTGCCCTTAGTTTTACTTTAAAGGATAAGTTCACCTGTCACAGCATGTTACATTACACCTATATTTAGGGTGCAACATGTAACATGTTGAGCATTCACCACCTTACCCCCCCAATCCACACCCTCTTTGTGACAGCAGACAAGGGACCATCTCCCCGCACCCGCTCTCACAAGTTCTGTGAATGAATGGCTACAAGTACTGTCAGCCATTGCGACTGATGTCTTGTAGTTCTCAATGAACTGGTGAGCACTCTAGTAGTCCATTGAGCTTCCTGGACTTCAGTAATTGCCAGCCCGTACCATAGGTATAGGCAAACAGTGTACTGACAGTCTGCAAGAGCCTGACAATGCACCCACGTTCTGATGATTGTGGGTGCAATGCTTTACAGGTTCCCAAGAAAAAAAAAAATTA
Organism: Staurois parvus; assembly: GCF_062004578.1. NCBI lineage: Eukaryota > Metazoa > Chordata > Amphibia > Anura > Ranidae > Staurois > Staurois parvus. Next base: position 901,552 of record NW_028318108.1, on the reverse strand, counting down.
ATAAATGCAGTTTTTAACCTACACAAAATGTGCAATTTCTATTTTTTTTTAAAGGTGAAGCTATACTTTAAATTACAGCATCTTTACTAGGCATGAAAGGGTTCTTATTGGATAAAGGTATCACAAGTGGGTGGGGATTAGTTTAGGGTGCAACACTTGGCCCAAAAGACGCTGAAGTCATGCTCTTCAGAAAAGGAGTGCACCCAATATCAGAGGAGGGTTTCTAGCTAATATTACTAATAAAGTTTTCTCAGTTTTAAATGTTTAAAAAGGCTAAGAAGTTCACAATAAAAAGGTACATTCTAAATCTGTCCATCACTTCTATTTTCCCAATTAGTAACAATAAATGATTAGTCTTAACAAACTTGCCTCATTGCACTGTGGTTGGCATATTAAATCTCACAGGGCCACCTACAGGTAAAATCTGATATCACAGTATTGCTTCTCATGGAACTACCGTATCTTTCGCTCCATAAGATGCACCTGACCATAAGACACCTAGATTTTAGAGGAGGAAAACAAGAAAAAAAATATTCTGAACCAATGGACTGCAGACATAGTACAGGAAATGACCAGAGACTGCGGACATAGTACAAGAGATGACCAGAGACTGCGGACATAGTACAGGAGATGACCAGAGACTGCGGACATAGAGATGGCCAGAGACTGCGGATATAGTACAGGAGATTACCATAGACTGCGGACATAGTACAAGAGATGACCAGAGACTGCGGACATAGTACAGGAGATGACCAGAGACTGCGGATACAGTACAGGAGATGACCAGAGACTGCGGACATAGTACAAGAGATGGCCAGAGACTGCGGACATAGTACAGGAGATGACCAGAGACTGCGGACATAGTACAGGAGATGACCAGAGACTGCGGACATAGTACAGGAAATGACCAGAGACTGCGGACATAGTACAGGAAATGACCAGAGACTGCGGACATAGTACAGGAGATGACCAGAGACTGCGGACATAGTACAGGAGATGACCAGAGACTGCGGACATAGTACAAGAGATGGCCAGAGACTGCGGACATAGTACAGGAGATGACCAGAGACTGCGGACATAGTACAGGAGATGACCAGAGACTGCGGACATAGTACAGGAAATGACCAGAGACTGCGGACATAGTACAGGAAATGACCAGAGACTGCGGACATAGTACAGGAGATGACCAGAGACTGCGGATGTACTACAGGAGATGACCAGAGACCTCGGACATACTACAGGAGATGACCAGAGACTGCGGACAGCACAGGAGATGACCAGAGACTGCGGACAGTACAGGAGATGACCAGAGACTGCGGACAGTACAGGAGATGACTGCTGACCTTTGGGGAGGGGGGGGAGTGGGTACCTGAATTTGACAGGTACCCGCTCTTACTTCCGCGGAGTTGTTCTTTGGTTAGTGTCCGCTCTGCAGTGGGACCTTACCTGTTCCTCTATCCAGCGCCGCGCTGTCTTCCCGACTTCTGTAGTGTGGGCGCTCGGCTTGACGCCGGGTTCCCAGTGCGCATGAGCGAGAAGCGCTGCGCTTTGTGATTGGTCCGGCGGCTTCTGGGACCTGTCATGTGGCTCCTCGGGATGCCCGGGTTCCCTACATGTGTATGAGCTGTCCCTCCCTGATGGTGGCCCTGCCTACATGCAGGTTGCTGAAGGTCTAGGTTTATTCGAAGACAATAGACCGGTTTAAAAGTGGTAGTTCAACTGCCAAAAATTAGAAAACTTTATGACATACCAATTATCTTATAAAGCCTATAGCCAACCAGTTTCCATCATCAGGCAGGAAAAATAGGAGAAAAAAAAAAAAAAGGGGGGGGGGGGGAAGGGTGTGAATACATAGGGGAGGAACTGAGAAAAGTATCTCCCCGGAACTGAGAAAAGAGGTCCCCGGAAGATCCATGGGTGTTTGTGCTATTACCGCTCAACCAGAGTATGCAAATGCAGCCCAGAAAGTTTATGCCCCACATGTAAGCATTTCCTCCAGCAGTTACTCCCAAGAGCATGTGAACATAGTCCAGCAGACCCAAGTGTAGCAATCATGCACGCAGAGATGGACGCGGTCATCCATTTTGCTCCAAACCCCTCCATCTTGTATCTCTCTCCCAAATCAGATTCCTCCGATATCCCCCCTCCCTCTCTGTTGAGTGACATGTAGTCTGGATGATGACAGAGATCACAGGCAGCAAACTCATTGGGAGGGCATCATGGCTATAAACCCTACTAACTGGTGCCCCTATGTCTGCGAGACTCTTGCTGGAAAAGGGATCGGAAAACCATAAACCAAGCTCTCACTGAGCTTCAAAGACATTACAGGTAGTCGTAAAAACAGACTTACATTTAAAAACTCACTTTTCCATATAATTTTATATCTTCAAATAGGACATAATTACATAAACATGGAGCACATATTCGGACGGCTCACTTTAATACAAGTCGCCTGATATATTACACCCCCCAGCTGGCATATACAGGAGAGCAGAAAATTATATCTCTTTAACCATCCAAGCAGGTATGTCATATTTCATATCTAACCGTTCAACAGATGCGTCTGCATATTACTCTACTAGTGGCCTGGCTGCTAAATGCACCGAGAATAAGTTATGAACCATGACATCAACTGGGAGAGTTTTTGGTTCTAGCTTGGGTCTCTGCCCCAACACCCCTCCCCAAATGAGGCGATTGGTTCCCTGCTTTAAGAAGACACCCTAATGAGTTCCTAGAAAAAGCTAAGGTGAGTTGAAAAAAGTTGAAGATTCTCCATTTAACATCAGAACTAACTCTGGGAGTTAAGGCATCCTTTTGGCTCTGAAACCTGATCTGCTTAAACCAAGGCTGACGGCAAGTACTTTATCCCTCTAAACTTCTGTTATCTCTTTTCTGTGCTATTGCTTTCTGTATATATATATATATATATATATATATATATATATATATATATTGGCTACATTGTTTTTCTGTAAATATTTTTATTGCACCCTTTTGACCTTTTAGTAATAAATCTTACTTTCTGAAAGTGTTGAACTGTTTCTAAAGCTCTTTAATGCAAACTAAGAAACCCTGCATCTGAAGAGCGCTACTGTGTGTGTTTAAACCTCTGTATAACCTGCCTGCGGTGACAGTGGTATACAGACGATTATTCAGCCATCATAGTGTTATTGCTGTAATTGCCGAGTTTCCTCTTTCTCTGTACAAAAAGGAGGTGGTGGCAGTGTGAAGGGTTAATTGTGTAATTAACCTGACCCAGTAACAATTTCTCCCAGGCTGCAGATACACAGATTGTGGTCCATTAGGTGGAAAATCTTTGTGCAGGTTGCAGATGGGCGTGGCATTATTACACACGTGACAGCGTGGTTTTAGATTGGCTCGTCCTTCGGTCACGAGTTTGGTGAGAAGGGCTGGGATCTGACGCCGCGATCATCACACCAAGCACACCCGAACTTCTCTTCTCTACCTCTAAGAGTCTCTATATATGTTTTAATGTCGTTTTTAAAAGCTTTTGTTTTTTAATCTCCTCCCACCTTTAATGGCCAGGTAAACAAAGAACCAAAACTGAAAGTGACAAAATCCTTGCCGCTTTTAGTTCCTGGGGTCATAGAGAGGGAAGAACAATGTCAGTTGCTCTCTCTCTCTCTCTCTCTCTCTCTCTGTGTAATGTAGTCAATGCCTGCAGGTGCAGGCATCATCCGGTATAACCACTGAAAACCCAGGGCATCATATGATGTCCACCTGGATGAAGTGGTCAAAAATAAAAAGTTGATAATTTTAAAACTATACTAGCAGTGTTAAATTAATAGCTGGTCAAACTGAAAAAAACATGACTGTTTTTATTGCCTATTCGCTCTTCTGCATTTAAAGTGTAAGCTCGCCTTGTTCACAAAATATGAAAAGGTGTACACCCTCCACCCCAGTCCCTACTGCACTTCCATGGGTGATTAGCTGTCAATGCCAAGGCAGGAGATGCATAAGTCCTGGGACTTGAAATCCTTACTCTTCTCCACCTTCCTTCCTTAGGGACATCAAGACAGATCACAGCTATTTCGGCAAAGTGGTCACATGACCAATCAAAATCACTCTGATCTGTCCTGGAAGCCCTAAAGCTTGCCATAAATGGTGCAATTGTCTTTCCTGCAACCACTGGTTCAGTCAGTATTGATCGGGGAATCCCTCCCGCGGAGCCATTGAATTCTTCTGGTGGAGGGGGAAGCTGTCCTTGCTGGGAGAACACTGTGATTACTGCTAGCAATCGATCAACTTGGGTACAGTCAGCCTACCCATACCGGTCAAGATTCGATCTGAACCGGTCAAGATTCGATCTATGGCCGGCTTAAAGTGTTACTAAACCCACAACAGTAAAATCAGTCTGTATATGCAGTAAAGCATTCCTGTTATACTCACTGTGGTACCTAAGGGGTTAATCCTCTGCATTGTTAAAAAATGTTGTTTGATCCTGACTTCTCTGATCCTCCCCTTCTTCTAGTGTCTCCCTCTTACCTCCAGATAAGACATCCTGTAGAGACACTCTACACATGCTCAGTTTAGTGTGTATTGCTAGAGAGGTTTTTTATTTTCTTAGGAGAGTGCATGTGATCAGCACAGGGCCAATCAGCACTGTCCAGACAGAGGTCAGGGGTTCTGCATCCTCCTAGAGAAAAATGAAAACTCTTCCTACACGCTTTAACCAGTGCTCTGCTGGACATTGATAGAAGTCACAAGACTACTCTAACTGCTGATGAGAAAAGGTATTTAGCAGTTTATATTTACTAACATAATTGCATTTCCATGTTCTGTGTACTGTGGGAGACCAGATATAGTGAATGCAGGGCCCTGGGTTTAGTAACACTTTTAGGTAAGTCTTTCACGTGCTAGGAAAGAGCTAGATGATGCTGGACGTCCACCTGCCAGAAAATGAGAAGGGCACTGTCTGAAAGAAATCTCCTGCTACAAGCTTTAACATGTGCTCTGCTGGACACTGATAGAAGTCAAAAGACTGCTCTAACTGCTGAAGAGAAAAGGTATTTAGCAGTTTATATTTATTAAAATAATTTCATTTCCATGTTCTGTGTACTGTGGGAGACCAGATATAGTGAATGCAGGGTTCTGGGTTTAGTAACACTTTAAAGAAAGATGAGGAAGAAGAGCAAAGCTTTCTTGGCATATATGTAGAAAACAAACAAACAAACAAAAAAATAAATCACATCCTTTTTTTAAAAAAACACCCTGAATGAATTTATGAAATGTATATATTAAATAATGGAATGGATTGGAGACTCTATTTTTATCCTTTGACAAAAGGAACAAGAGTAGAATTATAAGTAAAATTATAGCTGGTCAAACAAACATTTATCTTTAAAATTAGAGCATATTAAACAACTTTTGGAGAATCAGTAGATAGCACTGTATGCCTACAAAAAACAATAATGTATCTCTTCTGTATTGGAAGTAATAGCAGAATTATTGACACAATTAATAAGCCCATAGTTAAAATGTGTCAGGGGCTTAAATAGTTAACCATTCCTTTATCCAAGTGGAGAAAAGCACACACATCTGAGCAGGTGGGGTAATCAGGCAGGACAAGTACAGACTTGTTGAAACCATTTTAGTTACTAATGTTGGTCACATATTTCAAGCGATTTTGATCTTTTAATTCAGTGTGTTCGATAAAATCACCAAGCTCTCACATAAACATATTCAGTCGTCTGAAATTGTACATACTGATATTTTCCTGCTAAGTTATATGTATTATAAAGTGCTCCAATATAAAGCTTTTGTTGAGAGCATAGCTGGCACTGAAAAAATGAGAAATAGAAGGGCAGACATACCTAGATTTTGTGGAGAAAGTGCTGTTCCTTATGTAGTGTCAACATATGTAGAGGTAAAAGTCATATAGTCCCTGTTAAAGGGGAAAATCTGAATTACCTTTACTGCAGAAATCTGATAAATAAACACCTAAGCCTTCATATGTGTGAGCAGCACTGAAAAGAACCTTGAGCAGTATTTTCTCCTGGAAAGTTAGGAATTTCAGCCCTTCTATTGAGGTGTCTATTTGGAACAATGTTTCCTGTATGTATAACATGCTGTCAGCTTTGTTATGCTTATGTTAGTATAGAACATTTTTAATTGCTACTAGTTTGCTCTATGATAAATGTACAAGCAGTAGCCATATTTGCTGATTTCAGTTTGTACTTTCTGCTTAGAAGTCCTTGATAATGATTCTGAATTAAGGCCTTTTAGTTATTCTGCACCTAAAAGTGAAAGCTTAACTTTTCTAAAAAAAAACAAAAACAAAAAAACACAACAAAAATGAAAAAGGTAAATTAACAAGCATCCTACTCCTTTGCCACCACAGACACACCACGACGTCCCCATCCCACCCCCTGGTCTGCACTGCACTTCTGTGAGTGGTTGGGATGTCAACACAGATCACAGCTATTCTGAATGGTCAGGATTATTATGATGTATCCCAAAAGAAGAGGAAGAACAGCAGGGCTTTCATATCCAAGGACCACTACATTGGCTGTGTGGGCAGTGACAGCTCATCATTCACCAAGGTAAGTGCAGTGGGGACCAGGTGGGCAGGGTGTAGTGTGTTTATTCACCTTTTCATTTTTTTGAAAGAAGGTGAACTTACACTTTACGCCCCCCGGTTCACATATATGTGGCCGTGTGGGCCGCGTTTTGCACGGGCACGAGAGCTCATTGATATGAACGGACTCCCGTGCCCGTGACACGCAGGGAAGAACTCCCTGCACTTCTTCCGAAAACACAGCCCACATGGGAACCTCGGTTCCAAGTACAGTTGCGTCTTCCAGTGCGGGCGGCGTGCCATTAGAACTAATGGCACCCGCCCGTGGGTCCGCATTTCTCTGTGCAAGTGGTGCAGCTGCACAGATTTTTGTGCGGATCCGCAGGGGCACCACCTGCACAGCTGTGAACCTAGCCTAAAAAGACGTGCTTTTAGTATGTATTTTTTTATGTGCTTTGAAGCATATGGTATGTGTTTTCCTTACAAATTTTCTAGAAGATTGGTACTTCATTTTGTTTCAAATGCATGTGCTAAAATACACATAATACACAAAGTATGATTGTTTTCCTCACAGTATCATATATCCTTATTGGGCAGCACAGTGGCTAAATGGTTAGCACTTCTGCCTGGCAGTACTCGGGTCGTCGGTTTGAATCCCAACCACGGCACCACCTGTCTGGAGTTTGCATATTCTACCTGTGCCTGCGTGGGTTTCCTCTGGATACTCCAGTTTCCACTCCAAAGACATCATAGTAGGATAATTGGCTCCTGTCTAAATTGTCCCTTGTATGTGTATGTATGAATGTAAGTTACGGACCTAAGATTGTACACCCCTTGAGGGTTAGGGACTGATGTGGATGTACAATATATATGTAAAGCGCTGCGTAAATTGATAGTGCTATATAAGTACCTGGAATAAATAAATCCCTAGGAAAGTTTAGCATTCTGGAAGGCATAGCTAAATTTTAGGAAGCAGTACTGTTTAAAATTACATTGCATGAAAACAATGATCTAGAATTCTCCCAAGGTCTTTAGGTGCAGGTTAAGGGGAACCAGCCCTGACCTGGTATAGAACCTGAATATTCAGTATTGAATTATTAAAATGTTTAGGTCTGTCTAAAAAGAGTTCTATTTTTTCCCTTACCTAGCATTACTTACCCTGTTTCTGCCTCTGCAGCTTGAGTGTCAGGGGTCAGAGGTCACTTGAAATCTACCCTATCAACTACCTGCCCTCACAATAGCTTCACCACTCCTAAGAATGGATAGCAATATCAAAACTGAAGCTTGAAGTTATTGAGGTCAGGTAGTTGACAGGATGTCCTCTGACCTCTGACACTCAAGCTGAAAAGTCAGGCTAAATCTCTTATAAATCAGCCTTTACAAGTATAATCATTTAAAACAGAATATTTGGATTATGGCATGGACTGTTCTTTCCAAACCATTTACACAGCGAAGCCTGTTCAGCACAATTGCTGGGGTGCTTTCTGTGTCCAATCAGTCCAGATGACTTGAATGATTGTGCGCTGCTGTACTCTTGTACGGTATATGGCGGTGCTATCCTATTTTCTGCACATGCCTGTACGTTGTACTCGTGTTTATATCACTGTCGTACACTCAAGTGCATCAGTATATCAGCACACAGCCATTAAAGTGATTGTAAACCCATATTTTTTTAAGTAACAAAAATTTTATACCTGTTCTGTGCAATGGTTTTGCACAGGGTAGCCCCATATGCTTGCTATGGGGGGCACTCATGCGAGAGAGCGGAGAGAGCCTCTGCTCTCATGCATGGTAATAGATTGAGATCGGGCTCAGGTAAGTATCAGGGGGAGCTGGGCAGGACAAATACACAGGCAGTTAAGCTGTACGGCTCAGTCGACCCTGAATTGTAGAACAATATCTTCTTATTGGTAAAATGCTTTCAAATCCAAAAAGTTGACCCAGGAACAGCTGAAGCCAAGAAAAGCTGTCAATCCTCTTACATGATCAATTCCAACCTACAACCTACAGTTGAAGTCTAAGCCCTGGTTCACACTGATGCGGTATGGAATTCGCAGCGTTTTCTGTGCGAATTCCACACCACATCACAATCGCACCCCGTTCATACGAACCGATGCGGGTGTGTATGTTAAGTTAACAAAACCCTGACATTGGTCTGCAAAACGCAGTGCGATGTGCAAAATCAGATAGCATAGGTGTGAATACCTATGCGATCCGATTCTAGTGCGTACCAAAAAAGGGCCCTGCACGTTTTTAGTGCGGGTGCGGTGCGAATAGAGTCATACAAAATGTATGCCTGTGATCGCACCGCATACAAATCGCATGTGATTTGTACAGGAATGTGGTGTGGTTCCTGTACACACCACATGGGATTTACGGCACCACTGTAGTGTGAACCCAGGCTGAAAGTGTGATATTGATCAGTTGCTATAGAGGTAGGCCGACTCGCTTTGATAAGTTAGGAACACAAATATTTACCAACAAGTTACAATCTATGTGTGGCTTTCAATTGTTTTTTAGGTGCAAAACAGAATCTGATTTTTTGTTTTACACACCTTTGCATAGTAGGAGGTCAAGGCCCCCTCTCAGACACATATTGTCTATCTGCTGTTCTCATACACAGTTCAAATTACAGCTGATTCCTGCTGAAGCAGCAAAAACTGAAACCTCTGGTGGCCCTGTTGGCACCACTTGATTTGACAAAAGTTGATTTCAAAATTAACAGAGCCGAGATGAAGGTTGCAAGCCAATGAATGACCATATCTAATCAGATGCAGTCACTCTTTGGTTAATTAGGCTGCCATGAGTGCTGTGGCTGTCTGAATAAAACAGCCAGGAACTGTACATTTATCATAATCTATGCTGCTTGATTGTTCAGCCTATTGGCTGAAAGAGAGAAATCTACATACGGTTGTGCTCAAAAGTTTGCATACCCTTGCAGCAATTGTGAAATTTTGGCATTGATATTGAAAATGTGACTGATCATGCCAAAAAATGCTCTTTTATTGAAGGATGATGATCATATGAAGCCATTTATTATCAAATAGTTGTTTGGCTCCTTTTTAAATCATATTGATAACAGAAATCACCCAAATGGCACTGATCAAAAGTTTACATATCCTGGAATGTTTGGCCTTGGTACAGACACATGGGTTAAAATGCAAATTAGAGGTTAATGTCCCACATCTGCAACACGGGTGCGCAAAATCACGTATATATACGTGATTTTGCAGTTCCGGGTAGGGGGCGCACCGCCATTCGCGGCCTTGCTTGTCAATCACCGGGTCCCGGCCGGTGATTACTCGCCGGCACCTGTTGATCGCCCAGTATCTCCAACGGGGAAGAGACCTGTGTATAAACAACACAGATCTCTCCCGTCAGCTCTTGCACGCTACTTTGCATGGCTCTGCATAGCAGAACTATACAAAGCAGTGCGCTTACAGTGGAAAGCGCTCACACAACATACTGTGAAACAGCACACAGTTAACCCTTTGATAGCCCCCACATGCTAACCCCTTCCTGCCCAATGCCATTAGTACAGTGTCAGTAATTTTTATTAGCACTGATCACTATATTGGTGTCACTGTGGATGTCAGTGACACCACGTCAGTTCCCCCCAGTGTCAGAATGCCCACCACAGTACCGCAACACGTTGTTGATCGCTACCATTACTAGTAGAAAAAAAATATTCCAGTATCTATACCGCCATTTGTAAAATTACAACTTTCACGTAAACCAATTAATTTACACGTATTGGGATTTTTTTTTTAGGAAAGACATATAGCAAAATATATTTTTGTCTATATTTATGATGAAATTTGGTTTTTAAAATTTTGTTACTGGACATGTTTACAAGCAAAAAGTCAAAAATATTGTTTTTTTTCAAAATTTTCAATATTTTTTTGTTTATAGCGCAAAAAATAAAAATGCACAGGCGATCAGATACCACTGAAAGAAAGCTCTATTTGTGGGGAAAAAAAAGGACATAAATTTAATTTGTATGCAGCGTTGCATGACCGCGCAGTTGTCAGCTAAAGTAACGCAGCGCCGTATTGCAAAAAATGGCCTGGTCAGAAAGGGGTAAATCCTCAAGAGGGCAAGTAGTTAAGCTAGTAATCTCAAAGCATACAAATGTTGAGCTGTGATAGAAGCTTAAGCCAACAGGTGGAGTATCAGGTAACATCTACTATGGTTTTTGGCTGAAGCTGGGTACACCACCATATTACCACCTGGGAAGGTCAGAAGCACTGGGCAGATTGAAGTTATGCCAATTCTTCCTCTACATTGACTTATCAAAAATGCAATACAAATGTTTCACTTTCCCGTAAGATTCAAACTCAGGGTGTATTATATATTATACATTCCAGGGTACAAAATTAAATCCTTATTATTTTAATAGGATTTAAACTAGGTAACGTGCAGTAACAATTCAGCTCATCCAGCATTATGTCTGATAAAGGTGCAATTCAAAAAACAGAGAACTTTATATTTTACAGCAAGGGTGAGGAGTGGTGCTATAATTTGCTCAACAGAGGAAGGGAGGTATTTTGGCAAAGTTCCTTAGAAAACAGTAGCATTCAAGTTACAGAAGATTGGAGCACAGAGTCGTGTATGTCAGACAGACAGAGAGCTTTTGATACGGAGTGTTTTGGTTTGCTGTTAGAAAAATCACAGTGAGGTGGAGCCAGATAGGGGAAGAATGATGGGGAGTTCAGTCTAACATAAGGAAGTCATTGCTGCCATTGCCACGCAGGATGAAGTCAAAGCAAAAAACCATAAGATGTGAACAATGAAAAAATGTTTAGGACAAATCTCTAGTCTGATTTCCTTGTATCCACATGGAACCTTTAAATGAAGGCGTTTCACTGCCATTCACTTGTGTTTCTTAGCAACCTTCTGCAAGTGCTGCTCTGGAAGAGGGTACAGCATGAATCTGTGGGACTTGTTTAGTATTGTAGTGCAAAGATTTTGCTGTGCTCCAAAAACTTTTAAAAGATCTAGGGTTTGTAAGCAATATATGGGGACCTGATAATCCAAAACTGAGCAATCTGGCCCTTTCTAGATTTTACCTTTGCCTGATCTACATATCCATTACTACATTTGTCCCTCAGTGAGCGTCACCACCACCGGACACCCAGGGCACATGACACATAGGCTGTCACAGCGTTAGATCTGGGGCACCCCGCAAGAAATGTGCGGCATGTGCCTAGTGCTAGCAATGGTCATTGAGACTTGCTCATTTCCATGTGGTAGAGTACAGAGCGTAGGAAGGCTCCTACTTGGCTCTGATATGCAGTGTGACATGACACAACCAAGAGAGGATATCCATTCAATGAGTGCTACAACAATCTGGTGAGTGGACTTTAGGGGGGTAGATCACGGTACTGAATGGATTTGAGGTGGGGGAGCACTCCTGTGTTCCAGCCCAAAAGACATACAGTATCTCACAGAAGTGAGTCCACCCCTCACATTTTTGTAAATATTTGATTCGATCTTTTCCTGTGACAACACTGAAGAAATGACACTTTGCTATATGTAAAGTAGTGAGTGTACAGCTTGTATAACAGTGTAAATTTGCTGTCCCCTCAAAATAACAACACACAGCCATTAATGTCTAAACCGCTGGCAACAAAAGTGAGTACACCCCTAAGTGAAAACGTCCAAATTGGGCCCAATTAGCCATTTTCCCTCCCCGGTTTCATGTGACTCGTTGGTGTTACAAAGTCTCAGGTGTGAATGGGGAGCAGGTGTGTTAAATTTGGTGTTATCGCTCTCATTCTCTCATACTGGTTACTGGAAGTTCAACATGGCACCTCATGGCAAAGAACTCTCTGAGGAAAAAGAATTGTTTCTCTACATAAAGATGGCCTAGGCTATAAGATTGCCAAGACCCTGAAACTGAGCTGCAGCATGGTGACCAAGACCATACAGCAGTTTAACAGGACAGGTTCCACTCAGAACAGGCCTTGCCATGGTCGACCAAAGAAGTTGAGTGCACAAGCTCAGCGTCATATCTAGAGGTTGTCTTTGGGAAACAGACGTATGAGTGCTGCCAGCATTTATGCAGAGGTGGGGGGTCAGCCTGTCAGTGCTCAGACCATACGCCGCACACTGCATCAAATTGGTCTGCATGGCTGTCGTCCCAGAAGGAAGCCTCTTCTAAAGATGATGCACAAGAAAGCCCACAAACAGTTTGCTGAAGACAAGCAGACTAAGGACATGGATTACTGGAACCATGTACTGTGGTCTGATTGATGAGACCAAGATAAACTGATTTGGTTCAGATGGTGTCAAGCGTGTGTGGCGGCAACCAGGTGAGGAGTACAAAGACAAGTGTGTCTTGCCTACAGTCAAGCATGGTGTTGGGAGTGTCATGGTCTGGGGCTGCATGAGTGCTGCCGGCACTGGGGAACTACAGTTCACTGAGGGAACCATGAATGCCAACAGGTACTGTGATATACTGAAGCAGAGCATGATCCCCTCCCTTCGGAGACTGGACCGCAGGGTAGTATTCCAATATGATAACGACCCCAAACACACCTCCAAGACGACCACTGCCTTGCTAAAGAAGCTGAGGGTAAAGGTGATGGACTGGCCAAGCATGTCTCCAGACCTACACCCTATTGAGCATATGTGGTGCATCCTCAAACAGAAGGTGGAGGAGCGCAGCGTCTCTAACATCCACCAGCTCCATGATGTCATCATGGAGGAGTCGAAGAGGACTCCAGTGGCAACCTGTGAAGCTCTGGTGAACTCCATGCCCAAGAGGGTTAAGGCAGTGCTGGGAAATACTGGTGGCCACACAAAATATTGACACTTTGGGCCGAATTTGGACATTTTCACTTAGGGGTGTACTCACTTTTGTTGCCAGCGGTGTAGACATTAATGGCTGTGTGTTGTTATTTTGAGGGGACAGCAAATTTACACTGTTATACAAGCTGTGGGTTGCTTGGGACAGCTTGCTGAGAGATCCCTTAGCAACCAAACAATCATAGTAAAATGATGAAACCCATAAGAGGTTCTAGTGATCCTTAGTAGAGGACATACCCCAAAGCCCCTGCCTTGTAAAAAAGGTGACCATACTGAGCAGGCTCCTGCACCCTGCATGATGGCAAAGAAACAAACTGGGGATGTGTCCTATATGACCAGAGGAAACACATGAAACTGAGGACTTGGGAGCATGCTAGGGCTTTAAAAAAAAATGGATCTAGTGTTTCCCAGTGGGAGGAGCCTCTCTTTCTCTGTCTCAGAGATCTGTACTGATAAGATTTGGAGAGAAGGGAAAGATTTTTACTGGGAGGATCTGGAGTAAGGAGAGATATGTACTGGTGGTAATTTGGGGAAGAAAGAGAGAGATCCATATTGGAGGATTTGGGTTAAGAAGGAGGGGTTACATGATCTGCATTGGTGGGAGTAGAGAGCTGTACTGGGGGAGGTAGGTTGAGGAGGGATAATTGTATGTCAAAGAGGGCATACTTTTTGGTTGTACTCTATACATTGTCCTATGTGTTACACACTTCTAACCCTTACACATTAGGCGCTGTGATTTATATACTCCTGCACAATGCACTCATGGCCCTTGTGCTCTGTACATTATGTACTCCTGTGCGCTGTGCCTTAAACCTGTGCTCTGTGTCTTATGCATTCCTGACCTCTGTGCCCTGTGTGTTATTAACTCCCAATCCCTGCTTTCTCTGTGTTACATATTCTTGACTCTTGCACTCTCCTGCATTGTGTGTGTCACTTACTCCTGAGCTCTGCATTATGCATGCCAAAGTGTATTCCACCGCACTTTGTGCATTAAAGAACCCAACAATTTACAGCACATTACATACTTATGACCAAAGTGTTCTTTGTCTCAACAGTTGCTGGTTGTTAAGCAGTCTCTGACTATTTTAAAAAAGTTCTTCTTTAATGTGAACTTTGACAAAGTGTGAACTCTCTGTGTGTTTTCAGTGTGCCCTAAAGCATATGTAATGGACAATGATTGTGCTGAGGCTTACAGAAGTTAAAGCTTATTTAATTGGTACTAGGAGGCTCAAGTTTTAAATAACCATGCCCCCATTAACACAATTTGGGCCCACTACCCAATGTTTGCTGCAGCATGCTTAGCACACCAAAATATTACTCTCCTTGGAGTGCTCTAAGGTCCCCAGGTCTTCTGCAATCCTAGCAACACCCCTCAATCTCCCAGTTACCGCCAAAACTACCTTACCTTGTATGGCCAACTTCAGACATACTAAGATGTGACTGTTTGCGAATGGATACAGCAATGCCATTTCATACACGCTATACTAGACTCCTTTATGTATTGCCGTGTTACGTTACTTGTGAAGGGCAACTACTTACCTTGCAGAGTTGGATCATCCACAAAGTCTTCATGAGACTCTCTTAGTTCTCCAGGTCTTGCTTCACGAAATTCACTTCGGAGAGAGATTTTCCACCATCTCAAAATAACCTTGAAAAGAAAAAAAGGTCACAGCCAGGTAAGCCAGTTTAATTACAAAGCTGCCTCAACACAATGGAATAAATAATGTTCAAAGAAGACATTTGTATATCTCCACATAAATGGAGATTTTCAGTGGCATGTTCATGGAATTAGTGAATATTAACAGCAATCCAAAAGAGAGAGATGTAGCAAACAGATTTGTTTTTAAGATACAACAAAATTACAGTATAGTCAGGAAACCATAAAAAAACCTGGTAGCATTATCCCTAAAAAGTTTTTATTTTTTAATTTTAAATATTAAGAAATGAAAAACCAGCATTGTGTGCTCATTGATGCATGTGTCATGCTAAAAAAAACCTCTAACTATTACATTCACTAACAAATATATATGTTGCAGTGTTGTCCATTTTACCTGGTGCTCACTTAACGTGTGACTGGGGTTCCCTCTCCACTTCTCATATTAGGAACTGGGAACAAGAATTATGTCATCTTATGCGGAGAGAAAACTAGACGGTCTACTTATATGACACTTAAGGCTAGGTTCACACATATGCAGGTTGCGTTTGAGCCATTTCTGCATATCGTTTTGGGTTGCGTTTTTGCACCTGCATTTTTTGCGTGTTTTTGATGAGTTTTGCGTTTTTTTGTTTGCATTTGTTTTAAATTTTCTTGTTGCTAGGCAGATTTAAAACGCATCAAAAACGTGGCAAAAACGCATTACATGCTTTTCTGCAGCATTTTCATTGAAGTGTATAGAATAAAAAAAGTCCCTGACCCTTCTAAAAAACGCAACGGGTGAAAACGTGGAGATGTGAACATGTCCCATAGGAAATCATGTTAAATGGACTGTAATGCATTTCTGCAAAACGCTGTAGAAAACGCTTAGATGTGAACTCAGGGCAAGATCAGTATGCCGCATTATGGGGCCCTTGGATTCTTTTTATGGGATCTACAGCTTTTAATATTCAAAGTGTGAGCATTTTGTTCTGTGATACTCACCTGAGTATGTAATGGGATAAGTCCCTTGATATTCATAACTAAAAGGTGGGTGCCCCCACTTGAGATCTTCCTATGATGGCAGTCAGTGGACGGGGGTGGGAGGAGCCAGGATGGGTGGGGCCAAGCTACATTGTGTGAGTCTATGGAGCCCGCACGTCTGCCCCCATAGCAAGCTCTTGCAATGGGGCAGACACTGAAGAGGAGGAGCTTAGAGTGTCAACGGGGGACCATTGATGTCACAAGATAGTAGTGCAACATTTTATCAAGTACAAAAAAAATGCACTAAAGATCATTTTAGGGCATACAAATGCAGTATATTGCTTAATTGTGGGGGAAAATATAAAGGATGAGGTTGTTCCAAGTAAATAGATTCTCAACATATCAAACTTTAAAATTTTGTGTACCTGCTACAAACTAAAGGTCATCATTTTATTGTTAATCATGAATAATGTGAAACTGATGTTGCCTTGCCGTTCCTGATTCATCTAAAGTTGTGCAGGCTCCATGTTGGAGCTTACAGTACATAGGCTTAATGACCTGCACTTCTCCCCCATGCTGTCAGCATTTAGGCCTGACCAATGGCAGCTCCATCCCAGAAATTGAAGCAACATCCTGGGAAGAAGATGAAAGAGTAATAGGTATTTCAGAGGGCTCCCACAAATAAGCATGCTATGAGTATCAGCATGCAGGAAAATAGGCTTTGAAAGGAACTCGCTGCTGTGCCCTAAATAGGAAAAGTGACAGGTTCTCTTTATTGTATTGGGTAGCCTTATTACTTTGATGAGGAAGCTCAGGAAAGACACACGGTCATCAGTACAGGAAAAGTTGGCATTTTCATATAATTTTAGCTACCTATACCTAGATATATTTGGCAAGCGGTTTTAAATGAAGGTAACCTTTGCTTATGTATTTTTCAATCAATTTGAAGTAAGATTGAGACAGACTACTTTAGAGGTCTTGACCAGGAAATCAGAATTCGTTCAAAAATATGAAGGTCAATTCTTATTTATATAGCTGTGTAAATCAGTTCATATAACTTGCTTACCTCTCAGAAATTTGTGTTTACAAGTCTGGATCATGCAGCTGTCAGAGTTGACCCCATGGATAAATTCTGAAATAATCCTGTCTGCATTGCTGCTATGCTTACCAGTAAGACTCAGTGCAGTATATGTAAACCTAGACACAGTACTGGCTGAAAGCCCAAACCTTGTTCTACAAGCAGTCATCACATAAATGGCTAACATCACTTCCAAATGGGGTATGCGGTAGGGAGGAAAAAATGTACATACCTGCCAACAGTCTGTAAATCACATTAAGAAAACCCCTTATGAGGGAAACAAAGGCTGGATTGGATATGCTAGTTGTGTGGCTGTCATTATGGTCCTCTGGTTTCAGTGAATTGAGAACCTGTATGAAGATTACTAGGGATAACTACCATGGGCAAAAGACAACCAGATTAATAGTGAAATTCGGTAGACTGATTTCTTTGTAACCATACTGCACTGCCTGGTTATTGACCAACTGACTTAGAAGGGCCAATAATGGAAGCTTTGTTATGTGCCAGCCCCTTACACTGAAAAATGGCCACTTCCAATTCACCCTTTTATAGTGGTGTTGGAGTACTTTATGGAGGGCTAACAATCTGTGCAGGGAGAGTTAGTTGCTAAATTACTATAGGACTGCAGTGTGGTGGGCTACATAATCTTGTGTATTGGTCAGTTCCACCGTTTCCCCCATTCATAGTTATAAACAGTTGATTTCAAGATGAGGTTCACACTAATGCAGGCTGTGCAGCCTGCATTTGCTTGGGCATGGCAGGCCCAGTAATTTGAAAGGGCTCCTGTGCCACGTGTTCTGCACAAAAAAGGTGCATGCACGTGTTCAAAGACGCATCCACAGGGAAAGCGCAAGGTCTTTTTGACCATGCGGTTTCCCTGCAGGGTGCCATTCAGAATTTTGTGTTGCGGTGTGAACATATGCTTTACTGCAACACATGCACATTTGAATAGGATGCCTTAATACAAGTTAGCGTGCAAAAAACCCCACCTTTTTGCACCTTAGTAATGCTTGCTGCATTGTACTAAGGGATGTGGGGGTGCAACAATTCCAACTTTGGAGCTGAAAGAAATATTGAGTACTATGTTTCTGCTTCTGTGTTGCTTGGAAAAATAGTATTGTAAAGCCTTCAAAGTTTTTTATTGGTTTGCGCTTGGATGCCAAGTTAGCTTTAAGTAGTGTGTTATAAACCTATTTTCATCAAAAGACTTTAAAAGTACAAAACAATCATTAAAACCAATTAAGGACTGGAGAACCTCTTTGCTCTTCCATAAAGCCCAGTTATAATAATACGATGGGCTTTTCTCCCAGCTCAGCCTTGGGTCTATATAGCTTTTTCAGTGTTATCAAAGGCCTCCTTGTTGCTTTTCACCAGTGCTTCTCTTCCTTATTTGTATTGGTAGACAGCCTTATTTAGGTATAGCCCAACAATTTTATTAATAAGAAATTTAAAGTGTTACTAAACCCAAGGCCCTGCATTCACTATATCTGGTCTCCCACAGTACACAGAACATGGAAGTGCAATTATTTTAGTAAATATAAACTGCTAAATACCTTTTATCATCAGCAGTTAGAGCAGTCTTGTGACTTCTATCAGGGTCCAGTAGAACACATGTTAAAGCTTGTAGGAGGAGTTCTCATTCTGCTCTAGGAGGATGCAGAACCCCTGACCTCTGTCTGGACGGTCCTCCTGTGATGATCACATGCACTCTCCCAAGAAAAAAAAAAAACCTTTCTAGCAATACACACTAAACTGAGCATATGCAAAATGACTCCATGTGATATGTCTTATCAGTAGATAAATTGGGGCACTGGAAGAAGGGGAGGATCAGAGATGTCAGGATCAAACCGCATTTTTACACAATGCAGATGATTAATCCCTTAGGTTCCACAGTGACTATAACAAGCATGCTTTACTGTATATACAGACTGATTTTACTGTTGTGGGTTTAGTAACACTTTAATGATGCTCCCAGTACAATACAAATGAAAAAACAAAAACAAAGAAACTCTAGTTGGTTCCTTACCACGTGTGGCACGGTCTCTATTTGGGTCCTCCTCCACTCTCCATTACACTAATGCTGGGCATGCAGGTGAACCCATGACTCATGTGATGCATGTTGTGATACATTTTCCTCAATGACCATGTTCACGTTTATTCATATTTCTTATGAGATCAAGCTTTTTTTTCTTTTTTTCCCTCAAGCAGGATTTATTTCATATGTTTGCCCACCTGGGCAGCAATTTTCAGCATGGCAGACTGCATACGAACCTCTAGGCTGCTTTGTGCATGTATTCTATTCAGAAGACTACTTCTTTCCATTATATACACTTTGCCCCCACACTGTCTTGCCATAGAACCTATTTGTGGGCTTATATCTGACAGCCTTAAGGCTAACTTTGATTAAGTATGAGTTGTCACACTGGAACAGATATGGACATAGCATAATTCTATGCTTGGTACTACGTGCATGTGGAATTTTAAAGAACACAAGCTAGCAGCTCCCCTGCCGATAGGTATGCCATGTCCATCATTTGTGGATTACTAAACCATGTAAGTCTTAATCTGATATACAATATGTACAAGGAATTCATCATTCAAAGATTTATTTTGCATGTAAAAAGCACCGCCATGTGGGAAATATGTGTGCCGACGATGTAAAAATACATTTCATAATTCATTGCATCAACACAAAACTAGACTCTGACTATTCCTTGCTCAATGCATAGAATATATAAAGAACTTAATAACTGAAAGCAAAGCTATTATGAATATTAATTGTAGCGATACCATTTTGTAGATTAGATTTGCCAATACTTGTGGGATTCCTGAACTATATAGTATACTATCCATGAATCTCTACCCTATCTACAACAATCTGGATTATAATACCTAGTTCATTATTAATTGCATCAACACAACAATACAAAACTAGACTCTGACTATTCCTTGCTCGATGCATAGAATATATAAAGAACTTAATAACTGAAAGCAAAGCTATTATGAATATTAATTGTAGAGATACCATTTTGTAGATTAGATTTGCCAATACTTGTGGGATTCCTGAACTATATAGTATACTATCCATCAATCTCTACCACATCTACAACAATCTGGATTATAATACCTAGTTTTTACAAGAATTTTAGTTTTTGTAGACTAGCCTGTGAGTCTGCTAACAAAGAAACATTTCATCATTATAGCAATTTTCAGCAAAACACTTCAAGCTTACACATAAAATTTACTTTACAATATATACATAGCGGTGATGGAAGAATTTGAGTTTGAAAGTCAGAGTGTGCAAAATCTATACAGATCCCTATTGTGTGGGGGGACCCAATCATTTTAAAAAGAAATATCAACTGTAGATAAGAATAGTTCTGTATTTGTACATATTTTGGACCCACTCACACCTGCCCACACAATAAACTGGAGCAGCAGCAGTCTGCTTTGGGCTGCAGTGACAGGCAGCAGGGGCGGTGTAATGCACAGTTTATCGCATCACACTGCTCCTTTTTTTTTTTGTGAACTTAATGTGAAGTGCACAAAACGACACTTCATTCATGTCAATGTACAGCAGTGCAGTGCTTTGCAATTGCTGGTCGGTGACATGTGGTGCCTTCCAGTGAGGTGCACAAAGTGTGTCTAGCAGCCATCACTGCATGTGCAGACAGCCATAGATAGCTGCGGCAGCCGGCGACCTTTCATTGAAGTATACAGGGTTCAACGATTGTAGCTAGCTGCTCACAGGTGGCAAAACTAGTAGCAATTGCTGTCACTCTCATTCATACTTGTGTGAGCGTAGCCTTAGTGCAGGGCTGTCAAACTGGTGGCCCTCCAGCTGTTGCAAAACTACAAGTCCCATCATGCCTCTGCCTTTGGGAGTTATGCTTGTAACTTTCAATCTTGCAATGCCTAATGGAATTTGTAGTTTGGCAACAACTGGAGAGCCGCCAGTTTGACACCAGTGCCTTAGTGTCACCTTAAATGTCTTTATCCCAAATATGATCCATACACATCCACTACCTGAATGGCCCTGTATTCTATTTTTAAATAAATTGTTTTTGACTGTTTTCTCTGTAACCTTTTAATGTTCTCTGTGAGCCCCGAACCTCTCCTTTTCCTCTTATCTTCATTTGTTTAGAACAAGCAGAGTCTGTTAGTTGTGGACATGTGCACTGCTCTATGCACACTACAAATCCCATAGTTCCTAGTCCATCCCGGGAGCAAGTAAAGGATGATAGCTATGTTCCTACATACAGTGGGACCATGGAGAATGAACACAGTCACCCTCTATCAGGAAGTAAGATCACAGTAGCAAAATAAAAACAAAAAGGAATTTGTAGACTGGAGAAGGCTGAGAACAATAGAAGGTACTGTTTTTAGTTAGGAATCTACACCCGAAGACAATGGGTATTCTTAAACTAGAGTTTAGTATCACTTTAACTGAAAACTGTCAGGGACTCTGTCGCCGTGCAGCCGTGCGACGGCGACAGATCCCTTTGGGTCACGGCTGTGCGAGTGCGCACGTGCGTGCAGGCGCACATGCGCAGAAGTGTGCGCATGCGCAGTAGAGTCTGTGTCACCACTAGGCGGGCTATTTAAACCTGCAATTCAGTACAATCAATGCCTTCTGGTCTACATCGTCCCTGCATTATTACCTGATCCTGTTACTTGTATTCTGATCTGACCCTGACTAAGAAAGAACTCCGCCTGCACCGACCTCGGCTATCCCTGACCATCTGCTTGCCTGCTCCCTTGTACTTGATCTGCCCGCTTAATACTGACCCGGCTTGTCTGACTCTGCTGCATCCACTTACCTGCACCTGGCTTGCATACTGACGTGTGCCATACTTACCTGCCGCTGCACCCACAGTCCTGCATCTGCCTTATATCCTGACGTGTGCCATACCTACCTGCCGCGGCACCCACGGTCCTGCATCTTGGTCACTGCCATACCTGCCTGCCACCGCATCCACGCTCCGGTGTCCAGTCCCAGTCTGCATCCTGATTGCCGCCATACCTGCCTGCTGCTGCACCTACATTCCTGCATCCGCACCTGGCCTGCATCCGGATCTCCTGGATCTTCAGCTACCTGCCGCCAGCTCCAGATCCACCCGGCACTAATGCCACTCCTGGCTCTGCGCCCTCTGTTCCCACTATTAGGGGCTTCTAGCGGGAGTCGTAAGAGGACGCCTTCTCTCCACGTCAGGCTCCCCAACCAGGTATGTGACAAAAACTGACCATTTTCTTTCAAATTTGCCTTATGGTAATCACTGCTCTTAAACATCTGTAAAACTTGTCTTTGTTTCTGAAAAAGTTCTTACCCTCATTTTGCCTTTTTGGATCAAAAGAGCTTATCTTCACAACTCTTGACTCTAGAACATAGCCATCTCTAGTTTGTCTGTAGTGTGAAAAGTTTGTTCTGTGGGGTTTATTTACTAAAGCTGAGAAGTGCAAAATGAAGCTCACTTCTACATAGAAATCAATCAGCTTCTAATCACAGCTTGTTCAATTAAGCTTTGGCAATAAAATCTGGAAGCTGATTGGTATGCAGAAGTGAGCCTGATTTTGCAGCTTTAGTAAATAAACCTGTATGTCTTTTATCAACTTTTAATTGAATAATTGATAAGCACTACCTGCACCCCATCTCAGTATAAATTTAGACCATCTTTATTGGGCAATGTGCAGTCTGGGATGGCACTGCCATATACTATCCTGAAAAAGTACCAAGCGCTCAACTATGGCACCTCAGCTAAGGCACAACAAAAAATAAAAACAACTGGCCCCCACTCCACACAGACTGCAAGCAAACCTGCATTTCTCTCTTCAGTACTCACTCCAACCTGTGATATGTTCTATCTTTCCTTCTCAAAGTTTTGTTCTCTTTCCTCAAACTCTCCTTTTTTTACCCCTCTTCTCCACCCACAGCTTATATACAGTATATCAACCTCACTCCTGCCCTCTTCCTATGTCTGCACTCAATTCTTCCTGATCATTGAAAAACCACATGCTGTTACAACCTCATTCCCATCTTATCTCGCTCACCCTACTGCTTTTCCAAACATCTAGGGATATTTCCTGTAATCCTGGCCCTCCATCATCTAACTGATGATGACCCACACCTTTCACTCCTTTTACTGGCAGCAGCCACAATCCACAGATTCCTATTTCTATTCGCTGGACTCCTGCTTGGCCTATAACAACAGTGTCTCTGTCCATGGTCTCTATTTCCATGTCCTTTAACCTATAGTACTTGTTACTGAAACCTGGCTTCAGGAATCATACTCTGCCTGTCCACCTGCTTTCTCCTATGATGGCCTTCACTGGACTTACTCACCAAGACCAAAAATCAATTTTCAAGTTCTCCCAATATTTCCCTCTCTATACCTCTCCACTTCTGAAGCTCACTGCATTTGTCTTTTTCCCTCCAGTGTCTCTGGGGATAGTTGTGATTTTGTTGACCTTGCCTTTCTCCTCTGAAATACCCACTATCATTCTTGGTGACATTAAAATCCCTGGTAATAATAACAACCGAGCTACCTTTTCAATGTAACATCATCCTGGACAGACACTCACTCCGATGGCAACCTTGAGGCTCCATGCACACCAGTGCCCGTGGCAGAAACAAAAACGCTCATATAGAGCATTTATGTATAATGTTTAAGCATGTTTAGTTTTTAGGGCTTTTTCTGTCAGAAAACTCCAATCAGAAATGTAAACCAGAAGGGGTATCCCTGCCTCTAAACACTGAGCTTAAAATATGCCTCTTAGGGGCAATTCGCTAAAGGTTACTACAATAACCCTGTCACATGACTCATTTGCATAAATTATCACATGCAGTAACAAACTGTCCAATTAAAAAAAAACAAAAACAAACGATTCTGCAGTATTTAATGCAAAATTAAAAATGTGCAAAATTAAATATCGCAAAAAAAATATTGCAGTAAGCCAATTCACAAACAGAACAGAAAGTAAAAAAAATATGCAATATTTATCACCAGGGTTTTGCTGGCGGTATCACGTTTTCTTTTTTTCAGCTGCAGCGAGGGGGTCCCCCCAACCCCTAGGGGTCTGGTATGGATATTAAGGGGGGTAAGAGGATACGTGCTGGGGGGAGGTGCATTGGGAGGGGAGATGACTTATGCTAGAAGGTGAGGGGGGGGAAGGGGGGGTTGGGGGAATTTCAAATTTGCCCCCCACTCGCACAAGTCTTCTCCACTCCCAAATAATCCCCCCAGCACATATCCTCTTACTACCCCCCTATTGCTCCTCCAGGTGTATAGCCTTCTTACCTGCCTCCCCACCTTCCTGGTTACAGACCTCATTAGCACAATGTCCCTCCTCTTGTCTGTGTTCATGAGAATATCAGAGCCGAGGAGGAGGGGGCTGCTTCTGCAAGTTTCGCTGTTATGTTTGCAGGCAGTCGGTGGGAAGAGATGAAGCTGCCACAGAGGCAGGCGATCGCCATGTGTGGAATCCCAGGCACCCGGCAAGAGTTGCGTGGCAGGTGACACGGGTGGCTACGGTAGAGCGCACCTGTAGGGCTAGTTACTGGAGCTGGGCTCCAGGATTCCACACAGATGTCTATGTTGACTCCGGCTCTGGGCCCCCCCACAGTAGCAGAACTCCAGGGCCCAGTTTCTAGTGCGACCTTTGCAACCCTGGTAGTTCTGCCACTGATCTATATGACAAAATCTCACTAATTTTCTGCACCAACAAGGGAAATTCTGTCTACAACCATTCATTTTCATCTTCTCAGAACACACTTGCTCCTCTCACTACTCACAGAATTAGGCCCTAAACACTGCAACCTAGGCTAACACACAACACCAGAAGTCTCAAAAGAAAGAGCCGTGTTCTTAAGCGATTGTGGCACAAAATCAAATCCCTGCAAGACTTTGCCCCTTATAGATTTGTCTTCCTACCAGACCTCAACTCTTTTCCACCCTTAAAGGATAAGTAGCCCCTTAGCACTGGCGCCTCCCGGCCCGTTAGAGGTTTCTGATGCAGGGAGCTAGGGTGGTGTTTTTGATCATATGACTGCTGTAATTGGCGGTCACATGATCTGAAAGCTCCCAATCACAAGCAGAGATTGGGAGCGGTTAGCCCCCAGGAACATGCAAGGTTGGGGTGGGGTGGGGGCAGCTGCAGCAGTAACGGGTTACATGTTACACCCTAAACATGGGTGCAACATGTTATAAAAGGTGAACGTATCCTTTAACTCTTACTTTGTTCACCCACTGCTTACACCCACTAGCTCATTCACTTCCCAGGAGATTGCCAATCATTTCAAAAACAAGACTGATGCAATTTGTGACCTGATCTGATCTCTTAAGTCCAGCCTTTCTCTACCAGGGTTCAATGGAACCATAGGGTTTCTCCAGAGGTTGCTAGGGATTCCTTGAACAATGAGCAATTTCTGCCTCTCAGAGGTTTCCACTGGCACCACTGATCTTTTTTACTATCTGTAAGAGGGTAATTCTTCCCAATGACCACAAGTGTAAGGAACATTCTTCCTATTGACAATCACACAAACATATTATGAGTTGTAGATAAAGTAATTTTTAGAAGGGGTTCCCCAAGACCAGAAAGTTATTCTAGGGTTCCTCTGTGTTGAAAAGGATGAAAAAGGCTGGTATAGAGGTTTGTCTTCAAATTCCACACATCTCTTGTAATAAAAAACAGAAATATTGTGAAACTATAAAAACACTTAGTTTCCCTTCGTTCACAGAACAATCTCCTAGTGAAATGTTACAACTGAGCTCTGGGCAGAATATTTTCACATTGATACAGTTATTGTATCAAATATCAACTGCCTATACCTTGAGATATATAACTAAAGTGTGTTTTTTAGTGCACGGACACTTGTTTTTTTGTTTTCATATTTTTGTTTTTTTCATATTTTTGCAGTACTTACCTCACATTGGATATTATACTATGATGAATTGACTCTTATTATCTTCCAAAAAATAAAAAAATTACAAATATCAAATGCGATCTCCATTCGTGAATTGAGCCCACTGGGATAGGAAGTGAAGGAAAAATTCCACAATGGTATACAGATAGGAAAAAAAATTACCCAGTAGGGGCTTTTAACCCTCACTTGCTCTATCCAAAACACAAACATAAAAGTTTTGGCTACACATACACTTATGGCTACTACTGTATACTATACAAACTATAGCATTGAAGCAGCACTCTCCATCACAAAACGACATACGGCAGCCATATTTCTCCATCCTGATGCAAGGTTACCTTTCTCATGTGACTTGATCTTTTAGAACATAACAAAGGTAGGGGAATGTGTTTTGGATTTGACTGTACCTTCCCTTTACACTGGGGATCCCTCATGCCTTATACAAAAAGGGTTCCATCTCATTTTCTCTCAAAGAAGCTAGCACTGAATAAGTCACTACAACCTACAATAGGATACAGTATAAGATTAAAAAAAAAATTTTTTTAATTTCCTCTACAACACAAAGACAGTCCTATACATTAACACGTGTGAGGTGCGAATTGATGCTCCGTTTTCACAGCTAATTGACAAAATAATTGTTTAGCAGTCCAGGTTTAAATCAGGATTTTATCCTGTTCACAACTGATGACATGTGGGGTTCAAGAGCGGTTCCCATATAAGCAGATTGGATGTGGTTTTAACTGCATCCAATCCGCATGACATGTGAAATAACATTGCTTCCTATGGTGCCTGTTTGCATATGTCTGGTGCACTAGCAGTGCGGATTGAAAAAGAGTCCAGTCCAATTTCTGAGCAGTGCGGTCCAATTCAGGTGCAGATTACAGGCTATTGACTTTGTAAGCCTGCACAATGGAAATCTGCCACCCCCAATCCATTCCACAATGGCAATACTGGGTAGAGGACATTGGACCTATGAAAGAATTAACCAGTATGTTAAAAGGTAGAGAAGAACAATGCCGTAAAACTTGGTGCTATAATGAATACTCATTTTCTGATGAGTTTAAACAACCCCTTGCAGGATGTATTTGATTTCCTTGACTCCTTCTACAATAACCCCTCTCAGGCTGAGTGTTTTCTGCCGCCCACCCACATGACACAGGGATCTCACATTCTTGCATTTACCAGTTTCTTCTTTCTCATTCTAACTAAAGCATTGGGCTCACTATTTCTGTTCTTTTCCTGAGCACTTTTCTCTGAGTGGTTTTGGGGGTTTACAATTTTCCATCCATATTTCAATGTGGAAGGTTACTTTCATAAGTAGTGGACATTCTTGATATAAATATCTACAGTCCCACAATTCAGTGTTCTTTCTTGATACACTTACATTCTTGGAGCTAAAGAATATATTACCTCAACTTTTAATATTCACGTGCCTGTTGTTCCATATTCTTGTGTTAAAAAAAGTATCCTGTTCTCTTTGTATTGCTTCCTTTGTGTGAAATACCTGGTGATCCTGCCAGTCCCTCTATTTCCTATTTCAAACTGACCGTGCTAGGCACAACAGAACACCCTATCCAGCGTGGTCAGTTTTCTGGCTGTGGAAGCCTGCCTGTCCTCCAAAGGAATGGCCAAGTTTTGTGTCGGCACGCCCCCAGCACAACTCTTCATTGGAAAGATCAGTATATTGTCCTTTCTCTACTAACTTGTCCCCCTGTAGTCTCCACCCCCAACTCTCTAAGCCCTTTACGCATAGAAAAGAGGTCATGTGATCATTTGTAAAATAAGAAAAATTTATTATACATATAGATATACACACACACACACAGCTAAAAAAAAAAGGAACACCTTATAATTAGAGTATAGCATCAAGTCAATTAAACTCCTGGAATATTGATCTTGTCAGTTAAGCAGCAGAGGGGATTGTTATTCAGTTTCAGCTGCTGTGGTGTTAATGAAATTAACAACAGGTGCATTAGAAGGGCAACGATGCGACAACCCCCAAAACAGGAATGGTTTACAGGTGGAGTTCACTGATATTTTTTTCCCTACTCATCTTTTCTGTTTTTCACTAGTTTTGCATTTGGCTAGAGTCAGTGTCACTACTGGTAGCATGAGGCGATACCTGGACCCTACAGAGGTTGGACAGCCAGTCCAACTCCTCCAGGATGGCACACCAATACATGCCATTGCCAGAAGGTTTGCTGTGTCTCCCAGCACAGTCTCAAGAGCATGGAGGAGATTCCAGTAGACAAGCAGTTACTCTAGGAGAGCTGGACAGGGTTGTAGAAGATCCTTAACCCATCAGCAGGACCAGAATCTGCTCTTTTGTGCAAGGAGGAACAAGATGAGCACTGCCAGAGCCCTACAAAATGACCTCCAGCAGGCCACTGGTGTGAATGCCTCTGACCAAACAATCAGAAACGGACTTCATGAGGATGGCCTGAGGGCCTGATGTCCTCTAGTGGGCCCTGTGCTCACTGCCCGGCACCATAGAGCTCAATTGGCATTTGCCATTGAACACCAGAATTGGCAGGTCTGCCACTGGCACCCTGTGCTTTTCACAGATGAGAGCAAGTTCACCCCGAGCACATGTGACAGACCTGAAGGTCTGGAGAAGCTGTGGAGAACGTTATGCTGCCTGTAACATTGTTCGGCATGACCATTTTGGTGGTGGGTCAGTGATGGTCTGGGGAGGAATATCCATGGAGGGACACACAGACCTCTACAGGCTAGACAATGGCACCCTGACTGCCATTAGGTATCGGAATGAAATCCTTGGACCCATTGCAAGACCCTATGTTGGTGCAGTGGGTCCTGGGTTCCTCCTGGTGCACAACAATGCCTGACCTCATGTTGCGAGAGTATGCAGGCAGCTACTGGAGGATGAAGGAATTGATACCAATGAATGGCCCCCACGTTCACCTGACCTAAATCCAATAGAACACCTGTGGGATATTATGTTTCGGTCCATCTGACGCCACCAGGTTGCACATTAGACTGTCCAGGAGCTCAGTGATGCCCTGGTCCAGACCTGGGAGGAAACAGCCCAGGACACCATCCGTCGTCTCATTAGGAGCTTGCCCCGACGTTGTCATGCATGCATACAAGTGTGTGAGGGCCATACAGACTACTGAGTACCATTTTGGGTTGCTGCAATGACATTTCAGCAAAATGGACTAGCCTGCTGCATCATTTTTTCACTTTGATTTTTGCGGTGTCTGTGAATTCAGTCCTCTGTAGGTTGATAATTTTCTTTTCCATCAAACGATGGGGCATCCTTACATCCCTAAAACATTAACCAGTCCATATCAGTATAGATATCCAGCATGAGATTTTTCCTCAATGAGATCTGGTATGTTCTCAAAGTGTTCCTTTAATTTTTTTGAGCAGTGTGTGTGTATATACACACATATATATATATATATATATATACATACATATATACACACACACACATTTTTTTTTTTTTTAATTATAAGGATAAGTTCACCTTTTGTACACAAATAATAAATGCACATTTTTTTTGCAGGTAAAGTAATGTGCATTTGTTATTTTTGTCCAAACGAGCCTGTAAAGCATTGTACCAGCGATCAGTAGATGCCATTCAGGTCTCCTGCAGACCTGTCAGAATATCTGCCATATGGGATGTCCGAGCAAGCAGATATGCTGACAGGAAGCTTCAATGAACTACCATAGAGCTGTGGATTGCCGTGGCAACTACAAGCCCACAGCTGCTAAGGCTGTCGGGACTCGTAGGCACTCATTCACAGAACACTATGAATGAGGGACATGGCAGTGTGGGCGGAGCCCCACACGACCATGCTGTTTTCAAATCTGGGGAGAAGTTTCCTTGTACTATCTGTCAGAGGGAGGAGGTGGAATGTGTAACATATTCCAAAGGTGAACTTACCCTTTAAAGTGGTTCTAAAGGCTCAAGGTTTTTTACCTTCATGCATTCTATGCGTGAAGGTGAACAACCTTCTCTGTGCAGCATCTCCCCCAAATACTCACCTAAGCACCTTCTTGATCCAGCGATGTGCGCTGGAGTCTCAGCTGTCCCAGGACTTCCTCTTCTCATTGGCTGAGACAGAACGGGAGCCACTGGCTCCCAATGCTGTCAATCACAGCCAGTGAGCCAATGAGAAGAGAGGAAGCGGGGCCAAGCCATGGCTTTGTGTATGAATAGATATAGTGCCCCCATAGCCAGCCGTTTGTCGTCGAGGCACCCGGCAGGAGGGAATAGCCAAGAGCAACAACGGGGGACCTGAGAATAGGAGGATCCAGGCTGCTATGTGCCAAACCACTGCACACAGCAGGAAAGTATAGACATGTTTGTTATTTTTTTTTTTTTAAATAAAGCCTTTAGAGTCACTTTAATATAAGGTTGTTTGTATAATGGATATTCCTTTCTGAATCCCTGGCTATACCTGCACTGACTCATTTTACCCCTTACACTAAGTTTTATTCAATTGTTAGTGCCTCCTTCACGATTATTGCTACTTTCTTTACTTGTACCATTGACCACTTCCAGTTATTTTGTGTGCTCTATGCTCTTTCTGGTCTGTTTTCTACAGTTGTATTGTGTATTATATTTTTAAAAATTCCTAAACAAAAATGCATTTTTATTCCCATTTTGGACAGTGTAAGGGAGTGTAGAACTCATTTTTTGACATGTGTTCCAGTGTGTAGGTCTCCTTTCACTTCTTGTGCCATAGGCACAACAGGAAGGCAGGAAATCCAAGGTAAGAGAAATCCCTGGTGATCACCGGAATTCCCCATTGGAAGATTTCCCTTCTATTTATGTTCTGAAGACAACGCAGAACTTGGGTTTTTCTTTCACTTTTACTCTTGGTGAAAAAAAGTGAGGGAAATTCCTCTGATATGATGGCTTACCTGGTGTGCTAACAATGAACTATTGATGTCCAATATGACAAAATGGTTGAATCAGATCTTGATGGAGAGAGACAAAAATGGCACGGCCGAGAGATGAGAGTCATATAGTGACAGTTTAGAGCAACCTAAACTGATTGATTGTGGGGAAAAACCAATAGTACAGGATCAATGGCATTTTTGCAGTCTTGCATGTAGAGATGCGATTCACAGGAGCGTGAAAAAATAGTAATTGATTCGCCACATATGACTGATTTTTTTTTCTGCCACAAATGAATAACCTGGGCTATTCAAAACCAACACCATTTTTAGCTTTTAGGACATTTTATGTTCAGTTCTGTTGCACTGTATATAGCCACCATTACACAGTTGTCCCCAAAACAAGTGTCCATATTGGACGATTAACCCTCATCACTGTTATTATTATTATTATTATTACTACGAGTTTATATAGCGCCAAAGGGTTTGCTCAGCGCTGTACAATAGGGGGGACAATACATGGCACAGTACAACAACAACAAACAACGTACGAGGGGTAAGAGGGCCCTACTCTTACGAGCTTACAATCTAGGAGGGAGGGGGTAAAGGTACAGTAGGAAGTGGCTGAGGGGGATGAAGTGGTGGGAGGAATGAGGGAGGATGTTGGGGACAACTCTAAAATTTCCACTCTTCTTGGTGACAGCAGTCACCAGTACAAATAGAGGGGTCAATCTTCCCAGAGGAGGCATAGACAACAATAAAAAACTGACTGAGATTCTAACCCCTCAACTTTAAAATTAAGAAAAGAAAAAAAAAATTGCTTTCAGTTCCAGTTTAATCTTTTTGCTGGAGGTGGCAGCAGGGGTTTTTAAACCCGACTCCCAGATGGAAGCAATCTGGTGGCTGTGTAGACATTGGACTGCTTCCACACACACTAGTTACATGGTCTGCCTGCCATGTATCCCAGGCTGTGTGTGCCGGGGATTGGCATGGTGGGTGCTGTCCTGCCTTTCCTCTTACTGACTCGGAAGCAACATGTATAACATCACTTCTGCGTCCATATGTCACTTCCTCCATCCAGTATGGCCAGGGAAGAAGTTGATGGAACATGATCGGCACTGGAAGACACGACCTCGGGGGATCTTTTAGACCCCTTGTGCCTCATTAAAGAGAACGTGTCACAAAAAAAAAATCATCTTTTTGTCCCGTAATGAAAAAAAAAAGTTAGGTTAAAAAAAAAATATATTTTTATAAAAATTGTAATAAATTAAAATTCCACCCAAGCACTTAAAGCAGAACATCACCCTAAATAGAGAAGTTCCACTTCATGTCCTCCACCCCCCCCCCACCACGTTTGGCATATTTTTTTTTCTTAAGGGGGGAGAAGATAATTAGCTTGCTCAGGCTGCGGGACCATTGACACAGCAAAGTGGCAGCAGCTAGGAGTGGCCGGCTTCCCACAATTAACATGCCAGTGCCCCAAAAATGGAGCTGGATCCTTGGACAGGCAAATGTTTTTTTTTTTAGTAAAATCAGTAGCCACAGTATTTGTACAAATGGCTGTACACCCTGGAGTGATCAATGACTCTGGGACTCTTATTCACTGGTAATTACACACGGATAACCTGTAGGGCTTTCAAATCGTCGCCATAGGAAAATATAGGGTACTGAAGTTGCTGTTTCCTGGGTGCAAGCAATTTTAAGGTTTGAAATGTTGGGCATCCATTTACTTGGCACAACCTCATATTTTATCGTTTTCCAAAAAAACAGGTAATTTATTGCATTTGTGTGCCATAAAATTCACTTTAAATTGGTTTTAAAGGCAGAAGGTTTTTTCCTTACTGTATTCTATGCAGAAATGTAAAAAACCTTCTGCATGCAACTTCCCCCACAACCCCCCTAAACACATACCTGTGCCTGATCTCAATCCAGAGAAGTGCACAAGAGCTTTGGCTCTCTCGCTTCTCACTGGACCAGACACAGCACAGGAAGCCATTGGCTCCCGCTGCTTTCAGCTGTAGCCAGTGGCGATGATCGGGGGGCAGGGTTGAGGCACATTCTGTGTCTTATGGACACACAGAGCAGGGCTCAAGAGCAAGCACACGAGTGCCCCCATAGCAAGTGGCTTGCTATGGGGGGCATTCAGTAGGTGATGGAGCCCAGAGGGCCGGTGAGGACCGCGGAAAAGGAGGATCAGGGCTGCTCTGTGCAAAACCACTTCACAAAGCAGGAAAGTATGACATGTTTGTCATTTAAAAAACAAAAAAAAAACAAGCTGTACACTTCTCTCCTACATATAAAAATCATCACAAAACTATTTAGAACCCCCAAACATTATATCATTTTTAAGTAGAGACCCTGGAGAATAAAAATGGTGGATGGTGCATATTCTTATGTCACACGATATTTATGCAGCGGTTTTTCAAATGCAATTTTTGGAAAAAATACAATCTAATGAGTATTAATGCGCAAAAAAACCCACAATATAATACCCAATTGTTTGGTAAAATATAAAAGAGGATATTTTGCTGGGTTGAAGGTTTTGTGCAGTGCACAGTGTGCCGCATGTATGCAACAACTGATGCGAGCGAATTGTCCTTTTGGAAACTCGCGTTAGAGATATGGAGGAGCAACACTGGGCAGAACCGACAACCTTGAAAGGGGTCTTCTGCTCCCTGAGAAGGTAGCCAATGGGATTGATGTGAAGGGGGTAATCAGGATGATCAGGTAGGAGGATGGGTCCTGGGTTTGTGCATGCAAACAGATTTGCCAAGTTGGGTGAAGATGTGGGGGTGGCAAGCTCAGGGGTGGCAGCCCTGGATGTCACTGCTATCCCTAACAGCCAGGAGGGCAGACCATCTGGGAGGGGTGGTGAGGGTAGTGCAGGAAGGCCTAGACAGTTGGTGGTAGTCGGGGATTCTATAATCAGGACTGATAGAATAATTTGTTGCCAGGATCGCCACAACCGAATGGTTTGTTGCCTCTCTGATGCCAGGGTTCGGCATGTGGTGGACTTGGTTGATAAATTACTGGGAGGGGCTGGGCATGACCCAGCTGTTTTGGTTCATGTTGGAACCAAGGACAGAATACGTGGAAGGTGGAGTCTCCTTAAGAATCAATTTAAAGAACTAGGCTGCAAGTTGAAGGGAAGGACCTCCACGGTGATATTCTCTGAAATAATACCTATGCTATGGGCAAGTCAGGAAAGACAGGGGGAGATCAGAGAACTCAATGCATGGCTAAAGACCTGGTGTAGGAGGGAAGGATTTTGCGTTTCTAGAGCACTGGGTTGCCGTCTCATTGGGGTGCAACCTATATGCTAGAGATGATCTGCACCTAAATGGAAGGGGGTCTGCTGTGCTGGGGGAGAGCATTTTGGGGAGGCTGGAGGAGTATTTAAACTAGGATCGAGGGGGGAGGGAGAATTAGATTATAATGGGGTAGACAGATTAGACAGCGGTCAGTCCTTATTGGTGGGTGGAATGGGGAAAGATGGGGGAGGGCTATGGCAGATGATAAGAATGTTCCCATGTTACAATCAACCATTTGATTATTACCACTTGCATGAAAATAAAAAATATGCAAAAAATGTGCGCACAAGGTGTCAATGTATTAAAGTGTTTGTTCACCAATGCCAGAAGTCTGCCAAGCAAAATAGGTGACTGGGAAGCTTTTTTGCAAGAAGAGAACTATGATTTAATTGGTATTGTTGAGTCTTGGCTTCATTCTTCACATGACTGGGCTGTTAATATTCCTGGCTATGTTCTCTTTCAGAGAGACAGGGTAAAAAGGAAAGGTTGTGGTATCTGTCTCTATGTGAGAAGGGACCTCAGAGCGAGTGTGAAAGAGGACCTAGTTGATGGAGAGTGTGATGAGGCTGAAGTATTATGGGTGGAACTGCACATGGGGGTGCGTACTACAAAGGTAATCATTGGAGTTTGTTCTAGGCCTCCCAGTGTTAATGAGGAGGTGGAGACTCAGCTCCTTGCACAGATCGAAAAGGCTGCAAGGACTGGGACAGTGATAATAATGGGGGATTTTAACTACCCAGAAATTGACTTGACTAATTGTATTGCAGGAACAGTTAAAGGGCAAAAATGTATAAGCCTATCCATATGAAAGAAAAATATATTTGAAATACTAACATTTTGGCCATATTCAATATATATATATATATATATATATATATATATATATATATATATGTGTGTGTACTGCATGTTGAAATGCGTTATTACAAAATATATGAAGAATATTTTTAAAAATACTTTTCAAATACACTGTATGTCTTTAAAAATACAACTCTACATTTGTGGAATGCATTTACATATATATATCCCAGGGAGTACGCACAAGCTGAAAATGCGGGCGCCGTTTATGAACAGCAACCCGCACCTGCACTGCTCCCGTCTGGCCGTTTATATACATGAGTCGGACTGGAAGTGGGTAATAATGGCATGCAATGCCAAACTGCAGTTTCTAAAGTGAGCAAAATCCTCTCTTGTATTAAAAGAGGTATAGACTCCAGAGAGAGATATCATTTTACCCCTGTACAAATCATTAGTAAGACCTCATCTGGAATATGCAGTTCAGTTTTGGGCACCAATTCACAAAAAGAACATTGGGGAACTGGAGAAAGTACAGAGAAGGCCAACTAAACTGATAAGAGGCATGGAGGAGCTCAGCTATGAGGAAAGATTAGAGGAACTGAATTTATTCTCTCTTGAGAAGAGGATTTAAGCGGGGGACATGATCAACATCTATAAATACATCAGTGGTTCATATAGTGAACTCGGTGTAGAGTTATTCACCCTGAGGTCATCACAGAAGACAAGGTGGCACTCTTTACGTCTGGAAGAAAAGAAATTTTCTCCAAACACGGAAAGGTTTCTTCTCAGTAAGAGCTGTGAAAATGTGGAATAGATTCCCTCAAGAGTTGTTTCTGGCCAGCTCAGTGGATTTCTTTAAAAAAGGCCTGGATTCTTTCTTGGATACACAGAATATAACTGGATACTAACATTTACAGTTGTGTCCAAAATTATTCAACCCCCACTGAAATTGAGTGTTTTGGCCAGTTTGACATTGCTTTTGATCATTCAGTCATCTTGCTTACATTTACATTAAAGAGGCACTTGTAGGTCAGACAAATATAACATAACAGTTATAATGAAATAACCACAAATGTCTTTTCTGTGCTCACAGCATTATCAGTTTTATTCAACCCCCAAGTGACATTCAATCTTAGTACTTAGTACAGCATCCTTTTACAGTTATAACAGCTTTTAAACGTGAAGCATAGCTTGACACAAGTGTCTTGCAGCGATCTACGGGTATCTTCGCCCATTCTTCATGGGCAAAGGCCTCCAGTTCAGTCACATTCTTAGGCTTGCGCACTGCAACTGCTTTCTTTAAGTCCCACCAGAGGTTCTCAATCGGATTTAAGTCTGGTGACTGCGATGGCCACTCCAAAATGTTCCAGCCTTTCCTCTGCAACCATGCTCTAGTGGACTTGGAGGTATGCTTGGGATCATTGTCCTGTTGAAAGGTCCAACGTCTCCCAAGCCTCAGGTGTGTGACGGACTGCATCACGTTTCCATCCAATATCTCCTGGTACTGAAGAGAATTCATGGTACCTTGCACACGCTGAAGCTTCCCTGTACCTGCAGAAGCAAAACAGCCCCAAAGCATGATTGACCCTCCACCATGCTTCACAGTAGGCAAGGTGTTCTTTTCATCATAGGCCTTGTTCTTCCTCCTCCAAACATAGCGTTGATCCATGGGCCCAAACAGTTCTAATTTTGTTTCATCAGTCCACAGAACACTATCCCACAACTTTTGTGGTTTGTCCACATGGCTTTTGGCATACTGCAGTCGACTCTTCTTATTCTTTGGAGACAGCAAGGGGGTACGCCTGGGAGTTCTGGCACGGAGGCCTTCATTACGCAGTGTGCGTCTTATTGTCTGGGCTGAAACTTCTGTACCCACATCTGACAAATCTTTTCTCAGTTCCTCAGCAGTCACACGGGGACTTCTCTCCACTCTACGCTTCAGGTAGCGCACAGCAGTCGAAGTCAGCATCTTCTTTCTGCCACGACCAGGTAGCGTTTCAACAGTGCCCTTTGCCTTGAATTTGCGAATGATGCTTCCTAAGGTGTCTCTTGGTATGTTTAACATCTTTGCAATCTTCTTATAGCCATTGCCCTTCCTGTGAAGAGAAATCACCTCTTCTCTTGTCTTCCTGGACCATTCTCTTGCCTTCACCATGTTTGTAACCACACCAGTAAATGTCTAGAAGGAGCTGAGTATCACAGTCATTTTAAAGCTGCCTAATTGGTGCTTATTATGCTTGATTGCTGCTCGGTGACATCCACAGGTGTTTTCAATACCTGATGGAAAGCACCTGTATGAACCTCTGTTCTTCAGAGTGGTAGTCTTTAAGGGGTTGAATAATTGTGGCAATGAAGAAACCACATAAGAACCATTTACTACTGTATTACATAAACAATTGATGTC
The DNA here is from genome assembly GCF_062004578.1 of Staurois parvus. Classification (NCBI taxonomy): domain Eukaryota; kingdom Metazoa; phylum Chordata; class Amphibia; order Anura; family Ranidae; genus Staurois; species Staurois parvus. Next base: position 864,207 of record NW_028318108.1, on the reverse strand, counting down.
ATTTTAGTTGCATTTGGGTAGTTACAACGTCCTTGTAGGATTTGATTCTGAATACAATTCCAAATGTACACTATAGTCCCTAAACCCCTTTACAGCATTGGGGGTTGAATAATTTTGGACACAACTGTATAGGTAAATTTGATCCAGGGAATATCTGATTGCCTCTTGGGGGATCAGGAAGGAATTTTTTCCCCTGCAGGAGCAAATTGAATCATGCATTGCTGTTTTTTTTTGCACTTCTCTGGATCAACTGTGGGTGTAGGATTATCTTTTTTTTTTTTGGTTGAACTGTATGGACTTTTGTCTTTTTTTAGCCAGACTAACTATGTAACTATGCCCATGGAACAGTGTCAAACTACAGTACCTAAAAATCTCCATAGGCGACGCTTTAAAAGCCTTTACAGGTTACCAGTGTACAGTTACACAGGAGGTCTAGTGCTAAAAGGATTTCTCTCACTATGCACCACACGAGGTATCGCTGTGAACAGTAAACTCTGTTAACATGTGTGCACGACCTATGTATGCGTTCGCCTTTGTGCGCAAGCACAGGGGGACAGGGGTGCTTTACATTTTTTTGAAATCTCATTTTGTTTTATTTTTACAATATTCCTTTAAATTATTTTTTGTTCACTTTTACTGCTTCCATAAGGAATGTAAACATCCCTTGTGACAGCAAGAGGCCGTGACAGGTGCTCTTTATGGAGAGATCTGGGGTCTATTAGACCTCAGACGTGTGCTCTGCCCTTACAAGCATCTGATCGCACCAATGTCGTTGTGTTCTGATGCTTTCCCTACTTACGTACAACGTACAAAATTAAAACTACTAGTATTTATTCTCTAGGGTGTCTGCTTTCAGAAAATATATATTTTGGGGGTTTCTAAAGTGTTACTAAACCCACAACAGTAAAATCAGTCTGTATATGCAGTAAAGCATGCTTGTTATACTCACTGTGGAACCTAAGGGGTTAATCCTCTGCATTGTGTAAAAAGGATACTTGATACTGACTTATCTGCTCATCCTCTTCTTCAAATGTCCACATCTTATCTCCTGAAAAGACAGACTGAACCATAGCCATTCTGCACATGCTCAGTTTAGTGTGTATTGCTAGAGAAGTTTTTTCTTTCTTGGGAGAGTGCATGTGATCAGCAGAGGGCTAATCAGCACTGTCCAGACAGAGGTCAGGGGTTCTGCATCCACCTAGAGCAGAAAAAAAACTCCTCCTACAAGCTTTAACCAGTGCTCTGCTGGACACTGATAGAAGTCACAAGACTGCTCTAACTGCTGATGAGAAAAGGTATTTAGCAGTTTATATTTACTAAAATATTTGCATTTCCATGTTCTGTGTACTGTGTGAGACCAAATATAGTGAATGCAGGGTCCTGGGTTTAGTAACACTTTAAAGTGGAGTTCCAGTCTTTTTTTTTAAACTTCCAATATTTCCAATGCCCCTCCAATGTACAGTGTGAAATGGAAATTATTTTTTTTTGTTTGTTTCTAAATACCTTTATTATAATTCTTTGGGCGGCACTTCCTGTCCCGGCCGCCTAAGCAATGACGTCATTAGGCGATTCCCACTGACTCCTGGGATATTGGCGTCTTTGGGAAGCCTAATAATGTAATGTGACTGACAAGTTGCCATAGGAACAGGGTGGGTACTTCTGCTGCTGCCGCCATTTCTACGGCAACCTACACTAAACAAAATGCGCTGCGCAGTGTCATTACTGCGCAGGTTCGAGATCGTGAGGTGCATGCTGGGTAGCCAGCTGCACTGAATCCCGAAAAAAGACACAAGTGGGCTTCAGATGCCCACATCCTAAATGGCCACCTGCCTGCTTCTGAGATCGGGTACATTTTTTAAAATGTTAAGCTAACCAGCACGAATACTGTGCCAACAATTGAAATGCACAAGTAATAACAATCACAAGCGAATTTAAAAAAAAATTGATCATGGGGACTAGAGCTCTGCTTTAAGTAATCTTCAGGCCTACAATTTTGGCAGTGAAAGGGTTAAGTGGTGGTATTAAAGGACAGGGAAATGCTTTGTACACACCATACAACTGTAATGTGGGAACAGAGATGGTAAACATGGAGGAGTTATGGCCCAGCCCTCTATCTCAAGGAGCCATTGGTCCCCATTTTATGTGTATATAGCAGGAAATCAGTGTATGATTAGAGGGCCATCCAAATTCCTGATAAACACAACATAGACACTTTGTTTTGCTGTAATACAGCACAGATCTTCCTCTTATCTATTGGTTATATTACAGCTCCGCCCCTATTCCGTACACTTCCACCCTTAGCTCCGCCTCCACTAAGGAAACATCCGCGGCTAGCTCCGCCTCCATTCAGTATACTTCAACCTTTAGCCCTGCCTTCTTCCGCACGCTGCGCCCTTAACCTCGTCTCCATTTCCTACACTGCACGTAGCTCCGCCCCCATTCCGCACACTGCCAGCATTATCTCCGCCGCATCTCCCCGCGCACTAAGACCCTTGACTCCGCCCAGAATCCCCGCAGGCTGATCTGATAGTTCAGCCCCCATTCCGTACATTGTCAGTTTTGTTCCGTCCCTATTCCGCACTCCGATTCCTTCAGGACCGCCCCCATTCCGTACACTGATAGCCATTAGCTCCGCCCTCGCTCAGTCACGCACAGCACACTGGCACTAGGTGAGCTCCTCACCCTCTCTCCTCGTCCGAAAACACGCTCCAATCCTTTGCAGCAACCTGCTCGCACCCCCCGTAACACAACACTACCCACCTCGCTGCGAGTGACCTGCAGCTGATAGAAGTCCTTGCTCGGTGCCGGAGCTTGTCCGTCGCACTGGAACAGGATCTCCGGCATCAGCGCCGCCATCTTGAGACGCTCACGCGGTTGCTAGGGTAACCAAGGCGAATTACCCCTTCCCTAAGGGATCCGTGCGCGCTGAGGGGGCGGGGCCTATCCTCCACAGATCCCTCCGCCTCACATACATCCCCGAACAATAAGCACTGGACGCCTAACAGTTCGTCCTGGGAGCTCACAGAGCGGCACAGCGTGTAATAACCGTCCGGGGGCGACACGGTGACCCTGGCGGAAATAAACCGAGCTCGGCCGGTCGAGGGGTCCTGTGGGGACCGGCAACTCTTCCCGACAATCTGTGGTTAGAGAAACCGACGGCAATAAAAGAGGCATTACATAAAAAGACAACTGCCCTCGGCCAACGGACGCCAGAGTCGCTGAGGCCGTCATCCAGAGAGTGTGAGAGGCCCTATGACTCGTTCCACGTAGAGGCCACAGCCGCCCGAGACGGCCCGGTGAATCTGCGTTTCCCCCTTTTTGCCCGTAAAGTAGTCCGCGGAGGGATCCCGGCTAGGCCGCGGTTATGGGGTATATAAAGTAAGCCCTGCAGCGGAAGGATCTGGAGCGGTAAAGTAGTGCGCGGAGGGATCTGGGCCGCGCGTCCTCAGCTGATCGGTGAGAAGGAAAACCGGAGAGGAAGCGGAGACACCGGGGGGAGTGCGGCGGAGACAGAGGTACCCGGGGAGGGCCTCAGGACAGCGGCCTGCTCACACACAGGCCCGGTGCTGTAGTAGTGATAACGCCGAGTGGTGTCTGTGCCAGGAAGGCCAGTATATGGCATCATAACACATGTAGGCATTGTATAGACGTTATACAATAGGGGCCGGCTCACAGCACCCCCTATGGCCGGGCTCAGGCCTGCACTCCGATCCGGGTTATCACAGGAGGTCATGGCTGGGCCCTACTAGGAGCACTACTACACACAGGCCTCAGTGGGCGCTATTCCCCACACACATCGTCATAGGATAGGACTAGAACCCTGTGTGCAGGGGGACACGGCTGGATGGAGCACAGATCCGGGGGGGCACATACATTTATTTATAATCACCCAGCCCCCTTGGCTCACTGTATTATTATACAGGATTAGTATAGTGCTGACTGTTACAGTACAAGAGGGCTGCTGGTCCTAAGAGCTTACAATCTAATAGGGAAGGGGCAGCGATACAAAAGGTAACATTCACAGTTCTCATGGCCTACTCCAGCCTTATTACAGAGGGTGAAAGAACACACAGGTCAGCCAATAGGAGATAAAAACAACTAACCGCTCATCTTTTCCTGTATGCCGGTGTAAAACTCATTCATACAGGCAGTAAAAAACAAAAAAAATGCTGCGTTTAGATGCGTACAAAACTGAACGCATCTAGAAGCGCACTGTAATAATGGATCCATACAGACAGCTGCGTTTACATGTGTGCTGCGTTTAGCCACACGCACAAAAAAAAGCAGGACTCAGGGTTAGATATTATGTGCTTTAGGCACACATTTTACACAGCTGCTTCTAGAACCTTTTCATGTACAAAACAGGCTATGTCTGTCTGTGTGAGTCTGTTGGCTGATCAAACATGGTGCAATCTGATTGTACTATGTAATTGATGGTCCATCTCCATTAGATTGTACAAGGGCCTGCTAAATTTCATTAGATTTGTCCTCCTTGTTAAGCTGGCCATACATTATACAATTTTCCTGTAGATTTATGTAGTGCAAGGGCCTGCCTTATTGGATACAACTTGAAAGTGTTTAGGTTTGACCTCATATTATATGGATTAGGTGAATCTAAAGGAAAGAAATTGTATAATGTATGGGCAGCCTTAGTGTTTTGGTAACTCTCTAAAGGAGATTGTACGGTCGGGTTGTATTGTGTGTGTGGTCAGCATTACTCTTCAGCCATCCATGTTATCCTGATTAATTAGGAGTGAATTGTTTACATTGAATATTGATCAGGCCTGATGAGGGGTATGCATTGTGTGTGTTTGTTTTTTGGGGGGGGGTTTTTCCATTCTGCATCTGATGTCAGATGAAGTGTAGTCTTGTGTTCTATACCATGTCATAGATTTGAACTAATGTTCATCAGTGTGCTTACATACTAAGCCATTGGGGTGGTGGTTCTGCAGGGTTTGTATTCGACTACCAGCTTGCACAGCATGTTACACTATTATTTATTTCAGGTACTTATATAGCACTGTCAATTTACGCAGCGCTTTACATGTATATTGTACATTCACATCAGTCCCTAACCCTCAAGGGGCGTACATATATATTGTACATTCACATCAGTCCCTAACCCTCAAGGGGCGTACAATCTAAGGTCCCTAACTTACATTCATACATACACATACTAGGGCCAATTTAGACAGGAGCCAATTAACCTACCAGCATGTCTTTGGAGTGTGAGAGGAAACCAGAGTACCCGGAGGAAACTCACGCAGGCACAGGGAGAACATGCAAACTCCAAGCAGGTGGTGCCATGGCTATAAGGCCCCATTAATACCCAGCGTAGGGTGAACATGCGTTTTTGCGCATTTCCATGCATCCTGCATAGAGCAGTCCATTCACTTGACAAACGTTCCAAGAAGCTCCATAACCTTTTGAGGCATAGAGCTTTGCATGTTTAGTGCACAAACATGCGATTCCTAGCCACTTTTTGGGTGTCGTGAAGAATTAATTACACCACAAGCACGACGCACATTTTTCACTTGTTCAAGGAACGTTTTTTGCGCACATTCCCATAGTGCACAGGTGTGAATAGGGCCTAAAGGGAGACAGGACAGTTCAATACAAGAGTTTTGGGGGGAGGGGCTGCTTATAAGAGCTTGCAATCTAAAGGGGAAGGGGAAGTGACACATAAGGTCACAATCAGCATGGCCTACTCTAAGATTAATAATCTTTGTAGGTAGATTGGAAGAAAACACAAGTCCATCTAGTTCAACCTAACAAAGCAGCAACCTGGAATATTTGTATTTTCCCATTTGATAGCTGGTTTTATACTCCAGCTGTGCATGTTGTTAAACATATTGATTGATTAGGAGTAAATAACGATCAATCCTGATTAGGACAAGGGGTAGTTGTTGTTTATTTCTTTGGATCTGATTTCACTTAACATGCAGTAGTCTTTTGTGTTCTATAACATCTCATACATTGGGATAATGTTGGACAATCTGCTTACATACTGTGAGCCATTAGGGTTAGTATTCATAATATCCAGGAGATATTAACAATTTGTAAAATAAAGGGGGATGGTTCAATTACAATTCATTACAAGAAGGTTATGTTTTTTTGATTTGTCACGTGAGAAAACAAAGATCTTGTCCATGTAGGATCTGAAGGTTTTTGGCTTTTGAAGGCTTTCTGTAAACAGTATGTGGAATTAATGAGATTATGCAGACGTTCGCTGTTGCACTGACGTGAGCTAGATCAAATATTGCCTTTGTATATTTTTTTTTTTTTTTTTTTTCCATGTGTCATATGGGGTTGTGTTCCCCCCAATCTGTGGGTTTTGTACCCCCATCAGGGGCTCTTTGTCAGATCCAGCTTCCTGTTATTGTTCTTGGTGGAGGATTTGGCCTAGTGACGTTCTAGGTGCTCTACCTGATTAAATTCCCCTTCATGCTCTCCTCCGTGTCACTTGCAGTATGGGGGGAGGTTTAGGGAAGGGGACGTCTCCTTGGCTTGTCATGGGGTCAGTGTTGTGCCTTTGATGGCCCTGATGTGAGTGTGTTGATTTAGCGTAGACACAGTGCAGTGTGCTTGCTTTGGAGTGTTCTGACGTTGCTTTGTCTGTCTGTTTTGTGGTGGATATTAGAGGTCAGCTGCAGAATGTTGTAATGTCTGTTGAGATTTGATAGTGATGGGGAGATTATTTTACTGCAATGTTGCGATTTAACCTGCTATCCAAGGACCTGGCTCTGTAGGCCTGTAGTGTCCCATATAAAGTGCAGCTGCTGAGACGTGACTGCATGGGCATATTCTGATACACCATGGGCAGCATTAGCCAGGACTGTAAGCAGGTAGCTAGAACCATATTAAAAGGATACTGCATTTTAAAGCTGAACTCCAGGCTTGCCTTCAGGACCCCTTTAATACCATTTGCATTGAGATGTGTTGGCCAGCATTCATTGCACTTTCCAATTCCAAGACAAGGCAATTTGCCATGTTTCCTATGGTCCAGTTCACACCATTGCATTGGCTTGCTACGCATTAAAAAGTACAGTATGCACTACTGTTAGCCAGCAGGCTGTGGCACAAACCACCTCATCCCAACACTGCTAGGGTGAAAAGAACTAAATTTAAATGTCCTTTGTTACAACTCAATATATTTGTAACAAAAATGAACGTTGCAGTGCACTGGAATTGGCAATTTAGCTGTGTTCTCACAGCACACATCAGCGATTGTGCAATCAACGTGGTTGTGGAGTGAACCAGCCTTTACTGATTTTATTGCACACTGAGCTTTTTACAGTGTGCAGTAAGTAGAAGCTGCAAAAAGTCAGCCTTTTCATTTCCTGGCTGGATGACGTCCAGTATCCTCTAACCCTTTTCCTCCCCAGCCTGACTATTATTGGGCCTTCCCTTTTATTCATTGGAATTAGATTTTTTTTTTTTTTTTTTTTTTTACTGTGGAGGCTTAGTACCACATGTGTGCATTTTATGTAGAACAATGTTATTACTACAATAGAAACCAGCAGACATTTGCCCTGTGTATACCTGCCTGTCGAATGGGCATGCTAGAAAACTAACTTCCGATCAGTGCTGGCAGCCAATGAACAAGTTGGTGACATATTGTAACCTCTATCTTTTTCCATTCTTCAAGAACGACCTTTTAGGTCTTGTTCACACTTGACTAAATTTTTAACTCTTCAAAAACTCTCCTATAACGTTAGTATGGGCGTTAGGCATCAATGAGCTTTAGTATTGGCGTTTTACAAGCATTAAAAACGCTCCCCAACCGCCCTGTGCTCAGTCTTGAGGCGTTTTATAAGCATTTTACAAGCGTTAAAACCACCACAAATGCCTATAATAAACTATAATGCTTTTAATGTGCTGTATCCGCACTGCAAACGCCCCGCAAACGCCTGCCAGCTCGTCTGTGGAGCTTCACCATAGACTTGAATGGGAGATGTTGAAATGCTTCAAACTCCTCCAGATTCGACATGAGGCTTCAATTTTGAATCTACATGACGCAAATGCTTCATGCTTTAATAATGTGAACAGCACTGTGTGCTGTCCATAGTATCATTTGCATAGGCGTTTGAGGAGAGTTAAAAATGCAGCCCCCCCCCCCCCAAAATGCCTGCTTTCAATGCTAGTGTGAACTAGGCCTTAGAACCTGAATGCTAGATGGAGAGTGTTGCTCAGCTTGTCTCTTCAGAATTTCCCATAGGTTGGGTCCAGATCAGGAGACCTACTTGGCCACTGAATCGTTTTCACCCTGTTCTTCAGAAATGCAGCAGTGGCCCTAGATGTGTTCATTTTCATGTTGGAAAAGTGCACAGCAACCAAGGGCACGGAGTGATTGTAGCATCTTCTCTTGCATCTTCTCTTTCAATATAGAGCAGTACATCTGTGAATTCATGATACCATCAATGAAATGCAGATCCCTGACACCAGCAGCACTCATGCAGATCCACAGGACACTTCCACCACCATGTTTCATTGTAGGTACCATGCATTTTTCTTTGTGCTCCTCACATTTGTAACGCCATACAGTTTTGAAGCCATCAGTTCCAAAAACGTCTTGGTCTCATCGCTCCAGACTACAGTCCCAGTAGTCTTCTTCTTTTTCAGCATGGGCCCTGGCAAATTCTAGGCAGGCTTTTATGTACATGGGCTTTAGGAGAGGCTTCCTTCGTGGACAACACCCATGCATGCCATTCCCCTGCAGTGTACTCCATATTGTGTCATGGGAAACAGTCAATCCCAGTTTGGCTTTCTACTTCTTTAGCTCACTGCAATGAACTTTCATGGCGATTTTCTTTAACCCTTATCAGAAGACGCTTCTGTCAAGGTTTTACTTCCGTGGACGGCCTGGACGTCTCTGTGAGATAGTTTCAGTTCCATCTTTGTTACATTTTTGTATCTCTTTTGCTACTGCATTCTGACTGATAAGTAAAGCTTTGCTGATCTTCTTGTAGCCTTCACCTTTCTTGTGTAAATAAATTATTTTCTTTCTCAGGCATTGTGACATTTCTGTTCCATGTGGTGCCATTGCTGACAGCAAGAAATGGGAAGGGTTTTTTCTTTTCTTTTCTAAGTAACGCCCTTTTATAATAAACTGAGTGCTGGACACCTGTTTAATGAATTAATTAGACTCACCTGTAGTTTTTTTGTTTGTTTTTTTTGTTTTTTTTTCTTCTTTCAGGTATTGACCAAAATATATTCAAGCTATAGTTCTATAATGGATGTGGGCTGAAAGCACACACTCAGGTTTAATTTGAGGAACCAAAAGTAATTGGACAATTGAATCAAAAGCTGTTTCATAACCAGGTGTGGGCTACTGCTTTATTTCTTCATCAGTTAGGCAGGTAAAACGTCTGTAGTTGATTCTAAGGCTACGTTCACACTAGCGTTGTGTGCAGGCGACAGAGAGGCGTTTGGGAAGCGTTTTTACCGCTTCCCAGACGCCTCGGACAATTCTGCATATTGCAGCACATGGTGCTGTTCTAATGGGAGCGTTAGTGTCGCGGCAAAACGAATGCCTCTGGTCGAGTCAGGAGGCGTTGAAGCCTCCTATTCTAGTCTATGGTGCTGCTCCGCAAACGCCCGGCCGGCGTTTGCGGAGCAGTAACACCATTTAAACTTCATTATAGGCGTTTGTGGGGCGTTTTTAATGCTCGGCAAACACCTAGCAACCTCCGCTAAACCGTTCATGCGGCGTTTGCAGAGCGTTAAAAAACGCTCCGCAACTGCTGGACCAACGCTTGCCAAATGCTATAGGGACGTTTGGCAAGCGTTGGTAAAACAGTCAATGGTGAACGAGCCCTAAGTGTGGTATTTGCATTTGGAATCTATTGCTGTGAACCTATACCATGTGTTCAAATGAGCTGTCCAAGTTAAACTGGCCATTGTAAGGATTCAAGATCAAAACAAATCCATCAGAGAGCAGCAACATTAGGAGTGGCCAAATCAACAGTTTGGTACGTTCTGAGGAAAGAAGAACGCACTGGTGAGCTCATCAACATAAAAAGGCATGGACGTCCATGGAGGACAACAGTGATAGATGATCTCAGGATCCTCTCTATGGTGAAGCAAAACCCATTCACAACATCCAGACAAGTGAAGGACACTCTCCAAGAGGTGGGTGTATCATTGTTAAAGTCTACAATCAAGAGAAGACTTCACGAGAGCAAATACAGAGGGTTCACCACAAGGTGCAATCCATTCATAAGCCTGAAGAATAGAAAAGCCAGATTAGACTTTGCCAAAAAAAATCTAAAAAAAAAAAAAAAAAGCCAGACCAGTTCTGGAAAAGCATTGTTTGGATGGATGAAACGAAGAGTAATCTGTACCAAAATGATGGGAAGAAAAAGGCTTGGAACAGCTCATGATCCAAAGCACATGTCATCTGTAAAACATGGTGGAGGCAGTGTGATGGCATGGGCATGCATGGCTTCCAGTGGCACTGGGTCATTGGTGTTTATTGATGATGTGACAGAAGACAGAAGCAGCCGGATGAATTGTGCATTGTTTAGAGAGATACTGTCAGCCCAGATTCAGCCAAATGCAGCAAAGTTCATTGGCGCTTCACAGTACAGATGGATAATGATCCAAAACACACTGCAAAAGCAACCCAGGAGCTTTTGAAGGAAAAGTGGAATATTCTGCAATGGCCGAATCGATCACCTGATCTCAACCCAATTGCACATGCATTTCACTTGCTCAAGGCAAAACTAAAGGCAGAAAGACCCACAAACAAAAAAACAACTGAAGACTGCTGCAGTGAGAGCCTGGCAAAGCAACAGGAGGAAACCCAGTCAACTGTCCAATTACTTTTGGTCCCTTGCAAAATGGGGGTGATGGCTACTGTTAAGAGCTGTAATTCATAAACCCTGTTTTGGTCAATACCTGGAAAAAAAACTAAAATTGTGCCTGTGTTCAATTTTATATATGGACTTGTGTGTTTTGTGTGTGTATGTATTTATAGTACGCAGTCAAATTTAGTTCACAGTAAATTTATACATCTTTTATAGTGCTAGTTTAAAACCTAATTTGTCATTTCTGTCTTGGTTTTAGCAGTGTCTCTCGGCATTTCCTTAGGTTGATAGAATCTGTGATCGAGAAGCAGTGACTGCTGTGTAATCCCATTCAGCACAGTGTACCTAATATAGAATAGTGCCTGAAAAGACTCTGCATTGCCTTTAGCAACAAATCAGCTTCTCTTATTTTCCAATCAGCACTGACAATGGGCCAGCTTTTTTTCTTGTTTTTTGTTTTTTTCCAGGCAATATATGCATTTCTTTCAATCTAAAGTGGTTTTAAACCCTTACATATACCCAGTGAAGTGACTGGCCTCAGGTGATACAACAAGATGAAACAAATCATCCTATATAAGTTGTACCTGTCTATTTTGCAGCTTTCTTTTCTCTCCATCTGTGCAAAGTGCCAAACTTATAAAGCTTGCCTGAGAGTTCAGAAAAAAGAGGGCAAAGAGCTGGCTGGAGGGAAGAGGCACCTCCCTCCACATAGCACACAGGAACATAACTGAGGCTGTCAGCTGGATATCTTTTCTGTCACCATTTTCTTTTGGTATCAGGAAAGCTTGTCAGAAGTGCTTCATGCGGATAGAGGATCGAAGAAACAGACAGAGATGACATTAGTGCTCTGGATTGAGACAAGTAGACACTATAGAGGAATATGCTGTGTTCATATTTCATGTCTAAGGTTTACAACCACTTTAAAGTAACACTAAATTCTGGTTTGAAAAATATAAATTCTCTTGCATTCTGTATTCAGAATTAAAAAAAAGCCCCTTCTCTTGCTCTCAACCTCCTTTAAATCTCCAACTTCCTTTTCATTTATTTGCTGTGATTCAGCTTCCTGTTAGATGATGGTGGCTACGTTTAGTTCTCCATGAACCCACTGTATGTAAGATCGTAGCCTCACTCTTGGTTTTGTAGAGTGCATAGACCAGTGCACATGACCACAATTAATGTGCACTGCTTATCCTGAACAGAAGGGGGGGGGGGGGGGGAAAGATGCAGGAGTTTACAGATATGTTAAAAGGAGGCAGAAAAATACAGTAAAAAACAAGTGATAAATAGATTAGAGGGCCAATAATGTGGATGTTTTATGGATTTTGTGGAGCAACAGGATATTGTTCAGTGGCTACCAGCCATTTATAACTGCAGAAAACACTTGCTGTAGCTTCCTTCTGTAGTGTAACTGTACAGGAAGGAGTTAGAAACATACTTATCATAGTAATAGAGTTCATATATCTCTATTTTCACTATTGTTTGCCCACATGGGTATGCAGGCGGGCCCATTCATTTCATTTGGGGTACAGTGTCTGCACAGACGCAGCTGCTGCTCCCAATTGGAAAGCCATGCAGGCCCGAATGTTGACAATGTGCATTGGGAACCATCCACCACACTGCTGTCAGATTGGGACCAGCGTCCTTGTCTATGCAGATGCTGCATCCCAATTGGAATGAATGAGTGCCTGCATGGAACACCTATGCAGCCCCGTACAGACAAACATGACCCTCACATGGGTGTATGCTACAGTATGCCCTTGAATGAGACCTTGGACACCTGACTTCAGTTTGTAAAGATCATGTATTCTACATAACAAGGGGAAATTATTAAAAAGCATCTGATACAAGTTCTGTCTCAACTGAAGTCTTATTACTGTGATTTGATTTATTCACAGTAGGATTGTTTTTTTGAAGTGGACGTGAAAAGATTTTGATTTATTCAACTGTTTAGAAAATAAATGTAAAAGTCTGACTGCACTCTATTTGAGAACAATTTTGTCTCATTTCATCCACCCCCCCCCCCCCAATTAATGGCATTTATTTTAGATTAATTCTGTAAGTGGATACCTGCCACATTTGAAGTGTCAGTGAGTCCTCTAATACATTTAAATCCAGCATGATGTCCTAAACCTCACCCACCTATTTATCAGAAGACAATGTGTATTGACCATTTTTCTGTCTCCTATTTCTGACCACCTGGTGTCATTGGTGGAAGTGGTTTTCCTGAAGTTCCAAGGTTTTGTTTCAAGCTGTGTACTGCTCTCCCCATATTACAACTCCTATATTTTCCTTGCTTATGCTGGCATCTTCCACAAGCTAAGGGCGATTATTGCCATTTTTCATATGCTGGGGTTGGATGCGTTGGCACACGTGAATGCAGTTCACTGGTTATGCACAGATGAGGGTGGCTACATCCCATGCATAGTGGGACCATGTAAAGCAGCCATTCTCATCCTGGGTTCCTCCAGAGGTTGCTAGGGTTTCTCTAAAGTGGAACTACACTTCATCTGAGCACCACAAACCAAAAATTCTACTTAAATAATTAATATTCAGTGCAAACTCTCCCATCCATTAATGTCTCCATGCTTTATTTTGCTGAGAAATCACCTTGAAAACTCCCACCTAGCATTTCTGGCTGTGGCCACCTTGAATAAGGGCAGGTAATTCATGCAGTATTTACTTCCAGGAATCCATCTGCCTTTAGCTCAGCCATGCAGGCAGGAGGGTGTGATTATCTGAAAACTCCTACTCCCCTAAAGACTCCTGGGATGTATGACTTAAGCTTGGAAGCCAGGATATAATTGGAGAAATGTAAAAAAAAAAAAGTTTAAATCAAGTAAATATACCTTTCTATCTATTTGTTTTTTAGCAGCATAAGGATTAAAAATAGTCCATGTTGAATGAGAGAGTGAAGTTCTGCTTAAGCTATGGCTGAGTGATCTCCCATCTGATGGCGCCTGCACATTACCAGGTCCAATGCCACTTGGCAGAGCCATGACATTAATGACATTCTTAGCTGCCTGTAAGGGAGGAATTCTGACAACCACTGTATGGGGGCATTCTTCCCGCTGAACACAATGTGAGACCGTTTCCCAATGACCCCTCCCATAGAATTGACCTGAACAATGGTTCTCTGAGACTTGAAAAGTATTTCAAGGGTTCCTCCATGGTAAAAAGGTTTAGAAAGGCTGATATGGAGTTGTGACCTTCAAAAGTGAAGTGTGATTTGCTGACTTTTTGCATTTGTAATTTGCCATTTACTACCTGACACTGCTATTCCCAGGTATCAGGTTGACTTCATATGAAAGTATGGAACATTTTTGGTGGGGTTTGGTGACACTTTAATTGTGTAAGGATCTCATGGGTATGCACACTGAAGTCTAAGGTTAGTCATGTGTATGTTGTAATTATTACTGCATTTCCAGCTGAAGAATAAAATGTCTTTGGTGCTGTTAATGAATAGTAACAATAACCTAGTTAACTGAAGTGCTAACTTTATGGAACTTCACCTGAAATTAGCCTAATAACTGTGCAGGATAGGTGGAAACCACCGGGGTTGTTTGTTTGATGGATGTTAAAGTGATGCACAGCTGTTATGTTGACAGCCCACCAGAGGTAAGTGTTGCTGATGCAGCGAGAAAACAAATGGCTGTGTTATGCAACGGATATGACTTCTTGTCTTGGCATGAGCTTTGACTGCATGATTTAGATGTAGTTTGAGTGTATTTCTCTGACAAATATGGCATAATAAATCTAGGTACCTCTAACCTTTTTAATATTGCCTGTATATTCCGTTGTACCTGTACAGGTTTTTGAAGATGATTTTGGCTGTTGCTGGAATAATCTTTGCATATGCACATCATCTGTGTCCAGTTTCCCCATGAGGATAGCAACAAAAACTGAGGTGTGCAAGTACAGAACCTAATGGTGTCCTCAACCTGTAGATGTTTCTATGATGATACTGACTTTATAAAATCTGAATCTTAGGCACCCTCCCCAAATAACTGGTTGGGAGGTATTGCAGACCTGTGGGGCGGATTGAATTGTACGTTTTGTACCCACGGTTCATCCCTTTTGCTCAGGTCTGGACTAATCTTTACAAAATCTTGGAGACAGCTGTCTTATGTTACCTCTCAACATAGTTCTTAAAGTAAATGTAAACTCACCTTGTAAAACAACCCATTCAGTTTAAAATATAAAAAACTTTTAAAATAAAAGTTTTATATATTTTTTTTTTATAAGTGATCACATTCCCTCTGTTCTCGGTTGTGTAAGAAGCTTAGAGAGCTGGGGGAGAAGCAGCAGCACACTGGTCTTCCCAGTGAATGCCTGTGCATGGGGGAAGGGCTTGTCAGGACAAGTCTGATCATTAGAGGAGAGCAGGCTGATTTCTCAGCACAGCCAAAAACTAAGCATGCTCTGCTCCACTGCCTAGTGTGGTCAGTTTATAATAGGAAAGCCGAGGGACTGGCAGAAACACCAGGTATTTCACACAAATGAAGCAATACAAAGAGAACAGGATACTTTTTTTCATACAAGTACAGGGTACAGCAGGCACATAACAGGAATATGAACTTTTTTGATTTGACTTTTTTTAACTTTTTTTTTCCTTAGCCCATAATTTTCCTTTCTACCCTTTTTACAGTGATTCTAAAGGCTGCTATTTAAAAAACAAAAACAAAACTTTTCGGTCCCCCCTGGCTGTCCTGGCTCTAACAACCCCCCCCCCCCCCCCAGCCAAGCTAAGGAGAGGGAGAGACCTGGGAGAGCTGTGGCTCTCATGCAGATCATTGGATCTAGTTGGGGCTCCGGTAAGTACGAGGAGGAAGCTGCATCCAGAAGGTCCTTTTTTTTTTTTTTTTTTTTTTTTTTTTTTTTTTTGTGAGTACCTGAAAAAAACTAAAATTGTGCCTGTGTCCAAATATATATGGACCTAACTGTGTGTGTTTTATTAGTGGTGCACCGAAATGAAAATTCTGGTGCCAAAAACGAAAATTCGCAATGCACTTGACTGAAAACCGAAATGCGCAGTTTTTAAAAATGAATATTTATCTTTTGGAAAAAATACACTTTGATTAAAAAAAATATATATATACCCCAATTGTTTTGTAAAATATGTAACCAGATGTTACGGTGAGTAAATAGATACCCAACATGTCACACTTTAAAATTGTGCATGCTCGTGGAATGGCATGAAACTGCGGTACTTAAAAAATCTCCATGGGTGATGCTTTAAACATTTCTACAGGTTAGCAGTGTAAAGTTACAGAGGAGTTCTAGTGCGAGAATTATTGCTCTCACATGTAAATAGGGAAAGCCGGTTATCGGCATTTCTCTCCTCACGAGCTGTCACGCTGACAGGTCGAGAGGAGAGCCGGTAATCTGCTTTACTCAGAGGGGACAGTGTGCCCTGATGATCAGTGTAGCCCCAGCAGTCCCACCTGTCAGTGCACATCAATGCCACATATCAGTGCCTACCAGTGCACATCAATGCCACATATCAGTGCCCATCTCAGCTGCCTTTCAGTGTTACCGGTCAGTGCCACCTAACTGCCTTTCAGTGCCCATCAGTGATGTCTGTCAATGACCATCAGCGCCACCTGTTGGTGCACATCAGTGAAAAAAATCATTTTTACAAAATTTTATAACAAAAACTGTTTGTTTTTTCAAAAATTTCATTGGTTTTTGGTTTGTTTAGCAAACAAAAAACCCAGAGGTGATTAAATACCACCAAAATAAAGCTCTGTCTTAAAAAAAAAAAAATAAAAAAAATTCATATGGGTACAGTGTTGCATGACTGCGCAATTGTCATTCAAATTGTGACAGCACTGAAAGCTGAAAATTGGCCTGGGCAGGAAGGGGGTATAAGTGCCCTGTAGGCTAGTGGTTAACATTGTAGTAAATGCCCTTTTCTTCACTTGCACCTATGGGTAGGCTTACCTGTTGGTACAAGGAATATCTCCTGAACGTGCCTTGGCAATAGCCCATGATGAATGTGCAGTGAAGGTTTACATTTAGTGCATGCAGTATGCTGTCGAATGCAGAGCACCATGCCATGGCCAGGACTCCAACGCACGTTTGCAGGCGTGACATCATTGCAACCCTGACCATTCAAACAGCTGTAACCTGTGAACCTAGACGGAACACTGGGTGAAGGTGGAAGCGTCGGTACTAGCATATTATGTCTTAGATCTGCTGGGAGCCACATTTTTTTTAAATTTCTTTTTGGACGTTTAAATCGCTTTAACACAACAACACAGTACTGAATTTCTAAGATGTTTCCATTATATAATCTATGGTCACCACTCAGGTTTTAGTAATTCTGGGTATTTCTTCTCCAAGAGTGATTATATTATTGCGAGCTGCTCACCTTTTTGGTGCAATTTAACCCGGCTTGGCATCATTGACCTTTGATCTAATTATATGTACAATAAAAGGATTGTTCCCCCTTTTTTTTTTTTTTTTTGTAGGGAAAACTGAAGTCACAAGCTAATCACAAGTTGTCTGCTTGTTGACGGCCAAGCTTGAACATCTGTAGTGAACATAACACACTTGCCAGTATCTAAACTGCTTATTGTGCTGGCCACACAATTGGGGTGGTGTATTGGTCGATTTTAGAGAATTCCAAACTGCCTATAGTAGGTGATACCAGGGAATTAACTGGGTGGTGGATCACAATGGCCTATTGCTGTAGGTTATACTTGGAAATCCATTGGCCGGTTTATTGGCGGATTTATAAAAATTAGGGTTGCTGTCCTCAAGTGCCCCAAGGGGCTGATGTCCTATATCACTGGGATTTTTAATCGGGATTGCTGTAAAATCCCATGGGTTTTTGTGTTTTCTGCAGAAAACATTGACTATGCTGTTACCTGTTTGCTCTGTTTGGTGATTGTGTTACAGGATCCATCCAATTTAGTCACCTAGCAACCAGATCTGCTCATATGCAGGCTCCAAGCATCATACACTGTGTCTTAGATGTTTCTTTCCAAATTTCCAGAGAAGACTTTATACCAGGTATCTATCATACTTTATAGACCAATTTACATTTTTGTCTGCCAGTTTAAAGAAAGCCAGTCACAATGTAACATTCTGAAAGTGGATACATAGGTAAATTCCTACGTCTACCTGAATATATACCTGATTAATCTCTGGGGAATAAAAACCTATATTTCTACAATGCTGGGAGAATGACATCATCTGAATCTGCTGCTGGGGACATCCACCTCTCAATTTATCCTGGTGATTGTAGTCACTGAGACTGAAGGTCATGGGGAATCCAGAATGTTGTCATTGGAATAGAGGGGAATTCTTTCTATGCAAACCCCTGTTAAGTGACAACTGTCTGGGAGGGGGGGGGGGGGGATTTCCCCTTACTTTGTAGATATTTCCTGTTGTATCTCCGGAACAGCAGGTGAATGAAAATCTCCATAATGGCGGAGAGAACACACAGAACCAGTTAGAACCTTTCCATACATTTTTGGTTTTAGATACTTACAAATGCATGCATAAGAGACCTTGGTTATGCAGGGCAAAATGACCAGGATCCTCCTTGCCGGTAATAAGTTGGCAGGTTCACTGTCTGCGTGGCTGGAAGCTGCTGCTCTATCACACTCTGCAAGTGATCCACTGTGGATCTCTTTTTAGAGGGGCAGTAGACTGCTCTCCATGTGAATAAGGCCGGATTACAGGGGTGCCTAAAATGTGGTGTGTTGTGTGGTTTTTTGTTTTTTGTTGTTTTTTTTCTTAGCAATAACCTTGGCTTTTGTCTGGCAAGCTGGCTCAGACATTTAATTGGGGCAGCACAGTGGCCCAATGGTTACACTTCCACCTGGCAGTACTAGGGTCGTTGGTTCGAACCCCAACCACGGCACCTCCTGCCTGGAGTTTGCATGTTCTCCCTGTGCCTGCGTGGGTTTCCTCTGGGTACTCCAGTTTCCTCCCACACTCCAAAGACATGGCTGGCATGGGGTCCTCATGAGGAATTTGTGGTGTGAATGGTCATTAACATATATTTTGTTTCCAAGGGTGGGAAAGGTCTGAGGTGTGAATTGGTCATTACAATGTGTGACAAGCTTGGTAGGAACATCCTGTGTTCAGTGTTTTGTCCATCTGAGCACCTTGAAAACGTTTTGCATGCACTTTTCATGATGAAAAAAGGCTCTGGGCAGCCTTGAGAACTGGAAGAGTTTAAAAAAAAAAAAACAGCCGCAGTTCCAAGCGTTTTGCGTTTGAAACGCTGATAAAATCAACGTCTGAATGCAAGTTTGTTGCGTTCAAAATAATGACTGTAAACTCAACTGCCTGTAAACGACTGTAAATGAAGAGGTGTACATGGACACATAGGCAAACATTAGGGTGAGTTCAGGGGCTGCTGAAAAAAACGCTGAACAGCTCCTAAATGTGAGTTTATCAGCTGCAGTGTACATTTTATTTATTTCAGGTACTTATATAGCGCTGTCAATTTACGCAGCACTTTACATATATATATATTATACATTCACATCAGTCCCTAACCCTCAAGGGGTGTACAATCTAAGGTCCCTAACTCACATTCATACATACACATACTAGGCATGAGCCCTTATCCCAATACCAAAAAGAAACAGGCCTTGTAAGGGAACAACACTTGTTCTTTGCAGTGTTGTGCTTCCTCCTTATGCAAATATGGCAGCATAATTTGCTAAACCTGGCCATACACGTAGGGTTTTTTTTTTTTTGGTTCAGCCAGCTGGAAAAATATAACGGATCCCTCCGTCCACACTACACAACATGAATGGTCAAATCTGTTGCAGCTGTTGTGCTGCATAATATCCCCCAGCAGTTAGATGTAGGCACTGTTTGCCTAAATGTTTCCTGCCTCGCTCTTTAATTTTTTTTTTTTTTTTTTTTTTCCATTCATAATGGGGTATCGGACAGGGCTACCCATTGAGCTACTTTTGACCATTTTATCAGAAAATGGTAAAAATTCAGTGTATGGCCAGCTTAAAAAGGTATTAAACCCTAAAGCACATATTTTATTTATGGCCCATTCATTGTATTGGAAATTTTCCTGCAAATTTGAACAATTTTTTGTGATTGTTTTTCAACATTACAGCATTGTTTGTTTTTTTTCCTGATTGATTACTACTACTACCACCCCCTACTGCTCATGCGGATTTCACTTACATTTTATTGTCACATGATTTACCTATGAACAATATAAAAATTTGATCAAAAAAATTCCCATCATGTTTGTTTCATTTTTTTTTTTTCTTGAAACATTAATTGACTGACTCAGTAAGAACCACAACCATATGAAAATCGAGCAATCTGTCTACCAACCCCTTTTTTTTTTTTTGTTTTATCTTAAATCTGCTGGTACATCTATCACTCCCTTCTCCCCAGACTGACAATGCTGCTATCCAAAGGTGTCTGTTGCTCCTCCATCCAGAGTGTAGGCACTCTAATACAGGAGGTGTTTTACCGTCCCGATCACCAGGTAAAAACACAGGGGGGGGAAAAGGTTGGAAAGGGGAACTGGTGGAGCCACCACATCTGATTGGTAAGCTGCTATAATATTAAAACTGAAAAATAAACAGAATTCCATATTCCAATTTTATTTTAGCATTTTACACGCATTAACCCTTTTACTGCCACTGACATATATTTTTTGTGTTTTTGTTTAAGAGCAACATCACATACATGAAATACCAAGATGTTGTACAAGTTACAAGCAACAAGAATAAGAATTCGCATCAGTCGTACAAGTTATGAAATTGAGTGTTACTCAGGTCTTTACACAGTTTTTGGCCCCTTGCACACGGGCGTCACAACGTCCTGAGTAAACATCAGTAAATTGTGACGCCCATGTAGGGGCCAGCGTATTCTAGATGTTGCGAGGTTACCTGACTTTTTAACCACAAACACAAGGGACTTAACTGGGAAGGGTTTCGCAGAATAACCGGGGAAGTAAGGGAAATGGGGTAGATGGGGCTATAACCACTTGCTGACCGCAATACATATATATACTTTTGCGGTTTGCAAGTTTTATATACTGAGGTTATGGGTGGGTGGGTCCCGCCACCCTTTATGCTTTTAAAGATAGCCCCTTTATGCTTTAAAAGATAGATTTCCCCCCCCCCTCCTTTATGCTTTTAAAGATAGAGGTGACATTTGGGGTCTTATAGACTCCAGATGTCTCCATAAAGAGGACCAGTTGTTTATTATTATTATACAGGATTTGTATAGCACCAACAGTTTGCACAGCGCTTTACAAAATAAAGGTAGACCTTATAGGGCAGCACAGGGGCTAAGTGGTTAGAACTCCTGCCTGGCAGTACTAGGGTCGTTGGTTCGAATCCCAACCACGGTACCACCTGCCTGGAGTGTGTATGTTCTCCCTGTGCCTGCGTGGGTTTCCTCTGGGTACTCCGGTTTCCTCCCACACTCCAAAGACATGCTGGTAGGTTAATTGGATCCAGTCTAAATTGGCCCTAGTATGTGTATGTATGAATGTGAGTTAGGGACCTTAGATTGTACACCCCTTGAGGGTTAGGGACTGATGTGAATGTACAATATATATGTAAATCGCGGCGTAAATTGACAACGCTATAGAAGTACCTGTAATAAATAAATTACAGTTACAATACAATTTGGTACAAGAGGAAACAGAGGGCCATGCTCGTTAGAGCTTACATACCTTGTTTCTGTTACAAGGGATGTTTACATTCCTTTTAATAGCAATAAGTGATAAAAAAAATTAAATGGACAGTGTAAAATTATAAAGAAAAAAAATTGAAAGCATCCCCCCATCCCTCCGTGCTCACTTGCAGAAGCGAACGCATACGCAAGTCGCACACACATATGTAAATGGTGTTTGCACCACACATGTGAGGTATCACTGTGAACGTTGGAGCAAGAGCAATGATTCTAGAACTCCTCTATAACACTAAACACTTCTAAACAACCCTGTAAAAAATGTTTAAAGTGTCGCCGTTTGTTGCCATTCCATGAGAGTGCACAATTTTAAACTGCAACATGTTCTGTATCTACTTTACTTCTTTCGTATTTTACATAAGAATTGGGTTATATATTGTGCTTTGTTTTTTTTTGTGTTTTTTTTTTTTAAAACAATTGCGTTTGAAAAACCGATGTGCAAATATTGCGTGACATTAAAAAATGCAACGATCGCAGTTTTAATCTCTAGAGTCTCTGCTAAAAAAATAATGGTTGGGGGTTCTGATTAATTTTCTAGCAAAGAATACAGATTTTTTACTTGTAAACAAATCCCTGGTGGTCACCGGAATTCCCCATTAGAAGATTTCCCCTCTATTTATTATGTTCTGATGACAACCCAAAACTTGGGGTTTTCTTTCACTTTTACTCTTGGTGAAAAAAAGTGAGGGGCATTCCTCTGATATGGCTTACCTGGTGTGCAAACATTGAATGATTTGATGTCTAATATGACAAAATGATTGAATTAGATATTGATGGGGAGAGAGGCTGATCAATGTACATTGCAGGGATTTTAACAAACCTTTTCCTACTTTTTTTTTTTTTGTTGCTTAGAATAAAAATCTGTTTGTCCCGCTATGTCTTTTAGGTACTGGTTCTGAATGGGAGCGACTTTTGCGCTTGGAGTACTGTAAGAAGAGCTGCATCATAAAATGACATTTGTGTTTAGTGCAGAGTTCTCCATCCAATCAGGAAATTAGATTTCTGAAGGTGTTCTGTACACCAATCTGTCCTTCCAAGAGCCATATTTTGTTGACTTTTAAGAACATTTCAGCGGCAGCAATTTGAAAAGGGAAAAGTAATTTTTAATAATTAAACTACAATGTGGCAGTTGTGTATATAAAAAATATATGTATATTTTTATTAGTGGTGCACAAATTTATTGGCTATAAATGGGGATATCAGCGTTTTGCCGATCATAATGGCCGTCAATGCAAAATCGCATCCCATTGACTGCAATGCAAAAACACCTCTATTTAAGTTTTTTTTTTTTTTTAATTTTATATATTTTTTGTTCAATTTTTACTTTCAATAAGTTTATTTTTAAGTTACTGGATTGCATTTTAAAATTTATGTTCATTTAAATTCATGATATAAATTAAAAAGTCGAATATAATTAAATTTTTAAATATACTACTCAAAAAAATTTAAGGAACACTTTTTAATCAAAGTATAGCATAAAGTAAATTAAACCCCTTGTATATTTATCAGGTCAGTTAAGTAGCAGAGGGGGTCGTTAATCAGTTTCAGCTGCTTTGGTGTTAATGAAATTAATACCAGGTGCACTAGATGGGCAACAATGAGACGACTCCCAAAACAGGAATGGTTTTACAGGTGGAGGCCACTGACATTTTTTTCCCTACTCATCTTTTCTGACTGTTTTTCACTAGTTTTGCATTTTGCTAGTGTCAGTGTCACTACTGATAGCATGAGGCGATACCTGGACCCTACAGAGGTTGCACAGGCAGTCCAACTCCTCCAGGATGGTACATCAATACGCGCCACTGCCAGAAGGTTTGCCATGTCTCCCAGCACTGTCTCGAGCATGGAGGAGATTCCAAGAGATGGGCAGTTACTCTAGAAGAGCTGGACAGGGCTGCAGAAGCTCCTTAACCCATCAGCAGGACTGGTATCAGCTCCTTTGTGCAAGGAGGAACAGGATGAGCACTGCCAGAGCCCTACAAAATGACCTCCAGCATCCAACTGGTGTTAATGTCTCTGACTAAACAATCATTTTTTCACTTTGATTTCCGGGCTGTCTTTGAATTCAGTCCTCTGTAGGTTGATTTTCATTTCCATCAAACGATGGGGCAACTTTACGTTCCTAACACATTACCCAGTCCATATCAGTATAGATATACAGCATGAGATTTTTCCCCATTGAGATCTGATGTGTTTTCAAAGTGTTCCTTTTTAATACCAGTCCTGCTGATGGGTTAAGGACCTTCTACGGAACCTGTCCAGCTCTCCTACAGTAACTGCCTGTCTCCTGGAATCTCCTCCATGCTCTTGAGACTGTGTTGGGAGACACGGCAAATCTTCTGGCAGTGGCACGTATTGATGTGCCATCCTGGAGGAGTTGGACTGCACCTTCTGTAGGGTCCAGGTATCGCCTCATGCTACCAGTAGTGACACTGACCCTAACCAAATCAAAACTAGTACAAATCAGTCCGCAAAAATGTCAGTGGCATCCACCTGTAAAACCATTCCTGTTTTGGAGGTTATCTCATTGTTGGCAATCTAGTGCTCCTGTTGTTAATTTCATTGTATTCAGTGTATGACCAGCTTTACCACAATAGTGACCATTCTGCAGCGTATGCAGATTAACCCATAAGTGGCCAGTTAGCATTAATGATTAAGTGGATGCCACAGAAGTGTTAACCCCTCAGTAACCTATCTGCACTGTATGTGATTCGCTTTAAGAGCATGTACATCAATCCGTCAGTGATGAATAGTATGTATGCCTTAACCATTCGGTGCCCATTCCTCTTGTGATAACCACTTAATGCCTGATCCTCAGTCTGTGCATTATCTTTCCAGTGCTCCTTCCCCAGGCATGTATGCGAACCTCTTAACACCCAGTACCCAACTCCTATATGTTAAACCCTTGGCACACCGTACCCAATGTATGTGCTTTACCTCTTGGAATGTAAACGCTTCTGCTAAAGTGCTGCCAGTGCTCTGCATGGGGGCTGTCTGCTTGCAGGGGCCAACTTGGGAACTGCATGTGGTGCCTCTGCAGTTCCTCCACCCCGGCACTCCTCTGGCATTTCACAGGGGTTAAAAGGGAGGTTAAAAGTGGGGGAAAAAATTGGCAAATAAAACAAAAATATAGCGTATAGAATTGTGACACAAGTCATATTGTAATTGAATGTTATTAATGACCTTTCCTTATCAATCTGCAGCTCTGTAATCTTCTATAAAAATGCAATGCAATATGACCCCTTGCTTCTCAGTCTACACAGTGTGTAGAGAGGGTGGGACAGTGTATGCAGGGGGGTTTAGTTTAGTTTGGGTAATTTCTAATCAGACTAAAAAGCCACGCCCAATATGTATTAGAATTTACCAACACTCACTTTTTGCCTCGTAGCACAGAAAACCTCTCACTAGTAGGGGCCCAAAGCATTACTTTGCCCATGATGCTATTAAGATAGCACTGCTATACACATATACGTTTACTCCTCAGCAGCCAGTCCCTAGCACATGTGTACCTCCACACCCTGTAAGATACTACAGTCTTCTCCACTGTAATACCCTCTGCACTCTTCTCCAGCACATACTGCCTGATGTCATATCTTGTACATGCATATATTGCCCCCTGGCATGCAATCCATCATCCTCATCTGTACTTAATGCCGGCTGTCTCTCCCACTTTCTCTTTCTGGAGCAAACATGCTTTTAGAAAAACAATTGTCGTTGTATTTCAGGCACTGTTTCTATAATCCATGTTCAGGTTTGGCTCTATGTTCTATTTATAACCTTGCAGTCTGCATTTAATATTTATGCTCCATGTGTGAACTTGCAGTAGGTCCTGCTTAATGCATGGGATGCTTTCATAGCTCTAGCCATGCTGCTGTGCTTTAACCTTTGCTTTGCTTGACCAACATGACCATGTCTGAGAAATTGTATATCTAGCATTCATTTGAAGTGTCAGTTGAGCCAATAATGTGCAAAAGGACCCTCTGTATGCTGATTAAATCTTTATTGCTCGAAATGGTACTTATTAAATGAAACATTTAAACCTAGTCACTAAAATCTCATATACAGTTATGTTAATGTAACTTCAAAAGTAATTTTCTTTTTAAATCTACATCCTTAATTAAATAATACCTGGTTATCCTGCCATGAAGGTTCTTCATAAGACCCTTCTGTTGTAGGGTGACAGTGTTCTGTTTGCGTCTCCCAGTAGTGCTCCTGCATTGTTACCTTGTCACAACGGCTGCTGTGTGAGCAAATGCGGAGAGAGAGACTCAGGAGAGCTGCGGCTCTCATGCACTTCACTGGATTGAGAGGGGGCTGAGGTGGGTGTTGCACCCAGAAAGCTTTTTTACCTTCATGCAATGAAGGTAAGTCTGCCTTTAGAGTCACTGTAAGAATGGGCTATTAAAGCACCAGAATGGACAGAAAAATCAGACATGTACCATTTTTCTCTGACACGGCACACTACAGTTCATTTTGTGGTGTGCTGCAATGCATGTTCATCAGAAGTATCGTGGGTTAGTGCATTGAAATACCATTGAAAGAAAATGAAACACGCCTAACATGTATTTAATCAGTTCCCACCCAGCCTATTGTAATATGATGGCCAGGCGGGAGCACTGTTATCCTGGATGGATGCCATATGATATCCTTGCAGGATCGTGCCCCATGTACCACACTGCAGTGCGATCTTTCACTTGCTGTGTCCACCAGACACGATGGATGACAGATCAGTGTACTGGGCCATAAAAGGTGGCTTCTATTTGTAGCCTTTCATTGTGTACTATTGTGTTTATCTCTGTGATTGGTCATAACGTGATAACAGTGATAACATGGTACAGACAGGGCTAATCACAGGTCATCTGTTCCATTTGATTAGTTGTGGCCAATCACAACTAATCATAATTGTACACAGTGAATGGATTTCATTCAGAAAAAAATGGTTGCTTATAACATAGATGTTCATTGTTATAAATCCTGATCACCTCCTCAGAGTAATACAGTGTTACCTTATAACACTGTATTTCTCTGGTCACAGTATGTTAAAAAAAAGTAATAAGAGAAAAAAATGTTTGGTATTTTTCCACATACTGTCACCAGTCAGTGTCCCTGATCATCGCCACACCAGTTATATGATGACACTGTACTGCACTGGTGACCATATGTAAAGAAAAAAAAATTGTGAAAAAACAATTTTTTAAAATTCATTTTCCAAAAAAGGACAAAAATTCAGCTTAAAAAAACTTGCCATTCCTCTTACTAAATACCTAGGACTGGGTATTTTTACTGACCTGGCATTCTCGGGCCTCGAGAAATTAGATGGGCCGTCAGTACATCCAGGATTGATCGAGTTTCAGATATGTATACACCATAGTTTGTGGACTCTATTATTTAATCTGTAGGAAAGGTGTGTATACACTAATTTAGGGTTATTTTCACAATAGAAATGTAGCTGAATACATTTTCGGCCTAAATTTAAGAAGAAAGATTATTTCTTTGCAAAATTTTATAAAAGAAACTAAGAAAACTGTGGGGGGGCGGGTATAGCAAAGAATAAAAAAAAAGGTGGTGATACTACCAAAATTCTATTTTGTGTGGGAAAAAAAAAAATCATTTGGGTATGGTATTGCATGCCCATGCAATCGTCTTATAAAATAAGACAGCGATAAAAGCTGAAGCTGGGCAAGAAGGGGATGAAAGTGTCAAGTATTGAAGTGGTTAATGCTTGTATTGCCACATTTCACTGCACTAGGGAGACATGAATGAGCCATCCTTGGGTGTTTTTAGCTGGTTGTACTGTGAAAAGGTAAAAGCCGGCCATAGTCTGTTCAAATGTGGGCTGGCTCAGCAGGAACTGGCTGAGATTTGAACCATCTAGGGGCAAGCTGAATGTACCCAACTTGATCCATTGATCACCTTTGGTACTGCCAGCTTGCCACTAGCAGTAATCACTTTATTCTCCCAGCAAGGACGGCTTTCCTCACTAGGAAAATGCGATCGTTCTGCGAGAGGGATTCCAGCATCAACAGTGACTGTGTTGGTGTGGGAATCAAGCAAAAGAAAATCGCTCAGTCTATGGCCAGCTTAAAGGATAAGTTCACCTTTTGGACAAAAATAATAAATGCACATTTTGTTGCAGGTAAAAAATGTGCATTTATTATTTTTGACCAAAGGAGCCTGGAAAGCATTGCAGCAGCAATCAGAGTAAAGAAGCTATTTTAGAACCAGTTTGAAGAGAAATGTACCTCCTTTTTGTGTAAAGTGGGCTGGCATTTACAGAGCTGCCCATAGAAATAGGGGGACACAGATAACACAATAAGCTGTTCACTTTTCACGTGTGTACAAGGATAAATGTTTTTCTCTAGATACTGGAGAAACCGTTAAAATAGTCTTCGTCCTGTAAAACTGTATCAAATACAGCATGTTCATAATGACTGGGGTAAAAACACATGTGCTAGTCTTTTCTCCTGGTCAAATGTTTTTCATTTATACTGAATAGTGTAAATCAGGCAAATACTGCATTATAGCCATTAGATGGCGCCAATGATGACAGGAAATGCATATTTCATATGATCTCCAGCTAGTGGCCCTTATGTGGCCTGTTGTGTGAATGAGGAACATTTTGACTTTGAGAGAAAATTATTACACATTTGTTTTTGCCCCATTCATAAAAACAATCCGTAAATGTAGTTTTAGAGGGAAAATGGCTATGCAAAAAATGTTTTTTTGTAAATATACTGTCTGCGTATACACACACTGAAGAAATGGAAAACCATGTGTGTGATTACAAAATACCTACTGTCTCCTATCCCAAACTGTGGGGAGCAAAGCTGTTTTGTTGGAGAAACACACATTTAGTGGATTTATCTTTATTGAAATAAGATGGATGATGGTTCACATTGGAAAGATGCTAAATTGTTGGAAATGCATTTCAGCCAGTGCATATTTTTAGGTGCATTTTTTTTCATTCTTTTTTTTTTTTTAATTCATATTTTTTATTCTGACGTTAAAACAGTTTAGTTATTTGTGGCTTTATCCCTCAATCCTTTTATACAACTGTAAAAGCCACATTATTTGCCTATTTTATATGCAGGTTCTGCCTCTTGATTTGTGTGGCAACATGATTATGGTGCACAGATTCTTTTTATAACACAACTGTGAGCTGGCTGTATCAGTAAACACAATGCACTTCCTATGTGTGTGATAGACACTAGTACAGTTGGAGCTCT
This sequence comes from Staurois parvus, assembly GCF_062004578.1. NCBI lineage: Eukaryota > Metazoa > Chordata > Amphibia > Anura > Ranidae > Staurois > Staurois parvus. Next base: position 835,478 of record NW_028318108.1, on the reverse strand, counting down.
CTCTAGTGGTAATTTACAAATCCCTGTTTTTAATATGAAACTATAGGCCAGAAGGCATGCCAAACTGTCAACAAACATTTCCTTCTTGGGAATGTTAATTGTGTATGTGCTTTTCAGTGACACTGATTTAACAATAACAATCCTGTGTATCCAATCAGGTTGCCCAGGTCGTAGTCTAGAAAAAAGCCCATGGTGACTAGGACAGCCAGCCCTCCATGGTACCAAGAAATATTCTCCCGAAAAATGTCCAGTGCATAGCCTCACCCAAACATATCTACTTGTCCAAAAGAAAGTAAAAGTGAGCGCTGTAAGTCAGAAAAGCAGCCAACGCACCAAAGGATACCAAACAACCTTTCAAAACACACATATATAAGGTGCGGCGCTTAAACAATAATCAATACATCTATATCCCAAAAATGTAAAATTATGAATCCTATAAAATACATAAAGTGACTTGTGATGAGGTGCCAACATATAAACTGACTTCAGTGATATCATGTATTCCGTCACGGTAGGAGTGACTCGTGGTGAACAATGATGATAGAATAAATTGTCCAAATGTGAGTATGGGAGATCAAAATGTCTCCAACAATAGGTGCTCCGTCCAAAACAAATGGTGAAGTGACCGGTATGTATGATAAGGCTGTGCACTCACCAGATGCACAGTTAATCTGTGCATTTAGAGACAATACTCTTATAGGGCACACTCCAGGCTCCTGTATAGATCTGGTATGGTCAGGTGTTCCCCTCTGCTGGCAATATGGCCTCGCTTCCTCATACATTCAGCTCTGTGGGTTGTTGACTCACAAAGAGCCCAGAAAAAGAGGAGACCAATAGTGTGATACCGCTTTAAGCATATACACTTTTATTCCATTCTAAGGCAGTAGTACAGGGAAAGAAACAGTCGCACTGACCGTGTGGTGATGACCAAGATGGATGCCGGGACCCACGTGGTGCCGGCAGCATGATGTCACAACGCTGTAGCTCCTCCTTGACGCGTTTCGTGCTAACTGCACATAATCATAGGGGGTGAGCTATGATTTGTCTTGGACAGAGCACCTATTGTTGGAGACCTTTTGATCTCCCATACTCACATTTGGACAATTTATTCTATCATCATTGTTCACCACGAGTCTCTCCTACAGAGACGGAATACATGATATCACTGAAGTCACTTTTATATGTTAGCACCTTGTCACGAGTCACTTTGTATTTTATATGATTCATGATTTTACATTTTTGGCATATAGATGTATTCATTATTTTTTAAGCGCCGCACCTTATATATGTTTATATCTACTTGTCAGATTAGTGATATACATTGTATTGCTGGAAAGCGAACCTGGCTTCCCCTGCACGTCAACTTTTACTGTCTCTTGTTTGAACCCTGTCCACACACCATCTAGGAAGCTAAAGAAAACCACCTTGTTGTCATTCTAAGGCTTCATACACACCAGCTTAAAGTGGTTGTAAAGGCATTCTATGCATGAAGGTAAAAAACCTGTGTGCAGCAGTGCCCCCAGCCCCCTCAATACTTACCTAAGCCTCATTGCAATTCAGTGATGTGAACAACAGCCTAGTCTATCCCAGGTCTCTGCCTCATTTACTGAATAAGCAAGTGGGAGCCATTGACTCCCACTGCTGTCAATCACAGCCAGTCAGCCAATGAGGAGGGGAGGGGGGCAAGCGGAGACTGTGTGTGAATGGACACATGGAGCAGCGGGTGCCCCGTAGCAAGCTGCTTGCTGTGGGGGCACCCGACAGGCGGGGGACCAGAGAAGAGGAGGATCCAGGCTGCTCTGCGCAAAACGACTGCACACAGCAGGTATTTACAGCATGTGTGTTATTCCTCTTCCCCCCCCCAAAAAAAAAACCACTCATACGTAGCTGCCAGGAGCTTCATTTTAAAGCAATTCTAAAAGGTTTTTTTTTTTTTTTTTTTTTTTTTTTTGGGGGGAAAATAACTGTTTAGAATCACCTTTTTAAAATGGGGCTCCTAGCAGCTACTTATAAGTTGTTGTTTGGGTTTTTTTTTTCTTTTTTGCGCTGCCCCTAGAAGCAAATAGTGTTATCTTGTACTGTTGTAATCTAGGAGTGTTTTTAAAGCTTCAGCTTCTAGGAGAAGGGGGGGGGGGGGGTTAGAGAAATCTCGCTTTTTTTTTTGCTTTTTTGGCCGGCAAAAAAGAGGCGGTTTCCAGCATTTTTTTTTCTTAGTGTCCTTAACAACCAATTATTAAAATTTAAAGTAAAAATAAAAATTATGGGGGTCCCACCCAAGATCCATACCAGACCCTTGTCCCTTCTGAACCATATCAGACCACATGCCCTCAACAAGGTGGGGGGGGTGTTCCATTTTGATGGAGACAAGGGCCTCTTGCCACAATCTTTAAAAAAAAAAAAAAAAAAAAAAAAATTCATACCAGACCCTTGTACGAGCAGGAAAGATGGGGGAGGACAGCAAGTAGCTCCTCCCTCCTGCACCATATCAGGCCACATGCCCTCAACTGGGGGGGGGGGGTTCCATTTTGATGGCAACAAGGGCCTCTTCCCACAACCCTGGGATGGTGGTTTTGAGAGGTTTGCAGGTGGGGGGGCTTATCGGAATCTGGAAGCCTCCTTTTACCAAAAGGGGACCTACTACATCCTGGTCCCTCCACGCTTGTGAATGAGTATGGGGTGCATTGTAACCCTACTCCTTCATCAAAAAAGTGTTAGAAATAAAAACAGACAGTTTTTGATAAGTCCCTTTTTAGTAAAAAACCCCCCAAAAATGTCCCTCAAAGGAAATCCAGTGTCAATCACGGATGCCAGCCATCAACCTGGGGGGGGGAAGAGCTCCTCACCTGACTCTGGGTCCTGCCGTCTGACTGCTCCACTGCCTTCCACTGCTAAATAAGGGGTGGGGGTCACCCAATGAGTTCACCACGTGACGCTGCCCCCTTGTGACTTCTTCGACTGGAGGCATGCTGGGTCAATGTAATGGGGCGGGGCTAACTGTCAGATGGCGGGAACCAGTGGTGGGTGAAGGCCTCCAAAACAACACCACCCCTGGGGTCAGTGACTAGTGTTCATCATGACTGATGGATTTACTTTGGAGGACATCACTTTTGTGTGTTGTTGTGTTGTGTTTTTTTAAAGAACTTCAGAAAGTATTTTTGTCAATTTTTTTAGTGAATGAGTAGGGGTACTGTGTACCTCATATTCATTTATATGGGGGGAGGGGGGGGGGCTGAGATCTGGGAATAGTGCCCCAATGACAAGGTGCTTTGGGGGGGGGGGGGCATCATGGCAAAAACAAAAAAAGCCTGTCTGTATGGTCATGGTTCTTATGTTCATACATGTCCTACAAGCTAGAGGAAAGACAAATATTAATCTACAGGAGTATGCAAGGCAACTGTGGCCTTGGGTGTTGAAGTTGCTGCTTACTACTCTTTTTCAGGCATTTTTTTCTTTTCTCCTGTTACCCTGTGAATAAAACACTGGTGTCTTTGTTCACTCTACTGTATCTGTTGAGGTGCCATGGTTGTCATCCTGGCTGGGCTTCAGACATGTATTTCTCTTCATCACTATTACATGAGCACTGGGGGAATAGTAATTTGCAGAAGGAAGATGAGATTGTTTGTGCTTTCAGTTCAGCTCACAGGGAGTGACGAGGACAATGCATTTCTGGCAAGATCAAGAGGTATTTTCTATACTTGCTGAAAAATATTCTTGCCCTAAAAATGGAGATGAATGCATCCGCCACATCTAAGGACCGAAAAGCTGCAATGCATTGGATTTTTGTTCTTGGGTTTAGAATACCCCCCCCCCCCCTTCATGACCAGGCCTCCTTTTGCTATTCGGCGCTGCACTATTTCAACTGATAAATGCGCGGTCATGCAATGCTGCACCCAAACAAAATTTACGTCCTTTTTTCACACAAATAGAGCTTTCTTTTGGTGGTATTTGATCACCTGTACACTTTTTTTTTTTATTTTTCATGCTATAAACAAAAAAAAGACAGAACATTTTGAAGAAAAACTATATTTTTTACTTTCGTCTAAAAAAAAAAAATATATAGTAAACTCAAAGTTAGTCATACATTTAGGCCAAAATGTATTCTGCTACATGTTTTTGGTAAAAAAAAAAAATTCCGAATAAGTGATTGCTTTGTGTGAAAGTTATAGCGTCTACAAACTGTGGTATAGATACTGCAATTTATGCTATACTGCGCTGCACTAGTTTAACTGACAATTGCGCAGTCATGCAATACGGTACTTTAAATTAAATGTACTTTTTCACACAAATAGAGCTTTCTTTCGATGGTATTTGATCACCTGTGTGCTTTTTATTTTTGGTGCTCTAAACAAAAACAAAAATTTAGAAACATTTTTCTCATTTCTGTCTTTAAAAAAAGATTGTTTTTTTTTTTCACAAGTTTTTGGAAAACTACAAATTTTTTTTTTTTTTTTACACAAAGTTGTCTTTTTAAATTATATATTTCTCACACAAGCCATGGGTATATGTGGAATTACACCCCAAAATACATTCTGCTTCTTCTACTGAGTAGAAGCCATGCCACATACAGGAGCCTGAAATCCAATCGTCTGTTTGGAATGTAATTAAGAAATGGCAGTCATCAGGAACAGTGGAAGTTAAAGCAAGATCTGGAAGACCAAGAAAAACATCAGACAGAACAGCTCGCAGGATTGTGAGAAAAACAATTCAAAACCCACGTTTGACTGCACGATCCCTCCAGAAAGATCTGGCAGACACTGGAGTTGTGGTACACTATTCCACTATAAAGAGATACTTGTACAAATATGGTCTTCATGGAAGAGTCATCAGAAGAAAACCTCTTCTACGTCCTCACCACAAAAATCATCTTTTGAACTTTGTAAATGAACATATAGACAAGCCTGATGCATTTTGGAAACAAGTTCTGTGGACCGATGAGGTTAAAATTTAACTTTTTGGCCAGAATGAGCAAAGGTACGTTTGGAGAAGAAGGGGCACAGAATTTAATGAAAAGAACCTCTGTCCAACTGTTAAGCATGGGGTTGGATCAATCATGCTTTGGGGTTGTGTTGCAGCCAGTGGCACAGGGAACATCTCACGAGTAGAAGGAAAAATGGATTCAATAAAATTTCAGCAAATTTTGGATGGTAACTTGATGCCATCTGTGAAAAAGCTGAAGTTAAAGAGAGGATGGCTTCTACAAATGGATAATGATCCTAAACACACCTCGAAATCCACGGGGGATTACATCAAGAGGCGTAAACTGAAGGTTTTGCCATGGCCTTCACAATCTCCTGACCTCAACATAATTGAAAATCTATGGATAGACCATTTCTTAATTACATTCCGAACAGAGGATATTGACATCTGAAAACGCTTTGCTATCTTCTTATAGCCTTCTCCAGCTTTGTGAGCATCAACTATTTTCACTTTTCAGTTTTCTAGACAACTGCTTAGAAGAACCTAGAAGGTGCTGATTGTTGGGGCAAGGTCAGATGAGTCTGGGCATTTAAAACCTTTGAGATTGACATCACCTGGTCTTCCCAGACGATGATTGAGAACAATCCATGACACTGGCAGGTCTCAGCTTGGCAAAGGGGGCAGTGCATGCTATAAATTCTGCAGGGTGCCCAAACTTTTGCAGACGCCATTTTTTTTTGTTTTCTGTTATTTTGAAAGTGTAAATGATGGAAATAAAATCTAACTTTTGTTGACATATTATAAGAATGTCTAATCTGTAATTTGATGCCTTTTGGAAATTTTTCCATCTTTCCTTGGCTTCTTCACATTAATACAAATTTTTAGCTGGGGTGCCCAAACTTTCGATCCCCACTGTGTGTGTGTGTGTGTGTGTGTGTGTATGTATGTATATGTATGTGTATGTATATATATATATATATATATATATGTGTGTGTGTGTATATATATCTATATATCTATCCTGTTCTCCTCTCACAGGTCTTCTACATCTTGACCCCCATATCTGGCACGCTTTCTGGGAAGAAATTGTGTGAATGCAAGGTGGCCAGAAAAATTGAGGGAGTCATCAACTCAGATGTTTTGCTGGGGAGTACAGACATCTGCAAACTTTTGGCTAAGGTGATTTAATGAGGGGCCGAATTTTGTGGAGCCGGTCAAATTCAGGGTCACCCCGAGGATGACAGTTGTCATTGAAATGCATAAAACACATTATGCTCTCATATCTATGCCTGGCCATGGCTGCAGAGAACACAGGCATATGATGAATCAGGTCTGTGGACCAATACAACCGCAATTCATATTTTTTTTTTTTTTTTTTTTTTTTTTTTTAGTAATGCTCATGTTGAGGGTTAGGCCCAAAAAAAATTTAAATTCGGAAACCGTAATGGGTTTCCATACGAATGGTCTGTCAAGGTTTGCATTTGGGTTGGCGGCGATAAATTGTTGTGCATATAAATTGCTTTGATCCACAATCAATGCATACAGATTTTCCGTGAAAAAAGGCTCCAGAAAATCAAGGGGAATAATTAAATTTGCTGTTTCCACCTGAATTCTGGGTTGGGCAGTGAATGGGGGAAGTACGTGTTATGCAGAATTTGTGGGCTGCCAATCGGAATTTGCAAGCACATCTGGAAGGATACTAGGGGCTCTACGGCCTGTGTGCAAATTCTTGGTGGCTGCAGGACAATACTTGTGCTCGCCACCACAGCAGCTTGTACTACACTTGTGGGACTCGCCATGTCACCAAGTGATGCTGCAGTGCTGGTATGTGAAAGACCAGTATGTACTAGGCCACTGGTACTCGCCAGATCACCAAAATGTAGAGCAGCACTAGTACTGGCACTCTGCTGCACATGAGTCATCAAAATTTACCAGCAAGTGCTAGAAGAGATCAGGTCTGATTCTGCGAACACTGGTTTTGTGTGCAATGTATTAAGTGACCTACTGATACTGCACTTGCTGGGAGAGAAGGGGGTGGGGGTAAGCGTAGGGGCTAAACGCAGGTGCCATGGCTGATCCCGCTAACGCTGCATTTTTGGGGACGCTATACTAACGTGAACGCTGGTGTAGTGCTGATCTGATCAAAGATATTGATCCGTTTTACACTTTACTAGCAATGGAGGTTTATTGTGTATGAGTGTGTTCCTGGCAATCAAGAGGTTAAATGTCATTACTGGCGTACTGACCTGCAATCTGATGCTATCTGGGAGGGGCGTGAAAACCAATATATACACATGATTTTGCTTCCCCGCTGCAGTATTTCTGCTATAGGGCGTTCAAGAGTCGGTTAAAGAAGTGGTTTGCATTACGGTGCCACCTTACTTTAACTGACAATTGCATGGTCATGCAACGCAGCACCTAAGTGAAAATTTTATAAATTTAAGCCAAAATGTATTCTGCAAAATGCCTTTTGGTAAAAAAAAAAAAAAAAAATCCCAATACGTGCAAATTGGTTTACATGAGTTATAGCATTTACAAATGGCGGTATAGATACTGGGATTTTTTTTTCTTTATTATACTAATAATGGCGACTATCAGCGACTTATAGCGGGACTGCGGCGGGCTTTCTGACACTGGTGGGAACTGACTTGGTGTCACTGATGTAACGGAACCGGAACCCGACCACTCTTGGGTATATTCCGTTATACCGCAGCTTCCCATGTCCGAACACCATCCACGGACCACACCCTTGAAATCCCTCAAGAAATAGACCGCACCCAGCTCTTCTTAAAACTGGAAGCCAACTCACTTTATTTTACACAAACAACAACTTATATACACAGGGCGGGGAAACACAACCAAGAACAGGAAACATCATCAGCCCGCCCCATCAGTGGGAAGGGCTACAGTATGGGCAGGGAACACATCACCCCTCCCCATCCAACCAAGACACAGAACAATGGGATACAGCCATGTGGCAAAGGACATTGACCAACCCCCACACCAATACACAAACAGTACATCTCATAATAGTTTGCTGGCCAGCAAGACACAATACAATTGGGGGTAGCACATTGCATACAAACAATGGACAGCCATGTGGCCGAGAACAATAGACAACTACATGGCAGAGAACAATCCCCCTATCAATACACAATACACCAATACACATACACACCCTGTACCCTAACAGGCACAGGGCACTTAAACATAAGAATTTGGGGAGATGATAGAGGTCCCCCCACACCCAAAAGTCACTCCCGTCACAACTGACATCCCCAGTGACACCAATATAGTGATCAGTGCTAAAAAAAAAAAAAAAGCACGGAGCCTGTACTAATGGCACCAGGCAGGAAGGGGTTAACATGAGCAATCAAAGGGTAAACTGTGGGATGGGAGTGTTTTACTTGGGGGCAAGGGGTGTTCTTCACGGTTAGCACACTGCTCTGGATTGCTGTGCACAGCTATCCAGAGCAGTGTACCCAAACTGACAGAGAGGAGGACTGTTGGTAAACAAAGTAGCCCTCCTCCCTGTCGATGATTGGCGGTAATCACTGGACTCTGGCAGCTAATCACCGGCCGGGACCCTGTGATTGATACCCGCGAACGGCGAAACGGGTAGGGTGCGCAATTACTAGTATAAAAAAGATGCTATAACTTTCACACAAACCAATTAATATACACTTATTTTGTGTTTTGGGGTTTTTTTTTTTTTTTTTGCTAAAGCCTTGTAGCAGAGTACATTTTGGCCTACATTTTATGAAGAAATTTGATCTTTTAAATTTTTTTTTTTTTATTGGACGTTTTTATAACCATAAAAAATAGTTTTTTTCCCCTACATTTTCGTTTGATAGAAAATAAAAAACCCAGCAGTGATCAAATAAGACCAAAAAGCTTTATTTGTGTGAAAAAAAATTATATAACTTTAATTTTGGTACAGCATTGCATGACCGCGCAATTGCCAGTTGAAATAACAAAATAGCAAAAATTTGGCCTGGTCATGAAGGGGGTAAAATCTTCTGAAGCAGAATGGTTAAAGTGTATCTCTATGCCAAACATGTTTTTACTGAAGTTTTATATTACTATCTTTGTCCCCATTGGAGAGATTCACCCTTCTGTTTGTTTTTATCTAGAAGGAAAGTGAGGGGAAATCCAAATTTTTAGTTTTCCCATCAAAAGATTTACCTTCACATCTTGTTCTGGTGATAACAAAGTGATGGGAAACCTACAATTTTAGAGTGGTTCGTACACATAGTCTGCACTGCTAGGCCAGACCGCTGACCCATTTCTCTTTGATTCTGCGTCATGTCGCTTCTCCACCTACAGTGTGCTATTTGGACAATTTATTCTGTATAATCGGAACTGAGCAGAAAACAGTAATGCTAAAGCAGAAAAATATTACGCTCTCATATGCATAAAAAAAATCCCCACCCCCAAATCAATTGATCTAGTTTTCTTACTGCTAATGGGGATGCAAGGCAGGTGCTCTGGGAGGGCGATCACGATGAGTTGAACTGCTGAGAATAACTTGAATGACTTCAGTGATTCACTGCTGTGAACTTTGAAGATGAATTGCTCCACAATGCATGCAGCTACATAGGTCAGTGAGGGCTTTACTGCATGTTAGTTTTGTAAATACCTTTTTCCAGAGATTGGCCACATGTCCACTTTAACATTTAAGTATTGAAGTTAGTGCTAACTTTTTAGCTGAAATGCGAAAGCTCACCTGGTTAGTGAAAATTCTTAACTGAGGGTGTATGAGTTTTTGATTGAAAGGAATGGAGGGTGAGGCAGACTGGCTGATGATAAAGGTTTAATGTAAGAGATTGTGCAGTGTCAGGCAGGCTGAATATCTTAAAGAAGCGGAGTTGCACAAAAAAAACCACTTTGACAGTTGAAAGCCACAGTAAGGCCAGGTGCACATGTCTTTTGGTGCCTCAACGCATGTGCATTGTGGCAACCCATTCATTTTGAAAATGTTGCCAGTGCATCCCAGCCCAGCTTACACCGTTCCTTTTTTTTTAGGGGAATAAAATGTTAGCATGTTACCATCCCCCGTGACTTGCTGTGCAGGTGCATTGCCTTAGGCTTCAATGGGATGTGCGGCTGGGGATTGGTGGCAAAAGTTGAGTTTGAGCCGTGTTTTTGCTGTCTGACAATTGCCTCAGCCCCCCCTCCAAGCTGCAATAGGCAGTAAACGGGGATGTTTACATGCTTCGGTCCGCTTTACTCCCATAGCAAAGTTTAACCGACATGTAGCAATTGGTGGGCAGCAAGCCCACCGAACGCAACACACCCAAGCAAATGGGGAAGAGCTGCAAACTCCCTGCAAGCACGTATGTCGGGAAAAAAATGGGGTTAAAACGTGGTGAGGCAGGTGTCTCATTGCTTCCTCACCGCCTTTCAGTAGCTTGTAAAGCATGATGTGGATTGGACTTCAGAGGAAAGGGAGATTTTGTCACAAGTCTTAAGTTTGCCCACAGCGCACCAATGCATATGTTAAACCTCAGAGCTCATTCATGCCACACACACTCTTGTGTTTTTGTTTTTTATAGAGCACACCAACACAACACATTCCTATGAAGTGAAACCATAGTGTAGAAGGATTTTTTTGTGCAATGTTGCAGGCGTGAACAAGCCTTAAGAGTAAGGCTGATTGTAGGATCTCCCTATAGCTTTGGCAACAACTGTGTAAGGTCATATCTGACAGCATACAAAGTTATAGCGTCACACTACAGGCTTGTGGGTAAATCTAAAGGAGATTGTACAATCAAATTGTAATGTGCTGACAGCTCATTTGTACTTTTTTACATTTAATGTTTGAAGTCTGCAACATAAAGTGCAGCAATTTGAATTTTGGATGTGTCTTTTAATATTGGGAAGTTTCCTTAACCACCTTCCGCCCACCCTATAGTACAATGATGGGGCGAAGATGTCGGCTCGGTCATGTGATCAGCTGTGTCCAATCACAGCTGATCATATGTAAACACGGAAATGCCAGTTATCGGTATTTCTCTCCTCTCGAGCTGTCATGCTGACAGCTCGAGAGGAGAAGAGGGCTGGAAATCTTCTTTCCGGGGAGGGGACATGTACACTGAGTGCCACCTGTCAGTGCTCATCAGTGCCCATCTGAGCTGCCTTTCAATGTCACCCATCAGTGTCCCCTATCAGTGCCAGTCAGTGCCGCCTATCAGTGTCATGTATCAGTGCTGCCTTTCAGTGCCCATCAGTGATGCCTGTCAATGCCCATCAGTGCAACCTACCAGTGCCTCCTCATCAGTGCCACCTATCAGTGTCCATCACAGCAGCCTATCAGTGCCCATCACTACAGCCTCATTAGCGCACATCAGTGAAGGAGAAAAATCACTTATTTACAAAATTGTATAACAAAAACTAAGAAACATTTGTTTTTTTTTTCAAAATTTTCAGTGTTTTTTTTTTTTTTTTCAGAAAAAATAAAAATCCCAAAGGTGATTAAATACCACCAAAAGAAAGCTCTATCTGTCTCAAAAAAATGATAAAAATTTCGTATGGGTACAATGTTGCATGACCGCGCAATTATCATTCAAAGTGTGACAGCGCTGAAAGCTGGAAATTGGCCTGGGCAGGAAGGGGGTATAAGTGCCCAGTGGGCTAGTGATTAAAGTGTTACTAAACCCAGGCCCCTGCATCCACTATATCTGGTCTCCCACAGTACACAGAACATGGAAATACAATTATTTTTGTAAATATAAACTGCTAAATACCTTTTCTCATCAGAAGTTAGAGAAGTCTTGTGGCTTCTATCTGTGTCCATCCCAGCACTAGCTAAAGCCTGTAGGAGTTTTCTTTCTGCTCTAGGAGGATGCAAAACCCCTGACCTCTGTCTGCACAGTGCTGATTGGCTCTGTGCTGATCACATGCACTCTCCCAAGAAAAAAATTAAAGAAGAAACCTCTCTAGCCATATACACCAAACTGAGCATGTGCATGCCTACGGTTCAGTCTGTAGAGGAGTGGTGGTCGCTTGAAAAAGGGGAGGAACAGAGAAGAAAGCATCAAACAGCCGTTTTACACAATGCAGAGGAATATCCCCTTAGGTTCCACAGTGTATATAGCGGTTTTGGGTTTAGTAACACTTTTTAAGCCATGGTTTGCACTGAATCTGACTTTGAAATTGTGTGACTTCACTTGAAGGCTCATGATTTCAAAGCCGCAGGTCACTGCAATGTCAAGTGCGACTTGGCTGACATCTATCTGACTTCATGCAGCTGTCTATGCAAGTCTCACCTGAAATTGCAAAAAATACTGTAGGAACCTAGTTTTCAAATTGGTGTGACTTTGCAAAGTAGGTCACACTGATTTGAATGGTTCCATTGGTGACAATAAGGTGCGACTTGTCATGCGATTTGACAACTACAAGTCGCACCTTTATTGTCACCAATGGAATTTGCAAATTGCATGACAAGTAACACCGGTGTGAACAAGGGCTAAATCTGATCTTCAGCTTTTAGTGAAGTTTAAATAGTTTTGACCAGCTTGGTCCCAGCAAACTATTACCCTTAACAGATGGAGTAGCTGGGAGTATAAAACTGTACGTAGTCTCGGCCACATGCAGTATATGACGCTGTGTTTCAGCAGTAGAATGGGAACTTCATCCCACACCCGGAACAAAATTGAGTTGGGCTGAGCAGCACTCCGTCTTTCATAAGAACTTTGGTATTTTCAAATGAATACAAAGCTTCCTCTGGTGACATCATCCGCCTGCCTCTCTGAATCAGGCAATCAGAGAAAGCTTTGTATTCGCTCAAAGAATACAAATCTCCCTGTGAGGCAGGCCATAGACAGAATTAATTTCTTTCCTGAAACCTAGGGTTGTCAAAAAGTGTTGACAAGGAAGTCTCCATTGTGTTCTCCTGGAGGTGGGGGGGCGGGGGCATGACTGCCAGGAGAACATAGTGATTATTGCTAGCGGCTATAACACCTGCTAGCAATAATCGCATGTAAAATCCATCAGGCTGGCTGTACCAATCGATGACTTTGGTACATTCAGCCTAACCATACATGGATTGAATCTTGGCTGGTTCCTACTGAATCGGCTGAGATTCGATCCGTCTATGGCTTACTTAACCACCTCCCTCCCGCCATATAAGGAAGTGACGGATGGGCGGTGGTTCTCTCGTTCTGGAGGAAGTCATATGACATTCTCCCATTCTCCCTGGGACACAGCGGATCGCCAGTCAGCAGAAAGAGCCAATGATGTCAGCTCTGTCATGTGATCAGCTATGTCCAGTCACAGCTGATTGCATGTAAATAAGGAAATGCCTGTTATCGGCATTCCTCTCCTCATGAGCTGTCACGCTGACAGTTCGTGAGGAGAGCCGGTAATCCGGCATTCCTCAGAGGGGACATCTACAGTGATGATCACTGTAGCCCCATCAATGCCACCTGTTAGTGCCCATCAGTGCACATCAATGCCTCACATCAGTGCCTACAAGTGCACATCAATGCCACATAGCTGCCCATCAGTGCCATATGAGTACTGCATTTTAGTGCCCAGCAGTGATGCCTGTCAATTTCCACCTCACTGCAGCCTCATTAGCGCACATCAGTGAAGGAGAAAAAATACTCATTTACAAAATTTTATAACGGAAACTAAGAAAATTTTTTTTATTTTTTTCAAATTTTTCAGTTTTTGGTTTGTTTAGCAAAAACTTAAAAACCCAGAGGTGATTAAATACCGCCAAAAGAAAGCTCTATCTGTCTCAAAAAAATTATAAAATTTCATGTGAGTACAGTGTTGCATGATCACACAATTGTCATTCAAAGTGCGACCACGTGGAAGCTGAAAATTGGCCTGGGCAGGAAGGGGGTGAAAGTGTCCAGTAGACAAGTGGTTAAGTTTGAGAGCCGCTCAGCCCAACCATGATTTTGTTTCTGGAGTGGAAAGGAAGTTACGATCTCATTTTTGAAACACAGCACTGTACTGGATGTAGCTGAGGCCCACGTACAATTTTTATACACCGATCCAAGACATTGCATCTCTTGGTGAGCGCAAGGCCCCTTTAACCCACTGAGCAAGCAGATGACAGGTTTGTGTCTGCTGCGCTTAAGCAGAGCGGACACAGCCCGCTGTCCTTTATGGGCTGTCAGATGGAACAGACCGCCTGTCTGTTTCCATCCGACTGTTATCTGATCCGCCTTACGGATAGGGAATGGATCCCCATCTGTCTGGTTTGGCATTTATTATCACCGTCCCATTCTTACATCAGTATCCTCAGTTTCCCCGTCACATGAGCCGAGCACCGGTTCCCCCCCAAGAGTCACATGAGCCGAGCACCGGTTCCTCCCCAAGAGTCACATGAGCCGAGCACCGGTTCCCCCCCAAGAGTCACATGAGCCGAGCACCGGTTCCCCCCCAAGAGTCACATGAGCCGAGCACCGGTTCCCCCCCAAGAGTCACATGAGCCGAGCACCGGTTCCCCCCCAAGAGTCACATGAGCCGAGCACCGGTTCCCCCCCAAGAGTCACATGAGCCGAGCACCGGTTCCCCCCCAAGAGTCACATGAGCCGAGCACCGGTTCCCCCCCAAGAGTCACATGAGCCGAGCACCGGTTCCCCCCCAAGAGTCACATGAGCCGAGCACCGGTTCCCCCCCCAAGAGTCACATGAGCCGAGCACCGGTTCCCCCCCCAAGAGTCACATGAGCCGAGCACCGGTTCCCCCCCCAAGAGTCACATGAGCCGAGCACCGGTTCCCCCCCCAAGAGTCACATGAGCCGAGCACCGGTTCCCCCCCCAAGAGTCACATGAGCCGAGCACCGGTTCCCCCCCCCCAAGAGTCACATGAGCCGAGCACCGGTTCCCCCCCCCAAGAGTCACATGAGCCGAGCACCGGTTCCCCCCCCCAAGAGTCACATGAGCCGAGCACAGTTTCCCCCCCAAGAGTCGCATGAGCCGAGCACAGTTTCCCCCCCAAGAGTCGCATGAGCCGAGCACAGTTCCCCCCCAAGAGTCGCATGAGCCGAGCACAGTTCCCCCCCCAAGAGTCGCATGAGCCGAGCACAGTTCCCCCCCCCCCCCAAGAGTCGCATGAGCCGAGCACAGTTCCCCCCCAAGAGTCGCATGAGCCGAGCACAGTTCCCCCCCAAGAGTCGCATGAGCCGAGCACAGTTCCCCCCCAAGAGTCGCATGAGCCGAGCACAGTTCCCCCCCCAAGAGTCGCATGAGCCGAGCACAGTTCCCCCCCCAAGAGTCGCATGAGCCGAGCACAGTTCCCCCCCCAAGAGTCGCATGAGCCGAGCACAGTTCCCCCCCCAAGAGTCGCATGAGCCGAGCACAGTTCCCCCCCCAAGAGTCACATGAGCCGAGCACAGTTTCCCCCCCCAAGAGTCACATGAGCCGAGCACAGTTTCCCCCCCAAGAGTCACATGAGCCGAGCACAGTTTCCCCCCCCCCAAGAGTCACATGAGCCGAGCACAGTTTCCCCCCCCCCCCCCCAAGAGTCGCATGAGCCGAGCACAGTTCCCCCCCAAGAGTCGCATGAGCCGAGCACAGTTCCCCCCCCAAGAGTCGCATGAGCCGAGCACAGTTCCCCCCCCAAGAGTCGCATGAGCCGAGCACAGTTCCCCCCCCAAGAGTCGCATGAGCCGAGCACAGTTCCCCCCCCAAGAGTCGCATGAGCCGAGCACAGTTCCCCCCCCAAGAGTCGCATGAGCCGAGCACAGTTCCCCCCCCAAGAGTCACATGAGCCGAGCACAGTTTCCCCCCCCAAGAGTCACATGAGCCGAGCACAGTTTCCCCCCCAAGAGTCACATGAGCCGAGCACAGTTTCCCCCCCCCAAGAGTCACATGAGCCGAGCACAGTTTCCCCCCCCCCCCCCAAGAGTCGCATGAGCCGAGCACAGTTTCCCCCCCAAGAGTCACATGAGACGAGCACAGTTTCCCCCCCAAGAGTCACATGAGCCGAGCACAGTTTCCCCCCCAAGAGTCACATGAGCCGAGCACAGTTTCCCCCCCAAGAGTCACATGAGCCGAGCACAGTTTCCCCCCCAAGAGTCACATGAGCCGAGCACAGTTTCCCCCCCAAGAGTCACATGAGCCGAGCACAGTTTCCCCCCCAAGAGTCACATGAGCCGAGCACAGTTTCCCCCCCCCCAAGAGTCACATGAGCCGAGCACAGTTTCCCCCCCCCCCAAGAGTCACATGAGCCGAGCACAGTTTCCCCCCCCCAAGAGTCACATGAGCCGAGCACAGTTTCCCCCCCCCAAGAGTCACATGAGCCGAGC
Organism: Staurois parvus; assembly: GCF_062004578.1. NCBI lineage: Eukaryota > Metazoa > Chordata > Amphibia > Anura > Ranidae > Staurois > Staurois parvus. The sequence continues at coordinate 819,296 of NW_028318108.1, read as the reverse complement.
ACAGTTTCCCCCCCCCAAGAGTCACATGAGCCGAGCACAGTTTCCCCCCCCCAAGAGTCACATGAGCCGAGCACAGTTTCCCCCCCCCAAGAGTCACATGAGCCGAGCACAGTTTCCCCCCCCCCCAAGAGTCACATGAGCCGAGCAGTTTCCCCCCCCCAAGAGTCACATGAGCCGAGCACAGTTTCCCCCCCCCAAGAGTCACATGAGCCGAGCACAGTCCCCCCCCCCCCCCCAAGAGTCACATGAGCCGGTCACAAGAGCTGAGCATAGTTTCCATACCCACCCCCCGTCACATCACCACACACAGAGCGCTGTCCCATTTAACCCCCCTCCGACAGCACTGCCCCCCTATTTACCCCGCCTCTCCAGTATATCCCCCCCCCATTCACATCACATTAGCCCCCACAGCAGTGCTCTGCTTCCATTTCGCATCCACCCTTCCTCCAATAATGTGCTCTGCATCCTTCAAAGCCCCCCACGCATACATATCACTGCCCCCAACATGCCACCCCCTTCCTTCCACCCTCACCTTCACAGCCATGTCCTCTTGCTGATGCTCTCGTACCTTACACAGATGGAAGAGCTGGCGGCACAACCGCACTGAATAGAGGGCGGGAGCTGGTGCTGTCAGCCGCTGGATGGTCCTAGCAACCAATAATCTGGAAAGTTAACTCATGCAGCTCCTGCCCTCTGTTCAGTGTGTCTGTACCTCCTGCTCTCCCATCTGTTTAAGGTAGGAGTTAACACGTGTAGCCCTCCATCCACTGAGGCTGTGCCTCCTGTCCTCCTTGCATTACTATCCTGCCTTGAGAATGGCGGTGGCCAGGGTTGAAGAAGCGGTTCTTAAATGTTGTGACCATGGCTTCGGAGCCGTTTAGTGATGCCTGTCCTATAGGATGGCATCTGTGTCTTGCAAGGTCTCCCTGGAGTGCTCAGAAAATGCATGCGCTCTGCTGTTTTGTTTGAGGTATAGTGCTTTAGAGGCAGCATGCTGGTGCTGTGCTCGGCTCGGGGAACACTGTGACACTGTGTTTGTGCATTACAGGCAGCACTCTGTGGGTTTTTAGGTGCATGCACAGTATGGGCAGTGCAGACAGGGATCTATGGGGTCAGGGTGCGTTCATCTGTTCGAAGGTCGGCGTAGTGCAGAAGAGAAGGACTTGGGACACTTAACAATGAACTGCTGAAAAGTAAGACTGGGGCACAGTAAACAAAAATGACACTGCTCGCCGCTATTTTAAAAACATGTACTTTATTTACTTTTGGCAAAATACCACAACAATAAAAAAAAGTATTAAAATTGTTTGGCTTTCAGTAAGCATTTGCAGTTTGAATTTGTTTAAACCGGTTCCCTTCTATTGTTGGCTTTACAGGGTAATTGCCAAAGGAAACTGACATGAGTCAGCTTGGCGTGGATAGGTATTGCAGTTTGGCTGCAGACGTATGTGGTAATGTGGGTGTGACAGGGACTGGAGCGCTGTGTGATAGGGAGAAGTTTCTGTCACTCCAAGTATGACTTGCAATGAGGGTTTGACTCCGGACTTTTTCCACACTGTTGGCCGTGGACTTAACAGGAAGTTTTTACTGCACATAGACAGAGCTGGTATTGGCAGACAGTACTTTCTTTTCAGCTCCAAATACTAAGCAATGCATTCCTGAGGGACGAGGCAGGCCCCTGCTGACATTTGTCTGTGCACGCTCCATTTCAAGTCAAACGGCTTTCTGTTTCCATTTAGTAACAAGAGTCCATGAGCAGGCCGTTTTAAGAGTTGAGAGCTAAAACAAACATTATCACCATGTCATCAGGAAGAGATGGGATCTACTGGTGGTGAGTGAGCACAAAATCCCTTTCATTTGTATCACTTGTTCATGAAATGGATTAAAGCTGTGTTTTTTTAGGAAGATCTAAAAGACACAAAATAACGCATCTCTGCAATGTGGGCAATGCCTTTCTTCAACTTAGATGTAGGAAAAGCTTTATTGGGGCATTGTCTAGGTACCAGTAAAGTAATGAGGTGTCCACGCTGATGTTGGCTGCTGCTTCCATGAAAATGTTACATGCAGCCTCTGGTGATGATGACAGCTGGAGTTCTGCCTGCTTGGGCTGCAACACAGCGATCGCCACAGATCGTTCACTCTGCTTTTCCCCATTCAGAAAACCTTGTACTCTTCAAAGAATATAAGGAGGGGAATATATCAAAACTGGAGCAGCTGTGCATGGAAACCAATCAGCTCCTAGTTCTCGTTTCCAAAGCTTAGCTTAAAGCAGAGCTCCACTCAAAAGGGGGAAATTCTGCTTTAAGCCTTTGTCCCCCGCTCCCCATTAAGGCACCTTTGGGGAGCGGGTACCCAAATTTTACAGGTACCTGTTCCCACTTCCGCTGCGATCGGAAACAGAAGATATATTCCCCCCCCCACGTGACATGTCCGAGAAGACTACGGGGCCATTCACAAAGTGCACGCTTCTCGCGCATGCGCAGTGGGCGCCCTGGCTGTGAAGCTGCAAGCTGTCACAGCCAGGTGCCCACACTGAAGATGCTGGCGCCAGGGAGAGCAGATGGCCGGTGAAACCAGTGGTGGGGAGGACACAGCTGAACCGAGGGACAGGTAAGTGTCTGTATTTTAAAAGTCAGCAGATACAGTTTTTGTAGCTGCTGACCTTTTACTTTTTTTTTCAGGTGGAACTCTGCTTTAAGCTGAGGATCAAGTCTGAGAGCAGTTGTGCTTGCCAACCAGCTACTGCCTGCTCCAGTTTTGATTCCCCTGCAGGTATCCTTTGATTGGACAAGGGATGTACAAATGGCACACATTAGAGGTATATTATTTGTACCTTGATAATGCCCCAATAACGTTTTTGTCCACAGTGCAGCTTTAATTACAGTTTGTCCTAGTATCAGTTTCCTGCAGTCCCCGTACAGCAGGGCTTGAGTATGAGGGAGAAGCAGTACAAAGAGCCAATTTGTTCATGTGCTGACAAGAAGCATGCTGCTATGATTAGAAAGCAGAGTGACAAAGCGAAGATCTGCTCACCATGCTGCTTTGCCTTTCAGTGCTTGTTCGCACATATGCAGATTGGATGCGATTTGAACCGCATCCAGTCCCGCATGAAGTAAAAAAACATTGCTTCCCATGGTGCCTGTTCACAAATGTTTGCTGTACTGGCGGTGCGGATTCGAAAAAGTCATGTACGTGGTTTTCATTTCATTATTATTTTTCTGTGTGTGATGTGTTGACATTGAATTTCTGATAATGAAGGGTATTTTTCTGTAATGGGAAATATTTGAATTCCAAAGCTTCAGGGCTTATGTGTTTATGTCACCGGTTTTGATATAAAACTAGCTAATTTCACAGAGACTAAAGGCATTTGTTCTGATCTCAGTGTAGTGCAGGGTGCTCCTCTGGTTCCTGTTTTTTGTGCCTTTTTTTATATAGTTTTGGCATGTCTAAGGTTAGCACATGACATGGGTTTTTTTTTTGTTTGTTTTTTTCAGCTGTGTTCCGCCTTCTTCATGTATGGTTTATGGTAATGAGCAGTACAGCGCATGTTTGTGTGTGTCGAGGTGTGATTCCTGACCATTTAAAGTAAACGGTCTGCCATAACGCAGTGCACCTTCACTCAGGATAAAGCATTGTGTGAACAGGCCCTGAGACCGTGCTTCGTAAATGCAGTGAAACCACATTGCACCTTACTGAGGGAGCTTCATTGTTTCAGTATGGTGCAATTCATCCTGAAGTATTATGGAGTGACATGCTCAATGGGGCCTTGATGCACTTTGGCAGTGGATGAGTGTTGTAGCACACTGCAATGCACGGTAACACATTAAGTGCATTTCTTTACAGTAATTGGTACCTATTTTTGTGTGTCTAATGGCTGCCTTAACTGCTTAAGGACCGCAGGTTTACATACACGTGATCTGGCTTTTCCGGGTAGGGGGTGTCCCCACACCTCTCCTTCTGTGTTGTCATTTCCTACATTTTTTATTTCCTTCACATTTCTGTTCTCAGCTGCATACGGGGCTTGGAGAGGTGGGGTAGAGAAAGGAGCAGTACACTGATCCTCCCAGTGATTAGCTCTGCAGGAAGGGGGTGTCAGCACAAGCTTTGGGGGACAGGCAAGCTTTGCTCCGAGCACAGCGAAAAAACTGACCATGCTTGGATGGATGTGCTTTCATGCCTAACATAGTCAGTTTGAAATGGGAAAGCAGAGAGGCTGTCAGGAACACCAGGGTTTTCACTCGAAGCAACACAAAGATACCGGGATACTTTTTCATACAAGGACATGGTACAGCAGGC